>NW_027507748.1:293304706-294762206 GCF_037356315.1 Lithobates pipiens
GCTGGGAGGAGGTAGCTGCGGATTATGTTGTCCTTAGTGACCCAGAGGACTCCGGACCGAATGCCTCAGCTAACGTATGCTGAATGGCCTCCCTGATCCTGCAAAGCCTGCGGAAGGATCCTCGTATTCTTCGGATCAAGGAGAGGGACCATCACTGGCTGGCCACTCTCCTTGATCCACGGTTGCCGACCTTATCTTGCCGTCGCAGAGGGAGCAGAGGATGAGACATCTCCGGGAGGCCTTGCAGAAAGGTCTGTGCAAAGCATTCCCAGAGACTGGGAGGTTACATATCCTGGTCCTGGACAACGTGTTGCTGAGGCATCGGTCAGAAGGAGCGGTGGAGAAGGTTTTTTTAGTCCGCAGCCCCAAGGTATGATCGGTTCCAGCAACCATCGCCAGCGTCTGATTTACATGGTGCAGGAATACCTAGGGGCAAGGTCAGACTTGGACACCTTTCCCACCGAAAATCCTCTGGCTTACTAGGTCTTGAGGATGGATCACTGGCCAGAGCTTGCACAGTATGCAATTGAGCTACTGGCCTGTCCTGCATCCAGCGTTCTTTTGGAACGCACCTTCAGTGCTGCTGGTGGCTTTGTTACCGATCACAGGGTGCGCTTGTCCACCGAATCAGTTGATCGACTGACCTTCATCAAGATGAATCAGTCTTCATCAAGATGAATCAGTCCACAGCTACCAAGCACCTGAAGCTGATGTAACCGAATATTTTTTTTTTAAATATCACATCCCTTCAAAACTGCCTATGCTGATGCTGAGTGACTGTCCTGTTATGTTGATTATCTATCCTCTTCCTCCTCCGCTGATATGTTGGAAGAACATTTCTGGTTCTGGGTGATGCCATCAGCCCAATTTTTCTGCCCCTGTTTAACAGGGGCGTTGAATTACAATTTTTGATGCAATGCTTTGCAGCAGGGCTAATGCCTGCAATAAAACTAGAGTATATGGGAGAGGTTGCAGTGTGGTGGCACCAGCACCAGTGCCTAAGGCCCAATTTTTCTGCCCCTGTTTAACAGGGGCGTTTAATTACAATTTTTGATGCAATGCTTTGCAGCAGGGCTAATTCCTGCACTAACACTAGAGTATATGGGAGAGGTTGCAGTGTCGTGGCACCAGCACCAGTGCCTAAGGCCCAATTTTTCTGCCCCTGTTTAACAGGGGCATGTAATTACAATTCTTGATATAATATTTCACAGGAGGGCCCGTTCCTGTGCCCACCCAGAGTAACTGTGAGGACTTATAGTGTTGTGGCACCAGCACCACAACCACCAAAGGTCAATTTTTCTACCACTGTTCAACAATGGCATGTAATTACAATTCTTGATATAATTGTTCACAGCAGGGCGCTCCAGCGCCCACCAAGAGTCACTTTGAGGGCTTACAATGTTGTGGCAAAACCAACACCTTGTTCCGCCATTTCTGCAGAGCATATAGGGCAGGCCCCTACTTTCAAACATCCAACTTACAAACATCTCCTACTTGCAAACGGAAGGAGACATCAGCAAGTGAGATGAAAAAAGACGGACGGTGAAACAAATTATACAGGGGTGATAACCCTTCCCTATGTTTTCCAAAAGCTTAAAAATAGTTTTTTTGACTGGAGCTAAACTTTAAAAATGTACCAGTTGAAAATTACAAACAGATTTAACTTAACACAACAAACCTACACAGTCCCTGTCTTGTTTGCACCGCCTGTATACTGCTGTTCTGAATATATAGGGCCTGGGGGCCACACGTATTTCCTTTTTTTAATATGGGTACAGGGTTCCCCTTAATATGCGTACAAGACCCAAAGGGGCTGGTAATGGCCAGGGAGGGCTACCCATGCCATTTTTCTCAATGATTTTCAACCATATTGCAGGAACCAGATATAACATTAAAACCGCAAGCAATTTTAAATGACGTTATTTCCGTTAAATGTCATTTTGTGCAGGGACTGTTCTAAACACGGGAAACACGTGGCACTTCACAGGCATACTACAGACAACCCCCAGGCACGATATTTAAAGGAATATTTCACTTTTTTTTTTCACTTTAATCGTCATTAAAATCAGTGCTCCCGCCAAAACGGACGTTTTTAAAACTTTTTTTTGCATTGACCCATGTCCCCTGGGGCAGGAGCCAGTTCCCCAAACCCTTTTTAGGACAGTATCTTGCATGTTAGCCGTTAAAATTAGCACTTTTAATTTTGAACGTTCGAGTCCCATAGACTTCAATGGGGTTCTAATGTTCGTACGAATTTGGGGTCCGTTCGAAAGTTCTGGTGCGAACTGAACCGGGGGGGTGTTCGGCTCATCCCTTGTGCCAAAATACATCTGACCACAGACACGTGGTCTATAACAAACATGGGCAGGGAAGGTATATAACTTTTACTGCCCACTGGGTGAACCTTCTGATGGCCGTCAAGCATGTAACCTGTGGCACCCGTGTAGATTTGGTTTTACCGCCACTGATTTCATGCAGGCCTGCCTCTTCTTCTCCTCCTCCTACTTCATCCTCCCTCTCCTCCTCAGCTGACTCCTCCTTTACAGCTGCTAGTGTTTCTTCCGCTGCACCGCCCAAGATCCCCAGAACCTATTTGACATGCCAGGTGAGACGTTGCCATGCTGTGCTGCGTCTGTTGTGCCTGGAGGCCAAGAGCCACACTGCCCCTGCACTCCTTTCAGCTTTGCGTTCACAGGCAGATCAGTGGCTAACACCGCTCATTTTGACAGTTGGTAAAGTGGTGTGTGACAACGGTGCCAATCTACTTAGCGCATTGAAACAGAGCAAAATAACACACGTGTTACATGCATGGCACACGTCTTAAACTTGGTCGTGCAGCGATTCGTTGTCAAATACCCTGGGGTCCAGGACATCTTGCGGCAGGCAAGGAAAATCTCGGCCCATTTGAGAAAATCTTTCACGGCCATGGCTCGCCTTGCTGACATTCAGCAGCGACACAATCTGCCGGTCAGACGTCTTATTTGCGATTGCCCGACGTGATGGAACTCAACCTTCTATATGCTTGATAGGCTGCTCCAGCAGAAACGGGCAGTTAACGACTACCTGTACAAACTCTGCGGCAGAACAGGTTCTGGGGAGCTTGGTTTTTTTTCACAGCGCCAGTGGCTGCTTATGCGCGACGCATGCAGACTTCTGTGGCCATTTGATGAGATCACCAAACTGGTCAGTCGCAGCCATGGTGCCATCAGTGACATGGTACCTTATGCCTTCTTTATGGAGCGTGCATTGCGTTTTGTCATTGATCAAGCCGTGGAGGAGCAGAAAGATGAGGAAGTCGCAATGCTGGATGAATTCCCGGGGGGGGGCTACTCTATCTGAGACAAGTCAACAACAGGAGTCTGAAGAGGAGTCAGAGGAGGATGGTGCCGGGGCAGATGAGGAAGAGCAACAAGAGCATGCTTTAAACCTTTCTGGGATCCCTGTTGTTGTCCGTGGATGGGGAGAGGAGAATGAGGAGGATGACATTATCCTGGATGATGAGCAGGAGCCAGGCCACCACACCGCTTCCAGTTTAGTGCAAATGGGGGCCTTCATGCTCCAGTGTTTTAACAGGGACCCCCGTTAAAAAGCATAAAGGTCAAGGACCACTACTGGGTGGCAATGTACTTAGACCCCCGGTACAAACACAAAATGGCGGAAATGTTACCACCATCACAGAGGGCTGTCAGAATGGAGCACTTACAGGCCTTGCTTAGAGAAATGCTGCATTCTGATTTTGCGTGCGCTGGCAGAGGAGGAATTCCCAATCCCAGAGAAAGAATTGTGGGTACCAATCCAACATCACCTGCAAGAAGAGGGTGGTTTGAAGATGTGTTGGTCACTTCTGAAATGAGATCATTCTTTCAGCCGACCCATCGACAGGTCTCATCTGGATCCAGCATCAGGGAACGCCTAGACCGACAGGTGTCCGACTACGTCGGGTTAACAGCCGATGTGGACACTCTGAGAAGTGATGAACCCCTGGACTACAGGGTGGGCAGGCTTGACCTCTGGCCAGAGCTTGTGCAATTTGCAATTGAACTGTTGGCTTGCCCCTTGTCCAGTGTCCTGTCCGAAAGGACGTTCAGCGCAGCAGGGGGGATCGTGACCGATAAGCGCACTCGCCTAGCTCACGACAGTGTTGACTACCTCACATTTATAAAAATGATTTCAACACATGTGACCAGTAGACCATGTATATGCATAACTCTATAAACGATTTATTTAATCTAGCACACTGACCTTTTTTCTACCTTTGGCTCACTTCCTTGTACAAAAAAAGTGCACCGTACTATATGCCCGTACCCTCCTGTTTGAAAAAGTTGAGCGGTGTCATATTTTTGGGTGCCGCAGCGAGTTGCTGGTATCAGTGCTGGTGTCAGTGCTCTCTAGCTTGGTGCTGGTGTGGTGTCAGTGCTCTCTATCACTGTGCTGGTGTGGTGTCAGTGTTCTCTATCACAGTGCTGGTGCCAGTGCTCTCTCTCTATCTTGGTGCTGGTGTCAGTGCTCTCTCTCTATCTCGGTGCTGTGTGGTGTCAGTGCTCTCTATCTCGGTGCTGGTGTCAGCGCTCTCTATCACGGTGCTGGTGTCAGTGCTCTCTATCACGGTGCTGGTGTCAGTGCTCTCTATCTCGGTGCTGGTGTGGTCTCAGTGCTGTCTATCACGGTGCTGGTGTCAGTGCTCTCACGGTGCTGGTGTCAGTGCTCTCTATCACAGTGCTGGTGTCAGTACTCTCTCTCTCTATCTCGATGCTGGTGTCAGTGCTCTCTCTCGGTGCTGGTGTGGTGTCAGTGCTCTCTATCTTGGTGCTGGTGTCAGTGCTCTCTATCACGGTGCTGGTATCAGTGCTTTCTATCATGGTGCTGGTGTCAGTGCTCTCTATCTCGGTGCTGGTGTGGTCTCAGTGCTCTCTATCACAGTGCTGGTGTCAGTGCTCTCACGGTGCTGGTGTCAGTGTTCTCTATCACGGTGCTGGTGTCAGTGCTCTCTATCTCGGTGCTGGTGTCAGTGCTCTCTATCTCGGTGCTGGTGTCAGTGCTCTCTTTGACGGTGCTGGTGTCAGTGCTCTCTATCACGGTGCTGGTGTCAGTGCTCCCTATCTCGGTGCTGGTGTGGTCTCAGTGCTCTCTATCATGGTGCTGGTGTCAGTGCTCTCGCGGTGCCGGTGCCAGTGCTCTCTATCACGGTGCTGGTGTCAGTACTCTCTAACACGGTGCTGGTATCAGTGCTCTCACGGTGCTGGTGTCAGTGCTCTCTATCACGGCGCTGGTGTCAGTGCTCTCTATCATGGTGCTGGTGTCAGTGCTCTCTATCTCTGTGCTGGTGTGGTCTCAGTGCTCTCTATCATGGTGCTGGTGTCAGTGCTCTCATGGTGCTGGTGTCAGTGCTCTCAATCACGGTGCTGGTGTCAGTGCTCTCACGGTGCTGGTGTCAGTGCTCTCTATCACGGTGCTGGTGTCAGTGCTCTATATCACAGTGCTGGTGTCAGTGCTCTCACGGTGCTGGTGTCAGTGCTCTCTATAACGGTGCTGGTGTCAGTGCTCTCTATCTCGGTGCTGGTGTGGTGTCAGTGCTCTCTATCACAGTGCTGGTGTCAGTGCTCTCATGGTGCTGGTGTCAGTGTTCTCTATCACGGTGCTGGTGTCAGTGCTCTCTATCTCGGCGCTGGTGTCAGTGCTCTCTATCTTGGTGCTGGTGTCAGTGCTCTCTATCACGGTGGTGGTGTCAGTGCTCTCTATCTCGGTGCTGGTGTGGTCTCAGTGCTCTCTATCATGGTGCTGGTGTCAGTGCTCTTACGGTGCTGGTGTCAGTGCTCTCTATCACAGTGCTGGTGTCAGTACTCTCTAACACGGTGCTGGTATCAGTGCTCTCACGGTGCTGGTGTCACGGCTCTCTATCACGGCGCTGGTGTCAGTGCTCTCTATCACGGTGCTGGTGTCAGTGCTCTCTATCTAGGTGCTGGTGTGGTCTCAGTGCTCTCTATCATGGTGCTGGTGTCAGTGCTCTCACGGTGCTGGTGTCAGTGCTCTCAATCACGGTGCTGGTGTCAGTGCTCTCACGGTGCTGGTGTCAGTGATCTCTATCACGGTGCTGGTGTCAGTGCTCTCTATCACGGTGCTGGTGTCAGTGCTCTCTATCACGGTGCTGGTGTCAGTGCTCTCATGGTGCTGGTGTCAGTGCTCTCTATCACGGTGCTGGTGTCAGTGCTCTCTATCTCGGTGCTTGTGTCAGTGCTCTCTATCACGGTGCTGGTGTCAGTGCTCTCTATCACGGTGCTGGTGTCAGTGCTCTCTATCACGGTGCTGTATCAGTGCTCTCACGGTGCTGGTGTCAGTGCTCTCTATCACGGTGCTGGTGTCAGTGCTCTCTATCTCTGTGATTGTGTCAGTGCTCTCTATCTTGGTGCTGGTGTCAGTGCTCTCTATCACGGTGCTGGTGTCAGTGCTCTCTATCTCAGTGCTGGTGTCAGTGCTCTCTATCACGGTGCTGGTGTCAGTTCTCAGTCTCTATCGCGGTGCTGGTTTCAGACAGTGAGGGAGATAGCAGCAGAGAAGCCAATCAGCAGGCAGTGACAGCACCATGGCTGAGGATCAGCACTGGGCTGGCACCTCCGGACCACCACAGTGGAGTCCTGCATAGGTGGGGGTAAGGGCCGGGCAGAGGGAGGGGCTCAAGCACAGGTTGGCACACTGGGACACTGGCTCAGGACTGCGCTGCCCTGACTGTGGCACTGATCATCTCCTGCACCCCCTTCATAGCCTGCCCTGACCTTGTCTCTCCTCCATGGCCTTCATGCGCTCCTGAATTGTCAAAATTTCACAGATAAAAAAAGAATGCTTGTCGTTGTCGATCCCAGATTCACTTAATACTTGTGTTATGTCAGTGTCCATGTTGTGGGACCATGTGTGCACAGCTAGTAAGTATTTTGTGGATGAAAATATGACCTGGAGGTTTTTAAGGTTCGCCTGCCATTAAAGTCAATGGGGTCCGCCGTGAAACTTGCGGTACGCAAACTTTTGGCCACGTTCGCGGTTCGCATTCGCGCAACGTCCCGTCGGAAATTCGTCCATCACTAGAGCCATTCTCTCTTTCACAAAAAAAATTTTCAGGCAAATATAATGTAGTGCCGGGCTCCTGAAGAGCATGCGCTATGTTTTGTAAATTTATTTTTTTCCTAAGACCATAGTTGGGTTTTAGGATTGATTACAGTAAATTATGGTTTTGGCATCAGTTTGGCTGGACTGTACTATGTTCTGCCTGGTCATAGGTGTAAGTGACACCTATGACAGACATTGGAACGCAGTCTGGTTGGGCGCATTGGGTACCAATCTCTCTCTCTGAGACAATCAGCGGGTGCGTTGTCTCGCTGTGTATTCTGGGAGAGGGTACTTAAGGTGCTGAGATCACGTGGTTCTGGGTTCCGGTCCAGAAGTATGTGCTGACTCCTTGGTCCTGGTCCTCCTGACCAGCCCCCAGAGGCCCTCATGGCCTGGGGTGCGGATCCATCCATTTCTGAGTCTCGGGGCTGGCTAGCCCAAGGCCCAGTAACTGGAAGGAGGGTTCCGAGGTGGGCCGGTGCCGTCTCAGGTTTGGAGAGGCCCAGCAACTGAAAACGCAACCAGGGGAGGACTCTTCAGAAGAGGGCCATGCATGAGGCTGGCTGCTCGGTAAGAACCTGGAAGCTAAGCTGAAAGGACACCAAGTGAATCCACATTCTTACAGGATCGCCGGACCAGCTGCAAGATACTGATACCGTAAGAGAGTTCCTAATTTCATCCTTCTGTTACAACTAAGTTCTGTGAGAGACTTTCTGCTCTATTCTAAAGTTCTACAACCAAGTGTGTGGCAGAGACTTTGCTAAACTTAAATCACCTGTCAGCTGCTAAATTCACTAAAAGGGGATTTTTACCCGATAGATGAAATATGCAGTTGCGAATGCCTATTCCCTGGATCACCTAGATAGAGACATTTCAAGTGTCAGCAGTTCCAAGAGTAACTGAGCTTCTATATTCCTTACTGAGAGACTGTGTTCTGTTTAACGTTTCTGCAAATAATAAAAATTCCCAACAGGATTCAAGTGTCGGTCTCTACAGTTTATTGGGCCATCAACCTCGGCAAACCCCTAGACGAGCACGAGGTGGAGAAGGTAACGGTAAGCCCAAACAAAACTAGCGGCTTCTTCGAGGGTCAGTGCTAGAATAGTATTTCCCCTCCCTCCATTCTGGGATTTTCAACAAATATAATTGTGCTTCACAAATATGAACCTATTTTAAAACTTTACACATTTTAATAATGAAATATCATGCGCAACATAATGTGAAAACAATAAAGTTCCCAATGATGATTATGTATAATATATTTTCAATTCAATATTACATCTATTTTTTAGTTTTATTCTATTTATTACTAGTTTATGTTATAAATTGTGAATCTCTGTTGTCACCAATGCATATAATACATTTTTAAAATCTTTAAATGCTTCACCCAGGTTATATTTGCTCTTTGAATGCTGAACCAGCTCCCCAATGTTTTGGAAACCAATTAACTCCAAACGTTGGACTTTTTCTTACAGAAGGTCAAAAGCACCCTATGAAAATCCACAGGAATGGGTTATGACACTCCTTTTAGCCTGGTCACACATGCACTCACAAAACATAAGAAGCCTCAGCTCAAAGTGTAATTATATTTATTAAAAAAAGGCTTTAATGAATCCAACAATTTACAGACTCACATTATCAATGTGCACAAAGCACCATGTATACCAGCATAGGGGTCGAATAGCAACAATAATCCTTCAACCTCAATCCAATACATATGCCACTCACTGCAGATCAACTAACGACAAATTAGTTCTATAACCTGTTATAAAAGCACCCTTTTGCATTTTGTCTTTAGACTTCCTCAGGGGCCATTTATTGAAGTTTAAAAAAAAAAAAAATTAGCGTATACCCTTGGGTGATTACAATTATTTTCTGTAGAATATGTGTGTCTAAAAACTGCACCACAGTATTTTCTGTACCTACTTATGCTAAAAAATTGTTTGCCCTTTTGCAAATGCCAGTATCGGGCACTCATCTCCTGAATATTGCTGAGTGCACTGATGCTTCTGGAGACCCAACTCACCTTTTTGAACTCGTACAAAAAGGACATCTTTCACATGTGTAGTAGAAGTATAAGAAGAAGTGCAAGAAGTATATTAGTGCTATACTAAGGGCATACATGTTAATTCTGCCATGGTGCCATTCTGCTTTTCAAATAATGCATACAACAACATTGAAAATTGGTATGGTAAAGTGTCTGTGTGCTATAACTGTGCCTGCTCTGTATGTTATGTGCCCTAGGTATGTAGTCTGCTGTGCAAATGTACCGAAGTCGATCCAGCCTGTTGTTCTCCTTTTGCTCAATCGCTGCCAGCGGCTATAGCAGCCAGCAGTGATAATTGTATTCTGCCAGAGGGGAATGAGCTCCCTTTTGCAAAACACAATAGTGCTGTGGGAGGGAGAGTGACTGTGTTTTTGTTGGGAAGTGAGCAACCTGCGGATGAAGGAAAGAAAAGTGCATAATGTATGGTTTGCCCTAACTGTGTTCAGGCAGGTTAGGGCAAACTCCCTAATTGTGCTATTCTATTTTGACACCAGATATTTTTTCTCCATGAGAGTACACTCATCAGCACTGCAGCCATTGACTGCAAGAATCTCACATGCTGGTTTTCCAGCAGGGTGGTTTACCAATCGGCTTCTATTGAACAGAGAGGGCTTCACACAGATTGAAATTCGGCTGAATGTGCCACAATGTGCAGGCTGTTGGATTCTCTAGAAATCTTCACTGCAGGGCTGTCCTCTTCCTGCTGCTGAATTCCTGGCATTGTGGGGGTTAACAACTTCAGATCTCTAGGCACAGATGCAGTAAAGATAACCTGATAGGGACACACTCCCTCCTGCCCTTTCCTCCCTTGAGAAGATTTCTTAGGCTATATTCACTTTTGTGGTGGTGGTTCCCACTGCGATTCTGCACTTGTTCCCATAGCCACAACTACCCACACAGAAAAACACAGTAGATGTGTGGCACGCTACATGTACTGGAAATTGCTAGTGCACTGGGAGCCACACTGCACTTGCGGTTTCCGTGCAGACGGCGATTCCAGAAATGCCGCAGGGACCTTTTCCCTGCATTTCAGGATTGAATGAATGGGCTGCCGTGCCCATGCAAAACTCGGCTCACAGAGCTGAATCAATGTAGACCCAGCCTTACACGGATTAAGCACAATCTGTGAATGGGGGGGAGTCTAATTCGTCACAAGATTTTCTCCCCCATTTTCAGATTTCGTTAAAGGCAGTGTAATCAATTGAAAATTTTTTCTCAATGGAGGACAGGAAGGGGCTTATCCCTGTCTGGTCATCTTTTAAACTAATTTCTCTTTATTAAAACATTTTTTGTAACTTGTTTTTCCAAAAAAAGCATAGATCACAACAACAATTAAAGATCGTTTCATCAAATACATATCTAAACACAAAAGGCAGAATCATACACAACATACAAGTTGCCACTGACCCGCCTACACAGATCCCCCCCACCCCCCGCCCAGAACCCCTCGTTTCGAACACGTGCTGCCGACCCCAGCCAACCCAACCCTGGTTGGTTGGAAGGAAAGTGGTGGAGACCGCCAGGGACAGGAGAGAGGGAGGAAGAGGGGCACATCCAGATATCACTCCCCCTAAAGGGGGTATCAGGGAGACCCCCCTCAGCCATGGGCCAAGCGGGTGAGCATTGGATCTATCCCTCAGCTATCCCGTCCAGAGGATAACCGATATCATTCAACCAGGGATTCCATAGCTCCTTAAATTTTTTTAAGTTATTTTGTCTAATAAACGTCACTCGTTCGCACCAAATTGTGGAGTTGATAGCATTTACCCATGCTTGTAGTACTGGAGGATTTTTTGCCTGCCAATTTGTCGCGATTAACCGCCTAGCCTGGTACAGGCACCTTAATATAGATGTCCTTATTACAGAGGGAATTCCACCCTCCTCTAGAATCCCCAATAGACAAATCTTGGCTTCTGGTTTCAAGGTGGTCTTAAAAGTCCTGTTTATTCTATGTACAATTTCTATCAAGTACCAATACAGTTTCTGGCACTTCCACACCATATGGAGAAGATCCCCTGATGCCCCACATCTGGGGAAATCATCCTTGGGTTTTCTGCCTATTTTCCACATCTTTTTGGGAGTATGGTATGCCCTATATATAAGAAGCAGGTGGGACATGCGCTGTGATGGGAATATGGACACCAAGCTCCCCTGTGCTAGTATCTCATCCCATTGCTCCTACGTTATAGGTCCCAGGTCTTCCGCCCATCCCCTCCTGCTCTTATCGGTTCCCTCCCCCTTCAAAATTTTGTCCTTGAGTTTTATATATAACCTAGAGATCTGGCCTTTTACTTGCCTTCAATCAATAAGTCCCTGAAGCAAGGGAATTTCAATCCTCTTAATGGCGAGTGACCCATACTGCGCTTGAATCCCATGTCTCAGCTGCAAATATTTATAGAACGTCTTATTGGAAATACCAAATTCCTGTCTAAGATCTTCAAAGGATTTCATAAGACTCCCCTGATATAATTGCACTAACCTACTAATCCCCCACCTCTCCCATTCCAGAGACCTATCTATACTATTTAGTTCAGCCAATTCTCTCCATTATACCATAGAGGAGTATAGTCAGTCACTCCCACATAACCCATAAGTTGCTTGGCTATCTGCCACACTTTCCTCGCCAAAACATTAGTGGGGCATTTATGAGCAAATGAATTGGCTTCCAGAGCTTCAACTAATGATTTATGATGCGCTTTATCAATCATCAGTTTATGATTTGGACACCCTCCCCCTTTAAGCCCAGCCCCAGCTAAATGCTGGAGCTGGGCTGACAAAAAGTATGTTCTCGGGTGTGGTATCGCCACTCCTCCCCTCCTGACGGGGAGCTGCAATGTCTGTAGCCAGATCCGAGCTTGCCCCTTCTTCCAAATTAGTTCTCGAAACAACGATTCCAACTTGCTGAACCACTTCTGATTGATCCAGATTGGGGAGTTATGCAAGATATATAGAATTTGTGGCTGCCAGATCATTTTTATTAAATTGCAGCGTTTCGCCACAGAAAGGGGGAGACAACACCAATTATTAACCTTCTGCTTCAATTTCGTTAGTAATGGTACTAAATTCTCCTCAACATACTGGTTTACTTCTCTAGAGATCCAAACGCCCAAGTACTTTAACTTGGGCACCACTTCTAAACCTGTAATTATAGGCGGTGTTAAATCTCCAGGTCCAGACAACAGCAGGAGGGCTGATTTACTCCAATTGATCACCAAACCCGATTGTTGCCCAAACTCCCCCATCATCTGCACTACATTGTTCAAGGTAGAGCCCATGTCCCCAATAAAGAACAGAACATCGTCCGCGAACAAGGCAATTTTTCCTCCTCCAGCCCACGTCGGAATCCCTGGATGTCCAGGCACGATCTTGTCAGGACAGCCAGGGGTTCCATAGCCAACACGAACAGGAGGGGAGACAACGGGCACCCCTGTCTTGTCCCCCTTTCCAAGTGGAATATATCAGAGAATAGAGTCCCCATTTTAATCTTTGCCCTAGGTCCATTATAAAGTAATTTTACCCATTGAATAAATAAAGGGCCAAAACCAAAATGCTCCAATACTCCCCATAGATAACCCCATTCCAAGCTTCTAGAGCTAATATAGCTCCAGGTCCTTCATTATCTCTAGGTATTTGTATATTTAGAAAAACTCTCCTGATATTGGTACTGGTTGCCCTGCCCGGGATAAACCCGGACTGGTCTGGATGTATTAATTTATGGATATAATTATTTAAACGGGTCGCTAAGACCTTGGCTAATATTTTTACATCGGAGCATAACAAGGATATTGGCCGATTTGATGAAACCTCCTGTTGGTCCTTCCCCTCCTTAAGTATTAAAGTAACATTGGCCTCCAACATTGAAGCGGGGAGCTATCCCGCCACCAATGCATGATTTGGCATTTCCAGTAGTGCTGGCAGCAGCTCTTCACTATATCGTTTATAAATTTCTATTGGTAGCCCATCGGGGCCAGGAGATTTATAATTGGGCATACTGGTCATTGCGCTTTTTAACTCTTCTAGGGTAAGTGGTAGATCAAGACTCAATTTATCCTGATCTGATAGTGTTGGCGTTGAAATATACGTAGATTCTCCGCCTTTTTCAAAAGTGCCATTTTATATATTTGTTGGCTATCCACCCAAGCCTTCTGCTTCCCGAGCGATAGATCCTCTATATACGCTCTCTCAGCCTGGATAACATCATTTCTTATTACCCTCTCTTTCTCTCTGGTTTTCCTCCTAATTATTGCGATTTGCTGTATGAGTATTCCTCTAATAAAGGCTTTTAGGGAGTCCCAAACTATTCCAGGCGCGGCTGACCCTCTGTTATTTTGAAGAAATGCCCTAATCCGGCCCACCGGGGAGCTAGAACTGCTAATCAGTTCCAGCCAAGCGGGGTTTACTCTCCACTCCCCGGGACCCGCTCTCTCTCCCATGCTCACAGTAATAGACAGAGGGGAATGATCTGAAATCCCCCTTACCCCATATTCTATGTCTAGTACCAAACCTGATGCCTCCTTGTTCCCCAAAACCATGTCTATTCTTGATAGAGTCTGGTAGGTACTAGAGAAACAGGAATACTGCCTGTCCTGGGGATGTCGCATGCGCCAGAGATTGTTCAGTCCGATTTCTGATAGAAATCCATGTAGTCGACCTGTTCTATTCCCAGCAGGACAAGGGAATCTGTCCAAACACTTATCTAAAGTTTCGTTAAAGTCTCCTAATATTATCCACGGGACACCTGGTTTACCCAAGCTAAACGTAAGAAATTTGTACATGACCTCCAACTTGAAGGGAGGGGGTATATAAATATTGGCTAAGACGTATTCTTGCCCACCAATCAGGCAATATAGAAAGACGACCCTCCCCTCCGCATCAATGTGGTACTCCTTACATAAAAAATCCGTTCCCCTCCGTACTAGCACACTCACACCCCTAGAGTACGACGAATGGAAGGAATGGTAATATGCCTGGAATTTCCGATTATTTAACTGGAGGGCCGTGATTGGAGTTAAGTGGGTCTCCTGTAAAAAAAGCAACCCAGTTCCCTTTCTCTCTGTCTCCAACATCACAGCAGCTCTCTTATTTGAGTCTCCCAAGCCCCTCACATTCCATGAGGTTATATTCAACCTACTCATCAGCTCTAATTGCTAGACCCAGGGGAACAGAAGGGTGGGGGGGAGGGGGCGACACCCTCTCCCCCAACACCGCCCCCCATCCCGGCCCCCCCGCCACCTCCTTGGTACTTACAGCACGTGTTCGAAGACCCACCCCTCTCCCCCCACCCCCCCCCCCAACCCTGCCCATCAGAGCATCCCCTAGGGGTCTCTATTGTAGCCAGCTTATTCAAACCCCATCCAAGAGTGCCCACACTAACTACCCCCCCAAATAGTCCTACCTCCCCCATTTAGGAATAATTCTAGATATCACAATCATTTTATAACGTCTAATTATTCCCTTCTATAAAAGGGAAAGAAAGGGAAAGCGGGGAGAGAAAAAAAAGGGGGGGGGGGCAAGGGGAAAAAAAACCCCAAAAACATTGATTATTGCATTTCAAGAAACCATAAAAAAATCATTAAATCTAATCTATTTATTATTCCATTATACTTCCAGACAGTTAATAATGTGACTTACTCTGTCAGATAGTTACCTCCATTTATGAAGAAGGAAGAAAGAGGGGAGAAAAAAATAAAATTTTCCCCTTTCTCTTCCCCTCTCCCCTCCCCCCAGACTATCAAACCTCGTTTACCTCACCCTACATAATATTTGTTTGCGGTATAATTCACCCTGTGATTCTTAGCGCACAGTGATCCATAGTGCTTACCCACCATGTCTAATCTACTTATTATGCCATTGTACACATTTCCCCCCCACCTACCCTACCATAAATAACCATTGATAACATGATCTGTAAAAAAAAACAAAAAAAAACAAACCCCCCGTCCACCACCCCCCCCCACCCTCCTCCCCTCCACAACGTCCAATACAGGCCAACGTCAAGCAATACTACAAAGTCTCTTTATGTTCCTCCAGCCAGTTTGCGGCCTCCAAGGGAGAGTTGAAGAATAGGGTTGAACCCAAAGCAAACACTTGCAGTCGAGCCGGATACAGTAATGCATAAGTTATCCTATATTTTTGCAAAGTGCGCTTAATAGAAGTAAACTCAGCTCTCTGTTTCTGCAGGTCCAATGAAAAATCTGGATAAAATTATACTCTAGTCCCCTTATAGAAAATGTCTCCTAGTTCTCTAATTCTTCGCATCAAAATCATTCGATCATTGTAATTAACAAATTTCAGTATCAATGGCCTACAGCGTCCCTCTAGTGATCTAGATCTAAAAGGAACTGTATGGGCCCATTCAATAGAAAGAAGTGAAGAAGAGGGAACATCTTCCACTAATTCCTTAAACCAGTTCTCCAAAAAGGTTATGGGGTTAGAGCCCTCGCTTCCCTCTGGCAAGCCAATTAGGCGCACGTTATTCCTGCGATTTCTGTTGTCCATATCATCAATTTTAGATGCTTGTATGGTAATTTGCTTCTGGAGTGCAGTTATTTTTTCCTGTAGAGGGGATAACTCGTCCTCCACCGTACTTAATCTTCCCTCTAATACATTCATTCTATCGATGGTATTGCTTAATAGTTGGCTCATGGAATGTAATTCATTTTTAATGTTGCTCAATTGGTTATCTAGACCAGAAATAAAGTTCTTGCACTCATTAACTGCCTGCAGTATCTCTCGTAGCGTGGGTTCACCAACCCCATCCCCAGAGATTGTTCCGTTCTTGCAGCGCCATGAGCCACCTTACTCTCCCCCTGTGTTAGCTCACCTACCCCCCCCTTCTGGAGGTAAGGTAGCAGGATCTGGTACCAAATGGCCTGCATTTCTCCTGTCGCCCAGTGTCCCCTGTGATTTAGTTTGCCCTTACGGATGATTCTGTGTTTTCCTGAGGTTGCATGGGCAAATCGCTCAAGTTTAGCTGCCGCAGAGGCTTGATTTAATTTTTCCTTGGCTGCCCACGTTTTTTGATTCCCTTCCCCATGTAGCATGTCCTCCGCAGCTCTCTTACTAAGCATGATGGTAGCCACGTAGCAGAAAAAAGCTGTGTCAGCAAAAATGATAATGTGATAGAGTATAACCCTCTGTCAGATCCCCACAGCAAAAACTCAGCTTTTAAATAAGAGAACGTGGGGGAAAGATACCAAACAGTCTGTTAACAATGCACTACCAAGATCATATAGATTTTATATCATGGAGCCGAAATTCCCTCAAACTGGAGGTTTATAAATGGAAAAGAAGGGGGGGGGGGGACAAGCGTCCCGCCAAAGCAGGGGTCACTAGGGCACTTCCTTGCTTTCAATCATTAGCGGCGATTCAGTTCGCATTGTGCGCTATATAAGTATTTCATTCATTCATTCATTCATTAGCAATGACCATTATCTCAGTCTTCACTACACATGCTTTTCACTGTTCACTCTCCCCTAGTTACCACTGCCTAAGTCGATGCTTTAGGCACGGCCGCTATCCAATTGCTCCACCGCTTCCCCGCTGTCCCACTCAGGTGTTCAACGTGCCTCTTGGTTCCAAAGCGGGGGTTAGCTGGGATGGCTCCACTCTACCGGACACCGCCGGGGATCTTTCGTCAATCTGGGTCAGCAGCGGAACCCTCCCCGCTCATCCACGTGTAGCTTCGTATACTTCTGTACAACTTCGAATCTCCGCTCGAAGTCTCGCGATATCCCGAACCATCCGTGGGACCTTCCTCGGGTAGTTTTGGCACTCTCCGACAGCGCCCATTAGAATGGGCAGTACTAGGCACTTTCCAGGTCTTCGTATTTGATGCAGAGCCACAGCGAGAAAGATCAGACAGCGGAGGTGATAACCACCCAAAGGTTTACATTCTCCAGTCAAAGGGCAGAGGCAGAGAGCACGGGCACTCACATCTCACTCTCTCACTTACTCACTCCCACCTCCATCCGGCCACACCCCCCTTGATTTAGCTGGCTGGTCATCTTTAGTGCAGCTGAGGATGGAGACCCAAAGCAGGTACCCCCCACAGAACTGGAATTTCAGTTGCACTTCATTACAGGTAAGCAATGTAACTAAAGCTGCAGTAAAATAAAATAGCTAAACTTTAGCATTAAATATAAAATAGTCCAAAAACTTCATTTCTGAACATTTGATAGCTGGTAAATTCCAGTACGGCATAGAATCACAGTAAACGGGAGAGAAGCAGTCATTGGTAAGGAGAGGGAAGGCGAGCGGATTGCCGCACAGGAAAGGAGAGCAGAGAGGATGGTGGTGTGCAATACACTGCCAGTACAGCTGACCGGAAACAGGAGCTGCCATTCTTTAAAGTACGAAAATGAGGATAGCAGAAATGGAGATGAAGCATGCTCACTGAGGGTGTAACATTATGGGTGTAACACTAATGCCGCGTACACACGACCAGACTTTCAAGCAGAAAGTCAGTTTGTTTTGAACCTGATGATGTACGATGGGACTAAAAAAGGAAGTTCAATAGCCAGTAGCCAATAGCTGCCCTTGCATCGTATTTGGTCCGTCAGACCAGCATACAGATGAACGGTTTTCCCCATAAGAATTGAGTCCATCGGACAGATTTGAAACATGTTCTATTTCTAGGTCGGTCTGAATTTTTTAAAGAAAAACGATCAGACTATCCCACACACTATCGGACTATCCGACGGAATGATTCCGTCTGACTTATTTTGCCAAAAGTCCGGTCGTGTGTACGCGGCATAAGGCCGCGTACACACGGGCGGATTGTCTGCCCAACTAAGTTCGTCAGACAATCCGACAGACAGTCCGTTCAACTTTTGAATGAACGGACTTGACCACACACGATGAGCAGACAGTCCGCCGAAAGCTTGCACGATGACGTGTACAGCACGTACGACGGGACTAGAAATTCGACGTCCAATATACTGCAATGCAACCTTCGGCGTGTAAATCCTTTCTGAGCATGCGCCATACTTAGTCCGTCAAACTTGCCTACTCACGAGCAGACTGTCCGCTGAAACCAAGTTTGGACGGACAAAATTACGGAAATGCCGAAAGACTAAGTCCGTCAGACTGTCCGCTGAAAAAGTCAGCTGAAGCCCACACACGAGCGGATTGTCCGCTGAAACACGGTTCAGCGGACTAAGTTGGGCAGACAATCCGCCCGTGTGTACGCGGCCTTAGGGTTCTATTTATAAAACATTAATTGCACAAATGTCAGAAGCTGAACAAAATGCCATTGTAATTTTTCCTAGAAATTACTGCCTGTATTGTCAGTTCCATTTAGTGGCCAAAATGTGTTATGGTGTTGTGAAATACCTCAATAAGAAAAGTATATGGCATTTTGGCCACTAGATGCAGCTGATGATACAGGAATGACTGTTAAAAAAATTACAATGACATTGTGTTCAGCTTGCGCTAATACATCTGACATTCCTGCAATTAATGTTTTATAAATAGAAAATTCCATAACTGCTGGTAGACAATAAAAAGTACTCTCCCCTCTTAATATTATACAGAATTAGGTATATTGTACCGTGCATTGCCTAACACACTTTTGTGTACACTGTTTTTAAATATTTCAGAATACTAGAAATGTAGTAACTCAAAAAGGATAAACTATAAAATGCACTAAACAACCATTATTACAGTATAAAGCTTAGACAGGTGAGGCCTTCTCTCATACTAAAATTCCTTTTATGTAGTTTCATGGTAGAGAAATAATAAATCCAAATGGAAGCCAGTTCAGATGACAGGAGAGTCATGAAAACGTTTGAGTGACTGTAATAAAGTTAAGTGTAACTTCTAATGGTAAAAGCATTCACGGAATGGGATGTTTCCTAAACTGTTGTTAAATTATGAACAGAGCCAACTCAGCAAAGGTGCAGGTGTACAGATGATGTGACTGGTGAATTGCTTGTTTATGTTTAGAGAAAGGAAATGAGACCCATATGAAAGATAAAATACAGTGAATACTATGAATGATCATTGCTAGGACAAGGTCATTTGGCGCCCAAGGTGAAAAATGCCAAAATGCAATATACATTTTTCACCTTTTTAAATTAGAAACATGTCTGATCTCCTTTATGTTCTGTAGTTGCCAAATTAGCAATTGCTAAATCTTGGAAGAAGGCGTCAATTAATACAATAATACAATGTTAAGATAATAAGGGTTGGATTATTATTAATGTTCGCTTATCTTGTATCTTTTTCACCTTTTAAAATTAAACACGACTCTTTTATGTCTTGCAGTTGCCAAAACAGCAATTGCGAAATCTTGGAAGAAGACATCAATTAATACAGATGATGTTACGATACATAAGGGTGGGATCATGATTAAAGTGATATTAAAGATAAATATATAAAAAAATAAAATAAACATGTTATACTTACCTGCCCCATGCAATGGTTTTGCACAGAGCAGCCCTGAAACTCCTCTTCTCGGGTCCCTGCCGACGCTCATGGCTCCTTCTTTTCTCCAAGTTGCCCCAAAGCAAGCCGTTTGCTCTGGGGAAACTCATGCGTACTTGCCCCCGAGCATGATCTGCATGTCCATAAGACAGACAAAATAGGGTTTGGCCTTCGCCCTCTGCTCCATCCTCACAGGCTGTGATGGACAGCAGCAGGAGTCAATCTAGGGGCACTGATTTCAATTTGACTCAATGTTATACTTACTGCTGTATTTAAAAAAAAAGCCCCTTAGTGCAAGTTGGTTAGTTGTGTAGGACAAATAACATATAGTTATTTAATATCTATAGTTAAAGTGATACTAAAACACACACTGTTTAATTTATTTTGTCCCTTTCTTTTTCTGTATTTTTTTTTGTGTGCTAATTGCTGATATGAGAGGAAGCCCACATCCCCAATTGTACAATCTAAAAGAAAAAAACCCTCTAGTGGGCTTTTTTAGGGCATGAACTCCCAAAAAGTGAAGTTGTTTGTATAAAAAGATCAACAGTTTTATTTGTATATGTTAGAAACAAGAGAATCAAATGCAGAACTAAAACAATGAATTTGATGCAGTGATAGTAAATATACACAATAATTACACACATGTTACATACATAAGGACAGAGTGAAGTCCAATGCGTTTTGAGAAATTTATGTGGTTTCTCTTCTTCAGGGGTAAGTTACAAAACAGTATCAAATGGATATGGGTTCATATCCCAAACATCTGCATCAGTTAAAAATGCAAGGAATTTTGCCGCCATGAGTACCATGAGTCCAAAAGGTAAGGAGCAAATGGGCCCAACTCAAACCACCCACAAGGGGCATGAGACCCAACCCCAAGGGGAATGCCACACCATAAATCAGGGGTATGAAATATCTGGGCCTTGAGTATATAGTGGATTGGTTAAATAATTCCAGAGTACCATAGAAAGGAATAATATACAGTGGTTTCAGTCATAAACTTGGAAAATGTCATTGTCATGGATCCGTCTGTAGGGATACTCTACCAGGAGTGGATTTTCTTCCTTTTTACTTCCTCAGGGCCTCAACCCCCATTGTATTTGACCTTCCTTGGCTACAGCTAAACTCTCTACATGTGGACTGGACTTCTGGGCAGATCCTGGTCTGAGGTCCCTCATGTTTCTTTCCCTGCCTTCTCAAGGTGGCCCCCAAGGAGAGACTTCCGATTGCTACCACATCTGTATATTTTGATCTTCCCACTGCATACAGTGATTTCCGGGATGTATTTTGCAAAAAATCAGCTGAGGTTCCTCCTCCTCACAGGTCCTTTGTGCTATTGACCTTGTTCCTGGGGCAACTCTGCCCAGGGGTCGTACCTACCCTCTGTCCATCCCAGAGACCCAGGTCATGTCAGAGTATGTTGCTGAGAATCTTGAGAGAGGTTTCATCCGGAAATCTTCATCGCCTACAGGAGCAGGGTTCTTTTTCGTTGCCAAAAAAGATGGTACCTTAAGACCCTGTATAGACTATCAAGGTTTAAAAGCAGTGACTATAAAAAAATAGCCACTCCTTACCTTAATATCTGAGCTATTCGACAGGTTGAAAGGTGCCTCCATTTTTACCAAGTTGGACCTCAGACCCCATCTGATTCCTATATGGTAAGGTGACTAATGGAAAACCGCGTTTAACACTAGAGACGGGCATTACGAATACTTGATTATGCCTTTTGGTTTGTGTAATGCCCCAGCTGTGTTCCAAAACTTTGTCAATGAAATCTTCAGGGATCTGCTGTATCAGTTTATCATCTATCTGGATGACATTTTCATCTTTTTGGAAAATTTGCTTGTCCACAGAAACATGTTCGCTCTGTACTTCAGCACCTTAGAGAGAATAATCGGTATGCCAAGCTGGAGAAATTTTCTTTTGAATGTTTTGAGGTCCTGTTTCTGGAATGCTTTATCTTGAGTTTGGGTCTTTGCATGGATCTTGGAAAGGTCTAGGCCATTACCAACTGGCCTCTTCCTGCTAGCCTCAAGGCCACACAGCGCTTTCTTGGGTTCACTAATTATTATAGGCAATTCATTAGGAATTACTCTTCGGTTGCAGTGCCTATTATTAGTGATGGCCGAACGGTTCGCCCGGCGGTCGTTTCGCGGCGAATTTCCGACTTTCGCCGTCCGCGGGTTCGAACGCCTTTTTCCGTCGTTCGCCCCGGCGGACTTACGTGTTTAATGTATACAAGAACTTTAACCTTTCGTGACACGTTTATCATGTGTTACAGGACAACCAATTGAGACATGACAGCTCATGGACACTTGGACATTCCCCCTAACCTATAAATACACCCGATCCGGTGGCCATTTTACATTCTTTCTTCTGTCACTGTAGGGAAAGGATCCTGTGTGGAGTAGGGACAGAGAAAACGCTAGCTATTTGGTACACAAAAGTTCTTTTCAGGACTGGTATAGGTGTTAGGTCAGCAGCCTGAGTTTCTTTTGTCAGTTTAGATAAAGGGACAGAGCGCTGTATGCTGCTATTTTAGGGACAGCTCAGCCAGATTAGTCTTTCTTCATCATCATCATCATCATCATCATTAGCTGTTACTATCAGGTCCACAAAAGAGCTGTTCCAGCTAATCGTTCCAGCCTACTCTTTTTTGCCAATTTGTATAGGGACAGGCAGGAAGCAGTGTGTCAGGCAGTGAGGATAATTTTAAAGACTTGCTGTTACTATTAGTTCCACAAAGGTTCTTTTCAGGACTGGTATCAGTGGTACGGTAATAGGCTTGTACACGTATAATATTCTTTCTTCCAAATATAGAAAGAATATTATACTTGACTGCTGCCCTTCTGCTGCAGTCTGCTAATCATTCACAACTCACTTGTTCCACAAAGCTCTTTATCAGGACTGGTAACTTGGTCTGTCTAGGGTGCTACGGTACATAGGCTTGGGTGCGGTACAGTCTGCTGTTCTGTAAGGACCGCTATCGGTCCACAATACATAGGGTTGCCGTGCACTACTGCTGACCGCTGCCCTATACTGCAGCAGTCCTTCAGCGGTATAGGGACTGACGCACAGTCTGCTAAACACTAATACACAACCTGCTTGGTCCACAAAAGTTCTTATAAGGACTGGTAACTTGGTATAGGGTGCTACGGTACATAGGCCTGAGTGCAGTACAGTCTGCTGTTCTGTAAGGACCGCTATCGGTCCACAATACATAGGGTTGCCGTGCACTACTGCTGACCGCTGCCCTATACTGCAGCAGTCCTTCATTGGTATAGGGACTGACGTACAGTCTGCTAATCACTAACACACAACCTGCTTGGTCCACAAAAGTTCTTATAAGGACTGGTAACTTGGTATAGGGTGCTACGGTACATAGGCCTGAGTGCAGTACAGTCTGCTGTTCTGTAAGGACCGCTATCGGTCCACAATACATAGGGTTGCCGTGCACTACTGCTGACCGCTGCCCTATACTGCAGCAGTCCTTCATTGGTATAGGGACTGACGTACAGTCTGCTAATCACTAACACACAACCTGCTTGGTCCACAAAAGTTCTTATAAGGACTGGTAACTTGGTATAGGGTGCTACGGTACATAGGCCTGAGTGCGTTACAGTCTGCTGTTCTGTAAGGACCGCTATCGGTCCACAATACATAGGGTTGCCGTGCACTACTGCTGACCGCTGCCCTATACTGCAGCAGTCCTTCAGCGGTATAGGGACTGACGCACAGTCTGCTAAACACTAACACACAACCTGCTTGGTCCACAAAAGTTTTTATAAGGACTGGTAACTTGGTATAGGGTGCTACGGTACATAGGCCTGAGTGCAGTACAGTCTGCTGTTCTGTAAGGACCGCTATCGGTCCACAATACATAGGGTTGCCGTGCACTACTGCTGACCGCTGCCCTATACTGCAGCAGTCCTTCATTGGTATAGGGACTGACGTACAGTCTGCTAATCACTAACACACAACCTGCTTGGTCCACAAAAGTTCTTATAAGGACTGGTAACTTGGTATAGGGTGCTACGGTACATAGGCCTGAGTGCGTTACAGTCTGCTGTTCTGTAAGGACCGCTATCGGTCCACAATACATAGGGTTGCCGTGCACTACTGCTGACCGCTGCCCTATACTGCAGCAGTCCTTCATTGGTATAGGGACTGACGTACAGTCTGCTAATCACTAACACACAACCTGCTTGTTCCACAAAAGTTCTTATAAGGACTGGTAACTTGGTATAGGGTGCTACGGTACATAGGCTTGAGTGCGGTACAGTCTGCTGTTCTGTAAGGACCGCTATCGGTCCACAATAGATAGGGTTGACGTGCACCACTGCTGACCGCTGCCCTATACTGCAGCAGTCCTTCAGCGGTATAGGGACTGACGTACAGTCTGCTAAACACTAATACACAACCTGCTTGGTCCACAAAAGTTCTTATAAGGACTGGTAACTTGGTATAGGGTGCTACGGTACATAGGCTTGAGTGCGGTACAGTCTGCTGTTCTGTAAGGACCGCTATCGGTCCACAATAGATAGGGTTGACGTGCACCACTGCTGACCGCTGCCCTATACTGCAGCAGTCCTTCAGCGGTATAGGGACTGACGTACAGTCTGCTAAACACTAATACACAACCTGCTTGGTCCACAAAAGTTCTTATAAGGACTGGTAACTTGGTATAGGGTGCTACGGTACATAGGCTTGAGTGCGGTACAGTCTGCTGTTCTGTAAGGACCGCTATCGGTCCACAATAGATAGGGTTGACGTGCACCACTGCTGACCGCTGCCCTATACTGCAGCAGTCCTTCAGCGGTATAGGGACTGACGTACAGTCTGCTAAACACTAATACACAACCTGCTTGGTCCACAAAAGTTCTTATAAGGACTGGTAACTTGGTATAGGGTGCTACGGTACATAGGCTTGAGTGCGGTACAGTCTGCTGTTCTGTAAGGACCGCTATCGGTCCACAATAGATAGGGTTGACGTGCACCACTGCTGACCGCTCACCTATACTGCAGCAGTCCTTCAGCGGTATAGGGACTGACGTACAGTCTGCTAATCACTAACACACAACCTGCTTGTTCCACAAAAGTTCTTATAAGGACTGGTAACTTGGTATAGGGTGCTACGGTACATAGGCTTGAGTGCGGTACAGTCTGCTGTTCTGTAAGGACCGCTATCGGTCCACAATAGATAGGGTTGACGTGCACCACTGCTGACCGCTGCCCTATACTGCAGCAGTCCTTCAGCGGTATAGGGACTGACGTACAGTCTGCTAAACACTAATACACAACCTGCTTGGTCCACAAAAGTTCTTATAAGGACTGGTAACTTGGTATAGGGTGCTACGGTACATAGGCTTGAGTGCGGTACAGTCTGCTGTTCTGTAAGGACCGCTATCGGTCCACAATAGATAGGGTTGACGTGCACCACTGCTGACCGCTGCCCTATACTGCAGCAGTCCTTCAGCGGTATAGGGACTGACGTACAGTCTGCTAAACACTAATACACAACCTGCTTGGTCCACAAAAGTTCTTATAAGGACTGGTAACTTGGTATAGGGTGCTACGGTACATAGGCTTGAGTGCGGTACAGTCTGCTGTTCTGTAAGGACCGCTATCGGTCCACAATAGATAGGGTTGACGTGCACCACTGCTGACCGCTGCCCTATACTGCAGCAGTCCTTCAGCGGTATAGGGACTGACGTACAGTCTGCTAAACACTAATACACAACCTGCTTGGTCCACAAAAGTTCTTATAAGGACTGGTAACTTGGTATAGGGTGCTACGGTACATAGGCTTGAGTGCGGTACAGTCTGCTGTTCTGTAAGGACCGCTATCGGTCCACAATAGATAGGGTTGACGTGCACCACTGCTGACCGCTCACCTATACTGCAGCAGTCCTTCAGCGGTATAGGGACTAAGAGTTTTGTCACAGGGTCATTTAAAAAATGACATGCAGAGGAAGAGGCAGGCCCTTCCGCAGGGGTGGTAGGGGTAGGGCAGGAGCAACAGGCTTGAGCCAAAGTGGGAAGTTGCAGAAGGTGCGTTCAATTACTTTAAAGGATGCACCAGACTTGGTTGAGTGGCTCGCTCAGCCTTACTCTTCTGCACCCTCCTCATCCTCTCGATCTGCACCCTCTTCTTCACTCTCTGCTATGTGCACCCCCAAAGACACTACCACCAACAACACGACCACCACCACCACCACCACATACCTTCCGCTTGAGTCACTGGAATTATTTTCCGATCCATATCAAGAGGACATTTCTGATGCGCAGCCACTCTTGGTATTGGATCAGGAAGAGGAGGTAGCAACAAGCGCTACTCAGCAGTCTGACGCCAGTACCCAGATCAGCCCAAGGAGGAGGTTGGTCCCCGGTGTTGCTGCCTACTCTACTTATAGCGGTGGGGAAGGTGACGTTGATGATGACGTGTCTAGTGATGTCACGTGGGTGCCCACAAGAGAGGAAGAGGAGGGGAGTTCAGAGGGAGATATGGACCAGCAGATAGGGAGGAGAAGCAGCAATGACTTACATTGCACAGCAGGGACAAAGCAGACTGCAAATGTATCAGGAGCGAGTCATCGACCATGTACGGTCACATCTGGCGCTCCCAGGACACCGGCACATGGCTCCGCAGTGTGGGCTTTTTTTAACGTGTCCGCTGCTGACAATAGCGTTGCCATCTGCAATCTTTGCAGTCAACGCGTTAGTCGCGGTAAGCCCAATACTCACCTAGGGACGACCGCCTTAAGAAGGCACATGAGCAGCCATCACCGAGCCCAGTGGGAGCAACGGAACACACAAAGCCACACTGCAGGCTCTCACCGTCCAGCCTCGTCTTCTACTTCTCCTTCTCCTCTCTCCTCACAATTGTCCTCCACTCCACCTTCCATCACGCCAAGCTCACATTTTTCTGCAAAAAGGCAGGCTTCCGTGGGCCTAATGTTTGAGCGTAAAAAAATGATGACGCCGGATAACCCTCTTGCCCAACGGTTGGCGGCTGGCTTGTCAGAACTCATAGCCCGCCAACTACTGCCATATAAACTGGTGGACTCGGAGGCCTTTCGCAAATTTGTGGCCATTGGAACACCACAATGGAAGGTCCCAGGAAGGAAGTATTTCTCAGAGAAGGGCATCCCAGAGCTATATGGCCATGTTCAGCGGCAAGTGAATGTATCTCTGGCACACAGTGTCGGTGCCAAGATACATCTGACCACAGACACGTGGTCTAGCAAACACGGGCAGGGAAGGTATATCAGTTTTACTGCCCACTGGGTGAACCTTCTGACGGCCGTCAAGCATGTAACCCGTGGCACCCGTGTAGATTTGGTTTTACCGCCACGGATTGCATGCAGGCCTGACTCTTCTTCTCCTCCTCCTACTCCATCCTCCTCCCTCTCCTCCTCAGCTGCCTCCTCCTTTTCCGCTGCTAGCGTCTCTTCCACTGCACCGCCCAAGCTCCCCAGAACCTATTCCACATGCCAGGTGAGACGTTGCCATGCCGTGCTGCGTCTGTTGTGCCTGGAAGCAAAGAGCCACACTGGCCCGGCACTCCTTTCAGCTTTGCGTTCACAGGCAGATGAGTGGCTAACACCGCTCAATTTGACAGTTGGTAAAGTGGTGTGTGACAACGGTGCCAATCTGCTTAGCGCATTGAAACAGGGCAAAATCACGCACGTGCCGTGCATGGCACACGTCTTAAACTTGGTCGTGCAGCGATTCCTTGTCAAATACCCTGGGGTCCAGGACATCTTGCGGCAGGCAAGGAAAATCTCGGCCCATTTCAGAAGATCTTACACGGCCATGGCTCGCCTTGCTGACATTCAGCGGCGACACCATCTGCCGGTCAGACGTCTTATTTGCGATTGCCCGACGCGATGGAACTCAACCTTCTATATGCTTGATAGGCTGCTCCAGCAGAAACGTGCAGTTAACGTCTACCTGTATGAACTCTGCGAAAGAAACGGTTCTGGGGAGCTGGGTTTTTTTTCACCGCGCCAGTGGCTGCTCATGCGCGACACATGCAGACTTCTGCGGCCATTTGAGGAGATCACCAAACTGGTCAGTCGCAGCCATGGCGCCATCAGTGACATGGTACCTTATGCCTTCTTTCTGGAGCGTGCATTGCGTCGTGTCATTGATCAGGCTGTGGAGGAGCAGGAGCGGGAAGATGAGGAAGTCGCAATGCTGGATGAATTCCCAGGGGGGGCTACTCTATCTGAGACAAGTCAACAACAGGAGTCTGATGAGGAGTCAGAGGAGGATGGTGCCGGGGCGGATGAGCAGGAGCAAGAAGAGCATGCTTTAAACCTTTCTGGGATCCCTGTTGTGCGAGGATGGGGAGAGGAGAATGAAGAGGACGACATTATCCTGGATGATGAGCAGGAGCCAGGCCACCACACCGCTTCCACTTTAGTGCAAATGGGGGCCTTCATGCTCCAGTGTTTTAATAGGGACCCCCGTATAAAAAGCATGAGGGTCAAGGACCAGTACTGGGTGGCAACGTACTTAGACCCCCGGTACAAACACAAAATGGCGGAAATGTTACCGCCGTCGCAGAGGGCTGTCAGAATGCAGCACTTCCAGGCCTTGCTTCGAGAAATGCTGCATTCTGCTTTTGCGTGCGCTGGCAGAGGAGCAATTCCCACTCCCAGAGAAGGATTTGCGGGTACCAATCCAACAGCGCCTGCAAGAAGAGGCCGGTTTGAAGATGTGTTGGTGACTTCGGATATGAGGTCATTCTTTCAGCCGACCCATCGACAGGTGTCATCCGGATCCAGCATCAGGGAACGCCTAGACCGTCAGGTGTCCGACTACATTGGGTTAACGGCCGATGTGGACGCTCTGAGGAGTGATGAACCCCTAGACTACTGGGTGGGCAGGCTTGACCTCTGGCCAGAGCTTGCCCAATTTGCAATCGAACTGTTGGCTTGCCCCTCATCCAGTGTCCTGTCCGAAAGGACGTTCAGCGCAGCAGGGGGGATTGTGACCGATAAGCGTACTCGCCTAGCTCACCACAGTGTTAACTACCTCACATTTCTAAAAATGAATGAGGCATGGATCTCGGAGGAATTCAACACATGTGATCAGTAGACCATGTATATGTCTATAAACAATTTTTGGAATCAAGCACACAGACCTTCTTAATTCATTTGGCTCACTTCCCTGACCCAAAAAAGCACACCGTACTATATGCCCCTACCCTCCTCTTTGAAGAGGTTGAGCGGTGTCATATTTCTACTGGGGCTGCTTATTATGAGGGGTTCCCACCATCCCTGTGCTGTGCTGACTTCCTCCTGGGTGTTCTTATTATGAGGGGCTCCCACCATCCCTGTGCTGTGCTGACTTCCTCCTGGGGGTTCTTATTATGAGGGGATCACACCATCCCTGTGCTGTGCTGACTTCCTCCTGGGGCTGCTTACGGTGCTGCTGTCAGCGCTGTATGTCACGGAGCTGCTGTCAGCGCTGTATGTCACGGAGCTGCTGTCAGCGCTGTATGTCACGGAGCTGCTGTCAGCGCTGTATGTCACGGAGCTGCTGTCAGCGCTGTATGTCACGGAGCTGCTGTCAGCGCTGTATGTCACGGAGCTGCTGTCAGCGCTGTATGTCACGGAGCTGCTGTCAGCGCTGTATGTCACGGAGCTGCTGTCAGCGCTGTATGTCACGGAGCTGCTGTCAGCGCTGTATGTCACGGAGCTGCTGTCAGCGCTGTATGTCACGGTGCTGCTGTCAGCGCTGTATGTCACGGAGCTGCTGTCAGCGCTGTATGTCACGGAGCTGCTGTCAGTGCTGTATGTCACGGAGCTGCTGTCAGCGCTGTATGTCACGGAGCTGCTGTCAGCGCTGTATGTCACGGAGCTGCTGTCAGCGCTGTATGTCACGGTGCTGCTGTCAGCGCTGTATGTCACGGAGCTGCTGTCAGCGCTGTATGTCACGGAGCTGCTGTCAGCGCTGTATGTCACGGAGCTGCTGTCAGCGCTGTATGTCACGGAGCTGCTGTCAGCGCTGTATGTCACGGAGCTGCTGTCAGCGCTGTATGTCACGGTGCTGATGTCAGTGCTCTGTATTACGGTGCTGCTGTCAGTGCTCTGTATCTCCTGCACCCTCTTGTTTGCCTACCCTGGTCCCTGACCTTCCCTCTCCTCCATTGCCTTCATTAGCTCCATAGTCCTGAATTGTCAGAACAATTTCCCAAATAAAAAAAAAATGCTTGTAGTTATCGATCCCAAATTCACCTCATACATGTATTATGCTATTGTCCAGGTGGTGGGACTACGTGCTACCCCCTAATAATTACCCCGTGGCCGCAAATTCGACCTAAAGGTTTGCGAAATTCGCCTCCCATTGAAGTCAATGGAGCCCGCGGCGAACGGTCGTTTTCGCGAACGTTTGTGTCCGTTCGCGTTTCGCGTTCGCGAAACGTCCCGTCGGAAGTTCGTCCATCACTACCTATTATCACCTTGACCAAGAAGGGTGTGAAACCAAGGACTGACCCCCTGAAGCTGTATCTGCATTTCACGACCTGAAACAGGCCTTTTGTTTCTGGACCTCTCTTGAGGAGACCTAATCCTGGGAATCCATTTTTATTGAAGTGGACGCTTCTTCAATGAGGGGTGGGAGCTGTGCTTCTTCAATCTTTTGAGAAGAGCCGTTAACCATGTGCGTTCTTCTCCCAAAAAAATTTGCAGGCAGAGAGAAATCATGCTATTGGTGATCAAGAACTTCTTGCAAATAAATTGGCATTAGAGAAGTGGCGTCACCTCTTGGAGGGTTCTCCTCACTCCATAAGGATTTTTACTGATCATAAGAATCTACAGTACTTACAGAATGCTAAACATCTGAATACAGACAGGCCATGTGGAGTCTTTTTTTTTTCTTTTCCAATTTCATGATTACGTACAAACCTCATTCCTGCAATGGTTGGGCTTATGCACTCTCTAGGTCATTTGACACTTTTGGATGAGGAGTCCACGCCTGAACCTGACTCAATCATTCTGACCTCATGCATTGTTGCCCATTCTACCACCTTGGAGTAAAAAATTCCTCTTGGCAAGACCTTCACCCCCACTGAACTAAGAGCTAAGATCCTCCATTGGGGACATGATTCCAAGTTGGCAGGTCATGCTGGGTTCCTCCGATCCTTCCTGATCATCAGTCGCCACTACTGGTGGCCTAATCTCCGCTCAGATGTCAAAGACTACATCAAGGCTTGTCGTGTCTATGCTCAGTCTAAATCCTCCACACAACCCCCTGCTGGTCTTCTCATGCCATTGCCCATTCCTAAGAAGCCCTGGTCTCCCCATGACCTGTTCTCCAGACATTCCAGCTTTGGCTACGGCTCAGGAGTCTTTCAATTCCATTTGGAGTGATGGTTATGATTCCCTCCGGGCATCTGCTGCCAAATTCAAAGGCTCTACAGCCAGGGGACAAAGCTCAGAGTTTCTTCTCTAATGTTTACCCCAAGATTCATCATTGGTCCGTATACTATAACCTCTAAACTGAATCTGGTTTGTTTCAAAATTCAGATTTCTAAAAGCTTCAATAACTCTAACTCCTTCCATGTTGCCCTTCTGAAGCCTTTAATCCTCAATAAGTTCTCTCATTCTATCCTTACCATGGCCCCCGGTTTCTGAGGATAATCAGGAGTATGAGGTTAGTCAAATTCTGGATTCCCAGCTCTGTAAAGGCATTCTTCAGGACCTGGTGCATTGACATGGGTTTGGTCCTGAGGAGAGGTCTTGGATCACTGCATCTGAGGTCTTTGTGCCTCATCTGTTGAGGAGGTTTTATCTGAGGTTTCCTTCTAAGCCTGGGCCCAGGCAGGAGAGGGGGAGGCCTCGTAAGAATCGGGGGGGGGTACTGTCATGAATCCGCAATAATGTTTGTCAGCTTACCTCTCCATGTGTTCAGTTTAAAGACCAGTCACCCTTCACTTGGCTGCTTAAGTAATCTCTCCTCAAAGCATGGCTCCACTCCAGCCCTTATCAGGGAACTCTGTATTAACCTGTGCACTGAAAGCCAGCCTTGCTGATCAATATTTTGTTTTTGGCTTTTGTGCTCCTTGCTGTGTGTTCTACATCTGATTCTAGTTACCGATCTCGGCTGTCCTTGTCTTCTTCATATCCCGAACTTGGCATGTTCCTTGACTGCCCTTACCTACTTGTTGCCCTGACCCTTTGCTATCTCCTGCCTATCCTTTGTTGTCACAGTCTGCTGCTCCCTCTCTACCTTCCTGTAGTCTACCGTGAGCATGAGCTGGGAGGCCCTGGGGGTCACGACCTGGAGCCAGACTGTAGCTAAATCCATCCCCACTATGAGTGGCCTCTGGTGAACACCCGCTGGCTCTTATACTCCACGCCCTGGGAAATCTCATGGTCTAGTTCCCAGTGTGATCCGTATTGGTGCTGTAGAATACCTTCTCTTCTGAATCTCGTAGAGCTCCATCCACAGCAGACAGCCGTAGGGTCCACTACCTTGCGGTGCACTCCTGACCCCAACGGGGTGCATCTGTCACCTGGATTCAGGTGACCTGACAGTCATCCATAAGGAAAAGAGACTGATGCAAGGAAAATTTTCAACAGGGGCTTTAATGAAAGAGTCCACAAGGTCCTATAATGGATGGAGATAGTCTTGTCCTGTGTGTAGCAGCATATATGCCTGGATGCTTTGGAGGGTGGCTTGCCTTCTATTTCTGTATGTGGATGATGGAACTGATTATTTTAAATAACAAAAAAATCTAAGTACCTTTTTCCTAATCGATATACAGCTGTCACATGCCCCAGATCTTTCCCAGCCTATCAGCAGGGCAACATAAGCAGGAGGAGCTTCTAGTCCTCTGCTGCTGGTCACGTGTTAAAAAAAACTGCCTTTGGAATTTAGAGTAAAAAAAAATACATAATGTAGCACTAACCCCCGAAGGAGCTGCTGGTTTGATTGGGCTTACCGTTACCTTCTTCATCTCGATTTGCGTCTAGGGGTTTCCCGTGGTAGATGGCCCAGAAACTTTAGAGACTGACGTCAGATCCACTCAAAGGGATTTTTATTTGCAAAAACGTAGTTAACGAACAGTTTCTTAGTATAGGATCAGAGGCTTAAGAGGAAAGTTCAGGTACTCTTAGTGTCAAAGTCAATAATAAAGAACTTGCTTTCTTTGACTAAATTCAGAGAATAGCCATTCACAGCTGGATGTTCACTCAAGTTGGATAGTCCCTCTCTCACAAGGCCTAGCAGCCAACAAGGTGCTTAAATCAAGAACAAGTCTCTGCCACATACGTTGTTGTAGAACATGTAGGAATAAGTCTTTGCCACAGACGTTTTGTAGACCATGTAGGAAACTAGAACTTGTAGAACATTCAGTATCTTTCAGCCGGTTTGGCGATACCCACGAGACTGGATTCACTTAGGTCCCTCAGCCTCACCAGGCTCTTGCTAAGAAGCCAACCCGTACGTGGCCTTCTTCTGATGAGTCCTCCCCTGGATAGCTACAAAGTTGCTGGACCTCTCCAGAACCGGAGATGGCACCAGATCACCTCGGAATCCTTTCTTTAGTTTCCTTGCCTCGGGTGGATCCGCACCCAGGCCATAGCCTTCCTGGGGGCTGGTCAGGACCATGGAGTCAGAACATACTTCTGGACCGGAACCCTGAACCACGTGATGTCCACATCTTTAGTACCCTCTCCCAGAAAGCACAGCAAGAGTGACACTCCCACTGGGCTGGCTCCGAGAGAAAGTAAACATAAAGAACCCAACTTGACTGTGGTTCCATGCCTGCCAGAAGAGACAGTGCCCCCCTATGGCCAGGCTGAACACCCTATAGTCCAGTCAGACTGATGCTGAGGTCCAACTTTGGAATAATCATACCCAAACCAAACTGCAGTTCAGGTGTAACATTAAATTTAAAAAAAACATAGTGCATGCTCTTCATGAGCCGGCGCTACATAATATCAATAAACTGTTTTAAATTGGCATACAAATATATATTTAAAAACACATTTTTATTATTTTGTGGAAATAACCTGGTGTGAGCAGATTTATGCAAGTCACAGGCTGTGTCTTAGAATAAGAGGAAGGTGAAAGCTCCATTAATCTACATGTGATATCCCGTCCTGTTGTGTTTATCTGGTTAGAGGGGATGGGGGAGGAGGGTTTGGGCTGTCATTTACCACTGTTTATACACCCACATGTGACTCTTTAGTCACATGGGCTGCTCAGATGTGCATGTGCAGAGTTGCCACCATGGCTGCAAAACCTCTAGCTGAATAGAGAACATGAACAGAAGGTGGAGATAGAGAACAGCAGGATAAACCAGGTTTTTTGCAGAATACAGAATCTGATATCTATGTGATTATCTGATAGTGAGAAATCTGATAGTGAGTATGAACAGCATGTAATACACCATTTATTGATAGTTGTTTTTATGATGTTGGTTTAGTGACATAAATACAGTATATTTATGTCAGTCCCAATAAATTACTGCTTTTTATGGAATATCTGTTTATTGGGAATTTAACATGCAAGTTACTTTTAATTGTATTTACCTATACATTTTACATTTTTTTAATTTTACATTTTATATATTATTTTTATGTTACGTAATTGCATATGAATTATATAATCTCTATTTAAATGAAAATATTATGATCTGGTATTGTATGAGAAAAATGTTCATGTTTATTTGTCTGATTATTAGTACACAGCATTCGAAAGCCGACTATGACAGTTCGTCCGAAATTATCCGAAGGGACAAACATGAAAATGTTTCTCGTATATTATACCATATTGTATGATTTTCATTTAATTAGTAATTTTTTTTTAAAATACAATAGAAATGCAATGCAATACATTACTTCACTTCCAACTTTTTATTCTGTCGTACAAGAATTTTCACGAATTTAGTAACCCCTTAATTTTCGATTATGGAGACCTGTATGCCAAACAAAAAGGACAATCATTCGTCCAATAATCTCATTGTGTGTACCAGGCTTAAAAGGGGGATTTCCTTACATTCAAGTCTTCTATATAACACCCACATAGTTTGTAATAACCTCAATTGCCAACAGGCATGTGTCTGGTCCTGATCCACAGCGCCATGACATATAATGGAGGGATCCATGATGGAAAGAGCATCTTTAGTTAGTATTCTTGTATTATTTTCTAATATTATCTTTATCTATATCTGTCTTTTTGTTTAATAAATGTTACTGTTACTAAATAATACATATATGTTTTTGTGTGATCTCTCTTTGCACATATATCGAATAAAACACCAAAAATGTAAAATATCACATATCCATGATAAAACACTGGCCTATGTTACACTGCTGTATCCTCTGTGGTGTCATAGTTCTTAATGATTGTTTGATAGACTCTTATACAGGAATGGGTGGCTAGCTGCCCTTCCTTCCTGTAACAGAGCAGGCCACACGCCTTTCAACATTGAGAGAGGGGGTACCTTACAAGGAAGGGGAGTGGTGGCAAAGAACCTTTGTCCCAGTGTTGAGGGAAAAGGGCTCCTTCCCCACCTCCTTATAGACTCCAGAGAGAGAGAGACATCATTTTGCTCATGTACAAATCATTAGTAAGATGCTTGTACACTAGTTCACAAAAAGGATATCAGGGAATTGGAGAGAATGCAGAGAAGGCCAACCAAACTGATAAGAGGCATGGAGGAGCTCAGCTATGATTAGAGGAACTGAATGTATTTTCTCTTCAGAAGAGGAGATTAATGGGGAATATGATCAACTTGTATAAATACATAAGTGGTCCACATAGTGAACTTTGTGTTATTCACTTTAAGGTCATCACAGAAAAGCTCTTTTCTTTAACCCTGGAAGAAAAGAGATTTAACCTCGGCATATGGAAAGGTTTCCTCACAGTAAGAGCTGTAAAAATGTGGAATAGACTCCCTCAAGAACTAGTTATGGACAGCATAAAAGCATGTGACACCGTTCCCTACATACAGCTAATGTGTACGTTTAGGTCTACAGGCTTGGAAAAAACTGTTTGTAAATGGATAGAAAACTGGCTAAAAAACAGGATTCAGAGAGTAGTGGTTAATGATTCTTATTCTGAGTGGTCTAAGGTTATCATTGTAACATACATAGGTAATAACACCAGAGATTGTTTATCCATGAATATCCAATTCCCTCCAGAAGAAACAGGAGGGAATGTTTTCCTCTGCTGAAACAAACCGGGCATGCTTCATAAGAATTATTTGCCTTCCTCAGGATTGACTGTGGGTATAGTTTTCTGTGCATCAAGGTTTTCTTTTTCTATGTTTTTTTCAGTTGGTTGAACTAGATGGACTTATGTATTTTTTTTAACTATGTAACCTCCAATTCCCTAAGAAGGAGGTGGGGGTAATAACGGGGGAATTACAATGAAATCTGGAACCCCTTTATAAACTATGCTTCGTAAGATTTTTTTGCCTTCCTCAGGGTTGACAGTGGGTATATTTTTGTGTACATCAAGGTTTTCTTTTTGTATGTTTTTTTTTCTGTTGGTTGAACTAGATGTGTTTTTTCACTATGTAACTTTATGTAACTATATAACCTCCAATACCCCAAGAGGGAGCTGGGGGTAATATGGGGGAATTACAGTGAAATTTGTAACCCCTTTATAAAAAGTGGACCGCCAGATATCCACCCCCTCCAAGGGGAATGAATACAGCCAGCCCCGGGTTACAAACAAGATAGGTTCTGTAGGTTTGTTAAGTTTAATGTGTATGTAAGTTGGAACAGTTAATTTTTTGAAGTGTAACTCTAGTCAAAAAATCATTTTTTAGCTTTTTGGATAGCATAGGGAATGGTTACCATCCCTGCAATGTTTGCTTTGCTGTCTGTGCCCCTGTTCAGAAGCTTTCACCTCACTGTCTGTCTCTGTGGCAACTGCATTTTGAAAAATGTTGGTTGTTGTGGGAACAACCTTGATGATAAAGCTTCAGCAGAGACACCTTTTTTCCAAGATAACTCTTACAGGAGTGAATTTCCCCTCCTAGGGGTAGAGTTCTTCTTACTTCCTGTTGTCTTCCTCCATTTGTAAGTAGGAGTCGTTTGTAAATCAGGGACTGCCTGTACAGCAGTATTCATTACCCCTTACCGATTTCAATAACTAGTTAAATGTAAATAATAATAATAACTGTAAATAAACACACACAGACACACACACCTAGTTGTTTAATTTAGATAAACACAAAAAAGTCCTCTGATGTAATCCAATGTCGATCACATTAGCCAGTGACTTAATATACGTCAATTATAGCAATGATATAATCCAGCCATGATGAACTCACACCCACTGATACATGGACATCCGCAGAACTTTTTTTTTGGGGGGGGGGGCATCATTTTAAGGCCACACAAGCTCTGCCCCATTTTGACAATGTCACAGGAAATCCGGTTCTGTCTATTTAGGCAATGGTAAGGCTGCAGATGGACACTGATCAGGCTGCAGTGAGGAGCAAGGCTGCAGATGTGTAATGATGGGCAAGGCTGCAGATGGGCACTAATCAGGCTGCAATGAGGAGCAAGGCTGCAGATGTGCAATGATCAGGCTGCACTGAGGATTAAAGCTGCAGATGTGCAATGATGGGCAAGGTTGCAGATGGGCACTAATCAGGCTGCAGTGAGAAACAAGGCTGCAAATGTGCAATGATGGACAAGGCTGCAGATGGGCACTGATCAGGCTGCAGTGAGGAGCAAGGCTGCAGATGTGCAATCATGGGCAAGGCTGCAGATGGGCACTGTTTAGGCTGCAATGATGGGCAAGGCTGCAGATGGGCACTGATCAGGCTGCAATGATGGGCAATGGCAAGGCTGCAGATGGGCAATGATGTACAATGGCGAAGCTGCAGATGGGCACTGATTAGGCTGCAGTGATGGGCAATGTCGAGGTTGCAGCTGGGCCCTGATCAAACTGCAATGATCACCAATAGTGAGGCTGCAGATGAGCACTGATCGGACTGCAATAATGAGCAATGGCGAGGCTGCAGATAAGCACTGATCAGGCTTCAATAATGGCTAATGCATTGCGAGGCTGCAGATGAGCACTGATAAGGCTGCATTGATGGGCACTGACCCTTATTTTGCTTAAAATTATTTATTTAAAATTTTGTTTTTGTTTCCTGAAACTTCTTTCTTAAAATTAAGATGTGTGTTATACGCCTGTGCATGTTACATGACAATAAATACAGTATATCTAATTTCCAATGGAAAGACGTGTTATATAAGAGATAATTTATCTTCACTTTGGATTGGAAGTTACTCAGGCGTACCATGCCGATATAAATAGCCTAGAGAATGTACATGTTTTTATATTGCAATACATGTTGTGGGTGGCCATATTTTGATCTTGATGAAAACAGCTATACTGTATGAGCATTGTAGCCAGTGTACTGTACAAACCCATGGAGCATCAAGCTCATAATCTGGAAACCTGGCTGGTGAAGGGTTAAGGGAATCCCTGTGCTGGGAGCAAACAGTGGCTGACCTTATGCAAAGCTTAAAGTGGTTGTATACCCTTACAAACCACTTTGACCTACAGGTAAGCCTAGATTAAGGCTTACTTGTAGGTCCAAGAAATATCTCCTAAACCTATACGGTTTAGAAGATATTTACCCGAAGACAGCCACTGCTGTCTATGGCGCATGCGCTGTAGACAGCGGCGCGCAGGCGCACTGGGCAGGCCGCAGATCGTGGCTATATGCCGTGAGTGTCGGCTCCCGTGCACATGCGCGGGAGTGACATCATCGCGGCTCCGGCAAATCACAGCACCGGAGCAGCAAGACCTGGAAGTCGCTCCGGGATCCATGGCAGCGGCGAAGAGGAAGACGGAGGACCTCTTCAGGGGCTTTGTTCTCAGGTAGGTTATTCATAATGAGCTAGTATGCCATGCATACTAGCTCATTATGCCTTTTCCTTGCAGGGTGTGTTTTTTATTTTTTTCCCTTTACTTCCTCTTTAAGTGAGCTGAGATAACAAGTGGATAGATAAGAGTAGCAGCTTTGGGAAATGCATACACAGTCACTCCATTTAGAATCTGTGTCTAAGAAGTAATCTCCGTCTCACCAGACCCATTCCTTGTTCTTCTTCTATTGCCGGTTCATGGCCACTTCCCATTTCCTCTACATGTGTACATTTTGCTTCTCCCGGACACCTTCACTTACTCTCCTGATGCTGCCCAGTTTCAAAAAGACCACATTTCGTTTCCATTCTCCAGAGGCAGGAGACATGGCAGCAGCTGATCCTCAAAGCCTGTCCTTGCCCTCCCTTTCCTTTTTCCTGCCCAAATCACTGCCTTTCTCCTCACAGAAGGCTCTGTTACATAGCAGTGAGTGCTCAATAGTTAAGTTGCTCCAGGGATCACGGCGGGGTGGAGGGAGGGATCTGTGCTGTGCCCACATGGATGTTTTTTATACAGGCAATGATCCTGCCCGGCCAAGCAGTCCAATTTAGAGGGGGACACACGGTGGGGCAAGGAATAACCTGGGCATCACCATTCTACTTGTGGGTGGTGTCAGTCGGATCTACATCTTCTCAACTCTTACTACACAGTAGGGAAGGGACTGGAGGCGGAGCATTTCTGAGTCAGATCATGTCAGAGAGCAGCAGCAGCCGGCAGACTCAGAAAAAAGTCTGCGGCGGACCCCTCAGCTCTCAGACACCCACTTGTCCTGTGCAGACACCTTGCTGATTCCGGGGGGGGGGGGCACTTGACCCCCCTTGCCCCCTCCCATGCACTGATGTTCAACCATAATGCAAACAGTCAGCAAGGGATCTCCAGCGACCTTATTGACCAAATTTGACCAATGGCATAAATTCAGTGTTTTCAGACTTCATGCTGGATTCACTGAATGAATGAATGAATTAAATACTTGTATAGCGCACAATGCGAACTGAATCGCCTCTAGGCGCTGTGGCGAGCTTTGATCATCTGCTAAAAGAGAAAGGTCTTGAGTTTTTTCCTAAAAACCAGGTGATTTTTTTCCTGGCGGATGTTGATTGGTAAAGAAATTCCATAGCCGAGGCCCTTGGACAGCGAATCTCCGATCACCCTTGGATTTATACCGGGCTTTGGGCACGAGGAGGAGGTTTTTGTTGGCTGATCGAAGACTGCGGTTTGGTGTGTAATGATTTATTTTCTCCATTAGGTATTGTGGAGCTTCTCTATGCACGCATTTGTGGGTGAGGCACAGGGTCTTGAACGTGATCCGATTTTTTACGGTTAGCCAATGTAAGCTCCTTAGTGAAGGAGAGATGGATTCCCAGGGTTTTTTTCCTGTTATCAGCCTTGCCGCCGTGTTTTGGATCAGTTTTAATCTCGCAAGTTGATATTGTGGTAATCCTATGTAAAGCGAATTTGCGTAGTCCAGTCGTGAATTAATGATTGTTCCAACTACCACTGCTTTGTCATTCTTTGGGATAAAAGGGATGAGTCTGCGAAGCATGCGCAGCAGATGGTGAGATCGACTGACTACAGATCCTATTTGCGCATCCATTGACATTTGTGCATCTAAAATAACCCCGAGACTCTTCGCTTTGGTCTTTGGGGAGATAGTCTGCCCAAAGACGGTTGATGAAGACCAGGAGGTTTTGGTTGCGGGCTTATGATTTGGGTGTAAGATAAGAAGCTCTGTCTTTGATTCGTTCAGCTGGAGGGAGTTGCTGGTCATCCAGTCCTCTATTGATTTGAGGCAGTTTTCAAGTTGTTGTTGGTGATCTTTTTTTCCATTGATCCGGAAATAAAGTTGCGTGTCGTCAGCGTAAGAGTGGATCAGAGATCTGAGCATCTGATGATTTGAAGGAGTGGGCGAATGTAAATGTTGAAGAGAACGGGTGACAACGGAGAGCCTTGAGGGACTCCGCAGGTGACTGCCCGAGTTTCGGAGAGGAATTTTCCTAGTTTCACTGTCTGTGACCGATTTCCTAGGAAGGACACGAACCATTGGAGATCTATGTCTTGGACTCCAGCTACTTCTGTGAGGCGGACGAGTAGAGTATTGTGATCTACTGTATCAAACGCTGCACTTAGGTCTAGCAGTACGAGGAGACACGGCTCTCTGTCATCTGCTGCTTCGAGGGCGTCATCCCAAATCTTAAGGAGAGCGGTTTCTGTTCCATGACCCGGGCAGAAGCCTGATTGCAGCGGGTCCGGGAGTTTGTGAGTATCCAGGTGAAGTTGTAGCTGATGTACTACAGCTTTCTCCATGATCTTAGAAATGGTGTTGAGGCTTGTAATTGGCCTACGGTTGTTTGGATCCTGAGGGTCCAGGTTTGGTTTCTTGAGTAGAGGTTTGACGATGCCTTGTTTGAGGATGCTGGGAACAATCCCTTCGTGGAATGATCGGTTTATGAGGTGGGTTATGGTTGGAGCCACGATGTCGGAGCATTCTTTCAGTAGTTTTGTGGGGATGATGTCAATAGGTGAGGTACTGTCACGCAGTTTATTAATGATGTTTTTTGCGGTGTCTACGGTAATTGGGGATAGTGAAAATTTTGGCGGTTGCGGTATGTTGGTGCAGACATCCTCTTTATGTATTTGCTGGCTGAGGTTGGATGTTTTCTTCTGACAAATTGTTTCCCTGATGGTTTTGACTTTATCGATGAAAAAATCCAACAGTTTGTCACAGTAATCCTGGGATTCGCTTTCTGGGGGTTCTAGGCACACCGGATTCATTGATTGATTAACCAGTTTAAACAGTTCCCGTGGTTGGTTTGCGGCCGTTGAGATTGTATATGAGAAGTGGTCCTTTTTGGCATTGAAGATTGCTTTCCGATAATTCTCTGTGAGACCTTTGTAGTTAAATAGGTTTTCCTCGGTGGGATTTCTTCTCCATGTTCTTTCCGCTCTTCTGCGTTCTTGCTTTAGTACGGAGAGGGAGCTATTAAACCATCCAGCATTTTTCTTTCTGATGAGTGCCCTGCGTTTTGGTGCTACCGAGTTTGCTGATTGCAGTAATGCCTTGTTCAGGGAGTTGAGTGTTTCCTCCGTAGAGTGGTTTAAGGTTATTGTAGATATCTTTTTGGACAGAGTGGTTTTGAAGGCTTCGGAGTACAGTTTTTTTATGCGATCTGGTCCAGTGCGTTGTTACAGGTTTCCGTTTTGCGTTGGTGATGTTGGTAGCGATTTTGAATTTGATGGCGTGGTGATCCGTTCATGGCAGAGTTATGTTGTCGCATATGTTGACGTCGATGTTCTGTTTGAAAATGAGGTCCAGGGTGTGTCCTAACCCATGCGTGGGAGTCTTTATCAGTTGCTGTAGACCCAGTTCTTCTAGTTGATTGATGAAACTCCCATTAACTGAACTAGCCAGATTTACTCATTCCCAGTTCCTGGTAGTGTACCAAAAGGTCCTGAATGATTTCATTTGTTTCTAAGTGATATAAGTGGAGGTTTGGTGGATAAAGTACTTTTTTTTGCTGATGACATAAAGGAGTGCAATAGAATTGCTATTCCTGGAGGTGTATGGAACATGATTTGGCATTGCTGGAAGATTGGTCAAAGTACTGAAAACTGCAGTTCAACATAGCTGAATACAAAATCATACATTTAGGGGATAAATTCTCTCATAGACTACAATATTGAAGGTACAGTGCTGGCCAAAACTACAGAGGAAAAGGATTTGGGGGGTGCATTACTAGCGGGGTCACCAGCAGGAAGAAGGAGGTCCTTATTCCAGAAGCGTAATTAGAATCTTCAAGGCACGGTGCAAGGAACAATGAAGGGCCCCCCTGACCCCCACCCTTCCATCTAAGCCCCGGACTTCCAGTTCTGGGAGGGCTTTCATGGGCATCCTCCCACAACCCTGCCTCTTGCGTGCCCTCTGGGGTACGCACCCAGCACGCTTTGTGACTGCTATGTCTTTCGGACACTGCTGATCACAGATCATGATAAAAAGCCAATCACAGATACCCTTTACCATGTGATCAGCTTGTCACATGTAAGCAGACTTGCTGGTTATCAGCAGACCTTTCCTCCCACGCTGTGTCTCTGTGAGGAAACGAGAGCCGTTAACCAGCAAGACTGTCAGTACATTGTTTACACTGACAATTAGGGCACTAATCATCAGTGCCTTAATTATAAGTGCCACCTATCAGTGCTCATCAATGCTGAATATCAGTGCTCATCAATGTCACTTATCAGTGCCCATTAGTGCAGCCTATCAGTGCCACCTATCAGTACTCATCAATGCCAATCAGTGCCGCCTATCAGTGCTGCCTATCAGTGTCCTGGATCAGTGCTCAATAATGCAGCCTATCAGTTCCCATCAGTGCTTATCCACTTCAGCCCCGGAAGGATTTACCCCCTTCTTGACCAATCCATTTTGCTTTACCAGGAGCGATCGCAGGTGCCTGGTGGAGATCGCGGCTGGCCAGCGGAGAACGCGGCTACCGGGCACGCGCACCGGCTCCCTAGGAATGTAGCACGCGCACGTGCCCTCTATACTCCTTAAATCACCCGCCGTACAGCTACAGCAATTTGCGCAGGAGTGTCATGGCAGGCAGTCGGCAAGTGGTTATCAATGCTGCCTATCAGTGCCAAGAAGTGCAGCCTATCAGTGCTGGTTATCAGTGCTCATCAATGCAGCCTATCAGTGCTGATCAGTGCCACCTATCAGTGCTCATCAGTGCCACCTATCAGTGTTTATAAATGCTGCCTATCAGTGCTCATCAATGCTGCTTATTAGTGCTACCCACCAGTGCTGCCTATCAGTGCCGCCTGTCTGGGCCTCTTTAGCAGGACTCTGAGCTGAGAGTATCTTTCTCGCACAGCCCAGAGGCTGCACTGACAGTTCCCCCTCCCTCCTCCCTCACACAGATGAGAGAGGAGAGAGCCGGTCTGCCCCTTCTCCTCCTACCACTCTCCCCCTGTGTGTGCACCGTGGGAAGTGTGAAACCAAGCAGCTGAATAATTTAACCTTTAAATACATTAGGGCTCAATGTGACATGCCATTTAAATTGTTGTCGTGGATGGGAAGCAAATCATCCGTACGCACAGTAAAACCATGGCTTAACCACCTGTTTTTACTGCCACCTGTGTGAATGAGCCCCAAGGATGTGCATGTAGCACTGCCCCTTGGGGGTTACTTACAATTTCATGTTCATCTGCGCCACTCTGACCCTGTAAACTTCCTGGCTCTCCTGACTCTCTACTTTTAAATAATACACTGACACAATGCAGATTGATAAGCTCTCTCAGATTTTACTTGTTCAAAGTAAGAGTCATGGAACAGGGCGTTAGTTAGCTAAGTCCTGGGTAAACAACCAAAACTCAGTTGAAAAGGTCCCCTGAGGCAATTACATAACAGCTTGAAATCACAGATATAAAATAGCAATGTGCATAGAAACAGACAATAAATGAATGAATATCTAAGGGAATGCTACTAATGCCTGCATGCACTATCACTGTCAAAAGAGGACACCTTTAATTCTAATGAGAGACTGGGTATTATCAATATTAGGAGTATGTCCCCTTTAAATAGCAATAGGATAACAGTGTCTAGGATGCAATTTTTTTTAAGTTGGAGCTCATAGAACAAGGATCCTGAGTGTGGCACAGTGGGGTATGATCAAAGCAAGCAGTTGTGCCTGGCTAGTTCTAATCCTTATGCCGCGTACACACGGGCGGACTGTATGGCCTACTTAGTCCGCCGAAACACATTTCAGCGGACAGTCCGCTCGTGTGTGGGCTTCAGCGGACTTTTTCAGCGTGCAGTCCGGCGTACTAAGTATTTCGGATTTTTCGAAATACTGTCCGTCGTACTCGCATTTCGGCGGACAATCCGCCCGTGTGTATGCCAGTCCGCCGTACTTTTGAAATGAGCGGACTTTTCCCGCCCGGAGAAAAGTCCGCTCATTTCGAGCGGGTATCCAGGTAGGCGGGGCCCGCGAAGGAGACGTCGCTGGCCCCGCCACCTGGTATGGACTTAAAGGGGAACCCCAACGCCGAAAAAAATCGGCGTGGGGGTCCCCCCCAAGTCCACAACAGACCCTTGTCCGAGCACGCTACCCGGCCGGCCAGGAAAGGGGGGCGAGCGAGCGCCCCCCCCTCCTAAACCGTACCAGGCCACGTGCCCTCAACATGGGGGGGTGCCTTGGGGAAGGGGGGGCCGCGCGGCCCCGCCACCCCAAAGCACCTTGTCCCCATGTTGATGAGGACAAGGGCCTCTTCCCGACAACCCTGGCCGTGGGTTGTCGGGGTCTGCGGGCGGGGGGCTTATTGGAATCCGGGAGCCCCCTTTAATAAGGGGGCCCCCGGATACCGGCCCCCCACCCTATGTGAATGAGTATGAGGTACAATGTACCCCTACCCATTCACCTGTAAAATAAAAGTACAAAAAAAAAAACACAACACACGAGATAAAATACTTTATTGCACAGCTCCGGGGGTCTTCCGTCTTCGGGGGTCTTCTCGCCGGACTCCTCCGCTATCTTCTTGTAGCTCTTTTGCTAGCGGAGGAGTCCGGCTTTCTTCCTCGCCGCCGGCCGGAATGCCAGGGACGCACTGCGCGGCCACTTATATAGGGACAAGGGGCGGTGTCACATGGCTTTATGTCACATGGGTTGGTGTCACATGGTGACCCCGCCCCCTTACGATGTCATAGTCCCCATGTGACATCAACCCATGTGACCAACCCATGTGACATAAAGCCATGTGACACCGCCCCTTGTCCCTATATAAGTGGCCGCGCAGTGCGTCCCTGGCATTCCGGCCGGAGAGATCGTCGAGGCAACATCTCCTGGAGAAGAAGAAGAAGAAGAAGAAGAACAGAAGGCAGCGGCGGCGGCGACAGAAGACCGGGCCACGCCTGTAAAAGAGCTATAAGAAGGCGCGGTGGCCCGGCAGAAGAACCGAAGAGGGGGACAAGACCCCCGAAGTCGGGAGAAGAGGCCGGCGGTGAGGAAGAAAGCCGGACTCCTCCGCTAGCAAAAGAGCTACAAGAAGATAGCGGAGGAGTCCGGCGAGAAGACCCCCGAAGACGGAAGACCCCCAGAGCTGTGCAATAAAGTATTTTATCTCGTGTGTTGTGTTTTTTTTTGTACTTTTATTTTACAGGTGAATGGGTAGGGGTACATTGTACCCCATACTCATTCACATAGGGTGGGGGGCCGGTATCCGGGGGCCCCCTTATTAAAGAGGGCTCCTGGATTCCGATAAGCCCCCCGCCCGCAGACCCCGACAACCAACGGCCAGGGTTGTCGGGAAGAGGCCCTTGTCCTCATCAACATGGGGACAAGGTGCTTTGGGGTGGGGGGGCCGCGCGGCCCCCCCTTTCCCAAGGCACCCCCCATGTTGAGGGCACGCGGCCTGGTACGGTTTAGGAGGGGGGCCGCTCGCTCGCCCCCCTTTCCTGGCCGGCCGGGTAGCGTGCTCAGACAAGGGTCTGTTGTGGACTTTGGGGGGACCCCCACGCCGATTTTTTTCGCCGTTGGGATTCCCCTTTAAGTCCATACCAGGAGGCGGGGTCAGTGACGTCTCTTTCGCGGGCCCCGCCTACCTGGAGACGCGCTCGAAATGAGCGGACTTTCCTCCGCGTGTGTGGGCGAGTCCGTTCATTTCAAAAGTAGGGTGGATAGTATGGCGGACTTAGTACGCCGTATTAGTCCGCTCAAAAAGTGGTGTGTGTGGTCAAGTCCGTTCATTCGAAAGTATGACGGACTGTCCGTCGGATTGTATGACGGACTAAGTAGGCCATACAGTCCGCCCGTGTGTACGCGGCTTTAGGGTAATTCCAGGTGTAAGATGTTTGTATACAGTGTTCTGTGAGATAAGTTAAAGCAATTCCAGGTGTAAGGTGTCTATATACAGTGTTTTGTGAACTAAGATAAAGTGGAAATTGTATTGGCGGGTGGATGCCCTCTCACCAAACTGAAGAAAAGCATTGGAACCTTCTGAAGAGCAATCCAAGTGCATCCTTCTGTGGATCTGGCTGATTACAGCGATGGTGCAGCGACGCTGGACCCACCTGGGATGGAGCTGGGATTGAGGTTTTGCCGCGTGGTAGGCCGCAGTCCTCTCGCATAGCAGCAGAGGAGTGTTTACCTGATGGAACCCGGAAAGCATGAATGCTTAGGCCTAGTCGGCTGACCCTTATAAAGCCTCTCCCAGAGTTCTTACTCTGGAACAGATGGCATGCTGGGATTTGTAGTCCAGCTATAGTTCTGCAGATACAGGATGGTTGTTCAGGAGACTAAAGTCCCCACACTGCTCTCTGCTGGATGATGGTGGAAGATGATGCAAGTATTTTTTAGCCCAACACTAGAGGAACAGAGACAGTCTAGGAAAGAAGAGGAAAGTCTGCAATGTCGGCTACATCCTCCCCCACTTGAAAGTCTTTGGTCCCTGAAGACAGGATACAATCTCATTATTTATCTGTTGAGTAGTAAACTTAAAGATAAACAACAAATGATTCTAGTAACCATTATAAACAGTAACAAACAGCTGGCTAATAGATGGATTTTCTAACAGTAAACTATATACACCATCGGACAAAGTTATATCATTTTGATGACAGGCCAGTAAGAGATTAGTGACCCACCTAGTAGTGTCAGGAAGCAGATCAGGGTCAACCTCTACCAAAGGTTCAGTAGAGGTTGCAGGCACTTGGCTAGAATGTTGCTCTGTGGCGATGAGTTCATCAGAGCTTTCTCAAAGGGTATCATAGGTCAGTCTCTTAGGAGGACAGATTTTCTAATGCCCCGTACACACGAGAGGACTTATGTCCGACAGACTTCCAAAGGAGTTCCGCCGGAGTTCCGACGGAGTTCTGACAGACTTTTCGGCCGAACGGACTTGGCCACACACGATCACACTAAACTCCGACGGATTCGAACGTGATGACGTACGACCCGACTCTAATAAGGAAGTTCATAGCCAGTAGCCAATAGCTGCCCTAGCGTCGGTTTTAGTCCGTCGGAGTAGCATACACACGAGCGGATTTTTCGAAGGGGACCGGGTCCGGCGGAGTTCCGTCGGGAAAATTTGAAGCATGCTTCATTTCTAAAGTCCGTCAGACTTTTGCGAAGCTAAAGTCCGTTGCAGCCCACACACGATCGGATAGTCTGACGGACTCGGTCTGACGGACTTTGGATGTTGAAAAGTCCGCTCGTGTGTACGGGGCATAAGTCTTGAGTATATACCCTCCTCACGTTCAAGTTCACAATCTTTCCTCCAAAAACTACAACCGGGCTCTGGCTCTTTCATACTCTCACAAGCAATCTCTCCTTCTGCATCAGAAACAGGGGAAACGGGAGCTTCTCCAAAGTCTTGTACCTCAGGGTTGTTGGTTGGTTCTAATTTTACCCCTCCAGTCCCTCTCCCAGGGGAGCAGATGGGCCCTTCTGCTTCAAAAGGCTGAGGGTCTACCCTTCCGGGTTGAGATGTATCATTCCTGTTTTTCACTGGAGATTGATGGACTCTGGTGGTATTCTCAAGTGGGGGGATTCATAACCAGTCAAAGGTTAATTCTTCCTCATCACTCTCCTCTTCTTCAACCTCCGGGGAATGGCTACATGGATCTCAAAGTAGGGGAGCAGGTGCATCAATGCAAGGAGGTGGAGAGAATCGAATGGCTTCAGATATGGACAGCAAGTGGTTCTGATGCCATGTCTTGAGTGGGCCCTTCTTCCTTTCCAGGCAGATCTGGTAAACGGGCAGCCCTGGTAGTCATTTGCAGACAACGTATGGTTGAAAACGCCATTGATCGGCCAACTTATGTTTTCCAGGCACCCCTAATTTGCACAATAGCACCCGATCTCCTGGTTGCAAGTCTTGCCCCATACCTTGAGATCAAAGTTCCTTTTGTTTTTATGCTCCCTAGCGATGGATTCTTTCTTGACTTTCTCATAGACAGTCTTCAAACTTCTCCAAAGTCTATTAACATCTCCCCAATAAGAGGCTTGAGGAGTGTGATCCAAAGATATCCAAAAAGCCAGAACCACAGGCAAACAAGCTTCTCTCCCAAACATCAACCTATAAGGAGAGTACCCAGAGGAGTCATTCACTGTACTATTGTAAACGTGGACTACGGCAGCAATGTAATCACCCCAATGTTGCTTCTTTTGCAAAGGCAGGGTTCCTGACATGCTTAATAGAGTACAATGTTCTGGTTTTGGATCTTCTTGGGGATGATAAGGTGTGATTCTAGATTTTTGAATACTCAAGAGTAGGGATGGGCCGAACAGACCCCTGTTCGGTTTGCACCAATACTTTCGAACACAGCAAAAGTTCAGATCCGAATAACGAACCCCATTAAAGTCAATGGGACCCAAACAACAAAAATCAAAAGTGCCCATTTTGAAGGCTTATATGCAAGTAATTGGGCATACAATGGTTATAGGAGTCTGGGTCCTGCCCTGGGGGACATATATCAATAAAAAAAAGTTTGTGAAAAATTTAATTTTTAAATGAGCAGTGATTTTTTTATTTATAAAGTGAAGGCATAAAAATGAAAAAAAACATCCAATATAGTGCCTTGGGGGTCCCCTTATGCCCCGTACACACGAGAGGGATTAAGTCTGACAGACCTCCAAAGGAGTTCCGACGGAGTTCTGGCGGACTTTTCGACCGAACGGACTTGACCACACACCATCACACCAAACTCCGACGGAGTCGAACGTGATGACGTACGACTGGATTCGACGTAGGAAGTTCATAGACAGTAGCCAATAGCTGCCCTAGCGTCGGTTTTAGTCCGTCGGAGTAGCACACACACGAGCAAATTTTTCGAAGGGGACCGGGTCCGGCGGAGTTCCGTCGGGAAAATTTGAAGCATGCTTCATTTCTAAAGTCCGTCAGACTTTTGCGAAGCTAAAGTCCGTTGCAGCCCACACACGATCGGATAGTCTGACGGACTCGGTCTGACGGACTTTGGATGTTGAAAAGTCCGCTCGTGTGTACGGGGCTTGAGTCTACTTGTAAAGTGGAAGATCTGTACCATTTCTAGAATCTGCTGCAGCAATAATTGCATTTATAAGGAAAGGAAGTCCTCCTCTTCCTCCTGCTGCTCTGCCTCCAGTGCCCTGTCCATAATGCCATGCAGAGTCTGCTCCAGCAGGAACACAACAGGGATTGTGTCACTGATGCATGCACTGTCACTGCTCACCATTGTGGCCTGTATTGTAATGGTGACAATACAGTGCATGCATCCTTAATGATCAGCCATTGGTGTGGGGAAAAAAATCGGAGGCAGCCTGTGCCTGTTGTCATGCTGTCCTGGCACATATACTCATTGACGGCCATCTGCTGCATGTATAGCCATTGCAGCATTCCCAAAGTTGAGTTCCACCTTGTGGGCATGTCCCAAATCAGGCCTGTTTTAGTACATCTTGCAACTCTGGGTACATACTTAGGAAATGCTGCACCACCAAATTGAGGACATGTGCCATGCCTGGCACATGTGTCAACTTTCCCTGTCTAAGGGCGGACAGGAGGTTTGAGCCATTATCGGACACCACCATTGCTGGCTCCAGCTGACATGGTGTGAACCACCTCTGGGCCTGTCCCTGCAGAGCTGCAAGAGCAAGAGCTGCAGAGCTGCAAGAATCTCTGCTTCGGTGTGGTTCCTGTCCCCTAAACACACCAGCTGAAGCACTGCAGGGCACCTTTTAGCCTGGCTCTTGGAATAGGCCTTTGAACACTTAGGGGGTACCTAATCTTCATAGGACAATTCTGCAGAGGAGAGCATGGAGGTGGTGTAGGAGCAGGAGGGGGTAGAGCTCACAGGTGTGGCATCATCATCACCAGCTGTATGGAGACATGGGGGCACAACAAGCTGCAGCAGCGAGCCCTGTACTGCATCCTTTTGAGTTCCAAGCAGCGTTACCCAGTGTGCTGTGAACTAAATATATATCGTCCCTGCTCATGCTTACTAGACCACGTGTCAGCAGTAAGGTGGATTTATGGCTGACTGCTTTGCCCAACGATGCCAGAATATTCCCTTCCACGTGATGGTAGAGAGATGGAATGGCCTTATGTGAAAAGTAGTAGCGGCTGGGAACCTGCCATTGTGGTACAGCACATTGTGCAAATTCACGGAAGGGGCAGAATTCACCAGGCTGAAAGGCAGAAGTTGGAGAACCAACAGCTTTGACAAGCTTGCAGTCAGACGCTGGGCATGTGCGTGGCAGGGACTGTATTTTTTTGTTTGCTGCAGCAGATAGGGCAGAGAAATTTGCCAGCTACAGTCTACAGCTGCAGATGTGCTGCTGGCAGATGTGCTGCTAGGACCTGGGACACCCTGTGCTATACCATCATCCCTGTCAGTGGAGGCTGCTGAAAGGTAATGACTTGGTATCGCAGGGGCAGACTGAAGTGGGTAAAGAGGAGGAGGAGGAGGGACAGATTTGTGCCCCTTTTGTGTGGCTCTTGCCAATGGGCTGAGTGGTTGGACATTAAATGCCTTGTTAGGTTTGTGGTACCCAAATGGTTGGTGTTTTTGCCACGTTTGATGTGCCTGAGACACAGTTTGCAGAAAGCAACAGTGCGATCTGCTGCAGATGTGCTGAAAAAGGCCCAGACAGCTGAGCTTTGGGGAGAGGTTCGGAAGATAACAGCTGCAGAATGTGATGGAATAGGGTGGCTGTTCTCTACTCTTTCTTGATGTCGGCCTCCTTGGGGTTGTGCCGCCTCACCTTCAGTTTCCTCCTCTGCACTATCTGGCACCCAATTCGCATCAGTTACCTCATCATCATCATCATCATCATCTCTATCTTCTCCATCTTCATCATTACCACTGGAGACAACTTGGCAATAGGGATGGGCAAACATTTCGGGCCGAACTTTGTTTATTCGGATGTTCTAGCGAACACCGAACAATATGCGGCGTTTGGGGCAAATTCGAAAATCCGCCAGAACACTGTTTAAAAGTAATAGCAGCTATAGTGAATTGTCTATGGGAGAAATCAAAAGTGCTAATTTTAAGGGTTAATATGCAAGTTATTGTCATAAAAAGTGTTTGGGGACCTGGGTCCTGCCCCATGGAACATGTATCAGTGCAAAAAAAGTTTTAAAGACGGCAGTTTTTTCGGGAGCAGTGATTTTAATAATGCTTAAAGTGAAACAATAAAAGTGAAATATTCCTTTAAATTTCATACCTGGAGGTGTTTATAGTATGCCTGTAAAGTGGCGCATTTTTCCCGTGTTTAGAACAGTCCCTGCACAAAATGACATTTCTAAAGGAAAAAAAGTAATTTAGAAGAAATAGTGACTATAGTGAATTGTCAGGTCTAGGCAATACAGATAAAAGTCATTGAAAAAAACAGTATGGGATCCCCCAGTCCACTGCCAGGAATTTTGGGTCTGGTATGAATATTAAGGGAAACACTGAACCAAAATTTTAAAAAAAAATTGCGTGGGTGTCCCCCCAAATTCCATACCAGGCCCTTCAGGTCTGGTATGGATATTAAGGGGAACCCAGCCCCAATTTTTTTTAAATGACATAGGGGCCCCCCTCAAAATCTATACCAGACCCTTCAGGTCTGGTATGGATTTTAAGGGGAAACCCGCACCAAAATTAAAAAAAAAATGCCGTGGGGGCCCCCCAAAAATCCATACCAGACCCTTATCTGAGCATGCAACCTGGCAGGCCGCAGGAAAAGAGGGGGGACGAGAGAGCTCCCCGCCTCCTGAAACGTACCAGGCCACATGCCCTCAAATGGGGAGGGTGCTTTGGGGTAGCCCCCCAAAGCACCTTGTCCCCATGTTGATTCATCCCCACAACCCTTGACTAGTGGCTGTGGGGGTCTGCGGGCTGGGGCTTATCGGAATCTGGAAGTCCCCTTTAACAAGGGGACCCCCAGATCTCAGCCCCCTTGTTTGAAATGGTAACAATACATTGTACCCGTACCGTTTCACAAAAAAAGTGTCAAATAATAAAAAAAAAACAAGTCCTTTATTAAAAAAAAAAAAAAATGTCCCACAAAGTCCATTCATCTTCTTCTCTCGCTCTGACAACAAACTGAAAAAAAAAAAATAACCCGCAGGGTGCCACCAATCCACCTCCATGGGAGGCACCCGCCGTATGATGCGTCCTCGTAGGTGACAGTTCTTTTATAGCTGAGGTCGGAGCCACACAGTGATGTACCCAGGTGACCCCGCCCCCTATGACGCATGGGGACTTCCCAATGACTTTTTCAGGGCATCAGAGGGGGTGGGGGCCACCCGGTTGCATAAACAGGTGGTCCGCCTCCTCTGAACGCCATGGGGAAACCATTGGGAAGTCCCCATGCATCAGAGGGGGTGGGGTCACCCCGGTACCTCACTGTGTGGCCCGCCCTCAGTTATAAAAGAACTGTCACCTGCAAGGACGTGTCTTACGGTGGGTGCCTCCCATGGAGGTGAATCAGTGGCGGCCTGCAGGGTTTTTTTTTTCGGTCCAGCGACGGAGCAAGAAAAGAAGATGAATGGACTTCGTGGGACACTTTTATTTTTTTATTTTTTAATAAAGGACTTGTCCTAAAGTGTGTCTTGTGATTTTTTTTTAAATGTGACACTTTTTTTGTGAAATCGTACGGGTACAATGTACCCATTACCATTTCAAATGGAGGGGCGGGATCTGGGGGTCCCCTTGTTAAAGGGAGCCCCCCGCCCACAGACCCCCACAACCACCAGGCAAGGGTTGTGGGGATAAGGCCCTTGTCCCCATCAACATGGGGACAAGGTGCTTTCGGGGCCTACCCCAAAGCACCCTCCCCATGTTGAGGACATGTGGCCTGGTACGGTTCAGGAGGGGGGCGCTCTCTCGTCCCCCTCTCTTTTCCTGCAGCCTGTCAGGTTTATTGCTCAGATAAGGGTGTCAGGGCTGGCTTAGCCCTTCCTTCTCTGGGCTGGCTGCTCAGCTGTCGGCTAATTCCATAGTTACCCAGCTGTTCCTGATCCTGCTCATCTGACCTGCCTACTTAAAGCTGTCCAGCTCACTTCATCTCTGCCTTTGCCTTGGTCACATCACAAGAAACCATCTCCTGCGTTCCTGTTTAAAGACTGGCTTGCTGACATCCCTTCTGGCTTCTTATCCTGATTTCTGTTCCTCTACTTGGATCCCTGACTTCTGGCCTGGCTGATTACCTGATTTGTTTACTGAACTCTGGCCTGCCTGACTACTCGATCCGGTTACTGAATTCTGTCAAGCTATGCTTTGACTACTCTTACTCTATTTACCTTTTTATTTTTTTATTAATAAACAAGTGGGATTTAATTGTACTTCTGTCTCGGTCTGGTTCATGTTTTCTGACAAAGGGTCTGGTATGGTGCAGGGTTCCCCTTAAAGTCCATACCAGTCCTTCAGGTCTAGTATGGATTTTGAGGGGGACCCCTACGCCATTTTTTTAAAAAAGAAATCGGCACAGGGTTCCCCTTAATATTCATATCAGACCCAAAGGGCCTGGTAATGGACTGGGGGGATCCCATGCCATTCTTATCAATGACTTTTATCAGTATTGCCGAGACTCGACAATTCACTTTAGCCGCTATTACTTTTAAATTACTTTTTTTTCCTTTAGAAATGTCATTTTGTGCAGGGACTCTTCTAAACACAGTAAAAATACACCACTTTACAGTCTATAGACACCCCCCCGGTACGAAATTTAAAGGAATATTTCACTTTGAGCCCCGGTTCACACCTATGCGAATTAGATGCGGCTTACACCGCATTCAATTCGCAGGACATTTTAAAATACATTCAAATGAATGTATCTTGTTCACATATGTGCGTTGCATTCGCACTGCACATTTCACAAAAAACGTGGGCATTTTCTGGGCATTGCGGTGCAAATTACAAGCCCATTATCCTCTATCTGATTCGCAGATGTATTGCGTTCTGAACAAGAAATCTTTCCTTCTTCTCACTACAACTCCCCCTCCTCTCCCCCCTCTCCCTGCTCAGCTGATGCGTAGATAGAACGGTGCGGCACCACTGAACAGCTGCTTTTTCTCTTCACAGAGAAAATGTAGCTGGAATTCACACCGCACTGGTGTGAACCCGGGCTTATTGTTTCCCTTTATGCATTATTAAAATCACTGCTCCCGAAAAAACAGCCGTTTTTAAAACTTTTTTTGCATTGATACATGTCCCCTGGGGCAGGACCCGGGTCCGCAAACACTTTTTATGACAATAACTTGCATATTAACCCTTAAAATTATCACTTTTGATTTTTCATGTTCATGTCCCATAGACTTTAACGGTGTTTACGTGTTTAAACAAATTGTTTGCCTGTTCACATGTTCTGCTGCGAACCGAACTGGGGCGTGTTTGGCCCATCCATACTTGGCAATATGCTGCGGCTTGGGGAACATGAATTCCAATTTGTCTACCAGTGTTCCTGCCTCTCTCTAGGCTCATGTTTCTGTCATCCTCAACCTCAGAGCCAACATTTGAATCCAGTAATGGCTGGGCATCATCAAGGGGCAAGTGGCTGACGCTGGGGTCAAATAATCAGTTGACTCCTCAATCGCTAATGTTGGGGCTATGGCAGGAATAGATGTGGACAAGGAGGCAGGTTTATCCACTCTGGCAACTGCAGGGGACTGCAGACTTGTCTCTACTTGTCTCTACTTGCGTGACAGAAGATGAGGAGGATGAGGAAGGTTTAGTAAGCCAGCCCACCACCTCCTTTGCTTGCTGTGGCTGGATAGCATGGGCAAACTCACTAAACAGAGGAAATGATGCCCTGCCTGAGGACTGACCACCACATCCACCTTTGCCTGTGGACACATTTGTTGCTGGCCCCCTTACAATGCCAAGGGAACATCTGCCTCTCCTTGTTGTCCTCTCAGACATTATGGAGAGGGAGGAGGCGGTGCTTATAAGCAAATGTAAATAAGAAGTGGAAATCTGTACATAGATGGACTTTAATAAATGTAAAGAGGTGTTTGGTGCACTTTCATTTGAGCACTTACAATACACAAACACACTCCACGGATACCCTATAATATACTGCAATATAATGCACCAAACATACAGTGATGCGCAGAACTATATGGCGTTAAACTGCTAGCAACGCAGGCAAAACTATATGGCATTAAACTGGCAGTAACGCGTGCAAAACGATATAGCGTTGAACTGGCAGTAACGCACACAGAAGAAAATGGTGTTAAACTGGCAGTAACACGCTATCTGAACTGTCCCTACTCTAGCTATACACTAATGTCAAGATTACTGACATGGTCTCACTACACTACACTACACTGAAACTATATGAGCTGTCCCTACTCACAGTATGCAAAGCTGAATGATGGTCCTCCTCACTACACTCAACTATCCCTAGACTGACACTAAAGCAATATTCTACACTGATAATTGAAGCAAAATAACACAGTATAGCACACTAACTAACAAATAGCACTGAACAGAGCCCTGGTCTATCTCTCTCCATGCCAAAATCACACTGAAAATGGCTGCCATTGAAAGAATACTTTTATACTGTGGGGAAGGGAATGAGCCATGATTGGATAAAGTCATGATGACAGTGTCCAATCATGACTCTGACAGTGCTCTGTGCCCTGATTGGCTGAAGCTTTCACTGCTTCAGCCAATCAGGGTTTGCAATGCACTGTTCAATGGCTGTTTGCTGAACAACTGAACAAAGAAAGTTTGGCCCGAACTTATGCTCGGGCTGAACCTTTCCCCATCCCTACTCAAGAGCTTAAACAGTCTTTTTATCAACTTGCTCTCGAAATCCTGACCTTGATCCGAATGTAATCGATGAGGTTTCCTATTGGATGAAAAACTTCTCCATCAGAGTCTTGGCAACAGTACTAGTTTGTTGGTCTTTGGTCAGGAAGGCCTGAGCATAATGGGGGAAATGGTCTATGCCACAACCAGGACATTATTTCGCCCACTCAGGTCAGGTTCGAGAATCAATGCACACCAGCTCCATCGGCCCGTGACTCTGCAGATGGTCCATTGGGGCAGCCCTGTTAGGCAAAGTCTTTCTTTTGATACACCAGATGCCGAAGCGGCAGCAACTTTCAACTTTGGCCCTCATAGATGGCCAATAAAAGAGATCCTTAACTAGCTTAAGGGGTCTGTCTGGCCCCAAATATCCATGGTCATCATGATGAGTGGTCCGTACTACCAGTCTGTGCTTTTCTGGAAGAAACATTTGGTGAACACCTTCAGGCTCCTCAGTTGGGCCTTTCCTGTATATGACTCCTTTTTCCAACTACATCCGTTCCCATTCTTTATGAACCACATCAATAGAACAGTTTAGTAGCATTTTAGGGTCCCTAGCTAACAGGGCCTTCATACAAGGCTACATAGTGGATCTTCACGTTGATGCCTCTTCAAATGTTTTACTCCCTGGCACACTGCGCACACTTCTTCAGGAGTCTAATGAACCCAGTTCTTCAGGCTACCATCTATAACTAATGATCTTAGCCCTTGTACACACGGTCGGACATTCCGACAACAAAATCCGCTGGATTTTGTCCAACGGATTTTGTCCGAAACTTGTGTTGCATACATATGGTCGGACAAAGTTGTCGGAAAATCCGATCGTAGGTAACGTGATTCCGTTATTTCATTATGATGGGACTACTTTCAGGCTAGTAGCAAATAGCTTTGGTCTAGGAATTTGATCTGAGCATGCATGGCACTTTTTCCGATTGGAATTCTCTACACACAATCGGACAAAGTCCGATCGGATCATGTTGTCAGAAAGTTTTATAGCCCAGCTCTAAAACTTTGCCCGTCGGATATTCAGACGGAAACAGTCTGATAGAGCCCACACACAGTCGGATTATCCGACAACGCGGTCTGATCGGACATTTTCCGTCGGAATGTCCGACCGTGTGTACAAGGGCTTAGGGATAAGGCATCTGCATCTTGGTTTCCCACTCCTGGCCGATACTTCAGGCTGAATTAAAATTCGGACAGTGCGGCCAACCACTGATGTCCAGTAGCATGCAATTTAGCAGTAGACAGCAAGTAGGTCAGAGGATTGTTGTCCGTTTTGACCACAAACGAAGCTCCATATAATAGTCTCACAGCTTGTCTGCCACTGCCCACTTGAGGGCCAAAAACTCTAACTTGTGCACAGGATAGTTCTTTTCAGGGGAGTGAGACTCTGACTCACATATGCTATTGGATGAAGCTTCCCTTCCGACTCTTGATACAGAACTCCCCCTAGCCCATCTCGGCTAGCATCCACATGCAACTCATAAGGCTTTGAAGGGTCAGCATAGGCCAAAACTGATCCCGAACAGGGGTCCCAACGGTTTGGAACCCCTTGAATTCAGCTTTAGCGAATCTTCACTCTCCTCCCTCTGCAAGAGCTCATTGAGAGGTTTCACAATTTGTGCAAAGTTCTTCACAAACCTCCTGTAATAGGAACGTAATCCTAGAAATGACCTCAGTTCAGTGACAGTACTTGGTCGAGGCCAAGAGGTGACAGCTTCCAGCTTCCGCGGATCCGTGGCTACTCCTTCAGCTTAGACCACGTGGCCCAAATAGGTAACTGAAGTCTGGTAAAATTGACACTTCTCCACTGACAGCTTCAGTTCCTCTGCATGGAGCCTCTGGAAGATTTTCTCGAATTTATTTTTGTGCTCTTCTAACATCTTGCCAAAAACAATGATGTAATCCAAGTACACGAGTACCTCTTTCAATGTTATGTCACCCACCGTATTCTCCATCAACCTCTAAAAGGTGGCTGGGGTCCCTGTCGACCCCTGTGGCATGCGATCAAACTCAAAAACACACTGAACCACTTAGCTCCAGACAGACACTGCAAAGCATCTTCTATACGAGGGGTGATATACTGATCAGGAATTGTTCTTCAGTTCAGAGTTCTATAGTCAATACACATCCGAATGGACCAATTTTTCTTGCGCACTACCACTCCTGGACTCACCAACAAAGAGGGGAGAGACTCTTCGAGTACATTTCTCGAGTAGACGGAATGCTGCACCAGATAATCCTTAAGAAGGGTATTGATCCGAAGGATGCTGATCAAACTCAATAAAACTCATCTCGATTGGGTCTTGCAAGGGGCCCGTCCCAACCATCCCGTTGTTGTAAAACTATTACTGAGAGAAGTACACGAGGATGAGGCTTTGCTGGAGGAGAAGAGTCAGGGAATGAGAGAGTTGAGTGCCAGTGGAGGAAAGACAGAGAAAGTGCCTGCTCATGTTGTTCAGGCTGAAGCTGGTTTGGATAAAGACAGTGAAAAAGAACCCGAAATCATTCTTAGGCCGCGTACACACGGGCGGATTGTCTGGCCAACTTAGTCCGCTGAAACGTGTTTCAGCGGACAATCCGCTCGTGTGTGGGCTTCAGCTGACTTTTTCAGCGGACAGTCTGGCGGACTAAGTCTTTCGGAATTTCCGTAATACAGTCCGTCCAAACTTGGTTTCAGCGGACAGTCCGCTCGTGAGTAGGCAAGTTGGACGGACTAAGTATGGCGCATGCTCAGAAAGGATTTACACGGCCGAAGGTTGCATTGCAGTGTATTGGACGTCGAATTTCTAGTCCCGTCGTACGTGCCGTACACGTCATCGCACAAGCTTTCAGCGGACTGTCTGTTCGTCGTGTGTGGTCAAGTCCGTTCATTCAAAAGTAGGACGGACTGTCTGTCGGATTGTCTGACGAACTTAGTTGGCCAGACAATCCGCCCGTGTGTACGCGGCCTTAGAGAACATCTTTTCCCACCTGGCTAGGTAAGCTCTAACCCTTTCTTCCCATTGGGGAGACAAAGTGGGACACTGGACAGAAGGCTCTCTCCCAGGTTCCCTTGTGACCAGGTCATCTGCCTTCACTGGGTTGGCCACACTCACTTTCCCAATCACCATATGAAGATTCAGGCTAACCGGCTGACTGGTAACATTTTGAACAGGGATTATTCCCCCACTTCTCAGTAGCGCTCTGGTGGATACGATCTCTGGGACCAGTTCTATCCTGATATCTTCTTCTAATGGGTCAGCTTCCAATATCACATAGGGACCCGGCTGATCCCAGAACAGCTTACCGGTGGCCTTCATGCCTGTCCTTTCTCCAGGCTGCAATAATCTCTCTTGAGTATCCAGTCGCCACAGTCTTCCCACTCTTTTGGAGGGCACCTTCTGTTCCTGCAGTACACGTTGGAAAGCCTGCTTCAGCTGGGGGTGAATCCTCTTCACAGCAGCACCCCCCACAGCCAATGGGGTGAGCAATCATCTCACAAGGATTGTATTAGTTCCTATCAACAAGGAATTTCGACTTGCCCAAGGGGGCCGAGGGAAAACAACGGACAGGGTTTTAAACGTTTCTGGCTTCCTGGAGAATGAAGGATCAAATGTTTTCTTGATAAGGATATATGCATCATAAGGGAACTTTTGAATTCCTATACCCCAAATCTCCAGCTCCTCTAGTTTGCACAAGGGGATATGCTTCAGATGTTTGTCATAAAAATCCCTATATAACAGCGTCACCTGAGCTCCGGTATCTAGTGTGTAGCAATTGTTTGTAGATTCCTTCCACTTGGAGCAAAACTATTGGGGAAGGCCCCAGTAGGTTTTTGGCAGATTCCTCACTTGTGACTCTATAGTTCTAACCAGCTTCTCTTGAGACTGACGAATCTCTTTAACTGTTCGACTAGAAGGGTGTGCATTGATCTCCCGTGTCCGTCTTCCTTTCCCTTGGGGCTCACTTTTAGAAGCGGGCAAAGGAGGAGAGAGATTAGTGTAAGACTTTTGTTTCTGCTTCTTCTTTGCCTTCCTCTTGGGTTTGGGTAAAACTCTGTTTTACCACGGGACGCTCAATTGGCTCCTTCACTGAGGTCCCCGGAAGTTTCCCTCTGGCTTCAAGACGAGTATCTTCTGTAACGATTTTAATACTTCTGTGAGGAACTGTGGGCTGATTCCTGCTTTAGGACAATTAACCTTGAAATGCCCAGCTTCCCCACATCCAAAACATTTTTTTCACTTAGTTTGGGAAGGCTTTCACCCTCCTAGGTGAGATCCTTGCTCTTGCAATTTTCCTTGGGTCTCCATTACACGCATCAATGCATGATACATCTGGATTTGAGCCTGGGTGACTTGGGTCATCAATTCTACTGGCCCTGATTGATTCACCAACTGGCTTTCTGTTGTCTGGCCTGACAGTTCCCGCTTGTTCTGGTTCTGTTTCACTGTCTTTAACCAAACCAGCTTCAGCCTGGACAACATGAGCAGGCACTTTCTCTGTCTTTCCTCCACTGGCACGCAACTCTCTCATTCCCTGACTCTTCTCCTCCAGCAAAGCCTCATCCTCATGTACTTCTCTCAGTAATAGTTTTAAAACAATGGGATGGTTGGGACGGGCCCCTTACAAGACCCAATCGAGATGAGTTTGATCGAGTTTGATCTGCATCCTTCGGATCAATACCCTTCATAAGGATTATCTGGTGCAGCATTCCGTCTACTCGAGAAATGTACTCGGAGAGTCTCTCCTTTCTTTGTTGGTGAGTGTGATTGAACTTATAAGAAAGATACAAGATCATCTCAACCCTTCCATATACAGCATACAAATCTTCTATATAGTCCATAGCGACACCAGTTTTCTTTCTTATTCTCAGATTACGGATTACTTCGGCTGCAGGGCCTCAAAGGCTCTCAGTAAGTCGCTGTCACTTCTCAGCTTCCAAAACACTCCATTCCTCTACTGCCTGAATGGCCTGACTCAACCAGGTCTCAAACTCCTCCTCTCCGGCTGGAGTTGGCAACTGCTCTGAGAAGAACTGGGGTCTCTGATACCCTTGGTTTACATTGCCATTCTTCACCAAGCTCTCAACTAGATGGCTCATATCCATGTAGAACTAGGGAGGAGGAGCATTAGCCACACAGGAATCTGCACCAATCAGTCCTGAACTCCCCACACTGGCCTTTGGTGGTGGTGGCCCCTCGGTGGTCTCTTCCCTCACTTGCAGTGGGACCACCCGAACAACTACCCCTTCTGCTAAGGGCACCCCTTTCTCCCGAAAACAGGAGGGTATCTCTTCCTGCCACTCCATCAACACCCAAACATAATCCAGAGCGAAATCCACCTCCACATACAAAATGTCGGCCCTCTGCTCTGGAACTACTGCTCTTATCCACTGTTGGATCGCCTTCTCAGTGCATTCACTTCGTGGGATCTCCAGAACAGTGCTTCACTTCACTTGAGCTCCTTGTACTCTCCCCCAGATGACTGTAGCAGCGGAGTCCATCTCTCTCTCTCATGTAGTGGCTCTTGTCTGGACTGGCTAGGTCCAGCAGCTGAGAGCATCCCAGACTAGGCCCCAAATAGGGATGAGCCGAACACCCCCAGGTTCGGTTCGCACCAGAACTTTCGAACGGACCCCAAATTCGTACGAACGTTAGAACCCCATTGAAGTCAATCGAACTCGAACGTTCAAAATTAAAAGTGCTAGGTTTAACTGCTAATATGCAAGATACTGTCCTAAAAAGGGTTTGGGGACCTGGCTCCTGCCCCAGGGGACATGGGTCAATGCCTAAAATGTTTTTAAAAATGGCCGTTTTGGCGGGAGCACTGATTTTAATGACGATTAAAGTGAAAAGAAAAGTGAAATATTCCTTTAAATATCGTGCCTGGGGGTTGTCTATAGTATGCCTGTGAAGTGCCACGTGTTTCCCGTGTTTAGAACAGTCCCTGCACAAAATGACATTTAACGGAAATAACGTAATTTCAAACTGCTTACGGTTTTAATGTTATATCTGGTTCCTGCAATATGGTTGAAAATCATTGAGAAAAATGGCATGGGTAGCCCTCCCTGGCCATTACCAGCCCCCTTGGGTCTTGTACGGATAATAAGGGGAACCCTGTACCCATATTAAAAAAAGGAAATACGTGTGGCCCCCAGGCCCTATATACTCAGAACAGCAGTATACAGGCGGTGCAAACAAGACAGGGACTGTGTAGATTTGTTGTGTTAAGTTGAATCTGTTTGTAATTTTCAACTGGTACATTTTTAAAGTGTAGCTCCAGTCAAAAAAACTATTTTTAAGCTTTTTGGAAAACATAGGGAAGGGTTATCACCCCTGTATAATTTGTTTTGCCGTCTGTCTTTTTTCATCTCACTTGCTGTTGTCTCCTTCCGTTTGAAGTAGGAGATGTTTGTAAGTTGGATGTTTGAAATTAGGGGCCTGCCCTATATGCTCTGCAGAAATGGCGGAACAAGGTGTTGGTTTTGCCACAACATTGTAAGCCCTCAAAGTGACTCTTGGTGGGCGCTGGAGCGCCCTGCTGTGAACGATTATATCAAGAATTGTAATTACATGCCATTGTTGAACAGTGGTAGAAAAATTGACCTTTGGTGGTTGTGGTGCTGGTGCCACAACACTATAAGTCCTCACAGTTACTTTGGGTGGGTACAGGAACGGGCCCTCCTGTGAAATATTATATCAAGAATTGTAATTACATGCCTCTGTTAAACAGGGGCTGGAAAATTGACCTGCTGGCACTGGTGCTGGTGCCACGACACTGCAACCTCTCCCATATACTCTAGTTGTAGTGCAGGAATGAGCCCTGCTGCAAAGCATTGCATCAAAAATTGTAATTAAACGCCCCTGTTAAACAGGGGCAGAAAAATTGGGCCTTATGCACTGGTGCTGGTGCCACGACATTGCAACCTCGCCCATATACTCTAGTTGTAGTGCAGGAATGAGCCCTGCTGCAAAGCATTGCATCGAAAATTGTAATTAAACGCCCCTGTTAAAGAGGGGCAGAAAAATTGGGCTGGTGGCATCACCCAGAACCAAAAATGTTCTTCCAACATATCAACGGAGGAGGAAGAGGATAGACAATCAACATAACAGGACAGTCACTCAGCATCAGCATAGGCAGTCTTGAAGGGATGTGATATTTCTAAAAAAATTATTCGGTTACATCAGCTTCAGGTGCTTGGTAGCTGTGGGTGATCCAAGACTTATTCATCTTGATGAAGGTCAGTCGATCAACTGAGTCGGTGGACAGGCGCACCCTGTGATTGGTAACAAAGCCAACAGCAGCACTGAAGGTGCGTTCCGAAAGAACGCTGGATGCAGGACAGGCCAGTAGCTCAATTGTATACTGTGCAAGCTCTGGCCAGTGATCCATCCTCAAGACCCAGTAAGCCAGAGGATTTTCAGTGGGAAAGGTGTCCAAGTCTGACCATGCCCCTAGGTATTCCTGCACCATGTAAATCAGACGCTGGCGATGGTTGCTGGAACCGATCATATCTTGGGGCTGCGGACTAAAAAATTGTCTGAAAGCATCGGTCAGACGGCCACCTTCTCCACCGCTCCTTCTGACCGATGCCTCAGCAACACGTTGTCCAGGACCAGGAGTTTGTAACCTCCCAGTCTCTGGGAATGCGTTGCACAGACCTTTCTGCAAGGCCTCCCGGAGATGTCTCATCCTCTGCTCCCTCTGTGATGGCAAGATAAGGTCGGCAACCTTACCCTTGTACCGTGGATCAAGGAGAGTGGCCAGCCAGTAATGGTCCCTCTCCTTGATCTGAAGAATACGAGGATCCTTCCGCAGGCTTTGCAGGATCAGGGAAGCCATGCAGCGTAGGCTAGCTGAGGCATTCGGTCCGGAGTCCTCTGGGTCACTAAGGACAACATGATCCGCAGCTACCTCCTCCCAGCCACGTACAAGTCCACGGGTTTCTTGAGACTGTAAATCATCCCTACAAGACTGCTGCTGCTGCTGACGCTGAGTGCCAGCCTCCACCTCCATGCTGACACAATCATCCTCCTCCTCCTCCTCATCCTCTTCCTGTGTGATGGGTGGCACAGCAGGAACACTGTCTGGATAAAGGGGGCCTTGAGAGGCAAGGAAGTCCTCCTCTTCCTGCCTCTGTTCTGCCTCAAGTGCCCTGTCCATTATTCCACGCAGCGTATGCTCCAAGAGGTGGACAAGAGGTACAGTGTCACTGATGCATGCACTGTCACTGCTCACCATCCTTGTGGCCTCCTCAAACGGTGACAGGACAGTGCATGCATCCTTGATCATGCCCCACTGGCGTGGTGAGAAAAAACCGAGCTCCCCTAACCCAGTTCTGGTGCCTTAGTCGCACAGGTACTCATTGATGGCCCTCTGCTGCATGTGCAGCCGCTGCAGCATGGCCAACGTTGAGTTCCACCTGGTGGGCATGTCACATATAAGGCGGTTCTTGGGCAGGTTCAACTCCTTTTGGAGCTCAGCCAGCCGAGCACAGGCATTAAATGATCGGCGGAAATGCACACAGACTTTCCTGGCCTGCTTCAGGACATCCTGTAAGCCCAGGTACCTGCCCAAGAACCGCTGCACCACCAGGTTAAGGACGTGAGCCACACAGGGCACATGGGTCAGTTGTCCCTGTCGGAGGGCGGAGAGGAGGTTGGTGCCATTGTCGCAAACCACCATTCCTGGCTTAAGCTGGCGTGACGTCAACCACCTCTCAGCCTGCCCATGCGGAGCTGACAAAACATCCGCCCCAGTGTGGCTCCTGTCCCCCAAACAAACCAGCGCAAGCACGGCATGGCATTGTTTTGCCTGCGTACTTGCGTAGCCCCTGGAACGCCTACCGAGCACCGCTGGTTCTGAGGACAGAGCACTGGAAGAGGCCATGGAGGAAGAAGAAGAGGAGGGGGTGGAGGAGAGAGGTGTGTCACAACCAATAGTAGCATTTTGGAGGCGTGGTGGCGGAACAACCTCCAACATTACTGCACCTTGTCCTGCATCCTTCCCAGCTGCCAGAAGAGTGACCCAATGGGCCGTGAAAGACAGGTAACGTAACTGTCCATGCCTGCTGGACCATGAGTCAGCGGTAATATGCACCTTACCGCTGACCGCCCTGTCCAGCGAGGCAAGGACATTGCCTTCCACATGCCGGTAGAGAGCCGGAATCGCCTTCCGTGAGAAAAAGTGGCATTTGGGGACCTGCCACTGAGGAACCGCACATTGTACAAACTCACAGAAGGGGGCCAAGTCTACCAACTGAAAAGGCAGCAGTTGAGGTGCTAGCAATTTAGCCAAGCTAGCATTCAACCGCTGGGCATGTGGATGGCTGGGAGTGAACTTCTTTCGCCGGTCCAGCAGCTGGGGCAGGGACATTTGCCTGCTATAATCGGACGTGGGTGTACTGCTAGCAGAGTGCCCGGAAGCACTTGGCTGTGACACACCTAATTCTACACCTTCATTCCTCTCAGAGCAGCTTTCAGAGAGGACTAAAGGTCTAGTGGGGTTGGAGATCCCAGCTGATGAGGAGCAAGGAGAGGTCCGCTTTGTTCTTTGGTGTGGGTCTTTGAGGTACGCTTGCCAACGAGCTGCATGGCAGGTCAACATATGTCTGGTCAAGCATGTGGTGCCCAATAGGCTGATGTTTTGGCCACGTGAGATACGCTTGAGACATATGTTGCAAATAGCAGCGGTGCGATCTGATGCACTCGTCTCAAAAAAGGCCCACACCAAAGAAATTTTAGAATAACGCGCAGAGGCAGCGCCCTGCACAGGCGGAGCTCTGCGGTGTGATTCAGTCGGTGTGCTGCCCCTAAGCTGGCCCCGGGGGGCATCCTGCCTCGTTGGACATGTGCCTCCTCCTCCTCCTCCTCTCTCCTACCAGGCACCCACGTGGAGTCAGTGCCCTCATCATCCCCTCCCTCTTCATCGCTGGAGCAAACCTGCCAGTATGCTGCAGCTTGTGGAACATGACTGCCAGATTGCTGTCCTTCTTGAGCATCCCCTCTCTCTGCATTCATGCTACTGCCTTCCTCTAGCTGAGTATCATCATCAGAGCCTAAAAAACACTGGGCATCCTCTTGGAGCATGTACCCAACACTGTGCTCAAAGAGTTCAGGAGACTCCTCAGGAGGACGTAGTGGGTCTAGGGAAGGAGTCACTGATGATGATATTGAGAGGAGGGAAGATGATGCATTGGCAGCTGCTTTGCTAGTACCCTGAGCCTGGGTGAGAGAGGATGAGGAGGATGAAGAGGGCTTGGTCACCCACTCTACCAAGTCGGTGGCATGTTGCGGCTCAACATCTCCAGCTGCCGAAAAGAAGGACAAGAGTGTCCCATGGCCACGTGCTGATGATGACGATGCACCGCGTCCACGATCAGCACTGTTGTCTCAAGACACAGAGCTTGCTTGCCCTCTTTTATCGGCTCGCGCCTGTCTGCCTCTCCTTGCTGGCCTTCCAGACATGGTAATGGCCTGAAGGGAGATGGGAAAACCAGCAATTGGGCAGTGTATTTTGTGCTCGAGGCACACACAACATCCACTAACTCCTGCAGATGGCAGATGGCTCAATTAGAGAAGAGCTATGTAGGTGGATATAACGGTGTATACTGGGTTCAGGGCACGCAGACAGCACGCACAATCTCCTACAACTGACTGCAAGCTCTATTTCAAAAGAGCAAGATAGTTAGCTATATAGGTGGATATAGCGGTGTATACTGGGTTCAGAGCATGTAGACAGCACGCACAATCTCCTACAACTGACTGCAAGCTCTATTTAAAACGAGCAAGATAGCTAGCTATATAGATGGATATAGCGGTGTATACTGGGTTCAGAGCACGCAGACAGCACGCACAATCTCCTACAACTGACTGCAACCTCTATTTAAAAAGAGCAAGATAGTTAGCTATATAGGTGGATATAGCGGTGTATACTGGGTTCAGAGCACGCAGACAGCACGCACAATCTCCTACAACTGACTGCAAGCTCTATTTAAAAAGAGCAAGATAGTTAGCTATATAGTCGGATATATCGGTGTATGCCGGGTTCAGAGCACGCAGACAGCACGCACAATCTCCTACAACTGACTGCAAGCTTTATTTAAAACGAGCAAGATAGCTAGCTATATGGATGGATATAGCGGTGTATACTGGGTTCAGGATATGCAGACAGCACGCACAATCTCCTACAACTGACTGCAAGCTCTATTTAAAACGAGCAAGATAGCTAGCTATATAGGTGGATATAGCGGTGTATACTGGGTTCAGAGCAAGCAGACAGCACGCACAATCTCCTACAACTGACTGCAAGCTCTATTTAAAACGAGCAAGATAGCTAGCTATATAGGTGGATATAGCGGTGTATACTGGGTTCAAGGCACACAGATAGCACGCACAATCTCCTACAACTGACTGCAAGCTCTATTAAAAAAGAGCAAGATAGCTAGGTATATAGGTGGATATAGCGGTGTATACCGGGTTTAGGGCACGCAGACAGCACGCACAATCTCCTACAACTGACTGCAAGCTCTATTAAAAAAGAGAAATATAGCTAGCTATATAGGTGTATATAGCGGTGTATACTGCGGTCAGGGCACGCAGACAACAACCACTACAGAAGAGCAAGAATGCAAAATGGGCCGATAACGATCGGTGTATACTGTGTTGAAGGTACACAGAACACCCACTAACTCCTACAGACGCCAACACACTACACAAGGCTGCCGCGCTGGTGGCCTTATATAGTGTGGGGCGTGTACTACACAGCCTGAGCTATGGCTCTCCTCACTTCCGGCGCTGTGATTGGCCAAGCATGCGGGGTCACAGTGCATGCTTGGCCAATCCTGAGCCAGCAATGCACTGCGATGGCGCAGTGAATTGTGGGCCGTGAGTGCCACACGAATTTGGCGCGGACGGCCCATAATGTTCGGAATTCACCGAACGGGCGAACAGCCGATGTTCGAGTCGAACGTATGTTCGACTCGAACACGAAGCTCATCCCTAGCCCCAAATGTAGCACTGCCCCCTTGGGGGTTGCTTAGAATTTCATGTTCATCTGCGGTACTCTGACCCTGTAAACTTTCCTGCCCTCCTGACACTCTAGCTCTCCCTGATTTTACTTGTTCAAAGGGAGAGTCGTGGAACAGGGTATTAGTCAGCTAAGTCCTGGGTAAACAGCCAAAACTCAGTTGAAAAAGTCTCCTGAGGCAATTAAGTAACAGCTTGGAATCAGAGATATAAAATAGCAATGTACATAGAAACAGACAATAAATGAATGAATATCTAAGGGAAAGCTACTAATGCCTGTATGCACTATCACTGTCAAAAGAGGACCCTTGGTGGCCTATTATATCTTTAATCCTAATGAGAGACTGGGTATTATAGATATTAGGAGTATGTCCCCTTTAAATAGCAATAAGATAACAGTGTCCAGGATGCAAGACCTCGCAAGATCTTCCCTGGCATGTCATGGATGGATTGAAAGCTGCTGTCAATCACATCCAATGACGCGGCGCGCTGGGGGGCGGGGCCGAGTGATACAGTGAGCGGCTACAGCCGTCAGCTGTATCACGAGAGCGCGCCTGCAAGCACTCCACATAATGCGAGAGATCTCGCATGAAGTTGTGGAGTTTTTGCGGGAGAGAGCCGAGACAGCCGCCGAGGGATCCCAGAAGAGCAGGTTCGGGGCCACTCTGCAAAGCGAGCTGCACAGTGAAGGTAAGTATAACATGTTTGTTATTTGAAAAAAAAAAATGCTTTTAGTGATCCTTTAATTTCACAAAGAATTTCTGTGGGACTCTTATTGGGAGATTTATATTAGAGATTTCTGCTGTATCGTTTATACGAAAAAATTCCTCCAACTCCTGTTCTATCCTCCTATTCACTTCAGAGTCATTCAATTTAAAGATCCTACCCATGGGGGAACCTGCTGTTACTTCTAATTGAGCTATTACTGGGGCATGATCGGATAAAGAAATAGTTTTTATTTCCGTTTTTTTGAGTGACGAGAGAAGTTGGTGTTCTATCAATACATAGTCTATTCTTGAGAATGACCCATGCTCTGATGAATAAAATGTATAATCCTGGGCTTCTGGATGCCATTTTTTTCAATGAGTTTTATCTATATTGCCGAGACCTGACAATTCATTATAGCTGTGATCCGTTTTAATTCCTTTTTTTGCATTGATACCCTGGGGCAGGACCAAGGTCCCCAACACTTTTTATGGCAATAACTTGCATATAAGCCTTTAAAATGAGCACTTTTGGTTTTTCATGTTAGTGTCCCATAGACTTGAATGGGTTCTGCGGCTTTTGAATTTGCCACGAACACCACATAATGTTTGTTGTTTGCCGAACGTCCGAACAACCAATGTTCAACCCGAACTTATGCTCGTTCGCCCATCCCTATGTGAAAGATTAGTGAAAATGTATTCACTGATTCTCCCTCTGTGGAATGAAACTGGAAGTTACAAGTGTCTCATCACTTCTGCTTATAATGTCATTACCCAGATGCTGTGGTAGGGGAATAAGCTAGCTAAGCAAAACATGTGCTTGATTAGCTTCAGTGGAATGCAGAGGTGACATTAGTGGTCTAATAGACACCTGATGTCTCTTTAAAGAGAACCTGTCAATTACATTATGCATTCACATAGGTGTCTTCTTAGTCCCCTATGTAATATCAATAGTTAGTATACTTAAGTGAAATCTATGTGTTTGTGTTTGTATGTACTAAAATGAACTTTAATGTATTTTTGTTACTGAAAATATAGGTTTGCAACAGTTGCGCTAATATCATATGACACAAAATAAGAGCTAAACACAGGGCCAATCCACCTATTGCAAGTGTAAACAAGACCTTTCACTCTTCACTCATCTTTGTTTCCATATTTATATAATGGACCTGGCCCAGAAAAGCAGAAAAAATAATAATACTGTGTTGTAGCTCATAAATGACCTATAACATTATATCAATATATGTATCTTGTTCAGATTATATTTAATACAATTACAAAGATGAGTGGACATATATAGTTACATTAGTCTGGCTGAAAAAAGACACATGTCCATCTAGTTCAACCAATACATTTAGGGCCGGTTCACACTGTGGGCGATGCGAGGCGACACCGAATTGCCTCGCCGCGACCTGCCGCGACCTCAGCGGCGATTTGCAAATGACTTCTGTATAGAAGTCAATGCAAGTCGCCCCGAGGTCGCCCAGAAGTAGTACAGGAACCTTTTTTCTGAGTCGGAGCGACTCGAGTCGCTCCTCTCAGAACGGTTCCATTGTACAGAACGGGGGCGACTTGTCAGATTGCGGCGAGGCAAGTCGTGTCGCCTCGCATCGCCCGCAGTGTGAACCGGCCCTTAATATATATATATATACACACATGTATAGTCCTATATATACAATACAGAGGCATAATAATATCTCTCTCTCTCTGGAGTCCATAACTCTCTTAATACAAGAAAGGACTTTGTTCTCTTTAGAAACCGCAGCTTGGTATTGCATGCTATTATTGAGCTTATGATCTACCGAAAACCCCCAGATCCTTCTCCACCATTGATTCCCCCAGTTGTACTCCCCCCAGTATGTATGATGCATGCATATTCTTAGCCCCAAGTGCATAACCTTACATTTATATCAACATTAAACCTCATTTACCACTTAGTTGCCCAATTAGAGGTTGGCTTGTAAATTGGAGACATCCTGTAAGGACATTATTCCACTACAAAGCTTAGGGTCATCTGCAAACACTGAAATGGTACTTTTAATCCCAGACCCAATATCATTTATAAAATTATTAAGAAGTAAGGCTCCCAGCACTGAACCTTGGGGTACACCACTGATAACCTTAGACCATTCAGAGTAAGAATAATTAACCACTACTCTCTGAATTCTGTCTTTTAGCCAGTTTTCTATCCGTTTACAAATTGATCTTTCCAAGCCTGTAGACTTTACCTTGCACATGAGCCGTGTGTGGGGAACTGTGTCAAACACTTTTGAAAAATCTAAATGTACCACCTCCTCAACCTTCTGTCCAAGTTTTTACTTACCTCCTCATTAACCACTTCAGCCCTTGAAGACTTGGCTGCTCAATGACCAGGCCATTTTTTGGGATACGGCATTGCGCCGCTTTAACTGACAATTGTGCAGCCTTGCGACACTGTACCCAAACAAAAATGATGTCCTATATAATAAAGGTTTCTTTTGATGGCATTTGATCACCACTGCGTTTTTTTTTTTTTCGCTATAAACAAAAGAAGAGAGACAATTTTGAAAAAAACACAATATCTTTTACTTTTTGTTATAATAAACATCCTAAATTTTTTTTCAAAAAAACAAATTTTTTCCTCAGTTTAGGCCGATATGTATTCTTCTTCTACTTATTCTTGGTAAAGAAAATCTCAATGAGCTTATATTGATTGGTTTGCGCAAAAGTTATAGCGTCTACAAAATAGGGGATAGATTTCTGGTATTTTTATTATTATTATTGTTATTATTTTTTTACTAGTAATGGCGGCGATCTGCCATCTTTATTAAGACTGCGACATTGCGGTGGACAAATTGGACAATTTTTAAATGATTTTGGGACCATTGATAATTATACAGCTATAAAAATGCACTGATTACTGTATAAATAACACTGACAGGGGCGATCGAGGGGTTAACTGTGTTCCCTCAGTGTGTTCTAACTGTGTAGGGACTGTCTAGGAGGAGAGAGAGATCGGTGTTCATACATAGTAAGAACACACGATCTGTCTCCTCTCCCCTGAGAGAACCGGGATCTGTGTGTTTACAACACCGATCTGGTTTTCGCCCTGTCACGAGCAATCGCGGGTGCCTGGCGGTCCTCGCACCTGGTGGGCACAGGCTGCGGGCACTTGTGCCCTTAGTGGCCAAATGGTAACGCGATGTAAGGTAACGTTGTTTTGCCCAGACGTGCCATTCTGCCGCAGTAAAACTGTAAAACCAGTTAAAAGAAATTCCTGTGTTTATTGAAACCATGCTGTCTCTTATATTTTTTTTACAGCAGGAACTCATCTATGTGGTCTTTTATTACCACTTAAGGACCGCCACATGTAAATGTACGTCGGCACAATGGCACCGACAGGCACAAGCACGTACATGTACGTGCTTGCCTTCCAGCGGGTGGGGGGTCCGATCGGACCCCCTCCCGCTGGCTGCGGCGGTCCGTTTCACTTCAGGAGCGATCCCCTCTCGATCGCTCCTGGCGAATGAGAAGCTTCCCCCGCCTGTGTAGTGTAAACACAGGCAGGGAGGAAGTGATGTCATTCTACTCGGGGCGGTATTTTCGACTGGACTGTGAGGAGAACACATAGTAAGTGTGCACCAACACTACACTGACACGTAGGTACACATAGGCACACAAATCACCCCCGATCACCCCCCCCCCCAATTTTTTTGGTTCACCGCCAGGATTTTATGGCATTAGGTACCCCCATATACTACCCAATAAAGGTTTTAACCCCCTGATTGCTCCTAGAGTTAACCCTTTCACGAGCGATCACCGTATAAGTGTCACTGGTGATGCTGGATAGCCAGTTAGTTATTTAGTTATTTAGGTTCCCCATCAGGTTTTTATATAGCGTCCGGGACCCCCATATACTACCTAATAAAGGGTTTAACCCCCTGATTGCCCCCAGGTAACCCTTTCACCCCCTTTTGTCAGTGTCACTAAGTGATCGTTTTTCTGATCGCTGCATTAGTGTCACTGGTGCCGCTAGGTAGCTAGTTATTTTTTATGTTCACCACCAGGTTTTTATAGCGTTAGATACCCCCATATTCTACCTAATAAAGATTTTAACCCCCTGATTGCCCCTAGAGTTAACCCTTTCACCAGCGATCACCGTATAAGTGTCACTGGTGACGCTGGTTAGCCAGTTAGTTATTTAGGTTCCCCGTCAGGTTTTTATATAGCGTCAGGGACCCCCATATACTACTTAATAAAGATTTTAACCCCCTGATTGCCCCTAGTTAACCCTTTCACCAGTGATCACCGTATACGCGTTACGGGTGACTCTGGTTAGTTAGTTTTCTTTTTATAGCATCAGGGCACCCACCATTTATTACCCAATAAAGGTTTAACCCCCTGATCACCCGGTGAGTGATATCAATTTGGTTTTAGGGTCAGGGTCTGCATCGCCCCAGGCAGCGCTAGGTTAGTGCCAGTACCGCTAACACCCACACGCAAAGCATACACCTCCCATAGTGGTATAGAATCTGAACAGATCAATATCTGATCTGATCAGATCTATACTAGTGTCCCCAGCAGTTCAGGGTTCCAAAAAAAGGCATTGTTAGCGGGATCAGCCCAGATACCTGCTAGAACCTGCGTTTTGCCCCTCCGCCCAGCCCACCCAAGTGCAGTATCGATCGATCACTGTCACTTACAAAACACTAAACACATAACTGCAGCGTTCGCAGAGTCAGGCCTGATCCCTGCGATCGCTAACAGTTTTTTTGGTAGCGTTTTATATTTAAATCCTGAAGGCAGTGCTTGGATTTCAGGGTCCTGTACGCGGCTAGGCTTCCAAAAAGTCCCCTACATGTGGTATCCCTGTACTCGGGAGAAGCAGCACAATTTATTTTGGGGTGTAATTTCACTTATGCCCATAGCATGTGTGAGCAATATATATCATTTAATGACGACTTTGTGGAAAAATATAAAATATTTCATGGACTCAACATGCCTCTCAGTAAATAGCTTGGGGTGTCTACTTTCAAAAATGGGGTCATTTGGGGGGGTTTGTGCTATTTTGGCATTTTATGGCCTTCGAAACTATGATAGGTAGTGAGGAGTGAAATCAAAAATTTGCACCCTTAGAAATCCTGAAGGCAGTGATTGGTTTTCGGGGTGCCATACGCGGCTAGGCTCCCAAAAAGTCCCACATATGTGGTATCCCCGTACTCAAGAGAAGCAGCAGAATATATTTTGGAGTGCAATTCCACATATAACTATGGCATGTGTGAGCAATATATCATTTCGTGACAACTTTTTGTAAACTTTTTTTTAATTTTTTTTGTGTCATTATTCAATCACTTGGGACAAAAAAAAAAATTCAATGGGCTCAATATGCCCCTCAGCAATTTCCTTGGGGTGTCTACTTTCCAAAATGGGGTCATTTGGGGGGGTTGTGTTATTTTGGCATTTTATGGCCTTTGAAACTGTGATAGGTAGTGAGGAGTGAAATCAAAAATTTGCACCCTTAGAAATCCTGAAGGCAGTGATTGGTTTTCGGGGTGCCGTACGCGGCTAGACTCCCAAAAAGTCCCACATATGTGGTATCCCTGTACTCAGGAGAAGCAGCAGAATATATTTTGGGTGCAATTCCATATATAACTATGGCATGCGTGAGTAATATATCATTTAGTGACAACTTTTTGTAAACTTTTTTTTTTTTGTGTCATTATGCAATCACTTGGGACAAAAAAAAATATTCAATGGGTTCAACATGCCCCTCAGCAATTTCCTTGGGGTGTCTACTTTCCAAAATGGGGTCATGGGGGGGGGGGTTGTACTGCCCTGCTATTTTAGCACCTCAAGAAATGAGATAGGCAGTCATAAATTAAAAGCTGTGTAAATTCCAGAAAATGTACTCTAGTTTGTAGACACTATAACTTTTGCGCAAACCAATAAATATACGCTTATTGACATTTTTTTTACTAAAGACATGTGGCTGAATACATTTTGGCCTAAATGTATGACTAAAATTTAGTTTATTCGATTTTTCTTATAACAAAAATTAGAAAATATATATATTTTTTTTAAATTTCAGTCTTTTTCCTTTTATATCGTAAAAAATAAATATCGCAGAGGCAATCAAATACCATCAAAAGAAAGCTCTATTTGTGGGAAGAAAAGGATGCAAATTTCGTTTGGGTACAACATTGCACGACTGCGCAATTACCAGTTAAAGCAGTGCAGTGCGAAATTGTAAAAAGACCTCTGGTCCTTAGGCTGACAATTGGTGCGGGGCTTAAGTGGTTAAGACATGTAACATGTAAAAGCTGTTTTTGGGGGTTGTATTAAATATTCTTCCAAGGTGGAAAGGATCCTTTAAGAGACTATCTGAAGGGAAGGGAATATCAGCAAGGACAAACTTTGCATTACATGCTCACTTTACCTTGATATAAGGCCTGAATTACTCAAGTGTGAAAAGAGGTGCAGTAAAATGAAATCAGCCAGTAATGATGTCAAACATCCAGCCATATTCAGTGAATTGTATTAAGGTATTGTATAGAAAACACACATATACTTTATCTTGCTTGAGTCTCTAAGGCTGGGTGCACACTGTCAATTTCTGAATGTGCAATCACACTACTAAAATTGCACAGCAGCAAATGGAGCATTGTGCTACCATTAGCGATTAAAAGCTAAAACATGCTACATGCCATTGTTTCATATGTAAATAAGTTGCAATCGATTAGGCTCCGTTCACACATCAACTGTGGGCAGAAACACATCGATTTTGCCTGCAATTTCAAAACGCTCTGTTGAAATGTCAAATCGCGTGATTGTTGCAATTGCGCAAACCAAAAGTCCTGGAACTTCTTTTGTGTGACACGCGTCACGTGGTTTTGTTTGCGTGATTTGTCACGCAAAAGTCATGGCAAAATCGCACCTCTTTTTAATGTGCTTTTGATATGAATGGTACCTGAATACGCTGATGTGCAATTTGACATTTTTAACAGCATGTTTTAAAATTGTGGTGATTCCGCCCACGGTTCAAAACGCCAATAGATAATGATAAAGGCTCCGTTCACACATTGTCATTTTGAATCACCAAGATTCAACCCACATTTTGAAAGCATGCTGTTAAAATGTCAAATCGCATGTTCAGGTGCCATTCATTTCAATGGCACCTTAAAACGCAGTACAATTCTGCCACGATTGTTGCACAACAAATCGAAATGCAATCGCACAACATGTGTTTCCCAAAAGAAGTTCGAGAACCTTTTTTGAGTGACATGCATTGCACAATTTGTCGTGCAACAATCGTGGCAGAATTGCACCTGGTTTTTAGATGCCTTTTAACAGAGCATTTTGAAATCGCAGGCAGAATTGCTGTGATTCCACCAGCGATTTAAAAAGCCGATGTGTGAACAGAGCCTTAGGAATATGATTGAAGGGCAATCATAGCTGATGATTGCTGTAGCAAAAATCTCCTTTGTCAAAATTCGCCTTGTATCCTAAAGGACCTACTGTTGAGGTTGTTGCATACTTAAAGTGATACTAAAGTCTAATCTTTTTTTTAAATAACAAACATGTTATACTTACCTGCTCTGTGTAGCATTTTTTGCACAGAGCAGCCGAGATCCTCCTCTTCTCAGGTCCCTCGACAGCGCTCCTGGCTCCTCCCTTCTGCCTAGTGCTCCCACAGCAAGCAGGTTGCTATGTGGGCACCCAGGCCGAGCCACACTCTCTGTGTGCATTCAGACACGGAGCCCCAATCCGGCCCTTCCCCGTCTGTCTCTTCATTGGCTTACTGACTTTGACAACAGCGGGAGCCAATGTCACCCCTCTATTGTCTCAGCCAATGAGGAAGGGGAGTCCTGGACAGCCGAGTCTCTTGTACAACATCGCTGAATCGAGATGGGCTCAGGTAAGTATTAGAAGGGCTGGGGAGGGAGAGGCTGCTGCACACAGAAGTTTTTTTGTCTTAACCACTTCAGCCCAGGAAGAATTTACCCCTTCCTGACCAGAGCACTTTTTGTGATTCGGCACTGCATCGATTTAACTGACAATTGTGCGGTCGCGCGATGGTGTACCAAAAAAATTTACATCCTTTTATTCCCACAAATAGAACTTTCTTTTGGTGGTATTTGATCGCTCCTGCGTTTTTTCTTTTTTGAACGTTAAACAAAAATGCGCGACAATTTTGAAAAAAACGCATTATTTTTTACGTTTGGCTATAATAAACATCTCCCAAAAAATATATAAAAAAATGATTTTTTCCCTTAGTTTAGGCAGATATGTATTCTTCTACATATTTTTGGTAAAAAAAATAATCGCAATAAGCATAAATTGATTGGTTTGCGCAAAAGTTATAGCGTCTACAAAATAGGGGATAGATTTATAGCATTTTTATTATTATTTTTATTTACTAGTAATGGTGGTGATCTGCGATTTTTATTGTGACCCCGACATTATAGTGGACACATCAGACAATTTGGACACATTTTTAGAACCATTGGCATTAATACAGCAATCAGTGCGATTAAAAATGCATTGATTACTGTAAAAATGTCACTGGCAGTGAAGGGGTTAACACTAGGGGGCGGTCAAGGGGCTAACTGTGTTCCCTGGGAGGTGATTCTAATGGAAGGGAGAGGGACTAACTACAGTAAGTGACAGATCTTGGTTTCTAGCTAATAGGAACACTCGATCTGCTACTTCTATCAGAACAAAACACACAATCATCCCTGTTCTGTGTCTCATGGTCACGAACGCTCGTGGCCGGTGGTCATCTGGACTGTCAGCCACGAGCATCTGCACCCCCGCTGTGCGGCGGCGCCTGCTATCCAGACTCCGTGAGACCATGTAGTTTTGCTCGGGGGAGCCAACCTGCCGCAGTAAAACTGCGGCGGCTGGTCCGGAAGCGGTTGATGCATAAATACATTAAGATAAAAAAAAAAACCTTCTGACTTTACACTTTAAATTGGTAAAAAAATGGTTCTACTTTGCTCTTTACAATTAGGCAAATCTTAAAGTGACCCAACTCATTAAGCTGAGGAAATTGAGGATGCATATATACATCCATTTTGTGTGCATCAGAGGCCTTTGCAAACCCAAATATTACCTTGTAAAAGTAGTAGTGACATCATCATTGTGCTGTAATGAGTGTTATGCAATGAGTAGAGTTGTGGGAGGGACCCAGCAAGCTCCATACACTACAGGCTTTCTGCAGAAAACTACAGGAGGAATGGAGACAAGACCAGTCACCCTGCACAAGGAGAGAGCAACACTGACGGGTCCTAATAAAGGAAGCTCCTGCAAAGTTTCATTCTATATTACTGCACAGATCTGGAAGAAATACAAAGATTCGAGTAAGAATAAACACGACTTGTGTTTGGACTATATTTACCTCTCCATATCGCATGCAACTGAAAATGTAAATTGACAACAGGTCTAAGCGGTACTTAACCCAAAATTAAGAAACATTCGGTAAATACCACATGAACCTGTCTAAAAGTCAATGCATAAAAATAAATAAAAAACAAATACATTTGTTTAGTCATGATCTAGCCACACCCTTTTTAACAAACGTATACAATTATTAGCTGGCTGTTAGGGAGTCGGCACCTGACGGCATCCTTAGCACCCAGAAAGTAGCTGGTTGTTAAGGAGTCGGCACCCGTCGTGTCCTTAACAACCAATGGCTCATGTAAACAAAAGAGCCAAAAATCTAAAAAAAATGGCATGCACCCCCCCCCCCCCCCCTCCCCACTTCAAAGCAGGTAGTATGGTATCAGGAGGTGGTGGCAAGAGGTTCATCCGAGGAGCCTGGTATGGATTGGGGGGGGGGGGGGGTGGCTTGTTGGAGCACTGTTTCGTTTTTACTGTTGGCTCTTTAGTTTTGAACCATGGTTGTTGGGACTCCAGTGGCTCTTTAACAACCAGCAGCCCTAGGCTGAACTGTCACATTTAACAATGGTGGTAATAGCACTACTAAATGTTTCACTTCCAGCTGCAGCTGGTGGTCCAGTCTCCATTAGACTAAGGTGAAAAAACACACGTTAAATACTGCAAAAAAAAAAAAAACCTCATGCGGTTAATTTAATGCAAATCCTCATGCAGTATTTAACACATAGTGAATTGAGTTCAGCTTAACAACAAAAAAAAACCCTCCCTGTCAGGCAGATGTCTTATACTTCCAGTTGCTAAGAAAAGACGCAAAGAAATTGCATCAGTGTTTTTGCCCCCTCTAGTGGTTAATATACACATTTCTATGTTTTATTAAGATAAAAATAATTGGAAGAGAAAACGTTCAAAAATGTGGACATCACATATTTACTATAATAAAAACATTGCAAAAATACCTTTTTTGGTTTTTGAAATGAAAGCATTTCTGTATTATAAATGCAGTGTATTTCAGTAAAACAAGACAAACATGCCTGGAATGCCTTATAAACCACAAGATTCATCCCTAGGTGCTGAATACAGATTAGAGCTCATCAGAATTAGTCGCTCATTCAACAACTACCTTTTGGTGCTTTTGGTTGCAGTTAAACACACCATTAAACTTGATTACAACACAGGATTAAACATTTGACATGGGAATAAAAAAACAAAAAAAAAAATGTTTATTTCTGTTTGTATCTATCCCTCAATACCAGTATAGCTTTTATTGCAAAGTCAAGTGTGTAAAAGTTTTTTTGAAGCCACTGTGTTCAGAGTCTGGTAAAAACAGGAATAAACAAGATGAAGACTGTTGGCTAATCAAATAATGTTGTAACAGAGCAGCTCTTTCCTGTGACCTTTTTATGGCCTATACTGCCATCTCGTGGTCAGTGAATATGCAGTATTTCAAAGAAATATTTCCATTGCCACTTAAAGGAAATGTTAAGTGATTTTGATTTGTTTTTTTAGACAGGCACAGAAAAGATTAACTTAAGACCCTATTCACACCTGTGCACTTTTTTCTAAAGCTCAAAAGCACATCAAAAAAATCTCCCTTTAAAACCCTTTTCACACTGAGGCAGTTTTCAGGTGTTTTATCGCTAGAAATAGCACCTGAAAACTGCCTCCCATGCTGCCTGAATGTGAAAGCGCTGTTTCCTGACGCATCATGGCAGCACACACAGTGGGTTGTGACTCCGCCTCCACAACCTGATAGGACTGGTTAGCTATAAGGTTTGAAGAGGAGTCCACCGTTGCATTCTCCTTTTTTTCCTCACCTGTATGGGACATTACGTTCGAGTTCGGTTAGCAAGGAACCCCTTACCGCACCACCCCAGCTAGGTTCAGCCTCTCCTACTTGGAAGTCCCTGTCCGTACGGTCTCTAAATGAGCCATAACGCAGGGAGCCCCACTCTGGTGGTCTCAGGGGCAAAAAATTACTAAGCAGCAAGCCTTTTTAAGAAAAAACAACAACAACCTTAAAAAGGTTGTAATAACTGCAGCGGTCTCCCCCCTTTTCCTATCTGTTGAGCTCCCCAACATGTCTCCGTTCTCTGCCTACCTTCTGTTTCAGTCCTCAGTTTCCTTCCTTCTTTTTTCCTTTTTTTTTTTCCTTCCTTTTCCCACTCTGGGCATGCTGAGCCCTGTAGTCCCACGGCGCTGTGTCCCTTCCATCATGGCGGTTCCGTCTGGATGTTCGGCGCTCAGGAAGTGACACTCTCCCTTGCCCTCTGCGTTTGCCAGCATCCAAGATGGCGCAGGGCGGCGCAGGCGGCCAGTGCGCATGCGCGGCGGTGACGTCATTCCTCCAGCGACGGCGGGCTATTTAAAAAATGTCATTTTCGTTTTGAAGTGCTGCTTGTGCCTTCCACGCCATCTACCAGCCTGATCTCTGCACACAGCCTGCTGCCTTGCAAGACAAGTCCTCCTGAACTCTGGTAAGCTGCTTTTCTTTCATCCTTATGTACTTTGCCATTCATTTATTTGCTGCACCTTCTGCCCATACTCTGCATTGGCTCTTATACTGAAAACCTCTGGTCACAGGTGTACTCTATTCTTCCTCATGGAGACCGCTGCCTTAGTAGACCATCCTAGAACCATAAGGTAAGGGGGCGTATGGATTGGTAAGTAGCGAAGAGGAGAAAAAGAGAGCTCTGCCACTAATACCTTTCATTTTGGTAGCTCTGGCAGGTCTTCGGGGTCATCCCATTCTAAAAGAAAGGAACGTTCCCCCTCAAGACACTCTCACTCTCGGCGAAGTCGGTCAAGGTCTTCCCGTCATCGCAGAGAATCGCCATCCTCACATCGAGAGGAACACCATACCCGTCCTGCGGTTAATACCTGCTGGGTCTGCGGAGCGCAAGCATTACCTAGTAAGCTTGTCTGCCAAGTCTGTCTGGAGGAAGCAACCCGGGACAAGGAAGCGGACGCTAGAGAAGCCTCCAATATTATAAGAGACTCAGTTAAGGAAACGATCCTGCAGGTGACAGCTTATGACCCAATCAGGTCATCTAACTCAGCCTCAACCTCTCATTCTCCTCAGGATCCAGATGACTTTGCGTTAATAAACCCCTTTGCGAAATCGGTTAAGGAGGCGATCGGTTGGGAGGAAGAGAGAGACGTTCCGCCTAAGTTAAGGAAATACTTCCCTAACCTAAAAAAAGACCCTGAGGTCTTCCCCTTTATCGAAGAGCTAGAGGAGCTCATAAGAGATGAATGGCAAAAACCAGAAAAGAAATCCGGCTTAAATAACAGATTAGCGAAGCTCTATCCCCTAAAAGAGCCAGCAGTGAATCCTCTTATCTTTGCTCCCGTGGTAGACTCATCACTGATGCGCTTAGCGCGCCATGTAACCCTACCAATAGAGGACGCCGTAACCTTTAGAGATGTGATGGATCGCAAAATCGATCTCGACCTTAAGAAAGCCTACTCAGCAGCGGGGGGGGGGGCCTGTAGGCCCGCAATCGCCCTAGCAGCGGTCGGTAGAGCCATCACCTCCTGGACATCTGGAGTTGAAAAATTAATCGCAGAAGCGGCGGACCAAGACAAAATTATTTCAGCTCTGCAGGAACTTAGCCTTGCGGGTGATTTCGTAGCGGAGGCGGCAGTGGACGTTATTCGGTCATCAGCAAGAGCAATGCTGGCCTCAGTAACTTCCAGAAGGGCTCTCTGGCTAAAACCTTGGGTTGCTGATGCGACTTCCAAATCCAGCTGGTGTAAGATCCCTTATGATGGCACTAACCTTTTTGGCTCAAAATTAGATTCCGCAATATCAAAGGTCACGGGGGGAAAATCGGGTCTAATACCATCGGACAGAAGATCCAAGCAGCAGAAAAATCCGCCTTTCAGACGTCACCTTCCGGAAAGGTACCGGGACGTAAGGTCCTATAGACCCGGCAAAGAATTCAAACGGAATTGGCGAAGCACACAACCCTCTTTTGTAAGAGTCCAAAAATCGAAGACAACCGCGCCGGGAGACCAACAAAAATCTTTTTGATGCCACGCATGCCCAGCCCGCAATAGTTGGTGCGAGGCTGAGGCTATTTGCCCAAACTTGGGTAGACAAAATAGAAGAACTCTGGGCGATATCCACCATTCAGCAAGGTCACAGGTGGAAATTCAAGCAAAAACCGCCAAAAAACCACTACAAATCTACCAAGCTACCCTTTTCGCGCCTGAAGCGAAAGCTTTTAGTCAGATACATTATGGAGTTGCTCCAGAAGCAAGCAATTATAGAAGTTCCACAGGAGCAGAGAGGAGAGGGGTTCTACTCCCCCCTTTTCTTGGTGTCAAAGAAAACAGGCGACCTGAGGCCCGTGTTGGATTTAAAGAAGTTAAACCAAATGATTCTAGTCGAATCATTCAAGATGGAGAGTCTCCAATCAATATTACTAGCAATAGGGGAGAAAGATTGGATGCTCTCGGTCGATTTATCCGACGCTTATCTACACATTCCAGTGCATCAAACCTTTCAAAAGTATCTACGCTTTGCGATAGGCAAACAACACTTTCAATTCAAAAGCCTCCCATTTGGGATATCAACGGCACCCAGGACCTTCACAAAGGTGTTACTTCCGGTTATAGCACTACTGAGAGAAAGAGGTCTAAGAGTCCTACACTACCTCGACGATATTCTTCTTCTAGCAGACAGCCAAGAAATACTTCTACGACATCGTTCAATTCTGATTTCCACACTCCAGCAATTCGGGTGGATAGTGAATTGGAGGAAGAGCAACCTGGTCCCAGTGCAGAAGATGGTCTTCCTAGGAGCCGAATTGGACACCAGATCCAACACGGTAGGGCTTCCCCAGGAGAAAATTCGTCCTCTTATCCGCAAAGTGAGAAAGCTACTATCAGTAGAACACCTATCTGCAAGAAAATGCTTAAGTATTCTGGGCTCAATGTCATCAACCTTTCTAATGGTTCAGTGGTCTCAATGGAACTCCAGGGTATTTCAGAATTCGTTCCTAAAACAATGGAACGGGGTGTCCATGTCACAACAAATAACAATCACCAGAGCAGTCAAGGAGTCAGTACGTTGGTGGACTCAAACCAACAATCTAACTCGCCGTCGTCCTATCGTTCATCCACTCCCAGAAATAGTAACGTCAGATGCCAGTTACCTTGGCTGGGGTGCGTATCATCTAGATCGGGGAGCACAGGGCCGCTGGCCCTTCTGTCCACAGGGGATAGTCTCGAATGTTCTGGAACTCAGGGCTGCATGGCAAGCACTTCTAACTTTCAGTCCTCTCCTTTCAGGGAAGAATGTCCTCCTGCGTATGGACAACACAGTGGCTGTGAATTATGTCCACAGGCAAGGGGGCACAAGAAGCAAAGTCCTAATGCGGGAAGTACGACCTATAATCGAGTGGGCCCAAGTCTACCTGACGGATCTGAAGGCAGTATACGTACCTGCAATTCACAACCAACTCGCGGACGATCTAGGTCGAATATTTATTTCAAACAACGAGTGGTCTCTCAGTCACAAGGCCTTTACTCTTCTGACACACAAATGGGGTGTTCCCGACATAGATCTGGCAGCGACTCCAGCGAATAGCAAATGCACTCGCTTCTTAGCAAGGACCGCCTATCCAGCAGCAACAGGGATCGACTGTCTCCACCATCCTTGGGAGTTTCGCCTTGGTTACATATTCCCTCCGGTGCCCTTGATAGCCAGGTTTCTGGCCAGACTGAGGACTTCGTCTTCCACGGTAATAGCAGTGTTGCCCTTCTGGCCCAGAAGACCGTGGTTTCCGGCCATCCTGCAATTGAGCACAGAAGAGCCTCTCCCACTTCCACTGTTCCCAGACTTGCTCTCACAGGGGAAATTTCTACACCCGTCACCAGAACGACTACACCTGACGGCTTGGAAACTGAAAGGGAAAGGTTACTAGATCAGGGTTGTTCATTAAGAGTAATATCCACCTTACAACAAGCAAGGAAGAAGTCGACAAACGACATATATAATAAGATTTGGAAAAGATTTTCTGCAATAGCCCAGCTACAGTCCTGGAATCCCCTTTCTCCTTCAGTCTCTCAGGTGTTAGAATTCCTACAACTAGGCCTAGAGAAAGGCTTAAGATCAAGCACTTTAAAAGTTCATGTCTCTGCCATATCCGCAATGACAGGAATCAAGTGGGCCTTAAATCCCCTCATCATCCAATTTCAGAAAGCATGCCTAAAAATAAGGCCTCCTAGAAAACCAATTTTTCCGACCTGGGACCTATCGATTGTCCTGGAAGCTTTAACCAAAGAACCTTTCTCGACGGGGGGATCAATATCCCTATGGGACTTGACACTAAAGCTATCGTTTCTAGTTGCAATCACATCGGCCAAGAGGGTCTCTGAGCTGCAAGCTCTACTAATCAAAGAACCACACCTAGTTTTCTTCCCAGACAGGGTCGTACTCAGACCTTCGGAACGGTTTGTGCCAAAGGTAGCTTCTAGCTTCCACTTTAATCCGGAGATCAATCTTCCCGTATTTCTCAACACAGATGGAAACCCACACCCTCTGGACGTGAAGTCTGCAATATCCGCCTACCTGGAGGCTACCGCTCCATTCAGGAAGTCAGAAAACCTCCTAGTCATTCCGCATGGCGCCAAAAAAGGTCAAGCGGCTTCCTCAAGAACAATATCCTCATGGTTGATTAAAGCCATCAAAAAAGCATATCTAGTTCAACATCTTCCAATACCGGAAAGCCTGAAAGCGCATTCGACGAGAGCGATGGCGACCTCATGGGCAGCATACAGCAGAGTATCACCAGAGACTATTTGCAAGGCAGCAACTTGGTCATCAAAAACCACATTCATGTCTCACTATAGAATAGATCCGGCTCAATTAACCACGGTTGAGTTCGGGAGATCAATTATTCAATCAAACTCATCTATATCCTGTACTTGAGTAAATAAAGAAAACTTCTAAAACGCACCCTCCCATGTAGCGAGTTATTTCCCACTGTGTGTGCTGCCATGATGCGTCAGGAAAACGGAAAATTGTATACTCACCTTTCCGTAATTTTCCTTTCCTGACGCATCCCATGGCAGCACACAGGATCCCACCCCTCTAAGGTGATAGTTACTGAGAATGCAACGGTGGACTCCTCTTCAAACCTTATAGCTAACCAGTCCTATCAGGTTGTGGAGGCGGAGTCACAACCCACTGTGTGTGCTGCCATGGGATGCGTCAGGAAAGGAAAATTACGGAAAGGTGAGTATACAATTTTCCGTTTTATACAGTGCTCCCAAAATGCCCCTGCCCCTTGCAATGAATAGGCAGCGCTTCCAAATGGGCTAAAAAACGCTTCTGAAGCGCTGCAACACAGGCGTTTTTAACCCCTTCTTTGGCTGCTAGCAGGGGGGTTAAAAGCGCCCCACTAGCGGCCAAAATATGCCGCTTAAACATCGGTAAAATGCCGACACTTTACCGCTAACATGCGGGTGGCCCCAGTTTCTAAATCGAACTGTTTACATCTGTGTACTGAATTTTTTATTTTTTTCTTTATACTGCGCTGTCCTTTGAAAAGACCTTCTTGCTGCATCTTCAGTGCCCTATTTGAAAAATGCACCTTCCATTAAAATCTATGGTAGAGCAAAAAAAACGCATGAAAAGGGACATTTTTTAAATCACATGTCAACTTTTCTCAGGTGACCAGGGATAAAAATGCATGCAAAATGCATGTAAAATACATTATGGTTTCTGTTACATTTTTACTCAATGCATTAAAAAAGTGCTAGAAATGCAATAATAGGATTTTTATATACAGCTTACCTGTAAAATCCTTTTCTTGAGAGTACATCATGGGACACAGGAGCTTCATTACATAGTGGGTTATATAGGCACCTCTGGTGATTGGACACTGGTTAACCCCCAATTAAGGAGAATTCCTCCCCTATATAACCCCTCCCATATTGGAGGCACCTCAGTTTTGTAGCAAAGCAATAAGAAACCACGTAAAACCCAAGAAGGGCGGGAGACCTGTGTCCCGTGATGTACTCTCAAGAAAAGGATTTTACAGGTAAGCTGTATATAAAAATCCTATTTTCTTGATCATATATCACGGGACACAGGAGCTTCATTACATAGTGGGATGTCCCAAAGCAATGCTCAGTTTGAGGGGAGTGAGACACAGATCAGAATTATAGACCGCCATGGACCAGAGGAACTAAACTGCAGCCTGCAGTACACTGCGCCTAAAGGCGATATCCTCTTGCCCTCTGACATCCACCTGATAAAATCTGGTGAATGTGTGGACTGATGACCAAGTTGCAGCCTTACAGATCTGAGCCAGGGAGGCCTGGTGATGCACTGCCCAAGAAGCACTTACAGCCCTCGTTGAGTGCGCTTTCACTTGAAAAGGAGGACTCTTCCCCTTTACACTATAGGCCTGAAAAATAACCTGTCTAATCCACCTTGAGAGAGTGGATTTTGATGTCGCCTGGCCCTTCCTAGGGCCTTCCGGCAAAATAAATAAGCAATCAGTTTTTCTAATCCGAGCAGTTGCCTGAAGATAGATACTGATTGCCCTAACCACATCCAAAGTGTGCAAAGACTCTTCTTCTGCGGACTGTGGATCCGGAAAAAAGGATGGTAGGATTACATCTTGATTCAAATGGAATCCTGAAACCACCTTAGGCAGAAAGGACCTATTAGGACGAATTACTACCCGGTCCTTATGAATAATTAGATAAGGTTCCTTGCTGGAGAGAGCTGCTAGCTCTGACACTCTTCTAGCCAAGGATATGGCTATCAAGGAAACCAACTTTTTAGTCAAAAGAACTAATGAAGCCTGATGCAAAGGTTCAAATGGTTGCCCCTGCAAATCCGAAAGAACTAAATTCAGATCCCATGGGCATAACGGAGGTTTGACTGGCGGCCTGAACCGCATAGCCCCCTGGATGAAAGCCCGCACAAGGGAATGTGATGCAGGTGGCTTCTGGAAAAACACTGACAAGGCCGAAATCTGCACCTTGATAGTGCTTACGGCCAAATTCATTTCTAGGCCTGACTGGAGGAAAGCCAAGATCCTGCTAATGACATACTTTCTAGGATGCCATCCCCTGGGTTCACACCAGGAAACATATGCCTTCCAGATTTTGTAGCAAATAAGCCTGGAGGCCGGCTTTCTGGCACTGACCAGAGTAGAAAAGACTGGCTCCAAAAGCCCACAATCTCTCAGAATGTGGGTCTCAGCAGCCAAACCGTTAAACTTAGACTGTGTAAAGCAGGATGGTAAATTGGACCCTGCGAGAGCAGATCTGGCCGGAGAGGAAGGATCCATGGCCTGCCTACTGTCAACTTCAAGATCTCTGCGTACCAAGGTCGCCTGGGCCAAGCCGGGGCTACCAAAAGAACCGACTTTGTTTCCCTCTTGACTCTTCCCAGGAACCGTGACAGAAGCGGGAATGGTGGCAAGGCATAAATTAGATTGTACCGATCCCAGGGAACTGTCAGAGCATCTGACCCCTGAGCAAGTATATCTCTTGTCCTTGACAAAAATTTGTCCAGTTTTCGGTTGAATCTGGACGCAAACAGATCTACGTCTGGAGTGCCCCATTTGTGACATATGATCCGAAATACGTCGGGGTGTAGAGCCCATTCTCCTGGGCATAACTGTTGACAGCTTAGAAAGTCCGCTTGCCAATTTTCCACTCCTGGAATGAAGACTGCAGAAAGGCATGGAACATGCTTTTCTGCCCGAGCAAGTATGCGATTCACCTCTCTTTGTGCAACTAGACTCCTGGTGCCACCCTGGTGATTGATATAGGCCACAGCTGTGGCATTGTCGGACTGAACTGGAACAAGGAGATCCCGTAGTCTGTAAGACCAGTTTATGAGAGCCATATAAACTGCCCAGATCTCCAAAACATTTATGGGCAATAGCTTCTCGATCGTAGACCATTTCCCCTGCGAGCACGACTCTCCCAACACTGCTCCCCAGCCTGTCAGGCTGGCATCTGTAGTTATAATCTTCCATGGAAGAGGAAGAAAGGTTTTGCCTTTCAGTAGATTCTTGGTCTGTAACCACCAAACGAGACTCTTGCGTGTCCCTGGGGATAGACATATAGGAAGGTCCAAGGCCTGGGGCTTCCTGTTCCAAGCCGCAAGGGTGTATCTCTGCAAAGGCCTTGAGTGAAACTGGGCGAATGGAACGGCCTTGAAGGAGGAGACCATTTTCCCTAACAGTCTCATACACAACCGAATGGGGGAAGATCTTCTGCCCAGAATTAGGCACACCAGATCCCCTATAGCCATGGCCTTTGGCCTTGGTAGAAACACCCCACCCTGAGCGGTGTCGATGATCATGCCCAGATACTCCAACCTGGTAGCAGGCCATAGGGACGACTTTTCTAGGTTTATAATCCAACCTAGGCGTTCCAGGTGTTCTAACGTTCTGGTAACACTGTGGTTCAAGAGCGCTACTGTTTTCTCTATGAGAAGCAGATCGTCTAGATGAGCCATCACGGTTATACCCTGAGCTCTTAGGTTTGCCAAGAGAGGGTCTAGAATCTTTGTGAAGACTTGAGGAGCCATAGCGAGACCGAACAGCAAGGCCACAAATTGAAAATGGTGCTGATCTACCGCAAACCTTAGATACTTTTGGTGTGCGGAAAAAATTGGCACATGAAGATATGCATCCTTGATATCTATCGATGCCATAAACTCTCCCCCTTGCAGGGAGGAGACCACAGAACGTATTGACTGCATTCGGAAAGACCGGATGCGCAAAAACTGGTTCAGATCCTTCAGATCCAGGATAGGTCTGACACCTCCATTTGGCTTTGGAACGGTGAAGAGATTTGAGTAAAAGCCTGAACTCTGTTCTTTTGGGTCCACTTCCACTATCACCCCCTGGGATAGTAAGTAATCTAAGGCCAGAAGTAGCGGTTTTTGCTTTACTGGATCCTTGGGGATCCTTGACCTTAGGAAGCGAGAAGGTGGAATCTCCTGAAACTCTAGCTTGTAGCCCAGAGATACAGAGGAGGTTACCCACTTGTCCCGGATCTCTTCCCACCAGGCTTCTGCAAACTGCAGGAGCCTTCCCCCCACTCGGCTGAGTGGGGACGCCCCTTCACAAGGAAGCTTTTGGGCTCTGCTTGGCAGGCTTTCGCCCCCAAGTCTTTTTCTGCCCCTGGGCGTGGCCTTGGGCCTTTCCTGTAGAGGGAGGTTGGGAAGGCCGTCGCCATTGCTTAGAGCTTGATGCTACGGGTGAAAGAGAATACCTAAATGATGGACGTTTGCTCTTTTTGATTGGAAGGAGAGTAAATTTACCGCCTGTAATCTTTTGGACGAATTTATCTAATTCCTCCCCAAACAAGCATTCCCCCTTAAACGGGAACCCAATCAAATACTTCTAACATGATAGCTCAGCTGCCCACTTTTTTCCAAAATCGCATCAATCATAAAACACAGAAATTTAGGAATTTCTGCATAATTCTCCACTTCCTCACTGGGAAGAAGGCCAAGCATCTGCTTAACCTGTTCCTTGAGGAACTGACACAACCCCACAGTTGCTACTGTAGGCTGCACTACAGCGCCAGCCATGGAAAAGGAGGCTTTCAATAACGTTTCCAGCTTCTTATCAGTTGGATCCTTAAATACCTGAGCATTATCCAAAGGACAGGTCAGGTTTTTATTCACATAAGAAACAGCCGCATCGACAGACGGGACCCCCCATTTCTTGGTGAAACATTCCTCCAGAGGATAAAGCATAGAAAACCTTTTAGGAGGAGCAAACAGTTTATCGGGATGTCCCCAATCCTCATACAACAATTTATCCATTAAGGGATGAATTGGAAAGGAAAAGGCAGTCTATGGGATTTTCCTGACCCCCAGGGAAGAAACAGAGGATGTAGCAACCTCAGCAGCTGGCATTCTGAATGTGGTACGCACCAACTCAGTATAACATTGAACCTGTTTTCTGAGTGCCTGGGAGGAGGGGACTCTCTCCTCTTCCTCTGACTCATCCGACTGCTCTTGATCCCTATCCCATGATAAGGATCTCTCCTCATTGTCAGAGGTGTCATCTGAAAGAGGAATCTCAGCAGAGGGAGGGGATCTACCCCTTTTTCTGCTATCTTTTAGGGAAGCTGAAATAAAATTCATGATTCTCCCTTCAAAACCCTCCAACATAGCCTTAAGCGAGTCTTCAGTGACATACACTGGGGCTGAAACATTAGGAGAGGCTGCAAAACCTGGCAGGGGCACTGACTCATCCTGTGAGGCTGGCTCCAGTCTTGCGGGGGGGATGGTAAACTACAGGCATTTTTAGGACCCCTAGACCTAGGCAGGGATTTACCAGTGCCCTTGTTACCTCCCCCTGACACCCTCTTACGAGGAGACATAGTCCTAAGCTACAAAGCAGAGGTACTAGTACAAAGTGCAATCACTGTTGTGCTCCAAGTCTCACAATAAATATATATGCTTAAACTGCACAACCTGATGCTGAGTATGTGTCTTAGCTTTACCTGAATCCAATCCCTTAGGATGTTTACTGCCCACAGCTCCTGTGTCTTCTACTTACAGCCCCCTGGCAATCTGGGCTTTTTAAAATTGCCGCTTTGGCGCCTGCGCAGTAAAGCGCCGTGCACGCCGACGTGCATGGCCCGCAACCACACCCCCTCCTTCCATTAGTGTGGGAGCGCGCTCAGCGCGTGTGCACGAGGACCGTCGATCATCCAAAGGGGGAGAGGATCACCCACGGAGCCGCGCGGGACCCCTAGACTATGTGGGACCCTTCTCTTACCTCTATTGTGGCAGAGTCTGCAGCAGAGACGTGAGCCGTCTGAAAAAAAAACAGGCTTCACTGAGCATGTGTATCTGAAAGGCATGTAAGTATGCACCAGGCATCAGGCTGCTCTTACTCCCTCTAGTGGTGGAAACCAGGTAAGGCATACAACTACTCACATGAAGAAATCCATAATATATGATTTATATAGGATTAACTTCTCTTACCTGTCATCGCCGCAGGAATTGCTGAAAACAGACAGATTCCAGCCTTCACCCATCACGGCGGGCAGAGTTGTGCCAATCTTCAGGATTTTCTTCGGTTCCTGTAAATAGTACACCAAGTCTGGTTTTCCCAGAGCCCAGTCTTCAAACAGGAGAGGACTTACAGGCAAAACCTAATTTATTCGGATGACAAGGCCCGGGTACCATATCATCTTGGGAGTCAAATATTGGCCCGAGATATGGATCCGGTTATCATAGCCCTTAGACCCTCGCAGGGACCTGCACAGAGCTTTCTTCATAGCACATGTTTTACGTGACCAACCACCTTAGACACTGGCGAAAAAACTGAGGTGCCTCCCATATGGGAGGGGTTATATAGGGGAGGAATTCTCCTTAATTGGGGGTTAACCAGTGTCCAATCACCAGAGGTGCCTATATAATCCACTATGTAATGAAGCTCCTGTGTCCCGTGATGTATGATCAAGAATTTTTATTTTTTTTAAAAAGACACATATCGTGTTTTACAATGCACAGATGTGAACAGACCATAAAGCATAAGAGAAATCTGCGAATGAAGAAACTATTATGCCCCGTACACACAATCGGACTTTCCGACAACAAAACCGTGGATTTTTGTTCAAAGCAGGCATGGATAAGAAGTATGCAGGTATGCAACCCAGATCTCCCCCCTTGGTCGACACGCTAAGATAGTACATGGCGGTAAATTCCCAAATATTCAATTCTTGATTCTGGATCGCATACACCCCAACTCCAGGGAGGGGACTGGAACAAAGTCCTTCTCCAAATGGAGCTGCTGTGGATCCATAAGTTGAAAGCCACACAGGAGGCTATCTGTTTCAAACCATTCCTTGAAGGGTTTTCATCTGGAGGAATAGAAAAATAAACTATACATTGGTGACTTAGACTATGTCTATAGGAAAAATCACTAACTCTATAAACTCTGTTATGTTTGGGATATAATCTGTGTTCAGATATAACCTGCAGGTGCTATGTCTCCCCCTTTCTTTATATTTATTATGTTTATTTTGCTACTCTGTAATATAATAAGATCTTTCTGCTGTTAAAGTTTTGATGCTGTCTAAATATGTGCGCCCCTGATTTCTGCCTAGATCTCTTTAATACTAAATTATCTCAATATCCATGTATTTATAACATGCATATACGGTATACATACTTTATATTTGCCTCTGATACTTGATATTTAACCTTATGTTTCCCCCTTGTAATTCTATTTCCCACTTCCCTGTCCTACAGAGAGGCCATTGGACCACCCGGCACACTAAGCCACCTGGGCTAGGTAACCCATGGTGGCTTCTGTGAGGCTACAGACATATTTATATCCTCATCTGGCCTCCATCTTGCTGCTCCGGTGGACATGCACAGTCCATCGACGCAGCGGGGATGGGGCGGTGCCTGCGCGGCTCAGAGGGCCATCACGGAGAGACCTGTTTCCTCTTCTCTCCAGGAACATCAGCTGTTGCAATTATAGGCACCAGCTGATATAATTCTGAGCACATTCTGTATCCACCACATTTGGCTGCTGGATGTCAGGACGTGCTTTTTCTTTCTTGAGATTTTGCTTAACGGCAAATATGCCAATTTATATCTACTTCAATAAAATTTCGATGGGATTGCATTTTTTGGAACCATCATTTTTTTTGTAAACAGGTTTAAATCACGCTGATATTTTAATATTGTTTAGCCTATATGTTATCAATAAAAATTGTAGTATATGGCTAACTTACCTAGCTCCTATTTAACAGTGTGATATATACCACCCATGACATATTTATAAATATATACGGCTTATTGAAACTTCATATGGAAAAAAATATACTGCCTGTTTATGACATTTTCTTTTTACTATTTATATGTCTAAATTACCTCTAAAAATGGCCTTATAACTGATTAATTATTCCTTAATCTATCATATCCTTTCATTTGAGATCAGCTCTCTGATAACAGAGCCCTTCTCCCATTTTGGTTACTTTTCACCTGCAAGATTCAGGTATAAAGGCATACCTCACTTTTAAGTACACAATGGGGTTTAATTACTAAAGCTGAAAAGTGCACAATCAAGCTCACTTCTGCATAGAAACCAATGAGCTTCCAGGTTTAATTATCAAAGCTTAATTGAACAAGTTGGGGTTAGAAGCTCATTGGTTTCTATGCAGAAGTGAGCCTGATTTTGCACTTTCCAGCTTTAGTAAATAAACCCCATTGTGTACTTAAAAGTGGGGTATGCCTTTATACAAAAATGCCTATAACAAACACTATTGAAAGACATACAGTATTTGTTCATAGTGATATACAAATATATTTTTTACAAATTTTCAGTTAGACATTTAAATAATATATTTACTATATCCCAGAATTATTTATGTCTTTTATTGCAGCATCTCTCCACATTGACCCCAGTGAGTTCCTTTGGCCATTCCCCTTCTGTTGAACCTAGAGAAGGCTGGAAATCAACTTTTTGGGATAGATACACTATGCAGTTTTAAAACTCCCTTTGATGGTTTAGTTATTGAAGCAGAAAGTCAGCAATCACAGTCCATTTGATTTTTTGTTTTTTTTATTGTAATTTGATGGAATGTTAATTTACCACGTCACCATAATAAATTGTAGGTAAGTTTATCTTCAAATTTTCTCTATAACTGTTATCTATAATATGCATGTATATTTTAATGTTGCTATATACTTACTGTTTTTTCAAATTATATTATTGATACTGTATATAAATGAGGTATAACTATAGCCTATGGGTCACCCACTCAGCGCCACCTCAATCCTGGATGGACTTGTGTCTTTTTTCAACCTGACTAACTATGTAACTATGTAACTATGTAATCCTACAGTGCCAGCAGCAGGCAGATGTGTTGAATTATTCAATATCATATGTTGATGTCTCAGACATTAAAATAAAAAAATAATAAAAATAGTAAAAAAAATAAATAAAAAATTATAGATAAATAAACATATAAAATTACCAATATAAAATAGAGATGAAATCAAAACATACAATAAGACTAAGCAGCTGTTAAAATAAATATAAATAAAGTATTACAGTAGTATAACCAGAGCTAAAGTCCTCCTTGCATCAGATAAATACTAAAACAACGCTAAAACGAAAATAAAAATAGAAATAAAAAATTGATGGTAATGAAACCATAGGGCAATGGCAAACACCACGGCCAACAGTCTTTATGTAGCAGATGGATATGTGGACAGTTCAGATAATTCGCAGTCACTTTTCTCTTAGCGTGTACCTTCCACCAGAGTAAGAATGCAATTATCCACCTCGTGAAGCACACACACCTCTGGAGTACAAACTCACCAGATGCCTCTAAAAAGAGAGCCTTGTATCAGTGTACAAACACTGCTCTGTGCTGACACGCCACTTATCCAGAAGGTCCACTGGTATAGGTACACTGAAGAAGGAGATATCTGTACTCTGAAATGCGTTGGGAACAAGATGATCATATCTGTTATGCTAGTAGATGGTGATAATGTTATAGATGTATAATACATTCCCTTTTCATGTGCTTAATGTGTTTAATAATTAATAAAATCTCTTACTGAAATACTCTTAAATACTCCTATTTTAATTAGGTGTGCCTAAAAAGTCCATCATAGGGTTTTTTCCGTGTTGGCTCTAATACTGGATGTGACACCATAAACGCATAGAATTACCATCCCATATTATTTTTTCCTTGGAGGGAGCTCTAGTCTGTGGGCAGTCCCTCAACATCATCATTATGTACAATGTAGGGCTATTGTAGAGGAGGTTTTACATTACAATTCGCAATCTTGGTGTTACCCATTTAAAGAACAGAATAAGGTAGAAGTTGAGCATTTAACTTTTGCAGTGGGGGGTCAATTACAAGGATAGATTCCCAGATTTGGGCTTATTAATTTAGCAATGTGTTAATTTTTTAAAACCTTATTTCTGTGTATAGTTTGTAATTGTATATCGAAATGCAAAGAGGGTGCTGAGCTTCCTACAAGGGGACAGTGTGTGCTGCAGAGAGATGGAAGAGAAAGGACATAGGCTGCTGGAGGATAGAGGACCATCTATGCTGCACTGTGTGTTAAGCAGAATAGGCTGCATTACAGCTGTGTGTACTACCACTTTTGCAACCCTGATTATTTAAAATCACTACTGCTTGGAGCTACCACTGCCAATTTAGGGAAGGATTGTTTCTGAGTATTAATTCAGATAGAGGCTATCCTGCTTTAATAATATTGAGCAAGGCACAGCTGTGGCAGCTGCATTCTGTGCATTCTGGGCTGCTGAATACAGTGATTCCTCTGAAGAGGAATCTTCATGAAGAGCCCCAGAGCGATGAGAGGCCTTTGGCTACCATATTTGTCGTTACCCCTTTTTGGGACTCCCAGGAATTTGAAGAGTGGTTCCTTTTTCGTGTTGGGATTACAAAACTCTGTTTAGAGCCATCAAAAGTAGACTAGGCCCCAACGATGGCCGCCAACAGCCATTTGCCACTGGGAGGATGATAAGGAGGGATTGTGTCTTACAGTCCCTGTGTGTATACCCCAATATTAGTGCACCGCTTAAGTCAGGGACTAAAGAGGTCTAAACTTTACCTTTTGAACCAAGTCTTGGATATCCATCATATGTGATTCTGATATTTTCTCATTTGTAGGGATGTTATTCTATACACTGTGGCAATCACTAACTTTTTTTGTCAAGCGAACAAGCCATCCCTGTTTTACTTAAAGATTACATCTGATCCCTCAATAAAGACATATGAACTTTATTTACGACCTGTGAAATATGAGGCTTTGCTATTGTGAACTAGACCAGTACAACCACTGGTATTGGTACATCCCCATCTCTGATTACATTTATAGAGCATGTAGTTGACATTACTGAGATACCAGCCTGCATACTCTTAAATCCCTCTCTTAGATCAGTGCCTGTATTACCACTCTGGAGTCAAAACAAACACCAGTTCAACTACTATTTTCTTGATGGTTTATTTGTTTAAATTATTTTAAATCTGTAAGCTACCTCTAAAGCAGGGGTGTACACAGTTTGACCTTCCTGGGCCACTTTAGAAGAAGAGGATTTTTTTTGGACCACACAAAAAATACACTAACAATAAGGATAGCTGATGAGTAGAATAAGTGGGGCAATCACAAGTTAACAATTACAGTATAATAAAAAGATAATCTACCTATCTGAGTAATAAACCTTCATTTTTTTGTAATATTTTTTATTAGAAAAGTAAAAAAGGCAACATAAAACGAGTGCGATATTTGACACTGTATATGATAAACGAACGCATCAATCTCTGGTTGGTTGGATGTAGTAACTATTCTCAATGAATTCTCAAGGTGCTCATCCTTGAAAATAGTTGCTCACAGAAATAGGTGCTGCCAAAAACTGATAAGGCATGATTGTGAACAGTGGGATATTTCTCTTTGGGAAGATACAAGTTATAAATGTCTAGAAACACTGCCTATTTATTCTTCAGCCAGATGTGTTTGCTAAGTGTAAACACATTTTTACAAACAAATTACCAAAATATAAATAAAATTTAAGTAGAAAAAAAGTGATATTTGGGAATTATGGTAAGCCAAATTTCTTGCTTGAGTCAAGCACTACCTGTTCTTTGGGCCAGTTCACACCATAGAAACGCAGTCTGGATGCATTCCAGATGCATTTCAGTACGTGTGTTTTTGATGTGTTTCTGGTTGCGTGTTTAATGCATTTTTGATGCTTTCAAGTGTATTTTTTCCCTCTTTCTTTCTTCATCTAAAGGGATAGTTCACCTTTACCACCAAACTGCCTAAGAAGATAAAGGGCATCTGTACATAAAAATAAACTGTGCAGCTCTGACTAAAGTTGAATAAAGTCCTTGTGATGGGTGTAGGCCATATACATACGTTATGAAGCCTGACCAGAATACTCCCAGGATGTTGCTAAGTGCTCCCAGGAGGAGATGAAGAGTATGTGAGGGGGTTTGAATCAGAGAAAGAGCTCACTATTATAATGATGGAGCAGTGATGACTAGGCCTCACTTAGCAACATCCTGGGAGCACTTAGCAATGTCCTGGGAGTTTTCCGTCAGGCTTCATAAGGTATGTAAATGTCCTACATCTATAGCAAGGGTATTATTCCTCTTTAGTCAGATCTGCACAGTTTGTTTTCAACTATAAACATCCATTACCTGCATAGGCAAGTGTTCTGTAAAGGTGAACTATCCTTTTAAATGGGGACATGTGCATTACAGTGCATTTTTGGTGCATTTAGGTGCATTCCAGTGAGTTTTTTAAGCATTTTACCACGTTATGGTACAGTTCAGTGCAGAATAAATACAGCTATTACAGCTGTTCTACTTTTTTTCTGGAACTGGAACTGGGACAAACTGGAACTGACTTCACTGGTGTAAACGATGCCATTGGAAACCATATAACCTGCTATCTATAGGTTTCTAATGCAGAAAAAAGAACCCCCCATGTGGTGTATCTAGAAGTTTTTTTTTTTTTCAGTATATGCTATGGATAACTATGTATGTAAAGGAGCAGATGACTATATACACTGGGCAGGGGCGTACCAATATGGGGGCGGGTGGTGCGGTCCGCCCCGGGTGCCACACTTTGGGGGGGTGTCAGTGGCCAAGTGACTTTGATATGGGGGGTGCATTCCGCACCCAAGTCGGGGTGACACCTTCAGATCATCTCAAGGGCATCCCTGCTGTCTCTGGTTGCTCATTTTCACTTTAGTTTTTTTTAGAACACCCCCGTTCCATGGCCACAATGGACTGTTCCAGACTGTTCAGTGAGTGACTGAATTCCCTCCTGCTAGCTCCGCCTCCACCCACCACTGCTGCTGCCTGTGTGTGTCTGTCTCATCTCTCTCCGCTGGGGCGGCTGCTTCCACACAGTGAATAGGAGTCCTCCCTAGCTGACTGAGAGCCCGAGGTGGTGAGCAAGGGTGGGGGATTGATGTAAAGAAGAGGCTGCAGCCTGCAGAATTGTGTCTACCCCTGTGCTGGTCTAAGGTGGGGAGGTCAGTGACTGTGATTGCAATGTCCACCACTCCCTCTTCCTGCCATGTGTATTGTGTAGCTGTCTGACTTGATTGGGGGGGTTGATGTAAGAAGGGGCTGGAGGAGTGTGTCTACCCCTGCCATATGCTGGTCTGGGGGGGTCAGGGTGATTGCTGTGTCCCCCTCCCCCTGCCATGTGTATAGTGTAGCTGATGGGGGGGTTGATGTAAGAAGAGGCTGGAGTATTGTGTCTACCCTGTGCTGGTCTGAGGGGAGGGGGGGGGGAGTCAGGGTGACTGCTGTGTCCATCACCCCCTCCCATGTGTATAGTGTAGCTGACCTGATGGGGTAGGGGGGATTTCAGAATGCAGATATGTCCTATATACAGGGTGCAGATATGTCCTATATACAGGGTGCAGAATGCAGATATGTCCTATATACAGGGCGCAGAATGCAGATATGTCCTATATACAGGGTGCAGATATGTCCTATATACAGGGTGCAGATATGTCCTATATACAGGGTGCAGATATGTCCCATATACAGGGTGCAGATATGTCCCATATACAGGGTGCAGATATGTCCCATATACAGGGCGCAGAATGCAGATATGTGCTATATAAAGGGTGCAGAATGCAGATATGTCCTATATACAGGGCACAGAATGCAGATATGTCCTATATACAGGGCGCAGAATGCAGATATGTCCTATATACAGGGCGCAGAATGCAGATATGTCCTATATACAGGGCGCAGAATGCAGTTATGTCCTATATACAGGGTGCAGAATGCAGATATGTCCTATATACAGGGCGCAGAATGCAGATATGTCCTATATACAGGGTGCAGATATGTCCTATATACAGGGTGCAGATATGTCCTACATACAGGGTGCAGAATCCAGGCGTGTGCTGTATACAATAAATATTCTTGAGAAAATGGAAAATAAATCGTGGGTGTTTTTTCATTTTAAATTGGGGGGGGTGCCAGATGTAGAATCCGCCCCGGGTGCCAAATGCTCTAGGTACGCCCCTGACACTGGGACCTCCATAACCACTCCATCTGCCTGGTGTCAAAGGTCAGTAACAACAAAACTGCAGTTGTTTCTGGAAGGAAAGATATCACCGCTCCAGGAAGGTCAAACAATAGTTAGAAGCCACAGGTGCTGGCAATGCATATAGCAATAAATAGGAAGTAGTTCTGGACAGCCGCACTCCAAAAAAATTGCCTTTGATTCAAAAACAAAAGTACATGTCACAGCAGAACGGACAGAGGAGCCGACACGTTTCACACTACAAACAGTGCTTAATCATGATTAACCACTTGCCTACCGGGCACTTAAACACCCTTCCTGCCCTGACCAATTTTCAGCTTTCGGTGCTCTCACACTTTGAATGACAATTACTCAGTCATGCAACACTGTACTCAAATTAATTTTTGTCCTTTTTTTACCACAAATATAGCTTTTTTTTGGTGGTATTTGATCACCTCTGGGGTGTTTATTTTTTGCGCTATAAATGAAAAAACACAGAAAATTTTGAAAAAAAAAACGCATATTTCTTTGTTTCTGTGACAAAATTATGCAAATTATTAATTTTTCTTCATAAATGTTGGCCACAATTTATACTGCTACATATCTTTGGTAAAAATAACCCAAATTAGTGGATATTATTTGATCTTTGTGAAAATTAGAGTCTACAAGCTGTGGTGCGAATCATACAAAATTGATCACATCTGATGTACTGGTGGTCTGTCTCACTTCTTGTGACCCGAACAAGCCAGGAAAGTACAAATACCCCCCAAATGACCCCTTTTGGAAAGTAGACATTCCAAGGTATTTAGTAAGAGGAATGGTGAGCTTTTTGATGATGTCATTTTTTTCCCACAATTCTTTGCAAAATTAAGATTTTTAATTTTTTTTTTTTTTTCCACAAAATTGTCATTGTAATAGGTTATTTTTCTCACATGGCATGTGTATACCACAAATGATACCCCCAAAAAAATTCTCCTGAGTATTACAATACCACATGTGTGGGACTTTTTCACAGCCTGGCCACATAGAGAGGCCCAACATGCAGGGAGCGCCATCAGGTGTTCTAGGAGCACTTTTGAAGGCCCTGGAGCACCAGGACAATGACACGTGACACTGATGACAGATGGCACTGATACGTGGCAATGATGACACTTATACATGGCACTGATGACACGTGGCACTGATGACAGATGGCACTAATATGTGGCACTGATGACAGATGGCACTTATACGTGGCACTGATGACAGATGGCACTTATACGTGGCACTGATGACAGATGGCACTTATACATGGCACTGATGACATGTGGCACTAATACGTGGCACTGATGACAGAGGGCACTAATACGTGGCACTAATACGTGGCACCGATGACAGATGGCACTAATACGTGGCACCGATGACGCGTGACACTGATGACAGATGGCACTGATAAGTGGCATTGATGACACGTGGCACTGATAACAGATAGCACGTGACACTGACAGGTGGCACTGATGACAAATGGCATTGATACGTGGCACTGATGACAGATGGCACTAATATGTGGCACTGATGACAGATGGCACTATGTGGCACTGATGCCACGTGGCACTGATGACAGATGGCACTTATACGTGGCACTGATGACAGATGGCACTGGGGACAAATGGCACTGACAACAGGTGGCACTGGGGACAGATAGCACAAACAGGTGGCACTGGGCACAGATAGCACTGGGGAGGATGGCACTGGGGAGGATGGCAGTGGGCGAGGATGGCACTGGGCGAGGATGGCACTGGGGCGGATGGTACTGGGGCGGATGGCACTGGGGGAGGATGGCACTGGGGCGGATGGCACTTTTTTAACTTTTTTTTTTCACTTATGGCCGCTGCAGCCATTCACCTCTCCCCTCTCACACGCTGTCTGTGTGAGGAGGGAAAGCGGCGCTGAGAGATGATCTCATATGTTTACATATGAGATCATCTCTCATTGGATAGACCGACGCGCTGTAAACGGCCGCTGTGATTGGCCGTTTACAGCGATCTGTGTTTGCTGGGGGACACGGCAAACACAAAACTTCCCCGATGCGTGCCCGGGGCAACGCGCATTGTGGAAGTAAACACAAGGACGTCCAGGGACGGCCTCCCGGACGAGAGCGTCCGCACTATAGCCGTCATTCGGGTATAGGGGGGGCGGGAAGCGGTTAAGCACTGTATGTAGTGTGAAACGCATCAGCTCCTCTGTCCGTTCTGCTGTAGCATGTATTTTTGTTTTCATTTTAGAATAAAAGGCAATTTTTTGTAATGTGGCTGTCCAGAACTACTTCCTATTTATTGCAGTTGTTTCTGGTCAACATCTGGTAACAACATTATTGTTATGTTGTATTTACTTGTTTCATCCTTCTGTAGAGCCAAGGGGTGACTGTCATAGGATGCGCACGGGTAAAGCGCTCTGGCGCACAGCTGTGTGCAATAGGAATAAACTAAAGCACACAAGCACACACACACAGGGTGTGACCCCTCGCTGACCTATAAAGGAAGTGAGGTCATCCAAACACGCTGCTGGTTTGTCTTCAGCTTCCTGTGTTTCCCACGTCTGTTCCTGTGATCTCTATTACCCGTTGTGACCCGGATTGCCTCATCGACCTCGCTGATCTTCTCCTGACCCGACCTCTGGCTTGACCTTGGACTCCCGCTTTCTGAACGTGTTTTACCCTCAGCCTGCATCTGGACTTACCTGCTATCTCCTGTGTTCGACCCCTGGCTTGTCTTGGATTATCCTTCTGTCTCAGCGTTCCTGGTACTTGTTGTCTTCTGATCTGGACTGTGCTTGACCCCTGGCCTGTCTCCTGGATTCTGCCTTTGCCTTACGGACTTGCTACCATTGCTTCTGGACCTTCCCACGGGACATCACCTTTCAGCTCTGCTCAGGCTACCTGCTGATCTACTAGCAAGTGACTGTCCTACTGGTAGCTTGTGCCTCTTGGTGCAACCACTCCCTGTGCCACCTTCAAGGGTGGTCTGCGCCGAGTCGCAACAGCGACCGCTCTCTGCATCTTGGCCTCGGTGAGTACATTTATATGATAGTGACCCTTGATCTGGATATGATGTCAGTTAAGGCAACACTACCAGTAAGATAAATAAATACATTTCTAAATACATCTAATTTCTTGTAAAAAATGTTACATTTTATAACTCACACTGTGAGTTTACCTGCGATTGGTGCATTCAGTTTAGCTGTGTTTAGAAAAAATAGAATTCTGTGTGTCATGGACAGATTAAATAGTCTAAACATGTCTAAATTGTATGTAAATGCAAATATGTTTAAATACAGGAAAACTTGAACTGGGAACATTTGTTACTCCTATTGGGGTGCCTTTTGCCCTTCCCACACTCCAGGGGCAGATACCCTGTAGCGGCCATCATCTTGAAGTGTTATAATACTTTTATACTAATTTTCATGCAGATTTTTTGTAGACATCATGTCAATAGCATCTACTAATGATGAAGTGTATAAATATTCACAAAATGCATAGAGTTCTTTAATGTATTTTTTTATCTATGTATCTAGCTTTTGCTTTTTACTAAGATCTGTAAATTTAATCACAAATTGTCTGTAGTAAATCAGTTTGTATTTTTTAATATAAGGTGGTTAGATGAGATTTGCCTGCTGTAGTCTACAGCTGGTGGTATGCTACTGGCTTGCTGCAAGGACCTGGGACACCCTGCGCTATACCATCATACCTATCAGTGGAGGCTGCTGAGAGGTCATGAGATGTAGTGGGGGTAGACATGAAAGGTAAAAAGTGAGGAGGAGCAGAATTGCTGTTTTGTGTCTTTCAGGTGCTCTTACCAATGGGCTGAGTGGTGGGAGGTTAAGTGCTTTGTCAAGCATGCGGCTGCGCATGTGCTAAAAAAGGCCCAAACAGCTGAACTTTGGGACATAGGCCGGGAGATATCAACTCCAGAATCTGATTGAATAGAGTGGCTGCTCTCTATTATTCCTCTATTATTCCACGATGGCTGCCTCTTTGGGGTTGTGCCTCACCCTCACTTTCCTCCTCTGCTCTATCCGGCAGCCAAATTGCATCAGTGACCTCATCATCATTATCCTCCCCTCCATCCTCATTATCACTGGAGACAACTTGGCAATGCCCTGCAGCTGGGGGAACATGACTGCCAATTTGTTGTTTACCAGTGTTCTTCCCTCTCTATAGGCTCATGTTCTCGCCCTCCTTAACTTCTGAACCAAGATCTGAATCAAGCAATGGCTGTGCATCGTCAAGGAGCAAGTGACTGATGCTGTGTTCAATTAACTCAGCTGACACCTCCATGCCTGATGCTGGGTCTATGGCAGGAGTAGCAGTGGACAAGGAGGCAGACTAAGCCACTCTGGCAGCTTTAGTGGACTGTGCACTAGTCCCTGCTTGGGTGACGGAGGATCAGGAGGACCTGTAACGCAGGTTTCCGTTATATCAGAGGGGGGCGGGGTCACCCATACGTCATTGGGGAAGCCCGGCTTCCCCATTTGGGTCAGAGGGGGGGCGGGATCAGGTGACGGGTGGCCCCACCCTCTGCATATAAGAAACTTAAGGCCGCCGGGATCCCGCAGTGTCTCCTCCATGGAGACAGAAGATGGATGGATTCGCTGCGCTGGATCAGATCAGCCATCGCTGGCCCCCAGAGAGATGATCATCCGTCGCTGGATAGCAAGAGTGGATTACCACCGCTGGAATCTTTTTACAATTTTATTTTTTATTTTTAATAAAGGACTTTTTTAAAAGTGTGTTTGTCTTATTTAACTATTTTTTACACTTAATTTGTGAAATGGAAGGGGTACTTTTGTACCTCCTTACCATTTTAAACAGGGGGGCAGGATCTGGGGGTTCCCTTGTTAAAGGGGGCTTCCAGATTCTGATAAGCCCCCCACCCGCAGACCCCCACAACCACCGGCCAGGGTTGTGGGGATGAGGCCCTTGTCCCCATCAACATGGGGACATGGTGCTTTGAGGGGGACCCAAAAGTATCCTCCCAATGTTGAGGGCATGTGGCCTGGTATGGTTCAGGAGGGGGGCGCTTTCTTGTCCCCCGTCTTTTCCTGTGGCCAGCCAGGTTGCATGCTCGGATAAAGGGTCTGGTATGGATTTTTAGGGGGACCCCCACGTCAATTTTTTTTATTTGACACGGGGTTCCCCTTAATATCCATACCAGATATGAAGGGCCTGGTAATTGAATTTGGGGGAACCCCACGCTTTTTTTTTTTATCAATGACTTTCAATGAGTGTTCTCTGTATTATGGGAGCTAGGGATGAGCTTCGTGTTCGAGTCGAACATACGTTCGACTCGAACATCGGCTGTTCGCCCGTTCGGCGAATTCCGAACGTTATGGGCTGTTCACGCCAAATTCGTGTGGCGCTCACGGCCCACAATGCACTGCGTCATCGCAGTGCATTGCTGGCTCATGATTGGCCAAGCATGCACTGTGACCCCGCATGCTTGGCCAATCACAGCACCAGCAGCGTGGAGAGCCCTGATTGGCCACAGGCAGGATGCCTGTGGCCAATCATAGCTCAGGCTGTGTAGTACACGCCCCACACTATATAAGGCCGCCAGCGCGGCGGCCTTGTGTAGTGTGTTGGCGTCTGAAGCAGTTAGTGGGTGTTCTGTGTACCTTCAACACAGTACACACCGATCGTTATCGGCCGATTTTTGATCTTGCTGTTGTGTAGTGGTTGTTGTCTGCGTGCCCTGACCGTAGTATACACCGCTATATTCACCTCACCTATATAGCTAGTGATCTATCTTTTATAATAGAGCTTGCAGTCAGTAGTGTTAGGTGCTTGTGCGTGCTCTCTGCGTGCTCTGTACCCAGTACACACCGCTATATCCACCTACATAGCTCTTCTCTATTTGAGCCCACTTGCCATCTGCAGGAGTTATTGGAAGTTGTGTGTGCCTCCAGCACAGCACAGTATACATCTGTATATACCCCTTTATCTCTGGTGTTCTATAATAAAGGCATCTGCAGGAGTTAGTGGGTGTTGTGTGCCTCCAGCACAATATACACTACCCAACTGCTGTTTTACCCAACTCCCTTCAGGCCATTACCATGTCTGGAAGGCCAGCAAGGAGAGGCAGACAGGCGCGAGCCGATAAAAGAGGGCAAGCAGGCTCTGTGTCTAGAGACAACAGTGCTGGTCGTGGACGCGGTGCATTGTCATCAGCACGTGGCCATGGGACACGCTTGTCCTTCTTTTCGGCAGCTGGACATGTTGAACCGCAACATGCCAATAACTTGGTAGAGTGGATGACCAAGCCCTCTTCATCCTCCTCATCCTCTCTCACCCAGTCTCAGGGTACTAGCAAAGCAGCTGCCAACGCATCGTCTTCCCTCGTCTCAATGTCGTCATCAGTGACTCCTTCCCTAGACCCACCACGTCCTCCTGAGGAGTCTCCTGAACTCTTTGAGCACAGTGTTGGGTACATGCTCCAGGAGGATGCCCAGTGTTTTGTAGCCTCTGATGATGACACTCAGCTAGAGGAAGGCAGTAGCGTGAATGCAGAGAGAGGGGATGCTCAAGAAGGACAGCAATCTGGCACACATGTTCCACAAGCTGCAGCATATTGCCAGGTTTGCTACAGAGATGAAGAGGAGGGGATGATGAGGGCACTGACTCCACGTGGGTGCCTGGTAGGAGAGAGGAGGAGGAGGAAGAGGAGGAGGAGGCACATGTCCAACGAGGCAGGATGCCCTCCGGGGGCCAGCTTAGGGGCAGCACACTGACTGAATAACACCGCAGAACTCCGCCTGTGCAGGGCGCTGTTATTCTTGTTGTTGTTCTTTGGTGTGGGCCTTTTTTGAGACGAGTGCATCAGATCGCACCGCTGCTATTTGCAACATATGTCTCAAGCGTATCTCGCGTGGCCAAAACATCAGCCGCTTGGGCACCACATGCTTGACCAGACATATGTTGACCTGCCATGCAGCTCGTTGGCAAGCGTATCTCAAAGACCCACACCAAAGAACAAAGCAGACCTCTCCTTGCTCCTCATCAGCTGGCATCTCCAACCCCACTAGACCTTCAGTCCTCTCTGAAACCTGCTCTGAGAGGAATGAAGGTGTAGAATTAGGTGTGTCACAGCCAAGTGCTTCCGGGCACTCTGCTAGCAGTACACCCCCGTCCAATTATAGCAGGCAAATGTCCCTGCCCCAGCTGCTGGACTGGCAAAAGAAGTTCACTCCCAGCCATCTACATGCCCAGTGGTTGAATGCTAGCTTGGCTAAATTGCTAGCACTTCAACTGCTGCCTTTTCAGTTGGTAGACTCGGCCCCCTTCCGTGAGTTTGTACAATGTGCGGTTCCTCAGTGGCAGGTCCCCAAACGCCACTTCTTCTCACGGAAGGCGATTCCGGCTCTCTACCGGCATGTGGAAGGCAATGTCCTTGCCTCGCTGGACAGGGCAGTCAGCGGTAAGGTGCATATTACCGCTGACTCATGGTCCAGCAGGCATGGACAGGGACGTTACCTGTCTTTCACGGCCCATTGGGTCACTCTTCTGGCAGCTGGGAAGGATGCAGGACAAGGTGCAGTAGTGTTGGAGGTTGTTCCGCCACCACGCCTCCAAAATGCTACTATTGGTTGTGACACACCTCTCTCCTCCACCCCCTCCTCTTCTTCTTCCTCCATGGCCTCTTCCAGTGCTCTCTCCTCAGAACCAGCGGTGCTCCGTAGGCGTTCCAGGGGCTACGCAAGTACGCAGGCAAAACTATGCCATGCCGTGCTTGCGCTGGTTTGTTTGGGGGACAGGAGCCACACTGGGGCGGATGTTTTATCAGCTCCGCAGGGGCAGGCTGAGAGTTGGTTGACGCCATGCCAGCTTAAGCCAGGAATGGTGGTTTGCGACAATGGCACCAACCTCCTCTCCGCCCTCCGACAGGGACAACTGACCCATGTGCCCTGTGTGACTCACGTCCTTAACCTGGTGGTGCAGCGGTTCTTGGGCAGGTACCCCGGCTTACAGGATGTCCTGAAGCAGGCCAGGAAAGTCTGTGTGCATTTCTGCCGATCATTTAATGCCTGTGCTCGGCTGGCTGAGCTCCAAAAGGAGTTGAACCTGCCCAAGAACCGCCTTATATGTGACATGCCCACCAGGTGAAACTCAACGTTGGCCATGCTGCAGCAGCTGCACACGCAGCAGAGGGCCATCAATGAGTACCTGTGCGACTACGGCACCAGGACAGGGTCAGGGGAGCTTGGTTTTTTCTCACCACGCCAGTGGGGCATGATCAGGGATGCATGCACTGCCCTGTCACCGTTTGAGGAGGCCACAAGGATGGTGAGCAGTGACAGTGCATGCATCAGTGACACTGTACCTCTTGTCCACCTCTTGGAGCATACGCTGCGTGGAATAATGGACAGGGCACTTGAGGCAGAACAGAGGCAGGAAGAGGAGGACTTCCTTGCCTCTCAAGGCCCCCTTTATCCAAACAGTGTTCCTGCTTTGCCACCCATCACACAGGAAGAGGATGAGGAGGAGGAAGAGGAGGAGGAGGATGATTGTGTCAGCATGGAGGTGGAGGCTGGCACTCAGCATCAGCATCAGCAGCAGCAGCAGCAGCAGTCTTGTAGGGATGATTTACAGTCCCAAGAAACCCGTGGACTTGTACGTGGCTGGGAGGAGGTAGCTGCGGATCATGTTGTCCTTAGTGACCCAGAGGACTCCGGACCGAATGCCTCAGCTAACCTACGCTGCATGGCCTCCCTGATCCTGCAAAGCCTGCGGAAGGATCCTCGTATTCTTCGGATCAAGGAGAGGGACCATTACTGGCTGGCCACTCTCCTTGATCCACGGTACAAGGGTAAGGTTGCCGACCTTATCTTGCCATCGCAGAGGGAGCAGAGGATGAGACATCTCCGGGAGGCCTTGCAGAAAGGTCTGTGCAATGCGTTCCCAGAGACTGGGAGGTTACAAACTCCTGGTCCTGGACAACGTGTTGCTGAGGCATCGGTCAGAAGGACTGGTGGAGAAGGTGGCCGTCTGACTGATGCTTTCAGACAATTTTTTAGTCCGCAGCCCCAAGGTATGATTGGTTCCAGCAACCATCGCCAGCGTCTGATTTACATGGTGCAGGAATACCTAGGGGCAAGGTCAGACTTGGACACCTTTCCCACCGAAAATCCTCTGGCTTACTGGGTCTTGAGGATGGATCACTGGCCAGAGCTTGTACAGTATGCAATTGAGCTACTGGCCTGTCCTGCATCCAGCGTTCTTTCGGAACGCACCTTCAGTGCTGCTGGTGGCTTTGTTACCGATCACAGGGTGCGCCTGTCCACCGAATCAGTTGATCGATTGACCTTCATCAAGATGAATCAGTCTTGGATCACCCACAGCTACCAAGCACCTGAAGCTGATGTAACCGAATAATTTTTTTTAGAAATATCACATCCCTTCAAGACTGCCTATGCTGATGCTGAGTGACTGTCCTGTTATGTTGATTGTCTATCCTCTTCCTCCTCCGCTGATATGTTGGAAGAACATTTTTGGTTCTGGGTGATGCCATCAGCCCAGTTTTTCTGCCCCTGTTTAACAGGGGCATTTAATTACAATTTTTGATGCAATGCTTTGCAGCAGGGCTAATTCCTGCAATAAAAATAGAGTATATGGGAGAGGTTGCAGTGTCGTGGCACCAGCACCAGTGCCTAAGGCCCAATATTTCTGCCCCTGTTTAACAGGGACATGTAATTACAATTCTTGATATAATATTTCACAGAAGGGCCCGTTCCTGTTCCCACCCAGAGTAACTGTGAGGACTTATAGTGTTGTGGCACCAGCACCACAACCACCAAAGGTCAATTTTTCTACCACTGTTCAACAATGGCATGTAATTACAATTCTTGATATAATCGTTCACAGCAGGGCGCTCCAGCACCCACCAAGAGTCACTTTTAGGACTTACAATGTTGTGGCAAAACCAACACCTTGTTCCGCCATTTCTGCAGAGCATATAAGGCAGGCACCTACTTTCAAACATCCAACTTACGTACGACAAAACAAATTATACAGGGGTGATAACCCTTCCCTATGTTTTCCAAAAAGCTTAAAAATAGTTTTTTTGACTGGAGCTACACTTTAAAAATGTACCAGTTGAAAATTACCAACAGATTCAACTTAACACAACAAACCTACATAGTCCCTGTCTTGTTTGCACCGCCTGTATACTACTGTTCTGAGTATATGGGGCCTGGGGGCCACACGCATTTCCTTTTTTTAATATGGGTACGGGGTTCCCCTTAATATGCGTACAAGACCCAAAGGGGCTGGTAATGGGCAGGGAGGGCTACCCATGCCATTTTTCTCAATGATTTTCAACCATATTGCAGGAACCAGATATAACATTAAAACCGCAAGCAGCTTTAAATGACGTTATTTCAGTTAAATGTCATTTTGTGCAGGGACTGTTCTAAACACGGGAAACACGTGGCACTTCACAGGCATACTACAGACACCCCCCATGCTCGATATTTAAAGGAATATTTCACTTGTTTTTTCCACTTTAATCATCATTAAAATCAGTGCTCCCGCCAAAACGGCCATTTTTAAAAACATTTTAGGCATTGACCCATGTCCCCTGGGGCCGGAGCCAGGTCCCCAAACCCTTTTTAGGACAGTATCTTGCATATTAGCCGTTAAAATTAGCACTTTTCGAGTCCTATAGACTTCAATGGGGCTCTAATGTTCGTACGAATTTGGGGTCCGTTCGAAAGTTCTGGTGCGAAACGAACCGGGGGGTGTTCGGCTCATCCCTAATGGGAGCTGACAATTCATTATAGCCGGGAGTGATTTTAAATGACTTTTTTTCCTGCAGAAATGACACTTTCTGCAGGGACAGTTCTAAGCATGGGAAACATGCGCCCCTTCATAGGCATACTATAAACACCCCCCAGGTACGAAATTTAAAGGAATATTACACTTTTATTGTTTCACTTTAACCACTAGGGATCCGCGCTATAGCCGAATGACGGCTACAGCGTGGACCTCCTTTGCCGGGACTATGTCTATTGACGTCGTCCCGTGCACGGGGGACCTGCGCGCCCCCGGAGGGGCGCGCGCGGCGCACTCTGTGATCAGAGAGTCTATGAGACTCGCCTGATCACGGATCGAAGCAAGGGGTCGATCCCGACCCCTTACTACGTGATCAGCTGTCGGCCAATGACAGTGATCACAACAGAGCCGGTAATCGGCTATTTTCCTCCTCGCGCTGACAGCGCAAGGAGAAAAAAAAAGCCGATCACCGGCGGCCGTGAGAGGGACTTCAGTCCCGATCACGGCCAAGCCATCAGTGCCCACCTGCCCCCTGCCAGTGCAACATATATATAGTAAATGTGCCACCCATCAGTACCACCCCTTAGTGCCCATAGTGCCAACTATCAGTGCCCATAGTGCCACCTATCAGTGCCCATAGTGCCACCTATCAGTGCCCACAGTGCCACATATCAGTGCCCACAATCTGCCTCAACAACAGTGCTGCACCTCATATGCCACATATCCGTGCCCATCAGTGTCATCTACCAGTGCCCATCAGTGCACAGCAGTGCCGCCCATCAGTGCCTAGCAGTGCCACCTATCAGAGCCACCTATCAGTGCCCATCAGTCCCATCTATCAGTGGTACCTATCCCTGCCCATCCGTGCCCATCCATGCCACCAATCTGTGCCACCCATCTGTGCCACCCATCCATGCCATCTTATCTGTGCCCATCAGTGCCACCTTATCTGTGCCCATCAGTGCTGCCTTATCTGTGCCTATCAGTACTGCCTTATCTGTGCCTATCGGTGCCACCTTAACCGTGCCTATCAGTGCCCACCAGTGCAGCCTATCAGTGCCCATCAGCGCATTTCAATGAAGGAGAAAAATTACCTGTTATCTTTTAAAAGGATAGGCCAGTATTTTTTGAAAATACTTTCTACTTGTTTGTATTGTCTATTAAACCTAGTTATAAAGGCTAATTCGCCCTTGAACTTAGACTTGGGTTTAGGAACCAGTAAAGCTTGTCTCTCCATCTTATCTACCTTCTCTAGATCCCTACTTATTTAACTCTGGCATATAACCTTTTATGCCAGAGATACATCGATGATGTAATTCTGTTTTGGCAAGGGGATAGGATCAGCTTTGACCTGTTCTTGGGAAAAATGAATAGGAATAAATATGGTCTGACGTTTACAGCAGAATTGAGTACTGAAGAAGTAAATTATTTAGACCTTACCATCATGATTAAAGATGGAGGGCTCCAAACCAATACTACAGCCTCACAGATATCAATAAGGAAAAAGGTGTGGCTATTGGATTCCGTAGTGGAACTTTTTTCCAATTCGATGCAGCACTGACTGATCCCTGTGGTAGATATTTATTCTTGAAGGGCGGCCTGGGTAACAAATATATATTCGCCCTACCATGATCAAGTGGGTTTCATAGAAGATATGCTTACCAAACTGAAGGACTTTGCCCGCTGGTGCATTCTCCTAGCAGAGGATTTTAACACCCCCCTGGAACCTACCATAGACACCTCCCAGGGCAAGTCTAGTATTCCCAGGGCAAGTCTAGTTTATTAAAAAAAGATTCCATGACAGTCAACTTGTGGATGTTTGGAGGGTGATGCACCCATGGGCAAAGAACTATACACATTACCTGCACCTCCATTGTTCCTACTCGAGGATAGATTCATTTTTTATTGATCACCGTCACCTAGCCCTATCACTCCACTCTAAAATTGAAACCTTGATGATATCAGACCATGCTCTGATCAGTCTTAAACTGAAAATCCCCTCCTTCCCTGCAAAAACTATGAACTGGAAATTAAACGACTGCCTTATCACTGAAGACATTGATAAAAAAAAAGCTGATTGGCGATGACCTCTCTCTTTACTTCAAAGAAAATATGACCCCAGATGTTTCACCTGGTGTACCCTGGGAGGCCCATAAGGCACAGATCCATGGTTAGCTCATAGAATTGAACTCTAGGTGAACAAGAGAGAGAACACAATCTACAATAGCAATTGATCCAGGAAATCGGATCCCTAGAGAGGAATCATAAAACATTACACTCCCAGACACTTTACCACTGACACTGACAATCTTTACCTGACTCTGAAGAGAGAAGAGCTAAAAGCCCTCTTTCATTCAGAAAAAAAGTATCAATTCTGCATAGTTTCACAACATATGTACGAATGGTGTAATAAACCCAGTCGGCTCCTTGCTTGTTCAATTAAACAGAAAAAATCTGCCTCTTTTATAGATAAAATGAAGAAGTCCTCAGATACCCTGGTACATGAGACTTCTGCCATAGCAAAAGAATTCTGCTCCTTCTATCAGCAACTCTACCATGTTTATCAAACCACAGTAGATAGGGCAGCTAGAGAATCCCTTATTCGGGATTATCTTACACAAGCAAATCTACCGAAACTTCCTGTTTCTGCTCTTGAGGCGTTGGAAGGAAATTTCACTGTCTCTGAACTGCGAATAGCACTTAAAACAATGGATAGTGGCAAGGCCCTGGGCCCGGATGGTCTAATAATAGCTTATTACTGTGCCTTCACGGACAAGATTACTCCCTCAACTAAAGTCCTATGCTATCTCGGTCTCTGAAGGCAGTGCTCTCCAACCAGAAACTCTCCATGCACACATCACTATTCTCCCTAAACCGTGTAAAGATCCCAGCCTTTTATGGCAGTTATAGGCCTATTTCTTTGTTAAACATAGGTGCCAAATTGTACACCAAGCCACCACAAATGGGCTCCTACCCTTGATACCTCAATGAATATCTAGGGACCAGACTGGATTCATCCCAGGTAGGGAGGCTTGTGATAATTCTCTACGTACCTTATCCCTGATCTCTTATGTTCATAGATCTTCCCAGCCTACCCTCCTCCTGTCTATGGACACTGAAAATGCGTTTGATACAGTGGACTGGGAATATCTGATGTCGACGTTATCTTAACTGGGCACTGGCCCATCCATGTTAACATGGATCTCAGTACTCCACCACTGCGCAACTACGAATTAATGGCACTTTAAGCAGAGCCTTCACCAGGGATGAGATTTATGTTCGAGCCAAACTCCTGTTCGACTCGAACATTGGCTGAACAGCAAACAATTTTGGGTGTTCGCGGCAAATTCGAAAGCCACGGAACACCCTTTAAAAGTCTAAGGGAGAAATCAAAAGTGCTAATTTTAAAGGCTTATATGCATGGTATTGTCATAAAAAGTGTTTTGGGACCTTGCTCCTGCCCCAGGGGTCATGTATCAATGCAAAAAAAGTTTTAAAAATTGCAGTTTTTTCAGGACAGTGATTTTAATAATGCTTAAAGTGAAACAATAAAAGTGTAATATTCCTTTAAATTTCATACCTGGGAGGTGTCTATAGTATGCCTGTAAAGGGGTGCATGTTTCCCATGTTTAGACAGTCTGACAGCAAAATGGCATTTCTAAAGGAAAAAGAAAATAAGTTAAAACTACTCGCGGTTACAATGAATTGTCGGTCCGCAATACACATAAAAGTTCATTGATAAAAACGGCATAGTCCCGGCTACCTGGAGCCGTGCTCAAAATGTACTGACTTTTCTCTGTGCGGGAAAAGTCTGTTTATTTCAAAAGTATGGCGGACTAGCACACACACGGCCATATTGTCCGCCGGACTATAAGTCCAGGCGGACAAATTTTGAGTCAAAACTCCTTTCTAAGTCCGCCGGACTTTTGGGTAAAAAAAGTCAGCCGGAGCCCATCCATGGGCGGTCTTTTCCAGCGGATTGTTTGATCGTGTGTATGCGGTATAAGGTAGATTTTTCACCTGGTGCCTTTGTCAAATCAAACCCTTTGCAAAAGATTACACAATAAAGCTCCAAAAATTACTGGTCAGGTTTTCTGCCAAGTAACAAAAGGCAGCACACAGAGTGTTTAGTGTTTAAATGTATGAGCAGATTTACATACACTAAAAAATTAAAGCCAAACTCCAGCTTCTAAAAAAAAAAACAGATCACCAGATGAAAAAAAGAAAAGAAAGAAGCCCAAAAAGGAATTGAATACATCCCTCACATCTAAGAATTGGTAAGCTAGGTAGATACCCCCCGAATGACAGTTAGAACTATTGAATAATGTTTCTCGTGCAATACAATTTTCATTGAAGTATAAAAAAAGTTTGTTTATTACCCTACACAGAAATGCCATTTATATTGAAGAATAGTTTAAAATAAAGTATTCTTATAACTCAGTGGAAAGTTTTTCATACTTTCTAGTGCTACAGTTCAGCTACAGGTTAATGAGAATAAATGAAAGTGTTGGCCGTTGCAGCTGTACCGTGTAGAGAGCGGATACACTCTGTTATCATTACTAAGCCATTACATCAAGCTGACAGCATAGTAACTAGACATGTGAAATTTGTTTCATAACAAATCGTAATTCGGCCAAATTTTGCATCTTTCAGACATTCGGATGCATCTGAATGTCCGAAGAAAAAAATCATGAATTTCAACTAATACGAAAGAAAAAATAGCGGATATAACAAATGAATTTAACATGATTCAATAATTCGTTAAAGATCTAAAGATCTTTAAAGATCTAATGAAACAAAAAGTTAACTCAAAGTAAACCTTACAGTCAAATGAGCTGACTCATTTTGTGCTGGTGGTTGGACAAAGTGCATTCCTGAGAATCGAGTGAGAAGGGTGTTGTATTGTATTTGAGCAGAGGAGAAGAGATATTGTCATTGTGTGTGTTAATATATTCAATAAACAACTTTCCAAACTACAAATCATTATCACGAATATATACATACATAAATATCCAATGTAAACTAATACGAAAGAAACAATATAACAAATTAATTTGATATGAATCGAGATTCAGTATAACGAATATCGACACTCTACAGAAATAGCGAATTATACAAAAACAAATTAACGTAACATAATGAATATAACAGAATGAAAATGAAACAAAACTAAACAAAATTTACCATTGTGCACAAGTCTAATAGCAACTGTGGATTTTTTTCTGCCTATATTCATAAGTACACTTAAATAAGCCTTTACTGTTTCGGAGCAAAAAATCAAACCTTGTATGCCGGGTACATCTTTCATTCAAGCTAATTAGATCAAATATTAACTTGAGTTAAGAAATCGACATATGATAATATTGTTCATTAAAATGTGTTCATTTAAACACAGATTTACTCTAAATGTCTGTCAAAATGACAATTAAATCCTCTTTGTAACTTAATGTCATAATTAAAGCGTAATTACTGCTCTTGTTTCAAGTGATTGTACGTTAAATAGACTTATGTTCCGCATGCTTATCAGGCTTCAATTTGTCGTTTCAAAAATCAATTAAAAGCTGCCAAATTGATGTACTTAATCTACTCTAACTGTAGACACTATAACCTTTTTTCTGGCATTTCCAAATGGCAAATTAAAGAATAAATTAATTATTATGTTTAAAAGCTATATACAATACAGTGCTTGTGATGCACAAACATTAAAGTCTAACTGAAGCTTTAGCGCAACTAGTAAAACTGATATTAAAGTGGTTGTAAACCTCAGGCATGAAAAATGAACAAAGCCTATCCCTCTGTATTGTATACTTGAATCCAAAGCTCATAGGGGTTATTTAATAAAGGCAAATCCACTTTGCACTACAAGTGCAAAGTGCACTTGGAAGTGCAGTCGCTGTAGATCCCAAGGGACATGCAAGGAAAATAAAAAAGAGCATTTTATCTTTCAAATGATTTGATAATAAAATCAGCAGAGCTTCCCCTCATTTTAGATCTTCCCCTCAGATTTACAGCAACTGCACTTCCAAGTGCACTTTCAGTGCAATTTCAAGTGCACTTTGCACTTGTAGTGTAAAGTGGATTTGCTTTTCGTAAATAACCCCCCCCCCCCCCTGTGTTTCCTCTCTGATCTCTCCTTCTTCCCTCACCTATCTGCATGATTCACTCCTAATAGATTAAAGTGTCCGTTTATGAAACAGTGATCAGCAGTGATCCCCAGGATCACTGCTGATCACAGCCCATAAACAGTTTATGAACTAGAGATAATTGAGGGAGAAGTGTTTGAACATGTTCTCCCGCCGATTATCTCTGCGCACTGAGAATTCTCATAGACTGACACAGCAACAGCCAGTTTATGAAGCTGCGATCTTAGCACTTCACTGGCGATCTGAGTCAGAATTCACACTCCCAGATTCACCAATTCAGAGGTGGTGAATCGGGGGAGTGAAGAGAGTATCTGGGGGATCTGAGGAGGAAAGAAGATGTTTAACTTCCTTATATATATATAATGTAGGGGGGCTCTTTATTTTACTAACATTCACCAAGCCGTCTGTCAGTGTATTGAGCAGTGATAATTTATTAATTAATATTAATTAATTTACACTCATCTATACCCTCTAAGCCCTTGTACAAACGATCGGAGATTCCGACGGAATGTGTCCGATCGGATCGTTTTGTCGGATATTCTGACTGTGTGTGGTCTGCATCGGACTGTTTCCATCAGAATATCCGTCAGACCAAATTTTCCAACTTGCCGGAAATATTTTCCGACAAAATGCTCCGATCAGACATACTCCGATCATGTGTAGAGAATTACGATCGGACAAAGTGCCACGCATGCTCAGATCAAATTCCTACATCAAAGCTATTGGCTACTAGCCTGAACGTGGTCCCATCGTAACAAAATTACGTCATCACGTTCTGAAAGATCGGATTTTCCAACAACTTTGTCCGACCGTGTGTATGCAACAGTTTCGGACAAGATCCGTCGGACAAAATCCGACGGATTTGGTTGTCGGAATCTCCGACCGTGTGTACAAGGGCTTACTCTGCAGTGTATGTGATGTCAAATTCCCCGCCCCTGGTTTCTGCTGCTGAGAAAAATCCTTTCGTCCATGTGTTTTAGAAGGCTGCACAAGAGCAGATGGCTTCAGACAGATACAACTCATGTTAGAGGATCCCTGAAAAAGTCTTGGGGACCAGTGATGCAACACATCAGTTGGAGCCAGTGACGTCATTTCTGATGACTCTGTTACAGGGAAGTGCGCAGAGGAGGCAACTCTCCCAGTTTGTCTATATTTTGCAATGTTTATATTGTTTTTAATGTGAGCGGTTACATTTTATTTTTAATAAATGTGGTTTATAGTAGCTTTATTGCACTATTAATCTTTCTTTTTACTTTGAGTAAAATATCAGCCACGACTGATTTTGGATGAAACACTTGCATGGCTAATTTGGACTTTCCCATTTGTTTCAGCACTTTTTGCACAATTTTGAAATCTATTTTGATTGGTCAAGTTTTATTGATTAATGTTGTTAGATTAATTTATGGCTACAATCCTATTTTTACTTGTTTAGGTAATATGTTATAAGCACACTATTAAAACTTCTTTTTCATGTTAGAAGACTTGTTTCATCTCTGTGTATCACCCGAGGCTTTTCACTTCACTGGGTATATTTAAGGGTTTACAATCACTTTAATGTGCAGCTAAATGGTACAGTGCTCTGCTTAGCAATCCTTGCTCATTGGATAGCTGTAGATGAGACTCACATGGGTGCTGCTGGACTGCTGAAGAAAAGTTTTTTTGAAAGGCTGAAATGTAGTTTACAAAGAAATGTAATGTTGAGACCTAGTTCTTTCATTATTTAGCTGCAACCTTATGTCATTTTTACTATCTGTGCTTAAGATTCAGTTGAACTTTAAGCGGATGTTTTATGAAAACACAACATTAATATTTATATTCAAAGTTTGATTTTAGCCTCCCTCAGCACCCAAGACAAAATGGCACCTCATCCCAATTGAAACATTTTTTATGGTGAAGGAACCAGAGAGAGGGGGATTTTTACGGTGCTTTAGTTATCATGAAAATACAAAAAGATAGAAAAATATATAATTTTTATTCTGAAAGATTAAAATTAACACATGACACGTGTCACATAAATAAATATATGTAGAGAAATAACATGCAAAAACTGGTCCACATGATGAGCAGATTGGAGAAGCTTGTGTTCAACTATCCCGACATGTTTCACAATAGCTTCTTCAGGGGATACACAAACTAATAAACAATAACATCAAAAACAAAAAATTAATTACAAATAATACATGAATCACAATTTATCAAATATATAATCCGTACATTATGTTATAAAATCTCCACACTTAGGGCTTTCAAAGAAATGCTTACCCTCCCCCCAATTCCACCGCCTCACATGGGAGCCCCCAACTTGAGATGGAAAGAGTTTTGTGCAGGACCATGCATTCAAAAACAGGGCAAAAATGGCTCAGGAGGGCATAGACGGGGACCAGTCTGGACAGTAGTAAAAAGAAAAACCATAAAATACTACCAAACTACAAATTTCTATTTCAAATTAATCAAACTACATCCTAAATTAATAATTAACATATCCCATGACAATAAAAAATGGGGGCAAAAAGACCTCCCTAAATCGTCTTAGGTGAATTAGTTTAATTAAATATTGAGAGTAGTAGATAATAAATCATATAGTGTGGGTCATGTATAATATAAATTCATATAGAGAAATAAGGAGAGTCAAAATAAGATCAGTTTATCAAAACAGTACTTACTAATGCTCATCTGGGAGTAATTAGGAATCTTATACTAGCAGCTCAGTATGATTGTTGAAGGTTTGTATGTCCAAATCGCACTGCACCGCTATCGCGGTCCACACTTGCACTCATAAGCCAAGGGCTCAGTCATTAGGTGTCTAGAAGTATATAAAACATGGTCAAATTAATGTCTAACTATTTATCACTGCTTTTAGAATGTGGAATTAATAATCTGTAGGGATGAGAATTTACATGCAGTATTTTAAGTAGTCCCACACAATCCCACAACATTAACATTAATATTACATTATTATTATTTTATATACCTTGATGCTGCCTACCAGGAAAGCTAGGCACACACAATTCCACAAGAATGTGCTCTTGCAATGGGCTGGAGTGCATTCTTTGGGAATTTCATGTGCCCAGCTTTCCCAGAAGGCAATGGTGAGACACTTTGGTATCACCTACACCTCCCAGAAGCGCTGAAAGCTGGGGTTAAGGTAGTTATTATGTTTAAATTTCTTAACTTTATTTTTGACACATTTTTAAGCTATCTGTATTAAGGCAGTAGGGGCCATTTGTAAAGGGGCCTTCCATTTTCATGAATAATGCATTTTAATATTTAACTTCTTGAGAAATTTCTGTTTTAAAGGGAAACTATAATGGTTTTGGATATAAATATATATATTTTCAAAATACAAATTTTCTCCAACGTCCCTTATTTACACTGGTTTGCATGTTGCGCTTTCTAACAATTCGTTTGATGAGGTCACTCATTTCATCATTCTTTCCATCCTTCACCTTGGCATGTTTCATATTTCATGAACATATTTCATTATTTTGTCTATTCTGTATATATTTTTAAATAGTTATGTAAAACTCAGATGGTAAAACTTGTTATATTTTGTATTAATAAAGATAAGTAATGCAGGCAGATCAGGGTGCCTCATTCAACTGAATTAGGCCATTAAGGCTTCACGCGCACTAGCACACTACTTTAGGCTATTAGCATTTTTGAGCATCTAGGAGAAGAAAAAATAGGATTTTTTGCACTCACCGTAAAATCCTTTTCTCTGTAATTCACCGACCGACACAGCTCCTCTCTTAGACCATTGGGTTGTATACCTTTCCCTTTAGGAGACACTAGGCAAAGTTGTAACACAACACTCAGAACTTTCAGTTCCGCCCAGGGAGCGGTCCCCTAGGTATCAACCCTCCCCCCTGCCTTGCAGTAATCAATACGTCAACAAGCAGTATACCGTAAAGATAAAAGGAGGGGCGGGCGCTGTGTCAGTCGGTGAATTACAGAGAAAAGGATTTTACAGTAAGTACAAAAAATCCTATTTTCTCTTATATTCACCGACCGACACAGCTCCTCTCTTAGACCATTGGGACGTCCCCAAGCAGTGCCAAATGAGGAGTGGTAGACAAATACACTTTCAGAGCCCGAACCACGTCCAGAGCGTGAAGGTCCACCTCCTTAGGGTGCTTCGGCCCAGGACAGAGAGATGGTAACACAATGTCCTCATTAATGTGAAAAGCCGAGACCACCTTTGGTAGAAAGGACAGTTGCGAACCCAACACCACCTTATCCTTATGGATAACCAGATAAAGCGACTTGCAAGAAAAGACTGCCAGTTCCAAAACCCTCCTGGCTGAGGTGATGGCCACTAGAAAGATCACTTTCTGGGAAAGAGTCAACAGGGGAAACTCCCTGATATTTTCAAGCAGCAGGTCTTGAAGCGCTGATAACACCAGGTTTAAATCCCATGGAGGTAACGGTGGACGCACCGGAGGGATTACATGACGAACCCCCTGAACAAAGGTACTCACTATGAGTGAGACGCCAGGGGTCGCTGAAAAAAGACAGCCAAAGCTGAAATTTTTGCCCCTTAATAGTGCTTACTTTTGTCTGCACACATGGATATGTAGGCCGTCCAGGAACGATGATATATCTTCCGAGAATAAAGATTTCCGTGCTCTCAACATAGTTGGGATCACCGAGTCCGACAGACTCCGGTTCCTCAACACCTGGCTCTCAATAGCCATGCCATTAAAGCCGGCGATGGTAAAGCAGGATGGAGAATCGGACCTTGAGACAGAAGATCCTCTTGTAATGGCAGTCGCCAAAGAGCGTCTACCACCAGACGCACCAGGTCTGCGTACCAAGGACACTGAGTCCAAACTGAGACCACCAGTATTACTGGGATCCCCTCGGCTTCCACTCTGCGAATCAGATGTGGTAACAGCTTCAGTGGAGGAAAAGCATAGATCAGCTGGTAGTGATCCCATGGAGTCACCAGCGCGTCTGACGTGTCTGCCCACGGATCTCTTATCCTGGACACTAATCTTGGCACCCTCTGATTGAGACGGGGGCCAGAAGATCCACGTCTGGTGTGTCTCACCTCAGGCACAGTAACCTGAATATCTCCGGATGCGACGCCCATTCTCCTGGGTCCAGGATCTGGCAACTCAGACAGTCCGCCTGCCAGTTCTCCACTCCGGGAATGTAAATGGCCGACAAAACCAGTACATGTCACTCTGTCCACCGAAGTATGTGAGCGACCTCCCGAGCCGCAGCTGAGCTACTCTCCCCCCTTGGTGATTGACGTATGCCATTGCAGTGGCGTTGTCTGACTGGATCCTGATCGGGCGTCCTTGCAGTCTCATTGACCATGTGTAGAGGCACAGCCTGATTGCTCTCAGTTCGAGCAGATCAATCGGCAACTTGGATTCTTCCGTCCACCAGAGGCCCTGAGCTGACTGAACCCCCATTACTGCACCTAAGCCGAAAAGGCTGGCATCCTGTGTGATCACTGTCCACTTTAGAAGTAGGAACGACTTTCCGGCCTGAATCACCAGGGACCTCAGCCACCAGATCAGTGATTCTCTGACTGGCTCACCTGAATCTGACGAACCAGGGACAACTGAGATCTGTCCCATTTTGACAAGATCTCCTTCGGAGGGGACCACTGGGCTGAAAACTCCCGAAGGCGACCCCCCCCCACCCGAGACATGGATGGGGACAAACCTTCATGCGGTAGCACTTATACTCATAGGCTTGTTAGGCTTACGGTTCCAGGGACGTTTTTGTCCATCCGTGGTCATCCTGTCGGGCTGAGGACGTTTATCGAAGCTCCAGGTGGACTGAAAAGCCGTTAGTGAATGGAAAAATGGGCCCTTGCCTATGGCGTGGCTCCTTAGCCTTCCTGGCCTGTGGGAGTAGTGTACTCTACCACCGGTGGCATTTTTACTAATGCCATCCAAAGAGGGTCCAAAGAGCAGGTCGCCAAGGAGGGGAAGATCCGTCAGGGCTTTTTTAGATGCCTGGTCAACAGACCAGCATATTAGCCAAATCAGGCGCCTCAGCACCACAGCTGACACTGAAGCCCTAGATACAGAGGGAGGATATCCAGGGCCGCGTCACAACGTACTTAAGGCCTTGCACTAGTTGGTCTGCTAATTTCGCGCAGACAGGAGAAGCCTGTTGCTCTCCCAATTTGCGGTGCAAAAGTTTTACCCGCTCAGTCAGTGACTGTGACACAAGTGCAGATGCCAGTACTGGTTGCACAGTGGACCCCACAACCGTAAACAAGGAATGAGCCACTGCCTCTGCCTTCCTGTCCACGGGATCCTTAAATGCAGGAGTTCCCACTACCGAGATCATGGTTACTTATTTAACCTGGATACTGGAGGTCCACGACCAGAGGAGCCGACCACTTGTGAGAAGGCTTTCCTTAAAAGGGTAACGCATCGCCATGTGTCTGGGGACCAAAAAGGTCCTTTGCGTATGACCCCACTCCTTGTAACTGAACTTGCAAATAAGTCAGATACGGGAACACTATAGGTGAACATGCTGGCTTGCAGGACCCAAAAGGGACCAGTACATCATCAGGGGGACCTGCTGGCTCCTGAATCTTCAGGGTATCACACACAGCTGTGATAAGTGCTCCAACAAGCACTTTGTCGCGCACGGACCCGGACGGGGACTCATCCTCACTGTCCGAACGCTCCTGGTTAGCGTCATCTGACAAGACAGAGCAGGGGTCACCAGCTTCAGCAGAGCCCGAGTCTGTGCCAGAGCTCTCCCCAGAGGGCGGGGGGAACAGAGGCCACCTTATTGCACCCATCTTCCCACGCACTGCCTCCATCTAGCAATGAATGAGTTGAGGACCGCCATCAGGGTGTCCATGGGCACTGCACAGTCTGCAGGTGACCGGTTGCCATTGCCTGGACTTTGGGGGAAGAAACACTAGTTTCTGAGCCATGCTGACCCTATCCTGTCTGCCACCCGAAGGGGACTTAGGACAGTGACAGTCCCACCCTCGCTGCTGCCGCTGACTGAGGGGCTCATTCCCACCAGACTCACCACCCTGGGGAGTTCTGCGCTGTCCACAAGTGGTGCCTGTAGTCCCTGAGTGTGCCCAGGTGCAGAGGAAACCAAAAACTGAGTTGGTGATAACCGCTGGAACGATCGCTAAAATGATCAGAAAAAATACTCAGGCTTCCATAAATTGGCCGCTCAGTGTCCAGTACACAGACGGGAAACACAGGGAAAAAAGGCTGTGAGAGCACATGAGCCATGTTGCTGTCAGAGAACACTGAAATATGTTCAGGCTTCCAGAACTGGCCACCAGTGCCTTGAATAGGAATCGCATAGAAAATGGCCACTGAAGCCAAGACAGTCAGCCTGCTCTGCCCACACCTAAAATGGCCACCAAACATCGCCATGAGGTAGATATAAAAAAAACCCTGCAAAGCCACAGCGCTGCACCATTCTCAGCAGACCCTCCCAGGCACCTTCCAGGGGCATACCATACAGGTCCAAGGACCACCGCCATTCAGCCAGGCCCCCCCATGTCAGGTGAGAGCCCACAGAGAGACCCTATATAGGCACACACACACCGCTCAGCAGCCACATGCAGCATTCCCCCCTGAAGGGGGGAGGGAGGGAAGATAGGGACAGGGGAGAGAAGATGGAGAGGTAAGGGTCCCCTGAATCGACCTCCCAGGGAATGCCCAGCTGCTCAGCCCTGTCAGAACAGGGAGAGCTGTACTTACCAGTCCTGAAGAGCTGGGAGACATTCCATTGTACATCTACTCACTGATCAGTACAGGGTAACTACTGGCTTCGACAAACTGTGACGCAGACATCAGTAGCCCGGTCATATGTATGCCCCAGAGCATAAAAGCTCACCGACCACTTCTGGAGCTGAGGTATGTCGTGGCCTGCCGAGCCGTAGCTGCGACCTGCACACGCTCGATGGCCGGACTGGGGAGACTACAAGCATAAGGGGAACCAGCCTGTCACTCAGCCGGCTGTTGATAGAAGATCACAGGATCACTCTTGCGCAAAAAGCAAAGCTTCTTCATAAAAAAACATGGACCTATGGGCCCTCAGGGCTCCTAGGTCTGTCTCCTTCACTAGGCAAAATAAAACTGATTACTGCAAGGCAGGGGGGAGGGTGGATACCTAGGGGACCGCCCCCTGGGTGAAATTGAAAGTTCTGAGTGTTGTGTTACAACTTTGCCTAGTGTCTCCTAAAGGGAAAAGTATACAACCCAATGGTCTAAGAGAGGATCTGTGTCAGTCGGTGAATATAAGAGAAAATAATATTTTTGTAGAGTTTCCTGGAGCATTTTTCCAGCAGAAACCCTCCATAATGCTACTAATAGCGTTTTTTGAGATTTTTTTCCCTTTTATTGCAAAAACGCTAGCAAAATGCTAATGCTCCTAAATGCTCTTAAACGCTATTAAAACGCGGTTAAATGCTACTACAAAAAGCTTTAACCAGAAATTTTTATCCAGCATTTTTTTTTAGCTTTAAAAAAATGCTAGTGTGCATGGAACCTTAAAGTGGAACTTCCGCTGATCGGAACCCTCCCCCCCCTCCGGTGTCACAATTGGCACCTTACAGGGGGGTGGGGGGTGGAGATACCTGTCAAAGACAGGTATTTACACCCACTTCTGGGCATAGACTCCCGTGGGAGTCTATGTCATTTCCTGTCCTGCCGCGCTGTCTGCTGGGACACACACAGGTCCCAGTGACAGCGTGGACAATTCCTATTGCGCTGTGTGACTCGCGCATGCGCAGTAGGGAACCGGGAAGTGAAGCTGATTCGCTTCACTTCCTGATTCCCTCACCTAGAATGGTGACGGCAGCAGCCGAGAGCCGAGCGATCGATCGGCCTCGGCTGCCGGCATCGCTGGAACCCGGGACAGGTGAGTGTCCATTTATTAAAAGTCAGCAGCTGTAGTATTTATAGCTGCTGGCTTTTAATATTTTTTTTTTTTAGGTGGAATCCCTCTTTAACCAGAATGAGGGGACATATGTTTAAATAACACATATTCGTCCGTAAGTTTTGAGGCTTGGCTTAAGCCTTCAGTTACTGTTCAATAAAAGAAAATCTATAGAAGATCTCTAAAACCCAGGATGTAGTAGATACAGCCTTGCATATTCCATAAGTATGCAGCGGTAGACTTTATAGCAGTGGACTAAAAGTGGACTATTTCTGCACTTTTGTAGTTTAGTCATGATGACATGTAGTTCCTTATGAAAGACCTCGTGAAGAAATGCATATTTATATATTCGTATAGCCCACTAGAGATACAAAGCCATTTTAAGCAATACACAACAATGGTGCTCAGTTGTGACAGAAAAATTTAATTCCAGTACACTATAGTGTAATATAGTAAGCTAAAAACCACCAAAAAAGATTATTTGCCTTGAGATTACTACCTACGGGTTTCACACTTATGACATATACACTCACAACATATAGTGATTATTTACTTAGTGTCAGCATAAAACAGTATTGTTTGCCAGTCCAGTCTATGTTGTTAACATGTGTGAGATGGTCTCAGCCTTACACCAATCCACTCCACAGTAAGTGGGGCGAAACGTGCCAGATAGCGTGGCTTGTGGAATAGTATAAGGCTGAAGTCATCTCACACATGTTAACAACATAGACTGGAAATGGAGAGTGGCGATTTTTCTAAGCATACTACACACTACTGTATGGTGATATTTCATGCCAGCACCCCATTCCTGAACACCAGCAGGACAATATCTATCTTTCTTTTTTTTGCTTAGAGTATAAACTGTTCATACTCTGCTAAAATTTCATTCTAAAAGAATACAGTTAGCATACAAACAAGCCTGAGTTGAAATGTGCATTTCTAATCTATCTAAGGATCTGACTTGAAAATATGTAAAAAGGTAGCCTCTTCATTAAAAATTTTTTCCTCCTTTATTGAGTTGTTTTGAGCAGAACTAAGAAATGGTGTTGACTCTATAATATATACAATCATTAATAATAAATTCTTTTGTGCCAGCTTTGAAAAATGTATTTAATTGTTTTCTGTTGTACAGTAGTTGCACAAAATTAATGATATGTTTGCTTCTATTGCTTAAACTGATTCTGTAAACTATAAACCCCATAATTTTGCCTAATGATACTTCATTTTTCTTAATTTCCTGTTCATTGTTCAAATATTCTGTTGGTACAATTAACAGAACTCAGCTTTTATCATCATACTTGGAACTGAGGAATGGAAAATCTGATAGGCACTTCTCAGTTTTGCATTAATTCAATGAGCTACATGGGAATGGAGATGGGGTAAAATGATTTCAGGAGTAAACAAATATAGATGAATATAGGCCTTGTACACACAATTGTGTATTTCATAGAGATCATTTAAAAAGTTCACTTTGTTAATGGGTTATATTTGCCAGTGAATTCGATATCAGAGTGATGACAGAGTGTTATCCAGCATCAATGAAAAACAATTTGCACCATAAATCTTGACTGATATTTTTTATGGCAGAAATTACATATTTTCATGAATTCAACTATGCAATCGAAAAATAATCTTTTAATACTAGTGACTTAAAATATTTATTTATGTATTTATTTAATTATGCATTAAATATTAATTCATGATGTTTTATAATTAATATAAATATTATTTACCTAACTACAGAAAAAATATATAATATTTTATATTCAATTTATTATTAAAATCAGTAAGAATTCAGTTTCTGTGTCTTTTATTTCCATCACTATATACTATACTGCTTCTTTTCACGCTCGCCCTCCTAGTCCTTTACTTCTGTTTCAGCTTTCTTCTTTCTGGCTTTTGTGCTTTCCATTCTTTTTCTGTGTTTCTCCCCACTTATCCTACTGTTTTCCTTTTAATCATGTTAACCACTTAACCACTGGGCGCTTAAACCTCTTTCCTAACTAGACCAATTTTCAGATTTCGGTGCTCTCACATTTTGAATGACAATTATTAATTTATACAACACTGTACCCATATGAAATTTTTGCCCTTTTTTCACACAAATAGAGCTTTCTTTTGGTGGTATTTAATCACCATCGTTTTTTTTTATTTTTTGCGCTATAAAAGAAAAAAGACTGAAAATTCTGTAAAAAAAATGAATTTTTATTTGTTTCTGTTATAAAATTTAGCAAATTTGTATTTTTTCTTCATACATTTTGGCCAAATGTATACTGCTATGTATCTTTGGTAAAACTAAGTGCAAATTGGTGTATATTATTTCATTCATCTTTGTGAAAGTTATAGAGTCCACAAGCTATGGTGCCATTATCTGAAAATTGATCACACCTGAAGTAATTGATGGCCTATCTAATTTCTTGAGACCCTAACCTAGAAAAGTAAAAATACCCCCCAAATGCTCCCTCTTTGGAAAGAAGACACTCCAATGTATTTAGAAAGATGCATGGTGAGTTTTTTGAAGGCGTATTTTTTTCCCACAATTCTTTTCAAAATCAAGATTTTTTTTCTTTTTTTTCCCCACAAAATTGTTATATTAGCAGGTTATTTCTCACACACAGCATATGCATACCACAAATTACACCCCAAAACACATTCTGCTATTACTCCCGAGTATGGCAATACCACATGTGTGAGACTTTTACACAGCGTGGCCACATACAGAGACCCAACATGCAGGGAGCACCTTCAGGCTGGAGCACCCAGGCCAATTCTGACATTTCTCTCCTACACGTAAAAATCATCATTTATTTGCTGGAAAATTACATAGAACCCCAAAACATTATATATTTTTTTTAGCAAAAACCCTAGAGAATACAATGACAGTCATTGCAACTTTTTATCTCACACGGTATTTGCGCAGCAATTTTCTAAAACTTTTTTGGGAAAAAAAACTGTTTTGTGCTTTAAAAAAAAAAACAGAAAAGCTAGCCCAATGTTTTTGCATAATGTGACACGCTTGTGGAATGGTGTAAAACTTTTCTACTTAAAAATCCCCATAGGCGACACTATAACATTTTTTACTGGTTACATGTTTTGAGTTACAGAGGAGGTCTAGGGCCAAAATTATTGCTCTTGCTCTAACATTCGCAGTGATACCTCACATGTTTGGTTTGAACACCGTTTTCATATGTGGGCGGAACTTATGTATGCGTTTGCTTCTGCATGCGAGCACACGGGGACAAGGGGCGCTTTAAAAAAAATATAAAATTATTGTTCATTTTACTTTATTTATTTTAGTTTGACACTTTTTTCCAATTTTTTTTTTATTTTTGATCACTTTTATTCCTATTATAAGGAATGTAAACATCCCTTGTAATAGGAATATGGCATGACAGGTCCTCTTTACATTGATATATGGGATCAATAAGACCCTACATCTCACTTCTAGTCTGGGGAGCCTGAAATAAAAAATAAAAAAACAATCCTGGCTTCGATCGTAGCGGTGAGTCGGGAGGGGGGATGTCCCCTCTCGCCTCCCGTAAGAACGATCAAGCAGCGGAACAGCCGCTATGATCATTCTTATGGTGTAGGGAATCGCCGGCTGAAAAAGCTGACATCTGACTGTGATGCCTGTAGCTGCAGGCATCATTTAGATATCCCCGCACAAAGTCAAGGACGTCATATGACAGCAGGCGGGAAGTGGTTAAAACACATTTTTTTTAACACAAAGTTGTCCATTTATACAATATTTCTAACAAATAGCATGTACATACCAAAAATGACACCTCAAAATAGATTCTCCTACTCCTCCTGAGTACGGCAATACCATGTGTGAGACTTCCATAGCCTGGCCACATACAGAGGCCAAGTACAGCCGAGCATGGCTGAGCATGGCTGGGAATGGATGAGTATGGCAGGGTATTGCAGGGTGTCGCAGAATATGACTGGGTATGGAAGATTATGGCTGGGTATCACTGAGTATTGCAGAGTATGGCTGGGTATTGCAGAGTATGGCTAGGTATGGCTGGGTATTGCAGAGTATGACAGGGTATTGCAGGGTATGGCAGAGTATTGCAGGGTATTGCAGGGTATGGCAGGGTATGGCAGAGTATTGCAGAGTATGGCAGAGTATGGCAGGGTATTGCGGAGTATTGCAGGGTATTGCAGAGTATTGTGAAGTATTGCAGGGTATTGCAGGGTATTGCAGGGTATTGCAGAGTATTGCAGGGTATGGCTGAGCATGGAGGGTTGGATGGCTGGATGTGACTGCAATTGTCACAGAGCAGTGCTGTGGGCACTACAGAACCAGTAAATATTCAATGGACTCCTGCGCTTAAATGAGATTTGTGAGGAATGCTCTTATTTAGTGGATGCCGCAAGCACTTTCATGAGACACCAGCTCATGTATATAGACTAAAAGAAAAAATGGTGGTGCTGCGCTTCCAAAAAAATGGGACCTTACATGAAAATGTTATAGAGCTAATTATTCAGATGGAGATATGTCAGATGGTATATATTCAAACTACAGTTAAACCACTGTATGTGTTTTTGCACTTAGCACTATTTTTATATCATAGAGATATAAGTTGCACTTGGGATTGTGACAGTTATTATTGTGTACACACTGTTGCAGGCACTATTGATAGAAGAATTTCTACATTAGGATAAGGCCGCGTACACACGCGCGGACTGTTCGCCCAACTTTGTCCGTCCAACAGTTTCGGCAAACAGTCCGCTCAAACTTAGCATGGACGGACATGGCCACACACGACGGACGAACAGTTTGCTGAAACCGTGCGCGATGACGTGAACGGCACGTATGACGGGACGAAAAATACGACGTCCTATACACTGCATTATAGCTTTCGGCGTGAAAATCCTTTCTGAGCATGCGCGCAACTTTGTTTGACGAACAAGCCTACACACGGGCGGACTGTTCGCTCAAACAAGGTTTCAGCGGACAGTTTTTCGGAAATTCCGAAAAACCTTGTCCGTCCAACTGTCCGCTGAAACTGTCCGCTGAAAGCCCACACACGAGCGGACTGTCCGCCCAAACACTGTTCAGCGGACAAAGTTGGGCGAACAGTCCGCCCGTGTGTACGCGGCCTAAGAGTTCTCCCTTACTACTTTACCATACTAGTTTGAATATATACCATCTGACATATCTCCATCTGAATAATTAGCTCTATAACATTTTCGTGTAAGGTCCCATTTTTTTGGAAGCGCAGCACCACAATTTTTTCTTTTACACTACAGAACCAGCCCACAGCGTTTCTGCTATCCGATCTCTCCCCCTCCACTGTACCGATCGGTACACAGAGGGGAGAGAGGAACCCGGCATCACGACATGACGCTGGTTTGTTTACAAGTGATCACTCTGTCATTTGACGGAGTGACCATGTGGTAAACGGCCACTATCAGCGGCCATTTACCGTGATCTGTGATGCGCCGGGTCCTCTGGACATCGGCTCAACATCCAACATCAATGGCGGGATCCTGGCATCTTTTAGTCCCGTAACTTTGGAATGCTGTGTGATGTTTGCAAAGATCGGATCGGACCGCGAGACAGCACTATTCAGCATGGTGAAGGAAAGTTAAGGACAGTCTAGCTAGTACACCTTGGTTTTAAAATATGGCGTGACGGTTGTTGTTGCTTCTTTGGGTGGTGGTGGGGAGGGCCTCCAGACAGACGTGCTTGAATACAAAAAGAAAAGGGAGAATGTCGGTGTACAGTTATTGGAGGAATGCCAGACAGGAGCAGCAGTGTGGCCATTAAGACTAAATACTTATAAGGGATGTAATTTAGATGAGTAAAGTGGGATCCCCCCAGGGTACAGAGTCCGAGCAACAGACAATATCCACTAGAGCCCTTGAAGGTAGGTATAGTCAACACTACCTGCTATTTCCAGGTCTTTGGGTTCACCACACCTGCTCATGAGGCTCAGGTTAAAGCAGTAGGCAGACTGGAGAATGTACAATTGCAATAAGACATAAGACCTGGATGTCCAGGGCAATGGTTGTGAAATTATGGTACTTGTAAACCATAATATAGGACCCAGTGGACTCTTAAAAGCTAAGTCAGCCAGGAATGGTAAAGTCTTATAAGAAAAGGAAAAAAGATATCCCCTAGGGTGGGGGTTTTTAGGCAGCAAATATGTAAAAAACATATATATGCGAGTAGAGTTTAAACTTCTAAAAACGTAAAATATGGGGCGAATTTGTTATTTCCTAATTTTTATTGAATAAAAAAGAGGATTTAAATGATAGTCAAGAATTGTACAGGACACAGTAGAAACTTATTCATTCCTACTTAGATTGTCTCATCGTGATCCCCTTTTAAGTTTAAAACCTAATTCAGATTGATCTACTTGGTTTAAGTTTTTCCTTTCTGTTTTTCGATACTGGATATATGATCCTTAATAGACTTATTGTCAATTGAATTATTGCCAATTATTCGTCTTCGAAAAACCTTTTTCGCTATAACTATTTTGTCACTTTTTCAATATATGCATAATTGTTGTAGTTTTTATATATATGTCTATATTAATCAATACTGACAACTATTGGGTGAATTTTCTCACATAATTTATATATAATTTGACACATGTGGCGATTATACATGCCTTCTCTCTCCCTGCCTCTAGATGGTGCCTTGGGCTTTGTTGTCGCTGGTCTTACAGGGCGGATTGCAGCGGTGTGGCTTCCCGGCCGGATGAGGGGATGGGTCCAAGCGCGCGCGGGCCCCTCCCCTAGGCTCCCAGGGTTTATACGGGTAGATACCGCCTGCTTCCCTGGGATACGTCGCCCGGCCGGTGGCATTCCGGAACAGCTCCGGACGCAGCATGCCAGTGCGCATGTGCAATTTCTGCGGATGTGCGTAACGTGCTGACGTCACGCCTGTGCGACGGAACTGTAGTCATTCCGTCATTTCCGGAAATGACACTTCCAGAACGCCTGGGAGACCACAGGTGGTCAGCCATTTTTGGCGGCCATGCGGGTTGATTCGGCGGACGGCGGACTGGGTGGGGCCCATCTGCGATAGCAGAAACGGGACACAGCTGGGGTAGGTTTGACCACATACTATATTTACTTGGTTCTGAGGGAGGGTAATTTATCCCTCCCCATTCAGGAGACTTTTACTTGCTGACGCTTTGTTGCATACCTGGGTAAGTTACTTCTTGGATCTTACCAGACACCCTGTCTCTTCATCTTTTGATCACCATGGTCACTATTGCCCTTATTTTTACTTACAGACTCAGGTCTTCGGTACCCTATTGAGCCATATAAGGGTGTGGGGTGAGCATATTCTGGACCTCTTAGGTTGGGACCAGACAGTCTCTCCTCCTTTTTCACTACAGTCATCTTGGTCTATTCCTCAAAGAATTTTCCATCAGATGATACTAAATTTATATATATTTCTCTCTGTGCACGTCATATTACATCCATACTTGGATGTTCCCCTCTGTTCACTACATCACTCTTTTCCCAATATATGGCACCACTCTTGGTTTTTCACTTCTCTCTACTATCATTCACTAACAACAGTGGTGGTTGCACTGCCTATTGAGCACACTGTCTATTTTTTATTCATGTATTATCTATCAGCTTTAGTCTCATTATATACTTTTTTGGTATGCTACCTTATGTCCCCCTACTTACTATTAGTAAGGGATCTTCTCCAGTACTTTTGGAGTTGATAATGCCTGATTAGCTGATTTTATGTCCTGTCCTGTTGCAGGTGCGTACCATCTAGCCTCTGGCTGTCGACACCTCTATCCCCCTCTGTGTGTTACACTGGAGGTGTATCTATACATGTGATCTCTCGCAAGCCACACTCCTGGACTCCGTTTCCCTCCCCCCCCCTTTTTTTTGGGTGGGCTACAGCGACAAGGGCCTATTGTGTGATCTTTGGTGCATCTATGCAGGGCAGGAGAGGAATGTCTCGGGCTACATGTGCTTTCTAATGAGGATCCCCACTGTGGACCATATTTTTTATGGCGTGTGATGCACACTAACTGGTAATTATACAACATTGTGATGATAGATGTATATATTGCTTACAGCAAATTGTTCTTAGTATATTATGATGAACAATTTCTTTTTTCCATATATCTATTTATAGTTGTCTTTTTCCTCCATAATAGACAAATCCTCAGAAGAAGACCCCTGCGAGGGTCGAAACGCGTCAGTGTTATTTCTTCATTGTATATACAGGTGTACAGTGTTTATGTGACATAATTAATTTTGTCTATATATGTGCATCCATAATATGTTTTTATTGCCAAGTGGAGTTCAATTCTTGACTATCATGTTAGTCATTTAAATCCTCTTTTTTTTTATTCAATAAAAATTATGAAATAACAAATTCGCCCCATATTTTGCGTTTTTAGTAGTTTAAACTCTACTCGCATATATATGTTTTTTACATATTTGCTGCCTAAAAAACCCCACCCTAGGGGATATCTTTTTTCCTTTTCTTTTTTGCAATCAGGGGTGAACAGCACTCTCTAAACCTTTGGTGCTGTGTTACTTCTTTCTGTCTGGTAAAGTCTTATGCCCTGTACACACGGTCGGACATTCCGAAGACAAATTTTTTTCGACGGATTTTGGCCCAAACTTGTCTTGCATACACACGGTTGTACAAAGTTGTCGGAAAATACGATCGTTCAGAACGCAGTGACGTACAACATGTACGACGGGACTATAAATGGGCCAGTAGCCAATAGCTTTCATCTCGTGATTTATTTTGAGCATGTGTGGCACTTTGTCTGTCGGAATTGTCTACACACGATCGGAATTTAAACGATCGGATTTTGTTGTCGGAAAATTTTAGATCCTGCTCTGAAACTTTGTGTGTCGGAATTTCCGATAGAAAAAGTCTGATGGAGCCCACACACGATCGGATTTTCCGACAAAAAGATCCAATCGTACATTTTCTGTCGGAAAGTCCGACCGTGTGTACAGGGCATTACAATTCACAGCTCAACTCTGATATTCAAACAAAAGTTCCAGAAGATGAATACATTTACTTTTAAAGTAAAGTAAGAAAGTCTGGTACCATCACTTAACCAGTTGCCGACCGCCACACGCCGATGTACGTCGGTACAATGGCACGGGCAGGCATAAGGACATACATGTACGTCCCTTGCCTCCCGCGGGTCGGGGGCCCGATCGGGCCCCCGCCCGGTGCCTGCGGCGGTCGGTATTCGTTCGGGAGCGATCCCGGACGAGGGGACGGCCATTCATTCATGGCCACCCCCTCGCGATCGCTCCCGACGAATAGAAATCCCCGGTGACATCACTTCCTCTCCTGTAATGTAAACACAGGAGAGGAAGTGATGTATTCTCTCCTCCGTGTCGGTATTTTTCGTTCCGACACGGAGGAGAGCGGATCAGTAAGTTGCACCAACACTCACACACACAGTAGAACATGCCAGGCACACTCACACCCCCCCTTTACCCCCCGATCACCCCCCCAATTACCCCTGCCCCCCCCAGTCACAGTGACACCAATGTCATTTTTTTTTTTTTTTTGCATTGGTGTCATTTGTGACTGTAATAACTGTTAGGGCAGTTAGAGTTAGCCCCCTTTAGTTCTAATGTACCCCCCTAACCCCCCCAATAAAGGTTTAACCCCGTGATCACCCCCCGTCGCCAGTGTCACTAAGGCTGGGTTCACATTGCAGCGGTTTATGAGAACGAATGTGATTCGCACCGCACTGCAGTGCAAATCACATCCGATCTCTGTGCGATTCGAGTTCTGCCATTCGCCGCACCCGCCGCACCCGCCACACCCGCCGCACCCGCCGCAAATTCGCACGGGACCCTTTTTTTGGCCCGCAGCAGAATCGGATCGCATGGGTGTTCACACCATGCGATCCGAGTTTGCAGATCGCACTGCGATATGCGAACTGATCTGGGGGTGTCAGTAACATTTCACTGACACTCCCAGCAGTTCGCATAGGGCAGTGTGAACTGCCGCCGGGAGGCATGCGATGCGGGAACCCGCCGCGGATTCGCGGCGTTTCCGCATCGCTCCAGTGTGAACCCAGCCTAATAAGCGATCATTTTTCTGATCGCCGTATTAGTGTCACAGGTGACGCTAGTTAGGCAGGTAGGTATTTAGGTTCGCCGCAGCTTTTTATAGCGCCAGGGACCCCCATATACTACCGCATAAAGCCCCCTGATTGCCCCCTAGTTAACCCTTTCACCAGTGATCACCATATAACTGTTACAGGTGACGCTGGTTGGTTAGTTATTTTTTTATAGTTTCAGGGCACCCGCCATTTATTACCTAATAAAGGTTTAACCCCCTGATCACCCGGCGGGTGTCATTTGTGACTAATAACTGTTAGGGCAGTTAGGGTTAGCCCCCTTTAGTTCTAAGGTACCCCCCTAACCCCCCCAATAAAGGTTTAACCCCGTGATCACCCCCCGTCGCCAGTGTCACTAAGGCTGGGTTCACATTGCAGCGGTTTATGAGAACGGATGTGATTCGCACCGCACTGCAGTGCAAATCACATCCGATCTCTGTGCGATTCGAGTTCAGCCATTCGCCGCACCCGCCGCACCCGCCGCAAATTCGCACGGGACCCTTTTTTTGGCCCGCAGCAGAATCGGATCGCATGGGTGTTCACACCATGCGATCCGAGTTTGCAGATCGCACTGCGATATGCGAACTGATCTGGGGGTGTCAGTAACATTTCACTGACACTCCCAGCAGTTCGCATAGGGCAGTGTGAACTGCCGCCGGGAGGCATGCGATGCGGGAACCCGCCGCGCATTCGTGGCGTTCCCGCATCGCTCCAGTGTGAACCCAGCCTAATAAGCGATCGTTTTTCTGATCGCTGTATTAGTGTCACAGGTGACGCTAGTTAGGCAGGTAGGTATTTAGGTTCGCTGCAGCTTTTTATAGCGCCAGGGACCCCCATATACTACCGCATAAAGCCCCCTAATTGCCCCCTAGTTAACCCTTTCACCAGTGATCACCATATAACTGTTACAGGTGACGCTGGTTGGTTAGTTATTTTTTTATAGTTTCAGGGCACCCGCCATTTATTACCTAGTCTCACTAGTGTACCCCTAAATTTAGGGGTGTCTACTTTCCAAAATGGGGTCATTTGGGGGGGGTTTGTGCCATCTTGGCATTTTATGGCCTTCAAAACTGTAACGCCCTTAGAAAGCCTGAAGGCGGTGCTTGGTTTTCGGGGCCCCGTACGCGGCTAGGCTCCCAAAAAGTCCCACATATGTGGTATCCCCATACTCAGGAGAAGCAGCAGAATTTATTTTGGGGTGTCATTTCACATATGCCCATGGCATGCGTGAGCAATATATAATTTAGTGACAACTTTGTGAAAAAAAAAAAAAAAAAAAAAAAGTTTGTAATGTTCCCGCAACTTGTGGCAAAATATAAAATATTCCATGGACTCAACATGCCTCTCAGCAAATAGCTTGGGGTGTCTACTTTCTAAAATGGGGTCATTTGTGGGGGTTTTGTGCCATCTTGGCATTTTATGGCCTTCAAAACTGTAATAGGTAGTGAGGAGTGAAATCAAAAAATTACGCCCTTAGAAAGCCTGAAGGCGGTGCTTGGTTTTCGGGGCCCCGTACGCGGCTAGGCTCCCAAAAAGTCCCACATATGTGGTATCCCCGTACTCAGAAGAAGCAGCAGAATTTATTTTGGGGTGTCATTTCACATATGCCCATGGCATGCATGAGCAATATATCATTTAGTGACAACTTTGTTAAAAAAAAAATAAAAAAAAAAAAGTTTGTAATTTTCCCGCAACTTGTGGCAAAATATAAAATATTCCATGGACTCAACATGCCTCTCAGCAAATAGCTTGGGGTGTCTACTTTCTAAAATGGGGTCATTTGTGGGGGTTTTGTGCCATCTTGGCATTTTATGGCCTTCAAAACTGTAATAGGTAGTGAGAAGTGAACTCAAAAATTTACGCCCTTAGAAAGCCTGAAGGCGGTGCTTGGTTTTCGGGGCCCCGTACGCGGCTAGGCTCCCAAAAAGTCCCACATATGTGGTATCCCCATACTCAGGAGAAGCAGCAGAATTTATTTTGGGGTGTCATTTCACATACGCCCATAGCATGTGTGAGCAATATATCATTTAGTGACAACTTTGTGTAAAAAAAAAAAAAAAATTTTTTTTTTGTCATTATTCAATCGCTTGAGGCAAAAAAATAAAATATTCAATGGGCTCAACATGCCTCTTATCAATTTCCTTAGGGGGTCTACTTTCCAAAATGGGGTCATTTGGGGGGGTTTTGTACTGCCCTGCCATTTTAGCACCTCAAGAAATGAGATAGGCAGTCGTAAACTAAAAGCTGCGTAAATTCCAGAAAACGTACCTTAGTTTGTAGATGTGACAACTTTTGCGCAAACCAATAAATATACAATTATTGACTTTTTTTTTACCAAAGACATGTGGCTGAATACATTTTGGCCTAAATGTATGACTAAAATTGAGTTTATTGGATTTTTCTAATAACAAAAAGTAGAAAATATCATTTTTTTTCAAAATTTGCGGTCTTTTTACGTTTATATCGCAAAAAATAAAAATCGCAGAGGCAATCAAATACCATCAAAAGAAAGCTCTATTTGTGGAAAGAAAAGGACGCAAATTTTGTTTGGGTACAACATTGCATGACCGCGCAATTACCAGTTAAAGCAGCGCAGTGCCAAAGTGTAAAAAGACCTCTGGTCATTTACCAGCAAAATGGTCCGGTCTGAAAGTGGTTAAAGTAATTAAAGATAAGAATATGAAACAATGAAAGTAGGAAAGAGAAAGAAGAGAAAAAAAAAAGCAAAAAAAAAAAATACATGTTTAATGGTGCTTCAACCCAGACCGTTTATCACACACATCTCATTTTATGTCAAAGAGCCTTGAATCTGCATTCATAAAAACAAACAAACAATATATAACTGTCCTGAAAAAATATTATAAAATGCTTTGAAAAATAATACATTGCAGCTGTTGCAGCAGCAACTTAGCAAAAAAATAATAAAGAGGAATCAAAAAAAATAAAAATAGATAACTCCTCTCCCATATGAGTGATCAGCAGGTGAACAGGATCACTATCACAAAAAATGTACAAGTTGGGTAAAAAAAAAATATTAAAAAGGAGAGAATAAAACAATGGTTGCCAAAAAACTTTTAGAATTGAGTCAAACGCAATTGTACTTTATTACTCAAATATTTAGAGGCTTTTTCCCAAAACAACAAAAAGAAATATATAGTTCTATGGTCCTCTTTTAAATGCACACAATCCCCTATGTTGGTCTCTTTATACTTATCTACATCAGGACAGCAACAGGGTGGAGTTTACTAAAGCTGTGGCCCTCGGACGGTACCTGAATAAACTTTTTCCATTAAGAAAGCTTAGTTTACGATATTTGGATTAACCTCTTTCGATCTTGAGATATCATCTAAATCGTCCACTTCGCTCCTTCTAAGACATCCTGATTTCCAGCTCCCTTGTTACCTCTTCCCATGCTCAACCTCAAGACTTCTCCAGAACCTCTGGAACTCCCCACCCCAATATGTCCAGCCAGGTCCTACCCTTTTTACACCTAGGTGATCCCTAAAAACTCTTTTATTTCATGAAACCTACCCCACCTCCACCCAAAATGGTACCTCAGCCAGCTCCATTTTAGATAATTCCCATCAGCTATTACTTTTGTACCACTCCCTTCCCTTAGATTATAAACCCCTTGAGCAAGGCCCTTCTATTCATGCCCTGCACAAATCATGTTAAATCCTCTAAATCCTATTGCCCAAATTTTAACTACTCAACTTTTACTTCCTCCCCAAATCCCAACAAAAGTTACATGTAGGTGTAAGGGGGTGTCAGGTTGGATGTAAAGCCTTTCCTCAGGGGTAATAGGGATACAACCTGGGGTTCCTTCAATATCCATGCCAAGGACAAGAGAATAGGTACAATAGACTCCCCGAAGTAGTGTACCCTGTTGAGTACAGTTTAACTTGATGCTGAAAACAGTTCATCATTAGACACATGATACCAGCACCAGCACCCTGGTCTCAAGTATTTTTAACTTTGTTTAGGACCAGTTGGGACACTACCCCAGCATCCATTAGACATGACCCTTTCCTGTGCCAGCATTGCTGTCTCATGATTCTGTCCTTTTCCCCTGACACAGAACAACACCTTCCTTTCTTCAGCACCCATCAGTATCAGTCATCTGAGGCTGTCCGGACTCATAAACCATCAGAACAAGATGGACTCCAGGGTGTAACACAGTAGAGTCCGATAGGATAGTACCCAGATTGACCATGATATCTGCACAATGTTCCATCCCTGCCATTAGGGATAAGAATAGTGCAAGTTTGATTTTGACAAGTCTGGAACTGAGCCATCCACCAATCTATTACGCCTCATAGTCAACTTGGATACTACTCCCACCTGCCTGTCTTTGCAAAGTGGAAATTGTCCAACTGAGAAAGAGTCAGTCACTTCTCCGAGGTCCGGACAGAGTAAGTTGGATTTCCTAACTCCTTCCCTGATATGTAGCACAAGACCTCCCAATGTGTTCCTGATTAGGGATGAGCCGAACACCCCCCAGTTCGGTTCGCAGCAGAACATGCGAATAGGCAAAAAATGTGTTCAAACAAACACGAACACCGTTAAAAGTTTATGGTACACGAACATGTATAATCAAAAGTGCTAATTTTAAAGGCTTATATGCAAGTTATTTTCATAAAAAGTGTTTCGGGACCTAGATCCTGCCCCAGGGGCATGTATCAATGCAAAAAAAAAGTTTTTAAAACTGCAGTTTTTTCGGGAGCAGTGATTTTAATAATGCTTAAAGTGAAATAATAAAAGTGAAATATTCCTTTAGATTTCATACCTGGTGGGTGCCTATAGTATGCCTGCAAAGTGGCACATGTTTCCCATGTTTAAAACAGTCCCTGTACAAAATTACTTTTCTAAAGGAAAAAAAGTAATTTAAAAGTACTTGCAGCTTCATTGAAAAAAAACAGCATGGGTTCCCCCCAAATTCCATACCAGGCCCTTCAGGTCTGGTATGGATATTAAGGGGAACCCCACGCCAATTTGTTTTTAAAAAATGGCATGGTGGTCCCCCCAAAAATCCATACCAAATACCTAATTTGGCTACCCCAAAGCACCCTCCCCATGTTGAGGGCATGTAGCCTGGTACGTTTCAGGAAGGGGGCGCTCTCTCATCCTCCCTCTTTTCCTCCGGCCTGCCAGGTTGCATGCTTAAATAAGGGTCTGGTATGTATTTTTGGGGGGACCCCCACAGCATTTTTTTTTTTATTTTGGCAAGGGATTCCCCTTAATATTCATACCAGACCCAAAAGGGCCTCGTAATGGACTGTGGGGGAATCCCATGCCCTTTTTTTCAGTGACTTTTATGTGTATTACCGGGACCGACGATTCATTATGGCCGCGAGTACTTTTAAATTACTTTTTTTTCCTTTAGAAATGTCATTTTGCTCTCGGACTGCTCCAAACACAAGAAACATGCACCACTTTACAGGCATACTATAGACACCCCCCAGGTACAAAATTTAAACTTTTATTGTTTCACTTTAAGCATTAATATCACTACTCCTGAAAAAGCTGCCATTTTTAAAACTTTTTTTTGCATTGATACATGTCCCCGGTGGCAGGACCCAGGTCCCCAAACACTTTTTATGACAATACCATACATATAAGCCTTAAAAATTAGCACTTTTGATTTCTCCCATAGACTACTAAATGGTGTTCCGCGGGTTTTCGAATTTGCCGTTATCACCCCAAATTGTTCGCTGTTCGGCGAACAGGCGAACCCACGGTGTTCAAGTCCAACTTACGTTCGACTCGAACATCGGGCTCATCCATATTCCTGATTATCTCCAGCTCCATAGTGTTTAAGGTACCCAGTGCCCCGCCTCCAGCTCCAAAGGCAGTCTCCATTAAGCCTCTCTTCATTCTAAGTATTTAGTCTTTATTTATTAGTCTTTATTAATCCGACAATGTCATCCCTCCCCCCATACAAAATAAACTGCCTACACTCTTCAGACAGGACTCACATGAATGGCACGGGGATAGTGCAACACTGGGGCGCTGGTCTTCCTGCCATGCAGGACACAGACAACTAGTTAAGGTACACAAGAAGTCTAGTACAGGAAGGACATCTATGGGTATTAACTGAGGAGAATACAGCATGCCCACACATATAACGACAGTGAGGGCCCTTGGAACAGCCAAGAGCTGGCTACACCCCCACACAATCTTCCCACACTACTCTTCTCCAGACTCACCCAAAACTATACAATACGAGGCCAGACCTATACACTCTCAACTTGTACGCAGTCAGGCAAGCCCTCATACTACACATCTGAAGGTAAATCTAAAGGAAATTGAACAACAAAATTTTAATAATGTTATCCAGCTTGAGGAACTGCTGCTACACGACACAACTGGCCAGCAGACAAAGAAAAATCCCTTACAGCACTGAGGAGCTGGAATCACTGAACAGTAGGGGGTACAATTTGAGCTGACTGGCGTGCCTTGAAACACAGAGATATTAGTGACAGATACGCCAAAGACATATTAGATAAATAAATAGCCACTAAAAACAGACAAACAGGAAACTCTGGGAGCAAATAGAGTTGCATGGTGACATTGGGCAGGAAACAGGCTTGAAATACACTTGGGGACACACAGATAGACTGCTAGGGACATTAAGATACATTAGCCTAAGGCAAAGAGCCACACTTGACAAGAAAGCATTGGCTTGGCATGTAACTAATTACAATAACAGCAGGGGGGCGAAGCAGTCTTAAACACAAATCTGGTGAGATAACATGTAATAGAAGACCCTTAACAGTTAAATCTATGAAACTACAAGTGAAGTATCAACATGGCTGATCTTTGGGAATAGGAAACAGATATGTAACAGATCTATGACAGATCCAGTTCAAACTCTTGATGATACCAAAACACTATTACCAATAAATGCAGTAACATTGACAGAGATTTATAACCACTGCTGTCTTAATCAACTTCTCATTTAAAAATACTAAGTGAGATTGGAGATGACCAGTCATATTGTCACTGGTAATAGGGGATTGTGGACTTCAGCCATGAAACCCAATTATCAAATCTGAGGGATAAAAAAAAACAATAATGTTTAGCAATGAACATTACATTTTTATTCTTAGAAACAAAATAAACCAATGGTTATATACCTGTAACAAGACAGCATATGAAACACAAATATACATACATTACATTCCATAAAGAAAGTCTTTATTTGTTTTGGAACAGTGCACTTTTTTAAAATACCAAAAATTGTTGAGCTCAGCTTTAATTACTACCACGTGGATTTTTATTTTATGGTATACCATTAATTTCCCCCCCAAAAAAATGTATTCACCATTGTGAGAAAAAAAAATTGCAACTCGTAATTAACCTACCATTTATCTACAAATCATAATACCTCACCACAAAGAACCTCTACAGAATGTTCTCTCTGGAAAACAAACATTTTTGTAAATACACATTTCAATTCACTATTACAGATATTTATCTTGGCTCAGGTAATTTGTATGCCAATATAGTTTGCTTTACACTCTCACCGATCTGGTCAGAAAGAGGGGGGGTGGTCATTTGGGTGGGTTCTCAGCAGTTGAGACAACAGACCTCAGAGTTATGCGTGTACACATGGTCGGACTTTCCAGCAGAAAAAGACAGACAGAATCGTTTCATTGGATATTCCGATCGTGTGTGGGCCTCATCTGACTTTTTTTTATGAAAATTCTGACAGATCTAGAAATAGAACATATTTTAAATACTTCCGATGGAATCAATTCCTATTGGGAAAACCGTTCATCTGTATGCTTTTCCGACGGACCAAAAACAACACATGCTCTGAAGCAAGTACGAGACGGCAGCTATTGGCTACTCCCTATAGAACTTGCTTTTTCTAGTCCTGTCGTACGTGTTGTACATCACCGCATTCTAGACAGTTGGACTTTGGTGTGATCGTGTGTAGGAAAGACCGTTTCAGCGGAACTCTGTCGGAAAAACTACAGTTTCAGCGGAACTCTATCAGAAAAACCGTCAGAAAAACCGTCAGAGTTTATTCCAATGGAAAAAACGGTCGTTTGTATGCAGCATTAGACGACACAACATATATTCCATATTCCACACACACACTCACACAATTAGCTAGGTTAAAGACAAACTCTAGACATCACACATATCAGCATGTTTTCTATAATAACCTGTATTGCTTCTTAAACACATAACATCTGTTTTGTAAGATTGAAATTCTTTCAGAGATCCATCCCATTTCATTAACCCCTTCTCAGCCTGTATGGATGCATTCTTAGGATTTTGGAATGAACCCATGATCTAGGTGGTTCATACTTCTTACACCTAGGCCACGTGACGAAGCGTGCATAGTACACTTCAAAATCACATCTTGTGGTCCTATATGGATTATGTTTAACGACTTTTTCAATGGCACTGGATATACATAATTTAGATATGTGACCTAATACCCCACATAAGGGACATTTTATCTTACCTAAAGTGGTACAGCATCTCTTAACAAACGGCTTTGTTTTAGACGACTGAGAATGTTTGATGGCTACAAGTGGGATGGCTACAACTGGATTAGTAGCTGGCTGTTTACAAGATATAGGGGCAATTTTTAAAAAGCTCTTACCTTCCAGGGATTTATTCTTGTTGGTACATACCTTAGGTGTGTAGGGTGTCCCCCTGAATTCAGACCTACCCAAATCCGTTGTTTTGTTATCTACTCTATCTGAGAACTGAGTAAAAGGCTCCTAGCAGCTGACAGATAATGGTTTCACTTCACTTTCTACATCAGCCTTTTCCCAACTGATGAATGTCCGTCTGTAATCTCTAGTTTTCTAGTACTAATTACTGGTGGATAGCCTCAGAATTTGACAGTTCTTATGTTACCTTTGGTTATTTCTAGCGCTTCTTTTAGGGATGTGTTTTGCACTTTCAAATGTTCATATTGTTTCGCTAACCCCCTGGCTGCAAAGATTATCAGAGTTTTTCCCATGTGCTTACTACAGCTTCTTCCAGTGAAATTAATTTCAATTGAAATGTCCCTTCTACCTGGATACTTTCCTCCCTTAATGCCAGCATGGCCCTTTCCTTTCATGCCTTGCTACTCTGCCTTCCTCTTCCTGGACCTCACAATCCCCCTGTAATTCACATTTTACTGGGGTATCAGACTTGTCTTGTATGTTGTGGCTCTCCCTTTTTGTCAGCCACTGAAAGGTGACAAGGACTGGGCAAGTGCTTAAGGCAAGTCCTGACAATTGCACCTCGTCTCTCTGGAAATCACTGTAACCACTTAGGGGTTGTGACGGTTTCTGCTTGTCCCTATGTGTGCTGTAACCTCTAGCAACCAGTCAGTAAGCAGTAATTATATGCTGTAACAGCTGGCAACCAATCGCAATTGCTGTCCGATCTGATATAGTAAACTGAACCTGAAGTCTAGTCTATATTTTACCACCCAGGGCCCATATTTATCCATCATCTCTTCCCTTGGGGTCAGTTGGTAGGGTTTACTACACTCAGACACTCTCTTTGAAGCAATTCTATTACCCATCCTTACGGATGCTTGAATCCTGACCTGATTTCCCAACCTTTTGCTCCTCCAGAGGTAGCTACTCTCTGGACCGTGAGTGGGTTAACAGGCAACGCCCTGTCACCGTTGCTGCTTTTCACTAATTGTCAGAACAATATTTTCCCTGTTCATCAAGTCAGCCTTGAGATTTCGCAAACTTGTTAATAGTTCAATCTTCCCTGTGGACTTTTCTGAGGTATTCTAAAAAATGCCTTAAAGTAGGGCTATTACTTTTGTTATCTCAATAATGATTAGAGCAAACTTGGATAATCAAGAAAATATATGCCTGATTGGAGTACAGAAGGCAGTCAACTGAGGCACACTTATTTGCGATATGATTTGTATCAGTTACAGTACAGCCAGTGTTCCTAGGTCTAATTACAAAGCTTACAATCCCCAGTTAGTAATTGCAAAGAAGAAAGATTCATATTCAAGATCATTCAGTGTGATTTAGTGTCCGCTTCCACTAGTGCAATTTGTCATATGACTTTGGACACAAAGTTCCATTACAAGTCACAGCCCATTGATTTCAATAGCACCCATCCCAATCTATGCGACTCAAAGCTGCATCGACTCTGAAAAGGTCTGCACCACTATGCGCCACCAGTATGCGACTCAAAGCTGCACCACTCTGTTGCCACTCTGGATGCGACTCTGCCCCATAGTGTAAATTTGGATCAAAGACGCATTCAAAGCTGCACCAAAAACGTCGCACCTCAGTCACACTCTCAATCGTGCGACCTTGGAGTTGTACTAGTGGAAATGTAGCCCTGTGACCAGAGGTGTGTTTCAATCACAAAGATTGGCCTAATCTCATTCAAAGGGTAAACTGAAATTGCTTTTTTGCCTCCAATATTCCAAACAGAACCCTTCATCATTCACACTTACAATTTCATTTTACATATATATACTATTGGAAATCAGTCTCATCAACGTATTAGTATAGACAAAAGGTAAAAAGGAAAGTTCTGAGAAGTTTGCTAGTCTAGGTATTCAGACGGGAGACAGGTAAAAACAAAAAACATAAAAAAAATGCTTAGCCTTTCTGGAGTTACTGTAGGACTGTATAGCCCAGCTCTGTCTTCCATACAAGAAATAACATTCACCCAGACATTAAACTTGCTTACACGGGGCACCATATGTGATGGCAATGTTCGTACCTCACTTAAATGATTAATGATACATAAAATAAGTGATCAAAACCTTTTGTCTATATGCCGTTGCAGCTGTTATGGATAGAATTAAAATGAATGATAACTGTGCGAAAAGAATAACAATCAAATTTATTTCAACTTAATATTGAACAGAAAATAAACTTGTATTAATCAGATATTACTAACTATAAGGTAGATGGCAAAACCTTAAAAACAAAGATATTTTCAAAGATACCAAGTAAGTAATACAAACAGAATATTGCTACAATGGACATACAAAAGCTTTCAGTATATTAGAACAATTGCAGAAAGAAGAAAGTACAGAAGAATTAACAAAAGAATAATGCGGATACATTACACAGACGCCCTGCTCTCCTGGCTGCCTGGACTCCAAAAGGAAAGTTTTAACTGTCCCTCTGTCTTATATACAATCTTTCTGCCCACCCCCTTTAAGAAAAGGAGGAGAGATTTTAATCTTAAAGTGTTGCCATTCTAAACCATTGGAGACACTCTTGGTTTGCAAGACCCTGGTACTAGAGGTTGTTTAGGCCAACGAAACATCCATTTGAGCAGCTGGACATACATCAGGAAACTCTATTACTGGGGTCAGGAACCTATGGCTGGTGAGCCAGATGTGGCTCTTTTGATGGCCGCATCTGGCTCTCGCTTCTTAATCTGCGGATCCCGTGGTGTGCCGATCCGTGGATTGAGCCCATAGGAAAGGCCGCGGCTTCGGCCTAGCTCCAGAGCGGTGGCCATCTTGGTACACCCTGCCTAGGTGAGTGGCGCGCTGACATCATCATCCCCCGCCTCAACTGCTCATGGATCTGCTTGCTTGTGTAGCGGTAATCAAGCAGACATTTGTAGGGGAGATGTGGATATTACAGTGGGGGAGATGTGGATATTACAGTGGGGGAGATGTGGATACTACAGTGGGGGAGATGTGGATATTACAGTGGGGAGATGTGGACATTACAGTGGGGGAGATGTGGATATTACAGTGGGGAGATGTGGACATTACAGTGGGGAGATGTGGATATTACAGTGGGGAGATGTGGATATTACAGTGGGGAGATGTGGACATTACAGTGGGGAGATGTGAATACTATAGTGGGGAGATGTGGACATTACAGTGGGGGAGATGATGTGAATATTACAGTGGGGAGGTGTGGACATTACAGTGGGGGAGATGATGTGGATATTACAGTAGGGAAATGTGGACATTACAGTGGGGGAGATGTGGATATTACAGTGGGGAGCGGTGGACATTACAGTGGGGGAGATTAAGTGGATATTACAGTGGGGAGAGGTAGATATTACAGTGGGGAGGTGTGGACATTACAGTGGGGGAGATGACGTGGATATTACAATGGGGAGAGATGTGGACATTACAGTGGGGAGATGTGGATATTACAGTGGGGGAAATGTGGACATTACAGTGGGGGAGATGGCGTGGATCTTACAGTGGGGGAGATGACATGGATATTACAGTTATAATTAATCGAAATTACAATCACGTTTAACGGATGGAAATCTAAACGCCTGCATGAAGCTTAACCTCACTACATATCAACCAGACTACAAAGCCATAGGCAAAACCATGCAGCACCAGAAGTCACATTAATGGTAAGAAGTACTTTATTCATCATTGGTTAGCAACAGCATAATAACGTTATTAAAAAGAATTCAGCGGTCATGTCATGTTCGGCAACTTTGCCGTATTTCTTTGTTCTGTGATTTATCCCTTAATAAAGAACACCTGATTGTTTAATTCAGAAACTTATTGTACTTTAAAAGTGTTGGTCTTACATAAAATGCATACATTTACTTGTATTTAGTTTTAAACATATTGTATGGCTCTCGCGGAATTACATTTTAAAATGTGTGGCATTCATGGCTCTCTCAGCCAAAAAGGTTCCCTACCACTGCTCTATTATAACACCCTCCTATGAGGTGTCTGAATAGATAGTGCATCAGGGCCTATTCCCTTACATAAGCCAGGTGGCCACATTTAAAATGGACCTTTGACGGGAAATGGGGGTTTTATGGTGAGAAGACATATGTATAGTGCCTATTCAGAGAACTTATGGAGAGTGCAAAAAGTTCATACATATTGATCAAATTTGATATCCTTGGAAGTAAAAACGAAGGCCTTAATATTTCCACATCAGGAGGTGCTTTGGGGGTACCCCAAAGCACCCTCCCCGTGTTGAGGGCAAGCTGCCTGGAATGGTTCTGGAGGAGGGGCTCGCTCATCCCCACATTTCCTGGCCCGCCAGGCTGCTTGCTTGAATAAGGGTTTTGTATGAATTTTGAGGGGACCCCACGCCAATTTTTTAAATAGGGGGGTTCGCGTATAAATCCACACCAGACCCGATGGTGCTTTTCTAATTTTTTTCATCTATTACTGGGAGCTTAACCGTTATTTTAACCTTTTCACTGCCAGGTCCGTACATGGGCATTAGACATGTGCAATTCATTTAGTTCCAAATTCGATTTTTAACGAATTCTAACATATTCGTTAATTCCAAATTTCTGAATTTTTTAATTTCCGAAATTTCTGAATTTCAAAATTTTTGAATTTCAGAATTTCCGAAATTACGAATTTCAAAATTTAGAATTTTTGGATTTACAAATTTCTGAATTTCCAATTTACAAATTTCTGAATTCACGAATTTTACAATTTACGAATTTCGGATTTTCGGATTTCTGAATTTCTGAAATTCGAATGCTTGGATTTCCGAATTTCTGATTTTCGGATTTCCAAATTTTCGAATTTCCGAATTTCTGAATTTCGGATTTATGAATTTTGAATTTTTGAAATTACAAATTTTAGGAAATTTGGAAATTCGGAAATTCGAAAATCAGTAAAAAAAGGAAGAAAATCAGTTTAATTCTAAATAATAACTAACTATTAAATTATAGGTATTGAAATTCCCTTTCAAATTTGTCTGTAATGAATACGAATTTATCCGAAATTACGAATTAAATTATCTGAAATAACGAATGCTGCATCTAACCAAATGGAACGTAATGATCTAATAATAATAATAATAATAAAAAGTTTTATTATTATTAATTATTTATTAATAATTTGTTCCATTCCATTTGTTTAGATGCGGCATTCATTATTTCAGATAATTCATAACTTTGGATAAATTCGTACTCGTTAATTTAATAGTTAGTTATTAATTAAACTGATTTTCTTTCTTTTTTTCTGATTTTCACATTTTTGAACTTGCAAATCTTTGAATTCCCCAATTTCGAAAATCCGAAATTCGGAAATCAGAAAATTCGAAATTCGGAAATTTGGAAAATCGAAAATCCGAAAATTCGGAAAATCAAAAATTCGGAAAATCAAAAATTCGGAATTCGGAAAATCGAAAATTCAGAAATTCGGAAATCCAAAACTTCTAAATTCGGAAATCCGAAAAATCTAAATGTAAAAATTCCCCAAATTTCCAAATTCAGAATTTTCGAATTTCCGATCTTTCGATTTTCAGAATTTCTGAAATAATCAAAATAACTAATGAAACGAAAATGAAATTGAACAAATTTTTTTGTTAGTGCACATGTCTAATCGGCATATGGACCTACAAAAGTAGGTGGATTCGGGGTGCAATGCTGTGTGCTCCGAGCCCAACCTTTTTTCAGCCAATTAGAGCCTCAGGCTCTAATCATGTGGCTTGAAAAAAACAAAACTCAAACTCATTTAGGCACCCTGCAGGGGGCAGCTCCGCAGCGCCCATATTGGACTTGCCACTCCTGGAAAGACCCCTTTCAAATGGAGTGGACTCTATCAAGCAGATCCGTATGCTCAGCAGGCATCTGCCTGCTGATCCTCGCTGAGCAGGTGGATGACAGGTCCGTGTCCGCCTTGCTGATTCAGAGCACGGACACAGCCCGCTGTTCTCTATGGGATGGTCGGATGGAAACCGCATGTCCAGTTCAATCGGATACCATCTGATCTACTAGATGAATGGGGATCGGAATCCTGTTTTTAGCACACTGGACTGGATCAGATGCAGGGGGTTGTAAACAGACATGTTCATTTACATTAGCCTCTCCATAGAGAACAATGGGTGGTCTGAAAAACAGATAGGCAGACCCAATCGGTGTGCTTGCATGAAAGGGACCTAAGGCCTTGTTCACACAGGGCATACACAACGTACCTTTACAGGGATGCACAGGTGTTCCATGCATCTCTGTGCAGGCAGTCCCATTGATGTAATTTGCGATGTAGAAACTGCACGAACAGAGCCATTGCTCACAATTTTATATCTAAATAGGTCCACATGCATGTCCCTGAGCTCGCACTGTCTGTATTCGGGGTACCCACACCCACACAGATGTCAGATTGGGAACAGCAGCTATGCCTGTGCAGCCATTGCATCCCAATTGACATAAATGGGACTGCCTGTAAGGGGATGCATGGAACACCTGTGCATCCCTGTGCGGGTAAACATGGCCCTCCATGGGTGTACATTTTAGTATGCCACATGTAAACAATGCTTTAGTAGCAATTTAGCAGGAATTTTGTAAGTAATGTTTTGTTTATGTGCATTATTAATGATTTTAGTCAATTTTTTGGTGAAAATAGCGATATGATGAACATTTGTGCAAATTATTGTGGGGCCCAAAAAATCAGTAGCACTTTTTTTTAATTCTACAGGTGATGTGCTTTCAGAAAATGTCTATCTTGAGGGGTCTTTTCAAATTCTGAAAGCTGTAAGTGAAAAATGTTAACCTCTGTTTTTTTTTTAGTAAACTTTTTTTTTCACAGTTTTGCGTACCTTCAGTTTTCGCCATTTGACAAAAAGGTGCAATTTAAAATGTACAAATGTTTGTTATTTATTAACTCAATACAGTTTTAACTTTTATATTTACTAGGATTTTATCAGGAATTTTGTAAATTTTGCCATGTATGAATCCATTATTAATTATTTTAATGTATTTTTAGCTAAAATAGTCTTGATAAACATTTGCGCAAATATCGCGCTGTCTTAAAAATCAGTAGCATCTTCATTTTAATCTACTGACGATGTGCTTTCAGAAAATGTATGATTTGGGGGGACTTTTACAAATTCTGAAAGCTGCAAGTGAAAAAGGAAAGCCTCCAGATTTTCTAAGAAACGTTTGCATGTGTCTAATTTTCACTATTTGTCAAAGAAGCACAATTTAAAATTTACAAATATTTGTTATTTATTAACTCAATACAGGTTAAGCTTTTATCATTTTATAATTTTGTAAAATTTGCTGTGTTTGTATCAGCTAATAATGATTTTAGTGTACTTTTAGCAAAAGTTTTGTTTTGGTAAACATTTACTCAAATATTGTGGGGCATTAAAAATCAATATCACCTTCTTTTTATTCTACTGGTCCTATGCTTTCAGAAAAGATATATGTTTTTTTTTTTTTTTTTTGTAATTGTTTATTTTAAATTTTCAACATCATACAGAAGAAAATATACATGAAATATTAATATTAACATATCGAGAATGCAGGTATACTTTGATTACAGGGCATACAAAATCTAAACATATAGAGGTATAGCGATGTGATTAAAGTAGTAATTTGAGTGGGGGAGAGATAGTCGCATTCCTAAAAAAAAAAAAAAAAAGAAATTGAAGTGACCTTCTACCGTATCTTTAAGGGGGTTATAGACAGAAACTGTAAACAGACTATTTAACCTCAAAGAGAGCTTTAAGGAAAAATAGATTTCAGACCTTCTCTCGGGGACATGTATGTATCCAGGTTTAACTAAGTAGGAGCAATCCCATCAGAGCCATATGTAGACGCATCCCATGTTGACCAAATTTTAGAAAATTTCTGCATCTTACCCTCCACTACGGCCGTCAAGTGTTCCATTCTGCGTATGTCAGCTACAGTGGTGATCAATTGCGGAAGTGTTGGTGGAGAGGTGGACAACCATAAACTGGGTATGACCCTTTTAGCAGCCAATAAGATGAAGGACAACAATCTGCGCAAGGCCTTAGAAACACCAGAGAAAGGGAGGCCTAGCAGATAATGCATGGGCGTCAGGGGAATAGGAGTGCCAGCCAGTGTTTCTAACAGATTTTGGACTTGGAGCCAGAACTGGTGGACTAGGGGGCAGTCCCAAAAAATATGGTAGTGAGAGCCGACTTCCCCACCACATCTCCAGCATTGCTTTGATATTAACCTGTTACGGGCATGTAGCATATCTGGAGTCCTATACCAGTGCATTAGAACTTTGTATGCAGTTTCCTTGTGGGTCACACATCGAGATATTCTGGAAGTGTGCTCCCATATGTTCCCCCAGTCCACCAGGGAAATATCGTGCTGTAGAATCTGAGACCATTTCCTCATGTAGTGGTGGGTGTTCACCGTCATAGGAATGGCTTCATGTAATATTGTGTAAATAGTAGAGATCAGTCGGGGGTTCGTAAGGACCCTTAGCACATAGGATCTCAAAGTCTGTGGGTTTGTCCAGAGTCAGAGAAGGGGACCTGATAGAGAAAAAGTGTCTGATCTGTAAGTATGAATGTAGAAGCCTTTGGGGGATCTGGTGTTGCTTTTGCAAGGTGGGAAAAGTCAATAAATGGCGTGTCGCCGGGTTAACAAAGTGTCGGAGTTGAAAAGGTCCCGCTTGGGCCCATGGTAGCATACGATCATAGGACAGGCTATCTGGGATGTCTGGGTTAAATAGGATATTTAAAAGCGGTGGACACGGTGAGGATAGGGAAAAGCGGTCATTGCACCTTTTCCAGGTATTCAACGTGAACAACATGGGAGCTAGGCATATGTGCCGTAATTGGGGCATATGAAGGGCAGTAGAAGGCCAAAGCATATAGCAAGGATGTACCGGGGCTGTAACACTCATTTCTATTTCTGACTATCTATTTGGGGCCTTCCGGGAGGTCCAGGAGGTAAGAACTCTCAGGTGTGTGGCATAATAGTATTTAACGAAATCTGGGCCTCCAAGCCCCCCCCCCTATTCCTCCGAGCCAGGACCACCGTCCCTGCTAACCTGTGGGAAGCGTTATTCCAAATAAAATGGAGGCTTCTCCTTTGAAGTGATTTCAACTGTGACATAGAGATAGCCACAGGTAAAGTTTCAAACAAATATAATAACTTAGGGAGGATAGACATTTTAAGGACATTTATTCGGCCCAACAGGGATAGGGGGAGAGATGTCCAGTATGTCAGCAAGCGATTAATTTCCGAGAACAGGGGGGGGGGAATTGGCCTTATATAAAGTATCATAGGAAGCAGTAAGGCGAACCCCCAGGTATTTAAGTGAGTGAGGACACCAGTGGTAATTATACTTCTTTGGAGCGAAGATAAGAGGGCTGGGGTTATGTTTACAGGTAATGCTTCGGTTTTAGTATCATTAATTTTGAAACCCGAGAGGCTACCAAAAGTGGATAGTAGGTGGTGAAGGTGTGGTAGGGATGCGTGCGGGTGGGTGAGAGTTAAGCCCCGTACACACGAGAGGACTTATGTCCGACAGACTTCCAAAGGAGTTCCGCCGGAGTTCCGCCGGAGCTCTGACAGACTTTTCGGCCGAACGGTCTTGGCCACACACGATCACACTAAACTCCGACGGATTCGAACGTGATGACGTACGACCCGACTCGAATAAGGAAGTTCATAGCCAGTAGCCAATAGCTGCCCTAGCGTCGGTTTTAGTCCGTCGGAGTAGCATACACACGAGCGGATTTTTCGAAGGGGACCGGGTCCGGCGGAGTTCCGTCGGGAAAATTTGAAGCATGCTTCATTTCTAAAGTCCGTCAGACTTTTGCGAAGCTAAAGTCCGTTGCAGCCCACACACGATCGGATAGTCTGACGGACTCGGTCTGACGGACTTTGGATGTTGAAAAGTCCGCTCGTGTGTACGGGGCTTGAGGAGGACATCATCCGCGAATAAGAATATTTTATATTCTGCGTTGCGGAGGCAAACTCCTTTAATATCTGAACATTCCCGTATAGCCGCAGCTAGGGGTTCCAGACTGAGAATAAAGAGCAATGGCGATAGAGGGCAACCCTGTCTCGTACCGTTGCTAAGGGAAAACGGATGGGACAGATGGGAGGAGAGTTGTACCTGGGAGGTGGGCTTCGAGTATAGGGCTCGGAGGGCGTGAATAAAGGGGCCTGAAAATCCAAAGTGGTTTAGTATCGCAAACATAAATGGCCAGCTAAGGTGATCAAATGCCTTTTGGGCATCTAAACTGAGTATCAAAGCGGGGTTTTTAGTTTTAGTAAGCAGGTCTATAAGGTCAATTGTGCGGCGAGTATTGTCCCCCGCATGTCTTGTGGGAACGAAACCCACCTGGTCTCTATGGATCAACGCTGGCAGCAGTAGAGAGAGCCCGTTCGCTAGAATCTTGGTAAAGATTTTGTAATCAGAGTTCAATAGGGCTATGGGACGATAATTGTCAGGGAGGGAAGGATCCTTATCTGGTTTAGGGATAGTGGTTATGACTGCGTGTAGGAACGAGGGGTGTGGTATTGTGCCCTGGAGCAGTGAGGAGAATAGGGTCAGCAGGTGTGGGGACAGGGACTCTAGGAACGTCTTATAATAGGAGTATGGAAGGCCGTCTGGTCCTGGGGCTTTATGTGTGGGGAGATGTTTAATTACGTCAACTAGTTCGTCAGTGGAGATAGGTTGGTTTAAGGAGGAGCGTTGCTCTGGCGAAAGTTTTGGGAGGTGAATAGATGATAGGAAGGAGTCCAACCTGTCTTGTGGGAACTGATCCTGTGTGCCCGTGTTCAGGCAGTTGTAAAGTTTGTTATAATATTCTCTGAATACTCCAGACATGGTCTGAGCGCAGTGCGTTGGTGTACCGTCTGATTGCAGTATATAATCAGGAATGGATAAAAAGGGCCGGGGCTTAAGTTTGTGGACAAGCATCCTATGTGGTTTGTCTGCAAACTCATAGAACTTTCGCTTAGACCATAACAGTGATTTTGAAATTTTATTTGCGTCTATAGCCTTAATGCGGTTGCGAATAGTAGTTACTGCACGCAAGCGATCCACCGTAGGGGAGCGGAGTAACCGCGCCTCCGCCACCTGCAGCTGGGCCACAAGCTCCACCCTCAGCCCAACAGAGTCCCGCTTCAGGCGTGAGCTGGCTGAGATGCACTCCCCCCTAAAAACTGCCTTGTGGGCCTCCCACACAGTAGATATATCTGAAATGGAGCCTACATTGAGATGGAAAAACTCCTCCAATCTCTTGAGTAGTCTATCTTTGGTTTCAGCATGTCGCAATAGAGACTCATTCAGTCTCCAGTGGCAAGTTTTAGGTGATGCGTTATGGAGCGTCACATTGAGAGTAATGGGGGCGTGATCAGACCACGTGATAGGCTCTATTTCAGAGGATATTACACTGGGTAGCAAGGGTGCAGTTATTAGAAAGTGGTCCAGTCGGGAATACAATTTATGCGGGGGGGAGAAAAAGGTGTATTGGCGATGGGTGGGATGTTTCACTCTCCATGCATCAAAGAGATTGTGGGAGCGGATAAGTTTTGCCAAAGGAGGTGGACAGTTTAAGAGTTTGGAGGGACGGGGTTTGTTGAAATAGTGCTAATCTATCCCTACCAGGGGACATACATATGTTGAAGTCCCCGCCTATGATTGCGAAAGGCTGAGAGAAGGAGCGCAGCCGATCCAATACTCTGGTGAGAAAGCCAATTTGTCCCGTATTAGGGGCATAAATATTAGTTAAGGTAAAGGAGGTGTTCAGATGAGAACAGTTCAGGAGTATAAACCGACCTTGGGGATCTAGGATCGAAGCAAGGATCCGTATAGGGCATTAACGTTTAATCAAAATGGCTACTCCAGCCTTCCCAGATGGGCTGGAGGCCATAAAAACAGTACAGCTTAGAGGCAAATTTAAATGAGCCCTCTGGGCGGAAGTGCGTCTCCTGAACCATTATCACATCGGACCCAGAGGATTTGAATTCCCGCAAGGCTAGCCAGCATTTTTTTAAGGAATTCAAGCCCTTAACATTACAGGAAAATATTTTTAGAGCCATAATACATTCATGGAATAATTAGCAGATGATATTGGAATCTGGTACATGTGGTTGGAGTGCTCTGATCTAAGGAGGTCTGGAAGAGGCATATACACATCAGCATTTCCTAGTAACATAATATTGTATGTCAAGTTTACAACCTGCAGCGACATGTAAGAACCAGGACAGGTCAAAAAAGGACCTGGTAAGAACTTGAAAAAATTAAAAAAAATAACCTGAGTAAAATATAGAGACAAAAACGAAGAGATAAAAAACTAAAAACATAAAACATGTATCTTGAAAGCCTGAAGGATATAAAATCTTCAGGAAGCCAAGGCAGAACACCTTGGACCTATAAAGGGACATAACAAACATTTGGAGTGGTAAACTATGTACCGCTCCCGTAAAGAATGATTAACCTCGGACTCTTAACATTTGAACAGTGGTCAGACATAGCACCATCGACTGGGAGTACAATACCAGCTGGAGGGGCCCCGCAGGGGGGGAGGCTCATTGAGCACTACAGAAATGGGAGAGATTTAAAGATAGGGGGATGTTCCCCGTAGAGTTCCTGAAGAGGTCCGACAGGTTCCTGGAAACCAAGGGTAAGGAGGTGCAATTCGGACAGGCTCTGGAACTTCAGGTGGGTTGTTTAGGCACGTTGGGGCCTTGCGGTGTGGAGAAGCCTCTCTGATGTCTCAGACGAACTGGGGTCCAAATTGCCATAGGGGCTTGGAGAGGTTTGGGGGCCAGAGCGGGCGGGGGGAGTTGGAGGTCCTCTTCCGGGACAGGTGGGAGGCCCAAATTGCGAATGAAGGCCTCACATTCATGCAATTCTCTGACAGAGTATTGTGTGCCATCTTTGGATGCTGACAGCCGAAAAGGGAAACCCCATCTGTAGGGGATTTGGTGTAGTTGGAGGTGTGCAGTGATTGGTCGGAGGTTGCGCCTTTTGGCCAAGGTGATGGGAGAAAGGTCGCTGAAGATCTGGATCTTAGAGCCTTTGAAATCGATGCGATTTTTATTGCGTGTGGCTGCAGTTAGAGCTTCCTTGCTGTCATAATAGTGGAAACGGACTATAACGTCCCTTGGATTGGATCCAGGAGGAGGTTTGGGGGCCAAAGATCTATGGGCTCTGTCTAGACGCCAATCGATATCTGGTATGTGCGGAGCCAGAGTGAAAAACAGATCAAGTAAGTATACCCGCAACTCCTTATCACTGACTGTCTCAGGGACTCCACGAATCCTCACGTTTGAGCGACGTTCTCTATTCTCCAAATCTTCTTGTTGTAGTTGTATTTGGGAGACTGTGTGTTCAAGAAATGCGTTTTCGTCCTCCAATACGTGCATGTATTGCACATTCTCATCAAATTTAGATTCCAAAGTGGCAGTACGCTCTCCAAGCTGGTCAATCTCTCCCCTAAGCTCCTGAGCAAGCTTCCCAACCTCTTTAGCTATATTGTGTGTCAAATCCTGTAGGAGTGTCTGTAGTTTCAGGTCCAGGACTGTTACCGTAATTGCTTCGGCAGGATTTGTTTGCTGGGTAGAGCCACCTTTGTGAAGAGAACTTGGCGTGGAGGGCAGGGGGTCGATGGCCTCTAGCGGTTCTGCCAGCGTGTGTAAGGCTGGAGATTGCGATCTGTGTAGGTATCGCTCCATGTCGTGTGCAGGACGGGAGGTCGATGGCAGGATAAAGCCTTGATATATATTCTTTTGAAAACCAACTTTGCCCATGTAGTACCCGGAGGAGTCCGGGGGGCAGCTGATAATGACCCTGTGTATGTGAGAACTTATGAAGCGGTGCAGGGTCCCTTAGGAAAGGAGCGGTATATTAAGCCATACTAAGACATGGTTTCAGCGTTGTTAGCCGCCCATGAGTTCTGCTAGTTTGCGCTGATTCCAACAACTGAAATTATGAAAGTCTCAGGAGAAGAGGGTATGTCTGTTTAAGGGCTTGTTGAAGAGGCTGTATAGGGAGAGCTGACTGGTGAGTAGATGACTCGCGTGGACTCACCGTAGCTGTCTGCATTGATGGTCAAACAATTTCACCCAGACCAGGGGGGGGCCTCCTGGATTGGTCCACGGAGACTCCGAGCGGAGATGGCGAAGGCCAAGCCAGGTGTAGCCTGGAGAAGGGGCCTTAGCTGGAGCTCTAACCCACTAGGGCGGTAGTCAGGCTGTTAAGAGCCTGAACCCAGGAGGAGGCCGGGCCGGAGAGAGGGTTGTGGAGCTTTGGGGATGGGGAGAGTGTCCAGTACACAGCAGGGCGAGGTCTGGGGAAAGCAAGACAGTGCCTCACCTGCAGTCCGTGGAGCTCACAGTCACCTCCTCTCCTTCAGCTGTCTTGGGATCTTGGAGTGTGGGGGGATGAGATGGCAGCTGTAGTGTCCAGGTTCCAGTGCGTAGGCCCCCTGCCAGGTGCTGGGGCAGGAAGGTGTGGGAACTGGCAGGCTTCACTGGGCCTCGCTAGGCCTCACTAGGCCGCATCCGCGGCAGACAGTCCCGGGGGCCCCACGGACCTCCAGAGGTCCCCAGTTATTGACTAGGGCACACCAGGTGGCAAGGGGAGCCGAGCAGCCCACCAGGAGGGCCTCCGTTAGCGTGGTTGAGGAGGGTGGAGGCCGGGAAGACGGCCGCGGCGTCTTTCCGCAGGGCGCTGGTGTAGGAAAGTGTGGGGACTGGCTGGCTGAACTAGGTCGCATCCGCGGCAGACAATGCCGGCGGCCCTATGGGCCTCTGGACCTTACCGGGCATGGAGTAGGGCAGTGCGGATGATGGGGAGATCCACTGCCAGGTCCCCCGTTGAAGTGGTGGAGGAGGATGAAGGGCGGGGAAGATGGCGGCGGCGGCCGCGGACGGACAAGGCCGGCGTCTCTCTCCGCGGATCCCAGGCCAACCTCATCCCAATTTTCTTCCAGGCTGAGGCAGGACAGGTGGTAGGGTGCATAGGCCGAAGGATTGGGGAAAAACGGCTGTGTATGCACCCGGATTGCTGCGGATTACACTGGGCACTCAGGAGCCCTCTGTGAACACGTCCATCCTGGGTCACTTCCGGGTACGCCCCCCTTTTTTTTTTTTTTTAACAAACTGAAAGCTGTAAGGGAACAATGAAAACCTTCAGATGTTTAGAGAAATGTGGTTATTTAGTTCAGTTTTCACAATTTTGCAAAAAGGAGTAATTTAAAAATACAAATATTTGTTATTTATTAACTCAATACAAGTTAAGCTTTTATATTTAGCAGGAATTTTGTAAAATCTACTGTTTTTATCTGCTAATAATGATTTTAGTGTTTTATTTAACACAAGTATTATTTTGATAAACATTTGCGCAAATATCATTGTGCCCAAAAATCAATAGCACCTTATCTGTATTCTACTGGTCATGTTCTTTCAGAAAATATCTAATTCATGAACTCTTGAAAATTCTGTTTTATCTCAGAGGCCAATTTATCGCCTTTGCTAGCTCCCTCTGTAGCAGATCTGCAATGTACTGTGACCGGGTCCGGATTAGGCTCCTGGCTGCTGGATTGGCTGAGGAGAATGTCTGTCTGTCATCTCCTTGTCTACGGCTGAAAATGCATAGAAACATGGCCTGGGGACAGGTGACCTAGCAGGGCTTACTGGCAAACAGGAATTGTCTGCGAGCTCACCTACAGCTGGGGAGGCTGTGAAGGAGCCCATGCCATGATCCCCCAGTCCAGAAGGCTTTGTCCTCTGCTGCAAAGGCTTCTCTCCCCTGATGGTCGGAGACACGTGCGAGCTAATGACGGTCACCATCTTGCCTCCTCTGTCTGCTGACCAGATTGAGTTGAGGGAGACGCCCTGAGGCTTTCTCGACTGCTAAGACATGTGGGAAGTTGCCAGTCCCCACAGTGAGCGGGTCGGGTAATGCCGCATACACAAGTAGCCGACTATCCGACGGACTTAGTCTGGCGGACTTCCCGCCAGACTGTCCGTCTGACTTTCCGAACGGGCTACTTGCCCACACACGGCACTTTTTCAGCGGACTAATACGGCGTACTAAGTCCGCCGTACTATCCGCCCTACTTTTGAAATGAACGGACTCGCCCACACACGCGGAGGTACAATGTACCTCTACCCATTCACCTTTGAAAAAAGTACAAAAAAAAACACAACACAGGGTAAAAATAGTTTATTGCACAGCTCCGGGGGTCTTCCTTCTTTGGGGGTCTTCTCGCCGGACTCCTCCGCTATCTTCTTCTAGCTCTTTTGCTAGCGGAGGAGCCAGGCTTTCTTCCTTGCTGCCGCATCTTCTTCCGACTTCGGGGGTCTTGTCCCCCTCTTCGGTTCTTCTGCCGGGCCACCGCGCCTTCTTATAGCTCTTTTACAGGCGGTGGCCCGGTCTTCTGTCGCCTCTGTCGCCGGCCGCCGCCGCCTTCCGTTCTTCTTCTTCTTCTTCTCCTTCTTCTCCTGGAGATGTTGACTCAACGCTCTCTCCGGCCGCAATGCCAGGGACGCGCTGCGCAGCGACTTATATAGGGACAAGGGGCGGGGTCATCGGTTGATGTCACATCAACGTCTTCAGTCCGGCGAGAAGACCCCCGAAGAAGGAAGACCCCCGGAGCTGTGCAATAAACAATTTTTACCCTGTGTTGTGTTTTTTTTTTTACTTTTTTCACAGGTGAATGGGTAGGGGTACATTGTACCCCATACTCATTCACATAGGGTGGGGGGCCGGTATCCGGGGGCCCCCTTATTAAAGGGGGCTCCTGGATTCCGATAAGCCCCCCGCCTGCAGACCCCGACAACCAACGGCCAGGGTTGTCGGGAAGAGGCCTGTTAGGGTCCTGGTGTTGAAGCCCGACTTGTAGGAGGAGACCTCTCTTACAACGCTGGTTCAGGAGCCGCTGGAATGGGAACAGCGGTCTTGAGAGCACAGTGGGTAGGAGTGCCTGCTGGATAGGGCCGCTGGGACTGATAGCAGAGCAGAGATTCCTCTGGAAGGCTGAGCGACTTGAGGTTGCTAGAAGGCTGAGAAATGCAAGTAGCAGCTACAGAAGCCGAGGACTGAACAGGCAGCAGGCTGGAGCAGGGTCAGACGGTCCGGGTCAGTAGGCAAGCAGACAGGTGGTAACAGTAGACAAAAGAGGAGTCGGTAAAACTGGCAGAGGTCGGCAACGGAATCACAGGCAGGAGAGGAAGCGAGGTCAGGCAGGCCGGGTCGGGTTTGGAGAAGGCAGAGAAGTCAAGCGAAGCCGGGTCGGTAGCGGTAGCAGGTAATCAGGTTCAGGATCAGGTATTCAGGTACACAGGAGCTGAGACGAAACAGCGCCGCACCAGCGCACTTGGAGAACCTTTAAGTGTTCAGTGGCGGCAAGTAGCGCACGCACACCACTCACGACCACGCAAACGAGCGCGCACACGAACGCCCACACGAACGTGCACACTAACGCGTAAACGAACGCGCACGCGAACGTGCAGGAAACACGCGCCGACGCCTGTGTGCATGCAGCTGTGCCTGTCCATCGCTGGTAAGTTCCTGACAAGGCCCTTGTCCTCATCAACATGGGGACAAGGTGCTTTGGGTGGGGGGGCAGCCCCCCTTCCCTAAGGCAGCCCCCATGTTGAGGGCACGCGGCCTGGTACGGCTCGGAGGGGGGGCTCGCTCGTTCCCCCCTTTCCTGGCCGGCCGGGTAGCGTGCTCGGACAAGGGTCTGATGTGGACCTGGGGGGGACCCCCACGCCAATTTTTTTTCGGCGTTGGGGTTCCCCTTTAAGTCCAAACCAGGTGGCGGGGCCAGCCACGTCTCCTTCGCAGGCCCCGCCTTCCTGGAGACCCGCTCGAATGAGCGGACTTTTCTCCGGGCGGGAAAAGTCCATTCATTTCAAAAGTACGGCGGACTCGCATACGCACGGCCAGATTGTCCGCCGAAATGCGAGTCCGGTGGGAAGACTGGAGTGCAAAACTACTTTCTAAGTCCGGGTCAAAAAAGTATGCCGGAGGCTACACACGGGGGGATTGTCCGGCGGACTTGAGTTTGCCGGACTTTTCCACCCGATTGTTTGATCGTGTGTACGCGGCATAATTGAACCGGGGGGGGCGGGGTGCAGAGGGCGCTGCATATGGCTAGCAGTGCCTGGAGTGTTTGGAGCGACTCATGGACACATCTACCTCAGCCGTCCATGCATGCACTCTCTTAACTTACTTTAACTAAGCAAGAAACAAATATGAACTCAATTACAACTAACACTTTTTAAGCACTTACAACAACAGTTTTTGTTTTAGAAAAAAAGGTCTGAAGTGTGAAAGAAATTTTAAACCCCAACTTTTGTATACACTGCATGCATATAGTTCACAACCTTTAGGCTCGATTCACATTTATGCATGTTGCTTTTGAGCGTTTCTGTAGTGCTTTTTTCACTGTATATAGCTGGTTGCTAAGGAGTGGGTCGGTAAGCTGGCTGCCGCATCCTTAACAACCGATGAGTCATCAGCTGTTAGTGGGCTTTCCCGCTGATGGCTGAATGTAAAAAATATTTGCCAGCTAAAAAAATTCATGAAAAAACAGCATGGGGTTCCCTTCAAAGACCTTCGGTCTGTTATGGATTAGGTGGGGACACCCCCATGCCACAATTTGAAAAAAAATGGGGTGGGGTCCCCCAAAATCTATACCAGATCCTTATCTGAGCATGCAGCCCAGTAAGTCAGGAAAGGGAGGGGACAAGTGAGCGCCCCCCCTTCTGAACTATACCAGGCCACATGCCCTCGACTTGGGGGGAGGGCTCTGTGCTCCCCCACCCCAAAGCACCTTGCCCCCATGTTGATGGGGCAAGGGCCTCTTCCCAAAAACCCTGGCTGGTGGTTGTTGGGGTCTGCAGGACTCCTGGATCCCACCCCCCATGTGAATGGGTATTGGGTGCATTGTATCCCTACCCATTCACCAAAAAAGGAGCGAAATGTAAAAAGAACAAGAGACCATTTTTGACAAGTCCTTTATTAAAAAAAATAGCTCCAAGCTGTCTTCTCCCCGAGCCGTCTTCTCCCAGTGCTGTGTCTCAGCCTCAGGACAAGAGGGGCCTTTTTTGTTCTTTTAGCAGGCGGCGAGGAAGAAAACAGCGGCGCAGGGAAAGACAGTGGCGGGAGACACGGCGGTGGGAGAAGATGGCTCGGGAGAGAAGATAGCACAGGGAGAGATGGTGGTGGGAGAAAACGGCACTGAGAGAGACGGCAGAGGCTTTTTTGGTGAATTGGTAGGGGTGCGATGTACCTGATAACCATTCCCATGGGGGGGGGGGTGGGATCTGGGGGTCCCTTTGTTAAAGGGGGCTTCTAGATTCCGATAACCCTGACAATCACCAGCCAGAGTTTTCGGGAAGAGGCCCTCGTCCCCATCAATAAAGCACCCACCACCCATGTTGAGGGCATGTGGCCTGGTATGGTTCGGGGGGGGGGGGGCGCTTGCTTCCTAACCTACCGGCTGCATGCTCGGATAAGGGTCTGGTATGGATTTTGGGAGAGACCCCATGCTATTTTAAATTTTGCCGTGGGGGTGTCCCCTCCTAATCCATACCAGACCGAACGATCTGGTATGGTCTTTGGGGGGGATCCACAACATTTTTTTCGTGAAACTTTTTTAGCCGGCAGTTCTTTTTTTTTTACATTCAGCTATCAGCGAGGAATCCCACTGACAGCTGATGACTCATCAGTTGTTAAGGATGCTACGGTCTGCTTCCAGGCCCTCTCCTTAGCAACCAGCTATATACAGTGATTGTAAAAAAAAAACTAAATTGCAAAATGCAAATCGCAGTAAAAAAGCAGTACCTGCATTTTGCGGGAAAAAACGTCCTCGACCCTTTCCAAAAACACAGAGACACAAAAATGCATTGATGTGAGTGAACGCGTTCTATAGGAACCCATGTTAAAAAAATTCCCTGCATTTCTGCAAAATGCAAAAAGCATCAAAAAAACACATTAATGTGAGTCTAGCCTTATTGTTTTTTGTATTACCCCATAAAAACTATCCTTGTGCATAACATTAATCACTAATATACACACATTGGTACATTCTTTCCTGGAATTGTCCTGCATCATGCACATTGTACTACTTTGATGCAACTTTGCTTTCTCTCACCATAAAAAGACATAGTTGATTTACTAAAGGCAAATCCACTTTGCACTACAAGTGCACTGAAAGTGCACTTGTAAGTGCGGTCGCTGTAGATCTGAGGGAAAGCTCTGAAATGAGACGAAGCTCTGCTGATTTTATCATCCAATCATTTTCAAGCTAAAATTCTGTTTTTTATTTTCCTTGCATGTCCCCCTCAGATCTACAGTGACTTTACTTCCAAGTGCACTTTCAAGTGCACTTTTAGTGCAAAGTGGATTTGCCTTTAGTAAATAATCCCCCTTGTGATGTTGCTTTTATGCAAGCATGAGTATGAGATACAGCTGGCCATAATCAACTTTGGAATAGCCTTGGGAACATGGTCAGTATATTTGTGTCTGTTTAATCAATGCAGCAATACTGATAAGAGCAATTAGGAGTCATTCATTAACTCTTTCACATCATTTTGCTGGGAATAACTAAATCGTACAGCAAAACCTTATGACTAAAAGCTGATTCTGGCAGTGTTTGTCCCAAACCCTGTAACTGTCACTTAATGATAGCTTTGGATTGCATGTAAGTGTGGAGAAAATAATAAATAATGGCATGTTAAATTACGGTACCACTTGTGTCCAGAGTATTTTTACATTTTTCATAAACGTGTTAAAATCAGCATTTTTTTTGCTAGAATATTACGGTGAACCCCCAAGCATTACATATTTTCTTAAAACAGAGGTCCTGGGGAAAAATGGTGGCTCCTGGAGTTCTTCTATGTCATATTTGTGCAACTGTTTATTAAATGTAGATTTTCTGGAAAAATAACACTAAAATGAATTTTGGTACACACAAATACAATATAATAGCCTTTTTAGTAAAATATAAAGGATGATGTTGCATCAAGTACATAGATACCAAACATGTCAAGACTCAAAATTGTGTGCACCAATGAAAGAGTGACAAACTACAATACTTTACATTTTTCTTAGGTGATGATTAAAAGCATTTACAGATTATTGTTCAACATTAACTGAGAATGATGGCGATAACAAGCCACATGCACAACTTCTTAACAACTGCCAAACCGTGGCAAAACATGTTAAATGTGCAGAAACACTTCCAATTCAAAACATCACATTTCAGAGACTAGACAGTTGTTATGAATACATGTTACAGCCAGAAGCTGTAATGTTTTTCCATGCTGAATGTTCTAAATGTTCAGCATTGGGATGAACATCCAAACAATCAGTGTTTGATCTGAACTTACATTCAGACCAAAAACTGAGCTCATTCCTACACAGGGCATTGGGGGTTATTTACGAAGTGCAAACTGCAAGAGCAAAGTGCACTTGAAATTGCACCTGAAAGTGCACTTGGAAGTACAGTCGCTCTAAATCTGATGGGTAGATCTAAAATGAGAGAAAGCTCTGCTGATCTTATTATCCAATCATATGCAAGCTAAAATGCTGTTTTTTTTATTTTCCTTGCATGTCCCCCTTGAATCTACAGCGACTGCACTTACAAGTGCACTTGCAGTGCAAAGTGGATTTTTCCTTTAGTAAATAACCCCCCATAGTTCCACTTTCATTGACGTTCCATGCAGAAGAAGGCGGAAGTAATTTCTGCCACCAAAACATTTGTAAAGTTTATATATACTCAATTCTGTTGTTCTGTTATTTTGAGCTTCCTCTTTGGGTTTACTGTATTTGTTGACTTATACAAGCAAAAGTCTCTAATACAAAAACTCTGTTGTGTTGTTCATTCAGGACAAAGTGACAAAGGTGTCAACTAGAACTTGTGCTTCAAGTGCTCTGCAAGTGTACAACTTGCCAGTGAAAATGTGCAGCAAGTTAACAAGACTTACCGTTCAATAGGGATGAGCCGAACACCCCCTGATTCGGTTCGCACCAGAACATGTGAACAAACAAAAAAAACTAAACATTTTCAGTGCAATTTCAAGTGCACTTTGCACTTGTAGTTTGCAATTGTAGTGCAAAGTGAATTTGCCTTTAGTAAATAGCCCCCATTGTCTAAGGAAAAGCTATAGCTTCAAAGTAGAAACAGGTGGGAATCTGCAACAAAATTTGTTAAATCCTTGCAATGTACAATGACCACCAGTCGGGATTTTTTTTTCTCGACAAAAGTGGAGTTACTCCTTTTTTTTTTTGTTTCGTTTATTTTTTGACATGAGAATAAAGTTGACAAAAAAGGTAGCCACAACATTTGGTCAATATAGTGATGGTAGAATAATGTTTTTTGATGGTACAGTTTATGACTGAACTGATGGTACTAGGTCTAGTGTAGACATTAAATAATGTGTTGGGTGGTCGGTTTGTTATCAAGCAGTTCAAGAAAAGGGGAAAGACCTCAGTTTACTGGAACAAAAAATATGGTTTAGGTGGGTGTTGGAAGATCAGTTGGAAGGTCATTACTTAATAGTCTGGTTTGATGAAATTGTTCTATAGATTGTTGGGTGACAGTAAGAAAAGTTGAAGAAAAGATTTCCAAACATCAAAACATTTCTAGACCTGTGTTTCCTTATGTAGGGAGGTCTCCATCTATTCCATATGCATGACATAAGACAATTTATCTACAAAGATATAGTGGGGGGATGGGGGTAAATGGCTTTTCTTGCCCCAACAGGTATAATAGTAAATAATTGTTTTCAACCTCTGAAAATTTTGACTTCTGTAATGTCCATCAAGCCAAAAAAAGCATCCATTCTGGAGTTAGGGGCAGAGAGTTCACTAAGTGCGTTGTAGTATAATATGCTACTGCGGTCTAAAAGACTTTAATTTTGAAGCACAATTGGATGGTATGGAATAGATCTGTATCTAAATACCCACATATCAGGCAACTAGAGGAAATGCTTAGGCCGCGTACACACGCGGGGACTGTTCGGCCAACTTTGTCCGCTGAACAGTGTTTCGGCGGACAGTCCGCCCGTGTGTGGGCTTTCAGCGGACAGTTTCAGCGAACAGTCCGCTGAACAAGGTTTTTCGGAAATTCCGAAAAACTGTCCGCTGAAACTTTGTTTCAGCGAACAGTCCCCTCGTGTGTAGGCTTGTTCGTCAAACTAAGTTCCGCGCATGCTCAGAAAGGATTTACACGCCGAAAGTTATAATGCAGTGTATAGGACGTCGTATTTTTCGTCCCGTCGTACGTGCCGTTCACGTCATCGCGCACGGTTTCAGCAAACTGTTCGTTCGTCGTGTGTGGCCATGTCCGTCCATGCTAATTTTGAGCGGACTGTTTGCTGAAACTGTTTGACGGACAAAGTTGGGCGAACAGTCCCCGCGTGTGTACGCGGCCTTAGAGGTAAGTTAAAATCATTGTGGGGATATATATGAATGGTGGAAAAGCCAGAGTATATAATTGCATGGTACATTGTTTCATTGATTAGGCTCCATGGTAAACATAGTGATTTTTGAAGAGTGTCCACTTGGAGCTAAAGGAAAGACTTGGTCTATTTATTAAGTCCATTCGTTTTAGGTGTATAGTTTAATGAGTGTTGTGAAAAATGGTATATTGAATTGAAACCACTGTTTTGTCTGTGTTGGTAGGAGTGTATCCAGTGAGTTTTTCCAGTCTTTCCAGAATACTTTTTTTATAATGGTTGTAAAATCAAATTTTGCTTGTAGAAATGGATTATTGAATAGATATGGGAATTTCTCCATGACTAGATTGAAAGGGAGTGGTTGATATCAATATTGACTATGTAGCAAAGACCTTCAAGGTGCCACTGTTTGAAAGGTGGAATTTCTGTAGATTCTGGAAGGTCTGCTTTATTCCACAAGAGAAGGAAAAGGGATAAGTGGCTGTTCAACATGCAACAATTGCAAATCTTGTTCCATGCTAGCCTTGTGGTGTACAGAAGGGTTTATGGTCACCTTGGTGGATAGAAGTTCTTTGTAAATTTTAAGAATGTATAACCACTTCAGCCCCGGACCAATAAACACCTTAAGGACCAGAGGTCTTTTTCCAATTTCGCACTGCGCTGCTTTAACTGGTAATTGCGCGGTCATGCAATATTGCACCCAAACGAAATTTGCGTCCTTTTCTTCCCACAAATAGAGCTTTCTTTTGATGGTATTTGATTGCCTCTGCGATTTTTATTTTTTGCGATATAAATGGAAAAAGAGCGAAAATTTAGAAAAAAAAAAATATTTTCTTCTTTTTGTTGTAAGAAAAATCGAATAAACTAAATTTTAGTCATACATTGAGGGCAAAATTTATTCAGCCACATGTCTTTAGTAAAAAAAATGTCAATAAGCGTATATTTTTTGGTTTGCGCAAAAGTTATAGCATCTACAAACTAGACTACATTTTCTGGAATTTACACAGCGTTTAATTTATGACTGCCTATCTCATTTCTTGAGGTGCTAAAATGGCAGGGCAGTACAAACCCCCCCCAAATGACCCCATTTTGGAAAGTAGACACCCCAAGGAAATTGCTGTTGGGTATGTTGAGCCCATTGAATATTTTTTTTTTTTTGTCCTAAGGGATTGAATAATGACAAAAAAAAATAAAAAATTTACAAAAAGTTGTCACTAAATGATATATTGCTCACACATGCCATAGTTATATGTGGAATTGCACCCCAAAATATATTCCGCTACTTCTCCCGAGTATGGGGATACCACATATGTGGGACTTTTTGGGAGTCTAGTCGCGCACGGCACCCCGAAAACCAATCACCACCTTCAGGATTTCTAAGGGTGCAAATTTTTGATTTCACCCCTCACTACCTATCACAGTTTCGAAGGCCATAAAATGCCAAAATAGCACAAAACCCCCCAAAATGACCCCATTTTGGAAAGTAGACACCCCAAGCTATTTACTGAGAGGCATGTTGAGTCCATGGAATATTTTATATTTTGCCACAAGTTGCGGGAATATTACAAACTTTTTTTTGTTTTGCACAAAGTTGTCACTAAATGATATATTGCTCACACATGCTATGGGCATAAGTCAAATTACACCCCAAAATAAATTCTGCTGCTTCTCCCGAGTACGGGGATACAACATGTGGGGGACTTTTGGGGAGCCTAGCCACGTACGGGACCCCGAAAACCAAGCACTGCCTTCCGGATTTAAATATAAAATGCTACCAAAAAAACTGTTAGCGATTGCAGGGATCAGGCCTGACTCTGCGATCGCTGCAGTTATGTGTTTAGTGTTTTGTAAGTGACAGTGATCAATCGATACTGCACTTGGGTGGGCTGGGCAGAGGGGCAAAACGCAGGTGCTAGCAGGTATCTGGGCTGATCCCGCTAACAATGCGTTTTTTTGGAACCCTAAACTGCTGGGGACGCTAGTATAGATCTGATCAGATCAGATATTGATCTGTTCAGATTCTATACCACTACGGGAGGTTTATGCTTTGCGTGTGGGTGTTAGCGGTACTGGCACTAACCTAGCGCTCCCTGGGGCGACGCAGACCCTGACCCTAAAACCTAATTGATATCACCTGCCGGGTGATCAGGGGGTTAAACCTTTATTGGGTAATAAATGGTGGGTGCCCTGATGCTATAAAAACAAACTAACCAGAGTCACCCGTAACACTTATACGGTGATCAGTGGTGAAAGGGTTAACTAGGGGCAATCAGGGGGTTCAAATTTTTATTAGGTAGTATATGGGGGTCCCTGGCGCTATATAAAAACCTGACGGGGAACCTAAATAACTAACTGGCTAACCAGCGTCACCAGTGACACTTATACTGTGATCGCTGGTGAAAGGGTTAACTAGGGGCGATCAGGGGGTTAAAACCATTATTGGGTAGTATATCGGGGTACCTAGTGCTATAAAAACCTGGCGGTGGACCTAAAAAAATAACTAGCTACCTAGCGACAGTAGCGACACTAATGCAGCGATCAGAAAAATGACCGCTTAGTGACACTGGCAAAAGGGGGTGAAAGGGTTAACTAGCAGCAATCAGGTGGTTAAAACCATTATTGGGTAGTATATCGGGGTACCTAGCGCTATAAAAACCTGGCGGTGAACCTAAAAAAATAACTAGCTACCTAGCAACACTAATGCAGCGATCAGAAAAATTATCGCTTAGTGACACTGGCAAAAGGGGGTGAAGGGGTTAACTAGCGGCAATCAGGGGGTTAAAACCATTATTGGGTAGTATATGGGGGTGACTAGCGCTATAAAAACCTGGCGGTGAACCTAAAAAAATAACTAGCTACCTAGCGACAGTAGCGACACTAATGCAGCGATCAGAAAAACGATCGCTTAGTGACACTGGCAAAAGGGGGTGAAAGGGTTAACTAGCGGCAATCAGGGGGTTAAAACCATTATTGGGTAGTATATCGGGGTACCTAGCGCTATAAAAACCAAGCAGTGAACCTAAAAAAATAACTAGCTACCTAGCGACACTAGCGACACATGCAGCGATCAGAAAAATGATCGCTTAGTGACACTGGCAAAAGGGGGTGAAAGGGTTAACTCTAGGGGCAATCAGGGGGTTAAATCTTTATTGGGGGGTGATAGGGGGCTACCCTGGACCTAACACTAACTGCCCTGACAGTTTTTACTTTTACAACTGACACTGAATGCATTGATCAGTAAAGAAATGATCAATGCAATCAGTGACACTGTGACTGGGGGGGGAGGGGGGGCGGGGGGCGATCGGGGGGGGGGGGGGATCGGGGGGGGGTTTGTGTGCCTGTGTGTGCCTACATGTCAGTGTAGTGTTGGTGTACACTTACTTTGTGTCTTCTCCTCGTAGTCCGGTCAAAAAGACCGCCCCGAGGAGAATGACATCACTTCCTCCTTCCTGTGTAAACAATACACAGTGGGAGGAAGTTCGTCATTGGTCAGGAGCGATCCAGAGGGGGTGGCCAGAAACCAACGGCCATCCCCTCATCACGGATCGCTCCTGGAGGGAAACGGACCGCCGTATCCAGCGGGAGGGGGTCCGATGGGACCCCCCACCCGCTGGAAGGCAGGCACGTACATGTACGTGCTTGTGCCTGCCTGTGCCATTGTAATGACGTACATTGGCAATACGGCGGTCCTTAAGTGGATAACAAATTATTATGAAGTGTCATATTTTGGTCAGCTTCAGTATCCATTTAATGTACATTATGGAGTTACTCTTTAATGTCAGAAACAAGAAGCAGAAATATAAGACAGGCATGCTGCACATCATCTAAGCCTATATAGTAGGCTGCATTTGAAGATAGAGAAACAAGGCAGGTTGTAGCATGACATATCATGACTTAACTTAAAGAGGAAGTAAACCCTGATGAGTTTACTTCCTCTTTCATTCCCTGCAAAGGCAAAGCATAATGGACTACTATGCATCGTATAGTAGCCCATTATGTGTCACTTACCTGACACAGGAGCCAGCGAAGTCGCTGCTGTCCCCTGTAGTCCGCCGCATCCATCTTGTTGGTGGGGTCTCGCAGCTCCGTCGCTGTCATTCGGCGAAGCCGCGTTGACGTCACTCCCGCGCATGCGCATGGGAGTCGACACGCGCGGCAGCTCCATTCTTGGAAATGCCGCACTCAGTGCGCCTGCGCGCCGCTGTCTACGGCGCATGCGCCGTAGACAGCGGTACCCGTTTTCGGGCAAATATCTCCTAAACCATATAGGTTTAGGAGATATTGCTTGGACCTACAGGTAAGCCTTAATCTAGGCTTACCTGTAGGTCAAAGTGGTTTGTAAGGGTTTACAACCACTTTAACAAACTGATATTAAAACCAAAAATTTTATATATTAAATTGGAGCGTATCAATTCTTAAATGTGGTAGCTGCATTTGTTTTCTTTTTTTAAGTTACTTTTCCCTCTGTTTTCACTTTGTGATATGGCCAATAAGACACCTCCTGTGTTAAAGTACCTACTCTCTGGATGAGGGAGCAACAAAGGTACCTTTGGACAGAAGCCTTGTGAGGGTGGGGGGAGGTGTTAGATGTACTGGAAAATTTAGATACATTAACAAATTGAAGACACATTCCAGCTAAAAATTTTAAGCAGTTACAGCAACTCGTTTCTTCCTTTGGGGATAATAAATGTTTACTTTTGGGTTTAATATTGTTTTAAATACATATTATAAAGTAATATAAGATTTCAGAGATAAGAGGCAGAAATATTGTACAGCCAGAATTGAATCAATTAAAGCAGCATTTTGAATATGACAGACCCCATGGAGTTTTGCAGCTCCGGGTTCCACTTGTAATTGTACTTTAGATATTTTACAAGAAAGCTCCAGTAGACAGTATTTAGACTCTTTGGTCAGCTTTAAAAACAGCTTTATGTTAGTACTGTACATACTCCCTTCACAGTAATGAAAAACATTTATTTGCCTGCATTTTGAACAAGAGAGACACCAGGCAGTTTGTAATCAAAACATTAACATTCAAGTGGATTATTTGACCAAAAACAGGTCACTAAAATATTTCCCACCTTCCATGTACAATATGTAAGAACTTTTACATGCCTACATTTTACTATGGGGAGGCAGGTTTTTAATTAAAAAAAGAAAAAAAGGGGGAACGATTTAAACTGAAGGAAACATGTTTTATTTATAGGGTTCCTGCTACTTTCTGGAAAAGCACTTACTTGTGAGGGCAGAATGCATTCTGGCATTTTCATCTTGTAACATCTTGTAATATGGATCCAAAAGGGTTGCCCTCTGTTGTCCCTAATGTCCCTCTTCTTTAAGGAATCTGCATGGAATCTGCATGGAATCTGCATGCTTAATATCAAAAAGGTCAATATTCTGTTTAAACATCCCACCAGTGGCGGCTTTGCCCATTAGGGGCATATGGGCACCACCCTTCTAGTCCATGCGCCCGGCCCCTAATCTACATGTAGTGCGCAGGACACATGGATTTCAATTCGTTTTTTTCTTTTTTAAAGCGCATGATTAGAGCCAGGCTTCAAAAAAGGGTGTACTCGGGACAGTTTGGGGAAAAAGGTTGGTTTGTTTGCCCCCTCCCCCAGCTTTAGCACCAGCCGCCACTGCATCCTACCCTACCTGCTGCCTCACAGAGACAGAGTCATTATAAGGAGGACTCTGAGACAGCAAGAAATCCTCTTCTTATTCCTGCTGCTGTGCCTCCAGTGCATGGTATTTTACACCACAAAGTGTTTGAGTCAGCAGGAACACCAAAGGGATTGCATAGCTGATCTTCACCTTGTAGCAGCTCATATTCTTGGTTGCATCTTTGGTGCACACATCCTGAACAAGGAGCTATTGATGTGGTGCAAAACACCTAGATCCACAGAGACAATCCTTGTCCAGTATTCACACAAATACTCATTGATGACCCACTGATGTAAGTGCAGCTGCTGCAGCATTGACAAGGTCCATTTCCAGTGCCTGGGCATCTCTCATATTAGGCAGTTGGCCAGAAGCTTGTTTTTACACTGAATTTTAATCAGGAGGGAGGAGAGCACTGGCTGCATAGGACAGTCTAGAATGTCTGGACTGCGGCAGAACATCATGGAATCCAGGGTGCCTAACTAGAAACAGTTGCACCATCAGGTTAGGGATGTGTGCCAGGCAAGGGATATGTGTGAACTTTACCTGATGAAAGGGTAGACAGAAGATTGGTGCCATTGCCACACACAGCCATTCTTGTCGTCAGAAGATGGCATCAGGTCAGTCACCTCTCAGCCTGCACCTGAAGAGCTCAGAAAATCTATGGCCCAGTGTGCATCCTGTCCCCCAGGGATACAAGCTGATTTTTTTTTTCTGAGCCATTGAACAGGTTCTGGGGTACTTTTAGGGAGTAGATAGTTCTGAGGATTCACCAGATGAGGCCAATGAAGGGATGGGAGTAGATTTGACTCGGCTGTCACCATTACCATGTTGCATGACACAATGTGGCACCATGAGCTCCATTGGTGTGTCTTGTCCTGCATTCTTCCCAGATGCCATCAAATCTGTCCAGGGGGCTATGAAGCAGATCTAATCCTCCTGCCAGTGCTTTCTAGACCTTGTGTCCCTGATACTGACCGCATACTCCAGTGACAAGAAAACATTACCTTCCACATGCTGGTGGAGGGGGAGGATGACCATCTAGGCAAAAAAAACATAGCTAGGTACCTGCCACTATAGTACAACAGGGGCCACAATGTCACAAAAGGGGGGAGACTCCCCCAGCTTCAATAGAAACAGTTGTAAATCCAGCAATTTTGCCAAGCTGGCATTGAGACTCTATACATTGGGGTGACTGGGTGATATATTTTTTTGGTCCAGCAGCCTACACTATCCTACTTAGCATGGGCAGTATGAGCAAGAGTATATTTCAAATTTTTTTTGTTATACCTTACAGATCAAAGGAATTTGCCATCCACATCAGACTATCTAATTGGATGGAAGGGGCCATTGCCTAGTTATCTAATTAACACCATTATGATTTTGATAATAAAGATCTTCAAACCCTCATGGTGGGCTAAGCTGTTCTGCTATTTGAAGATTTTAAACTCCATTACTCTATGCCTATCATATCTATAGTACCATAAACTGATTCAAATATTAATAGTGCTCCTATATTTATAACAAGCATGTTCAATGTCAAATGGGGCATATTTGCACAATCACACTTTTTATTGGCGGTCTTATGGTTGTGCACTACACAGGATGAGAGTTATACAATATTACTATTTTTTAGATTTGTTTTTGAAGCTTGGATTACACACATTTGTCGCAGGTTCTAATTGAGACTTTACACTAAGCTTGTGAAAATTTGGGATGCAGACACATTGGCTAAAATGCCTAGGGAGAATATACAGAATCCTATGACCATCTCCTGGGTGTGATGTAAAAACTACTATAATGATTAGCAAAAAAATATTATCTACCTATACTCACCTTTGGCTGTATCATGATAGTTGCCAACAAATTTAAGGTGCCTATCCCTAAAAAAATCTGAATTATATGAAAGTAAATAAACAATATAAATACACACAAATAAAAGAAAGTAGTCCTGAAAGTGATTGTTGGGTCTGTTCACTGTAAATACTTTGGGTGGTGCACATTGCAATGCACTGAATAGCACAGTGAATACAGAAAGGAGGGCAGAGGGGTACCTTCTACTTTCTGTAGCCCACCACACAATTCACTGCAATGTAGCAGTGGCAATATGAAGCACTCTACTGTATATAACACTGTGTAGCTCTGTAGGTAGTCCACTTGCTTTGTACAGTAGCATTAACAAACATCTTTCCCTGAAATCGCTGTCAGGTGGGCCTCGCTACACTAACACACACTGACAAAGGCTGATGAGAGACTTTTATAAGAAGAGGCTGGCACAACTGACATTTCTCATTGTTGGCCATACTTTAACACTTGACCACAGTTCACAGGTCAGCCAATGCATTAAGGGGGATTGCTTTTGGTGTTTTCGCAAATGCACCCAGAAGTTCACCTTTAGGTGGATTGCAAACAGTAATGCCGCATACAGATGATCTTAATTTCCGACAACAAATGTTCGATGTAAGCTTGTTGTCAGAAATTGCTACCGTGTGTATGCTCCATTGGACATTTGCTGTCGGAATTTCCGACAACAACTGTTTGAGAGCTGGTTTTCAAATTTTCCGACAAGAAGGCTTATTGTTGGAAATTCCAAGCGTGTGTACACAATTCCGATGCACAAAAGTCCATGCATGTTCGGAATCAAGCAGAAGAGCCACACTGGCTGTTTAATTTTATTTTTCTCGTCATACGTGTTATACGTCACCGCATTCTAGACGTTCGGAATTTCCAACAACATTTGTGTGACCATGTATATGCAAGACAAGTTTGAGCCAACATCTGTCGGAAAAAAATCCACGGTTTTGTTGTCGGAATGTCCACGGCATAAGAGTGTGCTGTGAACCCGCTTTGTCACTGTTAACTGGAATATGGTTATTGTCATGCAGACACAGCACATGAGGTATCACTCATGCATTGCTAAAAGCCGGCAGTGTACATACACCCAGTTGCTTTAGTCACACCTCCAAATCTGACAGCTTTAAAGAAGAAGTAAACTCTCCCACTCTGATGCTTCTTTTCATTTAGTCCATTATAATAAGTAATTATTAAACTATAGCCACTGTAATCCAGCCCAAATCGCATATTACTTACTATTTAAAGAAACTTTAAAAAACTTGTTTGCAGGGGTAAGGCAGTGCCATCTTAAGTATTGTTATCTGAGTCCACAATAGAGTGTATTTCCACCCTTACATTGAGCACTTCCTGTACTGTTAACCAAGCCTCCTTCTCAATTCAATGTTTCTATGGCAACCCTGCTTCCCTGCTCATAGCTGACTTGTTTTATTTCATAGTATTTACTTATGCCAATTATGTAGTGTTTGCCTATGTCAGTCTTATCAGCTTCAGCCAATAAGACTGCAGTAATGCTGTCCGATGCCTTTTTTTCCACTCCATGTGATGTCACATGGGGTGTAGGAGGAAGCTCTGAGTGATTATGCAGACTTGTGGGATTTCAGTGTTGTGCTGTAGGAAGTCCTGATAATAGATAGACAAGCACACAGAGTGTGCCATAAATCATGGGAGATATGGGCATGCTCAGTGACGTCATTCTAAAGAACAAAAAGGGTTACAACAATACTATGCAAGTAAGGAGATATCTACAAGCAGTGTTCATTAGGGTTTTTTATTTTCTTACCTCAGGGGACACAGAGCCATAGTAATAACTATGTGGGTTATATCGGCATATCAGGTGCTGGACAATGGCACGCCCCTTAAGGCGTGAACTTCCCCCATATAACCCCTCCCATTACTGGAGTCCTCAGTTTTTTTGCCAGTGTCTAAGGTGTTAGGCACGTGTAAGGATGTGTGTACTAAGCTCCATGGGCAATAATCCTTTGATGAGAGCCAGCCATCCTGACCAGATCCATTCTGATGTCTCCGTAATGGACTAAATGAACGGTACCCGGACCTCATCATCCGAAGACACAAGGTTTTGCTTGTGAATGCTTTTAAGCTGGGCCCTGGGATCCAGTACTTTTTGGTAGTAAGGCCAATAAAAGTTTACTGGCAGGGTCTTCTCGCAGGTCCAGGATTGCGGGATTACCTGAGTGTACCCCTGTTCCTGAAGGTTTCTTTTCAAGGTCTCGGAGCCTACCGTGAAGGGCGAAGATTGTTTTTTTTTTATCTCTGACAAACCCTGCTGCGAGGAAAGGTAGGGGAGATAATCTCTCCTTCCATGTATTGTGTTGTCATGTCATGTCTATGTATCACCACTGGAGGCTGTATTGAGCACTCACCATTCTGATGCTGGAAACAGTAGAAGCTCCACTCTCCTCTCCGTTCAAGCCAGCTCAGGCCCTCAGGTATGAATTGGGATCTGATCACTTCCTGGGCCCCAGATTGGCGATTTTGATCTATTTAAATGCCAGCCAGCTGCCTCTTTTTCTTTAATAAAAAAAAGAAGGAAAAACGTTTTTCTGGGGCAAGTCGCATCCGCTCGCCGAGCGGAAGATTTACCCCCCGCCGCCGCCCACCCACCATGATGCCGGTGCTCACGCTGGAGATTCGCTTCCCTGTTTGAAACAGGAAAGGGAGCGTTTTTGCGCAGGGGGCATGGCTAAACGGCGTCAGACGCTGGCCACACATGTAGGAAGTAGTTAGAGCTCTGCAAGAGAAGCTACTGCCTGGCAGTGGAGGGATAGAGCAGAGTGGTTGCTGGTCAGGTTTGGTGACACATTTTACTTTTGGCAACATTGTACTGTGTAGCTAGGATTCATAGCAGTTATTGTACTGTACTATAGCCTAGCAAGTGAAACATTTTTTGCTGGCACTGCCTTTCCTTTGTACTGTAAGCTATGAGTGACAAAGGGACCAGGAACCCCTTTAAGGGTTCTAAGGGGTTAATGGTATACAACAAACTAAAAACCCTTCCAAAAGAATGTCCGCCCCCATGATGTCTCTCCATAGTAGGACTAAACATAGCAGATTCCCATCTAGTCCTCTGGCCCTTTTGTTGAGGCGCAGGAGGCTGGGGATCAGGTAGATCTTCCCAAATATTGGAAGATACTTATTTTTCCTCTTCAGCGGATCCTAACAGGGAGGGAGTAGCCGCTCAAGTCAGGTGTTTGTCTACTCCCTTACTTAACCCTTTTGTTGCCTGCCATGGGCTCTTGAGGTATCTACCTCTAATAGGGTTCATTTGAACCTCCCCCACCTGGGGATGTTTTTTCCTATTCATGCATAAAGTATATATTCTGAATGGGAACATTTCTATGAAAGGAATGTGAGGTTCCAGCTATTAATTCTGCAATCACCTCAGTGAGCAGAGTCTCACATGTCCAGTGGATAATGCACTGATGTTAAAGGATCCAGCAAGTTAAGGTTGGATTCTCCTTTTAAATACAATGTCTTTTGCAGATCTGGCTGCAATTGGAGTAGCTCAGTCCATTAGCCCTTTAACATCTGCTCCACTATTGTGGTGGAGCACATTTTGAGTCACGCAAATGCATTGGAATGTGGACTCCAAGGGATAGGTTAAGGAACAGGTGTGAGATACCTGAAAGTTCTGCCTGATCAGCAGGCCCGGCAAAGGGCTGGTGTATTTGACGCACTGTGTCTCACAGATGCTATGAAGGACTCGATCGTTTAAGCAGTATGGCTTATACTTGGACTAGTACAATTTTGCAGAGGTCCATGGCTGAGATATTGATCAGCCGAAGCACCAGGTGAAAAACCTTAGCCAGTCTGTGTCCCTTCCTGGGGTATGACTATTTAGAGTGCATAAGTACATCCAAAAGGGGTAAAGTTCTCTTTACCAATAAAGGAGGTTCAATCACTTCTCCTTTAATCATGCAGCCTCTCCTAATGCCTGGGGTATCTGCATTTAGGTGGTCTCGACAGGGGCAGCACTAGGATCTTGGGGCAGAAACCCCACAAAGCAGAATGCTAAGGCCTTCTCATGAAGGAGCACCCCGGTCGTTTGAGTGAAGGGAAAGGTCCTGCGATTCTCAAAGTCTGGCAGGAACAATGTTAGGAGCAGAGTGATTTCTGCGATTTTTTTTTCTCTAGGTTACATCTAGAGTTTCAAGAGCCCAGGTGACCCAGTCGGCTTTTGATCTGAGGGTCTGGGGTTTGGGTCCTGTTTGGGTGCTGCCTGTGGGGTCTTTGGGGCTGCTGATGCGGCAGTCTTTATGCAAGAGTGTCTGTCTCCTCAAAGAATGCTCCTAAGGTTCCAGAGGAAAAAAAAAAGAAAAAAGAGAAAGAAAGAAGAGAAGTGTCTCTTTCTGGTCTCTGGATCAGCTGTTATCCCAGTCAGTGATATCAGAGATTCCCTTAGTGGAAAAGGGTTTTTTGGTTCAAACCTTTTAAGGTCCCAGAGCCAAGCAGAGAGGTAAGACCCACTCTAGATCTGAATTGGCACTTAACCCTCTGCTCCTTTCATAATTCGATTGACTGTGTCCATCCTGCAAGGAGGGGAGTTGCATATCTCCATGTGCCAAAGTTTCCCGCTTACCAGAAATCTCTGCGGTTTGAAATATAAAATTATTTTTATCAATCGTGGCACTGCTATTCAGCTTTGCCACAGCACTACGAGTGTTCTGAAAGATTCTGGTACCTCCTTTAGCCAGGTTAAAGGCTCAAGGCATAGCGGTCCTAGCCTATTAGAAGATATACTTTGAATAGATAATTTAGTCTCAGGTCTAAAACCAGAGTCTGATCTCAGCTGTAGATAGCTGAAATCTCTAGATTCTTAGCTTAGGAAGATTCTCCTTAAAACCATCAAGGAGGTTAGTTGGGGGCTGGTTATAGATACCATACAGAAGAAGGTATTCTTACACCAGACGTGAATCAGTTCCATTGTAGGACTAATTCAACTTATCAGGAAAGGAAAATTCCTTCAGTTTGGCTGCAGGAGATTTTTAGGGGAAATGGTGGCCTCCTTCAAGGCCATCCCTTACGCGCAGTTTTATTCAAAGACTGCTTCAAGACACCATCCTGTTGGTCTGGAATAAAAAGTATTCAGGCCTTGTTTGTTTCCAATACGCTTGGCTCCCAACATAGGACAGAGCTCAAATTGGTGGTTGTTATCCAGCAGGAGGGAAAATCTTTATCCTGAAAGGTGTTAACAACAGATGCCAGCCTTCTATGCTGGGGATCAGCCCTGGAAGAAGATTCTATCCAGGGGAGATGGTCCAGGTTAGAGGACCTTGCCTATCAACTTTGTTGGGAGTTTCAGGCAGTACATCTGGCCATAGAATCTTGGTGGTCAGATTACGGGACTGTCCTGACAGGATTCAGTCTGACAGAGCCACGGCGGTGGCTTACATCGATCACCAGGGGAGGCACGAGAAGTCATGCAGCCCAAGAAGAGGTGAATAAGGTTCTAGCTTTGGCAGAACACAACACTCCTTGCCTATCTGCAATTTTAATATTTCAGGCGTACTACTTGAGATGCCAACAATTATTTCCGGGAGAATGATCTCTTCACCCCGACATCTTCCTAGCAGTATGTCAGATGGGGTACTCCGGACATGGACCTATACGCATCCAAATTCATTGATAAGGTCGACAACTTTATGTCAAACAAGGGGTCCGCTAGCAGGCGGAACAGACGCATTAGTCTTCCCAGGGGATCAGTTCTCACTGATCTATGCATTTCTTCCAGCTCCGCTATTTCCGCGGCTTCTCCACAGGATTAAGCAGGAACAGAAGGAGGTGATTCTGGTGGCCCCAGCGGGACACAGATCTTAATTTATCGAGATCATAAAGAGGGCAGTTGAAGTCCTTTGGACTCTGCCATTATAGCCAGACCTTTTTGCACAGGGTCTGGTATTTCATCCTACTTTACGGACAAGGAGTTTAACAGGTTTGACTGTTGAATCCCACTCTATAAAAGATCGTGGGTGATCTCCTTCAGTAGTGTCTACTTTAATGCTAGGAAGCCGGCTTCCAGAATCACTTACTATAGAATCTGGAAGGCATAGGTTTCTTGGTATGGATCCAGGGGTTGGCACCCCAAGAAGTATGTCAATAGGCAGGATTCCTGCTAATGGGATCTGAAATGAAGCTGGCCTTGACTTTTATCAAGAGCCAGATCCAGGCGGTGTCGATGTCTTTTCCTACGGCCTCTTGCTTCCTACTCTTGGCGTGTAGCTTATTCAGGGGGTAACGCGGTTTATTCCCTTTATCAAGGCACCTCTAAATCCTTAGGATTTAAAATTGGTCTTGTCGGCTTTGTTTAATCAGCCGTTTGAACCTTACGAGAAATTCTCTTGGTTCTTTGAAAAGAAAGATAATCTTTTTTGCTTGCCATTTCTTCTGCTAGAAGAGTATTAGACCTAACGGCTCTGTCTTGTGAGAACCATATTTCATCATGCATAAGGACAAGGTGGTTTGATGTCCTCATCCTGAATTCTTACCAAGTGGTAACAGGTTTTCATTTAAACCAAGATATTATTCTTCCTTGTTTCTCCCCAGAAGCCTTAATCTGGGGAAGAGAAAGCACTACAGTCTCTTGATGTAGTAAGAGCAATCAGAATCTATTTAAGGGCAACCGCTCAGGTTCGCAAAACACAGGTTTTGTTTGTACTGCCAGAGGGTCCAAGATAGGGACAGGCAGTGTCAAGATCCACTATTTTCCAAATGGATTTGTCAAGTGATTGATCAAGCTTCAGCTTAAAGAAGAAAATTCTTCCTTCTCATATTAAGAGCACACTCATCCAGGGAGATTATTGCCTCTTGGGTGGTATATCATCAGGCCTCTATGGCTCAGATCTGTAAGACCACAACATGGGTCTTTGGTTCAGATGTTTATCCGATTTTTTTCAAATTAATATTAAAGGTCATGAGGATATTGCCTTTGGGCACAGCATACACTGTAGGCTGCAGTATGAGTCCTCTGGCCTCCTGTTTCCTTGATTCTGTCTCCCCCCTTCAGTTTCCATTCCTATGGGACATCCCACATAGTTATTACTATGTCTCTGTGTCCCCTGATGTAAGAAAAGAAAATAGGATTTTTAAAACAGCTTACCTGTAAAATCCTTTTCTTTGATGTACATCAGGGGACACAGCCGTCCCTCCCTTCTTCTTATACACTTTGATTGCTTGGCTACAAAACTGAGGACTCCCAGTAATGGGAGGGGTTTTATGGGGGAAGTTCACGCCTTAACCAGTTGCCGACCGCCGCACGCCGATGTACGTCGGTAGAATGGCACGGGCAGGCATAAGGACATACATGTACGTCCCTTGCCTCCCGCGGGTCGGGGGCCCGATCGGGCCCCCGCCCGGTGCCTGCGGCGGTCGGTTTTCGTCCGGGAGCGATCCGGGACGAGGGGGCGGCCATTCATTCATGGCCACCCCCTCGCGATCGCTCCCGACGAATAGAAATCCCCGGTGACATCACTTCCTCTCCTGTAATGTAAACACAGGAGAGGAAGTGATGTATTCTCTCCTCCGTGTCGGTATTTTTCATTCCGACACGGAGGAGAGCGGATCGGTGAGTTGCACCAACACTCTACACACACAGTAGAACATGCCAGGCACACTCACACCCCCCCTTTACCCCCCGATCACCCCCCCAATTACCCCTGCCCCCCAGTCACAGTGACACCGATGTCATTTTTTTTTTTTTTTTTGCATTGGTGTCATTTGTGACTGTAATAACTGTTAGGGCAGTTAGGGTTAGCCCCCTTTAGTTCTAATGTACCCCCCTAACCCCCCAATAAAGGTTTAACCCCGTGATCACCCCCCGTCGCCAGTGTCACTAAGGCTGGGTTCACATTGCAGCGGTTTATGAGAACGAATGTGATTCGCACCGCACTGCAGTGCAAATCACATCCGATCTCTGTGCGATTCGAGTTCAGCCATTCGCCGCACCCGCCGCACCCGCCACACCCGCCGCACCCGCCGCAAATTCGCACGGGACCCTTTTTTTGGCCCGCAGCAGAATCGGATCGCATGGGTGTTCACACCATGCGATCCGAGTTTGCAGATCGCACTGCGATATGCGAACTGATCTGGGGGTGTCAGTAACATTTCACTGACACTCCCAGCAGTTCGCATAGGGCAGTGTGAACTGCCGCCGGGAGGCATGCGATGCGGGAACCCGCCGCGGATTCGCGGCGTTTCCGCATCGCTCCAGTGTGAACCCAGCCTAATAAGCAATCATTTTTCTGATCGCCGTATTAGTGTCACAGGTGACGCTAGTTAGGCAGGTAGGTATTTAGGTTCGCCGCAGCTTTTTATAGCGCCAGGGACCCCCATATACTACCGCATAAAGCCCCCTGATTGCCCCCTAGTTAACCCTTTCACCAGTGATCACCATATAACTGTTACAGGTGACGCTGGTTGGTTAGTTATTTTTTTATAGTTTCAGGGCACCCGCCATTTATTACCTAATAAAGGTTTAACCCCCTGATCACCCGGCGGGTGTCATTTGTGACTAATAACTGTTAGGGCAGTTAGGGTTAGCCCCCTTTAGTTCTAAGGTACCCCCCTAACCCCCCCAATAAAGGTTTAACCCCGTGATCACCCCCCGTCGCCAGTGTCACTAAGGCTGGGTTCACATTGCAGCGGTTTATGAGAACGGATGTGATTCGCACCGCACTGCAGTGCAAATCACATCCGATCTCTGTGCGATTCGAGTTCAGCCATTCGCCGCACCCGCCGCACCCGCCGCACCCGCCGCAAATTCGCACGGGACCCTTTTTTTGGCCCGCAGCAGAATCGGATCGCATGGGTGTTCACACCATGCGATCCGAGTTTGCAGATCGCACTGCGATATGCGAACTGATCTGGGGGTGTCAGTAACATTTCACTGACACTCCCAGCAGTTCGCATAGGGCAGTGTGAACTGCCGCCGGGAGGCATGCGATGCGGGAACCCGCCGCGCATTCGTGGCGTTCCCGCATCGCTCCAGTGTGAACCCAGCCTAATAAGCGATCGTTTTTCTGATCGCTGTATTAGTGTCACAGGTGACGCTAGTTAGGCAGGTAGGTATTTAGGTTCGCTGCAGCTTTTTATAGCGCCAGGGACCCCCATATACTACCGCATAAAGCCCCCTAATTGCCCCCTAGTTAACCCTTTCACCAGTGATCACCATATAACTGTTACAGGTGACGCTGGTTGGTTAGTTATTTTTTTATCGTTTCAGGGCACCCGCCATTTATTACCTAGTCTCACTAGTGTACCCCTAAATTTAGGGGTGTCTACTTTCCAAAATGGGGTCATTTGGGGGGGGTTTGTGCCATCTTGGCATTTTATGGCCTTCAAAACTGTAACGCCCTTAGAAAGCCTGAAGGCGGTGCTTGGTTTTCGGGGCCCCGTACGCGGCTAGGCTCCCAAAAAGTCCCACATATGTGGTATCCCCGTACTCAGGAGAAGCAGCAGAATTTATTTTGGGGTGTCATTTCACATATGCCCATGGCATGCGTGAGCAATATATCATTTAGTGACAACTTTGTGAAAAAAAAAAAAAAAAAAAAAAGGTTTGTAAATTTCCCGCAACTTGTGGCAAAATATAAAATATTCCATGGACTCAACATGCCTCTCAGCAAATAGCTTGGGGTGTCTACTTTCTAAAATGGGGTCATTTGTGGGGGTTTTGTGCCATCTTGGCATTTTATGGCCTTCAAAACTGTAATAGGTAGTGAGAAGTGAACTCAAAAATTTACGCCCTTAGAAAGCCTGAAGGCGGTGCTTGGTTTTCGGGGCCCCGTACGCGGCTAGGCTCCCAAAAAGTCCCACATATGTGGTATCCCCGTACTCAGGAGAAGCAGCAGAATTTATTTTGGGGTGTCATTTCACATATGCCCATGGCATGCATGAGCAATATATCATTTAGTGACAACTTTGTTAAAAAAAAAAAAAAAAAAAAAAAGTTTGTAATTTTCCCGCAACTTGTGGCAAAATATAAAATATTCCATGAACTCAACATGCCTCTCAGCAAATAGCTTGGGGTGTCTACTTTCTAAAATGGGGTCATTTGTGGGGGTTTTGTGCCATCTTGGCATTTTATGGCCTTCAAAACTGCAATAGGTAGTGAGAAGTGAACTCAAAAATTTACGCCCTTAGAAAGCCTGAAGGCGGTGCTTGGTTTTCGGGGCCCCGTACGCGGCTAGGCTCCCAAAAAGTCCCACATATGTGGTATCCCCGTACTCAGGAGAAGCAGCAGAATTTATTTTGGGGTGTCATTTCACATACGCCCATAGCATGTGTGAGCAATATATCATTTAGTGACAACTTTGTGTAAAAAAAAAAAAAATTTTTTTTTTTTGTCATTATTCAATCGCTTGAGGCAAAAAAATAAAATATTCAATGGGCTCAACATGCCTCTTATCAATTTCCTTAGGGGGTCTACTTTCCAAAATGGGGTCGTTTGGGGGGGTTTTGTACTGCCCTGCCATTTTAGCACCTCAAGAAATGAGATAGGCAGTCGTAAACTAAAAGCTGTGTAAATTCCAGAAAACGTACCTTAGTTTGTAGATGTGACAACTTTTGCGCAAACCAATAAATATACAATTATTGACTTTTTTTTTACCAAAGACATGTGGCTGAATACATTTTGGCCTAAATGTATGACTAAAATTGAGTTTATTGGATTTTTCTAATAACAAAAAGTAGAAAATATCATTTTTTTTCAAAATTTGCGGTCTTTTTACGTTTATATCGCAAAAAATAAAAATCGCAGAGGCAATCAAATACCATCAAAAGAAAGCTCTATTTGTGGGAAGAAAAGGACGCAAATTTTGTTTGGGTACAACATTGCATGACCGCGCAATTACCAGTTAAAGCAGCGCAGTGCCAAAGTGTAACAAGACCTCTGGTCATTTACCAGCAAAATGGTCCGGTCTGAAAGTGGTTAAGGGGCGTGCCAGTGTCCAGCACCTGATATGCAAATATAACCCATAACTCATATAGTTATTACTATGGCTCTGTGTCCCATGATGTACATCAAAGAAAAGGATTTAACAGGTAAGCTGTTTTAAAAATCCTATTTTTATACTGATTTACATGGGACAAAGTTGTGGGCGAGAGTTTACAACCACTTTAAGTAGATGGTTCCAAATCATGGCTAATCTCAACAGCAATGTCGTCCCTACAAGGGCATATTTGGGGCACACAGTGAAATGTGCATTGTACTTGTATGTAAAGCCAAGATCTATGTATTAGTATGTTTAGCATCATGCCTCACTGTATAGTTTTCCTAAGTAAACTGCTTTTATAAATCTGTTTCTTATGTGGAGATCCCCCACTTCCCCTTCAAGGGTGACAATCCTAAAGCCGGGTACATATGGGCCGAATGTTGGGACACCCAATATTGTTTATGTTGGTCTGTTCGACAGATGCCAGCTGTTTGACCGGCTTCTGACAGACGTGCATGCTGCAAAACCAGCAGCCGACCAACTCCCAATCAGTGCTCTCAGCCAATGGCAGAGAGTGCTGATCAGAATGTTCTGGCAGGGGGGGTCATCCCTCTGTCAGAACACAATAGCTCAGTGGGGGAGATCACTATACTAAAATTGCATAGTTAGTATAGCTTTTTTTTGTTCAACCCGCTGGGTTGAATGGAAAAAAACTAATGGTGTGTAACAGGCTTAAGCCACTGCCCTACATTTAGCAGATGTATTGTAAGCCTGCTGAGCAAACTCCTTTAGTTGGAGATTAAATTGCCTATTAGATAGACTGACCAGATAAGGCAGGCCAGTGGTCAACTGAAGGAGATCAGGCAAACATTGCTGTTGTTAATTGCAGGATATCCAGGTAAGAAGGTCTACAACAGATTCTCAAACAAAACACTATAAAAAAAAACTATACAGAAGGGAATGATGCTAAACATACTGAAATAATATATTTTGGGTTTACTTATACTGTAACTATTTGACACAAAGACCAATTATGACATTTCTGTCATACATGAAAAAAAATTCATTTTTTGCTAGAAAATTACTTACAATCCACAAACATTATATATTTTTCTAAGTGGAGGCCCTAGACAATAAAATGGTGATTGTTGCAATTTTTTATGTCATACGATATTGGTACAACGGTTTTCACGTGCAAATTTTTGGGAAAAATAAACTTTAGTGAAATTTAGTGAACACAAACACAATATAATACTAAATTTTAGTAAAATGTAAAAGATGATTTAATTTCAAATAAATAGATACCAAACATGTCATGCTTTAAAATTGTGCATGCCCGTGGAATGGCGACAGTACTTTAAATGATATACTGACAGGGTTTTAAAAGCCTTTACAGGTTACCAATTTAGGGTTATACAGGAGGTCTGGCACTAGATTTATTGCAATTGCTCTAACATTTATGGTGATACCTCACTTGTACGGTGCAATCACTATTTACATTTATGTGCAGGATTTACGTACACAATTTTTTTTTTTGGATCAACTTTATTGCTATCACAAGGGATGAACAACATTCCTTGTGATAGCATGGGCTGTGACAGGTCCTCTTTATAGAGAGAGAACTGGGGTCTATTATCGATTTCTATTTTTTTTCTTTTCCATATCTATTTTCTGGTCTCCAAAGCAGCTGATCAAACCAAGAACTGTTTGATCAAATGCTTTCCAAGCATGTAAAGGCTTTTATACAAAAAAAACAAAACCAGAAGTGACAAAAGCCTCATTGGTTTCTGACATCACAGAGGGAAAGGAACAATGTCAGTTCCTTTCACTCTGTGTATACCATCGGGCTCCCCAATGGTCAGGAAGAGCCCAGCTGAAAAAACACATACCAGGATCATGACTGTAGCAAGTCATGGTCCTAGTATAACCACTTCAACCTAAGGCCATATATATTTGGCTTATAGCGGGGAACTATTTCCATTTGCAACACTGTGGTTCTAAAAAGGATTTAGTGTACTAAACAAAGTGCATTGCATTTTGCTTTAAAGTATATTTATCTGTTACCTATAACAATTCATTTTAATGTTGAATTCCATTTACTGTTTATTTTATTGCTTCTTGGCAGAAATTCAATAAAATAAACAGTCAAATAAATGGAAATATGAGATGAGGAGAAATTAACAAAGTGGATATAATTTCAGTTCTGGGTAAGGCCATTCCTAGGTCATGGAATGTACGTATTCTGATTGCTGATCCAGCATTGATTTCTCTCTTCTTTTTTTTTTTTTGCTTCTTTCCAAAGATCTACATCTTATCACTTTTAATTACTTTTTCCTTGATGTCAGTGATAAGTGCATTAAAGCAAAGAGAGGTTCATGGCTCCCTGAGAGAGGCATTTTTTTTCTATTCCCTTGTATGAGTTACGTAACTTGATTTTCTGATCATCTCTCTCATAATTACAATAGGATTAAGCAGGCAGTGCCGATCAGAGTGACCGCTTCATTTAGATGTGAAGGGCTGGAACAGGAAAGGCCAAGGTTATATATAATTCAATGAAGCAGCAATCAATATGGTTCATTAGAGAAGGAAGACACAGGATAAGCTTTGTAATTTGGTTATATCTCACTGCTTGCTCAAGGGTAAAAACTTATGACACCCCACTCCCCCCCACGATAATGTGCATCTATCATCGCCAACTGATTTGGATTCAGTCTCGCTGGTTGTTAACACTGTCTGTCTGGGCTGTAAAATTCAATAGAACTTTACAGTCAAAAATCAAGCGGGTAAGAGGAAAGGAGAGAACAGCGAAAAAAATAAAGAAGCAGAAAAATGTTTAGAAATGATTTCTAACTTTTTTACATATTTATCACTTTTGGATCATCTACTGAAAATATAGAGTATATTAAAATGATAATCCTATCCTACTCTACTGTGGTATGAAGACAGATTATAAATTGTAGCTTTTAGTCCTGAAGGAATCTGCCGCAGTAGTAAATACATTTGCACAGAGCATGCTCCACCTTAGTACAGAGTTTACTCTCTAGAGTCCATATACCCTCCAAGGGTCCTCACTCTGCGCTAGCCACACTCCAACAAGCAAAATAGTTTTTTTGAGCGGTCTTCCACATTCCTCATTAAGACCTCTCAAATAATTTGAAAGTATAGCACGATTTGGTCTACATATACAGTGCCTTGAAAAAGTATTCATACCCTTGAAATTTTCCACATTTTGTCATGTTACAACCAAAAACGTAAATGTTTTTTATTGGTATTTTATGTGATAGACCAACACAAAGTGCCACATAATTGTGAAGTGGAAGAAAAACAATAAATGTTTTTTTTATACAAATAAATATGTGAAAGGTGTAGGGTGCATTTGTATTCAGCCCCCCTGAGTCATTAATTTGTAAAACCACCTTTTGCTGCAATTACAGCTGCAAGTCTTTTTGGGGATGTCTCTTCCAACTTTACACATCTAGAGAGTGACATTTTTGCCCATTCTTCTTTGAAAAATAGCTCAAGCTCTGGCAAATTGGATGGAGAATGTCTGTGAACAGCAATTTTTAAGTCTTGCCACAGATTCTCAGTTGGATTTAGGTCTGGATATTGACTGGATCATTCTAACACATAGATATGCTTTGATCTAAACCATTCTATTTTAGCTCTGGCTATATGTTTAGGGTTGATGTCCTGCTGAAAGGTGAACTTCCGCCCTAGTCTCAAGTCTTTTTCAGACTCTAATGCCGTTTACACACGAGTGGAATGTCCGACAGAAAAAGTCAGATGGGAGCTTTTTATTCTATATTCCGACCGTGTGTATGCCCCATCAGACTTTTTACGTCAAAAATTCTAACGGACCTAGAAAGAGAACATGTTCTATATTTTTCCGACTGAACAAATTCCTATTGGGAAAACCGCTCGTCTGTATGCTGTTCGGACGTACCAAAAACAGTGCATGCTCTGAAGCAAGTACGAGACGGAAGAAAAAACGAACTTACCACTAACTGTGGTAAAACTAGCATTCATAATGGAGATAGCACATTCCTCATGCAGCTAATTTTGTGATCTTTTAATGCAGTGCATTCTTTTGTTCTTTATAATGCTAGAATAATGAAGTTGTTTTGCTGCTGATATTCACACAGAGTTCTCACAAACATATTTCTTCATTATTTCTCACGATCTCATGAATAATCTTTTAATTTTCTCCATAATAATGTTTAGAATACATTTTTATAGTCTTTTTTTTTATTTCATCAAGATCTCCTTTTTTTGAATTATTTAGAAATGATTTTCTAGTGATCTCCATATATAATTTTATTTTTTTGTGTCAATTTACCACAATAACATTATTATCTTGTATTTTTTTATTAACCTCAAGGAGGTTGGTGTCCCTTGTTAATTTGACATTGTCTTTTAGAAATGTACCTGCCTACTCACAAACTGTCCTTTTTTGTAGAAAAACACATAGGCATTTGCAAAGCACACATCAAGTCTGTGGAAAATAAAATTGTTAACTTGAGGAGCCCAATCTGGTCCAGGACTCCCAGAGATCAGGACCAGCAGCAGATGACATATATGCCCCCAGGCTGCGGTACTGCAACAACCTGCGTCTTTTGTCAGACCAGACTGAAGCCAGGTCATCACTTTCTTCTCTTCACTGCAGCCTTCCTTCCACGCTTCCCTGCAGCCTTCCCTGCAGCCTTCCTTGGAGGCTGTGGCTCTGGTGGTGGACTTGTGGCAGGAGGAGGAGGAGGATGGGCGAGCTCAAATATGTGGCTGTTCTCAGTCAGCTGGCCCCTCAACCCCTTCTGAAGGGTCTCACCAAAAAGTCCTTCACAGAGGAGACATTGGCCCTCCTCCATTTTCATCAATCTAGTGGCTAGATAGCAGCCATAGGCCTCTTCAGCTTGGGGGGGGGGGGGCTTCTGAGGATATCACTTGCTTCCCTAATGAGGCCCAGTGCTGCCTCCTCCATCACTGTTCCCTTCATGGGCCTTTTTGTTGTACAGCGGAGGGGAGGCACCTGGGATTGGGTGAGGCTCCTACTGGGCCTACCCACCTGCTGGCTGACACTGGGCCCAGCCACCTCCTGACTGACACTGGGCACAGCCTCCTCCTGGCTGCCACTTTCCAGACCCTCCTCCTGGCTGAGCTCATTCTGTGTATAAAAAAGGGACATAGTTTTAGTTTTTGCTTCCTCAATCACACACAATTTTTAGCTCATGACTTGCAAATTGAATGTTAATAAATAGAAAAGACTATCATTCTGACCCCAGCATTTTTCATTCTTGTCCCAAATATTTTTGGCCACTACTGTCTATTAATATGTAAATCTCTTTGTTTTAAATCATGAATGTGATATCAATTATAACATCTAGTTAACATCATTAATATTAGGACAATAAATATGTCTAAAAATAATATACCTGGCTCCAGCTGGGCGCATCCACTTCTTCCAGGATGGAAGGTCCAGGTTATTCCTCATCAGCCTCTGCTGGGTTGAGGGAAGGGTGGAGGGAAGGCTGCAGGGAAGGGTAGAAAGTGATTCCTTGCCTTCAGTCTGGGTACATACACTTGCACTGCTGATCTTATTACACTCCTTCTCATACAGGTTCCTCAAGATCCCAATTTTCCTTTCCAAGAACCCAATGGTTGCATTGGGGACCCAAATCTTCACAAATTCCAGAAGTTTCTCCAGCGTTAACCTGCTAGCTTGTTTACTATAATATACAGTAAGCTGTGTTTCCCCTCCCACAAATTCCTCATCTCCCTGTATTTGTCTATGAAACTGGCCATGAATTCTGGGTCCTTATAGGGATTCATATTTGCTGTAAGACAATACACCAGACAAAAACACTAATGTCAACCTAAACTCCCATAATCTTATTCCAATATAGGCCTCAATCTTGAATCAGTATAGGCCACTGATGGCCCAAGTTCAAATTTTACCTTCGTTTGGGACCTATGCCACTATGTACGACACATACACTTGATATACACTGCGCATGCATGAAACTCCACCCACGTTGCCCTCCCCTGACATTCTTTCTAGAATATTCCCCGCCCCATCTAGTTCGGCGCGCAGTAGGAGCGACATGGCGGAAACAGAGCAGGTGTGCGATAAGAGCAGTAACAAGGAGGAGGAAAGCCTGGAGGCCGAAACGTGCCGATCCCGGAGGAGAAGATTTAAGGCCTCAAATATGGCCTTTCTGGAGATGGTGGAGATGGTGGACATCATGAGGAGGAATGACTATGATAGCAAAAATGGAGCGCACACCATCCTGAATGTGAGAAAGGCCAAAATCATGACAAAAGTTGTGAAGAGTCTGCACACAAATTTTGGGGTATGACGATCAAAGGAGCAAATGAGGAAACGCTGTTCAGACCCGAAACTGAGGGAGCAGGATCAGCATAGCAGGATCAAGAAAGTTTTTCTAAAAAGTAAGTAGTTGTCGTGTGTTCCGATTATTATTATTACTTGCATGCTGCACCATGTGGTTTTCATTACTGTTGTACAGTTTAAAATGGCAACTTTCATGTTCGTGGGCACATTAATCGGTCGTAGGAAGCATTGTTCACTCATTAAATACAATGTTTTTGGCAGATACAGGTTAAATACATTAGGTCATGCCTATTTGTGTAAAAATACGTTTTGTACATTGATGTCTAGATGTGTTTGTAACTAGAATGAAATGCAAGCTTGATTCAGTGTAATGTAAGGAGAGGACACTCAGCAGCCGATTACACATCTGGACTCAAGAGCACTAGTGTGGCACACAAGAACAAACTTTTTAAGGTGTCCCACAAAGGTGCTCCAGTGGATACTTGGGGTGTCTCCATGTGTGGAAATTAACAGAAAAAGGTAAGTATTCCAGCTTGGGTAAGGTAAAAAATCAAGTCTTCAGCTTGGAACTCTGCCCAAAACAAACAATTGTACCCTACTTCCGAACAATGTTTCCTATTCCTATTTCTGGACTCAAATATCTGTGTGCTAAGTATACCTTTTTGTTTCATTCTCATAGGGGAGAAAAGACTCGAAGGACACCACTCAGATAACACCAGGAACCCCCCACCTGAGAAATAAGGGGAACTCAGCACAACACCACACCCTGAGGATCTGGAGGAAGGAGAGGTGGAGGAAGTCGTGAGATTGTCACCACAACAGGTAAGTGTCTGACATCCCAGCTTCAGGTACTATATGCATGCCTGCATATTTATAATACATGTTTTTACTCAAATTGTTAGGTGATGTGCTGGTTATTGAAGAGCAAGCTGAACATTTCACAAGCGACAGTGCCACAAAGACTAATCAACGACATCATGGTGTGGAATGGTGATGGAATGGTGATGGTGAATGGAATGGTGAACAGGGATGAGCTTTATGTTTGAGTCAAACTCGTGTTCGACTTGAACATTGGCTGTTCGCCAGTTCGCCGAACAGTGAACAATTTTGGGTGTTTGCAGCAAATACGAATGCTGTGGAACAACCTTTAAAAGTGAGAGAAATCAAAAGTCCTAATTTTAAAGGCTTATTTGCATGGTATTGTCATAAAAAGTGTTTGGGGACCTGGATCCTGTCCCGGGGAAAAAAAATGTTTTAAAAAGGGCCATTTTTTTCGGGAGCAGTGATTTTAATAATGCTTAAAGTGAAACATTAATAGTGTAATATTCCTTTAAATTTCGTACCTGGAGGGTATAGTATGCCTGTAAAGGGGCGCATGTTTCCCTTTTTTAGAACAGTCTGACAGCAAAATTAAAATTTCTAAAGGAAAAAACGGGGGGGGGGGGGCGGCGGGATCTGGGGGTCGCCTTGTTAAAGGGGTCTTCCAGATTCCGATAATCCCCTGCCCATAGACCCCAACAAGGGCAAGGGTTGTGGGGATGAGACCCTTCTCACCTTCAACATGAGGACAAGGTGCTTTGAGGGACTACCTCAAAGCACCCTCCCAATGTTGAGGGCATGTGGCCTGGTACAGTTCAAGAGGGGGGCCCTCTCGTCCCCCCTCTTTTACTGCAGCCTGCCAGGTTGCGTACTTGGATAAGGGTCTGGTATGGATATTTGGGGGGACCCCACGCCATTTTTTTAAAAATTTTGGCACGGGGTTCCCCTTAGAATCCATATCAGACCTGAAAGGCCTGGTATGGAATTTAGGGGGATCCCCATGCATTTTTTTAAAAAAAAATTGGGGGTTTCCCTGTGGGGAAATCCCCATGCCATTTTTATCAATGAACTTTTATGTGTATTGTGGACCGACAATTCATTATAGAGTAGTTTTGAATTACTTTTTTTTCCTTTAGAAATGTAATTTTGCTGTCAGACTGTTCTAAACATGGGAAACATGCACCCCTTTACAGGCATACTATAGACACCCCCCCAGGTACGAAATTTAAAGGAATATTACACTTTTATTGTTTCACTTTAAGCATTATTGAAATCACTGCTCTGGAAAAAACGGCTGTTTTTAAAACTTTTTTGGTTATTGATACATGTCCCCTGGGGCAGGATCCAGGTCCCCAAACACTTTTTATGACAATACCATGCATATAAGCCTTTAAAATTAGCACTTTTGATTATTTATGTTCGTGTTCCATAGACTTTAACGGTGTTCGCGTGTTCAAACACATTATTTTCCTGTTCGCATGTTCTGGTGTGAACTGAAAGGGGGGGGGGGGGGTTTGTTCGGCTCATCCCTAATAGTGAAATTGAGATCATAAGGAAGAAACTCAGTGTTATAGAACAACAGATGAAGAACATGACTGATGTGTTGGGTAGAATCTGCATTTCTTCCAAATGCCACCATTTCTCCATTTCTTGGACTTTACCAAAAACTTTTTTTTGACATTATTTTAAAAGCCACATTTTGAAGATGCAAACAGTGTGTCAACATGGGGGTATATTATTGTATGCGTTTTGTGGTTGCAACCCCTTCCTCGTAACTCTAGTAGGTGAGAGGAAAGGGTTGCACCTCCAAAACACATCCATTGATCCCCCCATGATGGGAGATAGAACATGTTGACATTAGGCATGCGGTCAGGAGTGAAATGCTCATTTTGACTTCCAAATTGTGTGCATCTTCAAAATTTGGCTTTTACAAGGGTGACATCACCCCATCTGATGAAGGCAATATCAAGACTAGGGATGAGCTTCGTGTTCGAGTCGAACGTACGTTCGACTCGAACATTGGCTGTTCGGCCGTTCAGCGAATTCCGAACGTTTGGGCCGTTCGCGTCAAAATTCGAGTGGCGCGCGCGTGCGGACCACAATGCACTGCGGTGGCGCAGTGCATTGCTGGCTCATGATTGGCCAAGCATGCACTGTGACCCCGCATGCTTGGCCAATCGTAGCGCCAGCAGCGAGGAGAGCCATGATTGGCCACAGGCATCCTGCCTGTGGCCAATCATAGCTCAGGCCGTGTAGTGCACGCCCCACACTATATAAGGCCGCCTTTGAGGCGGCCTCGTGTAGTGTGTTAGCATCTGAAGCAGTGGGTGTTCTGTGTACCTTCAACACAGTACACACCGATCGTTTTTGGCTGATTTCCTATCTTGCTGCTGTGTAGTGGTTGTTGTCTGTGCCCTGACTGCAGTATACACCACTATATTCACCTCACCTATATAGCTAGTGATCTAGCTTTAACCACTTAACAACTGGCCATTGCCGATTAACGGCTTCAGGGCGGTTGTTTAACTCTGAGAGGCCGTTAATTAACGGCCTCCCAGAATTCTGCTCTCGCGCGCCCCCTGGGGCGCGCACTCGAGAGCATCCGTGACCGCCGGGTCCACAGGACCCGGCGCATCACGGATCACGGTAAACGGCCGCTCGTCGCGGCCGTTTACCACGTGATCGCTCCGTCAAATGACGGAGTGATCACGTGGTAAACAAACCGACGCCGGTTCCTCCCTCCCCTCTCTGTACCGATCGGTACAGCGGAGGGGAAAGAGATCGGTGTCAGCAGCGATGTGGGCTGCATCTGCAGTGCCCACATCGCTGCTCACCGAATTTAACCCCTCAATTCCCTGCCAATACTCTGCAATACCAGTGCATACTCTGCAGTACCCTGCCATTACTCTGCAGTACCCCGCCATTACTCTGCAGTGCAGTACCCTGCCATTACTCTGCAGTACCCTGCCATTACTCTGCAGTACCCCCCAATACTCTGCAGTACCCCCCAATACTCTGCAGTACCCGCCATTACTCTGCAGTACCCCGCCATTACTCTGCAGTGCAGTACCCTGCCATTACTCTGGAGTACCCTGCCATTACTCTGTAGTACCCCCATTACTCTGCAGTAACCCCCATTACTCTGCAGTACCCTGCCATTACTCTGGAGTACCCCCCAATACTCTGCAGTACCCTGCTATTACTCTGTAGTACCCCGCCAATACCCCGCCAATACTCTGCAATACCCTGCCATAAATTGCCATACCCAGCCATACTCGGAGATACCCAGCCATACTCGGTGATACCCTGAAATACCCAGCCATAGACGCCCCCCACCCCTCACCGCCCTCCAGTGCTTCTACCAACTCGCCAGTACGATCAAAGCCAGAATCTTTTTTTTATTTTTTATTTCAGGCTTCCCAGCCTAGAGGTAAGATGTGGGGTCATATTGACCCCCAGATTTCACTGTAAAGAGGACCTGTCACCCCATATTCCTATTACAAGGGATGTTTACATTCCTTGTAATAGGAATAAAAGTGATCAAAATATATTTTTGGGGCAAAAAATGTCAAACTAAAATAAATAAAGTAAAATGAACAATAAAAAAAAAAAAATTTTTTTTAAAGCGCCCATGTCCCCATGTGCTCGCATGCGTAAGCCCCGCCCACATATGAAAACGGTGTTCAAACCACACATGTGAGGTATCGCCGAGAACGTTAGAGCAAGAGCAATAATTCTAGTCCTAGACCTCCTCTGCAACTCAAAACATGTAACCAGTAAAAAAAAATTTAAGCGTCGCCTATGGGGATTTTTTAAGTAGCGACGTTTGGCGCCATTCAACGGGCATGTGCAATTTTGAAGAGTGACATGTTTGATATCTATTTACTCAGCATAACTTCATCTTTCACTTTATGCAAACATTGGGCTAACTTTACTGTTTTTTTTGTTTGTTTTTTAAGCACAAAACTGTTTTTTCCCCCCAAAAAATGCGTTTGAAAAATTGCTGTGCAAATACTGTGTGAGATAAAAATTTGCAACGACCACCATTGTATTCTCCAGGGTCTTTTGGTATGCATATGCTGTGTGTGTGAAATAACCTGATAATATGAAAATTTTGTGAAAAAAAAAAAAAAAGGAAATAGGCCATCAGTACTTCAGGTGTGATCAATTTTCAGATATTGGCACCATAGCTTGTGGACTCTATAACTTTCACAAAGACCAAATAATATCCACCAATTTGTACTTATTTTTACCAAAGATATGTAGTAGTATGAATTTTGGCCAAAATTTATGAAGAAAAAATTACTAATCTGCTAAATTTTATAACAGAAACGAAGAAAAATTCATTTTTTCGCAGAATTTTCGGTCTTTTTTCTTTTATAGCACAAAAAATAAAAACCTGAGAGGTGATTAAATACCACCAAAAGAAAGCTCTATTTGTGTGAAAAAAAGGACAAACATTTTCTATAGGTCCAGTGTTGCATGACTGAGTAATTGTCATTCAAAATGTGAGGGCACCGAAAGCTGAAAATTGGTCTGGTTATTAAGGGTGTTTAAGTGCCCAGTGGTTAATAATAGAGCTTGCAGTCAGTAGTGTTAGGAGTGCGTGCTGTCTGCGTGCTCTGTACCCAGTACATACCGCTATAATATAGGGCAGGCCCCTACTTTCAAACATCCAACTTACAAACATCTCCTACTTGCAAACGCAAGGAGACAGCAGCAAGTGAGATGAAAAAAGATGGACGGCAAAACAAATTATACAGGGGTGATAACCCTTCCCTATGTTTTCCAAAAAGCTTAAAAATAGTTTTTTTGACTGGAGCTACACTTTAAAAATGTACCGGTTGAAAATTACAAACAGATTCAACTTAACACAACAAACCTACACAGTCCCTGTCTTGTTTGCACCGCCTGTATACTGCTGTTCTGAGTATATAGGGCCTGGGGGCCACTCGCATTTCCTTTTTTTAATATGGGCACGGGGTTCCCCTTAATATGCGTACAAGACCCAAATAGGCTGGTAATGGGCAGGGAGGGCTACCCATGCCATTTTTCTGAATGATTTTCAACCATATTGCAGGAACCAGATATAACATTAAAACCGCAAGCAGTTTTAAATGGTGTTATTTCCGTTTAATGTCATTTTGTGCAGGGACTGTTCCAAACACGGGAAACACGTGGCACTTCACAGGCATACTACAGACACCCCCCAGGCACCATATTTAAAGGAATATTTCACCTTTTTTTTTTCACTTTAATCGTCATTAAAATCAGTGCTCCCGCCAAAACGGCAGTTTTTAAAACTTTTTTTTGCAGTGACCCATGTCCCCTGAGGCAGGAGGCAGGTCCCCAAACCCTTTTTAGGACACTATCTTGCATATTAGCCGTTAAAATTAGCACTTTCCATTTCGAACGTTCGAGTCCCATAGACTTCAATGGGGTTCTAACGTTCGTTTCGAACGCGGGGGTCGTTCGCAAGTTCTGGTGCGAACCGAACCGGGGGGTGTTCGGCTCATCCCTAATCAAGACATTTTTGACACTATAATGTCTGATATTGCTTTCAGTTTTTATACGTTGAATTTTGTAAATTCCAGAGTTTTGTATGTTATGTTTATAAACATGCATGTTTATAACAAAAAAAAACAATTGTAAAAAACTTGATAAAAAAAATAAAAAATGTACATCAAAATTTTATAATGCACAGAGTAAAAACTTTGCTAATCAACAATGTGTGGCTTCTTCTTTCAATGCTCAATACTGGTTTCTGAAGTAATTTTGTGTTTACAGTGACAATGGGGCTTATTTACTAAAGGAAAAGGCACTTGGCACTACAAGTGCACAGGAGAACATGCCAAAAGCAGACAGCCAAAAACAAACACAAGCAATAAAGAACATTCAATATTTTATCAGATTTATTTTTTTTATTAAAAAAATATTTACACATTATCTGGCATAGCAATGGCCCCCCTACCTGTAAAATAATTTACATATTTCTGCCAAACTTCACAGGCGCTTTAGGGTGCCAAGCCAGGATGGCCAGTATCTAGGCCATCAGGAGATTCTCAGTAAGTCCAGCCTCAGGCCCAACTGAGGCAATATAATTTTGGGGATTTTTCCATATAAAATTGTGCAATATGCAGCAGGATAAGATGATGTGGTTGATTTTGTAGTCTGCCTTATGGATTGCTGTCAGAAACAGACGGAACCGGCTGGCCATTATCCCAAAGGTATTCTCAATGACTCTTCTCACTCTGGCCAGCCAGTAGTTAAAAACCCTCCTCTCCAGGGTGAGGGTCCTCTGGGGGAATGGCATCATCAGGTGCTCGCCCAGACAGAATGCTTCATCAACAATAAAGACGAACGGGAGTCCTTCAACGTTGTCCTCATCAAGTGGCAATGCCAGGCCACCAGTCTGGAGACGTTGGTAAAACTCTGTCTGGGCGAAGACTGCTCCATCCGACATCTGGCCATTCTTCCCCACATCCACATAGAGGAACTGATATTTTGCAGACACCACCGCCATTAACACTATACTATTAAACCCCTTATGGCTATAATAGTATGACCCCAAATGCGGTGGTGTCACGATGTGGATGTGCTTCTCATCTATAGCCCCTCCACAGTTGAGAAAATCCCAACAGTCGTCAAAATGGGATGCCACAGCCTGCCATTCCTGTGGCGTTGAAGGAAACTGTGGAGTCAAAACATAAAAAAAAATATAAGTACTTTTTCACATAACATTGCAAGCAGATTAGACAAAAACATTTTTGGCCGACATCAGTATAACATTTATTTTAAGGAGTATTTCAAGACAAAAATATAGGATACACTTATCAGATTCCTCACCCCCTCTGATGGCCCATTGTAAAAATTTTATGGGGGGGGGGTTTGAGCTGTGTTTGGGACCCTCAAAAAAAAAGCTTATGGCACTCTGCCTGAATTTAAGGACACACATAACATTTGTACAGATTTTAGGGGGTGTTTGGGGGTAAAGCACTGCTATGGAGCTGACAAAATACATTGTTAAGTGACTAGGCTAGGTTTATATGGGTCCAGGATAGCATGCCGTGGGGAGGTTAATGAAGGCAAATATGCATGTAGCGGGGACACATTCGTATATCAACGTGGCTATATATATATATATATCAGTGTTAAATCTGTGGACATTGAGATGGTTCAGTGTTTGGAGCCATCTATTGACAAGCGAGCGCCCCCCCCCCCCTCCTGAGCGCCAAGATACTGGCCCAACACCCTATGTGAATGAGTATTGGAGTACAATGTACCCCTACCCATTCACCTGGTGAAAAAAATGTAAATAAAACACAACACAAGGTTTCAAAATAATTTATTGCACAGCTCTGGGGGTCTTCTTCCGTCTTGGGGGGTCTTCCCGCCGGACTCCTCCGCTATCTTCTGCTAGCTCTTTTGCTAGCAGAGGAGCTTTCTTCTTCGTTGCCGCCCGGGGGTCTTCTTCCGACATCGGGGGTCCCAGAGGATGCTGGGACTGTGACATCATAAGGGGGTGGGGACATCACCCGGTGGCCCCGCCCATTGTCCCTATATAAGTCGCCGCACAGCGCGTCCCTGTCATTGCGGCCAGAGAGGGCGTCAAGTCAACATCTCAAGGAAGAAGAAGAAGAGAAGAAGAAGAGATGGCGGCGGCATCAGAAGACCGGGCCACCGCTAATAAAAGAGCTGGAAGAAGGAGTGGAGGCTCGGCAAGAAGAACCAAAGAGGGAGACAAGATCCCCGAAGTCGGAAGTAGAGGCGGCAGTGATAGAGGACCGGGCCACCGCTAGTAAAAGAGCTAAAGGAAGAAAGCAGAGGCCTAGCAAGAAGAACCGAAGAGGGGGACAAGACCCCCGAAGTCGGAAGAGGACCCCCGGGTGGCAACGAAGAAGAAAGCCGGGCTCCTCCGCTAGTAAAAGAGCTAGCAGAAGATAGCGGAGGAGTCAGACGGGAAGACCCCCCAAGACGGAAGAAGAGCTGTGCAATAAATTATTTTGAAACCTTGTGTTGTGTTTTATTTAAAAATTTTTACCAAATGAATGGTTAGGGGTACATTGTACCCCAATACTCATTCACATAGGATGGGGGGCCGGTATCTGAGGCCCCCTTATTAAAGGGGGCTCCCGAATTCCGTTAAGCCCCCTGCCCGCAGACCCCGACAACCAACTGCCAGGGTTGTCGGGAAGAGGCCCTTGTCCTCATCAACATGGGGACAAGGTGCTTTGGGTTGGGGGGCACATGGCCCCCCTTCCCCAAAGCACCACCCATGTTGAGGGCACGCGGCCTGGTACAGCTCGAGGGGCGCTCGCTCATCCCCACCCCCTTTCCCGACCGGCCGGCTGCATGCTCGGATAAGGGTCTGATATGGACTTTGGGGGGACCCCCACGTTGTTTTTTCAGCGTAGGGCTTCCCTTTTAAGTCCATACCAGGTGATCGGCCAGAGACATGTCAATCCTGTCATGTCGAAGGCGGCGACATTTACTACCTTCGCTAGTCCCGGCTACCTGGAGCCGCGTTCAAAATGAATGGACTTTCCTCCATGTGAGGGCAAGTCCGTTCATTTCAAAAGTCCGGTGGACTCTCCCCATAGTCCACCGGGTAAGTCCGGTTGTGTGTGGGCATGTCCGCTTGTTCAGAAAGTCCGGCGGACTTTCCGGCAGTTTGTCCGCCAGACTAAGTCCGCCGGATAGTCTGATCGCGTGTATGTGGCATTAGATAGGCTTTGCTGGAACCTGTTGTTCCGTGGAGGCATAACTGAGCGACTGACATTTAGTAGGCTTGAGGCCTAGTTCATTTTAGCGCCCAAGTGTGATTACAAGTTCTTGAAACTATACCTGGAGCATTCTAAGTTAACTTTGCACTTACCCCTTTGGATTACAAATATCTGAAGAACTACTTAAGCTAGAGAAGAACGAATATAAAGGAGAAAGTACTTTAAGTGAGGTCTCATTTAAAACATTAAGTAAGGGGAGATCCCAGGTCTACATAATAACACACTTGCATATTGTTTATTGTATTTGACTGTTGATTCATGCTGTACTGACGTTCTACATTGGGACAACAGTGCAATTCATGTAACCATTTACTTGTTATACTTTCAGTAAAAGTATTTCTGGTTAAGAGTACAATTGTGTGGCATACTGTCTTTCCCCACTAGGTGGAGCCAGAGGATCCTGAGGGATTGATACAGGTATTCTATACTGTTTATATTGTACTGTATTATTGCACCACAGCTGTGCCAAGGGGACAGAGTTATGCTAAAGGGGGATTTCTCTGAAGAGTGCAGGCCCAATTCAAACTAGCAGCTCCTTTGGGGGTAAGTGCTACATGCATGTAGGCCAAAAAAGGAGCATTAAAAGATTACAGCATGCATGAGGACAAAGGGGACATCCACAGCACATTCCAATCATGGTAATTAAGGAATGATGAAAGAAATACAATACATTATCAAACATTAAATACCTAGAATGTGATGTTAAAGGAGAAAACTTACCCTAATATAGTCCTTCTGCAGGACCTGAATGATGGCAGAACAGGTCTCTGGAATAATTATCCCCAGAGCCTAGGGGGAGATGACTGTGGAGAACTTGAGGTTCTGCAGACGACAAGTACCACAAGGTGGCGACTAGCCTCTGCTCCGGAGTGATGGCTTGCCGCATGCAGGTGTCCTGCTTCATAATATAAGGGGACAGCAAAGCCAATAGATGGTAAAAAACGGGGTCCGTCATCCGGAAAAAATTCCTGAAACCATCAGGATTATTCTCCTGGATCTCACGAAGCAGAGGCATATGAGAGAATTGGTCACGCTGGAGCAACCAATTCTTGGTCCATGAACTCCTCCCCACCCTTTTCATGGACTGGGCTTGGGTCAAAGCTAGAACCCCAACACCAAGCCCCCACACAGCACGAACTCTACGACGAGTACGTACCCGCAACATGGCTTCAAAATGGTCTGCTGGTCAGAAAGAACTAACAGAATGCACTGAAGTACAGCAGGGCCTGTGAAGAGCGATCTGAAAATCAGAAACACACTGAAAAACAGATGCAAACTGACTGAACACACAGAAAAGCAGACACAAATCCACAAGCACAAACTGAAGAGCAGTAACAGACTGAAAAGCACAAAAGTTGAAAAGCATGAATCGTCTTTCACCAAACTTCTACTAACAGGAGATTAGCAGAAGGAGCCCAAAGGGTGGCTATTGAACTTCCTTTTTCTAGTCCCTCATATGTGTTGTACGTCACCACGTTCTTGACAGTTGGACTTTGGTGGAACCATGTGTATACAAGACAGCTTGAGTGGAATTCCACCGGAATTCCGTTGAAGAAACCATCAGAGTTTATAACCCCTCATGTGCATTATAGTTTTTTTTTCCTCAAGATTGCCCTTTATTTGGCTCCATCCCTCTTATGATCAACTGTGACCAGCTTCCCTGTCCCTGCTGAAAAAAGAAGAAAAGCATCCCCACAACATGTTGCCACCACCATGTTTCATGGTGAGGATGGTGTGTTCAAGGTGATTGCAGTGTTAGTTTTCCGTCACACACAGCGTTTTGCTTTTAGGCCAAAAAGTTCAATTTTGGCCTCATCTGATCAGAGGACCTTCTTCAACATGTTTGCTGTGTCCCCCACATGGCTTCTCATAAACTGCAAATGGGACGTCTTATAGTTTTCTTTCAACAATGTCTTTCTTCTTGCCACTCTACCATAAATGACAGATTTGTGTAGTGCACAACTAATGCCCTGTACACACGGTCGGACATTCCGACCACAAAGTCCGTCGGATTTTTTCCAACGGATTTTGTCCTAAACTGGTGTTGTATACATATGGTCGGACAAAATTGTCGGAAAATCCGATCGTTCGGAACGCAATGACGTTGGTGCGTTATGACGGGACTACGTTGAGGCTAGTAGCCAATAGCTTTGGTCTCGTAATTTGATCCGAGCATGCATGGCACTTTGTCCGATCAGAATTCTCTACAAATGATCGGAAAAAGTCAGATCTTGCCCTCAGGCCGCGTACACACGCGGGGACTGTCTGCCGAAACTAAGTTCGTCAAACAGTCCGCTCAAACTTTTGAATGAACGAACACGCCCACACACGGCACTTTTTGAGCGGACAAATACGGCAAACTTTGTTCGTCGTACTAAGTCCGCGCAACTTTTGAAATGAACGGACTCGCCCACACACGAGGCAACAGTCCGCTCATTTCGAGCGCGTGTGCAGGTAGGCGGGGCCCGCGACGGAGACGTCGCGGGCTCCGCCGCCTGGAATGTACTTAAAGGGGAACCCCAACGCCGAAAAAAATGGGCGTGGGGGTCCCCCCAAAGTCCACAACAGACCCTTGTCCGAGCACGCTACCTGGCCGGCCAGGAAAGGGGGGCGAGCGAGCGCGCCCCCCCCTCCCGAGCCGTACCAGGCCGCGTGCCCTCAACATGGGGGGTGCCTTGGGGAAGGGGGGCCGCGCGGCCCCCCCACCCCAAAGCACCTTGTCCCCATGTTGATGAGGACAAGGGCCTCTTCCCGACAACCCTGGCCGTTGGTTGTCGGGGTCTGCGGGCGGGGGGCTTATCGGAATCCGGGAGCCCCCTTTAATAAGGGGGACCCCGGATACCGGCCCCCCACCCTATGTGAATGAGTATGGGGTACAATGTACCCCTACCCATTCACCTGTAAAATAAAAGTACCCAAAAAAAAACACAACACACGAGATAAAATATTTTATTGCACAGCTCCGGGGGTCTTCCGTCTTCGGGGGTCTTCTCGCCGGACTCCTCCGCTATCTTCTTGTAGCTCTTTTGCTAGCGGAGGAGTCCGGCTTTCTTCCTCCCCGCCGCCGGCCTCTTCTCCCGACTTCGGGGGTCTTGTCCCCCTCTTCGGTTCTTCTGCCGGGCCACCGTGCCTTCTTATAGCTCTTTTGCAGGCGGTGGCCTGGTCTTCTGTCGCCGCCGCCTTCCGTTCTTCTGCCGGGCCACCGCGCCTTCTTATAGCTCTTTTAGAGGCGGTGGCCCGGTCTTCTGTCGCCGCTGTCGCCTTCCGGTCACCTTCCGTTCTTCTTCTTGTTCTTCTTCTTCTTCTCCAGGAGATGTTGACACGTCGCTCTCTCCAGCCTGAATGCCCGAGCCGCGCTGTGCGGCCACTTATATAGTGACAATGGGGCGGTGTCACATGGTATATGTCACATGGGTTGGTCACATGGGTTGATGTCACATGGGGACTATGACATCGTAAGGGGGCGGGGTCACCATGTGACCAACCCATGTGACATATACCATGTGACACCGCCCCATTGTCACTATATAAGTGGCCGCACAGCGCGGCTCGGGCATTCCGGCCGGAGAGAGCGACGTGTCAACATCTCCTGGAGAAGAAGAAGAAGAACAAGAAGAAGAACGGAAGGCGACCGGAAGGCGACAGCGGCGACAGAAGACCGGGCCACCGCCTCTAAAAGAGCTATAAGAAGGCGCGGTGGCCCGGCAGAAGAACGGAAGGCGGCGGCGACAGAAGACCGGGCCACCGCCTGCAAAAGAGCTATAAGAAGGCGCGGTGGCCCGGCAGAAGAACCGAAGAGGGGGACAAGACCCCCGAAGTCGGGAGAAGAGGCCGGCGGCGGGGAGGAAGAAAGCCGGACTCCTCCGCTAGCAAAAGAGCTACAAGAAGATAGCGGAGGAGTCCGGCGAGAAGACCCCCGAAGACGGAAGACCCCCGGAGCTGTGCAATAAAATATTTTATCTCGTGTGTTGTGTTTTTTTTTTGGGTACTTTTATTTTACAGGTGAATGGGTAGGGGTACATTGTACCCCATACTCATTCACATAGGGTGGGGGGCCGGTATCCGGGGTCCCCCTTATTAAAGGGGGCTCCCGGATTCCGATAAGCCCCCCGCCCGCAGACCCCGACAACCAACGGCCAGGGTTGTCGGGAAGAGGCCCTTGTCCTCATCAACATGGGGACAAGGTGCTTTGGGGTGGGGGGGCCGCGCGGCCCCCCTTCCCCAAGGCACCCCCCATGTTGAGGACACGCGGTCTGGTACGGCTCGGGAGGGGGGGCGCGCTCGCTCGCCCCCCTTTTCTGGCCGGCCGGGTAGCGTGCTCGGACAAGGGTCTCTTGTGGACTTTGGGGGGACCCCCACGCCGATTTTTTCGGCGTTGGGGTTCCCCTTTAAGTCCATACTAGGCGGCGGGGCCCGCGACGTCTCCTTCGCGGGCCCCGCCTACCTGGAGACGCGCTCGAAATGAGCAGACTTTCCTCCGAGCGGGAACAGTTTGCTCATTTTGAAAGTGGCCTACACACGGGCGGACTGTCCGCTCAAACCAAGTTTCAGCGGACAGTTTTTCGGAATTTCCGAAAAACTTTGTTCGTCAAACTGTCCGCTGAAACTGTCCGCTGAAGCCCCACACACGAGTGGACTGTCCGCTGAAACACTGTTCAGCGGACAAAGTTGAGCGAACAGTCCGCCCGTGTGTACGCGGCCTCAGATCTCAAATTGTTTCCGACGGAATTTCCAACGGAAAAAGTCCGATAGAGCCTACACACGATCGGATTTTCCGACAATATAATCCGATCGGACCTTTTCCGTCTGAATTTCCGACCATGTGTACAGGGCATTATAGTTGTCCTGTGGACAAATTCTCCCATCTGAGCTGTGGATCTCTGCAGCTTCTCCAGAGTTACCATGGGCCTCTTGGCTGTTTCTCTGATTAATGCTCTCCCGGCCTGCATTTTAGGTGGACGGCCATGTCTTGGTATGTTTTTAGTAGGTAAGTAGGTTTTTAGGTGTTCCACATTCTTTCCACTTTCGGAGGGTGGATTAAACAGTGCTCCAAGAGATGTTCAAAGCTGAGATATATTTTTTATAACCTAACCCTGCTTTATAAAGAAAAGAACAGTACAATTTGGGACTTTAAATGAGGTGGCTACCTGGTAAGGTCCAGCGCCTCCATCCCTGTTTAAATTATAATGGAGAAAGGGGCGACGGGACTTTAAATGAAGCACATTAGGTACACAGGAATAATTTAAAAATGATAATAATATCAATAATCTGATTTATAATAGTAATCATGATACATAATGGCATCAGTGCAGTTAATATATATATATATATATATATATATATATATATATATACAAATTTACATGTAATAAAAGCAGATCATTGCATGGGGTAAACAGTTGATATCACATAATTTGCGTATAATAAGTATAATAAGAGACTAGGGATGAGCCAAACGTCCCCAGTTCGGTTCACAGCAGAACATGCGAACACGCAAAAAATTTGTTCAAATGCGCAAACACCGTTAAAGTACATTAACATGAACACGAACATGAAAAATCAAAAGTGCTAATTTTAAAGGCTTATATGCAAGTTATTGCCATAAAAGGTGTTTGGGAACCCGGGCCCTGCCCCAGGGGATATGTATCCATGCATAAAAAGTTTTAAAAGCTGCAGCTTTTTTCAGGAGCAGTGATTTTAATAATGCTTAAAGTGAAACAATAAAATCCCACTTACGACAGTCAATAAAAATTAAATATTCCTTTAAATATTGTGCCGGGGGGGGGGTGTCCTTAGTATTCCTGTAAAGTAGCAAATGATTCCGATGCATACCACTGCAAAATTACATTTCTAAAAGAAAAAAATGGCATTTAAAACTACTTGTGGCTGTAATGTATTGTTGGGTCGCGGCAATATAGATGAAAATCATTGAAAAAAAATGGCATCCCCCCGTGCATTACCAGGCCTTTTGGGTCTGGTATGGCAATTTTTTTTTAAAACGGTGTGGGGGTCCCCCAGGCACAATATACTCTGAACAGCAGTACATATAAACTCACCCTATATACTGTGCAGAAAATTGGGCCTTAGGTGTTGGTGATACCAAAACACTGCAAGCCCTCACAATTACTCTTGATGGGCGCAGGAATGGGCCCTGTTGTGAAATACTATATAAAAAAAATTTAATTACATGCCCCTGTGAAACAGGGACAAATAAAATTGGGCCTTTGGTGGTGGTGGTACCAGAACACTGTAAGCCCTCACAGTTACCCTTGGTTGCCTCAGGAATGGGCTCTGCTGTGAAATATTATATCAAGAATTGTAATTACATGTCCCTGTTGAACAGGGGCAGAAAAATTGGGCATTTGGCACTGGTGCCACAACACTGCAACACCTCACAGAAACTCTAGTTGGAGCACAGGAATGATCCCTGCTGCATAGTATTGCATCAAAAATTGTACTTACACGCCCCTGTTAAACAGGGGCTGAAAAATTGGGCCTTGGGTGGTGATGGTGGTGCCAAAACACTGTAACCCCAGGAAAAAGGTTACGCAATCCTCTTAAGGCATCCGGCCTGTTGGAACAGGTGCAGGCTCTGAAATGAATCTGAGAGCAAAGAAAAAGTCCTGGATTAAAAATCCAAAAACAGACAGTTCATGTTGCAAAGACAGGGACAATACTGACGTGTTTCACACCATAATCTGGTGTTTAATCATAGTTAGTGTATCACAGTCTGACTGTTAGTATAAGTAGAGATAGGTATCCAGTCAACAAAGAGTGTATCAGAGACATCCCCCTCCTCACACAGACAGACTGTGAATAGAAAACACCTGGAGTTTAATTTTATTAACCATGTGTATCTTTGTGCATTATTTTCGAACCTCTCCCATGGTGTCCAACTCAAGGCGTTTTGATATAGATGGAATACAATAAATAGACAATCATTAAAGGAACAAGAGCCATTGTGTCGTAAAAACTTATAAATAGCATTTTCATAATGATAGATAAAACAGCATTTTCATAATGATAGATACAATCTATCTCATTAGTATATGTATATATATATATATATATATATATATATATATATATATATATATATATATATATATATATATATATATATATTTCTTGATCATACATTACGGGACACAGGAGCTCATTACATAGTGGGTTATATAGGTACCTCTGGTGATTGGACACTGGTTAACCCCAATTAAGGAGAATTTCTCCCCTATATAACCCCTCCCATATGGGAGGCACCTCAGTTTTTTCGCCAGTGTCTATGGTGGTTGGTCACGTAAAACATGTGCTATGAAGAAAGCTCTGTGCAGGTCCCTGCGGGGGCCTAAGGGCTACAACAAACTGGATCCATATCTCGGCCCGATATTTGACTCCCAAGATGGTATGGTACCAGGGCCTCGTCATCCGAAGAAACGAGGTTTGGCCTGCAAGTCCTCTCCTATTGGAAGACTGGGCTCTGGGAAAACCAGACTTGGTGTACTGTTTACACAGAGCGCACAAAAGTTTCTGGCAGAGTCTTTTACATGGTCCAGGTAGGAGGTTCTTCTGAGAAAGAATCCCAGATAAATCTGAAGGTTGGCTAACTCTGCCCGCCGTGATGGGTGAAGGCTGGAATTTGTCTGTTTCAGCAATTCCTGCGGCGAGGACAGGTAAGGGAAGTTAATCCTATATATAATTATATGATGGATTTCTTCATTTTGAGTAGTTGTATGTCTTACCTGGTTTCCACCACTAGAGGGAGTAAGAGCAGCCTGATGCATATTTACATGCCTTTCAGTACACATGCTCAGTGAAGCCTGGTTCTCCAGAGGTCTCACGTCTCCACTGCAGTCCCTGCCACAACAAGGTAATACAGGGGTCCCTCATAGTCTGGGGGTCCCACGCAGCTCTGATGAGACTCCTTTTCCCCCCTGGATTCCAGCGGTCCTCGTGCACGCGCACGGGCGCGTGCATGCGCGCCGAGCGCGCTCACGGGCTAATAGCAGAGGGGGAGTGTGGTTGTGAGCCGTGCACGTTGGTGTGCACGGTGCTGTACTGCGCAGGCGGCAGTTTTAAAAGCCCAGAGCATCAGGGGACTGTAAGTGAGAGACACAGAAGCTGTAGGCAGTAAGCATCCCAGGGGATTGGATCCAGGCAAACCTTAGACACCTACTCAGCATCAGGTTGTGCAGTATTAAGCATATATATGTTATTGTGACACTTTTAGCATAACAGTGATTGAACTTTCTACTAGTACCTCTGCTTTGTAGCTTAGGACTATGTCTCCTCGTAAGAGGGTCTCAGGGGGAGGTAACAAGGGCACTGGTAAATCACCGCCTAGGTCCAGGGGTTCTAAAAATGCCTGTAAGTTACCACCCCCCCTGCAAGACTGGAGCCAGCCTCACAGGACAAGTCAGTGCCCCTGTCAGGTTTTGCAGCCTCTTCTAATGTCCCAGCCCCGGTATATGTCACTGAGAACTCCCTTAGGGCTACATTGGAGTGTTTTGAAGGGAGAATCATGAATTTTATTTCTGCTTCCCTGACAATGAGGAGAGATTCCTATCTTAGGACAGGGATCTTGAGCAGTCGGAGGAATCAGAGGAAGAGGAGAGAGTCCCCTCCTCCCAGGCGCTCAGAAAACAGGTGCAGTATTATACTGAATTGGTGCGTACCACATTCAGAATGCCTGCTGCTGAAGTCGCTACGTCCTCTGTTTCTTCCCTAGGAGTCAGGAAAATCCCACAGACTGCTTTTTCATTCCCAATTCATCCCTCAATGGATAAATTGATGTATGAGGATTGGGGACATCCCCATAAACTGTTTTCTCCTCCTAAAAGGTTTTCTATGTATTATCCTCTGGAGGAAAGTTTCACCAAGAAATGGGGGGTCCCATCTGTCGATGCGGCTGTTTCTTGTGTGAATAAAAACCTGACCTGTCCGTTGGATAATGCTCAGGTATTTAAGGATCCAACTGATAAGAGGTTGGAAACTTTATTAAAAGCCTCCTTTTCCATGACTGGCGCTGTAGTGCAACCTACAGTCGCAGCCGTGGGGTTGTGTCAGTTCCTCAAGGAGCAGGTTAAGCGGATGCTTGGCCTCCTTCCCAGTGAGGAAGTGGAGAATTATGCAGAAATACCTCAAATTCTGTGTTTCATGATTAATGCGATTTTGGATTCTGTCCAACAAGCATCTCGTTTATCTCTCCTGTTGGTACACATGCAAAGGGCCCTATGGCTAAAGAATTGGGCAGCTGAGCTATCGTGTAAGAAGCATTTGATTGGGTTCCCGTTTAAAGGGGAACGTCTGTTTGGAGAAGAATTCGACAAATTCGTCCAAAAAATTTCAGGGGGTAAATCTACTCTCCTTCCAGTCAAAAAGAGCAAACGCCCATCATTTAGGCGTTCTCTCTCTCCCGGAGCATCAAGCTCTAAGCAGTGGCGACGGCCTTCTCAACCCTCCTCTACAGGAAAGGCTCAGGGCCGTGCCCAAGGGTAGAAAAAGACTTGGGGGCGGAAGCCTGCCAAGCAGAGCCCAAAAGCTTCCTTGTGAAGGGGCGCCCCCACTCGGCCGAGTGGGGGGAAGGCTTCGGCAGTTTGCAGAAGCCTGGCGGGAATAGTTTCGGGACAAGTGGGTGATCTCTTCGGTATATCTGGGCTACAAGCTAGAGTTTCAGGAGATTCCACCTTCTCGCTTTCTAAGGTCAAGGATCCCCAGGGATCCAGTAAAGCAAAAACCGCTATTTCTGGCCTTAGATCACTTACTATCCCAAGGGGGGATAGTAGAAGTGGACCCAAAAGAACAGGGTTCAGGGTTTTACTCGAATCTCTTCACCGTCCCAAAGCCAAAGGGTAGTGTCAGACCTATCCTGGATCTGAAGGATCTGAACCGGTTTTTACGCATCCGGTCCTTCCGAATGCAGTCAATTCGCACTGTGGTCTCCTCCCTGCAAGGGGGAGAGTTTATGGCATCAATAGACATGAAGGATCCATATCTCCATGTGCCAATTTTTCCCGCACACCAAAGGTATCTAAGGTTCGCGGTAGAGCGGCGCCATTTTCAATTTGTGGCCTTGCCGTTCGGGCTCGCTATGGCCCCTCGAGTCTTCACAAAGATTCTGGACCCTGTCTTGGCAAACCTAAGAGCTCAGGGTATAGCCGTCATGGCTTATCTAGACGACTTGCTTCTCATGGAGAAAATGGTAGCGTTCCTGAACCACAGTGTTTCCAGAACACTAGAACACCTGGATTATAAACCTAGAAAAGTCGTCCCTACAGCCTGCTACCAGGTTGGAATACCTGGGTATGTTTATCGACACCGCTCAGGGCAAGGTGTTTCTTCTAAGGCCAAAAGCCTTGGCCATCGGGGATCTGGTGTGCCTAATTCTGGGCAGGAGATCTTCCCCCATTCGGTTATGCATGAGACTGTTAGGGAAAATGGTCGCCTCCTTCGAGGCCGTTCCATTTGCCCAGTTCCACTCAAGGCCTCTGCAAAGAAGCATTCTTGCGGGCTGGAACAGGAAGCCCCAATCCTTGGATCTTCCTATGCGTCTATCCCCAGGGACACACAGGAGTCTCGTCTGGTGGTTACAAACTGAGAATTTGCTGAAAGGCAAAACCTTTCTTCCTCTTCCATGGAAGGTTATTACGACAGATGCCAGCCTGACAGGCTGGGGAGCAGTGTTAGAGGAGATGTGCTCACAGGGGAAATGGTCTACGATCGAGAAGCTATTGCCCATAAATGTCTTGGAGATCCGGGCAGTTTATATGGCTCTCATAAGGTGGTCTTCCAGACTATGGGGGTCTCCCTGTTCGGGTTCAGTCCGACAATGCCACAGCAGTGGCCTATATCACCAGGGCGTTACCAGGAGTCTGGTAGCGCAAAAAGAGGTGAATCGCATACTTGTCTGGGCAGAAAAGCATGTTCCATGCCTTTCTGCAGTCTTCATTCCAGGAGTGGAAAATTGGCAGGCGGATTTTCTGAGCCGCCAGCAGTTGTGCCCAGAATGGGCTTTGCACCCCGATGTGTTTTTGGACATATGTCGCAGGTGGGGTACTCCAGACGTTTGCGTCCAGGTTCAACAGAAAACTGGACAAATTTGTGTCAAGAACAAGAGATACACTTGCTCAGGGGTCAGATGCTCTGACAGTTCCCTGGGATCAGTACAATCTGATTTATGCCTTCCCCCGTGCCCGCTTCTGTCGCAGTTCCTGGGAAGAGTCAAGAGGGAAACAAAGTCGGTCCTTTTGGTAGCCCCGGCTTGGCCCAGGCGTGGTACGCAGACCGTGGTACGCAGTGATCATGAAGTTGGCAATAGGCAGGCCATGGATCCTCCCTCTCCGGCCAGATCTGCTCTCACAGGGTCCAATCTACCATCCTGCTTTACACAGTTGGAATTTGATGGTTTGGCTGCTGAGACCCACATTTTGAGAGACTGTGGGCTTTCGGGGCCAGTCCTTTCTACTCTGGTTAATGCCAGAAAGCCGGCCTCCAGGCTTATTTACTACAAAATCTGGAGGGCATATGTTTCCTGGTGTGAACTCAGGGAATGGCATCCTAGAAAGTATGTCATTAGCAGGATCTTGGCATTTCTCCAGTCAGGCCTAGAAATGAATTTGGCCGTAAGCACTATCAAGGTGCAGATTTCGGCCTTGTCAGTCTTTTTTCAGAAGCCACTTGCATCGCATTCCCTGGTGCGGGCCTTCATCCAGGGGGCTATGCGGATAAGGCCGCCAGTCAAACCTCCGGTATGCCCATGGGATCTAAATTTGGTTCTCTCGGCTTTGCAGGGGCAACCTTTTGAACCTTTGCATCTGGCTTCATTAGTTCTTTTGACCAAAAAATTGGTTTTCTTGGTAGCCATTTCCACGGCTCGAAGAGTTTCAGAACTAGCAGCTCTCTCCAGCAAAGAGCCGTATCTAATTGTTCATAAGGACCGGGTGGTCATGCACTCCAACATGTCCTTTCTACCTAAGGTGGTTTCGGGATTCCATTTGAATCAAGATGTAATCCTACCATCCTTTTTTCCAGACCCACAGTGCACAGAAGAAGAATCTTTGCACACTTTGGATGTGGTAAGGGCAATCAGTATCTATCTTCAAGCAACGGCTCAGATAAGGGAAACTGATTGCTTATTTATTTTGCCGAAAGGCCCTAGGAAGGGCCAGGCGGCATCGAAATCCACTCTCTCAAGGTGGATCAGACAGATTATTTCTCAGGCCTATAGTGTTAGAGGGAAAATCCCTCTTTTTCAAGTGAAAGCGCACTCTACTAGGGCTGTAAGTGCTTCTTGGGCAGTGCATCACCAGGCCTCCCTGGCTCAGATCTGTAAGGCTGCAACTTGGTCATCAGTCCACACATTCACCAGATTCTATCAGGTGGATGTCAGAGGGTAAGAGGATATCGCCTTTGGGCGCAGTGTACTGCAGGCTGCAGTTTAGGTCCTCCGGCCCATGGCGGTCTATAATTATGATCTGTGTCTCCCTCCCCTCAATCTGAGCATTGCTTTGGGACATCCCACTATGTAATGAGCTCCTGTGTCCCGTGATGTATGATCAAGAAAATAGGATTTTTATATACAGCTTACCTCTAAAATCCTTTTTTTGAGAGTACATCACGGGACACAGGGCTCCCGCCCCTCTAGGGTTTTACGTGGTTTCCTATTGCTTTGCTACAAAACTGAGGTGCCTCCCATATGGGAGGGGTTATATAGGGGAGGAATTCTCCTTAATTGGGGTTAACCAGTGTCCAATCACCAGAGGTGCCTATATAACCCACTATGTAAAGAGCTCCTGTGTCCCGTGATGTACTCTCAAGAAAAGCATTTTACAGGTAAGCTGTATATAAAAATCCTATTATATACTGACCCAAATTGTAAACAGCTGTTCATTTCATAAAAAGATCATATGTCTGTTTCAAAGCCTGTGATTAAAAAATTGATTACTTGGAAAGTTGTATTCATTCTAATTACACATCCATAAAAATGCGCATGTCATATTGTATCATTTTATTTAGGAGTCCAAGTGAATGCTACCTAATTTGTGAATACATGTATTGTGACTATCTTTTATGTAAAATGCTGAAAACTGAGAAAGCATAGCTCTTAATTAATGGATGTATAAATGTAAGACAGATCTTTACTATGTATAAAGAAAAGAGACTAGACTGGAGGGCTTTGAATCTAAAAATAAGTGGTATATATTTAAATATAGGACACGTGTATATGTATACACGTGTCCCCTGTGTATGATTAATATTGGCATTTCAAGAGATCATACATAAGGCATTTAAGATTAAAAGATGAAAAACCAGAAACACAAAAAGAAACCAGAAACACAAAAAAACACAAAAACAAACAAAAATGGGTATGAAAACACAAATCAACCGATGAGTGTGAACATCCCACCATCATATGGATATTGACCATTGAGTACGAAGAGATCTATTGGGTTGCCATTGACATTAATCTTAAGTGCACTGATTTCCTTCCCCAAGGATTAAATCAGTACGCGTAAATATATGAATATAGGTTGACAAACCTGTAGTCTACTGACATCTATACTCTAAACGATCAAGGATATAAATCAAAAAACAGGGGCAGAAAAATTGGGCCTTGGGTGGTGGTGCCACAACATTGTAACCCCCCACAGATACTCTTGTTGGGCGCAGGAAATGCCCCTGCTGTGAAATATTAGATCAAAAATTGTAATTACATTCCCCCTGGTAAACAGGGACAGAAAATTGGGCCTTGAGTGGTGGTGGTGCCACGACACTGTAACCCCTTACAGATACTGTTGTTGGGCGGAGGAACGGGCCCTGCATTGAAATATTATAACAAAAATTGTAATTACATGCCCCTGATAAACAGGGGCAGAAAAATTGGGCCTTGGGTAGTGGTGGTGCCCTAAACCAAAAATATTGCTGGAAGATAGCATCATCAAGATTGTGGAGGAATAGGATTGTCAGCATAGGCAGTCTTCAAGGGATCCCACATCCATAGCAAATTCAATCAGTTACATCAGCATCAGCTCAAGTGCCCTGTCCATGACTCCACAAAGCGTGTGCTCCAACAGGAAGACTAGAGGGACAGTGTCACTAATGCATCCATTGTCACGGCTCACCATCCTTGTGGCCTCCTCAAATGGTGACAAGACACTACATGCATCCTTGATCAGTAGCCACTGGCATGGCGAAAAGAAGCCAAGCTCCCTTGACCCTGTCCTGGTGCCATACTCGCAGAGGTACTCATTGATGGCCCCCTGAGTTCCACCTGGTTGGCATGTCACAAATGAGGCGGTTGATGGGCAGATTGCATTCTCTTTGATTGTCAGGCAGTCGAGCACTGGCATTGTTTGACTGGCGGAAATTACCGCATACTTTTCTCGCCTGCCTCAAGAGATCCTGTAAGCCTGGCTACCTGCTCAAGAACCGCTCCACCACCAAATTTAGGACGTGTGCCACACATGGAACATGGGTCAAGCGTCCCTGTCGGAGGGCGGAGAGAAGGTTGGTGCCATCGTCACATATAACTATTCCTGGCTGCAGCTGGCATGGCATCAACCACCTCTGAGCCTGTCCCTGCAGAGCTGACAGAATCTCTGCTCCAGTGTGGCTCCTGTCCCCTAGGCAGACCAACTCAAGCACCGCATGGCATCTTTTAGCCTGACTGCTTGCATAGCCCCTGGAATGCTTACGGAGCACCGCTGTTTCAGAGGACAAATCTGCAGAGGAGGCCATAGAGGAAGAAGAAGAGGAGGGGGTGGAGGAGAGAGCTGTGGCAGAATCACCACTAGCATTTTGGAGGCGTGGTGTCGTAACAAGCTCCAACGACACTGAACCCTGCCCTGCATCCTTCCAAGGTGCCAGCAAAGTTTCCGGAGAAGAACCGAAGACCGGTAGAGAAGGCAGGGGAGTGGGAGAAGAGGCTGGAGAGAGCGGAGGAGTCGGAAGAGACCCCCGAAGACGGAAGAGACCTCCTGAGCTGCCAAATAGACGACTTTAAAAACATGTCTAGTGTGTTTTTTTATTGACTTTCTTTCCCCCAGGTGATTGGGTAGGGATACAAAGTACCCCATACCTATTCACATAGGGTGGTGGGCCGGGATCTGGGGGCCCTTTTATTAAAGGGGGCTCCCGGATTCCGATAAGCCCCCCGCCCGCAGATCCCGACAACCAATGGCCAGGGTTGTCAGGAAGAGGCCCTTGTCCTCATCAACATGGGGAAAAGGTGCTTTGGGGTGGGGGGCAGAGCGCCCTCCTTCCCCAAAGCACCCACCCCCAAAGGTGAGGGTATGCGGACTGGTATAGTTCAGGATGGGGGACTCGCTCGTCCCCACCCCCTTTCCTGACCAGCCGGGCTGCGTGCTCAGATAAGGGTCTGGTATGGACCTTGGGGGGACCCTAACTCAGTTTTTTCGGCGTAGGGGGTTCCCCTTAAAATCCATACAAGGCGACGGGATCGCAAGGTGTCAATCTCGCCAATAAAAGCGTCAAAATTGACTTCCTTTTCTAGTCCTGTCATAACTCATCACATTCAAAATTAACGGACTTTAGTCCATGTGTGGGCAAGTCCATTCATTTGGAATTCCGTCGTAACTCCGTCGAAAATCCGTCGGATCTAGTCTGCTGGAAAGTCTGGTCATGTGTACGCGGCATTAGAGATGCCAGTTGAAGAGCAAGGAGAAATCCACCTTTTTCTTTGATGTGGGTCTTTCAAGTGCTGTTGCCAATGGACTGCATGGCAGGTCATCATATGTCTGGTAAAGCATGTGGTGCCCAAGCGGCTGCTGCTCTGGCCATGCTTGATTCGCTTCAGACATAGGTTGCAAACAGCAACAGTGCGATCGTGTCGAAAAAGGCCCACACCAAGGAACTTTTAAAAGTCAGTGGGGAGTCAGCAGCACCATGCACCTGCAAAACTCTGCGGTGTGATGCAATATGGTGGCTGCCCTTAAGCTGCCCCCTAGAGGACATCCTGCCCCATTGGAGTTGTGTCTCCTCCTCTCCTCTCTCAGGCACCCAAGTACAGTCATTGACCTCATCCTCACCTCCCTCTTTGTCACTGGAGCAAACTTGGCAGTATGCTGCAGCTGGGGGAAATGTGACTGTCAGTTACTTGTCCTTGGGCACCCCCTCTTTGCTACTCCCTTCCTCAACCTGGGAACCAAAATCAGAGCCTTCAAATAGCTTTGCATTCTCCAAAACTGTGGTCGAATAATTCTGGGGACTCCCCATGCATGATGGTGGGGCTACAGAAGGAGTGACTGTGTAACAGTGGAATAGGCCACTTTGGCAGCTGCATTGGAAGGCAAACTTCTCTGAGCCTGGGTGACAGAGGATGAGGACGGCTTTGTTATCTACTCCACCAACTCTTCTGCATGTTCTGACTCAATAACACGTCCAGCAACAGAAAAAAAAGGACAAACGTTCCCCACAGCCACCTGCAGAGGATGCACCATGTCCACTACCGGCACTGTTGCCCTCTTTTAGTGGCATGTGAGCATCTGCCTCTCCTTGGTGGCCTTCTGGATGTATATTTTTGCAACACCACACTAAACTGTATTAGATACTGTGTACACCATCAGAAGTGTAGTAGAAACTGTGCCCATTGTATTCGATACTGTGTACACTGCCTGCACTGTATTAGCAACTGCACTATGGCTGCACTGTATTGTGTACTGTGTACACCGCCTACAATTAGAAACATTATAAGAAACAGTACACCAAAGAATGCACCATAGATATAGGCTACACTGGATGCAGAGTATATATAGATACAGATATATATACAGATACAGATATATATATCCTTTGTGAGACCAGCTCACATCCAAATCATCTGTAAAGATGGCTCCTCTATAAAAAGCCACAGAAAGGCATGGATAGTGTAATACAGTCTTTTTAATAGCTTAAAAGTCAGCACTTACAAAAATTTATGATCAATGTAAGGTACAGTGGGAATCAAAGATGCAGCTACGAAGGAGAACATAAGCCGGTCCGATACCATTCAAGTGTTCATAGTGCTCAGCGTGCTTCTCAGCTGTATACGGAAGCGGGGGACTGGTGTAATGTGTGTCTCACATTACACATTACATTTCAATGCAGAGTTGGCAGTGTGCCCCTGTCTATGTAAATCCAGGAAGTGAACAGGCAGCAGCTTCAGCTGCCCACTGTTAAAATGGTTGCCGCTAGACTCAGTGGAAGGAGATTTCTGCAGCATATTTGGCATGTACAGAATCACAGTATATATAAAATAATATGCAAAGAGGTTTTAGGGAAGCTTCAGAATGGCAAAGATGATTTTGTTTCTAATTATGTGAGTAGTCTGCACTTCCTCTTTAAGCACTAATCACTAAGCATCTAGTGCAGTACAAAAGAAAGGGCGCAACAAGGGAAAATGGGATTATCGCGGTGCAAAGATACACATAGACAAAGAGAGAAAAAAAAGGGGAAAACAGAATTATATTGTCACATTTTAATAAATATCACACAATAATGGGAATACAAAAAATGAAAGAACAACAAAACAAAAACAAAACTAAAACAGGGAATTTTAGTATAATTGAATACTGGGGCATAAAATACATATATTCTATCAAATTTTCAGACAGCCAAAAATATAGAGCGTGTTGGGCCAAGAAGCTATTAGCCTTTAGATGCTGTCTGATCAGTTCTTCCCTACATGTTTCGCCATACAAATGGCTTCCTCAGGGGTAAATAGAATATAGTCACAAGAGAAATAGCAACAATTAAAAAAAAAAAAAGAGAAAACAAAAAACACATATACTAATTAAAATACATGAAAAGAGAGGACTGCACGATACATGTAGGCCAACAACATAGATCTAAACACATCAATATCATCCAATTATCAATCCAAATATTTCTATTTACCCCTGAGGAAGCCATTTGTATGGCGAAAGATGTAGGGAAGAACTGACCAGACAGCATCTAAAGGCTAATACCTTCTTGGCCCAACACGCTCTATATTTTTGGCTGTCTGAAAATTTGATAGAATATATGTATTTTATGCTCCAGTATTCAATTATACTAAAATTCCCTGTTTTAGTTTTGTTTTTGTTTTGTTGTTCTTTCATTTTTTGTATTCCCATTATTGTGTGATATTTATTAAAATGTGACAATATAATTCTGTTTTCCCCTTTTTTTCTCTCTTTATCTATTTGTATCTTTGCACCGCGATAATCCCATTTTCCTTTGTTGCGCCCTTTCTTTTGTTATATAGTTGGGGATGAGGTGCAGTATCCACTAATTGACTCCTTGCCACGTATTACCACATCTAGTGCAGTGTTTCTCAACCTTTTTTCAGTCGAGGCGCCCGTTAGAATTGTGCACAATCTTGAGGCACATCAATCTGATGGCTTGTTCACACCATGAGCTGTGTCTGAGCGTGTGAATATAATTTTTTGCAAGTTCCTGTACGTCACATTTTTTTAATGGGCTGTTCTATGAATGGAAAAGCAATTTCATCTCCAAATACGGAAAAGGTTTCTTCACAATAATAGCTGTGAAAATGTGGAATAGACTACCTCCAGATGTGGTTCTGGCCAGCTTTGTAGATTGCTTTAACCACTTGAGCCCCGGAAGAATTTATCCCCTTTCTCACCAGAGCACTTTTTGCAATACGGCACTGCATTGATTTAACTGACAATCGCGCGGTCGTGCGGCGCTGCACCCAAACAAAATTGATGTCCTTTTTTTCTCACAAATAGAGCTTTCCTTTGGTGGTATGTGATCACCTCTGAGGTTTTTTTTGCGCTATAAACAAAAAAAGAGTGACAATTTAGAAAAAAAATAAATATTTTTTTTACCTTTTGCTATAATAAATATCCCCCAAAAATATATAAAAAAATAATTTTTTCCCCAGTTTAGGCTGATATATATTCTTCTACATATTTTTGGTAAAATACAAATTGCAATAAGCGTATATTGATTGGTTTGCGCAAAAGTTATAGCGTCTACAAAACAGGGGATAGATTCAAGGCATTTTTATTATTATTTTTTTTTGTAGTAATGGCAGCGATCTATGATTTTTATCATAACTGCGACGTTATGGCATCATTTATACAGCGATCAGAGCTGCAACTAGCCACTGATTACTGTATAAATGACACTGGCAGTGAAGGGGTTAAACACTAGGGGGGGATCAAGGGGTTAAGTGTGTCCTAGGTAGTTATTTTAACTGTGGGGGGATGGGCTACCACTGACATGACAGAGATCACTGCTCCCGATGACAGTGAGCAGTAGATCCCTGTCATATCACTAGGCAGAACAGGGAAATGCCTTGTTTACATAGGCATCTCCCCATTTGGCCTCTCCTCTTCGCAATCGTGGGCCGTCGGCGAACATTGAGTTTGTAGCAATTTCAAAGAGACATAGAGGTACTCCCATTTGCCTGTACGAGCCATTCTGCCAACGTAAATGTGTGTGCGGCAGTTGACAAGTGGTTAAAAAAGTCCTGGATTCTTTCCTAAATGTACATAATATAACTGGGTAGTACGTACTAACATTTACTGGTAAAGTTGATCCAGGGAAAATCCGATTGCCTCTCGGGGGATCAGGAAGGAATTATTTCACCTGCTGTAGTAAATATGAGCATGCTTTGCTGGGGCTTTTTCTCCTTCCTCTGGATCAAATGTGTGTATAGGATTGTGTATATGAGATTGTCTGTTTTTTTTTTTTGGTTGAACTAGATGGACTTTTTTCAACCTGACTAACTATGTAACTATTTAATGCAGCCATGCCCCTGTAGGGGTTGCTGAATATTGTGGTTCACCTGTCACACTGCCCAGCTTGGCATTCATCTTTCAGACACTCAGAGATCTAGAACAGTCCATAAGCTATTTTTTTATTTTTTTTGAGGGGATTGAACTTCCGGATGGCCAGAACCATTCAGTATAACTTTCATGGGACTGCAATTTACACTCCTGTATATACACTCCAGTCTTCTCTCCAGCACAACTCTTTCTTAAGACCTCTTTTTCTTACTCCTCCAGCACTTCACCTGCTGTAGACCATTACTCCCCCAGCACTTCACTTGCTGCAGATTTCTGGACCAGCTAGCACCATATGGTTAGGCCTGACACTAACTCTGCCAGGCCTCAGTGAATTGCCTTTTGCGGGCAGGGGACTTTGACTTCTATGATGTAGAACTGGTTTTGGTGCTAACTGTCCTCAACACTGCTTCTGATCCCAGTAAACCCTCTTCAGTTCCTACCAAACACCTTGGCTGCAGCTGCCTCTTTCTACTCTGCACCCTTCTCAAACTGCAAACTCCCAGTTCTCTCAGGCATGCCTCCCCAAATTAGGCAAATTTAGGCAGGCCTATGGTGTAAGGTCCGTTTTCATCTGGGGGATGGCAGTGGTTAGTGTAGCAGTGGGTGTGACCACCTATGCTCTAGTTCTGAGGCACCTCCCCTGCTTCCAGGGGGAATGTTCTGGAAGAGGGGCAGGGACTGGAGTGGCAGGCAGCTCATGTGGGAGCCCTGACCAATCCCCAACTGCTATTGGCAGGGGGCGGTCCTCCTATATAAGCTGAGGTAACATGCCACTAGGGAATGTTGTTGGATGAGTGAAGGGGAGGATGGAATACTAGACAGCAGCAGGAGGGCATCCCCATCTGGGGGGGTGGGGAGTGCCGATCGCAGGAGGAGGCCCAGGGAGAACTGTGAGGGAACTTTGCCTCTACATGGTCATTGGCAATGTCTTTAGCATCACACTGTCGTTGGTAAAGAACTCCTGGAGCAGAGGGGCAGGTGAAGCTGTCGGAACATATGGTCCGGTCAAGTTCTCCATCAAGGACTCAGGGCAGAGAAGGGTCGGTGAGTGTTCCACAGTGGAGGACTGGATGTGCCAGGAAGTCTGTGAGGGAACTTTGCTTCTACACGGTCATTAGCAAAGTTTTTATCAATACACAGTCAATTATGGGGAGTCCTGGATCAGAGGAGAGACTGTGGGGATGTGTGTCAAATCGATGTGGCCTGAAGGCACAGGATTTGCAAGCTGGGCTGGCTGGAAACAGTAGTCCACTGTCCAACATGTGCTTCTAAACTACTAGGGCTCCGGGGAGAGGTGCTGCAGGCCTCTGGCCTAGTAGTAGTGAGTAATCTGAGCCAGTTTAAGGACTTATTCAGAGTGGGTCCTTCCTTTCTTACAGAAGAGAATGCAGCATTACTTTACTTCAGAATTAAGTTTTGTGCAGGAGGAGAGGAGTTCTGGGAACATCACTCTAAGCCCTTATACACGGTCGGACATTCCGATGGACAATTTCCTATAGGACCATGTTGTCACATAATCCGACTGTGTGTGGGCTCCATCGGACTGTTTCCATCAGAATATCCAACGGACAAAGTTTTCCGACAAAATGATCCGATCGGACTTTGTCCGATTGTGTGTAGAGAATTCCGATTGGACAAAGGGCCATGCATGCTCAGATCAAATTCCTAGACCAAAGCTATTGGATACTAGCCTGAACGTAGTCCCGTCCTAACGAAATAACGTCAACACGTTAAGTACGATCGGATTTTCTGACATATTTGTCTGACTGTGTGTATGCAACAGTTTCGGACAAAATCCGTCGGACAAAATCCGACGGATTTGGTTGTCGGAATGTCCGACCGTGTGTACAAGGGCTTACACTGTCAAGAGTGATGTCCTCATCCTTTACACGGTAATGGATGGTGACTGCCTGGAGGTAATAGTCTGCGGAAGTTGAGCAGAGGAGGAGCAACAGTCTGCATGGTGATGCAGGAGAAGGATCATAGTGACTAAAAATGCGCATTGTCTCTTCTGGCTCTAACAGTGTGCTAACTTTTGCAACCTTTTAAATATGATGGCAAAAATAAACCATTCTATGGGCATCCCAAATACCCTTTTCCCGTAACAAAGTTGTATTCCCCCAAATAAACAAAAACAAAACCAGCAAAAGACTGTTCATTGTCTCTGTAATTGATATTTGGGAGTTTGGCAGCGGGGTGAATTGGTGGATGTTTGTAACTAGTGGCTACACTGTAACTACAATGCTACACATGCAATGCATGAATCTATCTATTGGTGCTAGAGGGGGTAGCAGGTGAGAGGGGGTGGCGCCCGTGCTCCCTTATGGACGCACCACCACTGGCACAACTCCAACTTAGAAGTGAATGGTACTTACATGGTAAACTCTCTTACTCCATGGCTAAAAACATAGTTAAAACTTCTTTCACTTAGAGGACACCGCTTCCCAGGTGTACAGCATGTAGGGACCCGTACCGTTGAGCCTGTACTGGTCTCCATCAATCCAGAAATACATGTTCCCTCTCTTCCAGTGACTAATCCCATGGTTGGTATGGGATTCAGAAAACACACTTTCTTGCTCATTCCCCATGCTTGCTCTTATTCTCCTGGGGCCCCTCTACACCTCTCTATCTTCCCTGACGCCAGGCTGGGTTCCTAGGCACTCTGGCACCTCCACTAGTGGCTGGTTCCCCACTTCCTGGGCACAGACCCATGGCACAAACACTTTTCATGTTTGTTTGGGGTGAGCAGCACTCTCCAAGCCCTTTTGGGCAGTGTGTTCTTTTCTAGTGTCATGGCACAAACACTTAGACCTGGTTCACACCTCTGCATTTTTTAGTTTTGCAGAAACAAACTACAGTCCATTTAACATAGTTTCCTATGGATGTAGTTCACATATCTGCATTTTATGGAAAGGGCCAGGGTTTTCTTTCTAGTTTTTAGCTCCATAGACTTCAATGGTTTAAAATGTGTATTGAAAAACGCAAAATGCAACAGGGAATGAGCAAACTGTAACCCTTAGGACTTGTTCACACCATGGTGCAGAGACATCAGTTTTTCTGCATGCGTTCTGCAAGAGCTCACATAAAAACAATGGTTCTCTATGTGCCCTGTTCAAACAACACCATGCATATTTTTTCTGCACAGGAATCTGCAACGTCTATGCAATTTTCTGCATGGGGAAAAAAATTGACATGACATCAGCATTGGTTTAAGTGGCGACTGGTGCTCAAAATTTTTAGGGAGGGATCAAACAAACTGAAAAATTCTGAAAACCCCCCCCCCCCATAAATTGCTGCCTCACTGTACCAACAATCACAGCCATAGTGGGACTGAAATACTTCGGTGGACAAATCAGACACTAATTCTTTGAATGAATGCTTTTGACACTTTTTGGGGACCAGTGACACGAACACTGCTAAATGCATATGCTAAAAAATACGCACTGTTACTGTTATTGTACTAACGACACTTGCTTGGAAGGGGTTAACATCAGGGGAGATCAAAGGTTAACTGTGGACCTAGCTGGTGTTTTCTTACCGTGGGGAAGATGCTTGTACTAGGGGGAAGGCATAGTTCCACGTCCCTGCTTTGCAGGAATACAGGATTCATGCCTTCTGTACTGACAGAACAGCAATCTGCCATGTTTACATAGGCAGACCACCATTCTCCCTCTGTACTGAAGGACCGGTGGGTGCCGGTGGACATCGAGTCCACAGTACCTGCTGATCAGCTCTCGCCGTGTATACTCACAGCGGGAGCCGGCCGCCGGCAGCGCACATGCATGCCCCAGAAATGTCAGATCATGTTCTAGGTATGTGATCTGGCGCAGCCATGCCACTTTGCCGCCATATATCTAAGTTATACAGTCAGCAAGTGGTTAATATTCTGACCTAAATATCTGAAATATCTAATAGTGATAATTTCACTAAGCAGCATGAAGGAGAGTAGTAATGTGGTGTGCATTGTGTGCAGCAGTGAACAGTGGATATGGTTAGTTTGCTCTTGCTGACATCAATGCCTTTTCCGCTAGTGATGCCGAACGTGCCCCCAAAAGCCGCCAGCTGCTCCTAATTAGCAACAGATTTGTGGGGGACTATCTTGGTTACTTTGGGAGCCACAGCTCGGTCTGAATAATGTGTCCGGGTTTCATTCTGCCTCGAACCCAGACACATGATTCAAAACCTTGACTGTCCAGGTAAATCCCGTACAGGTGGCAATCCTAAGCATATAGCAGCAAAACTATTGCCTGCATGCAGGACTTAACTATAGCCATAGCAGACCATGCAACTACTATAGGGTCCCCAAAGCGTTAAGCTATACAGTGATATATGTATATAGCAATTGCATTTGAATATATTATTTATATATATAGTCTGTGAAGACAATTAATGTATTGTATCACCAGAGGAACTGCCTTCAAGATGAAGATTAGAGGGATGCGGGGAGGGGGGGGGGTATGGTTGCCACCTTTTCTTCAAGCCAAACCCGAACACTTTGGTAGCACAGGGCAATTTTTTATTTTATTTTTTGCTGTAAACACTATAAGATTATAAAAGACCTGGGATACATTTGGGTGCCCCAAGGAGAGTAGTAATGTAGCGTACAGAGCGCGCCTTGGCACGCAGTGGGTGTGGCCAAATTTCTCTTGCTGACATTATCACCCCACCCTTCAGTTAAACCTGCCCCCAAACAGCTGCCTGCAGCTCCCGGATGGAAACAGATTTGTGTATGACTATCTTGGTTACTTGGGGAGTCACAACCTGGTCTGAATAATGTGTCTGGGTTTCAGGTGGACTGAAACCTGGACACATGATTCAAAACCCGAACTGTCCGGGTGAATCCTGGACAGGTGGCAAACCTAGTGGGAGGAGCCTTATTAGATTTACTCTAACATGCATTGGTAAAGCCCACCTGCACACAATTCTTTATCATTAATGGAATATCAATACCAGGGTTATAGCAGGAACAGGGCATCTTTCCTTTCAAACTCAATATATATGATCACACGTTTTAAATTCCTGACAGAATTTAAGTATAGGTAGCTAAACTCTTCACCAATAAATTATTCTGTGCAGGGCCACACTGTACGCCTGGCAAAACTGATTTTCTTGTAGCGGCCTAGTTCTGCATCAGAGGTCACACACTAAAGGGTCTCAAGGGTTGTAGTACGGATATGATATTTAAACCCCCCCAAAAAATGTAGAATAGGATTGCATTCACATTTTTTATTTACACATACAAATTATTTGGTATCTATCCTGATCCATATCTTTACATTTAAAAATGACAACAGTCAATAGCACCCTGGTGTGGCAATAAAATAATACTGTTTTGTATATGTTTGCTTTTTCTGATTCAACAACAACTCTGCCTGTCAATGAACGAAAAGTCTTTAACCAATTAGAATTATCTTTGATGAAGTCAGAATAGCGCAAGCCACGCTCTGAGGTTAGAGGTTACTGCATTTTAAAATGATGGTAGCAAACAAATAGCCTCACTTTAACTCCAAAAAAGAAATTCTAGTCTTTAACCACACGAGGGCTCCCATGACTGTAAATTCAATATCATTTCAGCCATACAAAGATCTGTTCTTTTTTTTCTACTAAAGCAAGACACCAGTACTGATAACATGAAGATACACATGCACAAAAGCAAACAAAGCAGTATAATTGAATGGGAAATAGCACAGAAAGCCTTTACTCATCAAATTATTTGTGTCTTGTGCTTTTTTTTTTTCTAACCAGTTGTCAGAATTATGAGTTTGTTATATTTTAAGGCAAAGATGAGGATAAAAGGACATACAGAACACGTCCAGCAGAGATACATAATTATGATATCTATAAGGTAAAAGGGATTGTTTATTACAATACAACATTAATGCACCACTAGATTTTCTTTTAAAATATGGCTTTTAACCCTTTTATGATGTTGTTATGGGGGTATTCGGCACTTGTTAACCACTTCAGACCCGGAAGGACTTACCCACTTCCTGACCAGGCCATTTTTTTTTCAATAAGACAAAATTGATGTTCTTTTTTTTCCCACAAATAGAGCTTTCTTTTGGTGGTATTTGATTACCTCTGCGGTTTTAGTTTTTGTGTTAAAAAAAAATAAAGGCCGACAATTTTGAAAATAAAAACAATATTTTTTACTTTCTGCTATAAAACATATCCAATAAAAAAAAATTTAAATCGAATTTCTTCATCAATTTAGGCCAATTTGTATTCTGTTACATATTTTTGGTAAAAAAAACAAAAAACAATAAGTGTATATTGATTGGTTTGCACAAAAGTTATAGCCTCTACAAAATAAGGAATAGATTTATGGCATTTTTATTATAATTTTTTTCACTAGTAATGGCGGTGATCTGTGATTTTTAGAGGGACTTCGACATTTGGACACCTAACTGACATTTTTGACACATTTTGGGAACTAGTGACATTATTATAGTGATCACTGCTAAAAATATGCACTGACATTGCACTAATGGCGCTGGCAGAGAAGAGGCTAACATCAGTGACGATCAAGGGTTAAATGTGTTCCCTGGGAGGTGTTTCTAACTGTATGGGGGATGATCTGCCTGGGACAACACACAGATCCATCTTCCTGCATAGCAGAAAGACAGGATGAGTGTGTCATCTCCTGACAGAACAGAGATCTGCCTTGTTTACTTTGGCAGAACCCCGTTCTGTCTCTGTGGGGGAATCGGGCAGCCGGCGGACACTGAGTCAGCCGGACCCGCTGATTTGTTGCAGCCTCCGTTGTGGAGCACTTACCCACAGATCACTGTGTACGAACCCGATGTACACCTATGGCGATTCGCACAGCTGAGCCAACCTGCACAGTATAACTGCGGTGGTTGGTTGGCAAACGGTTAACAGTATATTTTGTCAAAGCTAAAAACAATCCAGCAAAGTATACAGCATTATCAGATTTTTTTTGTCCCCATTTTTTCCAATAAAAATGTTGTAGATAGTTTATCCCACTCAAAATCGTTTAACGTGGTTGTAAATATTTACATATACACAGTGAAGTGATTGACCCTAGTGCCGCGTACACACGATCAAAGAATCGGGTGGAAAAAATCCCCCCGTGTGTAGCCTCCGGCAGACTTTTTTGACCCGAAAGTACGGTGGACTTAGAAAGTAGTTTTGCACTCCAATCTTCCCACTGGACTCGCATTTTGGCGGACAATCCGGGCGTGCGTATGCCAGTCCGCCGTACTTTTGAAATGAACGGACTTTTCCCGCCCGGAGAAAAGTCTGCTCATTTTGAGCGGGTCTCCAGGTAGGCGGGGCCAGCGAAGGAGACGTCGCTGACCCCGCCACCTGGTATGGACTTAAAGGGGAACCCCAACGCCGAAAAAAATCGGCATGGGGGTCCCCCCAGGTCCACATCAGACCCTTGTCCGAGCACGCTACCAGGCCGGCCAGGAAAGGGGAGGACGAGCGTACCAGGCCGCGTGCCCTCAACATGGGGGGTGACTTGGGGAAGGGGGGGGCCGTGCGGCCCCCCCACCCCAAAGCACCTTGTCCCCATGTTGATGAGGACAAGGGCCTCTTCTCGACAACCCTGGCCGTTGGTTGCAGGGGTCTGCGGGCGGGGGGCTTATCGGAATCTGGGATACTGGCCCCCCACCCTATGTGAATGAGTATGGGGTACAATGTACCCCTACCCATTCACCTGTAAAATAAAGTAAAAAAAACACAACACACAAGATAAAATAGTTTATTGCACAGCTCCGGGGGTCTTCCGTCTTCGGGGGTCTTCTCGCCGGACTCCTCCGCTATCTTCTGCTAGCTCTTTTACTAGCGGAGGAGCCCGGCTTTCTTCCTCGCCACCGCCGATGTAAAGGGACACTTTTTGGTTGCTATGAACAATCTCCAGTTTCCAGGCAGAAAGAACAATATATATAATATAAAACTGCATGCTGGAGACTGGAGAAACCACTAGGGGCAAAAGGGATGTGAAATAATACCATACAGTAATACAATCTGTAAGATTACAGTGTACTGTGTGTATTGTGTGTTTTTAACTTTTTGAATTTGGTGCCATGCTCTGACCCCGTGCATCATAAAACTCCCAGGAAACGGAGCTCAGCACAGTGTGAACGAGACACGGCTTGCACACACAGCAGGGAGACATCGCAGGATCCTAGGGACAATGTAAGTAACTTTGCCTGGATCCTGTGATACGATCCCGAGTCTGGCTCGGGGGTTACCATTTTTGGTACTGAAAATTCACCACGAGCCAGACTCAGGAATACCACCAGGGAGGTTAAAGAATATAGGCAGTCCCCAGGTTACAAAGAAGATAGGGACTGTGGGTTTGTTCTTAAGTTGAATTTGTTTGTAAGTCGGAACAGGTAGACTTTAGAAGCTAAAAAAAAATAGTTTTTTTGCTTTTTGGATAGCATAAGGAAGGATTAACACCCGTCTATCATTTGTTTTGCTTTCTGTGCCCCTGTTCAGAAGATTTAATCTCACTTTCTGTCCCTATGACAATTGGATTTTGAACAATTTGTGTTGTCATGAAAAGAAGGATTGGTGATAAATCTTCAGTGGAGACACCTTTTTCCCATAATAACTCTTATGTCACGTACACACGAGCGGAATTTCCGACAGAAAGAGTCCGATGGGAGTTTTCATCATATATTCCAACCGTGTGTATGCCCCATCAGACTTTTACCTTCGAAAATTAAGACAGCCTTAAATAGAGAACATGTTCTATATTTTTCCGACGGAACAAATTACTATGGGAAAAAACGCTCGTCTGTATGCCGATGCACAAAAAACGTTGCATGCTCTGAAGCAAGTACGAGACGAAAGCTATTGGCTACTGTCTATTGAACTTCCACTTTCTAGCCCTGTCGTACGTGTTGTACGTCACCACATTCTGGACAGTCGGAATTTGGTGTGACCGTGTGTATGCAGGACAGCTTGAACTGACTTCTGTCTGAACTCCATCGGAACTCTGTCGGAAAAACCTTCAGAGTTTATTCGAACTGCAAAACTGGTCATGTGTACAGGGCATTACAGGAGTGGTTTTCCCTTCCTAGGGGTAGATTTCCTCTCACTTCCTGTTTTCTCTCTCATTTGTAAGTAGGAGTCATTTGTAAGTCGGATGTTTGTAACCCGGGGACCGCCTGTATACCCAACATTTCATATTTCTGATATGTGCCTGCTGTACCATGTGCTTGTATGAAAAGGCTTCCTGTTTTATCCCTGGTGTTCCTGACAGTTTCTCTGCTTTCCTATTAAAAACTGACTAAACTAGGCATGAGAGCTAACCGTGGTCAGTTCTCCAGCTGTGCACAAATGTTTTGCCTTTCATTTATATTTTAAACTGAATGGGTTGTTTTATAAGGTGAGGGTATAACATTAATGCTGCACATCGACAATGCAACTTTCAAATGTCAAAATCGAAAAAGAAACAGCCAAAAGTTGGTGCTAATACAACGGAAAGCACTGAAAACAAAAATAAATTATTTTGACGGCCGTCAAAAGTATGCATCATAGTTTTTTTCTCAAATGGGAGATAAAGCACTTCTAAAGTCAGATCACAGTGTGCAAAGTAGACTGATACCTTAAATAATTGTATTTTTCTTTTACGATTTCTGATGTTATTGCCAGTGGCGTATCTAGGGTCAGGTGGTGGGTGCGCTCTGCACTAGGTATAGCCACTGACAGGGTGCTATATAACTGTGTGCACCATTGGGTGGAGTGATATTCTCCTAACAAAACATGCATAGAGGAAGCAATATTGTGGAAACGGGAGTTGTTTTTAGTGAGGTAGTTTTTTCAACCAAGGGGGCTGAGCACCAATATAAGAAGGCATTAATTTTTTATTGATCATCAATAGAAGGAAAATTATGAAAATCCTTTACATTGGCAGGCAGTGGGTGGAAGAATGTCCCCAGCCTTGGCAAACTGTGGGAAGATTGTTCCTTACATTGGAGGTCAATGGAATTCTTTTCACTGACCACCAATATAAGGAACAATCTTCCCACTGCCCAAAAATATTAGGGTCAATCCCAATGACTCTCAATGTGAGCAGGAATCTGAATGTCTCTTACATTGGTTTTTATTGGAAGGAATGTCCCATTGATGGTCAAGGGAAAGAATGACCACCAGTGTAAGGGATATCCTTCTCACAGTTTTCCTAAGTTTTCAGGGGCAAGCCTCCTTCCACTGGCCACCAAATAAAGGGGCAGTCTTTCCACCGATGCCAATATAAAGAGAATTCTTCCCCTTACATAGTTACATAGTTAGGTTTAAAAAAAAAGACACACGTCCATCTAGTTTAACATATTATAAAAAACAAACTAATAGAAAACCACCATATATACAATCATATACCCACAGTTGATCCAGGGGGAGGCATTATTGGTCAGCAAGATGAAGAATGCCTTTTACATTGGTGGTCTGTGGGAATAACCCTAACATTGGCTTCTTTGCTGATCAGTATTGTTATTTGTATAATTTCATGACTATTAATATAAATGTATTTCATGTATAGAGGCAGTAGAGTTCATAAATGATTTTACCCTGGTGTAAAATATGGCAGTTCTGCAATTTACCATTGACAAAGTGAAACCCACCTGACCTGATCCTAACATGTTTCTAAGGTGTTAAGGTAGAGGCATACTGTAGTGTGGTGAAAGTAGGTACCTGTCTTCAAATCAATCACTTTTCTCTTGTAAAGCCCCCTAGTGCCCAAGAATGGAATGGTAAATGGTCCAAGATATGTTATCCTTTACAAAAGTGTGGTGTACAGTGCTTTGGATGGAAAACTATCACCTACTCTTATCCACAAATTCACAGTTAAGGTAGATTGATTGAGTTGTTGCACTGACTCTAAGCTGTCTCTAAGAGGCAAGTGACCACCAATGTAAAGGGGCATTACAGTGACCACCACCAGTATTATAGAGGGACTTTTTGGCTATCCAATAAGAAACAAAAATGATCTTAATAGTCACTTAATAGTCACTACATTGCAGCAAAATCCACATTCATTGTGTATATTTTAATGTACAGTATGCCATACTCCTTAGATCCTCATTATCTAGTTCAATGAAATAGTATTGTCCCTTGATCCATTTCATAAGCATGGTTTCTCTCAATTTTTGTGATAGTATTTTGGTAGTCCTTACATTCTTCTCAATTCTTTTTTGGTAGACATGGGGGTCTGGAAACTTGGAGGAGTTCAAGCTTATTTTCTAGCTATTCACAACTTTTCTGTAACATATACATTGCATTCTCCATGCTAATGACCCCATTCACTGTTCTTTGTATTTGCTGACCTTGTTTTGGCAGCTTTATAAATTGCTGCCAAAATAGCTGATGACCTAAGCAATAAACATTGGATAATATATCGGAATCAAATATGCCTGGATTTGCCATTTTTTTTTATAAATAGGTTTCTAAGTGATTGTGTAATTCCATTATATAAAAAGCGGGTACATTTTTTCTTTAGAGGAAACACTTGAATAACAGCCAAAAGCATTTTTTTTGCCTAAAGCAAAACACAGATAAATAAGATAAAGGTTTATGTACAGTTTAGTGAGTGCCTTTGAAAACATTTACATAATTTTGTTTGGCAAGGTGAATTGGAAGACAACATTTGCTGAGAAAATATTCTTACTTTGATTACAATATTATACTTGTTTTCTATCACTGAAAGTGAAAGTAAAAGAACATCACACATTTGAGTTGTCACTAGAAAAGTAATAGAGGGGAAATCTTATAATGGGAATTCCCTTACAGTTGCTGGGATTTCCTCTCACTTCCTGTTTTGGCTATGGGACAGGAAGTTAAGGTAAATCTGCCTGATGAGACACAGATGATGCAAAAAAAAAAAAAAAAAATCTGACAGGGGTTATAACCCTCTCTTACTCAATCAAAAAACAAACAACAAAAAAAGTGAAATATGTCAGCACTATCAGTGTAAACAACCAGTCGTTTGCAATAGGTATAGATAGAGCATGAGTTCAGGCCAAACTTTGGCAGTTCACCTGTTTGGCAAACACATAAATTATCAGGGCGTTCGACCATTAGTTTGGCCCACCAAATAACCACAATGCATTGAGCTGCCGCACAGTGCATTGGAATCCCTGATTGGCTGAAGCAATGAAAGCTTTGCCCAGTCAGGGCACAGAGCACTGCCAGAGCCATGATTGGAGAAATGAATGATGACTCTATCCAATCATGGCTCATTGCTCTTAGTCCCACTTCACACTATAAAAAAATTCCCCCTATAGCAGCCATTTGCAAATGTGATATTGGCAAGGTGGGAGATAGAACAGGGCTCTGTTCAGTGCTGCTAGCGAGTTATGCCCTGTACACATGACCAGTTTTCCCGTCAGAATAAACTCTGAAGGTTCAGATGGAATTCCACTTAAACTGTCTTGCGTACACACGATCACAGCAAAGTTCGATTGTCAAGAACGCGGTGATGTACAGCACGTACGACGGGACTAGAAAAAGGAAGTTCAATAGCCAGTAGCCAATAGCTTCTGTCTCATACTTGCTTCAGAGCATGCGTTATTTTTGGTCCGTCGGAACAGCATACAGACGAGTGGTTTTCCCGATAGGAATTGGTTCCGTCAGAAATATTTAGAACATGTTCTATTTCTACGTCCATCAAAATTTCCAGAAAAAAAGTCTGATGAGGCATATACACGATCGGAATATACGATGAAAAGCTTCCGTCTGATTTTTTTCTGTCTGACATTCTGCTCTTGTGTACGCGGCATGAGTGTGCCACTGGAGTCCTCTTCCACTCTTCCATGACGACATCACAGAGCTGGTGGATGTTAGAGACCTTGCGTTCTTCTATCTTCCATTTGAAGATTCCCCCACAGATGCTCAATAGGGTTTAGGTCTGGAGACATGCTTGGCCAGTCCATCAGTCCATCACCTTTACCCTCAGCTTCTTTAGCAATATATATATATATATATATATATATATCTCAATCATATCTGCTTTCTACTTTCTATGTATGTATATATATATATATATATATATATATATATATATATATATATATATATATATATATATATATATGTATGTGTATATATATATATATATATATATTATATACACTCTTCAAATGTGCTTTAAAATGCATGGTTTTCCAGTACATGTTGGCATTCATGGTTTCCTCAATAAACTGTAGCTCCCCAGTGTCGGCAGCACTCATGCAGCCACAGACCATGATACTTCCACCACAATGCTTGACTGTAGGCAAGACACAGTTGTCTTTGTACTCCTCATCTGGTTGCCACCACACACACTTGACACCATCTGAACCAAATAAGTTTATCTTGGTCTCATCAGACCATAGGACATGGTTCCAGTAAGCCATGTGCTTGGTCTGCTTATCTTTACCAAACTGTTTGTGGGCTTTCTTGTGCATCATCTTTAGAAGAGGCTTCCTTCTGGGATGGCAGCCACGCAGACCAATTTGATGTAGTGTGCGACGTATGGCATGATCATTGACAGGCTAATCCCCACCCCTTCAAACTCTTCAGCAATGCTGGCAGCACTCATGCTTCTATTTCCCAAAGACAATCTCTGGATATAACACTGAGCACGTTCACTCAACTTCTTTGGTTGACCATGGCAGGGCCTGTCCTGAGTGGACCATATCCTGTTAAACCACTGTATAGTCTTGGCCACCATCCTGCAGCTCAGTTTCAGGGTCTTGGCAATCTTCTTAAAGCCTAGGCCATCTTTATGTAGAGCAAAAATTTTTTTTTTCAGATCCTCAGAGAGTTCTTTGCCATGAGGTGCCATGATGAACTTCCAGTGACCAGTATGAGAGATTGAGAGTGATAACACCATATTTAACACACCTGCTCCTCATTTACACCTGGGACCTTGTAACACCAATGAGTCACATGACACCGGGAAGGGAAAATGGCTAATTGGGCCCAATTTTCACTTGGGGGTGTACTCACTTTTATTGCCAACGTTTTCTAATAGAGATCCAACCGAAAAGACCCATGTGTTGCCAACATCCCAAATTGAACAATATTATATAAGAAGTACCCCCCAAGGAAATACTAAGGGACTTTTAAGGCAACTAATCAACAAATGTTTGGAAAAAAAGATATAGAAATGTATTAATGTAAAATATGCAGTGCATACAATACCAACAAATAATTGCATATATGACATAGACAGAATCATATAACAAATATAAAAATGCAGATCCTTCAATGTTTAGCCCATGCGTTTCAGAACCAACTGCATGTAGAGTCATTTTTTCAGGGGCATTTCATACAAGGTAGTGCTGCTATATTGCCAGCGGTTTAGACATTAATGGCTGTGTATTGAGTTATTTTGAGGGGACAGTAAATTTACACTATTATAAAAGCTTTACACTTACTACTTTACATTGTAGCAAAGTGTCATTTCTTTAGTGTTGTCACATAAAAAGATATAACAAAATATTTACAAAAATGTAAAGGGTGTACTCACTTTTGTGAGATACTGTATATCAGTGCATTACTGTATGTTTAACGCAGTATATATCAATGTGTTACTGCACACTTAACGCAGTATATAACAGTGTATTATTGCATGTTTAATGCAGTATATAACAGTGCATTATTGCATGTTTAATGCAGTATATATACGCGCGTTGTTGCATGTTTAATATAGTATATATATCCGGGTGTTACTGTGCATTTAACGCAGTATATAGCAGTGCATTACTGCACATTTAACGCAGTATATATCCATGTGTTACTGCACGTTTAACGCAGTATATATCAGTGTGTTACTGTACATTAACGTAGTATATATCAGTGTGTTACTGCACATTTAACGCAGTATATTTGAATGCATTACTGTCACCATATATTGCAGTGCCTCAGTGTAGTTTTACTGCAGTATATTGTAGTGTGTCAGTGGAGTTTGTCTGCATAGTGAGTACTCACGTTAAAGTGCACCAAACACCACTTTCCATTGATTAAAGTACATTCACATATACGTTTGCACATCTTTATTACATCTTGTTAATAAGCGCCCCCCCCCCCCCCCCCTCCCAAATCATATCTGGGAGGCAAACAAGAGAGGCAGATGTTCCGATGGCACTGTGAGGGGCGCAGCAGCTTCTGTGTCCACAGGCAAAAGTAGAAAATGGTCCGTCCTCAGGCAGGGCATCATTTTCTATGTTTAGTGATGTTGCCTGTGCCATCCAGCCACAGCATACAGAGGAGGACGTGGGCTGGCTTATTAAACCGTCATCAACCTCCTCATCCTCCGTCACCCAAGCAAAAACTAGTGCGCAGTCCACTGCAGCTGCCAGAGTGGTTTATTCTGCCTCCTTGTGTACAGCTACTCCTGCCATAGCCAGCAGGCATGGAAGAGTCAGTTGAGTTATTTGAACACAGCGTCAGCCACTTGCAACTTGACGATGCACAACCATTGCTTAATTCTTGGCTCCGAGGTTGAGGAAGCTAGGAACATGAGCATACATGTGCGCTGTGTAAACTGTTGGCACTATATAAATCATGTATAATAATAATAATAGGCTGCCTAGCTTTGTTGGAGTGGATTTCATCTGGAAGAAATTTTTGAATGTAGGTTTTATGGGCACAATTAACACCCAAGGACCAATTTTTATGCACCTATTTGACAGGTGCATATCTTTGGAATTTATGACAGCAAGGCAAATTCTTGCTTACATCAAGAGGACCTCTATAGGGTTACAGTATGAAGGCACCGCCGACACCCAAAGACCCATTGTTCTGCTCCCGTTTCACAGTTGCATATCATTACAGCTTTTGAAAGCAAGGCACATTTTTGCCTTTATCAAGAGTACATCTATAGCAGTGATGGCGAACCTTGGCACCCCAGATGTTTTGGAACTACATTTCCCATGATGCTCATGCACTCTGCAGTGTAGTTGAGCATCATGGGAAATGTAGTTCCAAAACATCTGGGGTGCCAAGGTTCGCCATCACTGATCTATAGGGTTACAGTGTGAAGGCACTACGACATCCAAAGACCACTTTTTCCGCACCTGTGTGACAGGTGCATATCAATGGAATTTTTGGCAGCAATGATATGCTGACCTCTGCAAATTAGCTCTGCCCAACGCTGTTTCATGTGACCACGCGTTCTCAGGAGCCTCTGCAAACTGTGTCTAGCAGCCTTTATTATGTAGCCTACCACCGATTTTCACAACGTCACTTCCGGTTTCTGCACCATTTTGTTTTAGTCCAAAAGGATCAACAAAAACAGCCACCATTTTCTTGTAGAATGTAAACATAAGAGTTACACCAAGGTTTTCTGAAACGGCTTTGGGCTGAGCTAATTTGCCACTTCCTTTTGGACTGGTGGCCCCTCGTGTGAGTGTAATAAGCGGCATCTGTACTTTTATTTTAGAGAATGTTTTTAATTTGTTCAGATATTTATTTGCAAAACATTTTGAAAACCATTTATCATTCCACTTCACAATTATGTAATGAGATTAAAGGCACAATAAGTTAATAGAAAGGGTGGGCCAAATATAAATTCTTTAAGAAAAATTTGATTTGCCCATAGGAAACTCCTAATTATTCATTCCTCGTGCTCCGATTTGAGACAGGTTTACTTTAAAGAGGAAGTAAACCCATCTTTTTTTCCCTGCAAAGGTAAAGCATAATGGACTACTATGCATCGCATAGTAGCTCATTATGTGTCACTTACCTGACACAGGAGCCAGCGAAGTCGCCGCTGTCCCCTGTAGTCCGCCGCATCCATGTTGCTGGTGGCGTCTCGCAGCTCCGACGAATCACAGCGGCGCAGCCGCGATGACGTCACTCCCGCGCATGCGCACGGGAGTCGCGTCTCGCAGCTCCGCCGCTGCCATACGGCGAAGCCGCGATTACGTCACTCCCGCGCATGCGCACGGGAGTCGACAAATTAGGCAAATCCATTCTTGGATTTGCCGCATTTAGTGCGCCTGCGCGCCGCTGTCTACGGCGCATGCGCCGTAGACAGCGGTGCCCATTTTCGGGCAAATATCTCCTAAACCATATAGGTTTAGGAGATATTGCTTGGACCTACAGGTAAGCCTTAATCTAGGCTTACCTATAGGTCCAAGTTGTTTGGAAGGGTTTACTTCCTCTTTAAAGAGAATCTTCCAAAATTCTCTAAAATCATAATTTATGAAAGAGCAAACATTTTAAAAACTCTAGGAAATCTGTTGCTCATAGCAACTAATGAAATCCCTTATATCATTTTCTGAAATGAATGATATGTTGTTCACAGCTTTAGGCTAATGACATTTTATCAAAATTACCCAATTATGGTAGCCACGTTTTATACATAAAATGGATTCTATTTAGGGATGACAGAATTCATGCTTCAAATTATTAGTCATTATCTCATAGAAATAAAATAGAATAACTTGCATTAAACATCAGAACATTTTTTATATATGAATTCCAGATTCATATAGTATATAGACTGCTCTGTAGCCTTTGTTTTAAATTATTATACTATGGCTGGTTAAAGCTGAACTCCAGGCAAATAGCTTACTGCACAAATAATATTTAGGAGCTATTTTATCTGCTAAATGAAAAGTATTTTGTCCATCCAGCCCAAAGAGTTAAACAGTTACATAAAGCAGTACAGCCTGGTTTATGACTAGGTCTTCATCCACTGCAGATACATGTAAGCAATGCAGCTTGGTTATCTCCCTGTTCCAAGCCTGCTTCCTATACTTCTAGTCAGTGTTATTATACCATACACTGAGTTACAAGAGGCTGATACTATAGCCAGCCATTCATGGATCAAAATATGGCCGGTTAAGCAGGGACAAGTCATAATTTGATCCATGTATGGGCAGAACAGAAGTTAATCTACTGATCAACTGATCAACTGCAGTACAACCACCGGGGTTGATTTACAAAAACTGGAGAGGGCAAAATCTGGTGCAGCTGTGCATGGTAGCCAATCAGCTTCTAACTTCTGTTTGTTCAATTTAGTATTTGAAAAATCTGGAAGCTAATGGGTTGCTATACAGGGCTGCACCCGATTCAGTTGTGCAAGCTATAGCCGGCAATGCCAATCAGTGCTGTCAAACTATAATAGCTAATTGGGAGGGAATTGAGACATTTTTCTTTTGTTAAACCTGCTGGTTGAATAAAAAAAAAAAATGACTCACCTCTGGGCTGCTGAAGTACAGGAGATGTTTTTCTAGCCTATTGAAGCATAAGATGCCAATGAAGGAACATGGAAGAAATTGGGGGAGTCCAGCTAAGACTAAACTAGCACTAAACAGGAGGGAAGGACAGAGGAAGATTCCAAAAATCACATAGTAAACAAGGTGTAGTGCCACTAGATGCCACCATACTACAGACAAATAATAACCCAAAACAGATCAATACAAGACATAAAAAATATATGAAATGTGGCAACAACTAAAAAAATGCAGCCAAAGTTCTTAAATTGTACTCACATGATTCACAGTGTAGCTTTTTCAATTATCAAGCAGGTGTATGTAAGTGGCCACTAAGTGTATGTGTGTAGTTGAAAAGGCCTGGATTTCTCTACAGTCGTGTTTTTCAACTCCATTCCTTAATTACTGGTGGTGTTTTCAGTTTTTCCTTTACTTGAACATCTGTGCTAATGCTGGAACCATGCAGATTTAATCACATTTACTTAACTAAATACTAAAAACAAGGCCTACTAGGGGTACTTGAAGGCTAGGGTTTCAGAAAACATGACTTATAGCTGAAGTCATCAGACTTTTTTCTGTAATGCCCCATACACATGATCAGATTTTCCGACAGGAAATGTTCGATGGGAGCCTTTTTTTCAGAAAGTCAGACCATGTGTAGGCTCCATCGGACAGTTTCCATCAGAATTTCCATTGCACAAAATTTGAGATCTGGTTCTTAAATTTTCCAACAACAAAATCCGTTGATAGAAATTCCGAACGTGTGTACACAATTCTGACGCACAAAGTTCCACGCATGCTCGGAATCAAGCAGAAGAGCCACACTGGCTATTGAATTTTTCTCAGCTCATTGTAAGTGTTGTACGTCACTGTGTTCTTGATGTTCGCAAATTCTGACCAACTTTGTGTGACCGTGTGTATGCAAGACAAGTTTGAGCCAACATCCGTCGGAAAAAAAACATGAATTTTGTTGTTGGAATGTGCGATCGTATGTATGCGACATTGGAGCCTTACTTGCAAACTTTGGGGACTACTGTGCTTTACCTGTTGAAAAATGTACATAGTTGGTAAGGTGGAAAAAAGACACAAGTCCATTGAGTCTAACCTGTGTGTGTGCACTTTTATGTCAGTATTACATAATATATCCCTGTATGTTGTGGTTGTTTATGTGCCTATCTAATAGTTTTTTTTAATTATCTATGCTCCCAGCTGAAACCACTGCTTGCGGAAGAGAAATACACATCCTTACTGCTCTCATCGCAAAGAACCCTCTATGCGGCATTTGGTTAAATCGCTTTTCCTCTAATTTTAGTGAATGGCTGTGAGTTTTTCTGAATGTTCTTTCGCTGAAAAGTTTATTCCTATTGTGGGGTTGTGAGTACGGTATTTGTACATTGAAATCATATCCCCTCTCAAGCATCTCTTCTCCAGAGAGAATAAGTTCAGTGCTTGCAGTCTTTCCCCATAACTAAGATCCTCCAGTCCCTTTATTAGGTTTGTTGCCCTTCTCTGTACTCTCTCCATTTCCAGTACATCCTTCCTGAGGACTGGTGCCCTGAACTGGATAGCATACTCCAGGTGCGGCCAGACCAGTCTTGTAGAGTGAGAGAATTATTGTATTTTCTCTGTAGTTAATTCTCTTTTAATGCATGCCAATGTTTTATTGGCTTTGCTTGCAGCAGCTTGGCATTGCGTGCCATTGCTGAGCATGTCAAACCCATAACTAAATGAGTTGTTCAGTTTGACTCAAAATTGTTATTCATGTTTTAGACTTAATTTTATCAAAACAAATTAATTCCAAAGTGAATTCAAGTGCATATATGTCATGGACAGGAGTACAGAGGGTACAAGGACAAGGAAAACTGAACAGTATGTGAGGAATTGCTGTCTGTTGCATGTCTTTGGAGATCAACCAGCACATTTTTCCCCAGTCCATAGAGAGGTAACAACCAAAATTCAGCAAGAACACTCTGTAACCCCACTGCTGCTACCAGACATCATAGGTATGGGCTTGCAGCTACTGGGTTTTCCATTCATAATTTTTATTAGTACCAAGTTTAGTTTACAACACAAACAACTAAATACATTTTGAGAAAAAAAGAAAGAAATAAAACAAACAAAAAAAAGCAAACAAACCAAGAGGCCAACGCACATACACCGCCTATCTTTCTCTTAATTACATCAACACTATTATTCATGTATATAGCTCGTCCATTTACCCCCTTCTTCTATCCCCCGGTTTTATCGACCTCATCCTATATTCATCCACGGTAAGAAATCCCCCCTGCAATAAAACCAACAGTCATATATATCTATAGGTATGCCTATCTATACAATCCATTTATATCCTAAACTTATCCCTCTACTCTTCCTTTCTCTTTTTCCACCTTTCTTCCATTTCTCTTTTCTTCCCTTTCTTCTCCCTCTCCTTTTATTTTTCCTCTTTTTTCCACTTCCCTCTCCCTTTCTCTCCCTTTTTCTTCTCCTACCTTTCATTTACTTTTCCTTATTCCACCCTCTTTCACTTATCCTTCCCCACATTTTCTATAATTAAAAAAATAACCATCCACCCCTGGAGTTCCATCTGTTGCTATTGTAAAAGGAATCATCCCAGGCATGACCAGTCCTATCTGGTACCTCTAGATAAAGAAAAAAAAAACTCGATATGGTACAATTAATCTGTAAATATGCTCAGAGGCATGATATAATAATTTTATCCACCTCACAAAACCTTCACCCAGGCCAAATCTTTCCACAGATATGTCCACTCGACGCAGTCAACCGATTTTGCTGCGTTGAGGGACAAAACTGCTCTTTTCCCCACATTATCAGGAGTAATCTCCAGGTTAAGAAACAGTTTCCTCAAATGCATTGCTGTGGACCTTCCTGGGATGAACCCTGTCTGGTCCTGGTGTATCAATTTCCCTATAATGGTATTTAGTCTGTTGGCCAAGACCCTTGCCAATACCTTAACATCTGAGTTCAGCAACGAGATAAGACTCTGGTAGTGTCTGATCTTTCTCTGGTTTTGGTATTACGTTAATAGTTGGTTCATTTATTGATTCAGGAAGCCTACCTGTGTCGAATGCCTGGTTAAGCATTTTCAATAATCCTGGGAGCAGTATTTCTCCATAGATCTTATAAACCTCCAGTGGTAAGCCATCAGTACCTGGCGCTTTACCGCTGGCCGATTATGAAACGTCTCTTGTTATTTCCTCCAATGTAAGTGGGGATTTAAAGAGGTGTTGTCAGTTATAAAAATAAAAATAAAAGTCATCAACTACAAATACTGCAGCTGCTGAGTTTTAAAAATCGGACACTTACCTGTCCTAGGTTCTAGCGATGTGGGGGGATCAAAGCCTCCCCCTCCGCTCGGCACCGGCATTGTAACTGTGGGTTCACTATATAAATCACCATAAAAGGATAAAAAGGATGATATAATATCTGATTATGTGAGATATCTCCTGTTGGCAAACATTCCATGGGGATCTAATTTGAATGGCTCTGAGATTTGGCTATTACAGCTAACATTTTCTGATTCCTTTCCCCTTCCTCGTAATACCTACTCCTTACAGACAGGATATCTTGCTCTGCTTTTTCCAGGACTGTCCTTTTATATAAAAGTTGAGTGTCTTTCCATATAGAATGATTTATTAAGGTAGGGTTCTGGATATATTGAAATTATTTTTGTTGCACTTCTCCTACAAGGTGAGTTTCCCACTCTGCTTTGGGATTCTGTACAACACTGCCATGTGGAGAGACACAGATGTAGATAAATTCAGCTAGAGAGTATCTGCCATGTAGAGAGACTACTGGTAGTGCCTGCAATGGACAGAAGAAAGGCCCCAAGAGTGTCTGCCCTGCAGAGCAGTAAAGGGAAACATTTACAATTAGTTGCTCTTCTACACTGAGCTGATGGCACATAACCAGTCCTCGAGAATGACATGTCACAACATACAAACTCAGTGGGGATATTTGGGACTGAATTTCTGTGGTATGCTACATCTAGAAAGGGAACAGTTCACCTCCTTGCAAACTCCAAAAGTCTGATGGTGTGACATTGGGCAATAGCAATGTCATCTCACTACACCAGCAATGATTTCATACCTCAATAAAAAGTGTGTAAATTCCCTTTATTGAGGTATGCTTAAAGCGGAGGTCCACCCTAAAGTGGACCTTCCGCTCATTGGAACCCTCCCCCCCCCCCGGCGCCACAATTGGCACTTTTCAGGGGGGAGGGGGGTGCAGGTACCTGTATAGTACAGGTATCTGCACCCACTTCCGGCGTAGATTCTGCAGAAGGTACGCCCCTTTCCACAGAATCTACGCCCCTTTCCGAAGGTCCCCCGCTGCCTGCTGGGAAACACACAGATCCCAGAGACAGCGGGGACCATCCTTATTGCGCAGCGCGACTCACGCATGCGCAGTAGGGAACCGGGAAATGAAGCTGAAAGGCTCCACTTCCTGATTCCCATACCCAAGATGGCGGCGGCAGCACCCGAGAGACGATTGAGAGATCAGCTTCGGGTGCTGACATCGCGGGCGTGCTGGGCGGGTAAGTGTTATTATTTTAAAAGTCAGCAGCTGCAGTATTTGTAGCTGCTGGCTTTTAAAAAAAAAAATGGCAGACTACCGACAGACTCCCGCTTTAATATTTTGAGCATCGCTGCATTAAATGTATTGGATGCTGGAGTTCTATTTTAACACTTGAACCCAGGTGTAGTATTCTGTTTGTAATAACATTAGACCATCTGGGACTGAGCTAGATCATCCGTGATTTTGTTTGGGTAATGAGCAATTTTGATGATTTATAGGAAAAAAGTTCTAAATTATACATTTTATTCTACAAACTCTGCTACAAAACCAATTCCACTTTTTTTCCAAGAGTCTGCAGATATTTTATATCTATGTTTCCATATAAAAAATGAAATGGGTGTGTAAATATTTAACCTGGAACATTTTTACTTTATGTTTTTTATCTATTTGCAGTTACCTTTAAGAAAATCAGTGCACACTTCATCCTATTTTGTTTCCACATTTTACATTTTTTTTTTTTTTTTTTTTTTTTTAATGTTTAAATTTTTTATTGAAGTATAGCAAATAATACATGAACTTAACTCCCTCGCAGGGGATTACAATGACGGTGTTGCAAGACAGGATTGAAAGCTCGGAGAGCAAAAAGACAAACCTAAGAGAAACACTGAGAGACCTAAGGAGGAGATATGGACCCCTCCCAATAAGGAGGGGGTTCCCCGCCCGACACCAACAGTATCATCCGAATATTAAATTTCGGTGTTCTAAGTAAACATCAATACGTGAGAAAATAGAAAAAAATAAAAAGAAACCTCCAGTCAGCATAAAAAAAAAAAAAACAATAAAAGGCCGCATAAAAAACATGAACAGCCGGAAACGACCTCTGGGAGGATCAAGGCCCCGACACCCCGACAGGGATCACACTGTGTCGGGGTCTCGAAACCCCCCTAACCTGCTGATATAACTGGAGGACTATATGCCTAACATTAGCAAAAATTGACTGAGATAAGTAATGGATCAAGAGAACGTACAGTGAACTAGGTGCAGGCCTCTGAGAGTCCCAACTATTAACATAGCTACCATCAGCTTATGAAGAAAAGGCCCAGGAGTAGTGGGACCAACAGTGCGAAGCTAGTGAATCTAAGGCCACAAAATGATAGAACAATAAAAATAAAATAAAATAAATAAGTAAAAAACTGCTATGACCTGTCCTGAGTCCCAAAAATCACCAAAACCCGGCTGAGCAGGGCATGGAGAGGGAGAGGATGTGGACAGGGTAGAGAAAGGAAAGAGTAGAAAGGAATAGGAAAGAGAAAGGGGAAAAAAGAGAGAGAGATAGGTGTACAGAGAGGTGTGCCTGGACCAAGGAGAGACCGTGGATAACATGATATAATATGGAACTGGGGGCTAAACAATAACCGAGCCCTGAGGCTGGTCTTAAAGAAGGATCCCAATAAAGTTGGCCCAAGGTTCCCACACCCGCTTAAATTTGTCTATTTTGTCCAAAATTGAGTGAGAAGTTTTTTCGTTGAACATAATCCAAGTAATTTTTTGTTTAAATAATGGGAAGGAGACCCTGGGGGACTTCCAAGACCTGGCTATCGTCAGTTTAGCACCGATAAAGAAAAAATGAATCAGAACTCGGCTATGCTTAGTGGTTAGGGGTATCGCTTGATTCAGAAGGGCAATTGCAGGGGATTGCGGGATAACAAGACCAGTGACCCTACGAATAAGGCCAAAGGTCTTGTTCCAGAAGCTTCTAATCCTGGGGCACTCCCATAGGATATGGAGGAGCGACCCTAGATGGCCGCAGCCCCTAAAACACAGGGGCGAGGATTGGGGGTAAAATTTGGCCAGACGAGTCGGGACCAGATACCAGCGCGAGAAGACTTTGACGTCTGCCTCCATCAGAGAAATGTTAAGGATCCCCCTGAAGGCACTCGAGAAACAGGAGTGCCAAGTGTCCAGGTCCCATTCAATATCTAGGTCGCGTTCCCAGCTCAGCATGTAACTCGCCTTTTCCTTTGGATCGACCAAAGCAGAGTAGATCAGGGAAATGCCCCCCCTCACGTCCATGGCTGACGAGCACCAAAGTTCATAAGGGGAAATAGAAAGGGGGAGGGGATGATGGGAAATCAGAGTGTGTAGGAAGTGGGAAATTTGGCGGAATCGAAATCTTTCTGAATCTGGCATCTCCAGTTTAGATATGCAATGCCCGAGTTTGAGTGGCCCAGACTGGTTGAGAAAGTGCCCTATTCTATAAAGGCCTTTATCTATCCACCACTGGAATGCTCTAACATCCCTCCCAGGTGGGAATGAGGGGTTATTGAAGAGATGTGTAAGAGGTCGCCAATCTGAGGTGAGAATGTTGGTCTTGAAAAGCGTGTCGCAAAGCGCAAAGGAATGGGAGAGGGTAGGGGCCATGATCGGGGGTCTAGATTTCGGGGGGCGCCACAACAGGTAATCAATAGTGTGTTTGGGGATAGCTTGTCTTTCCATTAGGAGCCAGTCAGGCTTTGGACCTCTGGAAAATACAGTAGAAATCTGGCAGAGTTGTGCCGCTTGGTAGTAACACCAGAGGTTAGGCAGCCCAAGCCCGCCTTTCCGTCTAGGTCTAAATAGCGTTGTCTTGGGGAGTCTGTGGTTAGATTTGCCCCAGGTGAATCTAATGATCGCTGACTGTAGGGTTTGGATGTGGGATTTGGGGACAGGTATCGGCAATGATCGGAAGAGATATAAAAGTCTAGGGAGAAGAGTCATCTTGACTGCATTGATCCTCCCAATCCATGACAGCTTGTGGAGAGACCACTGCTCTAGGTCCTGTTTGAGTTTCTTAAACATGGGTGGGTAGTTATGTTTATACAAGTGTTCGATGGTGTGCGTAAGCTGGACACCTAGATAGGTAATGGACGGGTTGCTCCAGGAGAAAGGGAAATGCTCCTTGAGCCTGTTAACAAGGTCTGAGGGGATAGAAACATTGAGGGCTGTCGATTTGGCCATATTAACTTGCAACCCGGATACCTCCCCAAATTTTCGGAGGAGTTGGAGAATGTTAGGAGTCGAGGTGAGGGGGGAGGTTATAAAGAGGAGGACATCGTCCGCAAACAGAGCGCATTTATGTGTTACCGTTCCGCATTTAACTCCCTGAATGTCTGGGTGGTTCCTAATGGAGATAGCTAAGGTTTCAATGCCGATGGCGAAGAGGAGGGGGGAGAGCGGGCACCCCTGTCTAGTACCTTTCCGAATCAGAAAGGGTTCGGAAAGGTGGCCCTGAAGTCTGATTCTAGCCTTAGGTTGGGAATAAAGGGCTCCCAGGAGATGGAGGAAATGTGGGCCGAAGCCCCATCTTTCTAGAACACTAAAAAGGTATGGCCAAGTGATAGTATCGAAAGCCTTTTGTAAATCTATTGAGAGGAGGAAGCCTTCCTGTGAGGGTCCCCCGTCCCAACCTGACTTAAGTAGAGAAATAATATCAACCGCCCTTCTTATCTGGTCCGGACCCTGCCTTCCCGGAATGAAGCCAACTTGGTCCTTATGGACATATGCTCCAATAAAGGAGCCCAAACGGTTCGAGAGAATTTTAGTCATTATCTTTAGGTCGTTATTAATCAACGAGATAGGTCTGTAATTGCTGACCAGGCTCTGGTCTTTCCCCGGTTTTGGTATGACCGAAATGTACGCCAAGTTGGCTTCAGGGTCCAAGGGTGACGCTTTGTTCAGGGAATTAAAGAACCGGGCCAGATAAGGGGACAGGATCTCAGAGTAGGTCTTGTAATAAGAAGTGGAGAACCCATCAGGACCAGGGGCGGAGTTGTTCTTAAGAGTCTTAATGACTGCTTTAATTTCAGCTTCAGAGATGGGGGCTTCCATCATTGTGCGGTGTGCTTCTGAAATCTTGGGGAGGGGAATGTTATCCATAAAGGTGTTAGATGACTGAGTGTTGTCCGGGACAGGGCAGGAATAGAGCTTCGAATAGAATGCATGGAACGCATTCAAAATATGTTTTGGGTTTTGTGTGAGCGAGCCTGAAAGAGATTTGATTTTAGGGAGGGCCTGGGTTCTAAATTTAGGGGACAGCTTTGCTGCAAGGAGAGGACCAAATTTGTCGGAATTAAGATAAAATCTGCCCTGCGTCCAATGCAAATGTTTTTCGGCGCTAGAGGTAAGTGCAGTGTTGAGGGCAATTTTGGCTGTATCCAGCATAGCCAGGGAAGAGGCCGTGGGATGCTGCTTGTGTGCTTTACTTAAGGCCCGGAAATTTTTCTCTAGGTTAAGAATGTCGATGTGTTTTTCCCGCTTAAGACGCGAGGCAAGTTGTATAAACTTGCCCCTCATCACCGCTTTATGTGCCCCCCATAACACCCCGGGGGATATGTCTTCAGTATCGTTGGTGTGAAAGTATTCCTTGATGTCACATTCAAGGGCAGTGCGATGAGCAGAGTTGGAAAGCAATGTTTCCCAATCGCATACTCCACAATGGCGGCTGAAGGAGAGGCAGCCCGAGATTTTCAGGATAACCAAGGAATGATCTGACCACGGCACATCAACAATAGTAGCGTGAAGCGCATGGTGGATATCTGAGGAGTGTAGGAAGATATGGTCTATACGTGCGAATGTCCTATGTGGAGCAGAATAGTGGGTGTAGTCCTGGGACGAGGGATTGAGTTCCCTCCAGGAGTCGATCATGCCCAAGGCATGAAAGAGTCTAGCAATGCGGAGACTCTGTTTGGGAGGTCTTTTCAGGAGAGCTTTATTAGGGGCAGACTTGTCTAACACATGATCAAAGGCGACGTTAGAGTCGCCACCCATGAGAACCTTTCCTTCCAAATGAGGGGAAAGAAAGGTTAGCATGGAGGAAAAGAATTGAGATTGACCCTTGTTGGGAGCATAATAAGACACAAAAGAGAAGAGGGATCCATTGATATGTCCCTTGACTAAAATATATCTTCCCTCCCCATCCCTAATAACCTGGGACAGTGTGAAAGGGGTGCGTTTTGAAATTAGGATAGCTACTCCCCTCTTCTTGTCATCTGCATTGGCCAGAAAAAAGGTAGGGTAGTTACGGTGCAGGAAGGAGGGATTAAAGCTTTTAGGAAAATGCGTCTCTTGAATGAGGACGACATCCAGGCTCTTGGAATGGTAGCTGTGCAGAGCTTTGCGCCTTTTCATGGGAGAGTTTAGGCCCTGTGTATTATGAGATGCGATCCTTAGTGGTTGTGGTTTGGGATCATCATCAGCCATGGGTGTGAGGGAAAAAGTGCGAGTGCATGCCGGCTTTGCTTACCCGAACCAGGCGGTCAATAGTCCCGACTTGTGAGATCCGATGATGACCCAGTATCCTAAAGGGTGTAAACCAGCTCGCTCTCCTTGGAGGCACCTGAGAGGGAAGAGAACCGTAAGTACCAGGAAGAAGGAAGGGACAGAGGAAAAGAGAGAAGAGAAAAAAGAAGAGAGATGGAGAGTCCAGACGGAAAAGCTGTCTGGATTCCCCAGGAGAGGTAGGGGGGGTTGCAGGTCCGAACCTGCTCCAAATCCCTCTGAGTGGCAGGGATCGGAAGGAGGGCAACCCGCAGCTGGGTTGCGGTCCCGGTGTCACCAAGGGGGGGTTAGGCCCCAGGGTAACAGCAGGTAGAGTGGCAAGCAGGCCCGCTCCGGCCGCGTGGCACTCGTCAAAAAAAGAAAAACAATAAAATGACACCTATAACAGGAAAAAAAGGCACAACGTTATAAACATTAACAACTGGAATGACATGTAGGTGTGACAACTTTAACATACACTTAGAAAACCTAGTGTAGGGGAAGGCCCCTAGGAAAGAGACACTCATACCCTGCGGGCATAATGAAGAACACTAACAGTGAGACTTTGTTGCAAAACAGGCATTCAGGGGCCTGAGGACAACCTCTGTGGAAGGGAAGGGGGGGGGGGGGGTTAGAAGGAGGGGGGTGGCGTGGGCCAGGTAGGGGCACTGTGGCCCTTCAGGAGAAATAGGTTGGGGGGGGACCCCCAAGTCCACCTGGCCTGTAATATAAAAAGAAAGTTATCCATAAAAAAACAAAAAACAGGAGGGGGGGGGGGGGGGGGAAGTGGAATAAGTCAGTCCGAGGTGACTCAAAAGTCAAGGACGTGAGGACATCACTTCCAAAGGATCCGGATAGGATATAAAGAAGCAAGCAGACCCTTAAGGGTCAGAGGTGGAAGACGTTCATCTTGGGGGGACCGTATCACGCTGTCTCTTAGGTTGCTGCTTGACCCAGAGGGGGGTCAGAGGGCTCGATGGAGGAGGTCTTTTGGAAGAGGCCGGGCGTGTTTCCATTTGTTCGGAAGAAGAGTCCTGGGAGATGAGTCCTAAGTGGAGGAGCAAGCGTTCGCCACTCTGGAAATCTGTGAAGCTGTGCGACTTTTCCTTATAATGAAATTGTAGGCGGAAGGGGAAGGCCCATCTGTATTTAATCATCTTCTGGGAGAGAACATCAAGTAAAGGTTTTAGAGCCCTCCTTTTTTGGATTGTTGTGGGGGAAATGTCTGCAAAGATTTGGATTTTGACGCCATTAAAACAGATATCTTCCTTGTTGCGTGACCTTTTCATTATTTCCTCCTTGACCCCATAGTAGTGTGGTTTGACCACAATGTCCCGAGGAAGGCCGTCTTTACGGGGAAGTTGCAGGACTCTGTGAGCTCTGTCTAATTCCAGCCTCTGGTCCGGGATGTCAGGGATAAGGATTTTAATCAAGGATTTAACAGTTTCAGGTATATCCTCTTGCGATTCTGGGATCCCTCTGATGCGAAAGTTATAACGTCTGCTCCTGTTCTCTAAATCGTCGATTTTCGAGAGGGCAGTGTCTAATTGATCTTGTAGTGTCTGGATACAAGCAGAATTCTGATTGGTGCGGGCTGCATTGTCATCCATTGTCTGCTCAATTAAGTCAATTCTGCTCCCCAAGCTCTGGATGTCAGCCTTAATAGCTGCTGTAATCTGAGCAGCATTTTGGGCCAGACCCACTGCCAGCATGTCAGAGAAACTGTTCAAGAGCTGAGACACATCAGGGGGATAGTTGGGCTGAATAGGGGTAGCTTGAGGAGACTCAGCCATGCAGCTGGGAGGGTTGGAAAGCGGGGAGAAAGGGTTTTCCGACTGCAGCCTGCCCAGGAGAGATTCTGTGGATGCAGGAGAGGGGGAGAGATGCTGGGGGTTACTCACTGGAGCAGAAGGAGATGTCCCCAAGGTCGTTCCAGGTGGGGGGATTGCGGCCTCGCCGCGTGTTGCTATAGCCGCCGCCATCTTGGGAGGCTGAGTGTCCGTCAGGCCGAAGAGAAGTTTGCGGCTTACGTCTTTCCTAGACGTCTTCCCCGGCATTCAGAAAGTCGCCCCAACTGTTCCGGAGCACGGGGATGGTCTCCCCGAAGGTGTCCGCTAAAGAGAGCGCCGGAAAAGTGCCGCGGAAGGCCGGAGCGGTGCGGAGCTCCCGTTCAGAGCGTCTTCCCGGAAGTCCCGCGCATGCGCACACTACAATAACATTTTTAAGCGCACCACCCCTTAGCAGGTGCATTTTCAGAGCCTAGAGCCGGGATCCTCAACATTTCTAAACAAAGGGCCAGTTCATTGTTCTACAATGTTTAGGTCAGACTCTGACTAGTGGGAGTAAAACAATGTTTGTTGCATCAGTGGGAATAAACAATGCCCTAGGGTGGGTGACCAGTGGGAGAAAAACATGGCCTAGCATCAATTGGAGCAGGACCATTGCCCTATAGTTGGTGTCAGTTGAATGAATAGTGCCCCATCATTGGTGTCAGGGGGATAGAACTGATCTTCATCATTAGTATCAGTATGAAATAGTGCCCCAAAGGCTGGTTAAATGCAAGGAAAGAGCTTCAGCTTGGAGACCACTGGTCTAGAGTGTACTCTCCATAGTAAAATAATATTAAAGTGGGCATGGACTCAGAAAGTGAATATTTTAATATCACAGGAAACATTTTGTGTTAAATGTGCCTAAGCAATAACCTGAAACATGTTCATTTATCTGGAATTCCTCCTGGGGAAAAAAAAATTAAATCAATGCACTTCTTCGTACGTGAGGGTTTCTAGGCACACCTATTTATTCTGAATAACTTCAGTGTAAAATTAGGGCACTGTTGTGACTTTTAGTGTCATGGAATTTGCACTGAGATTTGGTGAGGTCACTATTGTTTTGCTCACTGTTGTTATTGTAGGAGACCCTGACATTAGTAAGTAAAAGCTCTGCCTTGGCCAAAAGGCTCAATCCATACAGAGACACAGTGCAGAAGGAGGCACTGTATGTCAGAAATGGGAAATATAATCTGCAAGGAGCCCCTTCGCTGTCTGTCTGCCTTTTTTTATATACTATAAATATACAAGGCCCAAAATGTTTTTGGAATTATACAAACAAATCATAAAAATCATATGCTTAGTATTTGAATATTAAATACCTATTTGTTCAAAAGCTTAACATTGTATAAGCTTATATCATCCTAATAATTCATGTATAGGGGGCTGCTCTTTCCCAGTATGTTTTACGATGATGGGTGTTATCAATCCAATGTAGAATTTGTTTTGAAAAACATAAATTGAATAAAATAGAGCTAAACTTATGGCAAAACACATTTTAACACAGGAAGTGCACTATACAAGGCAAATGTATGGTTTTAGGCTCAGTATTTTGGAGGTGTTTATTTAAATACAAAAAAATTAAAACAACTGAATTTTTATCATAAGCAAAAAAAAGTTAGGAGATAGAAAAAACATTATTTGCCATATAAAGCTTGTGAACATAGCTCACTGAATATTTAAATTCACTGTTCCTTCTAGCTCCAAGAAATTAACAATTGCACATTACTTATTTATAAGATTTCTCCGTTTTGCTGCTGTGAAAGGTAGAAAGAAATTTGTAATAACTGGTAAAATCTTGAAAAAAATCAATCTAATAGCTTCACAGCCATTAATTTGTAAAATAAATAGGGTCGTATTTTGCAAAGGTTGCGGTATCATTTTATCCAATTTTGCCAGCAGCATACTCTTTGTGATACAGCTTTATAAAGAATTTTTACATTATTCATTCATTCAATTTGATTTTAGCTAGTTTTTGTTCTTTATTTAATTGCCAAGTTGGACATAAAAAAAAGTGAGAGGTTAAATGCTGATGCAAAAACCAAGAGAATGAAAACAACCAAAAGTAAATGACTGTATTGAAATATTGTTGAAGCGCAAGCTAAGCTAAAAATCTATGGCATGTTTTAAAATAGAGAGGTAATTATGAAAAGAATTTGGGTGTCTTAATACAGACAAACATCTGACCAAGAAAAGCTGGTAGTAAGGCAATTAGTTGTCCTGAACAGCTTGTGGGTGGGACCAGGAGATGTTGTACCCAATAGCGGGGGAACACTCACAAAAAGACCAACTGTAGGTATAAGTTCTTGTATTTGAAAAAATAGTATAGTACAGAGTCACAGGAAAACTTCGGTAACACTGATGGTAATACTGGCACTTGCAATAACACTTGCAGTTGTGCTTACTGGTGGTAATCAGTCTTATGCCGCTCTGCCACAGTATAGGTCAAGATATTGTAATAGTCCAGACATTAATGGCACATGTTGCATCCTATGTCACACAGGGAATCACAAGCTTGTAACAGTAGGTCACACAATACTGACACAGGAAATGGTGATCCTTACAGGTACACAGTAAGGCACTATTGCAGGCAGGGCCTACTTTACCAAGATGACATCTGCTGGAAGGGTGGCTGGCTGTCAACACAGATAGAAGTTCATCTAGACTTCAGCAGCAGGTCCAGTGACCAGCAATATGAAGAAGATAGTGCTGTCCCTATTCTTAACCTCCTCCTGTGGGAACCTTTCCCTAACACTGCACCACTCTCCCTAGCAAGCGGGGTACCTGTCCCTATTCTGTGCACTGCCAAATGCATGCCAAACTCAGCAGGGCACTACTATTTATTAGCACTGCCCCACCCAAGATGGCAGCTGAAGGTCACCAGGGATTGCAATGTCACCTACCGGATGGAGGATGAACTAAACCTGCGTACAAGCTTGTGTGTCACCCATTTGATGAGTGTTTTGCACACTCAGTAAAATCTTTGTTTCTTTGTATCTTAATACCCATGAGTAATAATCAAATGTCTGTTGCTTTTTTCAAAAATCTGTTCAATCAGAAAGGATCACTTCCTATGTATAGAAGCATTGTTATTACACCTATAAGTGGCCAAGCTGTGGCAAATAAAGCTCAATCTGGACATGGTTGCTTGCTTGTACTGGGCCATGTACCAAACTTAGGACTCATTTTATTGATTCTGCAAAACCCTATCTATGGGGGAGATGGAGGGGAGAAGAAAATCTCATACTGCTAGCTTCTTTCTCTGAAAACGTCCTGTGGATACACACATATTTTTCATTTTAGTCTCTATCCATGCCTTTTCCACTCTTTGCACTTGCAGTAACAATGTATATTTCAGCAGTGAATACAAGATAGACCCAACATACAGTATGATGAGCTTAGACAATCATTTTTGAGCATTAGCTGAAACCCTGGGTGCCTATGCAGTGCTACACATGTTCATAAACACCAGAAAGCACCCGTAATCCTTATAGGAAGTTGTAAATTACACTTTCTACAAAGCAATCAGCCAGTTATTCATATGCTAGTAGTAAATCTATTATACAGTGGAGCCTGATAATATTCTTTTTTCCACGCACTGATCAATAATGTTTTTCAGGGTCTAGGTATTGAAATAATTTATCCAGGATTTCTGACTAAAACTATGGGAAACTTTGTGGGAAAGTACATTGCCATGGGTTTATAATATTTGAGTGATTTTGCTGCTTGTAAAAACCCACCTGTTACAATTCGACCTTATTCTATGAAATCAGTCCCTTGCTAGTCAGGCCAGATATTGCTCTTTCAGTACTCCTGTGCAAGTCCTTCACTTGTCATTGAAATGTTATAGTGTTTCTGGAAAGTCAAAGGAGCAGTTCCATTAGGTGCAGTTATTCCCTTGACTAGGTACTCCTGCCAATATAAGTGAGATTCTTTAACAACAGACACTGTAGTTGAGAATCACTACTTTAAAACAGTTTAGAACGCAAATAGCTACTTATAATCCTCCTCAGAAACTGCAACTCTGTCAGTAAAGTCTAGGATAGCTCTGGTAACACAGGCAAACAGCTGGAGGGGAACACGGTTTAAAGAATAGCAATTGGTCTTCTGGAGAAGCTGCATGCAATTAAGCTTGTACTTGGCTGCCTGCATGCTGGTTGTGACAATGGAGGTCCTCTTAACTGGCTACAAATCACTTGCCCAGCTACCTCTGTCCCTATCTCTGTTGTCTCTCTGAGCTGTTGAAAAAGGAAACTGCCCCCCCCCCCCCAAATACCTGCTGGGCCCTAGGCATTTAGGCATTTTCCTAGATCCCATTGTGGGTGAGCCAGCTCTAGATGTAATGGTATTTTAATTTTTCATAATAAGCATATTTTTTCAAGCTGTATCAATTATTGCACCCATAGTTTAGCTTCTATATTAGGGCACTGTAGTTGTATGTGTGCCAACTTATTATCGTGGAACCAAAAGAAAAATGTGGAAAGAAAGACTAAATGTGACATAATCATTCTTTTGATATTTTTTTACTTTACTTTTTTTTCTGCAGTTGCAAATGTCTATACTGATAATAACCTTCAAACATAGTTCATTAGGAAACAGGAAACAGTAGATTTCTAGATAGAGTTTAAATGGACGTAATATGTACATGTATTATAATGTTAATATCTTCCATGTATAAATCATAAATCAAGTATAAAACATATATCACTATACACGAAGGAAACATATAACAAAATGACATACAATGAGAGCTGACAGAAAAGGGGCCTCAGGGCTCTATGCATGAGAACTTTCAATCTAGAAGAATTGTTAAGGGACAGACAAGGAGCCTGTAATATTTCTACAGATTGGTGTGTTCTAATTTAATTCATAAAAAATACGACGACAGTTATCAAGGAACTGCACTGACACAACAGACTCTACGTAGAAAAAAATATATATTTTTCCAGGAATGTTGATGTTATGTTTTCTGCTCTATTATATTACTGACAATATAAGGACAGTGAGCAATGCACTAACCCGTACTAGCTAAGGCTAAGTAAATTTCTACATATATGCTCTGCTGCAGATACATTAAATTCAAAATCATTCACCCTTTTTGATCCATTTAGGTCGGCAAGCATTAAAAACGTAGGACTTAATGCTTTTTGTAGAAAGGAATAATATATAAAAAATGCCACCTTCTGACATTATATGCAAACACTATATACACGAAAGCTGGCTTGTATGAAGTTGAAAGTTTAACAAAAAAATAGTTTTCTTCAGAGTAGAAAATTGGGGGTGACATTATAAGTACAACATAGATACAACAAAAGTCCAAACAAACCTATGGTTATATCCATTCTTAACACATCCTTTATATTGTCTTTTTTTCTAACACTTATCATATCACTCTGATCTGTTCTCAACTCTCAAAAGTCTCTGTAGGTACTTTCATGACTTTTGAATGTTTTTATGATCATAGATATCAAAGAAGTTCATCTCAATTTCATATCACTGGAGCAAAAACGAGTGTAGGATTTAGATAAGTGACTTGTGGAGGAACTACTAGTAAGGTCAAAGGCTCCATGTTATCTTTCAAGTCACTGCTGTTGTAACATTGAAACTCCAGCTTTGAGACCAGTGCATGCCTGTCTGAACATTTTTCATAAGCTTAAATTCAAAAGATTGTGCCCTACCCCACTCCACTTCAGTTTTTAATATGAAATGTATCTTCTCAATAACCTATATAAGTTTATGAACTACAAAATAAATAAAGCCAAATTAAAGGATGACCATAGCGTTATTATTGTGAAATCATAAAAAAAAACAGAAAGCCATACCTAAATTTATTTAGCTTCAAGGCTAGTAAAGCATAAAAATGGTTAAATCGGTAATGCCAATATTTGAGCTCACATGTAAAATGTTCAGAGATGTGTCTTAATGAAAACCAAATAACCAACAAGTAAGAGACCCAAGCCATTTTATCAGACTCTACAGGGAAAAATATCTAGAAATATTGCAATTTATTCAAGAGAAAAAGAGAGTCTCATTTGGGAATAGATTCAATCTTCTGCAGAAGTTATTTTAATGGAGAGGGACTTTTGGCAGCAATAAATGCCATATTTGGGTATGTTCATTCTGACAGCAGTTTGCAAAGCATGCTTCGCATACTGTCTATTTTCCTTTTATGGTTAACTTTGATTATTAGAAGACTTACTTTTTGTGCAGTGTGACTGACAATACAACCAAACGATGGAATCAGGACACGTATTAAAATGTCATATGCAAAAACATTTCAAATCTGCCATAACTCTTTTATTTATTATAAGTTTCTTTTTTGTCTATACATATGCGTGTATAAGTAAAATGAGAGCAAGTATTTACCTTTAAGAGGGACTCCAGATTCATTGAAAAGAGCAGTATACCTCTGCATGACCATGCTATAATTATGTGCAAATAATATAATATACAGCTTTGCTAATATATATGCCCAAGTCCTTAATATGAAAATAAGCTACCAAGGCAAACCTAAAAAAAAATCAAAATTATTTGCTTTTGGCATATGAGTCACTACTTTTTTCAGTGCAGCTGAAGCTGCAGAGAAAGGGAATGAGTACCCTTTATCTGTCTCAAAAAAGAGACCCTGATGTTTCATCAAAGCCCATCCCCCACACAGACATATCTCAAAAAATTAAAACAATATTAAAAACAACATAAAATGTATAAAATAAAAAAAACACAGTAAGGCCTCGTTAACACGGGCATACTATAGCGTACATCCATGCAAGGCTGTGTTTACCCTCACAGGGATGCACATGTGTTCCATACATACCTGTACAGGCATTCCCATTGATATCAATTGGGAAGTATTGGTTGCTCTAAAACAGCTGCTGCTCTTGATTTGACATCCATTTGGGTGCATGTTCCTGAACTCACACTGTCTGCATTTTGGGCTGTGCACCTGCATCCACATGGATATCAGATTGGGAGCAGCAACTGTGTCCATGCAGCCACTGCATCTTAATTGACAAAAATAGAACTGCCAGAACAGGGATGCACAGAGCACTTGTGTATCACCATGTACGTAAACACGATTCATAGATGGGCTTACATTTAGTATGCCCCATGTGAACAAGACCTTACTAGGAATTTTACAGGAATTGTGTAAGTTGTTGTATTTTTGTTTGGTAATAATGATTTTAATATTTTTAATATAGCATATTTTAGTATATTTTTTTGTGAAAACAGTGATTTGATTTTTTTAGGCCCTGCAAAAGTTGCATAAATGTTTAACTATTGCAGGGATTGTACTGTGGATCAGTGGGCTCCCCAGTACAATCCCCCTAGATCACTCTGACTGATCTTGGGAGAATTGAGAATTGTACCGAGCAACAGACTGACTTGGGGTAGACTATACTGAGGGGCAGATTGATCTGGGGTGTAGGAGAAAGGATTATACTAGGGACAGAATGACCTAGGGGAACAGATTGACTTAGGGGTATTACACTGGGGGACAGATTGATTTTAGGAGAGGGGGAGATTATACTGGAGGACAGATTGACCTGGGGATGGGAAGGATTATACTGGGGAACAGAATGACTGGGGGGGGGGGGGGGAATTGTACTGGTGGATAGACTGATCTTGTTTGATTTAACCAAGCCCTTAGGCTCCTCCCACCATTACCACAGTTCCCAACACCCACCGCTTGTCATTACTCTCCTACTTGGCGTGCCCAAAGGTGCCCCAGGCCTTTTAAAATCCTAGCAATACCCCAGACACAATGAAAACCATGTATATTTTTATATCACTTGCGCTATGGACCAATATGTAATTGTGTCCCATTTTAGAGCACATCCAGTAAAAAAATTTAAAATATATACGAATGAGCAGAGCTAAAGAATTGAACTTAGGTGATGACTTAATGAATCATATATTTTCCCCTTATGTGAAAAATAACACAATACAAAAGATATAAAATTAAGTGCCACTGTAGTGCAAAATACTAATAGCTTCAAGATGATGTCTGGTATGTATGAAATACATTGAGGCAGTATTTCCAGAAGCAGACGTTACTTCTGGTTACATCACGTCCTTCATGGAATGGGATACTGGTTGTAGTATTGGAGCAGCAGTGGTAGTGTAGCTGTGATTTTCGCTAGAAATACTAGGTGCCGGGGGGTGCCTTTTTAATGTGCGCTCTTATCTGTTGTTGTTTTTTTTTAATAATAATAATAGAATAATAAATATAGAATAAATGTGTTGCTTAATGATGCCTGTGTTGCAGTTCTTGTATTCTCTGGCTTGAGCCATACAGGACACCCCTCTGATCAGTGGGGCCATGTCTTGAGGATTGGTGGAGCAGAGGAGCCTTTTATTACACAAAGCACATTTTGACCAATTTTAATGTTGTACTACCCCAGGAGGAGCTGCTTCAGTATGTTTGGTTCTGTACTCTGCCTCTCAACCCCAAGAACAGTCACCTGGCAATAGTGTAAGTGCAAGCACAGTAATCACAGACACATATTGTTGTAAAACACAGATTAACAAATGAGCTGAAGAGTAATGACTGAAGATCAGGTGTAATATAGCTCATTGGTACTATCAGGCTGCTTTCATGGGATTCATCAAAAGCGAAAAACCCCAAGAGCAGAGGCAAACACTTTAATAATAACAGATCTCAAATAGCAAACTCTATAATGGATTGGTCACCTCTTACTTAGATTTGACTCAATGAGTCCAGGCAAAAGGAGAGCAGAGGAATGACCCTCACTTATGTTAGACCCCTCTCTTCTGTCCCCTGAGAGCACAGGCCCACAAACTATAAACTGTGCACTTAGTTCAGTGGTCAATGGCCTAACTCCCAAGACAGACTACCCCACTCATGCATCACATATAACTGAGCTCTGGGTATGTGTGCATTTCTGTATGGCCACAACAACTTCATTCCCTTTGAAGAAGAAGGCCTTGAGTCTTCGGCTAGCCACTTCAGTTGGTGCATTTTGAATTCCTATTGGGTAGAGTATAATGGCAGTATGCTGGCAGGGAAGACACTGTGACTGCAACAATATTGTCTGCATGCAGTGTCTTTATTTTCTGCAAATGGGCAAGAGCCCACTCGCCAATTCTGTGGTCAAGGCTCAAGCAAAATGTCCTGGAACACACAGGCTCATCGGGTAGTCTGACTGGCTACCTCACAACTGGACACTTTGTCAGTGCAGGCACACCTGGATATGCACCTGGATTCCCCCTCTCAGGCAGAATGTCCCCTGACTGATCATTAATACCTGACAGGAATGGTTCACCAACCTGGGAAACAACACCTCTCCCCAGGTCTGGTCTTCTCCTCTGCCTCATAGTGTCTACCTGCCCTAGGCAGACAAGATGGTGTCCTTGCTTCTCTGCCCACAGAGCTTGTTGGGGTGTGTAGTCCTGTCCCCATACAGTCACAATGGGGCAGCCTATTTTGGGGACTACATGTCCCAAGATGCTTTGCTACAGCAGTTCTGGTTGCTCTTCTCCTCCTGCTAATGAGGATGCTGAAGAGGGAGCAGAGCGGGTGGCTGCCTGTGCGAGCATCACTTGCATACACTGTAGATGAAGAGGAGAGAGGAAGGGGAGAATTTCCCTGCAGGAGCTGACAGGCTTTCTCTCCCTCTGAGGAGAGCCTGTGTAAATCCCCTCGGCGGCCGGAGGGAGATGTAGGCCCACGGGGCATCGGCTACATTAATATATAAAGTCATTAGGTCCTGGTGAGTTTATTATTATGTGGGGCACTTTTTGGTCATCAACCTAAATGTTGATATTGATTTGTGGAGTGGAGTGACTCCACTGGAGTGGAGTATTTTGTACTATAGTGGCACTTAATTTCATATTTTTTGTACAGCATTATTTTTTTTGTAAATTCTTTTTATTAAGAAAGAATAGGTATACAAAACAAAGCCTATTGGGCATACTCAAGCATAAACTACACAATATAACATCATAGCACACAAACACAATTAGTACGGCAACCAATGCCCTTGGACAGGCAAGAATGCATTACCGGAGGTATAAGAATAACATAATTAGAGGATTTGTCCCACAGTGCTCTGAAAGTAAGCATAACTTTTACCTTAGTAGCAACACAAAATTTACTATGGAGAAATAGTGACAGAAGCCACCGTCTCCTTGAATTCAGTCCCAGACCTTGGAGAACTTGGTAGGACATCCTCTAGACTCATGTGTATTTATAAAGTGGTACCATTTTGTTAACTTTGGATTTTCAGAAATCGAATGTAGGCATCGGTGGGAGTTCCAGTGTAGGAGAATACACTTACGAGCATAGAATAATAGCAAAGCAATCCTAACAGAGTTCTCATAGCTCTGGATGTGGCCAGCAAGTGAAAAAGACCCAGCATGCAAACATCAATGGATAAGGGCACTGAGACAGTCATGACTGAACAAATACACTTGGAGATATCTGTCCAAAAGTGCCTAATAACAGGGCATTCCCAAAGCATGTGTATAAATGTAGCAGGATCTTCTGGACAATGTCAACAATGAGATGGGTGTGAAGGGAAGATCCTGTGAAGTTTTTTTTTTTTGGGGGGGGGGGGGTAAAGTATATTCTATGGAGGATTTTAAATTGAATCAAATGGTCCCTGGCAGAGACCAACTGTTGCATGGGCTACTCCCAAATGTCCCCCCAGTCCTAGGAATCTAACTCCAGAACCTGCCCACGCTGGCACGATACAAATGTATCCAGGCTTTCATGTATAGTGGGCTGAAGGCCTTTGTATATGTTAGAGAGAGGCTTTACTAGGGAGGAAACCCACAATAGAGAATCAATCCCTGAGACTGTAAAGGATACAGGTTGAATAGAGAATTGCAATTGAAAAGTCTGGCGCAATTGATGGTATCGGAACAGATACAAGTCATGGGGAAAATACTGTGATTTCAAGGAGTTAAAGGATTGAAATGCCCTTGTATGTAATAAAATATTTTTATATAGTCACAAGATTATTTTTATATGATTATGCACTGTGCACTGCATACTTACCTAAGGTAACCAGATTTTTAAAATGTAATCCGGGCACATATTTTTTTTTTATTGGCAAATGGCACAGGACTGCATAATACACAGAGCGCTGGGAACAGGACTACATAATACACAGAGCAGTGGGTACAGGACTACATAATACACAGAGCAGTGGGTACAGGACTACATAATACACAGAGTACTGGGCACAGGACTGCATAATACACAGAGCTATGGACACAGCACTACATAATACACAGAGCTCTTGGCAAAGGACTACAAAGTATACAGAGAGCTTGGTTCAGGACTACATAATGCACAAAGCGCTGGGCACAGGACTGCATGATACACAGAGCACTGAGCACAGGACTACATAATACACAGAGCGCTGGATTCAGGACTACATAAAACACAGAGCGCTGATCACAGAACTGCATAATATGCAGAGCTCTGGGCACAGGACTGCATAATATACAGGAGGGTGTTAGGCATAGAGTGCAAGGTTCAGAGGTTTGCTACGCATAGAGGACACTTCTGCCCCCACATCCATAGCTCACCTCTGCACTCTTCTCTCACAGAATATCTCTGCAGCCACCTCTTAGCCCTTCTCCCACAACAGCTAAACTCTCCATCTCTCCATGCAGCTGCATCAGCTCTGACCCCTACTCCCCCACTACCCTCATCTGTGTACAAACAGATGCCCCCCCCCCTCATTTGCTCACCTCCTGGTCTCAGCCCCCCACACAGTCAATTGTTGGCTCTGCCTTTGAACAGCTGCTGGAGTGACAGTGAGGTCGTCCAGCAGGAGGCGTCGGCATCCAAGCCATCAGGCTGTTTTTCAACCAGCACGGGATGCCATGTCTACGTTAGTCCGGCCCTGAATCCATGGACAAAACTGACGACAGACTTGGTCTGGGGACAGTGTCCTCAGTCCAGGTATTGTCCCCATAAATTGGGAATGTCTGGTCACCCAATACTTAACATAACAATGCCTGATTGACTTCAATACAAATGCAATTATCAGGCATTTTTCTCAAATCGCCTTTCAGGACAACCCCGGAGAGAGTGTAGCTCCACCTTGTAATTAGGAAACACATGCCCACTTTAAAAACACCTCCTCTTCCTCCATGGCTTCAGTTATTGTGTTTCCTCCTTGGAGGAAGCATGTGCCTGAACCAGGGAGAGCTACACTCTCTGCAGGGGAGTAAGGCTTACCTTTTGTTGCAGGTTGTTTCTTTTTTGACCCCCAGCAGCATCTCCACGGGGAGAGGACTCCTGGAGCTCCTGGTCCCGCCATCTCACGGGAGTAAGGACCCTCGGAGTGCCGGCGTCGGGTGCCCGGTGTCCGCTGGTTAGCGCAGGGAGGGCTCTGTTGCTGGCGGAGGCCGCTGCAGGTCAGCGGCATGGCTCCGTTTTCGGCGCCGGGTCCCGGGCGGCGACGGCGTCGTTCACGGTGACGCGCGGGCGCTCTGAGGGGGCGTGGCGCCGTGGTTCAAGCGCCTGGAACGCAGGGATCATGGGGCGGGTCAGGTGACCGCGTGCTTCCGCTTCCGGCCGGCCCTGATGACGCGGCGGCCGGGAAAATTTAAAACGACAGAGCTGTTTGTGATAGCTGCCTCACTCAAACGATGGAAGAGTGTAAGCCAGCTATGGCGGAGACAGGCGCCCCTAGCACCGGTCCAGCCCAGGTACGTAAGGTGCACTGGCACCCTCTGCTTTACTGTTGGGCTATGTCTTTGTCTGTTCCCCCCTCTTGGGGGCCTGTCGCTGCAGGTCAGAGGTGGACTTCGCTCTGACCTTTTGCAGCCTAGTTCTGGGGTCTCACTAGTGGTCTGTTTGGTGGTGGGTCTCTGCACTGGCTTGGTGTTAAGCACTGGTTGTTGAGAGCTTTTAGTGAGTTAAACCTGTATGTCATTTCAGGAAAAATCACTAGGAAAAGCTAGACCAGGTCAGAGAAAATGTGCTTCTTGCAAGACCCCCCTCAGAGATTCATGGCAGAAGGCAATGTGCAGAAATTGTATCAGAGAATTGGTGGAAGAGGAAACATCTCAACAATATAAGGATTTGTTTTCTTCGGTTAAAGAACTGACAAACTCCTTGAGTTCAGTCAGGTCCATCCTGATACAAAACCCTCCCGCACAGACCGAGCCTCAGAACTTACCGCCCAGCCCCAGGGCATCGTCATCCAGACAGGTGGAAACTGAAGAGTCTGGAGACGAAGGGGGTAGTACTCTCATCTCCTTCAGGGATTCTGAGGAGGAGGAAGAGGAAGAAGATAGCAGGGGCTCCAAATTCAAGCTATCACTAGAGGAAGTAGATGATATTCTAAAAGCAATCTACACTACTCTAGAAATTCAAGAAGAAAAAGTACAACTGTCAGTTCATGACAAAATGTACCAGGGGTTGGACGAAACAAAACGGAGAGTTTTTCCAGTCCACAGGGTCCTCTCAGACTCAGTGAGAAAGGAGTGGAAGGACCCAGAAAAAGCCCCTTTCTTCTCTAAAGCTCTCAAGAGAAGGTTTCCCTTCGAAGATAAAGACTCAGAGGTTTGGAACAAGAAACCCAGAGTCGATGCAGCTTTCTCGCAGGTATCCAGATGAACGGATCTAGCCTTTGAGGATATGGGGATCCTTAAAGACCCAATGGACAAAAAAGCTGACTCCATCCTTAAAAAGGCTTGGGATGCTGCGTCAGTCAGTCTAAAACCAGCAATGGCAGCTACGGTGGTGGCCAGGAATCTGGAATGTTGGGTAGAGAAGCTGAAGAGCCATATTGAGGCGGGGACACCCCGCAAGGATCTCTTAGAGTCCTTTCCACTGATCCTGAATGCAGTCAAATACATGGCGGATGCATCAGCAGAATCGGTTAAACTGGCCGCTAGGTCTTCGGCTCTTGTAAATTCAGCCAGGAGAGCAGTTTGGCTGAAAACATGGTCTGGGGACACTGCTTCTAAGGTCAAGCTGTGTGGTCTTCCCTTCTCGGGTGACTTACTCTTTGGTCCCGAGTTAGAGTCTGTGCTGGATAGAACAGCCGATAAAAAGAAGGCTTTTCCAGTTAAGAAAAAGCAGATTGCCAAAAAGAATTTTCGTGCTTTTCAGCAGTCCCATAAAAAAGACCAGGAGCACAAGAGCAGATGGGGTTCACAGAAGGGCAAAGGCAAGGGTGGAGTCCTCTTTAGATCTCCCCCAGAGCAGTCCCCTAAGAGCAAGTGACAATATCTCCCCAGTGGGGGGGAGACTGTCAGCTTTTCGCGAACAATGGGACAGGCTGTCTCCAAATCTGTTCGTGAAGAGCGTTGTCAATCAGGGGTACAGGTTGGAGTTTTCAGAACTACCCCCGAGCAGGTTTTACGTGACAACATTGCCAAGGGATCAGGAGAAGGCCTCTGCAATGAAGCTGTTGTTACAGGAGCTGATACAGCAAGAGGTTCTGATTCAAGTCCCAGTAAATCAGCAGGGCGGGGGTTTTTACTCACATATTTTTCTGGTGAAAAAACCCTCAGGGAAGTACCGTCTAATCCTGAATCTGAAATTTCTGAACAGGTTCATTCGGTACAAACATTTCAGGATGGATACAATTTTCTCCATCACAAAGCTGTTGACCCCAGATTGCTTCATGGCATCCCTGGATCTGAGGGATGCCTACCTTCATATACCAATTCATCAGGCATCGTAGCAGTTCCTGTGCCTGGCATTGAAGGTGGGGAGTTCGGTATGGCACCTCCAATTCAGGGCTCTGCCGTTCGGACTCTCGTCCTCTCCCAGGGTCTTTACGAAGATTATGGCAGAGGCTTTGGAGCCCCTGAAATTGAAGGGGATTCCAGTCGTCCCTTACCTGGACGACCTTTTGTTTTTTGCAGACTCCAGGGAGCAGGTCCTAGTCAATCTCCAGAGGGCCCAGTCTCACCTCGAGGGCCTGGGATGGCTTCTAAATCTAGAGAAGTCAATCCTGACCCCCTCACAGGAAATGAAATTTCTGGGGTATACGTTAAATTCGATTCTCCAGAAAGTTTTCCTGCCGTTGGAAAAACAGGAAAAGTTGCAGCTAGCTGTACAGCGGATACAGAGCAACCAGACAATCTCAGTCAGGACGGCTATGGCAGTTCTGGGCCTGCTTACGGCAGCAATCCCGGCTGTTCAGTGGGCCAGGTTCCATTCCAGACCCCTTCAGAGGGAGGTTCTGTCAAGCTGGTCCCATCAGGATCCTTTGGAAAAACAGCTAAAAATTTCGTCAAGGACGAAAAGGGCTCTTTGGTGGTGGAGAGACCAGGCAAACCTCTCAAGGGGCCTGGTGTGGACCTTTCCTGTGGACAAGCGCCTTACTACAGACGCAAGTGCCTGGGGCTGGGGAGCCCATCTGGATGGTCAGACATCTCAGGGGGTCTGGTCCAAACAGGAAGCTCAAAGATCATCCAACTGGAGGGAGTTGAAGGCGATCTTTCTGGGTTTAGTGGCCTTTCAGCAGAGTTTGAAAGGCCACCACGTCCAGGTGTTGTCAGACAACACAACAGCGGTTACCTACATTATGAAGCAAGGGGGAACCAGAAGCAGGAGCTTGATGGAGCTGGCCAATCTGTTGTTAGCCTGGGCAGAGCAGAACACAGCCTCACTATCGGCAGTGCATCTGAAGGGCTCTCAGAATTTGTTTGCGGACCTCCTAAGCAGGCGCAAATTGCTAGAGGCAGAATGGAGTCTGAATCAGGAAGTGTTCCTGATGATCACCGAGGCCTGGGGGGTTCCACAGGTAGACCTTTTTGCCAGCCAGCAGAACTCAAAGGTGGACAGATTCTTTTCTCTTCACCGAGGAGATGCAGCAATAGGGTTGGATGCATTTGCTCACCCCTGGCATTACCAGCTGTGCTACGCCTTTCCCCCCTTTCCTCTAATTCCACTAGTACTGAGGAAATTCAGGGAAGAAAGGACAGACTTAATACTAGTCACTCCTTTTTGGCCAAAAAGGCCCTGGTTCGCGGGTCTTCGAAACCTAGCCTCGAAGCCCCCATGGAGGTTACCACTCAGAAAAGATCTGTTATCCCAAGGGACAGTAAGTCATCCAGAAGTGGAACTCCTACAGCTAACCGCCTGGTTTCTGAGGAGGACCTATTAAAAGCCAAAGGTCTCTCAGATAAAGTAGTAAAGACCCTGCTGTCTAGTAGGAAGGCAGTTACACAGGCAATTTACATGAAGGTCTGGAAAAAGTTCAACTCCTGGTGCAGTTCTAGAGAACTCAAGGTCAAGAGCACGGTGTCCGTCTTGGAGTTTCTCCATGAAGGAATGGAGAAGGGTCTTGCAGCCAGTACCCTGAAGACTCAGGTGGCTGCCTTATCAGTTTTCTTTGAAAAGACTTTATCTAAAGAAACTTTAATTTCTAGATTTTTTAGGGCTCTTGCTCGAAATAGACCAGTAGCCCTTAAAGACTTTCCCAGTTGGGATTTGTCTACAGTTTTACAGGGTCTCTCGGGAGCACCGTTTGAACCCTTACAGGAAGCTTCTTTACAGAAGGTGGTTTTAAAAACAATTTTTTTGGTGGCCATCACCTCGGCCAGAAGAGTCAGCGAGCTCCAAGCTCTAGCTATTACAGAACCCTTCCTTAGAATTTATCAGGACAGGGTGGTACTGAGGACGGATCCAGCATTCCTACCGAAAGTATCCTCAACTTTCCATCGATCACAGGAAATAGTGTTACCTACATTCTCTGCAACCCCAGCAAATGCAGGAGAGGAAGTTTTTCACACATTGGATGTGAGAAGGTGTCTATTACAGTTTCTGAAAGTTACTAAAGATTTTAGAAAATCAAACGCCCTCTTCGTGATATTTTCTGGATCACGCAAGGGGGAGAAAGCTTCTAAAAGTACGCTGGGTAGGTGGCTTAAGTTGGCTATAACAGAAGCCTATAAAGCAAAAGGAGAAATACCTCCCTCAGGTATTGCTGCCCACTCTACTAGATCCACGGCAGTTTCCTGGGCTGAAAGGGCCGGTGCAACGCCTGACCAAATCTGCAAGGCTGCCACTTCGTCCAGTTATTCGACATTTCTCCGGCACTACCGGTTAGATCTACTGTCTGCAGCAGATCAGGCCTTCGGCAGGAAGGTACTGCAGGCAGTAGTCCCGCCCTAGGGTAAGTTTCTCGGTTATCCTCTCCGGGGTTGTCCTGAAAGGCGATTTTAGAAAGACTCAGTTAGACTTACCGGTGACGGTATTTCTAAGAGCCTTTCAGGACAACCGTTACTTCCCTCCCTAGGTTATGCTTAGTAAATGTATTAAGTTCTACCATGGTGTTGTGCTTTCTGTGCTTTGTTTTCCAGCGTCGGAAGGCCACAATAACTGAAGCCATGGAGGAAGAGGAGGTGTTTTTAAAGTGGGCATGTGTTTCCTAATTACAACGTGGAGCTACACTCTCTCCGGGGTTGTCCTGAAAGGCTCTTAGAAATACCGTCACCGGTAAGTCTAACTGAGTCTTTTTTATTTGATCTACAGTTAAAAATGTGGATGTACAGTGCCTTGCAAAAATATTCACCCCCTTGGCATCTTTCATGTTTTGTTGCCTCACAACCTGGAATTAACATGGATTGCTTGAGGATTTGCAACATTTAATTTATAGAACATGCCCACAAATTTAAAGATTTTTTTTTTATTATTATTATTGTGAAGCAAACAACATATAGGACAAAATAACAGACAAAGTCAATGTGCATAACTATTCACCCCCCTAAAGTCAATACTTTGTAGAGCCACATTTGGCAGCTATCACAGCTCTATGAGCTTGCCACATCTTGCCACTGGGATTTTTGCCCATTCCTCCTTGCAAAACTGCTCCAGCTCCTTCAAGTTATATGGTTTGCACTTTTGAACAGCAATCTTTAAGTCTGACCACAGATTTTCTATTGGATTGAGGTCAGGGCTTTGACTAGGCCATTCCAACACATTTACATGTTTCCCCTTAAACCACTCAAGTGCTTCTTTAGCAGTGTGTTTAGGGTCATTGTCCTGCTGGAATGTGAACCTTCATTCTAGTCTCAAATCACACACAGAATGGTACAGGTTTTGCTCAAGATTATCCCTGTATTTAGCACCATCCATCTTTCCCTCAAATCTGACCAATTTCTCAGTCCCAACTGCTGAGAAATATCCCCACAGCATGATGCTACCACCACCATGTTTCACTGTGGCGATGGTGTTCTTTGGGTGATGTGTTGGGTTTGCGCCAGACATAGCGTTTTCTTTGATGGCCAAAAAGTTAAATTTTAGTCTCATCAGACCAGGGCACCTTCCTCCATACATTTTGGGAGTCTCCCCCGACGTTTTTTCGCAAACTCAAAATGTGCCATTTTGTTTTTTGCTGAAAGTAGTGGCTTTCTTCTGGCCACTCTGTCATAAAGCCCAACTCTATGGAGTGTATGGCTTATTGTCATCCTATGTACAGATATTCCAGTCTCTTCTGTGGAACTCCTCCTGCAGCTCCTCCAGGGTTACCTTAGGTCTCTGTGCTGCCTCTATGATTAATGCCCTCCTTGCCCGGTCCGTGAGTTTTGGTGTGTGGCCATCTCTTAGCAGGTTTGCTGTTGTGTCATGTTCTTTCCATTTGGTTACGATAGATTTGATGGTGCTCCTAGGGATTATCAAAGATTTGGATTTTTTTATAACCTACCCCTGACTTGTACTTCTCAACAACATTGTCACTTAGTTGTTTGGAGAGTTCCTTGGTCTTCATGGCAGTGTTTGTTTAGTGGTGCCTCTTGCTTAGGTGTTGCAGCCTCTGGGGCCTTTCTTTCAAAAAAGTGTGTATATGTAATGACAGATCATGTGACACTAAAGGCCCATACACACGATCAGACTTTTTGACAACAAACATGCAAATTAGCTGTTTTGGAGCAACATCCGATTGTGTGTACGCTCCATCAGACAAACTTTTTTGGTTTTCATCGGACTTTTGTTGGCTTTGCGAACGGACAAACTTTCTGGCAACAAAAGTCAGATGGAGCAAAGTCTGATCGTGTGTACAGAAAACCATAGGACTTTTGTACAAAGTGCAAACAGGCATGCTCAGAACCAATGCAAAAGATCAGACAACAATACAGAAGTTGACCAAAGGTGGCGGTAAAGAGCAGAAAAACCACGTGGTTTGGTGAAAGTTGGCTGAAAAAGTCCTGCTGTGTGTATGCAATACAAGTTCAGGGCCGACGCCCTTTGTACAAAAATCCAAGGGAAAGTTTGTACAAAGTCCTATCGTGTGTATGAGGCTTTAGATTGCACACAGGTAGACATCATTTCACTAATTATGTGACTTCTGAAAGTAATTGGTTGCACCAGAGCTTTTTATGGGCTTCATAACAAAGGGGATGAACATGCCAATTATCATTTTTTTTTATTTCGGAAAAATTGTTTTATGTATATCATTTTTCTAATTTTACCTTATCAACTTAGACTATTATGTTCTGATCCACCACATATAATTCAGAAAAAAAAAAACATAAAAAACATTGAACTAAAGGCTGTGATGTAACAAAATAGGTGAAAAGCCAATGGGGGTGAATACTTTTGCAAGGCACTGTAGGTAAAAGGTTGGTGTGAATTTACCATTAACCACTAAACAACTGGCCCATAGCTGAATGATGGTTACATGACAGTTCAATAACTCTGGGAGGGACGTCAACCCAGAAAATCGTTCCCGGGAACATCTGTGCTCGCCAGGTTCACAGGACTCTTCGCAACACGGATTGCAGTAAAGCGCCAATGACAGTGGCCCTCTACCACGTGATTGCTCTCTCCAATTATGGAGCGATCACAAATGTAAACAATGCAGGGAAAGGAGGGTCATCAGTAGTTCATCACTCTCCTCTTCTCGCACCAATGCAGTGTGAGAGGAGAGGAGAGCTATTGTGTGCCCAACTGTGAGTTTTTCATATATAGCAGTGCCATCTGTGCCACATCTGTGCCATATGTACCACCTGTTCCACCAGTGTAACCAGTGCCACTACAGTGCACACCAGTGCCACCTGTGCCCATCAGTGCTCATCTGCGCCACTGTAATCCACATCAGTGCCGAGCGTGCCCACCAGTGCCGCCTGTGCTGCCTGTGCCCACCTGTGTCACCTGTGCTGAAAATTGGTCTGGTTAGGAAGGGGGTTTAAGAGCCCAGTGAGTAAGTGGTTATAACACATTCAGATGTTTGTGACTTTATTAATCAGGTAAATTAATTATCTGTAAATATAATCAAACACTCAAATCAAACATTTCAGTCTTTATAAACAGTTCCCTAAATACAGTGGTGTGAAAAAGTGTTTGCCCCCTTCCTCATTTCCTGTTCCTTTGCATGTTTGTCACACTTAAGTGTTTCGGAACATCAAACCAATTTAAACAATAGTCAAGGACAACACAAGTAAACACAAAATGCAATTTGTAAATGAAGGTGTTTATTATTAAAGGTGAAAAAAAATCCAAACCATCATGGCCCTGTGTGAAAAAGTGATTGCCCCCCTTGTTAAAACATACTATAACTGTGGTTGTCCACACCTGAGTTCAATTTCTCTAGCCACACCCAGGCCTGATTATTGCCACACCTGTTCACAATCAAGGCATCACTTAAATAGGAGCTGCTTGACACAGTAAGGTCCACCAGAAGATCCTTCAAAAGCTACACATCATGCCGAGACCCAAAGAAATTCAGGAACAATTGAGAAAGAAAGTAATTGAGATCTATCAGTCTGGAAAGGGTTATAAAGCCATTTCCAAAGCTTTGGGAATCCAGCGAACCACAGTGAGAGCCATTATCCACAAATGGCGAAGACATGGAACAGTGGTGAACCTTCCCAGGAGTGGCCGGCCGCCCAAAATTACCCCAAGAGCGCAGCGACGACTCATCCAAGAGGTCACAAAAGACCCCACAACAACGTCCAAGGAACTGCAGGCCTCACTTGCCTCAGTTAAGGTCAGCGTTCATGCCTCCACCATCAGGAAAAGACTGGGCAAAAATGGCCTGCATGGCAGAGTTCCAAGGAGAAAACCACTGCTGAGCAAAAAGAACATCAAAGCTCGTCTCAATTTCTCCACAACACATCTTGATGATCCCCAAGACTTTTGGGACAACATTCTGTGGACCGATGAGACAAAAGTGGAACTCTTTGGAAGGTGTGTGTCCAAGTATATCTGGCGTAGAAGGAACACTGCATTTCATAAAAAGAACATTATACCAACAGTAAAATATGGCGGTGGTAGTGTGATGGTCTGGGGCTGTTTTGCTGCTTCAGGACCTGGAAGACTTGCCGTGATAAAAGGAACTATGAATTCTGCTGTCTACCAAGAGATCCTGAAGGAGAATGTCCGACCATCTGTTCGTGTACTCAAGCTGAAACGAACTTGGGTTCTGCAGCAGGACAATGATCCTAAACACACCAGCAAGTCCACCACCGAATGGCTGAAGAAAAACAAAATAAAGACTTTGGAGTGGCCTAGCCAAAGTCCTGACCTGAATCCTATTGAGATGTTGTGGTATGACCTTAAAAAGGCCGTTCATGCTCGAAAACCCTCTAATGTAACTGAATTAGGACAATTTTGCAAAGATGAGTGGGCCAAAATTCCTCCAGGACGCTGTAAAAGCCTCATTGCACGTTATCGCAAACGCTTGGTTGCAGTTGTTGCTGCTAAGGGTGGCCCAACCAGTTATTAGGTTTAGGGGGCAATCACTTTTTCACACAGGGCCATGATGGTTTGGATTTTTTTTCACCTTTAATAATAAACACCTTAATTTACAAATTGCATTTTGTGTTTACTTGTGTTGTCCTTGACTATTGTTTAAATTGGTTTGATGTTCCGAAACACTTAAGTGTGACAAACATGCAAAGGAACAGGAAATGAGGAAGGGGGCAAACACTTTTTCACACCACTGTACATATTGGATTGCTGACTTCAGCATTTCTTTATCTTCCCAGATAATGTACATTTATGGCTTAGTTGGAAAAGATTATTTAGAATACCTGATAATGGTATATTATCAATATAAAAATATAAAACTATACATGTGAAAAATATTATACTCCATATAATATATCATTTCCAAAATATATTTCAAATTTGTCTGCATTCAAACAATTTTATTACAAATGTAAAGATAAAATCTGGAATTACATGCAAGATTTGAATCGCTTGTTAGTAAGAGTTAACTATTTTTGGTAATTGCCTTGTTTGCAGTACATTCATTGTAAATGAGGCAGTTTTCAGCAAGGGGTTAAGTCTTCTGCTAAAAAGTCACTCAGATTGGCCCAAGCCCATTATGGCCTAAGCCACAAGAAACAAATTAAATATTAGTTGCCATAGAAACAAAGTTAATTGAAAGTTATTTCAAATTACTAAATGTTTACTGAAATCTTTAGCAGCATTCATTCAACCTGTAAGCCACCACTAATTCTACTTAATGGCATCAAAAAGAGAATAACACATGCTACATAAGGTTTAGGTGCAGGCATACATAGGTTTATTATTTTATGCCTATAAATTATTAGGCATTATCACGGAACCTTCATCAATTGTAAACTTAAAGCTCTATTACATTCAAAAACAAATATGAAATAATATGCAGCTTATCAATCGTTAAAGAGGAAGTAAACCCTGATGGGTTTACTTCCTCTTTGTCTCCCTGCAAAGAGTAGCCCATTATTTGTCACTTGCCTGACACAGGAGCCAGCGATGTCACCGCTGTCCCCTGTAGTCCGGAGCATCCATCTTCTTCCGGGTATCGCTGCTCCGGCCACTCACAGCGCCGGAGCAGCGAGGACGTCACTGGGAGCCGCCACTAATGGCATACCGCTGCTCACGGCGATAGTGCGCCTGCGTGCCGCTATCTACGGTGCATGCGCCGTAGACAGCTGTCACTGTCTTTTAGTAAATATCTCCTAAACCGTGTAGGTTTAGGAGATATTTCTTGGACCTACAGGTAAGCCTTAATTTAGGCTTACCTGTAGGTCAAAGTGGTTTGTAAGGGTTTACAACCACTTTAAATACGGAGGTTACATTTGTTTTCTTTTTTTGTTTTGTTTTTTCCCTTTATTTCACCTGGTGATCCAGCCAGTAACACACTTCCTGCCTTAGAATGTCTGCATTATAGATGAAATAGTAAAGCAGACACTCAGAAACCTTAGACACCAGCATGATCAATCTGGGGAAAGGGTAGTGTTAGACGAGAAGATTTAGACGAACTTGACTAAAAAAAAATTAAAGCTGAACTCCGGCTAACACTTTATAAGCAGCTACAACCGTTTTGTTTTCATTTCTGGATAAAGGTTTAACATAGATGAATAAAAGTTGACCATTGTAAGCACATCTGTTAAAGTTAAATGCTTTATCTCACCCCTCTAACTGCTACGATGTCTTGATAGCTTTGTCTGTTAACCTCCTTACCGGTAATCCCGAGTGTGGCTCGGGTGAATTTTCATTACCAAAAGCGTTAACCCTAAGCCACACTCAGGATTGCATTGCAGTATCTTGGCAAAATTACTTACCTTGTCCCCAGGATCCTCCTGCGATGTCCTCCCGCTGTGTCCGCAGGCTTGATTCATCATCCCTGTGCCGGCTTCGTTCCCTGCAAGCTTTATGATGCACGGGGGCAGAGCCAGCAGGAAATTCTAAATAGTGAAAAATACAGAACACACACAATACACACAATCTTACAGATTACATTACTGTATCAAATCATTTCACCTCCCTTTTGTCCCTAGTGCTTTGTCCAGTGTCTACACTTTTATATTATATATACTGTTCTTTCTGCCTGGAAACTGCAGAAAGCCAGGTGTTTCACCAGTGGGCTTCTTCAGGGGTTCAAATGGGTGCATTGCTGTAAAGCATATTGTATAGTTCATACAGATAATTGACTTTATATTTTTATAATAGTATATATTATGTGCCAAAATAGAAAATACAAAAATGTTACCAGTACTGACGATCAGCGTAAAACCACACTACCATATAGGGAGAGGAAGCCAGAGGACACCATTGGAGGTGTGGGGGAGGCAATCACCCCAATCCGCTGTATAATCTATAAAACAAACAACAAGCAGACTGTAGACAAATAAACACTGTCAATATTGATTCAAAAAATCATTTATGCCAGGGCAATGGGTGGGGAATATACATCTTAAAAGAAACACAACCTTATCAATACCCTAAGTAACAAACACTGGTCAAAGAAAATTACAGCTACACATGGAACCTGAAATATTCAACCATGTATGGTAAGACACCTTGTATAACTATGTACTTTGTGGTAAGATATCTTATATGTATAGTTGCCTGGATCAATGCACAAAATGAGCCCACAGTTGTTGAACAAACGTGGAACAGTGTAACCAGGTGCCTCATGCACCTTTCCTATATACAATTGTGTTAAGTTTACATGCCCTGGCAGAATTTATGATTTCTTGGCCATTTTTCAGAGGATATGAAGGATAACACAATCTTTTCTTTCACTCATGGCTCGTGTTTGGCTGAACCATTTATTATCAATCAAATGTGTTTACTTTTTCTTTTCTTTTTTTTTTTTTTTTCTGTTTCAATATGTTTATTGAAAATTTGATTAAACAGGAATAAACAAGAGACTACAATCTGCTCCTTGTGTGCCCTCGCAGGGGCTACAAAGCATGAATATGAAACCAAAGGGCCAACCATCACATTATACTTATAATAAACACAAGAAAAGGAGAAAATGAGTAAGGGATGGTATCGAGACTGGCTCCAGAACCAGGCAACTCGTTCCCTCGTCGTTTCCGAAGGGCAAGCCCTTCTCCCACTACCCCCTTCTATGGGGGGCAGCAGTATTCGTTAGCAATGGGAGAGATTACAAAGAAGAGTGAAGAGAGATAGGGAACAAAAGAAGAAAAGGTAGAGAGAAAAGAGGGGGAAGAAAGGAGGGAGAAAGTTCGGGTGTGGGCGCCTCGCCAAGAGGAGTTAGACCAAGCCCAGGCATGCAGCTTGGAGCGCGGGGAACTCATAGGAGATCCACGGCTCCCAGATTTTTAGAAATTTAGCATGAGAATCATGAACAATACTGGACATACGTTCCTGAAGTAACATAGCAGTCATGTGGGTTTTAACCCCTTGAAAATCTACCCGTTGGGACTTCCAGGCTTGGGCAATGGTCCGCTTGGCCGCTATAAATAAATAAGTAGCCAACTTCTGTTGAGGGCCCCGCAAACCAGGTACCGGGCAATGTAGGAGAGCTAGCTTAGCGTCCCTTCGGATCGTTAGGTGGAAAAGTGTCTGCAGTAAACCAAAATCCTAGACCAGAACCCCACCAGCCTTGGGCAAGCACACCATGTATGCATAACATCACCTCGCTGTCCACAGTTGCGGAAGCATCTGTCAGTACTCCCAGGGAAAGCCCGAGCTGTGCGGGCAGGTACCCAATACCGTCGGAACATTACTTTATATGCAGCCTCTAGGGTATTTGTGTTGAACAAGCATTTGGCGACCGTTTTCCAGGCCCTGCTCCAGTCCTCTGGGTCTACCGGGGCCTGAAGGTCCTTTTCCCATTCAGTCATATAAGAGAGGGGTGCTGATGACGGGCGACTATTCAGGGAGGCATAAATGGCCGAAATAAGGCCTGGGGGCCCAGGGGCGTGTTGGCATGAATGTTCAAAAAAAGTTTTTTGGAAGGGGTAGGTGGACATGCGGCGCAACGTTGCAATCCAGTGCTTTAATTGGATAAAGTGATAATGCTCGTTAGCCGGCGCCCCTTGTGTTTCCCGGATACTCTCCCAGGAGGGGAATAAGCGTGAGGAAAGAACATTTTGGACTCGTGGGTAGCCATGTGAGGACCACCAGGAGAATGCCTGGGGCTCCTCCAGACCCGGGGGGAAGAGAGGGTTATGAGTGATGGGGAGTAGGGGAAGAAAGGGGGACATCAGATTGCTGGAAAAGCGAACTGAGTCCCACACCTGCAGACCATGTAGCAGCATGGGGCTTAGGGAGGGAGGGCGCAGATTCCTGGGGAGCCAGAGGAGTGCCTGAAGTGCACAAGGGTCACAGCCAGGCATCTCCAGGAGCACCCACAGAGGAACATCCGTGGGTGCATGGAGCATAGTCAACGGAGAGATCTGGGCCGCTATGTAGTATTTAGAGATATTGGGGACCCCCAAGCCTCCCCGGAGCCTATGGGTATAAAGGGTCGCTCTAGGTACCCTGGGGCGTTTGCGCGCCCATATAAATTGGAGGATCCTATTCTGCAGGAGTCGAAGAAAAAAAGTGGGTACCCGGACAGGCTAAGTGCGAAAATAATAAAGGACTTTAGGGAGGATCGTCATCTTCGCCGCCGAGATCCTGCCTACCCATGAAAGTGAGGGGAATTGCAAGGCTTGCATAAGGGTGGACACCGTTGGCAACAGGGGATAATAATTGGCCGAGAAAAGGGAAGAATAAGACGGCGTCAATTTGACACCTAAATAATCAATCGAGTGGGATGCCCAACGGTATGGAAAATGGTCTTGGAGGCGCTGCACCAGTTCCAGAGGGAGGTTAACATTCAGCGCTGTGGTCTTGGAGGGGTTAATTTGAAGACCCGAGAAGGCAGAAAATCGGTCTAATACTAGTTGCAGGTTGGGCAGGGAGATAAGCGGGTTTGATAGGGTCAAAAGGGAGTCGTCCGCAAAGAGGTTCACTTTGTATTGAGTGCCCGCGTTAGGGATTCCCGAGATATCACCATTGGCCCTGATCGCCGCCGCCAGCGGCTCCAATGCCAGGATAAATAGTGCCGGGGACAGGGGGCATCCCTGTCTAGTCCCCCGGAGTATCGGGAAAGGTTCAGAAAGGAAGCCCGCATATTTTACCAACGCCAACGGTGCGGAATAGAGGGCCTGGATCCATTGTAGAAAATGTGGTCCAAATCCCCATTTGGTTAGAACGAAGTAAAGGTAGTCCCAGGAGAGTGAATCAAACGCTTTATAAATATCTAGGGAGAGCAAAAGTCCTGGTATTTTACACTGACGAAGTATATGAAGGAGATGGACCACTTTGCGGACATTGTCCTCCGCCTGGCGACCGGGCACAAAGCCCACCTGATCCCTGTGAATGAGGGCCTGAAGATATCTGTTGACTCGCGTGCTCAGAACCTTTCCCAGAACCTTCAGGTCAACATTCAACAGGGAGATGGGACGAAAGGCCTTTGGGTCTGTGGCTTCCTCGGATGACTTAGGAATCATAGAGATATTGGCTTTCAGCGAGTCCTCCTTTCCACCAGGCGTTGAAATAAGACGTTAAATGGGGCATGAGCAGGGATGCAAATGTCCTATAGTATAGACCGGTAAAGCCGTCCGGACCCAGGGCCTTGGATGGCTTGAGGGACTTTAGGGCTTGGGCGACCTCCATTTCAGTTATGGGAGCATTCAAATTAGCCTGTGCCGCTGAGGACAATAAAGGAAGACTAATTGATTGGAAGAATCTCTCGGTCGAAGGCAGCTGGTCCACTATAGAGGGAGGAGAGGAAGGAGGCAAAGCCAGCAGCTACCTTGGATGGATTTGACGTGAATCCCCCACCTGTCACCTGTAATCGAACCGGCCCACTGAATTACGTTTCCTAGCCAACATAGGACCAGGTTTGTTCGAGCAACTGTAAAATTTATATTTGGACCAGCGCAGGGCTTTCTCCGCCTGAGCAGAGGCTAGCAGGTCCAACTCAGTGGCCAAGTTGTCATGTGTCCGCCTATGGGCTACTGTAGGACGCGCCTTCCACGTCGCATCTGCCGCTTCTAACAAGGAAGTCAACTCCCGTATCTGCTGCTCCCTGGCCCGCTTTGTACGGGAAGCGATCTGGATTAGGTGTCCCCTAACCGTCGCCTTGTGGGCTTCCCACAAGGCAACTGGAGAATCAACTGAGCCTACATTTTCTGTGAAATAGGTTTGGACATGTGTTTCTATCTGAGAGGATGTAGCTTGCGTGCTCAGGAGGGATTCATTAATCCGCCAGAGATAGGCCAGGCGGGAGAATCCCGCCAAGGAGATTCCGAGGATCAGGGGATCATGATCAGACCAGGGAGAGGTAGCAATAATAATCTTATGTACCAACGGCAGGGAGCTAAGTTGCAGAAACACGTGATCTATTCTACAAAAACTCTGGTGGGGGTTAGAGAAAAATGTAAATTCCTGTGACAACGGATGTTGCTCGCGCCACACATCCACCATGCCATATGACTGGAAGAGATCATGCAATATTTGTTCTTGGGAGGCATCACGGGACGGAGGCACTTCCCTGAGACTACGCCTGTAAAAGAGGAGTTAAAAACAGAGTTGGAGTCTCCCATCATAATCAGAAGGCCTTTTTGGGGCCTAGTGATCACCTGAAACAAATGGGAGAAAAAACTCTGTTGAAATGATTTAAGAGCATAATATCCAACCAAAGTGACCTCCTGGTCCCACAGGGTGCCCTGCAAGATCAAATATCTACCCGTAGGGTCCGCTATTTCCTTAGAACAGGTAAATTGGAGGTTACGCCTAAAGGCCATCAGCACCCCTCTTTGCTTCTCAGAAGCGGAAGCCGTAAAAAACACTGGATAATGGGAGGACAAATATTTGGGGGAAGAGGATAGGGAGAACCTGGTTTCCTGCAGACACACCACATCAATAGATTGAGATTTTAAATGACGGAAGACCTTCAACCTCTTAATGGGGGAATTGAACCCATGGATGTTCTGCGAGAATATTTTCAGCACATTCTGAGCCATCTGGGGGTAAAGGAAGGTTCATAAAATTATAGAGCGACCAACAAGGTACGTACTTACCCTGATCCCATGGCGAGGCAATCCGAGCCCGAATAGGGGAGTGGGAGGGAGGGAAACACAAGGATGAAGAGAAAGAGAGAGAAAAAGAAACAGAGTAGACAAGTGAAACACATAAACACCACAATTGGTGGGCATTACATCCTGCAACAGGACACTAAAGGAGGTGGCTCTACCACCAACCACAAGGCTAACAAATAGCAAAACATAACAGCATTAACAACAGTAATACTACAATAGTACTAGAATATTACTACATTATTACCCTATTACCGCTCCTGCACAGGGTAATTAAAACTAGAACAAAAACAGGTGAGACGAGCTAAGCCCATCCCGTAGTACTGCTACCGGGTAGCAGTGAATAAAACTAACAATGGGATTAAAGGTCCTCCCCAGCCGGTGCCGCCCCGCAGGGAGCACCCAAGGAGAGAACACAACCGCGGTCCCTGAACGTGACCCCCGCGCCGGAGCGCCGCCAGGCCCCCAGGGGACCAACAATAAGAGAGGGGACCCCGTAAGGCCTAGGGCCACGGTCCAGCGGGGGGGGGGGCACCAGTGCTGATCATGGCCCGCTCCCTTAACGGGGGGTAGACCTGAAATAAACCATGGCTTGACCCGAGCAAGGAAGGGAGGATAGGAAGGAAGTGGGGGGATCAGAGAAGAAAAAAAAAATTTAAGAGGGAGGGAGAGGTAAGGGAAGGGAATTAAGAGGAGGGGGGTGGGGAGGGGGAAGTAAGAGGGGGAGCAGGGGGGAGAAGGGAAGTGCAGGAAGGGGAGAAGAGAGGCGCAGGGTATGGGGAGCAGGGGAATGGAAGGGAAACGGGGAGGGGGCATGGATGAGGAGAGGAGGGAGTGGGGATGAGGAGGGAAGGCAGGGTAAAAGATGGTAATATTAGAGCCCTTTATAGTTCTTAGGGTTCAGAAACCAACCAATATACAGTGGTGTGAAAAAGTGTTTGCCCCCTTCCTCATTTCCTGTTCCTTTGCATGTTTGTCACACTTAAGTGTTTCGGAACATCAAACCAATTTAAACAATAGTCAAGGACAACACAAGTAAACACAAAATGCAATTTGTAAATGAAGGTGTTTATTATTAAAGGTGAAAAAAAATCCAAACCATCATGGCCCTGTGTGAAAAAGTGATTGCCCCCTAAACCTAATAACTGGTTGGGCCACCCTTAGCAGCAACAACTGCAACCAAGCGTTTGCGATAACGTGCAATGAGGCTTTTACAGCGTCCTGGAGGAATTTTGGCCCACTCATCTTTGCAGAATTGTCCTAATTCAGTTACATTAGAGGGTTTTCGAGCATGAACGGCCTTTTTAAGGTCATACCACAACATCTCAATAGGATTCAGGTCAGGACTTTGGCTAGGCCACTCCAAAGTCTTCATTTTGTTTTTCTTCAGCCATTCGGTGGTGGACTTGCTGGTGTGTTTAGGATCATTGTCCTGCTGCAGAACCCAAGTTCGTTTCAGCTTGAGTACACGAACAGATGGTCGGACATTCTCCTTCAGGATCTCTTGGTAGACAGCAGAATTCATAGTTCCTTTTATCACGGCAAGTCTTCCAGGTCCTGAAGCAGCAAAACAGCCCCAGACCATCACACTACCACCACCATATTTTACTGTTGGTATAATGTTCTTTTTATGAAATGCAGTGTTCCTTCTACGCCAGATATACTTGGACACACACCTTCCAAAGAGTTCCACTTTTGTCTCATCGGTCCACAGAATGTTGTCCCAAAAGTCTTGGGGATCATCAAGATGTGTTGTGGAGAAATTGAGACGAGCTTTGATGTTCTTTTTGCTCAGCAGTGGTTTTCTCCTTGGAACTCTGCCATGCAGGCCATTTTTGCCCAGTCTTTTCCTGATGGTGGAGGCATGAACGCTGACCTTAACTGAGGCAAGTGAGGCCTGCAGTTCCTTGGACGTTGTTGTGGGGTCTTTTGTGACCTCTTGGATGAGTCGTCGCTGCGCTCTTGGGGTAATTTTGGGCGGCCGGCCACTCCTGGGAAGGTTCACCACTGTTCCATGTCTTCGCCATTTGTGGATAATGGCTCTCACTGTGGTTCGCTGGATTCCCAAAGCTTTGGAAATGGCTTTATAACCCTTTCCAGACTGATAGATCTCAATTACTTTCTTTCTCAATTGTTCTTGAATTTCTTTGGGTCTCGGCATGATGTGTAGCTTTTAAGGATCTTCTGGTGGACCTTACTGTGTCAAGCAGCTCCTATTTAAGTGATGCCTTGATTGTGAACAGGTGTGGCAATAATCAGGCCTGGGTGTGGCTAGAGAAATTGAACTCAGGTGTGGACAACCACAGTTATAGTATGTTTTAACAAGGGGGGCAATCACTTTTTCACACAGGGCCATGATGGTTTGGATTTTTTTTCACCTTTAATAATAAACACCTTCATTTACAAATTGCATTTTGTGTTTACTTGTGTTGTCCTTGACTATTGTTTAAATTGGTTTGATGTTCCGAAACACTTAAGTGTGACAAACATGCAAAGGAACAGGAAATGAGGAAGGGGGCAAACACTTTTTCACACCACTGTACATAGAACATTTTACTTTATATACAGTAAGCCCTGGAACCGGCCCCCCAGACTGCCCCTATCCCACCAGGGGTATAGTCCCACTTTCTTTATTTTTCAAAGAAAAAATTGATGCAAGAGAAGGCCCCCAGATTAGCTGGGGGGCTTGGACAAAACTAGGCAGTCTTAGTAGGGCTGGATCACTGACAAAAGCCTAAAGTCTAAGGTGAAGGCGCATAGGGCCTTTAGATTATGTAAAAACCAAAAGTAACTGTAAATTTATAAAATAATAACAAGGAAGGGGGGGGGAGGTATGGGCCAGGAGAGCATGGTCACATCATCTGGTATGAGAAAAAATCCAGCACCAGGCAGAAACAAACAGTGCTTCAAAGGTCCGGGGAAGGAAACCGAGCCAAAAGCAAGGTATCATGGACGGGCTCACCCGTGCGGTCGTCATCCCGGATCTGAATAGTGGGATCAAGCATGTGACTGGGTATCAGGGGGGAGGCGTTTCCGGTTGCTGACTGGTTCCCACACACGGCCCAAGCGCCTAGAAGAGGGCCCAGGACCTGAAGTCTTCTCCCGGAGGCTGGGGTCCTCCGAAGAAGGGAGCAAATGTAGTGCTTCAAAAGTCGCCTGGGCTTCCTCCGGGGCCTTGGTAGGTGTAGCCCCGGCCTTGGTAGGTGAAAGCAAGGCGAAAAGGAAAGCCCCATGTGTATTTGATGTGGCGTTCCACCAGAGCTGAAGTATATGGTTTCAGTTGTTGCCTCTTTTGCACTGTGGAGGGGGCCAAATCAGTAAAGAGCTGGTACTTATGGCCTTGGAAACGGAGATCAGGCTTGTCCCGTGCTGCCTTAAGGAGCGGTAGTACGTGAACTTGATGATAATGTCCCAAAGGGGGCCCCCCTCCTTCCTCGGCCCCAGGGCCCGGTGGATCCGGTCAAATTCCATGCGATCAATGGGGATGCCTGGGACCAATTCCTGGAATAGAGCCGTGGCAGTGGAGGTTAAGTCCTCAATAGTTTCAGGGAGTCCCCTAAGCCGGAGGTTCCTGCGCCTAGACCTGTTCTCATAGTCCTCTAATTTTAGGAGGGCTGCATCCAGCTCCCTGCGGATGTCCTGCAAGTGCTGCTCATGGTGATCAATGACTGTTGCTGCCGCCTCCATTCTATCTTCCAGCGCATTCGTACGGTTACCCAACTCACGGATTTCCTTCATGAGATGCGTGGCCAGTTTGGAGGTGGCCGCTGACAGTTCCCCCTGCAGCATGGTTTTAAAGCGAGATAGCAGGTCTGCATCCCGCAATGAAGGCGCTTCATAGGGTTGCTGGACTCCTGGTATGCTTTTTGCATCTGATCAGGCTTCGGGCTCACCAGTGAGCAACAGAGGGGTGAAGTCCATGTCTAAGGCCTGCGAGTCCAGCAGGCCGTCCGGTGGAAAGGCCTCAAGGCTCGCACGCACAGCCTGTCTCTTCGTAGTGCTTTGCGCTGTGCCTGATTTGCGCCCCATATTGTCAGTCTCGATGCCGGGATATAGCAAGCCCAGATTAATGTGCAGGAGCAGTCATATCACAGCTGGTGTGGTCGGTGGTGGAGAAGCGCCATTAGCTTGCGGCCATCCTGGTTCTTAGCTCACGAGCACCCCTGGTATGTACTGATTTCCGATAATGCCAGTTAATTACATTCTCCCGGCTGTAGTAAGAAGAGCTTTTTGGGTGCTGGGTGTAGCAAGATGGCCGCCGTCATCCAGGGTAGGCCGGAGCCAGGGCCTTTCCTGGGAAAAAGGGCTGCAGCAGGCTAGTAGTTGGCTTAAAATCAGGGGCAGTTATCGGGGCTACCTCTATCTTCGGCCTCCTCACTGCCCAGGGAGACAGCACCCGCCCGATGAGGAGAGAGTAGGAGGGGAGTCTAAGAGTAACCCCTCAGGGTACTCACCAGACCGAGGGATGTCCGTTTTTGGTGGCCGAGAGGCGGCTCCGGTCTGGGAGGCTCAGCGAGTAGAGGGACCTCTCCTGATGGCTGTCCGCCGCCGATGCGGTGGTTCCCGGCCGTCCCGGCAGGCAAGCGCGGTGATTCAGGAGGCCAAGTAGGCTGCAAGATGGCGGCCGGCAGCCTGCCGCTGGGATCCGTGGCGGGCCGGATCGCTCAGTCTGCGGGCTATGGCGAGCGGCCAAAGGCGTCCAGGGCCGTAGGGAAGAGCCCAGCAGAGCGGATGGGTGAGTTATAGGGCAGTGCCAGCGATCCACAGCGGAGGATGGTTGTGGATTGTAATCCGGCCGGCGGAGCACAGCCACAGTGTGTCCTTCCTTGTATCCGTCCGGCCGAAAAGATTCTTTCAAAATGTGTTTACTCTTTTTAAATCATAATGAGTACAGAAACTACCCAAATGACCCTGATCAAAAGTTTACATTCCCCAGTTCTTAATACCATGTATCGCCCCCTTTAACATCAATGACAGCTTGAAGTCTTTTGTGGATGAGGCTCTTTATTAGGTATTGGCCGAACATACCCCGGTTCAGTTCGCACAGCACATACCGAACAGGCAAAAAATTTGGCAGAATACACGAACACCATTAAAGCCTTTGGGACACAAACATGAATAATCAAAAGTGCTAATTCTAAAGGCTTATATGCAATTTATTGTCATAAAAAGTGTTTGGGGACCTGGGTCCTGCCCCAGGGGACAAGTATCAATGCAAAAAGAAGTTTTAAAAAAAGGAAGTTTTTTCGGGAGCAGCGATTTTAATAATGCTTAAAGTGAAACAATAAAAGTAAAATATTCCTTTAAATTCCGTACCTGTCTATAGTATGCCTGTAAAGTGGCACATTTTTCCCATGTTAAGAACAGTCCCTGCGCAAAATGACATTTCTAAAGGAAAAAAAGTAATTGAAAAGCGGCTATAATGAATTGTCGGCCCCGACAATACAAAATAAAAGTCATTGAAAAAAACGGCATGGGATCCCCCCAGTCCATTACCAGGCCCTTTGGGTCTGGTATGAATATTAAGGGGAACCCCGAACCAAAATTTAAAAAAAAATTGCTTGGGGGTTCCCCCAAATTCCATACCAGGCCCTTCAGGTCTGGTATGGATTTTAAGGGGAACCCCGCGACAAAATAAAAAAAAATGGCATGGGGTCCCCTCAAAAATCCATACCAGACCCTTATCCGAGCATGCAACCTAGCAAGCCGCAGGAATAAAAGGGAGGACAAGAGAGTGCCTCCCTCCTGAACTGTACCAGGTCACATACCAGGTCGCAGACCCCCAAAGCACCTTGCCCCCATGTTGATGGGATAAGGGCCTCATCCCCATAACCCCCAGATCCTGCCCCCCACTGTTTTAAATGGTAATGGGTACCATTTCACAAAAAAGTGCCAAAATGTTAAAAAACAAAACAAAAGACACACTTTGGGACAAGTCCTTTATTAAAAAATAAAAAAATAAAAATGTCCCACAAAGTCTATTCATCTTCTTCTCTCGCTCCGCCCTCAGTTAAATAAGAACTGTCAAAGCAAAGACGCGTCATACAGCGGGAACCTCCCATGAAAGCGGGTCAGTCACGGTTTTGTTTTGTTTTTTTCCTTTTTCGATTCATCGGCAGAGTGAGAGAAGAAATAAATGGACTTTGTGGGACATTTTAATTTTTTTAATAAAGGACTTGTCCCAAAGTGTGTCTTGTGTTTTTTTTAACATTGTGACACATTTTTTGTGAAATGGTAAGGGTACAATATACCCGTTACCATTTCAAATGGGGGGGGCAGGATCTGGGGGTCCCTTTGTTAAAGGGGGCTTACAGATTCCGATAAGCCCCCAGATAAGGGTGGGAGAGTCATTACCCAAGTTAAGAGAGGTGTGAGGGTAGGGAGGGTGTGGGTTTGGTAATCAAAAGGTGCCCGTATATAAAGTGTATGATATCTAATAGTCCTAATGGAGATGAGAAAGGTATCTTACATTTGGAAAGGAGGTATCCAGGAGGGGGAGTCTCCGAGACCCCAACCTCGGGGGTAGGGTTTTCTCCCCTAGGTGCCAGTGTAGCAAGTAACCAGACTAGATATCATTTCAATACACACCATAGAAAACAGCTTAAATGGTAAAATAGTATTTAAGCATGTTTTGAAGTGAGGGCCATAGCGAGGACAAGGCGGAGGACTCAAGGAAGGTGCTGTGATCCATAGGATTGGCTAGTGGATGAGTGTGAAAGCTTGAAGTCTGTAAAGTATTGGGCTAAGTTTCCCATCAGGCTGATCTTCTGATTGGTGGTGAGTTTTAGGTTTTCAGCTGGGAAGGCTCTGGAGAGGTAGTAGTAAAGCTAGAGGAGCCTACTGAAACCTTGAGTGTTTAGGAAGCTGTCATGGTCTTTTACAGGGAGGATTTTTGTGACAAATTTGGTCCATTTGTTTTGAAAACGGAGTGTAGAGCCATAATGTGACAAGTCTGCATCTAGTGTTTCCTTTCGTAGTAGACTGAAGAGTTCCTGTTTCACTTCCAAAAGGGTAGGAGGTGTGGTGGTTTAGTTTGTATGCACTATGCATAATTTTGAGGAGTTTTTCTCGCCAAAATGTGTTTTTGATGTTGGCACAAGTAGAATTGTAGCCCATTAGGATCCGGTCTATGGCTTCAGGGGATTGTAGGTCTTTACACCAGGCAGCAGCTGAGGTGAGGTGCAGCGGAGTGCTTAGGCGAGTGTGCAGGGGCCTGTAGATGGATGAAATTTTGAATTGTTGAGTTTCCAGAAGAGTGTCCATGATAGATGAGGGAAACCTTTGAGGTTTGTTTTGGCTAAGTCCCATGACGTGGTGGATTGCCTGATGTACGGAGAGAAGATCAAAACGAGTCAGTATTTGGGGAAAGTGCAGGGGTGATCCTGTGGGAGCATCAAAAAGTTGAGCAAATCTGAGTAACCCATGAGAAGCCCACTCAGCGTATCCAGAGTATTGTTGTGGTTAGGGGAATGTTGGGTTTCCATGAATTGGAAGGTAGTTGGAAATCCAAGGTGAGAGATTACATTTCTGTCTCGTTTCCTGCCATGCCACTAACGTGTCACAGATTAGTACATTTGTTTGAGCCCCAAAGGGAGCGCTTTTAGGTTACAGTGTAATAGAGCTGGTAAGTTGAATGGGCCTGCCATTTGGGATTCCAAATCATAGTTGGAGTACTTTGAGCATTGTGAGACCCAGTCTAAGCATACCCTCAATAGACAAGATAGGTTTATAGTCTTACAGTGTCTTGCGAAAGTATTCAGCCCCCTTGAACTTTTCAACCTTTTGCCACATTTCAGGCTTCAAACATAAAGATATAGAATTTTAATTTTTTGTGAAGAATCACCAACAAGTGGGACACAATTGTGAAGTGGAACGAAATTTATTGGATATTTTAAACTTTTTTAGCAAATAAAAAACTGAAAAGTGGTGCGTGCAAAATTATTCGGCCCCTTTACTTTCAGTGCAGCAAACTCACTCCAGAAGTTCAGCGAGGATCTCTGAATGATCCAATGTTGTCCTAAATGACTGATGGTGATAAATAGAATCCACCTGTGTGTAATCAAGTCTCTGTATAAATGCACCTGCTCTGTGATAATCTCAGGGTTCTGTTGAAAGCGCAGAGAGCATCATGAAGACCAAGGAACACACCAGGCAGGTCCATAATACTGTTGTGGAGAAGTTTAAAGCCGGATTTGGATACAAAAAGATTTCCCAAGCTTTAAACATCCCAAGGAGCACTGTGCAAGCAATCATTTTAAAATGGAAGGAGTATCAGACCACTGCAAATTTACCAAGACCTGGCCGTCCCTCTAAACTTTCAGCTCAGACAAGGAGAAGACTGACCAGAGATGCAGCCAAGAGGCCCACTCTGGATGAACTGCAGAGAACTACAGCTGAGATGGGGGAGTCTGTCCATAGGACAACGATCAGTCGTACACTGCACAAATCTGGCCTTTATGGAAGAGTGGCAAGGAGAAAGCCATTTCTCAAAGATATCCATAAAAAGTCTCGTCTAAAGTTTGCCACAAGCCACCTGGGAGACACACCAAACATGTGGAAGAAGGTGCTCTGGTCAGATGAAACCAAAATCCAACTTTTTGCCCACAATGCAAAACGATATGTTTGACGTAAAAGCAACACAGCTCATCACCCTCAACACACCATCCCCACTGTCAAACATGGTGGTGGCAGCATCATGGTTTGGGCCTGCTTTTCTTCAGCAGGGACAGAGAAGATGGTTAAAATTGAGGGGAAGATGGATGCAGCCAAATACAGGACCATTCTGGATGAAAACCTGTTGGAGTCTGCAAAAGACCTGAAACTGGGACGGAGATTTATCTTCCAACAAGACAATGATCCCAAACATAAAGCAAAATCTACAAAGGAATGGTTCACAAATAAACGTATCCAGGTGTTAGAATGGCCAAGTCAAAGTCCAGACCTGAATCCAATCGAGAATCTGTGGAAAGAGCTGAAAACTGCTGTTCACAAACGTTCTCCATCCAACCTCACTGAGCTCGAGCTGTTTTGCAAGGAAGAATGGGCAAGAATTTCAGTCTCTCGATGTGCAAAACTGATAGAGACATACCCCAAGCGACTTGCAGCTGTAATCGCAGCAAAAGGTGGCTCTACAAAGTATTAACGCAAGGGGGCCGAATAATTTTGCACGCCCCACTTTTCATTTTTTTTATTAGTTAAAAAAGTTTAAAATATCCAATAGATTTCGTTCCACTTTACAATTGTGTCCCACTTGTTGGTGATTCTTCATAAAAAATAAAAATGTTATATCTTTATGTTTGAAGCCTGAAATGTGGCAAAAGGTTGAAAAGTTCAAGGGGATGGCCAAATACTTTCGCAAGGCACTGTATATTAGGGAGGTTAACTCCCCCCTCACTCCTGGGCAGGCAAAGTTTGAGCAAAGAATGCAGGGGCGACATCTGTGCCCGAGGAAAATTTACATAGCCTTATGTAATTTCTGAACATCGGTATGCCGTAAAAGTACAGGGATAGTCTGCAAGAGGTAGAGAAGTCTGGCAAAACTTATCATTTTAAAGTGGTGGCATCTGTCAAGGAGCGAGAGTGGGAGATCCATCCACGTCTCCAGTTCACCTATAATCTTGGTAATAACCGGGGAGAAATTTAGGTGATAAAGCATTGATAGGTAATGTGGTGTTTGGCGATATTGAAGATTGAGTACTTTGCCCACAAAGGGGATCTAGGGTGGTATAGGGGAAACATTTTGTTTTTAGAGAAGTTTATATGTAGGCCAGAGCAAGTACGATAGGATCACCTCCTTGCCTTGGATGTGGGATATGTCAGCTCTGGGGTTAGAAGTGAATTATCAGGATTTCGAAAAAATATTTTTAGGGAAAGGGGGAGGGGGGAAAAAAAGAAAAACCTTCACACAAGAGACCTCAAAGAAAAGTGTTGGTTTGGACTTTTTAGGCAAAAATGAAAAGTAAAAAACAATATATTCAAAACTGTTATTTATTTTAAATATTTTTTTTTTTTTTAATTTAGAACGAAAACAGAAAAAGGGAGGAATTTATAAAAACACATCAAGTCTTACTTAATATCCTGTCAAGATTTGTACAATCTACACAAAGTTTATATTAATTTCCAAATTTTGAGAGCATTTTCAATCATACAAAAAGTAAATGAGACAGGATATCAGGTATAAAACTAAAACTTAGATATGTTGTGGCGCTCTACATGTTTCGCGTTTTTGAACGCTTCTTCAGGAGCTTTAACAATTTTCTAAAATATATATCAATCATAACATAAGGCATTACACATATATTTATTTATTTATACAGTCTATCAATATATTGAAATGTTGGAAAGAGACACAAACAAAAAAAAAAAAAAAAAAAACAAAAAAAAAAAAACCTTGTAGGGGGGAGGGGGGGGGGGGGGGGGGGCGAGGGAAGAAAAAAGAAAAGAAAAAAAGAAAAGAGAAAGGGGGGGAAGGGGGGTGTTGGAACGGGATTGTGTGTTGTGAGGACTCTAATGATTTGAAACAATATGGGAACGGATGTGACATTTCGATTTCGTACATATAGTGTCAATATTATAATGAATTTACTTACGTTTCTTCATGGGCTTATCCCAAGAGAAATGTGCCGAAAAGAATGAGGGAAGATAACCAGAGAATGTTTTTCCAAATAAATAAAATAAAATAATCAGTTTTCAATTCAGGAAGGCACTTCAATCTATGTATGTGCCTGCAGTTTAACATAGAGGCTTCAGATATTATGAAGTATGAAGTAGCCATAGAAGGCATAGGAAGGGGTTCTGGTACCCCGTATTCTGTGTGAGAGAAATAGGATAAAATACTTTTTAGAGTGTTTGAAAAACAAGATAGTAGAGAAATTTATGTAAAAGTATATGCAAGTGTATTCAACTTTAATATAAGAGATTATTGTGGAAGAGTCTACTATATTAAGAGATAGTGCAGCAAGTATGAAAGAATTTTAATCTAACTAATTTGGCCGATTGTTTTTCATTTAAGAAAAAAACTTGAGTGTTGATAAATATCAAGTAATATAAGATGGGTACATCTAGGAAGAATGTAAAACAACCATAATAATAATTATAAGAGAAAGGAGGGGGGAGAGAGAGGTGATGCATAAAGATTGTGCTCAGCATGTGATAATGACAGTGCAGTGAAAAGCAGGATAGATAGTAAAGGGTAATTCAGGGTGCAACTAAGGCGGGAACAGATTTTCCCAAAATGATCCAAGTTGGACAGGGGGATCCTTGTTAGCCCCTGTATTATTTCACCTGGTGCAGAGGTGGGACCGCTGTGCATAGATGCCGGCCCCATGTGTCCGACTTATGCACAGCCGTCCCGGTAGTGACATCACTCCGCGATTAGCGGAAGTGGCGTTCAACAACCCGACCACGCCCCCTCGGGTGGACCCAGTCATCCAGAAAACCACGGACCGGAAGTGCGGCGTCCCCAAGGTCGGCAGATATAGTGGAAGTGGGCGTAACGATCGTCCCGCCCCCTAACCAGCCAAACACGCCGAACAATAGGGGGACAATAGGGGGACCCCACAAAACCATCCCCCGGCCGGTGGATAGAGTGAGGCGAAAAAAAAGGGAACCCCAACGGAGAGTTGATGATATCAAACTCCCCCATGGGACAGCGCCAACCCGTAGACCCTGAGCATAGAGCAACAAGGTCACCACGGACGGCGCTTATGTGGCCGCATATTGCGATCAAATCAGTCTAAAAAGACACACACACAAAAAAAACACATCCTTTCCATACAAGAGGATAAAACATTTAAACAGAAGATATAACATCAAAATAAGAATATTAAGACATAAATCAAAAACATAAGCATAAACACATACAATAGTTATAATTTTTGAAATATAAACAAATTTTTTTAATGAAAAATCATAAATTCCGATGCTATATGTAGTTCAATAGTATTTAAGGATACTGTCCAAGTTCCAAAGTTCTACGTTTAGCATTCGGGATTTTGGCAAACGAAAAAAAAAAAAGAGGGAAAGGAAGGGGGGGGGGGGGGGTTTGGGGGGTCAGGGAAATTTTAAAGAAATGGTTTGTATGATTGGGTCACGTTTAGGCCTGGAGCTTGAGTGGCATTGAGTCTCTCAATCCAAATAGTCTCTCTTTGTAAGATACACTTGTCCCAGTTTCCCCCACGTGGATTCTTTGGTATAGTCTCCAGGACACAAAACACGACACAAGTTGCATCAAACGCATGGCATAGATCAATATGTCTACTGATCGTTGTTAGCATTTTTCCATTTGAGGATACATATATGTGGTCTTTGATGCGTTGCCACAAACATCTCATAATCTTTCCAACATAAAAGACTCCGCAGGTGCAGGTCATTAAATAGACTACACCCTGCGTTTTACAGTCTGCTCTTTTTTATTTATTATCAGGATGTCGTCAGCGAATAGTGCTAAACAAAGATTGTGGTATCCTATGGTTATACCATGCAAGTCGGATTGGGAGAGCAGGAATCGGGATAGAGGTTCCAAGGCCGGATTGAACAAAACCGGCAGGAGAGGGCAGCCCTGCCTGTTTCCCTTTGTAGTTTGATACCTTTTGAGATGTGATCTGCTGCAACAATGTTTGCCATGGGGGCTAGATACATTGTGAAAATCAGATGTAAAAAGGGACCTGAAAATCTGAACAGTTGGAGTACTAGGGGCAGCCAGGTAAAATGGACGTAGTCAAAGGCCTTTTCCTCGTCGAGTGAAATAATGGCATAATCTCCATCAGAGTTTAGCGTTGTCAAGGGCCATGATAACTTTACGGATGTTGGGAGAGGCCGAACGGCCTTAGGTAAATCCTGCCTATGAGGGGTGGATGAGGGAGGGCATTAGTTTAGCTAGTCTGTTGGCTATAATTTTTTAGAATATTTTGGAGCCTAGGTTAAGTAGCAATATAGGCCTATAGGAGCTTGGTTCTGTAGGGTCTTTGCCTTCTTTTGCAATAATTTTAATATACTCCTGATAACCAGAGGGTGAATATTTTCCCCTGTTAGGATTTTATGGTAGACTTTGGTAAGTGAGGGAGCCACCATTTCCTCTGTCATTTTACAGCATTCCGGGGTATAACCGTCCGAGCCTCTGGCTTTACTATTGGCAAGGGACAATATAGCTTTGAAAACCTCATCATCTGTAATTGGGGCATTTAGCTGGGACAAAAGATAGGCTTCTATCAGAGGAAGGGAAGTTTAGTACAGGAAAGCTTGGGCAGTAGCCACGTCTGTTGGGTGTTCCCATATAGATAGGCATAATACTGTTCCAAGATTGTGATGTTTTCTTTGGAAGATGAGTTGAGATTTCCTTTGGCATCTTTGGGGGCAGGTATGTGGGTGGGGGAATGGGCTCCCTTGCAGAGCTTGGTTAGTAGTTTCCAGGTTTATTACCACACTTGTGATACTTTAATTGAAGGTGGGATTTGTAAATACGGTCTTGTGTGTCAGCCCACAGGTCGAAGTTGTGTTTGGCATCACACCAAAGGTTTTGGGTCATGAGGGAGTTAGTGAGCAACAACTGTGTCTGGGCCGAACATATTCGATTTCTTGCTTCACTGTAATTTTTAAGGACATTCCTGTGTGTGGCCGCATAGGCGATAATCCTACCCCATAGTACGGCCTTAGCTGTTTCCCAGAAAAGATTGGAATCATTGCTATGGGTCGAGTTTGTAGCTGTATATTTTTTCCAGGTCTTATGTAGTGCCCTGGAGAGACCCTGATTATGGGCAAGGTATCAAGGTATGTAGGAAAGCGCCATGTCTTCGTTGTAGTGGATGGAAAATTGAAAAATTTTGGAGACTGACTGAGATGGGGCTATGATTTGAGATTTCAATTTCATCAATGTAGGTTTCAGACGTGAGTGGGAGAAGTGTGGCTTTGCAAAATGTGTAATCAATCCTGGTGAAGGCGTGATATGGTGGGGAGTAGAAGATGTAATCCCTGTCTTCCGGATGGGCCATTCTCCATACATCGATGAGCTGGAGGGCCTCCACAAAGGTTACACGAGTGGTACACGAGGGGAGGGGATGACATGGAAGGTGAATTTACCCCGTGATTTGGCTTCCGAGGCATCCATGAGTGAATTAAAAACGCCTCCCAATATGAGGGGGATGGGTAGGTAACGTGATAGATGAGTGGATACTGTTTGAAAGAAGATTTTGGTGGGAGCATTGGGGGCATATACATTAGTGATGGCTAAATCTCTATTGGAGATGCGCATGTGTAGGTAGATTTTTATGAATAAGGATCAGTACACCTACCTTATTTTTATTAACATGACCCGTACACTTGGCCTACCCAAAGTTTTCGCATCCAATGTAAATCTTCTTGGGGGAGATGCATCTCCTGGAGGTGGGCAATATCCATTTTTAGTCTTTTGAGGTGGCGAAGAACCACCATTCTTTTTATGGGGGGAGCGTAGGCCTTTGGTATTCCAAGATATGATCTGCATGGTGTGGGTAGGATCTCGAGCATGCTGGTTGGCGCAGTGTGGGAGCTGCTTTCTACAGATGGGAGGCTTGCTTTGAAGGGGGGTACTGAAAATTATTTTGGTTACCTGGAGGGGGGTGAAGGAAGGGAGGGTAGAAGGGTGAGTGGAGAGAGCCCGGCAAGGGCAAGCGGTGTGTACAGAGGATGGGGGAGAAAGGAGGGTATACCTCTCTAAGGTAGCAGAACACAAGATAAAAATAGAATTTAAACAACTTTTTTCAGCAAATGGAAGCCTGGACTTCACAACACATAAAAACTCCTTCTACATTACAGCGTAACCGGAGGTGGGGGGGGTCGTTGACCAGAAGGTCGCGTCCTATAGATAGCAAAGCAAAAGGTCATGTACACTAGGGAGCACAAGTAGTCCCTCAGTCCTGCTGGATTGAGAAGATGCCACTTCTCCAGTAAGGCTGAAAGTATAGAACAGTTAGAATTACAGCAGGTAAACAGACACATTTTAACAAGGCAAAGCAAGGCACAATTTTAAGGAACCTGGTATGACAGTTCCATAGAACTCAGGGAAAGTCCCATGGAAGAGGACGCCAGACCCAGAAGTGAACACTTTAGTGGGGTTTGCGTGACCTAGAGTCATCAGAGTAATGTCTCCTTTTTGGTGGATCCTTTCCACTGTACATGGTGTTGTAATCCCCAGGGCTTCAAGGAGATGCCTGGAGCAGAGATCCACTAGGGAGCTGGAGTTGTACGTTTCAGGGAGGCCAATAACACGCAGGTTGTTCCTGCAGGAACAATTCTCTAAACTGTCCAGTTTGTCTAGGACATATTGATGTGGCTGAGAAGCTTGGTGGAGTACAGCATGTGAGCTCTGGAGTTTTTCCTCCAGATCTGTGATGCAGTGCTCAGCCACTGAGAGCCTGTCAACATGGTCTCTCAGCTCTCTGTGGATCTGATTTATGCCCGCTGTGACTGCTCTGTCTACTACTGAGGTGATGGTGGGTGATAGCAGGGTGGCTACTTATGGGCTTTCTTACCATATTCCTCCTCTGACAATACAGGTGCCCAGATGCTGTGCAGGGCTGTGATGCCTGCAGCAGGGAGAGTCGCTCCATCAGCCATCTTGGGTGGCTGTGTGACTGATGTTGGCCGAGCGGGGATGGTGCCTGGATTAGAGCTAGGGCCACTATGGCTGAGACAGAGGTCCATCTGCATTGAATCTGGAGTGTGAGGGGGCAGGAGAAGAGACAATCCGCCCCAACCTGTAGGTATATGGGCTGTTCCCTCCAGAGTCGTTGTGTCATTCTCCTTCTACATGGGCGCCGGAAATCGGAAGTCCTTCTTAGGATGATTACCTTTAATAGTCATTCAAACCCCTTTGTGTCAACTTGTGTGCATATTGTCAGGCCTAAATCACCAGGATATGTAAACGTTTGATCAGGGTCATTTGGGTAGCTTTTGTTGTCATTATGATTTAAAAAGAGTAAACACAGTTGATTGATAATACATGGCTTCAGCCAAACACTAATCATTAGTGAAAGAAATGTTTTTCTGTTATCATTTATATTCTCTGAAAAATGACCAAGAAATCATAAATTTTGCCAGGGTATGTAAACTTATGAGCACAACTGTAGATAACAGCTTCAGATGGAAAACAGTGGTACTCGTTCAAGCAGCCAGGCATTCCTAAATTGGACAGCCAAAAAGGCAAAAAATATTAACATCAAACTATTCAATACACACTCAGTAAGCCATGTATAAAAAAATACTAGATTAATAACCCTGTACATACCTCAATGTCCAGCCTATAGCATTACATCCTCATCCCAAAAGAACAGAAATACACTGATCTTGGCTCACTCCAGGTTATAAATAAGCAAAATGGCACCCATCCCTCCTATTGATGCTTCAAGAGTGTCTCAATCTCAGCCTAATATATCCAACATTTTCTAACTTTCTTGGTACGCAATACGTTTTCTAAATAACTTATATTCACTGATAAAAAGTGAAATTGCAAGTGCTAGTGAAATGACCCAAAACCAAACATATTTTTCCCTCAAAAAGTCTTCATCATGGTAGTGGTCTGCTAACATTGTGAAAACTGCAATAAGACTTGTATAATGGCTGCCCCTCTTAAATGCTTTCTATTTAAATAGGGGGCATTAAGTAGGAGACTGCCATTATACATTTGTTGGCACTTCACTAGCAATTGCCACTTTACCTTTATCAGAGAGTACAGGTTATTTAGATAACTCATGGAGTACCAAAAAAAATACACTGCAAAAAATATATGGAGATGCTAGGGTAAAACCCAATAGGCTCTTGAAGCACTAAGTGACATGGAGATAGTGGTTTATATGGAGCCAGTATAGTCAGAGTAAATTATTTTAAAATTAAATTTCTAATAATTTTAACAATAAATGCACTGTTCATGCACATTATGTAAGCAGCTTAATTAGGCTGCAAAGTAGGATGGCAAGATGAGGCAGATTGTATTGTGAAATAAAAATGAGCGTGTATAATTTCTGAAACAATAGCTAAAAACTTTGTACAGACTGGACGTGCACCATATAAGCTGCTTTAGTAGACCGAAGTTTAAGAGTGAATGGCTGCCATAACAATAAAACTAGAGTATATTATTTCAGAGACAATAGCCAGTACAGACCTGATGAACACCATATAAGCAGCTTTAGTATGCCACAATTTACGAGGGAAAGACCAGGTATCCTATCATGAGATAAAAAGTAGAACCTATTATTTCAGAAACCATAGGCAGAAATATTGTACAAATTCGATTAGAATTACAAATACAGGATTAGATAGACATACTGTATCTAGATTTTGCTAAGGCATTTGATACAGTACCCCATAAAAGCTTAATTTAAATGTAAGGTCTTCTGGCATTGATGATTTTGTATGTACAAGGTTAGAAAACTGGTTTCAGGAGCAGGTCCAGAGGGTGATAATCATAAGCATATTTTTTGAATGGTCTAGAATAGTAAGTGAGGTACCCCAGGGCTCTGTCCTGGGAAAAATTCTGGTTAACATGTTTATAAACGATATAGAAGTTAGATTAAGTAGTTCAAAATCCGTTTTTTGATGATGATACAAAGCTAAGAAGGACAATGACATCACAACAGGATATAGCAACTTTACAACAAGACCTACCTAAATAGAGGGGTGGGCAGCTACATGGCAGATGAGGTTTATGTAATTGTATGCACTTGGGAGCTAACAATATGAATTTAAGTTACTCGCTAGGGGAGCTCCTCTGGAGGAATAGAGGATGGAAAAGGATCAGGGGGTCCAAGTAGATCATAGACTTAGCAATAGCAAGCAATCCCAAGCAGCAGTAAGCAAGGTTAGAATAATATTAGCATGCAATAAAAAGGGTATTTACTCAAGAGGTAAAACTATAACTCTGTCACTTCACAAACCCCTTCTTCAGTCACATCATGGGTATGCCATCCAGTTTTGGTCACCAAATCTGAGGAAGGATGTGCTTGAACTGAAGATAGTCCACATAGAGGAGGGCAGCAAAACTAATAAGGAGGCTGGTGGATCTTCATTATAAAGAACAACACCAAACAATAATCGTATTCTCTCTGGAAAAGAGGTGCTTAAGAGGGGATATGATTGCAATGTTCACATCTCTGAATGGTGATTTTTGCTTTGGAAGGAAACTATTTAACCTAAGGTCTCTAAAGAAGATATGCAGATGAAGTTTCACAAGAGGCGGTTCAAACTTAACCTGCGTAAGGGGCTGTTTACTATTGGAGCGATAAGTACTGTATGAGGAACTCCCTTCCACCATTGATGGTGTCAGCAGGGATGGTAAAAAGCTTAAAAAAAAAAAACGTTTAGCCCTTGTACACACGGTCGGAGAATGCTTCAGAATGTGTCCTATTGGACCGTGTTGTCGGATAATCCGACCGTGTGTGTGGTATGCATCGGACTGATTCCATCGGAATATCCGTCGGACCCAATTTTCCAACTTGTTGGAAATATTTTCCGACCAACTGGTTCGATCGGACATACTCTGATCATGTGTAGAGAATTTTGATCGGACCAAGTGCCACGCATGCTCAGATCAAATTCCTACATCAAAGCTATTGGCTACTAGCCTGAACGTAGTCCCATCGTAACGAAATTACGTCATCACGTTCTGAATGATCGGATTTTTCGACAACTTAGTCCGACCGTGTGTATGCAATAGTTTCGGACAAGATCCGACGGACAAAATCCGACGGATTTGGTTGTCGAAATCTCCGACCGTGTGTATAGGGGCTTAGATGTGTTTGTTAGTGAACGCAATGTACAGGGATATGAAAATGCTAGTGACATAAACAGACACACACTTTAGGCTGAACTGGATGGACTGTTGTCTTTATTCAACCTTACCTTACTAACTATGTAATAAACATGGCAATAGTATACATATAAAAACCGCTCTGGTCCATCAGGATTATACAGATGTGAGAGCTGAAGTGATTAATAAACGTGTACATGTCCATAATTTACTCTTATGGCTATGCATGTGCAGATATCATTGGAACCCTTCTAATAAAAATCTAAGCACTGCAAGGAATAATATAATGAGATTTATTAAAAAAATAAAAAGTACAACTTGTCTTGGAAATACAGAAAGTAAAACAGTAAGAATGTGTTTCAATTACTGTGGTCAGCAACATTACTTCACAAAAGTATGCAAAAATTAATATTTTACAGTGAGAACATTTTATTCTTTATAAGATCCCTTTCATGTACAATTTCACCATCTGGCCTGCTCATATGCAGTCTTAATTTACTACTTTCAGACTAAAAATGGAACAATTTAATTTAAGGTGAATCTATACCAAGGGCTAAAATTAAGTGGTTTTCACAGTACTGTTTAGTTGAATAAAAGTGGCTTTCTGTCTGCTATGCGTTGATTATCTGTCTACTGGCTTTTAGCTGCTTTTTCTCATCCAGCTTAAGCACCTCTAGCCACATTGTAAGCTGTCCAATCATTGGTCTCCTACCTCTCCTATTGATCTGCCACTTCCCATGCACCCTACCATGTGCAAGTGCACCCTTTTTGTTCCCTATGGCTTGTCCATCTACATCAGCATGTGTTGAAGCAACCTGTGTTGATTGAAATATAGAGACTTCTGTTGCTGGCTTCTCTCTACCTATGCTGCCATGCTGATTCTTTGGCTTCAGTAATTTCTGAGTTACTGAACCAGCCACTTAAGTCATGTTGAAGTCCAAACTTCTAATTCCCATACTTGTTTGGGTCAGTCAGGCAGAAAGTATTAAAGTTGTAGGATGACAGCTAGTCCGACAGCATTTTGAAAAGGTGGTCAGTGATGACAGCCTCTATTTTTTCTCTCAGGTCAAGTTGTACTCCAAAAAGGCACCAAACTTCTGGTTGGCTTTGCCAATGTATAAATTGGTGATTTTCCATTTTGATTGTGGCCATATGCCTTCCCTAACAGTACTCCATCTGATCTGACCTTTGCTATGACCCTTCCCTCTAATTCCTGTTCCTTGATGCCAGACTAATAGCCTTCCTGCAATTAACTTTTTGCTTGACCCCTGTTATGGTTCTGCTCTACCACTTGACATTCTTCTTACCAGCTGGCTTTGTCTTTTGGCCTGATCATCCATAAAATATTCCTCTAGCACAGCCAAACTCTTAAGCCTCGTACACATGATCGGATTTTCAGCAGATAAAACCTCAGGCTTTTTGTCCAAGAGCGTGTGCCTGGATTTTGTCTTGCATACAATTGACAAGGAATTGTCGGCCAACAAACACAAACATAGTGACATACTACGTGTTTTTTTAGCTCTTTAGCACCACCTTTTGGGCTCCTTCTGCTAATTTCATGTTAGTAGAAATTTGGTGGGTGTTCATTTGTGCTTTTCATTTCACATCTTTCATTTAGCACTTTTCAGTTCGTCAACCAGACATGTTGCGAAATCAGAGGAGATAACGTGTTATTTATTATTGGTCTTGGAGTTATTGCATTGACCCAAGTCCAGTACAGGAGCAGGTGGAGGATTTCTTGGACCAAAAATTGTTTGCTTTATTAATGTGACCAATTATGTCATATGCCTTTGCTGCAGGAGCTTCAGGAGAATAATCTGGATGATTTTCGGAATTATCTCCGGATGAAGGACCCCTCCTTTCACCAACTCTTGGCATTGGTCACCCCCTATATTAAGAAGCCGGACATGCATGAGGCTTTTATTTTATTTCTTGGTTGAATAATGATTTGATTTGGTATATTTTCTAAATTTTTAGATGCACAGACTGCACTTTTTGGTTAAGTTCTATTGGCAGATAGCATGTCTAATTTTTGTTTTCTTTTTTTAATGCACAATAAAAAAAATTGTGGCGAATAATACTTGGCTATTTGTTTTACTTCAAATGACAGTTTGGGAGTATGCAGTTACATTTAAAAAAAATACAATGTAAAATTAACAAGGAACACCAACATAGCTGTACCTTTGATCTTAAAAACTATGGAAAATGGTGTTGTGGTAACTTGCCCAAAACAAGAAAAAAGAAAAAAGCATAACAATATTATTCTTGATATGACTAGAAAATAAAATTCTTTTAAAATATGTTTGCAATAACTCCATCAGTATTACCAGTAGAGCAGCTTCGTTATTATCCCATAAAAAAGAAGAGAATATGCATTTTGATATTTCAAAATTTGCCATATCACGAAGGTTAATTCTCCATTACGAACGCTAGTTTACAAGACTGACTGCTTCCAGCTCGTCCTTGCTTCTGAGCATGCGTGTTTGTACTTTGGACTTTTGTCCGACGGACTTGTGTACACACACTCAGAAAATGGGACAAAAGGCATTTGTCCGTGGAAAATTTTAAACCCTGCCATCCAACATTTTTCTGTGGAAAATCGGACAACAATTGTCCGATGGAGTGTACAAACGGTCGGATTTTCTGCCAACAGCCTGTCATCATACATTTCCCATCAGAAAATCCGATCTTGTGTACGCGGCTTTAGAAACTGTTGCTGGGTGTTTTCAGTCTGGCTTATTTTGATCATCTGGGAAGGAACACCCCTTTGAGGTTTTATACTAAAGTGCTTAGAAATCTAAGGGCATCTGATATGATAAAGGTACATAAAGCCACAGTAGTGATCGCTAAACCATTGAACTGGAACCAGAAAATAATGGAGACAGTTAAATATCAGAAATGAATGCATGTTAATGCAATAGATAACTGGTCAAACAAATCACAATGCACCAGGAAGAATATTCAGCAGATATTTACTGTTGTTGATGGAAGGCAGAATATGAACATGTATATGACTGGGATCAAGGAACACTGGCACATGGTGTCTGCATACTGTCTGCTAGCCATCTGATGATGGTATTTTAGGAAATTAAACAGTGTCCTAAAGTACCTCCAGTCCCTGCCAGTCTTGTGCTCACACGCCCCCAATCCAGATAGGGTTTGTCAAACTTTTCTCAGCTGGGTGAACTCAATTATGTGGTGAGATTGCACAGCACATACACAGACCCAGCTTAAAATATTTTACCATGCGGATCTGTGGCCTCCTTGATGACATGAGGGGGTGCTAGGGGCCCTGGAAGCTTTGTAATACGTGTGACTTCACCATACTGTAGATATTGCTACACAATAATAGCACCTGCAGGAAAAAGTAGATTACTAACACACTAACTGTGTCTGCATCTAAAATCTTGGGTCCTGACAAAGGAGTTGGGGAGGGGGCTGATAAAGGTGGAAGAATGGGGAGGTTGGGGCAGGAAAATATAGTTATTCTTTAAAAACTCATAAAACTGATGCACTTTGGAATTTGAATGCAAAGCCAGGGATGTGCAAGATGACGTTCCAGCTGGCTTTTTGAAAGAGGTAAAGTAAAATACAACAATTATTAGGCTTAAGTCAGCAGATAAGATGCAATTACATGCCTGGGAAAATTTCTGCTGCAGGAGGAGATAAAGAAGCAAATGGAAGAAATAAGCAAACATTGACTTAGAGAAGATTGCGTACAAAAATTAGATCTGATGACAGAGTGATCACTAATTGGATTCATTTGGAATTATAGAGACACAGCTGATTGCCTGTTGTTAACAAATGGTGAAAAGCACATTAAAATGTTGCGGAAAGAAAGCTTTCGGTGTGGTGAAAAGCCTATTGATTCTCTTATTCTCAATTTACATGTTATATTGACTCCAGAATTGCAATTCTTATTTCAGAAAAAAAGTTTATAAAATGACACAATAAAAAGAATGTTAATGTAAAAAACACAAGCAGTTTAATTTGTCTAAAGCAATGCTATGAATAGACCTCAAAAAAGTTAGGTCAAGGTCACGAGGAATCTTTTCATGGCAATGATTCTGTGGTTAGCTTAGGTTCTATTAAAACATGTTATACATCCCTGTGAGGTATATTGTGTAAAGACAATGTGAAATTCAGAAAAATAGGATCAGTCTATTGGAAGCAGGGGCTGATCCAGAGTCTAGTCTGGGGAAGGGCACTGCCAATTGCGGGCAATTTATCGGGTAAATGGCTGGTGTTGGTGCTTCAATCATCCTGGCACCATGGTTGTTATGGTGTCAGGATGATTGAAGCACATTATTTATATTATTTTATTGTAATATAAAATGAAATAGTTCAACTTACCATAATGCAGAATCAGTGGGAGCCTGAGTGTGTCACTTGCCACCGTGGCAAGATGTGGATTGTCACTTGCCACGTCACCTGCCACAAGTTGTGGATTGTCACTTGCCATGTCACCTGCCACCAGATGCAGATTGTCACTTGCCACATCACCTGCCAAATGTTGCGAATTGTCACTTGCCACGTCACCTGCCACGTCACCTGCCACATGTTGCAGATTTTCACTTGACTGCCACCAGATGCAGATTGTCACTTGCCACGTCGCCTGCCACACATTGCGGATTGTCACTTGCCACGTCACCTGGCACATGTTGCGGATTGTCACTTGCCACGTCACCTGCCACACCTTGCGGATTGTCACTTGCCTGCTAAGGTGGTGTTTGCTTGTCTCTTGCTTTGTCCCACCCAGAGTCAGGCAACAGAGAGATGATGTAATCTTTCTGCTGCCCATGCTGCCTGCACAGTGAGGGCGGAAGTTCCTGCTAGGATATAAGGGGGGCACAGGGCGGTTAGAGATGTCACCTCTCTGCTCTCCCACCCGCCAGCTTGCTGATTGGTCAGTCACCCGCTCACACACCGAGCTGCTAAGCTGACTGCCCGCTCTCTCAGCCAACACGAGCTGCCCACCCTTTCACACACGAGCCACCCAGCAGCCCGGTCCGCCCACTCCCTCACTTGCCTGCCCACTCACACACCGAGCCACCTGGCAGCCCGGCCAGCCCGCGGAGACGCCCGCTCTCTCACCCACCCAGCCGCCCGCCCGCAACTAATTTCTGGGGGGGCAATTGACCCGTTGCCCCCCTGGATCCACCTTTGAATGGAAGTTCACCCCTTTACTCTCCAGTAACCTGTATGTGTGGCAGAAAGAATCTGGGTTTTCCCGCCTACATGCCGCACATATTTGTCACTGGGCGGCCAGAATTTATGTGCTGGGAGTGCTCCTTGTGCACTGCCAGCAAAAAGACTGAGCTAACAAAAAATTTCTCACTTCAGAACTGCAACCCAACAAGGCCTAAGAGAGATATCTTACAGCTGTGACTATCTGTGCAGCTCTGAGATGTTATTTGACCAAATGCGGAGAGCTGCAAAGGTAGTCAATGCTGGACAAAGTAAAAACTTTGCTGTGCTTATTTGTAAATTGAAGCAAATGATAACGATTGTTGTGATAATGGCATGGTATTTCATTAAGTTTTTTATTTAGAGGAGTCCATCTCATTTTCAAAATGTGTCTCCCTGTTCAGCTTATAAAGTATTTCTTCATTTGCAACAAATCCCTTATTAGTGTGAAAAAACCTGTGGTGCAATAGACCATATTTATTAAGATAACACTCACCTGTCATTATGGCCACTAATTCCTATGGTTCTGTAGTGCATAAAACTATCCATACAATTACAAGGATACTTCCATGCCAAATACTCCCTTGTTCCTTTGGAAGAGTCATCAATTGTTTGTCCTAATAATGGATGTTCGTTCCATAGGCATGAATAGAGACAAAATGGCATCCACATTTAGAATGAATATCTTAGATGTGTGGGGACAGGTATGTTTAATATTTGGGGGGGGGTGTTCTGGAGAGAAAAGCATTTAAAGCATAACCGTAGTAAAAACTCAATGTATTATTTTAAGAAAACATGACAGGATTGAAACAGAAACATGAATTAGAAATTTCATTCATTACCTGGCCATCTCTTTGTCATCCTTATCCTTTATTCACTACAAAATAAGTCACTGACTTGAAACAGCATGTGTGTTCTAACCTCCCTTTGGCATCCTGGATTTGCGTCCGCAACTCATTTTGTAGAGAAGCAAGGATATGAAAATTACATGAGGATGCCTAGATAACAAACTATGGGGGGGATTTACGAAAGTCATGTACTCTACCATCAGTAGAGGCGCACTGCGAGGCGCAACGCACATTTCCATATTTATGAAATGGTGCGCTGATAGCAGAGTGAGAATCCTCCATTTACTATAGGAAACTCGGCACACAGGAGAATGCAATCTGTGCACCACTATAGACATGGCGCACGGCATCTCCAAATCAATATTGACAGAAGATCGAGGTGCCAATATTATGGGGTGATGTGAGGAAGCTTAGTAACAACTGTCCAAGTAACAAATATGCCCAAAATAGAATGAGAAAGTAACTTTTTCAGAGAAAGCCTGCTCTGCCCGCAAGTACGTTTAGAACTGCGTGAGATCAACGTAAGCCGTGTGCATGCACAAGTAGCTGTTGCGCTCGTTCACATGCACTTATTCACTGAGTGGCCAAAACCTTAGTAAATGTTAAGCAATGTACATGCAATTGCATGGTTTGATCAGGTGCACTCATAAACTTGACACATTTTTTTTGTACGCTTGTTCACCTTTATGTATTTTTTTTAAGGAGATTTGCACACAGGTCATGTTAGCATGTTACATTGCCAACATGTAACATGCACCTTGTTAAAATTATGTAAAAAGACTCTTGCTCCTCTAGCTCCTCCTAAAAGGGCATTTAACCTTCCCCCTTGAATGCATATGATTTCCATGGGCTAGCTTTTGCTTTTAAAGGGGAACTCCACACTCCACTCTATTCTTCAAAGGCTGTGAGTTGCCTTCACCAATCCAAACCACATCCTTTTCAGTGCATACAACAGGGCCAGCTAGGAAAGGCCCGAGAACAGCGATCGCCCAACCCCCTCCTGACCCATACAAGGCCACATGCACTCAACATAGCTGGCTGCCTTTGGGTCATGTTGGGCTCAACCACAAAGCACCTTGTACCCACTAGTTTAAAAGTGTTTCCCCACATTCCATAAAGCCCCCTGTCTGCAGCCCACACAACCCCAGCCTAGGGTTGTGTGGAAGAGGCCCTTGTCCCCGGAATATGGAAACAAGGTGGTTGACTTTTGGGGTGCCCAAGCTCCTCCTGCCCCCAAGCATCCACCCCCCTTTCATTGGCTGGCTTGCTGTGTGTTTGGCCAGGGGTTTGTTTTTTTAGTTTTGGGTGGTATTTTTCATGTGGGGGTTCTCATTTTAAGCTTTAACAGACCCAAATGGCCTTGTATGTATTGGGGGGGGGGGGGGGGCAGGCTATTTTTTTTTTAGGTTAAAGTCTTCCAGCTGCAATGTAGATTTGTAAGTTTTCTATAAAGCTGTACATCTTTGAAGCAGCATTTTGGATACATGCTACAGATGCACCATTTTACAGGCAGAGTAAGCCCCCACCCCCCAAGTTACTAGCTTTTAAGCAATTTAGCATTTTTAAAGACACTTCTCCTTGTTTTATTTTTGGGGTTTTCCAAATTGGTGACATTGATATATGTCCCTCGGGGTGGGACCCGGGCCCTCATATTCATTTTAAGGCCAATAACTATAATATATATATTATATAACTATAATAAGCCAGCCAAGTGGGGATTTGCAAAATTTAGTCAGTTCTCATAGACTGCAATGGTATTTGTTGTATAACTTTTGCCCATGCTAGGCTCTTTGTTTGCCCCTTGGACCGGGGGGTGTTTGTCCCATCTGTAATTTTGTAGAATGCTGGATGATGTGGATAATTTTGGACGGGGTGGCTTATTTTGTGCTAGCTGCATTTGGGTTGTTCTGGGCATGCTCAGGGACTTTGTTTTTTTGCTGTGGCTTTTGGTGTGTGAAATGCATTTGTGTTGGTCTGGGCATGCTCAGGGACTTTTTTTTTTGGTGCTTTTTGTGTGTGAACAGCATTTGGATTTTATGTGCGTTTTTGGGGTTAGTAATTTAAAGAAAAACAGGTGTACCTACTTTGAAGTTTTGCCTCTATATTGAGTGAAATTGCATTCCCTAAAGCAAAACATGGCAGCATACATATGATATTGCAGTCCCCACACTGGCCAAGAATGTGACACTCCCGACGGAAGACTCTTCCTCTTTTCATGATATCCTTGATTGACACATTGATATGGACTTAAGAAAGTTTTACCTTGCAAAAGGTGGTGCTTGTAAACCCGCCGTTGCTTTAACATCCGTAGTAAGTGCTATGAGAGTGTGGGAGCAGAACTTGGAATATGCAATCAAAAACCAGCTGGCAAAAGAAAATAATCATCAAGGCTCTTGATGAGATACAACTCTCAGTGGACTTCACAGGTGAGGCAGCTATAGACATCATTCGATGGTCCTTCAGAGCCATGCTCAGCTCAGTCACAGCCAAAAGAGTGCTGTGGCTAAAACCCTGGGCGGCTGACCCATCCTCAATGCAGAATTGACATAAACTGCCATTTGATGAGAAGGCGCTGTTTGGCCAAAAAACTGGAGACTGTCATTCACAGGGTTAAAGGAGGAAAATCAGGTCTTCTGCCCCAAGATCAAAGGTCCAGATGCCAGAGGGGACAACCATCGGAGGAGCGCCAAACAGGTTCTGGGATTTCGTGGATTTTCGCCATTCCAAGGACTTCAGAAAGCATTGGAGGGGTATACAGTCAACCTTCATAAGATTGCAGAGAGCTAAGACCCCTGCGGCTCCTCAAGATACCCAGAAGCCCTTTTGAAGCCAGGTCTGCTCAGTTCCGGCAAGACCACTGCCACAAAACTGCGGATTTACTCCACAGTGGTGCAAGGCTATTATTAGCTGTTCAAACGACAGCCTCCATAACTACTTCAAGAGGCTGAATCAATTTTTCCGGATAGATTTAAGATGGAGACTCTCCAAACCATAATCCAGGTTATTTAACCAGAACACTGGAGGATTTCAGTGGCCTTGCAATATGCCTACCAGCATGTCCCGATCCCTCAGTCATTCCAGCAGTTCCTCGGATTTGTGGTGAGGGACAGGCACTACCAGAGCCAGCTGGAGCCTACACAGAATATGGTCTACCTAGGGGCCTAATTCAATACTCAAGTGGCCACCGTTTCTTTGTCACCTCAGAAACTCCCCAAAATCAGGGAGAAGTTCCAACAGGCATTGGCTACACCAGTGATGTCAGCATCTCAGTGCATGAGTCCTCTCGGGCCAATGGCTTCATGTATTCCTATTATTCCCTGTGCTCACTGGAAACTCAGAGTTTTCCAACAAAGCTATCTGATGCAGTGGAACAGTTTGTCTAGCCTAGCCAATTAGGATCACCAGCCAGAGGCACCAGAGTCTCTGGTGGTAGACAAAACAAATGCTAAGCGGCATAGTCCATTAGGGCTGCAGCTATGGACCATTGTTACCACAAATGCCAGCGCAAAAGGGTGGGGTGCCACCTGCGAACAACTCAAGATCCAGGGCAGAGGGGAATTTCCCACTCCGGGCCTAGTTTCCAATATTCTTGAACTTCAAGCAGCATTCATGGCATTGGCCACCTTGCTGCCTCACATACAGGGTCACCTAGTCCAGCTCCATCTGGACAACACGGCAGCAGTGTCCTACATACAGCAACAAGGCCAGGATGCACAGCCAATCCCTCTTGAGAGAGGATGAACCAATCATGACATTGGCACAATAATATCTCCCAGATTTGAGGGCCATATATCTTCCAGGCTGTCGGAAATTGGAAGCAGATTGCCTATTCAGAGAATTCATGGACCTCAACGAATGGTCCCTTCACCCCAAAGTGTTCAAACAGATCATCCACGAGTGGGGGTGTCTGCAAGATGGATATTTTTGCCTCATCAATCATCTGCAAGGTGAGCAGGTTCCTCTAAAGCTACCCTCATCTATTAGCGGAGGGGATGGATGCCTACACCCATCCTTGGGTTGGGCAACTGGCCTATGCCTTCCCTCCAATTTCTTTCTCTGGTTTCTCTGGCAATGGATCTCAGCGTGTACTACCTTCTAATACCAGAGGGTATTAGAACTTTACAGAGTTCCATAAAGGGGTCAACCAATGCTATCTACTTCAGAATATGGAATAAGTTCACAAGCTTTGCAGCTGGACGTCAGTTTGACTCTAGTGTCCCAAATGTATCTCAAAACTTGTCTTTCCTGCAATCCGGATTGGATTTGGGGCTCAGTTCGCCTAATGCCGCATACACACGACCGACAGACTTTCGATGGAGTTCTGACGGAGTTCTAAAAGAGTTCTGATGGAATTTTCGAATGAACGGACTTGGCCACACACAATCACACCAAAGTCCGACGGATTCGAACGTGATGACGTATGACTGGACTAGAATAAGGAAGTTCATAGCCAATAGCCAATAGCTGCCCTAGCGTCAGTTTTTGTCTGTCGGACTAGCATACACACGAGTGGATTTCTCGGTAGGAACTGGGTCCGGCGGAGTTCTGGCGGAAAAATTTGAAACATGTTCCATTTCTAAAGTCTGTCAGACTTTTGCGAATCAAAAGTCCGCTGCAGCCCACACACGATCGAATAGTCTGCCGGAATTGTTCCGTCGGACTTTTGATGTTGAAAAGTCTGGGCGTGTGTACGCGGCATAAGGAGGAAATTTTCTACCATCTCGGATTTTACCCAAAAGAAATGGGCAGCTAACCTGCTGGTGGAGTCCTTAATGAGAGCAGTACTTAGCCTACGCCCTCCCAAGAGAATTAGTCCTTAATTTTCTAACAAACCCTCCTCGTACTCCGAAAAGACTGTTCATTGTGGGATATCACCTTAAAAATGGCTTTGCTATTAGTCATAACTTCAGGGGGAAAGGTGTCGGAACTCCAAGAATTGGGGGTAGCAGAACCTTATTCTATGTTCTTCCCAGACAGGGTTGTGCTGAGATCATTGGATAATTTTGTCCCAAAAGTGCCATTGATACTTCCCAGCGGAATCAGATGCTGATCTGCACAAGTTGGACATTCCAAAAGTCCTCGGGGGGCGTGGCCGGCCGGATCTGAGGACGGACGCAAGCCATCAGAGCTCCATTGGCTAGAAGGCAATCCGCGGCCATCCACTACCGCGGATTGTCCACAAAACAGCTCATCTTGCCCGCCGGGACCTCTGCTACTCGCCCATACCTTTTTGGCCGAGATCAGACCTCTGTGGACCGCGGGATTAGGCCCGCTGCACTCTCTATTGTCCGCCCTGCCGGCCACCATCTTGCGGCCTACTAGGCATCCGGAAGCACCGCTCTTTCCTACGAACCCGCCGGGAGTCATTCCGGCGGCGGAGTAACAAAATTCCGGGAGGTGGCGCTCGATTGTGGAACCACACAGTCGGACATCTCCTGGGACCCCATCAGCTTGTCTCTCCCAAGTCCGGTGAGTCCCTCAAGCAAGGCCCTGGCTCTGGCCTATTCTGGGTGTAGGCGGCCATCTTGCTACATCCAGCACCTTATAGTTACTGCCACCACAGCTTCAAAGTGTGCAGGGGAGTGGATTCTCCTGAATTTAACTGCACCTACCATCAGTTATCTTTATGATGTTCATCATCCTCAACCACCGTGACTTTTAAATGAGTTAAAGGGCCAATCTGCTCTCTGTGACCCCCGCAAAACAACACTTGCTACTAACAACCCCGGGGGTAAGCTTTTTTCTTCCTTACAGTACCAAAGCACCCCATGGGAAAAATTGGCCAGCAACAGGAACATTACAAACATATCCCTGAACAGCAGACAGGGCCTATTATGGACCATTTTGTTACCAGATCTCAACCTGCTCCCTACCATTCCCCCCGGATCCTTTTTCCACCATGGACATGCCTTTGGAGGGCTCTGGTATTCCCCTAGCTGCTGACTCCCAAGCCCCTAACCCAGGCCCGCCTCCAGAGCAGGGGATCCTTACACCTGCTATCTTGGATGCCAAATTGGATGCCAAATTACATCTTTTGCTCCAACAAATTACAACTAATGTCTCGGCCGAGGTAAATAAACTTGCGGTGGAACTGAGAAAGGAAATTAACCAACTCGGTGAGCGCACAGACACACTCGAAAATAAATTTGACGAGATGGTCAGCTATGTCCAGGCTGTCGAGGAAGACAACCACAACCTGCGCCTCTCAGTTTCTCAATTACAGCTGCAACAGGAGGACCTGGAAAATAGAGAGAGACGCCAGAACTTACGTTTTCGAGGTATCCCGGAAACTGTGGGAGACTCTGATTTACGCACCTACCTCCTGGGCCTCTTCAATACTCTGGCTCCCTCGGTCGTGGACATAGACTGGCACCTTGACAGAGCCCACCGCTCTCTGGCCCCCAAACCTCCTGCCGGAGCTAGACCCAGAGACGTTATTGTCCGGTTTCACTTCTTCGAAAGTAAGGAAGCACTGATCCAATCCACACGCAACAAACCCCAAATTGTCTACAATGGGGTGAAACTGCAGATTTTTTGTGATCTCTCCCCCATCACCCTGGCTAAACGCAGGAACCTCCGGCCGATCACCTCTTATTTGCAACATCACAAGATCCCATACTATTGGGGGTTCCCCTTTCGTTTACTGGTGTCAAAAAATGGTGATCAACATACCTTGCGGGACCTTCCGGAGAGCGAATCCTTTTTAAAGAGCCTTGGGCTCCCCCCTTCCTGAGGAGGACATGCATCCTGCTGAAGCCCAAATTTGCCAACTTCCCAACACCCCAAGTCGCATCTGGACACCTGTGAGGAGCAAATCCAGGAGGCACCTCTCCACTCCTCAACGTCCACAGTTCTCCAAGCAACCCACCTGAACTCCCTCGCCAGATCCCACTTGGTTCATTTTTGTATGCTGTTTATACTCTATCACCCTCTCTTTTCACTCTGTGATTTGAAAGGAGAGGATCCTGTTGCTATGAGTATATCAGGTTTGTCCCTTGTTTTGTATGTTCAAACTGGGACTATTTTTCCCCATCCCATGGGGTTCAGTTCATACTAAAGACTGTATGTTGTTAATGCTATTTGCTAATTTCCGCTTTCATAAGGAGAGTGGATGGCCCTTCCACCTTTACGTCCGACCACCTCCAGTGATAGTCCGGCCATGACCCTCTTGGCCTGGGTTGATACCCTGGGTCCCCTGAGGTGTGTTTTTCCCTCAGGCTCTCCAGATGTTCTATTCTTTTTTGTTTTTGTTCCCTTTTTTATTCTTTTAACGATTTTGTTAATGTTTATTTTTAACGTTTTGTGTTCTATTGTATCCATTCTTATAGCTCAGTTACACTGTTTACTAGTGCACAGCATAGGCTGGTTTGGCCTCAGGTTATCCTGGTTCTGGGTGTACCTATTCCTTCCCCACCACCTGGATATAACTGACGCTACTGACACGTTTTGTCAATTAGAGTCCTGGTCTAATGTTACTTATTTTTGGATGTGCTGCAACCTTCAGGTACTTACACATGCTCACTCATTCAGCCCATCCTTATGGCTTTGAAGATTTTTTCATATAATGTAAAGGGCCTAGGTTCCATACGTAAGCGCTGGTTGGCCCTGAAGGAATTCAGGTCCTCTGGTGCAGATGTGATTTAAAGCGGATGGCTCCCTTAAGTTTGCCTCTAAGCACTTCCCCACCTCCTTCCTAGCCTCCGATCCTACAGGCAGGGCAGGTGTTGCGATTTTGATCAAAAAGTCATGCCCCATTAAAGCGGAGGTCCACCCTAAAGTGGACCTTCCGCTCATCGGAACCCTCCCCCCCTCCGGCGCCACAATTGGCACCTTTCAGGGGTGAGGGGGGTGCAGATACCTGTACAGTACAGGTATCTGCACCCACTTCCGGGATAGCTCTCTGCGGAAAGGGGCGTAGATTACGCCCCTTTCCGCAAGTGCCCGCCCCTTTCCGCAAGTGCCCCGCTGCCTGCTGGGAAACACACAGATCCCAGAGGCAACGGGGACCGTCCTTATTGCACAGCGCGACTCGCGCATGCGCAGTAGGGAACCGGGAAATGAAGCCGAAAGGCTCCATTTCCTGATTCCCATACCCAAGATGGCGGCGGCAGGACCCGAGAGACGATCTAGAGATCGGCTTCGGGTGCCGACATCGCGGGCGCGCTGGACAGGTAAGTGTCACTATTTTAAAAGTCAGCAGCTGCAGTATTTTTAGCTGCTGGCTTTTAAAAAAAAAAAAAACGCGAAGTCCCGGTGGACTCCCGCTTTAAGGTTAAAACATCCCATGCTGAACCCCATGGTAGATACCTAATTTTAGATTGTCAATACTTTAACACCTCTCTGACCCTCGTGAACCTGTACGCCCCTAATGTTGGTCAGATTGAATTTCTTAGTGGCTTGTTTGATTCCTCCCATTACCCATCACAACCCTTTATGATAGTTGGTGGGGATTTTAACTTGGTTATGTCCCCCTCTAGAGATAGGCAAACATTGTTCTCGTCAACACCCTCTAAGAAGGTTGCCTCTCAAGCTACCTCCTTCCGTCAGCTTATTAGATCCCACCGACTCTTCGATTCATGGAGGATTAAACACCCCACAGCTCAACAATTTACCTTCTATTCCCCAGCTCATAAAATTTACTCACGACTCGACCACTTCCTTATATCTTCCCCCCTCATTCCCCATGTGGTTGATTCTGAGGTCCTGCAGATTACCTGGTCTGACCATGCTCCCATTACCCTAGGTCTCTTGCTCACACAGGCCTATCCCAGATTTTGCCATTGGCGACTTAATACTCACCTTTTACAATCTGAAAGCTCCCGTTCTGTCCTTTCGCAGAGCCTAACAAAATTTTTCCAACTAAACAAGGGGTCGGTCTCTGATATTTCCACCCCGTGGGAAGCCCACAAGGCCGTTTTTAGAGGCGCTTGCATTGCAGAGGGCTTTAGATTGAAGAGAGACAGAACTGAATATATTCGATCTCTAACCTCTGCTATTCACTCGGCGGAGCAGAGGCTCTTGGGCGCCCCCACGGTGGAAAGATTGCGGAGAGTCACTCTGCTTAGGGAACAGATTAAAACAGCGCAACTCGATCGGGCAGCCAAATCGCTGCTCTGGACGAAGCAGAAATTCTACGAATTTTCTAATAAGCCCCCATAAACTTCTTCCCCGAGTTTCTCTCTAGGCCCGACGGATCTAGGACCCATTGGCCTCGTGAAATCTCAAACATTTTTGGCGCTTTTTACCACAAACTCTATACTTGTCTATCCCCTGAAAATCACTTTCACTTTACACAAGAGAAATGTAAGTCATTTTTCTCCAACCTGAAACTTCCTAAGCTCTCGCCAAGTGATTTAGAGGCCCCAAACAAAGCAGTAACGGCAGATGAGCTCTCGGCTGTTATACGGGAGCTCCCTTCACATAAAGCACCTGGCCCTGACGGCCTTCCTTATTTCTATTATAAAACCTATTTGGACATCTTGGGAAAGCACATGCTTACCTTATATGATTCTCTACTAGAGGGCACCCCTCCCCACCCCCATTTCTCACAATCCTTTATCTCAGTGATCCCCAAGCCGGGTAAGGATCCCTCCATTCCAGATAATTATAGATCTATAGCCCTTCTAAATTCGGATTACAAGATATTTACGAAAATCCTTGCTTCTAGACTATCAGTTTTTGCCCTCAAGCTTGTTCACAGAGATCAGGTTGGTTTTGTCCCTGGCAGGCATGCCGGGGATAACACCCGACGCACAATCAACCTGATTGACCTTTTGGACAGGACCAACAAATCAGCACTAGGGATGAGCCGAACACCCCCCGGTTCAGTTCGCACCAGAACTTTCGAACGGACCCCAAATTCATACGAACGTTAGAACCCCATTGAAGTCTATGGGACTCGAACGTTCGAAATTAAAAGTGCTAATTTTAACGGCTAATATGCAAGATACTGTCCTAAAAAGGGTTTGGGGACCTGGCTCCTGCCCCAGGGGACATGGGTCAATGCCTAAAATGTTTTTAAAAATGGCCGTTTTGGCGGGAGCACTGATTTTAATGACGATTAAAGTGAAAAAAAAAAGTGAAATATTCCTTTAAACATGGTGCCTGGGGGGTGTCTGTAGTATGCCTGTGAAGTGCCACGTGTTTCCCGTGTTTAGAACAGTCCCTGCACAAAATGACATTAAACGGAAATAACACCATTTAAAACTGCTTGCGGTTTTAATGTTATATCTGGTTCCTGCAATATGGTTGAAAATCATTGAGAAAAATGGCATGGGTAGCCCTCCCTGCCCATTACCAGCCCCTTTGGGTCTTGTATATTAAGGGGAACCCAGTACCCATATTAAAAAAAGGAAATGTGTGTGGCCCCCAGGCCCTATATACTCAGAACAGCAGTATACAGGCGGTGCAAACAAGACAGGGACTGTGTAGGTTTGTTGTGTTAAGTTGAATCTGTTTGTAATTTTCAACTGGTACATTTTTAAAGTGTAGCTCCAGTCAAAAAAACTATTTTTAAGCTTTTTGGAAAACATAGGGAAGGGTTATCACCCCTGTATAATTTGTTTTGTCGTACATCTTTTTTCATCTCACTTGCTGTTATCTCCTTCCGTTTGCAAGTAGGAGATGTTTGTAAGTTGGATGTTTGAAAGTAGGGGCCTGCCCTATATGCTCTGCAGAAATGGCGGAACAAGATGTTGGTTTTGCCACAACATTGTAAGCCCTGAAAGTGACTCTTGGTGGGCGCTGGAGCGCCCTGCTGTGAACGATTATATCAAGAATTGTAATTACATGCCATTGTTGAACAGTGGTAGAAAAATTGACCTTTGGTGGTTGTGGTGCTGGTGCCACAACACTATAAGTCCTCACAGTTACTCTGGGTGGGCACAGGAACGGGCCCTCCCGTGAAATATTATATCAAGAATTGTAATTACTAGTCCCTGTTAAACAGGGGCAGAAAAATTGGGCCTTAGGCACTGGTGCTGGTGCCACGACACTGCAACCTCTCCCATATACTCTAGTTTTATTGCAGGAATTAGCCCTGCTGCAAAGCATTGCATCAAAAATTGTAATTAAACGCCCCTGTTAAACAGGGGCAGAAAAATTGGGCCTTAGGCACTGGTGCTGGTGCCACCACACTGCAACCTCTCCCATATACTCTTGTTTTATTGCAGGAATTAGCCCTGCTGCAAAGCATTGCATCAAAAATTGTAATTAAACGCCCCTGTTAAACAGGGGCAGAAAAATTGGGCTGATGGCATCACCCAGAGCCAGATGTTCTTCCAACATATCAGCGGAGGAGGAAGAGGATAGACAATCAACATAACAGGACAGTCACTCAGCATCAGCATAGGCAGTCTTGAAGGGATGTGATATTTCAAAAAAAAATATTCGGTTACATCAGCTTCAGGTGCTTGGTAGCTGTGGGTGATCCAAGACTGATTCATCTTGATGAAGGTCAGTCGATCAACTGATTCGGTGGACAGGCGCACCCTGTGATCGGTAACAAAGCCACCAGCAGCACTGAAGGTGCGTTCCGAAAGAACGCTGGATGCAGGACAGGCCAGTAGCTCAATTGCATACTGTGCAAGCTCTGGCCAGTGATCCATCCTCAAGACTCAGTAAGCCAGAGGATTTTCGGTGGGAAAGGTGTCCAAGTATGACCTTGCCCCTAGGTATTCCTGCACCATATAAATCAGACGCTGGCGATGGTTGCTGGAACCGATACCTTGGGGCTGCGGACTAAAAAATTGTCTGAAAGCCTCAGTCAGACGGCCACCTTCTCCACTGCTCCTTCTGACCGATGCCTCAGCAACACGTTGTCCAGGACCAGGAGCTTGTAACCTCCCAGTCTCTGGGAACGCGTTGCACAGACCTTTCTGCAAGGCCTCCCGGAGATGTCTCATCCTCTGCTCCCTCTGCGATGGCAAGATAAGGTCGGCAACCTTACCCTTGTACCGTGGATCAAGGAGAGTGGCCAGCCAGTAATGGTCCCTCTCCTTGATCCGAAGAATACGAGGATCCTTCCGCAGGCTTTGCAGGATCAGGGAGGCCATGCAGCGTAGGTTAGCTGAGGCATTCGGTCCAGAGTCCTCTGGGTCACTAAGGACAACATGATCCGCAGCTACCTCCTCCCAGCCACGTACAAGTCCACGTGTTTCTTGGGACTGTAAATCATCCCTATAAGACTGCTGCTGCTGCTGCTGATGCTGATGCTGAGTGCCAGCCTCCACCTCCATGCTGACACAATCATTCTCCTCCTCCTCTTCCTCCTCCTCATCCTCTTCCTGTGTGATGGGTGGCAAAGCAGGAACACTGTTTGGATAAAGGGGGCCTTGAGAGGCAAGGAAGTCCTCCTCTTCCTGCCTCTGTTCTGCCTCAAGTGCCCTGTCCATTATTCCAGGCAGCGTATGCTCCAAGAGGTGGACAAGAGGTACAGTGTCACTGATGCATGCACTGTCACTGCTCACCATCCTTGTGGCCTCCTCAAACGGTGACAGGACAGTGCATGCATCCCTGATCATGCCCCACTGGCGTGGTGAGAAAAAACCGAGCTCCCCTGACCCTGACCTGGTGCCGTAGTCGCACAGGTACTCATTGATGGCCCTCTGCTGCAGCATGGCCAACGTTGAGTTCCACCTGGTGGGCATGTCACATATAAGGCGGTTCTTGGGCAGGTTTAACTCCTTTTGGAGCTCAGTCAGCCGAGCACAGGCATTAAATGATCGGCGGAAATGCACACAGACTTTCCTGGCCTGCTTCAGGACATCCTGTAAGCCGGGGTACCTGCCCAAGAACTGCTGCACCACCAGGTTAAGGTTAAGGATGTGAGCTACACAGGGCACATGGGTCAGTTGTCCCTGTCGGAGGGCGGAGAGGAGGTTGGTGCCATTGTCACAAACCACCATTCCTGGCTTAAGCTGGCGTGGCGTCAACCACCTCTCGGCCTGCCCCTGCAGAGCTGACAAAACATCCGCCCCAGTGTGGCTCCTGTCCCCCAAACAAACCAGCGCAAGCACGGCATGGCATCGTTTTGCCTGCGTACTTGCATAGCCCCTGGAACGCCTACAGAGCACCGCTGGTTCTGAGGACAGAGCACTGGAAGAGGCCATGGAGGAAGAAGAAGAGGAGTGGGTGGAGGAGAGAGGTGTGTCACAACCAATAGTAGCATTTTGGAGGCGTGGTGGCGGAACAACCTCCAACACTACTGCACCTTGTCCTGCATCCTTCCCAGCTGCCAGAAGAGTGACCCAATGGGCCGTGAAAGACAGGTAACGTCCCTGTCCATGCCTGCTGGACCAAGAGTCAGCGGTAATATGCACCTTACCGCTGACCGCCCTGACATTGCCTTCCACATGCCGGTAGAGAGCCGGAATCGCCTTCCGTGAGAAAAAGTGGCATTTGGGGACCTGCCACTGAGGAACCGCACATTGTACAAACTCACAGAAGGGGGCCGAGTCTACCAACTGAAAAGGCAGCAGTTGAAGTGCTAGCAATTTAGCCAAGCTAGTATTCAACCGCTGGACATGTGGATGGCTGGGAGTGAACTTCTTTCGCCGGTCCAGCAGCTGGGGCAGGGATATTTGCCTGCTATAATCGGACGTGGGTGTACTGCTAGCAGAGTGCCCGGAAGCACTTGGCTGTGACACACCTAATTCTACACCTTAATTCCTCTCAGAGCAGGTTTCAGAGAGGACTGAAGTTCTAGCGGGGTTGGAGATGCCAGCTGATGAGGAGCAAGGAGAGGTCCGCTTTGTTCTTTGGTGTGGGTCTTTGAGGTACGCTTGCCAACGAGCTGCATGGCAGGTCAATATATGTCTGGTCAAGCATGTGGTGCCCAAGCGGCTGATGTTTTGGCCACGTGAGATACGCTTGAGACATATGTTGCAAATAGCAGCAGTGCGATCTGATGCACTCGTCTCAAAAAAGGCCCACACCAAAGAACTTTTAGAATAACGCGCAGAGGCAGCGCCCTGCACAGGCGGAGCCCTGCGGTGTGATTCAGTCGGTTTGCTGCCCCTAAGCTGGCCCCCGGAGGGCATCCTGCCTCGTTGGACATGTGCCTCCTCCTCCTCCTCCTCCTCTCTCCTACCAGGCACCCACGTGGAGTCAGTGCCCTCATCATCCCCTCCCTCTTCATCGCTGTAGCAAACCTGGCAGTATTGCGCTACCTGAACTAGATATAAATATAAAGAGCCTAATACTGGAAGAAATAAAATCTAGCTATAAATCAACTAGCCTATCTTAAATAAAAATTAAAGTGCCTTGTGCTATGAAAAAATAGTAACCAGTGTATTAAAAACTTAAATTCCAGAAATCATGTGTTTATATATCAACATAAGTAACTCTAAGTAAAAGGGGAAAAATATTCCATAAAGTGCAAATGTCTTATATTAAAACGTGCAATTCATAGTGCATGATTACAAAAAGTTGGTAAAATACAGTCTTTAGTGAAATTAAATAAAGTGCCAGTGATTATTACCGTATATACTCGAGTATAAGCCGAGATTTTCAGCCTCTTTTTTGAGGCTGAAAGTGCCCCCCTCGGCTTATACTCGAGTCATCGCTGTCTGCCCGCTCGATCAGCGTGTCGAGCAGACAGACAGCGGCCATTCTAGGATTCAAAAGCCGCGCCTCCGGCTCCGCCTTCGCCTGTGATAGGCGGAACACTGAATTTCCCAGCAGCCTGTGTTCCGCCTATCACGGACATCGTATCATCCTCGTACTACGGACGAGGATGATACGATGTCCGTGATAGGCGGAACACAGGCTGCTGGGAAATTCAGTGTTCCGCCTATCACAGGCGAAGGCGGCGGCGCAGCTTTTGAATTTTACAATGGCCGCCGAGGCGCCGACGAAGAGGGCACGGGACGGAGGCAAGGCAAGGCACGGCACGGCACGGGACGGGACGGGACGGAGGCAAGGCACGGCAGCAAGGCACGGCACGGGACGGAGGCAAGGAGGCAAGGCACGGGACGGAGGCTCGGGACAAAGGCTCGGGACACAGGTAGGCTGGACACACACACACACACACACACACACACACACACACACACACACGGATGGAGACACACACACACAGGGATGGATGGATGGATGGAGACACACACACACAGGGATGGATGGATGGAGACACACACACACAGGGATGGATGGATGGATGGATGGAGACACACACACACAGGGATGGATGGATGGATGGACACACACACACACAGGGATGGATGGACGGACACACAGGGATGGACGGACACACAGGGATGGACGGACACACAGGGATGGACGGACACACACACAGGGATGGACAGGCATGTCTCACCCTCGGCTTATACACGAGTCAATAAGTTTGCCAGTTTTTTTGGGGGTAAATTGGGGGCCTCGGCTTATATTCGGGTCGGCCTATACTCGAGTATGTACGGTAGTTCCGTAATCTTCTTAATAATAAAAAAAATTAAATATTCTTAATAATAAGAAAAAATTAAATATGTATATAAGACAGTCTATATATAAGCTGAAATAAGTGCTCAGTGACTTGTTCAGTGCTTCTCAAAAAGAAAAACAAGTGCCAGCAATCGTGTTGTAATTTCTGTGTCTCCAGTATACACGGCACACTAGGTGAAATGGCCCCTTACCTTACTGCTGTAAGGTAAACAGCAAATCAAGCAGCAAAAACAAGGGTCCAGGGATTCTATCCCAATTCCTAGCAGGTGGATATTGGTCCCCTCAGGTAGGTATTTTTTCTCTCAGATAGTTTCCATATAGATCTTTGGCTTCAGTATAACTCCCAGAGGTCTGATGAAGTCACGTGACTAGTGACGATACGCGTCGGAACGAGGATACCGGAAGTGACGTTCGCATACACGAGCGGAATGCTCGTCCGTTTTTAAAGCTGTATTTTATCGTATGTCTGTGAGTACCTCTTCTTATATATCGTTATAATAAATTTTACGAACGTACTTCACCATCCGAGTGTACCTCTATCTTTCCTATGAGACCTCTGGGAGTTATACTGAAGCCAAAAGTGTAAAAGGGGAAAAATATTCCTTTAAATTTCGTAGGGGGGGGTTGTCTATAGTATGCCTGTGAAGGGGCGCATGTTTCTGGTGCTTAGAATTGTCCCTGCACAAAGTGTCATTTATGCAGGAAAAAAAGTCCTTTAAAATCACTCGCAGCTATTATGAATTGTCGGCTCCCGTAATACAGAGAACACTCATTGAAAGTCATTGATAAAAAAAAAAAAAAAAAAAAAAAAAAAAAAGCGTGGGGGTCCCCCAAATTCAATTACCAGGCCCTTCAGGTCTGGTATGGATATTAAGGGGAACCCTGCCTCAAATTTAAGAAAAAATTTGACGTGGGGTTCCCCCTAAATATCCATAACCAGACCCTTCAGGTCTGGTATGGATATTAAGGGGAACCCCGCGTCAAATTTAAAAAAAAATTGACGTGGGGTTCCCCCTAAAAATCCATACCAGACCCTTTATCCGAGCACGCAACCTGGCAGGCCGCAGGAAAAGAGGGGGGGACGAGAGAGCGGCCCCCCCTCCCTCCTGAACCGTACCAGGCCACATGCCCTCAACATTGGGAGGATGCTTTGGGGGTCTGTGACCCCTCAAAGCACCTTGTCCCCATGTTGATGAGGACAAGGGCCTCATCCCCACAACCCTGGCCGGTGGTTGTGGAGGTCTGCGGGCGGGGGGCTTATCAGAATCTGGAAGCCCCCTTTAACAAGGGGACCCCCAGATCCCGGCCCCCCCCCTGTTTGAAATGGTAAGGGGGTACAAAAGTACCCCTACCATTTCACAAAGAAAGTGTAAAAAATGTTTAAATAAAACAAACACACTTTTGAAAAATTCCTTTATTAAAAATAAAAAAATAAAAAAAAGATTCCAGCGGCGGTAATCCACTCTTGCTATCCATCGACGGACGGTCATATCTCCAGCGATGTCTCATGTCATCCAGCGCAGCGCAGCATCCTTCTTCTGTCTCCGTGGAGAAGACACTACAGACATTCCGGCGGCTGACGTTTGTTATATACGGAGGGCGGGGCCACCCGTCACCTGACCCCGCCCCCCTCTGACGCAAGGGGAAACCCGGGGTTCCCCGTGACGTAGGGGTGACCCCGCCCCCCTCTGATGTAACGGAAACCTGCCTGTGTTACATCAGAGGGGTGCGGGTCACCCCTACGTCACAGGGAACCCCGGGTTTCCCCTTGCGTCAGAGGGGGGCGGGGTCAGGTGCGGGTGGCCCCGCCCTCCGTATATAACAAACGTCAGCCGCCGGAATGCCTGTAGTATCTCCTCCACGGAGACAGAAGAAGGATGCTGCGCTGCGCTGGATGATATTAGACATCGCTGGAGATATGACCGTCCGTCGATGGATAGCAAGAGTGGATTACCGCCGCTGGAATCTTTTTTTTATTTTTTTATTTTTAATAAAGGAATTTTTCAAAAGTGTGTTTGTTTTATTTAAACATTTTTTACACTTTCTTTGTGAAATGGTAGGGGTACTTTTGTACCCCCTTACCATTTCAAACAGGGGGGGGGCCGGGATCTGGGGGTCCCCTTATTAAAGGGGGCTTCCAGATTCTGATAAGCCCCCCGCCCGCAGACCTCCACAACCACCGGCCAGGGTTGTGGGGATGAGGCCCTTGTCCTCATCAACATGGGGACAAGGTGCTTTGAGGGGTCACAGACCCCCAAAGCATCCTCCCAATGTTGAGGGCATGTGGCCTGGTACGGTTCAGGAGGGAGGGGGGGCCGCTCTCTCGTCCCCCCCTCTTTTCTTGCGGCCTGCCAGGTTGCGTGCTCGGATAAAGGGTCTGGTATGGATTTTTAGGGGGAACCCCACGTCAATTTTTTTTTAAATTTGACGCGGGGTTCCCCTTAATATCCATACCAGACCTGAAGGGCCTGGTAATTGAATTTGGGGGACCCCCACGCTTTTTTTTTTTTATTTATTTTTTTATTTTTTTATCAATGACTTTCAATGAGTGTTCTCTGTATTACGGAGCCGACAATTCATAATAGCTGCGAGTGATTTTAAAGGACTTTTTTTCCTGCATAAATGACACTTTGTGCAGGGACAGTTCTAAGCACGGAAACATGCGCCCCTTCACAGGCATACTATAGACAACCCCCCCCTACGAAATTTAAAGGAATATTACACTTTTATTGTTTCACTTTAATCATTATTAAAATCACTGCTCCCGAAAAAACGGCCGTTTTTAAAACTTTTTTTTGCATTGATACATGTCCCCTGGGGCAGGACCTGGGTCCCCAAACACTTTTTAGGACAGTATCTTGCAGAATCTTTTCTCTCTGTCAAATCTTTTTTCTCTGTCGAATATTTTCTCTATATAATCTTGGACTAATAGAGGTAAGGTTAGGCACATTCGAACACAGGTTCTATAGACACAGATTGTTGTCAGAGTCATGTCGAATCTCCTATTCTATATCGAACTGTTGTAACAATGAAAACGAAAATAAAGCATTTATTTATGTCGGATCTTTCGTTTTTCGGATTTTGTGCTTTCGTTATCGTTTGTCAAAACGAAAACGAAAATAGCTGAAATTCGGACGAAAATGCATTCGGACGAAAACGAATGCACATGTCTACTAAAGACTGTATTTTACCAACTTTTTGTAATCATGCACTATGAATTGCACGTTTTAATATAAGACATTTGCACTTTATGGAATATTTTTCCCCTTTTACTTAGAGTTACTTATGTTGATATATAAACACATGATTTCTGGAATTTAAGTTTTTAATACACTGGTTACTATTTTTTCATAGCACAAGGCACTTTAATTTTTATTTAAGATAGGCTAGTTGATTTATAGCTAGATTTTATTTCTTCCAGTATTAGGCTCTTTATATTTATATCTAGTTCAGGTAGCGCAACACCATCTGTTTGATTTTCACTTTTATTATCTGGGGGTTAGGGTTCATACCCCTGTCGGTAGTTTGCTGCAACCTATCCTTTTAAATAGCTTAGGCCCTTGACGACAGCGCGGGGATACCTTAACCCAAACCTGGCAGTATGCTGCAGCTTGTGGAACATGACTGCCAGATTGCTGTCCTTTTTGAGCATCCCCTCTCTCTGCGCTCACGCTACTGCCTTCCTCTAGCTGAGTGTCATCATCAGAGCCTACAAAACACTGGGCATCCTCCTGGAGCATGTACCCAACACTGTGCTCAAAGAGTTCAGGAGACTGCTCAGGAGGACGTGGTGGGTCTAGGGAAGGAGTCACTGATGATGACATTGAGACGAGGGAAGACGATGCGTTGGCAGCTGCTTTGCTAGTACCCTGAGATTGGGTGAGAGAGGATGAGGAGGATGAAGAGGGCTTGGTCATCCACTCTACCAAGTCGTTGGCATGTTGCGGTTCAACATGTCCAGCTGCGGAAAAGAAGGACAAGCGTGTCCCATGGCCACGTGCTGATGACAATGCACCGCGTCCACGACCAGCACTGTTGTCTCTAGACACAGAGCCTGCTTGCCCTCTTTTATCGGCTCGCGCCTGTCTGCCTCTCCTTGCTGGCCTTCCAGACATGGTAATGGCCTGAAGGGAGTTGGGTAAAACAGCAGTTGGGTAGTGTATATTGTGCTGGAGGCATACAACACCCACTAACTCCTGCAGATGCCTTTATTATAGAACACCAGAGATAAAGGGGTATACTGTAATGGAGTCACACAACACCCACTAAGCCCTGCAGATGGCTCTATTAGAGAACAGCAATAAACGGTAGATACAGGTGTATATTGTGTTGGAGTCACACAACACCCACTAACTCCTGCAGATGCCTTTATTATAGAACACCAGAGATAAAGGGGTATATACAGATGTATACTGTGCTGTGCTGGAGGCAAACACAACTTCCAAAAACTCCTGCAGATGGCAAGTGGGCTCAAATAGAGAAGAGCTATGTAGGTTGATATAGCGGTGTGTACTGGGTACAGAGCACGCAGACAGCACGCACAAGCTCCTAACACTACTGACTGCAAGCTCTATTATAAAAGATAGATCACTAGCTATATAGGTGAGGTGAATATAGCGGTGTATACTGCGGTCAGGGCAAGCAGACAACAACCACTACAGTAGAGCAAGATCGAAAATCGGCCGATAACGATCGGTGTGTACTGTGTTGAAGGTACACAGAACACCCACTAACTGCTTCAGACGCCAACACACTACACAAGGCCGCCGCGCTGGCGGTCTTATATAGTGTGGGGTGTGTACTACACAGCCTGAGCTATGATTGGCCACAGGCATCCTGCCTGTGGCCAATCATGGCTCTCCTCGCTGCTGGCGCTGTGATTGGCCAAGCATGCGGGGTCACAGTGCATGCTTGGCCAATCATGAGCCAGCAATGCACTGCGATGACGCAGTGCATTGTGGGCCGTGAGCGCCACACGAATTTGGCGTGAACGGCCCATAACGTTCGGAATTCGCCGAACGGGCGAACAGCCGATGTTCGAGTCGAACGTATGTTCGACTCGAACTCAAAGCTTATCCCTAATCAGCACTACTACTCAGTTTAGATGCCCAGAAGGCCTTTGATAGGCTTAGCTGGCCCTATATGTTCGCCACGCTCAAGGTCTATGGTTTTAGTGGCCCCTTTTTAAATGCGATCGAGGCTTTGTACTCAACGGTTACTGCCCAGGTACAGATGTCGTCCTTCTTGTCGCCACGTTTCCCCTTGATGAATGGCACTCGGCAGGGGTGTCCTTTATCACCATTGTTATTTATTTTATGTCTAGAACCCTTAGCCGAGGCCGTATGTTCTCATCCAGATATCTGCGGGGTGACGATGCGACAGGGAGAGTATAAGCTATCACTCTTCGCGGACGACATCTTGCTAACTATTATGCCGCGTACACACGATCAAACAATCCGGTGGAAAAGTCCGGCAAACTCAAGTCCGCCAAACAATCCCCCCGTGTGTAGCCTCCGGCATACTTTTTTGACCCGAAAGTACGGCGGACTTAGAATGCCGTGTTGCACTCCAATCTTCCCGCCGGACTCGCATTTCGGCGGACAATCCGGCCGTGTGTATGCCAGTCCGCTGTACTTTCCGCCCAGAGAAAAGTCCGCTCATTTCGAGCGGGTCTCCAGGTAGGCGGGGCCCACGAAGGAGACGTCGCTGGCCCCGCCGCCTGGTATGGACTTAAAGGGGAACCCCAACGCCGAAAAAAATCGGCGTGGGGGTTTCCCCCAGGTCCACAACAGACCCTTGTCCGAGCACGCTACCCGGCCGGCCAGGAAAGGGGGGCGAGCGAGCGCCCCCCCTCCTGAGCCGTACCAGGCCGCGTGCCCCCCCCACCCCAAAGCACCTTGTCCCCATGTTGATGAGGACAAGGCCTGCGGGCGGGGGGCTTATCGGAATCCGGGAGCCCCATTTAGTAAGGGGGCCCCCGAAAACCGGCCCCCCCACCCTATGTGAATGAGTATGGGGTACAATGTACCCCTACCCATTCACCTGTAAAATAAAAGTACAAAAAAACACAACACACAAGATAAAATACTTTAAAAGACCGGGGGTCTTCCGTCTTCGGGGGTCTTCTCGCCGGACTCCTCCGCTATCTTCTTGTAGCTCTTTTGCTAGCGGAGGAGTCCGGCTTTCTTCCTCGCCGCCGGCCTCTTCTTCCGACTTCGGGGGTCTTGTCCCCCTCTTCGGTTCTTCTGCCGGGCCACCGCGCCTTCTTATAGCTCTTTTACAGGCGGTCAGGGTTGTCGGGAAGAGGCCCTTGTCCTCATCAACATGGGGACAAGGTGCTTTGGGGTGGGGGGGCCGCGCGGCCCCCCTTCCCCAAGGCACCCCCCCATGTTGAGGGCACGCGGCCTGGTACGGCTCAGGAGGGGGGGCGCTCACTCGCCCCCCCCTTTCCTGGCCGGCCGGGTAGCGTGCTCGAACAAGGGTCTGTTGTGGACTTGGGGGGGACCCCCACGCCGATTTTTTTTGGCATTGGGGTTCCCCTTTAAGTCCATACCAGGCCGCGGGGCCAGCGACGTCTCCTTCGCGGGGCCCGCCTACCTGGAGACGCGCTCGAAATGAGCGGACTTTCCTCCGCGTGTGTGGGCGAGTCCGTTCATTTCAAAAGTAGGGTGGATAGCACGGCGGACTTAGTACGCCGTATTAGTCCGCTGAAAAAGTGCCGTGTGTGGGCAAGTAGCCCGTTCGGAAAGTCCGACGGACAGTCTGGCGGGAAGTCCGCCAGACTAAGTACGTCGGACATACCGCTACGTGTGTACGCGGCTTTACTAATCCAAAAGTCCTCAAAGCCTATCTCCAGGCTACTTCTACATTCAGACATTCTGACAGACTTTTTCGTCATCATGAAAATTTAAAGGGAAAAAAGCCAGAACCCTCTCAACCTGGATAGTAAAAAAAATATTCACCGGGCATATAGAGTGGCCAGGAAGGATCCTCCAGAGGTTGTTAGAACTTACTCAACCAGGGAACGATGCCGTTTTCTTGGGTGGCGCGGGCAGGATTGTCTCTGGAGACAGTCTGCATAGAAGTTAGCTGGTCATCACATCATACGCTCTTAACAGTGCCTTGTATATACAGTGCCTTGCGAAAGTATTCGGCCCCCTTGAACTTTTCAACCTTTTGCCACATTTCAGGCTTCAAGCATAAAGATATAAAATTTAAATTTTTTATGAAGAATCACCAACAAGTGGGACACAATTGTGAAGTGGAACGAAATCTATTGGATATTTTAAACTTTTTTAGCAAATAAAAAACTGAAAAGTGGTGCGTGCAAAATTATTCGGCCCCTTTACTTTCAGTACAGCAAACTCACTCCAGAAGTTCAGCGAGGATCTCTGAATGATCCAATGTTGTCCTAAATGACTGATGGTGATAAATAGAATCCACCTGTGTGTAATCAAGTCTCTGTATAAATGCACCTGCTCTGTGATAGTCTCAGGGTTCTGTTGAAAGCGCAGAGAGCATCATGAAGACCAAGGAACACACCAGGCAGGTCCGTAATACTGTTGCGGAGAAGTTTAAAGCCGGATTTGGATACAAAAAGATTTCCCAAGCTTTAAACATCCCAAGGAGCACTGTGCAAGCGATCATTTTGAAATGGAAGGAGTATCAGACCGCTGCAAATCTACCAAGACCTGGCTGTCCCTCTAAACTTTCAGCTCAGACAAGGAGAAGACTGATCAGAGATGCAGCCAAAAGGCCCATGATCACTCTGGATGAACTGCAGAGAACTACAGTTGTGGTGGGAGAGTCTGTCCATAGGACAACAATCAGTTGTACACTGCACAAATCTGGCCTTTATGGAAGAGTGGCAAGAAGAAAGCCATTTCTCAAAGATATCCATAAAAAGTCTCGTCTAAAGTTTGCCACAAGCCACCTGGGAGACACACCAAACATGTGGAAGAAGGTGCTCTGGTCAGATGAAACCAAAATCAAACTTTTTGCCCACAATGCAAAACGATATGCTTGGCGTAAAAGTAACACAGCTCATCACCCTCAACACACCATCCCCACTGTCAAACATGGTGGTGGCAGCATCATGGTGTGGGCCTGCTTTTCTTCAGCAGGGACAGGGAAGATGGTTAAAATTGAGGGGAAGATGGATGCAGCCAAATACAGGACCATTCTGGATGAAAACCTGTTGGAGTCTGCAAAAGACCTGAAACTGGGACGGAGATTTATCTTCCAACAAGACAATGATCCCAAACATACAGCAAAATCTACAAAGGAATGGTTCACAAATAAACGTATCCAGGTGTTAGAATGGCCAGGTCAAAGTCTAGACCTGAATCCAATCGAGAATCTGTGGAAAGAGCTGAAAACTGCTGTTCACAAACGCTCTCCATCCAACCTCACTGAGCTCGAGCTGTTTTGCAAGGAAGAATCGGCAAGAATTTCAGTCTCTTGATGTGCAAAACTGATAGAGACATACCCCAAGCGACTTGCAGCTGTAATCGCAGCAAAAGGTGGCTCTACAAAGTATTAACACAAGGGGGCGAATAATTTTGCACGCCCCACTTTTCATTTTTTTATTAGTTAAAAATGTTTCAAAAATCCAATAGATTTCGTTCCACTTCACAATTGTGTCCCACTTGTTGGTGATTCTTCACAAAAAAAAATGTTTTTATATCTTTATGTTTGAAGCCTAAAATGTGGCAAAAGGTTTAAAAGTTCAAGGGGGCCGAATACTTTCGCAAGGCACTGTATATATATATATATATATATATATATATATATATATATATATATATATATATATATATATATATATATATATATATGAAGTTGTGAGTGGGGAGGGCAGGTATTAGAGACACCAACACGCTTGGAGCGTCATCGCTATCTCATATTTTGTTATGTCTTTGTAAAACAGATGTGTTTTAGAGCAAGTATTCTTTACTTTTGTGGGTTTTTTTTTTTTTTTTTTTGGGGGGGGGGGGGGATGTTTCTGACTGAAATATTTTTCATGTAGTCAATCTGTGTTTGTAGGTTGTTTCACTTTGATTTAATTGTCTGTGCTGTATTATTTTTCAAAATCTTCCTCAAGCTATTGTGACTACTAAATGTTTAAATCCTTAAGAGACTGTCCATTTGTGTCCTTTTAACTCCTGTTAATTTCCTCTGCAAAATGGTCAGACCTCAAAACCATATTCTGTTAGTGTCTCAAATTAACATACATGTGTTTTTTGCTTCCCTTGCTCTTCTCCAAGTTATGTTTGCTGACCAATAAAATTTGTAGCAATTTTTAGTTTTTATGTGCTTTGTTAATAATTGGTTTTGCAGATGCATGCTCAATCCAAGTAATGTATTTTACACTCCCCCCCCCCCCCCCCCCCAAACAATTTTCATACAACAGATTTCCCAGCTGCAGCTTAACTAGGCTGATTGGCATGGCAAAACAAAAAAAGGTGTGATTTATCTAAAAGCTACTTTCCTGGTGCTTTAATGGTAGCATATGCATGCGTATACTGCCATGAATAAGCACCAGGAAAGGAAAATTACAGAGAGGTAAGTGGTTCTCAGCCTCAGCCCTCAAGTACCCCTGACAGGACAGGTTTTGGGAATTTATCTTAGCTAAATAGCTGTCCAAAATACCAAGCCATTGACTCTGATTTAAAGTGGTTGTAAACCCTTACAAACCACTTTGACCTACAGGTAAGCCTAGATTAAGGCTTACCTGTAGGTCCAAGAAATATCTCCTAAACCTACACGGTTTAGGAGATATTTACCCGAAGACAGCCACCGCTGTCTATGGCGCATGCGCGCACTGGGCAGGCCACAGATCATGGCGATATACCGCTCGTGTCGGCTCCCATGTGCATGCGTGGGAGTGACGTCATCGCGGCTCCGGCGAATCACAGAGATGGAAAAGCGAGACCCGGAAGTCGCTCCGGGATACATTTTAGCGCCGAAGAGGAAGACGGAGGACCGATTCGGGGGCTTCATTCTCAGGTAAGTTATTCATAATGAGCTAGTATGCTATGCATACTAGCTCATTATGTCTTTGCCTTACAGGGTGTGTTTTTTTTGCCTTTACTTCCTCTTTAAAGCAACTGTGCAAGATGAAGGTAAACCTGCAAACATGACCTGTTGGGGGTACTTGAGGACTGAGGCTGAGAACCACTCACCTCCTTGTAATTTTCCTTTCCTGGTGCTTATCCATGGCAGCATGCATATGAATGAATTGTATATCGCTACCTATACGAACTGAATCACCTCAGGGCACTTTTCTTGCCACCGGTGTCCATTTGTAGCTATTTATGCGGTCCTATAACCTGTAGAGTCCCAACAAACTTACAACATTGACATAACCATACACATATTATGGCCAATTTTTTTTTTTTGGAAAGGGGTCTAATTAACCTACCAGCATGTCTTTGGAGTGTGGGAGGAAACCGGAGTACCCGGAGGAAACCCACACAGGCACAGGGAGAACATGCAAACTGCAGGCAGATAGTGTCGTGGTCGGGATTTGAACCAGCAACCCTATTGCTGCTAGGTGAAACCACTACACCACTGTGATGCCCTGCCATATGCTACCATTAAGGCACCAGGAAAGTAGCTTTTAGATAAATCACACTTTTTTTGTTTTGCCATGCCAATCAAATCTATCTCAATAAAATCCTATTCTAATTGGGGGCATTTGAGGGAAATCAAATGAGTGTTAGAACCCCTGCTTGTCTTTATTAGGTTGGGCTTTGTGTCCCTTTTGTGAAAATTGTCTTCACTTCCTGTCACATAGCCAAACAAGAATTGAGGGTAAAACCCTACCAATGTCTTTCCTTGGGGACACACAGGTCTAACTAGTGTCCCCATTAGTGATGGACGAACTTCCAACGGGACGTTTCACAAACGTGAACCGCAAACTCGGCCAAAAGTTTGCAAACCGCAAAGTTTGCGGCAGGCCACATTGACTTTAATGGCAGGCGAACCTTAAAAACCTACAGATCATATTTTCAGCCACAAAATACTTACTAGCTATGCACACATAGTCCCACCACATGGACACTGCCATAACAAAAGTATTTAGTGAATCTGGGATCGACAATGACAAGCATTCTTTTTTTATCTGTGAAATTTTGACAATTCAGGAGCGCATGAAGGCCATGGAGGAGAGGAAAGGTCAGGCCAGGCTATGAAGAGGGTGCAGGAGATGATCACCAGCACCGTGATAGAGAGCACTGACACCAGCACTGAGTTAGAGAGCACTGACACCACACCAGCACCGTGATAGAGAGCACTGACACCAGCACCGAGATAGAGAGCACTGACACCACACCAGCACTGCAGACTGTCCCTCAGTCCCTACACTGATAAAAGACAGCTGCAAAATCGGGCAGCAGTCAAGTATAATATTCTTTCTATATTTGGAAGAAAGTATATTATACGTGTACAACCTTATATACTGTACACCTATGCCAGTCCTTAAAAGGACCTTTGTGGACCTAGTAGCTAGTAATTTGCAGACTGTCCCTCAGTCCCTACACTGATAAAAGACAGCTGCAGAATCGGGCAGCAATCAGCAGCACAGCAGTCAGCAGCAGTGCACCACAACCCTATATATTGTACACCTATGCCAGTCCTTAAAAGGACCTTTGTGGACCTAGTAGCTAGTGATTTGCAGACTGTCCCTCAGTCCCTACACTGATAAAAGACAGCTGCAGAATCGGGCATCAATTAGCAGCACAGCAGTCAGCAGGAGTGCACCACAACCCTATATATTGTACACCTATACCTGTCCTTAAAAGGACCTTTGTGGACCTAGTAGCTAGTGATTTGCAGACTGTCCCTCAGTCCCTACACTGATAAAAGAGAGCTGCAGAATCGGGCAGCAGTCAAGTATAATATTCTTTTTATATTTGGAAGAAAGTATATGTGTACAACCCTATATACTGTACACCTATACCAGTCCTTAAAAGGACCTTTGTGGACCTAGTAGCTAGTGATTTGCAGACTGTCCCTCAGTCCCTACACTGACAAAAGACAGCTGCAGAATTGGTAAGCAGTGCACTCAGCAATCACCAGCACCCTATATACTGTACACCTATACCAGTCCTTAAAAGGACCTTTGTGGACCTAATAGTAATAGCTAGTGATTAAACTGACTGTCCCTGCTCCACACAGCGTCCTGTCCCTACACTGACAAAAAACAGCTGCAGAATCAGTCAGCAGTGCACCAAAACCCTATATACTGTACACCTATACCAGTCCTTAAAAGGACTTTTGTGGACCTAATAGCTAGCGATTTGGCACTACAGTCTGTCCCTGCTCCACTTAGCAACCTTTCCCTACACTGACAAAAGACAGAATGTAAAATGGCCGCCAGATCAGGTCTATTTATAAGGTAGGGGAAATGTCCAATTGTCCATGTGCTGAAATGTCTCAATTGGCTGTCCTGTACCCCATGATGGATGTGTCATCATGGGTCAAAGTTCTTTTACAATGTAAACGCATATGTCCGCCGGGCAAACAGCGCCAGAAGTTCGCCGGTTTGGCGAATCACCAACACGCAAAATTCGCCACAAACCAACCACCAGGCGAACCGCAAGGCCACCTCTAGTCCCCATTTGCACTCTAGCACTTTGTTGTGTACACCCCAAATTATTAGGTATTTTGGGGTTTACTAAAGGTAAATCCACTCTGCAATACAAGTGTGCACGCTGTAAATTTGAGGGGAAGCACTGGTGATTTTATCATCCAATCATGTAGAAGCAAAGATGCTGTTTTTTTATTTTCCTTGCATGCCCCCTTGGATCTCCAGCAACTGTACTTCCAAGTGCGCTTGTAGTGCAAAGTTGATTTGCCATTAGTAAATAAACCCCAAAGTCCAAGATACCTAATAATTTGGGGTGTACACAGCAAAATGCTAGAGTGCAATTTACCTAATGGGGAAACTATTTAGATAGACCTGTGTATCCTCAAGGAACGAGATTGGTAGGATTTTACCCTCACTTCCTGTTTGGTTATATGACAGGAAGTGAATAAATTTGAAGGAGAAACTGGCAAAATTTGGGAATTGTCTTTACCCCCCTATCAGGGGTGCCGACATCCCCAAAAACCTGACAAGACTTCTAATCCCCCTGCACTCTTTCCCCAAGCAAAAATAAGAAAGGATTTCATTTAGTTTAACTTTGCAAAGACACATTCCTAAGTTCAACTGTGATGCATGTCAATTGCCCATTTAGACCTTGTTTAATAAAAAAAAACACCAGTTGCCTTTCACTATAAACATTTGTTGGTCCATTCCTGGAAATCTGCATCTGCTTTAGTATTAATTTCCATAAAAATTGGGTTCCTGCAGCTAGATGTGCTGTGTATGTGAGATGTGCAACTGCTGTGTGCTCGGAGGTATGTACTCGTGGCACATATCTGGTTCCCGGAAGCGGTGGCCAGCACACAGGAATGACATCACGCCCCTCCAGGAAGTTGCTTGTACTGTTGCTAATTTCTTCCCACCGCCATGCCCTGTTTTTGACTCGAATATCAGGGGCCAATCAAACCTGTACACAGTCCATTGTATTCCATTGTGTTAGTCCAGCCACAGATGGTTCAAATCTCGGCTGGCTCAGCAGGAACTGGCCATGATTCAAACCGTGTGTAGGCAGGCTGAATGTACCAAGTTGATTGATCAATCACCTTGGGTATAACCAGCCTGCCGGATTCACTTGCGATTATCATTAGCAGCTGCTACAGCCACTAGCAATAGTCGCCTGCTTCCTCTGCTTGCCCCCCCCCCCCCCCCCCCCCGATGTGAGCAGGCAATTGATTGTCAGGAGGTGTTCCACTGTCAGCACTGTCTGCCCGTGGTTGCAGGAAAGAATGGCCTGCCTTAGTCTGCTCTGTTAAGGCAGTCAGTTCATAAGAATTCGCAATACTTACCTGCAATTGAACATGAATTCTGCAGACACAGCACTCTATAACTTACCATAATGAATTACCTGCATCGAGATATGCTGCAACACAATTGAGGCAGGTGTCTGCTAGTTTAGGGAACTGGGGTGCTATTCAGAATAGCACTATGGTATGTGCATTGCCATTTGCTGTAGTAACTTGTGTTACAATGAGCGTTAAAAGTTGCGACAGTTAAGACAATGTTTTCTTTAGTGCATTCCCTGCATTAAGGTAAATGTCCCAGCATTTGTATCACCCTCAAACCCCCCTAATACTTATCTGAGTCCTTCCTTGAGCAAGTGCTTTCCCCATCTGCAGTGGTGACTATCTCTCCCTCTATTCACAGGACAGAGAGATAGCAGCGGGAGCCATTGGCTCCTGCTATTGTCAATCAAATCCTGTGAGGAGGGAGTGGGGGCAGGGCCGAGCTACGCTGTGTGTGTGTATGTGGATGCATACATCCTGGTTTGGGAGTGAGGACGCACGTGTGCCCCCATAGCAAGCGTTTTGTTATGGTGGTTAAAAGGGGGAGGGGTGTGTTGCGCTTCCTAAATACCAACAAAAACGAATACAATAACTATAAATCAAATAGTACTTAAAAAAGGTGTAAATAATTCTTAAAGTGTTTGGTGAGCGGCACTTAAAGCTTAAAGAAGTGCATTAAAATGAACGTCTAATATATAGTGTTCTTATGCATTATTCCTGTGTCTAGAAAATAAGCAGAACAGTGCTTGAGACCATAAAGTGCATAGAATAAATAAATTAAGGATGAATAAACATCTGTGATATCACTGCAAGCAAAATTATAAAAAAATATATATAATAATCTATGTGATCAAAATCGTATAAAAAATCTATAGATGCATAAAATCGGTGATCTAAAACGTGCAGAGAAAACAGAGGAATGTCCCAATTGCATTCCTTAACATAAATAGAACAAAATAGCAGCAAAAACGTGGATTTCGATAAAGTGTCCCATACACAGTTCAATCATGCAACTTTCAGATGTGATTTCACAGCCGCAAAAAAAGTGCAATGTGCCAGGGCAACTCCCCTCTAACGGTGTTCCGTGCCAGTGCTGGTTATCTTAAACAATTACCTCACAGCTGCAAGGTATGCAGCGAAACAACTGATGTTGCAGGGAAAACTCAGGGGGGGTCAGCGGGGCTGTGGATGGGGGCTTCTGACGGTGCCGTTCTTCCTTGTAGTTATGGCCAATGTAGCAATGCTCAAAACAACAGGTAAAGGATATCCTCCATAGTGTAGTATTTCAAACAAATAGTTTATTAAAAGTAGCTAAAATTACTCACACAAAGGAGCAAATGAACAGGCACACAGCTTAACAGATCTGAGCGATTTCCTCAGGTACAGACGCCACTGTTATGGTGGTTCACGCAGAAGAGGAGGAGCCAAGAGCACCCGCGGGGGACCCCAGAAAAGGAAGTTTGGGGTGGCTCTGTGCAATATAATCAAAGCCTATTACCTAATGCTGCTAAATAAGTGGTAGATGTAAATATGTTCTTATTCTGGCTGTACTGTTATTATTTCAAAAGTTATGGCATACACTGAAATTATGGGTTCTTTGCTAATAACCATCCAGACAGGAATGCATATTAGTCAGAAATCATGCTTTTATAATGTCCATTAGCCTGGGTAAGAAATGTTATTGCAGCCATGTATTTCTAATGGATTTATTTACCCTGCATACCATGTGTGACAGACTGAAAGACTGTGTTCTAGTTTTATGATGGGGGTAAATCCCAGTTCCTCAGAGGAAACTCATAACCTTGCCAGATGTTATTGTTAGCAGACACTTAAGCAAGACCTGACCAAGTGCAATGTACTTCCAGATCTCTTGTTTATTATTTACTTGCTATGTCATGGCCCGCAGAACAGTTTATGGCTAAGTTAAAGCGGGATTCCACCCTAAAGTGGAACCTCCGCTGATCGGATCCCTCCCCCCTCCGGTGTCACAATTGACACCTTTCAGGGGGGAGGGGGGTGGAGATACCTGTCAAAGACAGGTATTTTCACCCACTTCCGGGCATAGACACACACGGGTCCCAGTGACAGCGCAGAGATTTCCTATTGTGCGGCGCAGCTCGCGCATGCGCAATAGGGAACCGGGAAGTGAAGCAGATTCGCTTCACTTCCTGATTCCCTCACCTAGAATGGTGGCGGCAGCAGCCGAGAGCCGAGCGATCGATCGGCCTCGGCTGCCGGCATCGCTGGAACCCGGGACAGGTGAGTGTCCATTTATTAAAAGTCAGCAGCTGTAGTATTTATAGCTGCTGGCTTTTAATATTTTTTTTTTTTTTGGTGGAATCCCTCTTTAAGTTCTTTTGCAGTGGCCAGACCCATAGCTCCTTGTTTACTCAAGCTGAATGCCCATGAAGATTTAATTTTGGAATTATAGCTATGTTCTGGGAGGGGGGTCAGAACTGCTCAGTCTCTTGTCCTAAAGAGACAAAGAAAATAACAAACAAAATGTCATGGCTGATTTTTTTGGGGTGCTGAACAACATGGTTGTCTGCTTGGGTTGCCAGTCCGCATTATCATCACATAAGCAACCTGCAGCTGCCAAAGAGCCCTAAAGCAGCAGCTAGGGATGAACTGAACTGTCCTGGGTTCTGTTTGAGGCAGGGTTTGGCAAACTTGAACCCCATTGAAATAAATGAGTGCAGAATTTCTCAAATCTATGCACATTTTCTGGGCTAATACGAAAGGGGGTGCAAAAAAAATAATAACATGAGGTGGTGGGCACTGCCCCGGGAGACATGTACCAATGCAAAAATATGTTTTTTTTTTTTTAAATCCATTCGACCAGGAACACAGATTGTTTTGTTTATATGCTCAAAGTAAAACCATAAAAATCTCCAAATCCCTTAAATACCATGCCTAGGGGGTGCACTTATCCTGCCTGTGAAGGGACCCATATCTATGATGCAGGAAGAGGGCCCCCCGGCCTTGTGCAGTCCTCCATTGTTTTTTTCCTTATATTAATTATATCTTCTGTCCATAGAAGTTCCTTTTGAAGTCTGGGTGGTACAGGAAGTAGGAGTCTGCAGGGCACCCTACAAGATAAAAGTGAATCCAGCAGAGCTAAGAGGGCATCAAAGAAACCAAATACCCAACATACAGCTAACAGGCTCAGGTGACGCATCTCAACAAGAAATACTTCTGCTGCAACAGTTAGTGGTCAATATTTCCTGGTGAATTATAACAAAACGATTGCATGAAGAAGTGCACCAAAAATAAAGTCTGGATTTAAAGTGCCCCAAAAATAAAGTCTTAATTAATATGGCTAAGTTGTCAATACAAATGTTTTCCTCTTATAAACCTAATTTTTTACTCCATTTTTTGCTTAGAGGCAGCTAAACACAGCTGTGAGTTTGTGGTCACTTTGAGAGTCATATTCGTTATTATCCTGTTTATCAAAACCCAAACACCAAAGACTTTCAAGCTGTATTGAATAGGCAATCTGTTTTCAAAAGGGACTGAGTGGAAATTTCCATGAATAATTCACAAATGCAAGATGTGGTTGCAAGACAAATTTTTCAACACCCAAGGCAACCTGCATAACAAGCAACCATTTTCTTTGTTTCACAATGCATTGGTTTACTTTGTAAAATATATAGATATGCCAAGAGATAAAATGACTCTATTCTAGTAATAAATTCTAAGCTTTTGCTGAGGTTTATAATAAGGGCAGAATGGGCAGCTGCCTGAGACCCAGGACTCTGGGGGAACCCATGGGAATGCTAAAAGTTCTGCACTTCAACCCTGTTTGTAATAGGTATGTTGCAGCTTTGCAAATCTTTTGACTTTATTTAAAAGCTAGTCAGAAAAGACTACATTTCTGTAGGCACAGATTTCCTCTATCATTTCAATATTAATGCACATTACCTGTATCTGGACTCATCATTTCACTACTTACTAGCTGCCATTAGTATCTAGAACGATTTTTACTGTATATATATTTATTGTATGAAAGACTATTTATTGTATGAAAGACCATTCATATGACTAGCAAGCATTATCTTATGTCTATTTTCACCTAAGGATTATCATCTCAATGTACTTAATTTGTTAAAAAGCTTATTTGAAGTGTCTTGGGCATATACCATATGCCCTAGTTCCTCTACACTGCCATGGTTATTTAGCCATTATTGTTTTGACAGCCGGGTCTCACTCTAGGCTTCAGGAAGCTGCAACAGCCCCTGTGTAAAATTATGCTTGCTAACAGTGTTCCTATTAATTCCATAATTTATTTATTCCTGTTTGATACATTGTTAATCCTTTAGTTAACCCTAGTCAGCCCTAATTAAAGCTTATCTGTAGGCACATATAAATTACCGTACATAAATAACAAGGGACAAGTGAGGAGTGAGTATATGTATATATATATATATATATATATATATATATATATATATATATATACACATATATAATATACTCCTCTTATACTACCAAAAGTAAAACTGAAAAGTGCATGACATAGACAAACCTCAGAACAAGTAAAGTTACAAGGAGGCCCCTCCATTGTATTTATATTGGCTTGGCCCCTGGTGGTGTCATTTTGTGTTGAAATGTATAGGGAGGAGCATACAATGCTGGCATCCCCACATCTTGTGCTCTATGGCAGGAGTTTATGGTGGCATTTTCCCTAATTTTATGGATGTGGTGTTGGTTTGAGATGGGGGTCCTGGGGTGGTTGATACAGGTGGTTTTTTGGTTCTTGGTGTATTTTGTGGGTTTGTTATACTGTCGTAGCAGAGGTAGCTCTATGGGGTCTTTGAAGGCGGTGCTGGAAATAATGGAGGTTTTAGGGGGGTCGGGCCTATATGGAGCTATGGGTGTCCTTCCCCTTAAAGGGTAACAATGGTGGTAGTTGGTTGTATCTGGAAGGAAGTAACTGGTTGTCCCTGAGCTTGCGTAATACACGGCATGGGGCCTTTATGGTGTGTACCGATACAACGATTTGGTTGGATATATTTGCCTTCAAAGACCTCTAGATCAGGAAGGTTTAATAAAGGTTTAATAAACTGATTTGTATTTGGTTATATGGTTATGTAAGAATGTATTATATGCATTAAGTTATTTGTTAATGTGAATTTTGTATGTTTCTATTTGTTGTAATAAAAAAGGGCTGCTATGGCCATTCGACTCCAAAAAATTTGTGTCGTCTGGTCAATGGTTGGTAAGGAAGTAAAAGGGTGTACGGTTTTAGGACGGTAGCCTCAGAATTATGCACATCCATTAGTCAAGTAATATTTTGCCTGTTTTTAAATATTAAGTCACTTGGATTTGGAGCCTTTCCTTTCTCTTACATCAGCGGACATGTACAAGCAGCGGTTTGATCCCCCTCCCCCCCCCCCCCCAGCCTAGTCATCAACAAACTCCTACCCAGTCCTAGAGGCCAATGTGATGAGCTCTCAACTAACATGTTGAGTTCAGAATCAAACAAACCAAGAATAGTCTTTAAAAAGGAACGGAAAAGGGTAAATGGGACTGTTGCGGTGCTGATATTAGTAAGGAACATGGAATTTATTTAAAAGGGATATTTTATTGAATATGCTAAAAATGGCCCAAGAAAGGTCAATGAATACAAAATTAGAAAACAACAGATATTAATTTTCATACAGACAATGTACAACGTCCATCGTTTAATTTAAATAACCAAATTCTTGGCGGTTCAGATGTTAAATTCCCGACATGTTTCGCCTACTATTAGGCTTCTTCAGGGGAGCCAATGGTTGATGGAAGGAGAAATATTTTATTTGTAAAAACAAGTAAGAGAATTTGCTGTAGAAAAAATATATAACAAGAGTTAATGGAGCTGGTCATGTTGAGAAAACACTTCCTAAATCCCCACCAAAGCCCTCCTGTCTCAAAAAGTTCAACCAATGATAAATATAAAACAATACCTGTCAATCTTAAACAAATTCACCTATGCCCTGAAATGAAGACCCCACTCAGAGTTGGAAGCGAGCCCGTCCCCAAAAATCGCCAAAACGAGAGGTGACTGCAGGAGATAAATTGAGCAAACATAGAGGTCCAATATGTTGCAAAGTTCACAAGGAGCCTGAAGAGGCTTCCAAAGAGTTTATTGTTTTAAGAGAAGAGAGATCCATATACGGCAAAAGGTCATACCTGTATTGGTTGGATATGAGACGTGTCACATAAAGATAGCTGTAAGTTTAGCAAAAAGGGAGTCCTTAAAGATTTTTGAAACTGGTGTGGTAACCTGAATTATAATAAATGAGAAAAAGAAAAAAAGGGAGGGGGGTTCTTTGAGTTTTTTATCCAAATTAAACTAATGGGTAATATCAAAATAATAAATGGAGTATGCCTAAAGATAAGCAAAATAAAAATTTTTTTTCTTTTGCTTGCCAAAATGCTCAAAAAAGTTTAACAAAAGTCATTAATAGTTGCTTACCATGAAACAGAAGGAGGCAACAGACTCAGCTGTTGCTATATTAGACTAGCTATCAGCAAGGAGACATTATGTGGCAGGATGCTGCAGAGTCAAGCCAGTCACGCTATTGATAGAGCGGTTTAAGAAGATTGGTCTAGGATATGAGAGGAGAACAAAGCCAGAGCTAGTGATCAAAATTTATTCCTTGCCTGATTTAGTCCTTTCCATCCTTCCCAAGAATAGTCTTTACATATATCCTGGGAGATATTGTGGATAAATAATACTGTCCCATTTTAAGCAATCCCAGTCACCATTTCCCATATGGCATACACAGGGTTCCCAGAGTCTGTGTGTGCTGGGGGACAAGGACCCGAATCCAAGGTAACACCACCTCAAGGGTCCCCAGGCATACAGCTCACAAAGCGCACCATTCCCCCAAATGCCAGTGCCAGGGCCGGACTTACTATTGGGCTTGACTGAGCTCAAGCCCATAGGCCCCGCCCAATAGGATTCCCCGCAGGCCCCGTCGAGATGCATAGCTGAGTGTACTCGGCTCGGCTCTGCTCACAGTCACGCCCAGTCCCGCCGTATGATGGACATAACATAGGGACTGGGCGTGACTGTGAGCCAAGCCAAGTACACTTGGCTACTCTCGGCTCCGCTCGGGACTGCGAGAGGAGCCGAGAGCTGCTGTAACGTCATATTTGGTGACCCGGAGCAGACATTGGGACTTTATATGAGGTGGTATACAATATATACATACACCTCCATCCCCGATATATTGAAAAAAAGAAAAAAAGGAGAATGGTGGGACTTTGTATGAAGCATGTCACTATATTAAATGAACCACTCAATATAATATCACACACCTCACTGATGTACACTGGATTCTCTATATATAGTTTCTCTTTTTCCTGGTTACTGGTATCTGCCGTGTATTTCAAGGTTTTCCATCTCAGCTTCCGGGGACAACATGTTTCTATAATGGTCCTCGTTTTAGTCTCTACAAACAAACGTACCTATATATTATAAATAGGTGAGAATGCTTGGGACCATATATGTCCCTTTTGCTCCCCCCTTTTCATATAGTCATATTATATTATATATCATTTATCTGCTTTTTATTTATTTGGCTTTTTTATCTCATTATAGATACCCCCATTTTCTGCATCTGCTCCTGATGAGTGGTATATAACCACGAAACGCGTAGAGCTTACCTTTGATGCGTTGTCACAGTGTTTTTATTTATTATTTAGAATTTATCATTTTTTATGAACCTATCTATCATTGAGGTCTACATGCTGTTACTACTATAATTCAGGTCTACATACTGAGGTTGAGTGCTATGCATATTATAATGAATTATTTATGCTATACTATGATGTATTCAGTTTTTTAATGGATTTATAATTACCAATTTACAATCAACATCATTTTTTATGAGATTACTATGTGTTCTGTTGAATCAATTATGTATTATGATTATGACTTTTTAGCTTAATTATTTATTAATTTATAACGTACTATCTATCTATTGTATGTATGGCTTGTATTAATAAATAGAAGAATATGTAAATTGAGTGGTTCATTTAATATAGTGACATGCTTCATACAAAGTCCCACCATTCTCCTTTTTTTTTTTTTTCAATATTCGGTGACCCATTGCAGTTTGCTACGGAAGTGACGTTCCGTCGCCACTATCTTGCTACACCCCACACTCGTCCACAGTAAGGATACACTAAGAAGGAGTAAAGTGGAAATGTTGTTACACCCACCAGAGTTTTGCATTTTAGACATATTTATAACATTAAAGTTAGTATATAGTGAAATACAGTACTTACAACTCCGTCTGACTACTTAGATGTTGAATTTTAAAATCAGCTAACTTCTGTCAGATTGTGAGATGACCAGGGTTGCCACTGCATATTAAAATTCAAGATGCAATTTGAAAAATGCAAAACTCCGGTGGGTGTAACATGTCCGCTTTACCCCTTCCTAGTGTATCCTTACTGTGGATGAGTGTGGGGTGGACCAAGATGGCTGCAACGGAATGTCACTTCCATAGCAAACTGCGATGGGACGCCGAATATGTCATTACACTGCTGAGAGGACCCGAGAGCCACCGAGATACACACGACTCTGTATCTTGGTGGCTCCATTTTTAAACTTCAAGACTGCAATGACAAGGCTTCAAATGACAGGGCTGCAAATGACACTGAAAAGGCTGCAATGACACTGGACACAGCTGCAGCTGGACACTGATAAGGCTGCATTGATGGGCATTTAAATGTAAGTTATTTCCTTAAACTTCCCTCCTATACTTGGGGTGCGTGTTATACACGGATAAATACAGTAATGTATAGAAGGTAGGGCCCAAAAGTGACTCAAGCCAAGGGGCCCAGTGTAAGCATGGTTTGACCTACTTTACCCTGAGGTGCAACTATCTGGTAAGGTGTTTTGGGTGGTTTTATGGTGCTGAAGCGCAGTACAAGAGATTGGAGGACTACCTATTTTATTTATTATAAAACCCAAATGTTACTAAAAAGTGCTACGTGCATAAAAAAATATATAAATGCATAAAAAATAGGCACAAAGAACAGTCCCAAAAATCAGTCCCAAAATCTTGGTTCAATAGCATCAGATGCGTACAAGGAATGGTGCAAAGAAAGATGTTCATCTAAACACAGGAAACTCTATGCTCCCAGAACTCTCACCTCAGAACTATTTTATTTATTGTGACATTATTCACTGCGACTGTGGTGGAAATAGTTTTTCAAAGCACTTTTTAATTTTATTTCAAAGGACCTAATATCAGAATGGTATGTGTGAAGCTTCTTTTTTTTAGCACTTTTTGAATATTTTTAAACATATTATGTGTGGCACCCTTCTAGGTAGGTGCTAGAAGAGAGTATAGTTTTTGATCTTTCTGTTTACTTGGAAGATAGTCGGGTAAAACTCTCTGCCTACCAGGGAGCAGGATCCATTGGTTAGGTCTTCTTATTGTACCTACTGTAGGTGCAGCTCAGCTTGTTCTGACTGTCCTCCACTGGTCCAATAGGGAGGCATATTTGACAGTGGGAGGGGACCTGACAAGTGAGTGCACAGGTTTTGTTACATCCCTGGCAATTGGCAGAAGGAAAGTGCTACCTTGCATTGTGGGATACTCTATATAAAGCCAGAATACATGTGCTCAAAGTTATTTGAGTCCAGGAGGGAGAAGGATGGCTGCCCTCTCCTCCGTTAAGGAGTTCGTATGGCCCTGGATGGCTGACACAGGGGCCTAGAGAGAGAGAGAGAAGCTGACCCCAGAGGTCCTGCAGAGCTGACTGGAGGAAAGACACCAGGAAGGGTCTGATTCTGCCTACTGTGAGTACAGATCTGTGTCTTTGGGGACTGAGGAGTGAGGGCAGCCCCCTTCAGTTAGAAGAGTCAGTGGCTGGGCGTCAGTAAAGGGGATGCTAGAGAGTGTCCTGAAGATAATTTAGTGCATCAACTCTGCTGCTAGTGAGAGCAAGAAGACTTAACCCTTCCATAAATGTGGCTGTAGGGTTAAAACAGTGTGTTTGCTTCCACAAGTAATCCAGTGAGGTCAAATGAGAGTTGTCCTTATTAATTGTTAATAGTTCCAGTTTGAGTATCCCACTCATCCCTTCTCCCATCCAAAAACCCAAATACTCTGCACTGATCTTTGAGTAACCACCAAGTTGGAGTAACAACCAAATGAGAGGCAACCAAGCAGGAACCCCTAGCAACCAAGGGAGAACCCAGAAACCAAGCGGGAAACCCTGAGCAACAAAGTGGGAACCCTGAGCAACAAAGGTGGGGACCTTTAGCAACAAAGTGGGGACCCTCAGCAAGTGAGAACCATTGGCAACCAGCTGCAGGCAACCAGAGAGAGGCCTATGAAGTCAATACTCAGCAAGCCTTACGGGGACAGCGCTACGTATGTTTTTGGTATTGTTACACCAAGTGTAAATTTTCACTCATTCACTATTTATATTTTGTATCAATTTCTAGAGATGGCCTTGTGTTTCGCCCCACGTTGGTTTGCGGCGAACTTAGCACGTTCGCTATTCGCCGAACAGGCGAATATATGGCGCTATTTGCGTCTGCCATATTCTTTTAAATTGTGAAGAACTTTCACCCATGACACATCCATCATGTGGTACAGGACAGCCAATTGAGACTTGCAGAGATTTGCATTGAGATTTCAGCACATGGACATACCCCTTACCTTATAAACAGATCTGATCTGGGTGCCATTTCATAGTCTGTCTTTTGTCAGTGCAGGGAGAGGTTGCTGTGTGGAGCAGGGACAGACTGTAGTGACACAAATCGCTAGCTATTAGATCCACAAAAGTCCTTTTAAGGACTAGTATAGGTGTACTATTGTTTGGTGTGCAGTATATAGGGGTGTAATACACTATAATATACTTTCAAATATAGAAAGCATATTATAGTGCATTTGTATTATGCAGCATTGTGACTGCTAAGGGTTCTTCAGCCATCTTTTGTCAGTGTAGGGAGAGGTTGCTGTGTGGAGCAGGGACAGACTGTAGTGACACAAATCGCTAACTAATAGGTCCACAAAAGTCCTTTTAAGGACTGGTATAGGTGTACTATTACTATACTGCGCTTCTCTAGAGACTTTTGTCACAGGGTCATTAAAAAAATGACAGGCAGAGGAAGAGGCAGGCCCTTCCGCAGGGGTGGTAGGGGTAGGGCAGGAGAACCAGACCGGAGCCAAAGTTGGAAGTTGCAGAAGGTGCGTTCGATTACGTCAAAGGACGCACCAGACTTAGTTGAGTGGCTCACTCAGCCTTCCTCTTCTGCACCCTCCTCATCCTCTCTATCTGCACCCTCTTCACTCTCTGCTGTGTGCACCCCCAAAGACACTACCACCAACACCACCACCACCAAATACCCTCCGCTTAAGTCACAGGAATTATTTTCCAATCCATCACAAGACATTTCCGATGTGCAGCCATTCTTGGCATTGGATCAGGGAGAGGCTGTAGCAACAACCGCCACTCAGCAGTCTGACGACAGTACCCAGATCAGCCCAAGGAGGTTGGTCCCCGCTGTTGCTGACGTCGATGATGACGTGTCTATGGACGTCACGTGGGTGCCCACAAGAGAGGAAGAGGAGGGGAGTTCAGAGGGAGAGATGGACCAGCAGATAGGGAGGAGAAGCAGGCCGAACTTACATTACACAGGAGGGACAAACCAGACTGCTAATGTATCAGGAGTGAGCCATCAACCATGTACGGTCACATCTGGCGTTCCCAGGAAGCTGGCACATGGCTCTGCAGTGTTGGCTTTTTTTAACGTGTCCGCTACTGACAATAGTGTTGCCATCTACAGCTTTTGCAGTCAACACATAAGTCTCAGTAAGCCCAACACTCACCTAGGGACGACCGCCTTAAGAAGGCACATGAACTCCCATCATCAAGCCCAGTGGGAGCAATGCCATCAGAACCCACAAAGCCACACTCCAGGCTCTCACCGTCCAGCCTCTACTTCTCCGTCTCCTCTCTCCTCAGAATTGTCCTCCACTCCACCTTCCATCATGCTGTCCTCACATTTTCCGGAAAAGGGCAGGCTTCCGTGGGCCAAATGTTCGAGCGTAAAAAAAAGGATGACGCCCGATAACCCTCTTGCCAACAATTGTCCGCTGGCTTGACGGAACTGATAGCCCGCCAACTACTGCCATATAAACTGGTGGACTCAGAGGCCTTTCAAAAATTTGTGGACATTGGAACACCACAAAGGTCCCAGGAAGGAAATATTTCTTGCAGAAGGGCATCCCAGAGCTATATGGCCATGTTCAGTGGCAATTGAATGTATCTCTGGCACAGTGTCAGTGCCAAGATACATCTGACCACAGACACGTGGTCTAGTAAACACGGGCAGGGAAGGTTTATCACTTTTACTGCCCACTGGGTGAACCTTCTGAGGGCCGTCAAGCATGTAACCCATGGCACCCATGTAGATTTGGTTTTACCGCCACGGATTGCATGCAGGCCTGTCTCTTCTCCTCCTCCTCCTACTCCATTCTCCCTCTCCTCCTCGGCTGACTCTTCCTTTTCTGCTGCTACCGTCTCTTCCTGCACCGCCCAAGATCCCAGAACCTATTTGACATGTCAGGTGAGACGTTGCCATGCTGTGCTGTGTCTGTTGTGCCTGGAAGCCAAGAGCCACACTGGCCCTGCACTCCTTTCAGCTTTGCGTTCACAGGCAGATCAGTGGCTAACACCGCTCAATTTGACAGTTGGTAAAGTGGTGTGCGACAATGGTGCCAATCTGCTGAGCTCATTGAAACAGGGCAAAATTACACACTTGCCATGCATGGCACACGTCTTGAACTTGGTTGTGCAGCGATTCATTGTCAAATACCTTGGGGTCCAGGATGTCTTGCATCAGGCAAGGAAAATCTTGGCCCATTTCAGAAGATCTTACACGGCCATGACTCCCCTTGATGACATTCAGCTGCGACACAATCTGCCTGTCAGACGTCTTATTTGTGACTGCCCGACGCGATGGGACTCAACCTTGTATATGCTTGATAGGCTGCTCCAGCAAAAACGCGCAGTTAACGACTACCTGTACAAACTCTGTGGCAGGACAGGTTCTAGGGAGCTTGTTTTTTTATACCGCGCCAGTGGCTGCTCATGTGCGACGCATGCAGACTTCTGCGGCCATTTGATGAGATCACCAAACTGGTCAGTCGCAGCCATGACGCCATCAGTGCCATCGTACCTTACACCTTCTTAATTTTTTGCATTGTGTCATTGATCAAGCCGTCGAGGAGCAGGAGCAGGAAGATGAGGAAGTCGCAATGCTGAGTGAATTCCCAGGGGGGCTACTCCATCTGAGACAAGTCAACAACAGGAGTCTGAAGAGGAGTCTGAGGAGGATGGTGCCGGGGCGGATGAGGAGGAGCAAGAAGAGCATGCTTTAAACCTTTCTGGGATCCCTGTTGTTGTCCATGGATGGGGGAAGGAGAACGAGGACGACATTATCCTGGATGATGAGCAGGAGCCAGGCCACCATACTGCTTCCAGCCTTCATGCTGCAGTGTTTTAAGAGGGACCCCCGTATAAAAAGCATAAAGGGCAAGGACCAGTACTGGGTGGCAATGCACTTAGACCCCCGGTACAAACAAAAAATGCTGGAAATGTTACCACCATCACAGAGGGCTGTCAGAATGGAGCACTTCCAGGCCTTGCTTAGAGAAATTCTGCATTCTGCTTTTAAGTGCACTGGCAGAGGGATTTCCATTCACAGAGACACAGTTGCGGGTACCAATTCAACAGCGCCTGCAAGAAGAGGGTGGTTTGAAGATGTGTTGGTCACTTCTGATATGAGATCATTCTTTCAGCTGACCCATCGACAGCTGTCATCCAGATCCAGCATCAGTGAACGCCTAGACTGACAGGTGTCCGACTACATTGGGTTAACGGCCGATGTGGACGCTCTGAGAAGTGATGAACCCCTGGACTACTGGGTGGGCAAGCTTGACCTCTGGCCAGAGCTTGCACAATTTGCAATGGAACTGTTGGCTTGCCCCTAGTCCAGTGTCCTGTCCGAAAGGACGTTCAGTGCAGCAGGGGGGATCGTGACCTAGCTCACGACAGTGTTGACTACCTCACATTTCTAAAAATGAATGAGGCATGGATCTCGGAGGAACCAGTAGACCATGTTTGATTCAAATTCCTCATGACAGGCCACAAATATCCACCACCACCCATAACAATTCATGATCCCTGTCTTAGGTAAATAAAGCTGCATAAAAGGCCTTTTATTGTTGAATGCCTAATTTTTGGGGCCTGTAATGGCCGAAACGTATTTATCCTGTGAATGCCTAATGTACCTCCAGCCACAGAATACAAAGTTCTTTGCTGTCAGGTGAACGCCTGTTGGCTAATTTTTGGGGCTGGTACTGGCTGACACTTACTTCTTTTTCCAGGCTGTGAATGCCTAATTTTTCAGACTGGAATTGAAAATCAATGGGTCTGTAAACCTTCCGCTATATTGTCGAACGGATGCGGACCCATTTTACAGACGTGTGAATGGACCCTATATGTATTTGCCATGTATTTACTGGCTATTGTCAGTTCTGGATGATTTAGGCCGAGCTATTAGGCCGCGTACACACGGGCGGACTGTTCGCCCAACTTTGTTCGTCAAACAGTTTGAGCGGACAGTCCGCTCAAAATTAGCATGGACGGACTTGACCACACACGACGAACGAACAGTCCGCTGAAACTTGCGCGATGACGTGAACGGCACGTACGACGGGACGAAAAATACGACGTCCAATACACTGCAATGCAACCTTCGCCGTGTAAATCCTTTCTGAGCATGCGCGGAACTTAGTTTGACGAACAAGCCTACACACGGGCGGACTGTCCGCTCAAACCAAGTTTCAGCGGACAGTTTTACGGAAATTCCGAAAAACTTTGTTCGTCAGACTGTCCGCTGAAACTGTCGAAAAGTTGGGCGAACAGTCCGCCCGTGTGTACGCGGCCTAACACTAAAACTGAGCAATATTACAAAAAACAAAATACACATTATAACTGTATAAACGATTTATATATAATATAAAAAAAAAATTATGGCAACTTTTCCAATAGCAGGATCATCTCTGCACCCCCTTCATAACCTGGCCTTGCCTCTCCTCCATGGCCTTCATGCGCTCCTGAATTGACGACATTTTGCAGATAAAAAAAGAATGCTTGTCGATCGCAGATTCACTTAATACTTCTGGTATGTCAGTGTCCATGTTGTGGGACTATGTGTGCACAGCTAGTAAGTCATTTGTGGCTGCAAATATGACCTGGAGGCTTTTCATGTTCGCTTGCCATTAAAATGAATGGGACCCGCCCGAACCTGTGGTTCGCAAACATTTGCGTACGTCCATGCACCGTCACATCAGATGTTCATCCATCACTATCAATTTCCAGCTAACTGCAACAGTAAAGTTGGTATTAGGTGCTTAGGGCTGATGTATGCAGGATCAGTGGTAGCCTTGTGGATTTGGTAGAGCAAACATTCATCTAGATAGATAGAGCAGATTCCTTCAAAATGCAGTGTATGCATGTGTCCAGCCAGGTATAACCTACAATAATATACATATAAATAACAAATTTCTTCATAAAGTCATTGTAAATGAACATGCATAGACACAATAGCCTGGGTTAATTTGAAAGAGTAAATAAGACATTATTAATTTAATTATTATGCTGAATGAGTGCAGAAAAAACATGCATATTACGTGTTTCACCAACCCATGTGTCTTCATTAGAAAGATGTGTTATGGTGGCTTCTGTTGAAACCACATGGGTTGATGAAACACATTGTCTTTGTGGCCCTCCCCAACTAGCCTAGTGAATTATTTCTCATATGAGGTCATATCAAGAGGTGATAAGACCTTAGTCATGCTGGCATGGAGTCAGGTGGAAGATGGAGTACTGAGGAAGCTGGTGGCCCTTGAGGAGAACCCCTTCTGGTCCCGTGACGTGGCTCTGTGGCTCACGCATGTGTTTGCAAATGCGTGCGGACTAAACCTTTGTTTTTAAAGCATACTGTTAGACAGGTCAATTTGATTGACTGCAAGCTGGTGACGCTTTAAGAAAGAGACATAAGAGTTGGAGACGCCAGCAGAACCCATTGGAGAGACCAGGAACGATCGCTTTGTTTCATGCTTGTATGATCTCCCTGAAAAGAGATCTTGGCAGCTGGTAAGCCTCACTGAATTAGGTGGTGGATAAAACTTTCTCTCTGGGCGCACCTGCTATACATCTGAAGGGTGTTTGTAAAGAGTCACTTCAACGGACTGAATTCATACCTTTGTGCTTCTCTTCCCCTTGGACTTTTCATGTGCTTTAAGTTTGATGATTTTTTGCACAATTTTTGATAGTACACACTGTCTAGTATTTGATACTAGAATGTAATATGTCACAATATTATTATTGTAGTCTATAAGTTTTAGCGCAGTTTTATATTTTTTGGTATTTTTTTAATTTTATCGCAACCCTGCCTAAATATTAGGGTGCTAAATCTATATATTGCATAGAAATTTTTTTTTTTTACATGTGCTTGTGTGCTTAAGAGCACTTCAAAACGCACATGCACTACATTGCACTGCTCTGCAAAAAAAATGCAGTCCTAGATTGTCAAGTACTGAAGTGCCTTTCAGCTCATTCATTTTGTGTGAATTGACCCTGAAGGTAATTAAGTTACCATTACCAGTGACAGGTATGCTAAATTTAGGGAAACAAATGGTTGTTCTGCAAACAGGCAACTGCCGTCCCATAATAGAGTAGAAAGCTATACACCCACAATTTGTTTTATAAAATGTTGCCTAGTTACCTTAGAAAACAGTCATTGCAATAGAGGAAAATGTGACCACGTTTTTTCTAATCACTATGTACCACTTCTTACCTCCTTTCCTGGCTCTGGAGTGTAATGGGACCAATAAGGAGACAAGGAGAGGAGGAAGAAGCATTACACAGAACAACTATGAAAAGATCAGGTTAGTAACTGAGTGAGCAGGTACCTAGAGGGGCCTACAGTATCATGCAAGTGGCAATTGCTTGTAGGATTTAAAGTGGTTGTAAACCACAGTTATGAAATCTGAACAAAGCACATACTGTATATCTATGGTGTTTACTTATCCCTCTCCAAAGCTCTAAGGCAGGCCATACATGGTTCAAATCTCTTTCTGCTAAACCAGCTGGTATTTGAACCATGTATGGGCAGGCTGAATGTATCAAGTTGATCAATCAGCTTGGATGCAACCAGCATGCCGGGTTTTACCTGTGATTATCGCTAGGGGCTGCTATAGCCACTAACAATAATCGCTGTCTTATTCTCCACCCTCCCCCCTCACCCGCTGGAAGAAGACAATGGACCGATAGGAGGGATTCCTTTATCAGCATTGTTTGTGTTGATGAGAGAATCAAGTGAATTTCTTTCCTGCAACCCATGAAAAGAAATTTGCTCCATATATAGTTGGCCTAATGGCCCGCACACACGCTATGAAAATCAGATGAAAAATACAGCTTTTGACAAGATCGTAAAGATAATCGGATTATTAGTACAGAGCTTTCGAGAGCCGATCACGACAGTTCATCCGATATTATCCAATGGGACAAGCACAGAAATGTTTCTCGTATGATACCAGATGGTACGATTTTCATTTAATCAGTACAGCTGTTGTCCGAAAATGCACCTCCTCTGTTATCAGCATGAGTCACTTCTGAGAAGTTTTCCCGACACATGAGATAAAAGTGTATAAAAGCTGCACTTCTCCACCCTTGTGCTTGTATAGCAAAAAATGTGTACCCACCAAAAGTGCTCCCCCCCCCCCAAATATTCTCACTTATTGCAATGTAACCTGTACCGTGAAGTATGGTCAACATAAGCTTTTTAGCTACACCTGGGCTATGGAGGGCGCAATCCAACTCCTCGCTGCTAATTCCTCTTATAAGACTTCCAGAAATGGCTGATACCATCCAGGTAATATATACAAAGAAAAAACACTAATAATGCGTATTCCCTTTTAAAATCCACTTTATTAAAACACAGATTATTAGAGTACTCACATTTTCCTGGTGCTTCTAGACTATTACAGGCACAAAAATCCATATGGTTTCTTCACTGCATACACACAAGGCATTAGGGCAATCAACGGGTTTCCAGCTCCACAATGATCCCCAGAGCTGTCACTGTCCTATGCCCCTCTCCAATGCGTATCGACAAAGGGTCACATGTCTTCCTCAGGGGGATTTCTGTAGCTCTCCACCTCCTCCTCTATACTCCTTATAGATAAAGAAGGATTTTATCACAACTGTGCTTTTGAAGGGATGTAGAGGAAAGGAGACTGCAGATAAACAAGTACAACTTTTGTAGGAGGATTTGTTTCATCCTTATGTATCATCTGATCCTATTCACTTCTCTGGGTATATGAGAGGGTTTACAGCCACTTTAATGCATATGTGATGGTTGAAAAAAACAAAAAAAACGTATTTTGTGCATCTCTGCAATGCATGTGCATTTTACCTATTACACGTATGTTTTATCTCTTTAAACACAAACTGCAAATGCAGAGATATAACTGTTCATATACTAGAAATATAGTGTGCTTCTATCTTTCTCTTTGACATGTCAACACAGTGTATTTTCAGCTCTGAATTCCATAGCAAGTGTTGTCAGCCCTGTCTACTTAATTTCTAATGCACTGCAAAGAACACCGTCTTCTCCATATATCCTCTCCTTTCTCATCCCCATAACCCCTCCTTGTGCACAAACAGAGAGAACATCAGGTTTTCCGCTCTCAAGATTTCTGGCAAAATCAACAGGTATTTTCTGCACTTGTCAAACAGATATCATAAAACACGTTCATCAATATATTTAGCAAACCAGAAGAAGTTCATCGTTAGCATTTACATACATTTTAAAGTGGACCTGATCTCAAAAAGTTAAGAATATCATATGAACATTTAGAAAAAGAATTTCTGAAAAATAGCAGTGTACTACGGTATATGGTATGTGGGGGTGCCTAGGAACCTACTGTATGTGCTTACAGACTCTTATATCTCAGACTCTAATATGTCTATCTGCAGTGTGAGATTTAAAGTGGATATCCCCCCCCTTTGCTCTGCATGCTGATATTAAATTGTCTTACTTCAGTAGCTGAACAAACATTGTTTGCTTTTACCTACAATTACTGTATTTCAACTTTCAGGTTGAGTGACTCGCTGGTGATGTAGCCCTGCATCTTGACAAGGCTACATCACCGGTACCTTCCATGGAAATCTCATGTATAACCTGCAAAATCTCATGAGATATGGGGAATAAAAATGTTTTCTTCCTTGGATGATGTGCACTGTCATACCCAGCAGACCCAGAGTTCCAGGCAGTAAAAGACTCCCTCAAGAGCTGGTACTGTCTAGCTCAGTAGACTGATTTAAAAAAGGCCTTGGTTATTTCCTATATGTACATAATATAACTGGATAACTAAAATTAATAGGTAAAGTTGATCCAGGGAAAATCCGGAATTTTTTCCCCTGCTGGAACAAATTGCATCATGCTTTGCTTTTTTTTTTGCCTTCCTCTGGATTAACTGTGAGTATAGGATTGTGTATATAGGATTGTAAAAAAAATGTTGTTTGTTTGTTTTTGTTGTTTGTTTTCCCTTTTTATTGGTTAAACTAGATAGACTTTTTAAAACCAGATTAACCATGTAACTACGGTATGTAAAAAAAAGATAGAAAGCTTGCAGTTACCTGTAATTATCTGTTTGTAAATTACCATTGTTAAACATTTCTAGAGGTGCTTCTGTTGTAATGTTTAAGATAAGGGTTCTTCTTTAAAGCTCCACTCTGGGATCTGTCTATCTGATTGATGTAAAGAAATTAAAAACCCATCCAAAAGCCCTTTTTACTTAATTTAAGCGGTGGTCATGTGAGGCTACAGCCCCCAGCCTCCTACTCTTCTGTTTACCTTCTGGAAGGACCATCTTCGGGTGTTCACTCTAGTGCCTGTGTTCCGTCAGATTAGGCGACCCATCTGAATTGGTAATGGAAGTGATGTTCCGTCGCTGCCATCTTGCTATACCACACACTCCTCCACAGTAAGGATACAGTATGAAAGGGGCAAGCGGACTCTTGTTACACCCACCGGAGTGAACACAGTTTATACTTTATAGGGAGAAATACAGTATTTAGAAAACCGATAGACTGTTTAGATTTGAGTTGAATTTTAAAAGCAGCGGCAAACCTGCTGATCTCACAGATTTTTTAATCTGACAGGACACCTCTGCTTTTATAATTCAACATGCAAATAGCCTGATGGATTTTAAAATACGGTAGTTCAGCATATATGCTCCGTTTACTGTTAAAAACAACTGTGAAATGCAAAACTCCGGTGGGTGTAACAAGATGTCCGCCTACCCCCTTCTCGGTGTATCCTTACTGTGCAGGAGTGTGGGGTGTAGAAGAATGGCAGAAACGTACCTTCCGTTACCATTTCTCACGGGTCATCATATCTGACGGAACACCTGCATGATGTGGACACATCATCAGGTGCATGTGTGGAAGTGACCGCATCCTAAGCTGGCCAATCAAGGTGGACAAAGACTGGCAGCCAAGGAGAAGATGTTGATGCCAGAAAGAGACTTCACGGGTGTTGGATGGTTGGAGCAGAGGTGTGTATGTGTGCCCGTAGTTACACTTAAAAAAAAATTGTCAGGGCTGGGCTCAAGCCCTTCCTTCTCAGAGCTGGCCACTCAGCTGTCGGCTAATTGCCAGCTCCTATCTCTTCACAGTTACTCAGCTGTTGATGATATCCTGCTCCTCAGTCCTGCCTACTTAAGCCATTCAGCCCAGTGGATCTCTGCCTTCACCTTGGTCAACATCTCAGGGACTATCTCCTGCGTTCCAGTTTAAAGACTTGCTTTACTGACATCCCCTTTGGCTTCAGATCCTGCTAGCTGTTCCACTACATTGATTCCTGACTTCTGGCTTGGCTATCTGTTACTAATCTTTGGCTTTGTTTTGGCTACGTTTTGTTCTTCTTACTTTTATTATTAAACATGTGTGATTTAACAGTACTTCTTTCTTGGTCTGATTTCATGGTTTCTGACAAAAATACAATGTGATCCAATGTGATATAATAAACGTGCTCCAGTTGTATCAACAATTGGAAGCCAGCTGTGTGTGCAAACTACCTTACCTCGGTTGTCAGAACATTGCCTTAAGTATATTATGCATTGACAAGCATATACCGTACAGTGTATGCCTTGTGCACGTTTCCATGATTGCTTAGACAATGCTTAAGTGACAATATTTTACTACACATGCACAGTGGAATTCCATTTATCTCCACCCTTCTTAACGTCTAATCACTGCTGGTATTGACCGAGGGATGATATAGTGGTATTGTTTTTTTCAGGATAGCATGCTACAACCTTTTCATGCTGTTTTAAGAACAAAAATAAGCCCACAGACCATATACATTAATTCTTGCTGATCACTCATAGGTTAGAATTACAAATGTAAATTTTGTCACATGGTCAGGGAATACCAAAACATAATGAGATGGCTTGCTCCTCTTGGATGATCTGCCAGCCTTCTTCACACTATCAAGAAAACAGGACTCTTCTGTACAAGATCCCATCTATAACCTCATAATTATCATGATGTGGACCCCTGACTTGGTCCAGCAATTTGATCCCAGGTTCTGTTTCCTTAATGGAGAAAGCAGTTAGGCACAGATTTTTTTCAGTCAGATGCATCCAAACTCTCACTCCTCAGACAGTATTTAGGCAGATTTTTTGTTGTTTTTTATTGTTTTCTTGAACTGGGCTAGGGATTGGGAAAAGCTTTGGAATTCCCAGAACTAAACAATTTGACGGAGGACTCTATCTTGATGCAGCTAAGCAAATAAAGCAGCGTTTTCCTCCACATAAAGGTAGCACACAGTTTATAGCCCAGGGGCCTTCTCTTCTTTAAGGTACAACCCTAGCAGCAAGTCTGGAATAATGCATCTATCAAGAAGGGGGTGTACAGGCAACAGTCTCTCCTGAGAATTCTCTAAGGCCTACTCACTGTGACCCAGGCAATCTAAAGACCTTCTCTCAGCTTCAGCTTGACTCTGACTTGAATTGTCCCAAGAAGATCACCTCTGAGTGTTGCGTTGAATGTTCCTGTGACTTTTGGGGTGATCCTATGGCTCCTCATTAAGCGTGGATCATCTGATAGAATTTCTAGGCTGGGCCACTCTCTGATGGCAATTATTTTTGAACAGGGATTTGATGAAGCTGTATCCAGAGCCAGCTCAGACTCTGTCTTTTCCTGCTCACTATATTTCCAGAAGATTCTGGAAAGACAGTGGGAGACTGAAAGGCTGCAGCTGCCGAACATAGAGTAGGCAAAACACAATTAAGTCTCCACTTCCAACAATAGAGTCAAAAAACAAATTTGCCTTACTTCTAGCACCTGACCTAGCAGAGTGCTACAATTAAGTCTTTTCATGGGGTGTCATTCCCAATACTTTACAGAAATTAGAAGCCATTTTATAGTGTCATTTCCTGCTTCTGGCTGTTCCCCTTTTTATTTTGTCTATATACTGAATAGCGCTTACCCCTCGAAGGAGCCGCTGTTGCTTTGGTCTCCTGTCCCAAGTGTCACAAAATCCTCTGGGCAGCACCAGTCTCTCTGACACACAAAGGCTAAAAAGAGAATATTTATTTGTACAATACACTCAGCACATCAGCAAACAGAATGGCAATAAGAGTGAACAATAACTGATACCAGTTCCATATAACATCACAAATAATTGGAGGACTCAATGCCTCTGCGTCTGTGCCCTGGGGATAGGGGGCATCTACATAAAGGGTGGTACTGGAAGCTCAAGGTCCTTCCGTTTTTCCAAACCCTTTCCACTGGCCAGTGTATTTGTAATTATTGGGGCCCATAGTTCCAATGTTGGGCCGCTTAGATTTGAGTGGATCCCACAACACAGAGTTTGAGTACACAAAATATATCCTAAAATAAGCTGACACTGTCCCATTAAGAATTGAGTAGGAAGTACTCAACAGCCTTTCACCACCAAACAATCTGTGATTACACCTCTTCCCACTTTCTGGAGTCTGGAACCAGTGACATTGGCTACGAATAAGGACCTAGCAGTGATGATCTCTCATGGAATCAATGGTGTCAGTGGTGATGCAGGACCTAGCGGTTGGCGATCTCTCACAGACCTGATGATGTGGAAGCATGGCAGAGTTAACTCTTCAGCAGGCAAGTCTCCGACACAGCAGCTCACTCAGATGACTCTCACTCTCCCCACTGCATCAAGCTCAGACTTCTCTATATTTTTTACTCCTACTCAGCTCCTTGCGCCACAGGGACTTGTGGTTCTTCTAGTCCATGGTTTAATAGAGAGCAGTCTCTGAAGACTGTGTCATGCACAAAAGTTCCCAGTAGTCTTTCTTTCTCTCCCAGGCTGTACAGCAGCCAATCACAAAGTCCTCTGCTGTCTCAAGAGGGGATAAGGTCTCATCTGGTTACAGCACAGACTTGACAGCATCTAGTGTCCTCTTTCTCTGCCCTCTGCCCACACAGCTGCTCTTCCATCTCTCTGGAGGCCAAGCAGATTGAGAGAAAGTGGGATTTGAGAGGTTTGCAAATCGTTAACTTTTAGCCAAAAACCTGGCAGGATTACCACCAGAAATAAGGACTGTCCAAAAAAGCAGTGCATAGTCCTGGTCAGCTGAGTTCCAAAAGCCAGTCATTTGTAATGTAGTGCTACCCCTGTAAGAGCCACTGATTTACAGGTTTTCCCTCAAATAGTGCAGAGGCTACCAATCACACAGACAACAATGCATTCAGTCTGGCTCCATTAAACAGTATAGGGGGTGTTTTTTAAGATTTAAATGCTCACAGCTGGGGAACATGAGCCACGTTTCTTTGACACCTAGTTACATAGTTAGTAAGGTTGAATAAAGACATCAGTCCATCCAGTTCAACCTGAAGTTACCCTGCACAATTTCACAGCTGTAGGTAATCAGTGCAAATTCAAGTACACTGCACAGTATGGGAAAGCACTCTTCACAAAGTTCACAGTCCAGAATACTGCTGAGGGCAGGGGAATGGCCAGTATCTGAGACCCTATGAGAGCTGTTTCAGGGAGATAGCTACTGCTGGCACCCCAAAAGTAGGACAAAATACACAGTTACTAGGATCCTGAGCTCAGATTTATTCTCACAATGTCTGTCCAGGACACTAGAACTCCCCCAGTTTCCTGTAGACATCTCTATGCCTCAGGACAACAGCTCAGTCCCTATCTTCCATCAGACACTTGTCAGTAAGGAAGGGATTAATACTCACCATGCTGCAGAACAGCTACACATTTTCCAGCTTCTACCCAGCAATCCTTAGCCCTTGTACACACGGTCGGAGAATCCATCGGAATGTGTCCTATCGGACCGTTTTGTCGGATATTCCGACTGTGTGTGGTATGCATCGGACTGTTTCCGTCGGAATATCCGTCGAACCAAATTTTCCAACTTGCTGGAAATATTTTCCGACAAACTGGTCCGATCGGACATACTCCGATCATGTGTAGCCTACTCCGACGGACAAAGTGCCACGCATGCTCACATTCAAATTCCGACACGGAAGCGCTCATTCAGGTAAAACTACTGCTCGTAAGCGATATAGCACATTCGTCACGCTGCAATGTTAAAAGTTCTTTCATGAAGCGCATTCTCTTGTTCTTTACAATGCTGCAAGAAGGAACTTCTTTTGATGCTCATAGTCACACACACTTCTTCCGAACGTATTTCATGACTCTTTTTTAACCATTTCGGCAATACAATTTTGGATTTAGTTTATTCCTTTTTGGATGCATTTTATTTTAAATTTTTTCCTAAACATCTCCTTTTTTGTCAGTTTGCTCATTTCTCAATTTTTTAGGGTGTTTTTTGTGTGTTAACTTACCACAACAACATTATTGTATTTTTGATATTTTGGTTATCTTTTTTAATCTACAGGAGGTTGTTTAGTGTTGGTACCCCTTGTTATTCATTTCACTTTGTTTTTTTGAAATGTACCTGCCTGTTCACAAATAAACTGGCCTTTTTGAAGAAAACACATACGCAAGTATTTCTTCAAACAAAAATACCTTTATTTAGGTGTCAGTAACAGATAAAGAGGGAGGCAGCGATGTTGAAACTGGGGAGATTAGCGAAGCCTTTGGCCCCCAGGGCACACATCAACTATTTAAACGCCAAACTTGGTGGCCTTGTGAATGTAAATATTGACAGGGAAAAGGGGAAGTAAGAAGTCCCTTCTGGTACTGTCCCCATTCGTTGCATCGGAACGAGGCCCCTTATTCTACCTCCGCAGATCGGGGAGGAACCTTTGAGGTGCTCCTCCCCTATCTGGTGCACGTCTGTTTGTTATGGTGGCCAGACGTATGTTTTTGGCCTTACGAACGTACACACGTGCTCTATGCGAGGACGTTGCACGTTCGTGTGTAGCGTCGGTATCAACCGAACGCATCGTAGGTGACGTTGGTCGGGTAGATGAACGTCACTTCCGTCGAGTGCGGAGTGGCGTCACTACCGGGATGGATGTATATAAAAGGACACACGTGGCTGGTGTCCATGAATGGCGGCCATCTTTTACACACAAAAAACAATATGATAGGGGTGAATGGGCCGAATAGTCTGCCTCTTTGATTCCCCCTTTACTTTCCTTCTTTACCCATTGGGAATTTGATCCGTTTTTTGCAACCTGAGGTAATTGGTCTACACAATTTTATATATGCTTTTATTTGATATTTTTTTTATCTCTTTTAAATTCATTATGGTGTAGGCACTATCAATAGCTTAGCTTTAGCATACACTGCACAATTCTTCTTTGTTGGCTCTCTTTCTTTCTTTGCTGTTTAAATAATTGGTGTTTCACCTATATAGTGAGTCCATATATATTTTTTCTTATCCTTATGGATATATTTCTTTATGTTTTTGGATATTATCTATATATCCCAAAAATCCCCACTTTTTTTGATTATGTTTTTTTCTTTATCTCCTAATTATACAGCTCAGGGGATACTAAATAGTATCCATCACGGATTTACTTGTGTTCACTTATGCCTCAAGAATTTTTACTAAAACACTGAAGATTTAAACTTTATGAGGTGAATACACCTTTATAGTGATTCCACTAAGCTCAAAAAAACATATTTCTCTATTCAATTTTTGTTTACATATTTGCTCAACAATTATTTTTTCTTTTTTCTTCCTCTCCCCTTCTTTCTCTTCCTTTTTTGTTTCCCTCTGTGGAGAAAAGTTTTGTGTAATCAATCGTACCAACTTCCTCTTTTGGAAACGGTGATCTCCCTATTTGGGACACACTTTACGAAGGAATGTAAGTATCGAGTGTTTGATACTATATGGTATTAAATAGGAATGTTATATCCGCCCCCACATTGTGGTCTCAGGAAATTTCCCTCCCCCCTTTTTTCCCCTTTTTTTTTTTTTTTTTTTTTTTTTTTAACACCTTAGTACCTTGATGGGTGATATAACGAAATATGTTATATATATTTGGATATATGTATTTTATTTATACGAATGTTTATAGATGTGTGTTTTTTTCTTTCTAGTATTTTATACACATATATGTTTTTCTTCTTTTACTTATTTATATTCTCTCCTTAGAATTTAGAACATTATTATCAGCTCCTGAAGAAGCGTCATCGTAGACGCGAAACATGTAGAGCACCAAAAATATATGTAATCGTTGACTGTATGATTGATATCCTTGATCCTATATTTGTATAGATATATATTTTGTTTTTCTCTTTCCCTTTTGGAAATTTGAAATGGATTTTACTATGTTTGATAGGATGTCAATTAGGTCTTAAATGTGTAGTTTTAAGGAGGAAACATTTTCCTTTTTTTTGTGTAAAAAGGAAATTCAACTTTTCCCTGTTCTTTTAAAAAATTGTCTTTCTTTTTTTAAAAAATAAATAGAAATAATTATTTTTGAATATACTGGTTGTGTTCACAACTTTCTTTATGCCTAAAAAGTCCAACTGAACCCACATTTTTTCTTCTGAGGTCTTTTATGTGAAGGTTCTTTTATTCCTTTTTTTATTTTTCTTCCTTACTTCCCCTTTTCCCTGTCAATATTTACATTCACAAAGTGATAACTAGGACGCGGCATTTTGTTTATCAGTGTATCTACAGACACCACCCTGTGATAGATACACACTTGTTCAATTTTTAAAAACTTGGTGGCCTGAGGAATACATGTCTGTGGGAGAGAAGTCTGGTCCTGAAGTCCATGAAACCCAGAACAGCAGCAGATGACATCTATGTTCCCAGGCTGTGGTACTACAACAGGCTGCATCTTCTGTCAGACCAGACTGAACCCAGGTCATCACTCTCTGGTCTTCCTTCCACGCTTCCTTCCAGGCTGTGGCTGTGGTGCTGGAGATGTGGCAGAAGGAGGAGGAGGAGCAGGGGCATGGGCTAAACCACACAAGTGTGCTTCTTGTGTCATTTGGCCCAACAGACCCTTGTTGAGGGTGTGTATAATAACCTCCTCACACAAGAGCTGTTGCCCCTGCTCCATTTTATCAAGCTTGCACGCAACCAAGGCGGCAAAGGCCTCTTGGTAGGTGGGTTTTGCTTGGAGGGCCGCAGAAGCCTCACCAATCAGCCTCAGGGCCGACTCCTCAACATTTCCCCCCTTTCTTGCCCTTTTGCATGGAAGGCGGAGGGGAGGGACCTGGCATTTAGTGAGGCTCCTTTGGCCACTCACCGCTTGGCTGCCGCTTACCCCCACCTCCTCCTGGCTGCTGCATTCCACACCCTCCTGTTCCTGGCTGAGTTCTTCCTGTGTATGAAAAAGGGACATAGTTTGAGTTTTTGGTTCATCAAACACACACAATTTTCTCATCAACACTGTTGCAAATTGTTAACCAATAGAAAAGACTATCATTCTGTGCCCAACATTTTTCTTTCTTGTCCCAAAGGTTTTGGCCACTACTGTCTATTGATATGTAAAACACTTTCAAAACTCAGCAATTAGTGAGCAAAAATCAAGTTAACATCATTCATTTATACTCCCAAAATATGTACAACAATACTATACCTGGCTCAAGCTGGGCTCCCACAGTTCTTCCGGAGTGGAAGGCCCAGGTTGGGCATCGGAAGACTCATCGGGTGTGGAATGGAGCATAGGATGCGTGGAAGGAAGAGTAGAGAAAGATTCTCTGACCTCAGCCTGGTCTGACAGAAAATGCATCCTGTCATAATACCACAGGGTGGGGACATAAACGTCATCTACTGCAGCTCCAGATTGCATGGACTTCAGCACCTTGTTCCTCTCCCTCAGATATGTACTCCTGAGGCTACCAATTTTCTTTTTTAAATAGTTGACGTCTGCCCTGGGGATCACCGGCTTTACAAACTCAACCAGTTGCAACATTGCTGCCTGCCTCTTTTGTCTGTTACTATATTGTGGGTGTTTTGGTTGCCACAGGAAGGGCATGTCTCTGTATTTATCGATGAACAGAGGGAGGAAGCTATGATCGTTGAACCCGTCCATAATGTCTGCAAGACACAACACAAGACAAACCCTAATGTCAGGCTAAACTCCACTAATGCAGGCCTCAATCTAGAAGCAGTATAGCCTAGTGATGTACCAAGTTCAAAATGTTACCTTCGTTTGCACGTTCGTCGCGTCAGCTTCTCCCTCTGTTCACCGATCGTATGGACGACACACGCATGTTGCGTTTTAGATACAGTGCGCATGCGTGAAACTCCGCCCGCCCATGATGTTCTTTCTAGACTATTCCCCGCCCCTTCGCTTCCGGCGCAGTGGGGAGAGCACATGGCGGAGAGAACGCAGGTGCGCACTAATAATAGTTGCCACTAACGAGGAGGAGGGTGAGGAAGCCCGGAGCCTGAAACTTCCTGATCCAGGAAGAGAAGATTTAAGGCCTCAAATATGTCTTTTGGAGAGATGTTGGAGATGGTGGACATATTGAACAGGACCGACTATGATGAGAAGTATGGACCTTACCCAAACTCAAATATCAGAAAGTCCAAGATCATGAATAAAGTTGTGAAGAGTCTTCATAAGAATTTTGGGATACGCCGATCCAAGGATCAACTGAGAAAACGCTGGTCAGACCTGAAACTGAGGGAGCACGAGCAGTACATAAGGCTCAAGTGTGTTCTTAACAAAAGTAAGTAGTTGTCGTGTGTTCATATGATTATTATTGCTTGCATCCTGCTCCATGTGCTTTGATTTCATGTTGTGCAGTTTAAAATGGCCACTTTCAAGTTCATGGTTTCATTCGTTCGTAGGAAACATTGTTCTACAGGTTAGTATTCCAGATGGACACAGTGTCCCCAATAATGTTCTGACCTTGAAGCTCTGCCAAAAGAAACAATTGTACAACACTTCCAAACAATGTTTCATATTCCTAATTCTGCCCTCTGAGTGCTAATTATTCTTATTTTTTCCATTCTCGTAGGGGAGAGAAGACTCGGCAAGTATGAGGACACCAGGGACCACAACCCTCCCAAAGAAGGGCAACTTCGAAAACCAGAAAAAGAGGAGGAGGAGGAGGAGGAAGGAGAGATCGTTGAGGTTGGCCAAATTGTCACCACAACAGGTGAGTGTCGGAGAACACAGCTTCCGGTAAGCTCATCAATGTATGTCACCATATTTTTATTACATGGTGTGATTTTTTGCTTTGTTTTGTAGGTGATGTGTAAGAAGATTCCCGTTTTACCAGTGAAAGTGCCCAGATCCTGATTGGGGAGATAATGGGGTGCAATCGGGATTTGGAAAATATACAGCAAAACATCAATGATGTTAAAAATAAAATGAAGAATATCATTGATGTTTTGGGGAGAGTGTGAAACAGAAAAAACTAGATAGGGTTTTATTTTTGATCTTTTAAAACACAACTTTTGTATTTATCGAAATTACAAATTTGGAAGATGCACAGAGTGTGTAAACATGTACTATCTCCCATCATGGGGGATCAATGTACGTGTTTTGTGTAAAGTGGCTGAAATGAAAGGGTTGCAGCCCCAAAGCATGTACATTGATCACCCATGATGGGAGATAGCACATGTTGACACACTGTGTGCATCTTCCAAATTTGGATTTTTCAGGGGTCACACCCCATGTGATGAAGGCAATATCAGCCCAGTTTGTACATACTCATGTCTGATATTGTCTTCACTTTTCAAAGTTAAACTTTGTAAGTTCCTGTGTTCTGTATTTTACGGTTTGATACATGCCTGTTTACACCAAAACACCAAGTAAACAAAATTTAGCTTAAACTCTGTTTTTGATACACACAATTTCTTGGTTTGTTGTAAAAACCTTTTCTAAACGCACACGTGAATGTGCTTGGATTATAAAGTTTAATTTTCAACAATGTATGACTTCCTTTTTCATTGCACCAAAAATGTATTTGTAGTAAAATTTTAGTTTGTGCTGAGAAGGAGTGTGATTTACTAAAGGAAACTCCACTTTGCACTCCAAGTGCAGTTTCAGGTGTACTTTTGCAGTGCACTTGTAGTGCATAGTGGATGTGCCTTTAGTAAAAAACACCCACAGTGAGGTGTAAATTTGGACAATCATGCCATTTTCCTGCCATGGTGCTGAAAATGAGCATGATTTTTATCAGTAATGCACTACATACATTAGTTACAAAAACAAGGTGTGTATGTAGCAGACCCACAACATAATAAGATTATCTGAAGAAGAGACTGTCCCCTCATCTCGCTCTAAACTTGGGTTTGCACTGTTGTTGAAAAAGGCACAACTTGAAAAAACATAAATATACCTAGGAGACACCTAAAACCAAGCCAAGCAGTAAATGAAGGAGTTTCAGAGAAAAATGTATTCTTAAAATGCCGCTCAGACATTGTCTGGCATATCAATGGCCCCCCTACCCACAAAGTAGTCCATGCATTGGGTTCTAACATCACGGGCGCTTTGGGGGGGGGCAAGCCAGGATGAGCAGGTTCAAGGCCCACGAGGTTATCTTCATTTTCCAGCAAGTCTGCTTCTTGTTGGCCAACTGAGACCACATAGTTCACAGAAACTTTTTAAAGAAAATTGTGCAGAACACAGCACGCCAGCACTATGTGATTCAGTTTGTATTCCGCCATGTGAATAGGCGAAAGAAAAGGCGGAACCGGCTGGCCAGAATACCAAAAGCATTCTCCACCACTCTTTGGGCTCTGGACAGGCGGAAATTAAAAATCCTCTGCTCTGGGGTGAGGGTCCTCATCGGGAAAGGCTGCATCAGATGGTTCACCAGGGCAAACGCCTCATCCGCAATAAAGACGAACGGGAGTCCTTCCTGATTCTCCTCTGGGGGTGGCAAGCCCAGACTGCCACTCTGGAGACGCCAGTAGAACTCCGTAAGTGTGAAGACTCCACTATCCGACATCCGTCCATTTTGCCCAACGTCCACATACAAAAACTCATATGTCGCAGACACCACTGCCAACATCACGATACTATTAAACCCCTTGTGGTTAAAATAGTACGACCCCGAGTTGGGTGGTGAGACGATGCGGACATGCTTCCCATCTATTGCTCCTCCACAATTGGGAAAGTCCCAACGACTGGCAAAGTGGGAGGCCACAGTCTGCCATTCCTGTGGTGTTGAAGGACACTGTGTAGTGAAACAAGAACAAAAATTAGTAATTTGACAAATCAACATTGCAAGCAGATTAGACACCAACATCTTTGGTCCAAATTAGTATAACATTTTGGGAACTGAGTATTTAAAGCCTAAAGTATAAGGTCCCCTTATGAGAGTCATCACCCCCCCCCCCCCCATCTGATGGGCCCTTGCTAAAAAATGAGGGGGGATGTTTTGGACAGGTAACCCTCTCCACTAGATTGAGAGCTGAATGCCTAAATAATGTGTGATACTTTTGGAAGCCCCTCCTTAGTTACACTATTGGCAGCCCACCGGACAGGTAAGAAGTGTCATAATCCCAAAAAGAAAACAAAATGGAAGCACATTTTGACATTCTGCTATTACATATCCAGATAATTAATAGGTTAAAAAACAAAATAAAAATAGCATTTGAAAGTATTGAGGTAGGCCCTTGCACTACATGCTTAGGTGAATTGATTCATAAATGTGATCATCAAAAAGGTAGTTAGAGCGTGTATTGGGTTTGGTAAAGTCATCAGATAAAGGATTGCTATCAGCTGAGCTAGCAGTTGGGGGGAGGGGGTTCAAAATGAGTTTGGCACAACCCCAAAAATTAAAAAAATGTCACTCTGCATGAACTGAAGCACACACATCACATTTGTAGACATTATAGGGGGTATTTAGGGGAAAACAATACTATGGAGTTGACAAAAGACATTGGTAAGTGACTAGACTATAGTTTGATGGGCCAAGAAGAGCATGGTGGGGATGTTAGTGAGGCAAATATGCATGAGGACAAAGGGGCAGAGTATATGAATTTGAGCATATTGCAATGATGGTAATTAGGGAATGAGGAAAGAAATGCAAGACATTAGCAATCATGAAATACATAGAATGTGATTCCATTCCCCATTGACAACGTCATTTATGACGAAACGTGTCTGGAAAGGCACGCAGTGACGCCATCACGTTGTAGAAGGGGAGGACGGGCTCCCGAATGCCGGCCAGCTTTCTATGTTTTACTCTGCATGCTGTATCTGAATCGATGCCCATGTAAGTGCATTATCTACGTTTTAAATAAAATTACCAAACAGTGTTATACTATGTGGGTTTCCTCTTCTTTTCCGGAGCCATTGATAGCACTTTTTGGGATCGCTGATTGAGATATATATATATATATATATATATATGTGAATGCTGCCTTTCACTGCTGTTAGCTGATCCATGAATACAAGGTATAAGGAGGAGCATATTGAGGATACTGAGGATTTGCATACAACGCTCTAATTAGGCTTCCATCTGGTAAGCGCACTCACTTTCTGGTGACGGGCACTTTTGTGCATCTTTGTGAGTGTAACCACTGTGGTGTTATCGTAAAGGATCGCAACTGTGGATTGTCTATGGACTTTTTATGAACTTTGCTCGTTTTTTTCCTCTTCAATTAGGAAATCACATTAATTGCCATTTTTGTCATTTTTTTCATTTAATGTATAGTGAATGTGATATTCATTTATAACATTTATAACCTTTAATTTTCAAATTTTTTTGGGTAGTTAGGTATAGACCATTTTCACTGTTGGCGCAGCTTTTCAAATTTTCTTATTGTTTTTGGGTGTGTGTATCTCACTTATTGCTTATTGTATATTTCTCCCCTTTTTTTATAGTTTCACTCAAGCGCGGTTTATTTTCCTTTATAGAATGTGATGTTAAAGGATCAAACTTACCTTCATATAGCCCTTCTGCAGGACCTGAATGATGGCAGAACAGGTCTCTGGAATAATGATCCCCAGAGCCAGTGCCAAGTAGTGCAACGTGGCAATGAGCCTCTGCTCCGGAGTGATGGCTTGCCGCATGCAGGTATCCTGCCTGGTGATATAAGGGGTCAGCAAAGCCAGCAGACGGTGAAAAATGGGGTCCGTCATCCAGAGATAATTCCTGAAATCATCAGGATTATTCTCCCGGATCTCACGGAGCAAAGGCATGTGTGAGAACTGGTCACGCTGGCACAACCAATTCTTGGTCCACAAACGCCTCCCCTCCCTGTTCATGGACCGGGCTTGTGTCAAAGTAACAACCCCAACACGAAGCCCCTGCACAGCACAAACTCTACGACGAGTACGTAGACGGATCATGGTTTCAGAGCGGTCGGCTCGTCAGAACGGACACCAGAAAGCACCGATAAACAGCAAGGCCTGAAAGAACGACCTGAATAGCAGAAGCAAGCAGAAAATAAGAAATGCCTTTCAAAGTGTACTATACCAAGATATAGTCCACAATGATAAACAAATACTTACTGACTGCACGCACTGATTATCAGATACGCACACACAAGCACAAACCGAAGAGCAGTAGCAATCTGAATCACTAATCTGAAAAGCGCGAATCGTCTCTCACCAAACTTCTACTAACACGAGATCAGCAGAAGGAGGCCAAAGGGTGCCGGACGTGTTGCTGAACTTCCCTTTTCTAGTCCCGCCGTACACGGCTTACGTCACCGCGTTCTTGGCAACCGCAAATTCCGACAACTTGGACCGACCGTGTGTATGCAACAGTTTCAGACACAATCCATCAGACAAAATCCAACGGATTTGGTTGTCAGAATGTCCGACCGTGTGTACAAGGGCTTAGTGAGTTCTCCAGACCAAATCCTTAGGTGTCACGACTAGTTAGCTCCAAAGATGATGAGGAATAGGCCTCCCAGCTCTGCCACAGCTGGGACCTCGATGAACATCAGCAAATTCGTGCAAAAACTTCCTCACAGGGGCACAGCCCCTGAGGCTGGGGGACTACTCCAGCAGGACAAGAACGAGGGTTCCTCCAAACCCCAGTCTATTTATGTTCTCCCTAACCACTTACTGGGCACACCTCCCCAGGGATTCGCTGAAGCACATTAAATATTCAGGCTGCCCATTTGCCTCTTTCATGCCTCCATGTTCTGGAAGCCCCCGAAATGCAGGGGGAGCAATAAAATCAACTGCCTGTGAAATCTAGAACAGCCCAAAGGAATCATTAGTTGCTCCAATGATTACATGGAAGACATGAAGAAATACATTTACCTATCATCCTGGCAACCTACCTAGGAGGGCGCTACAGTAGGAATTGATAACTCTGACAATTCTCTGTAGGGGGAGATACTGTTCTTTTTTTCCTTTCCCGCTCGGGGCAGAGCTAGGCTTCCCATGACTTTTGTTGGAATAGCAAGATTTACTCCCTGTAAATTTAATGGGATTAACTGAAAAGTTTGTGAACTTTGAACAAGATTTGCCAACTGTGAACTGAACTAAGGCAGGCTTGCTCATCCCTAGCCACGACAATGTAAAGTGGAGGCTGTGATAAGGTTCATCACACGTGTAGTGAACCACCACATGTGTAGTGAAATTTCTTTTGCTTCCATTTCTTTTTATATCTTTACTATGGATTTGTAGCGCACAGATCAGATTGGTCTGGCAATTTGATTCCGGGTTCCATTCCCCTATGGGCACACTGCAGCCAGGCACACAATATTTTTCATTCACTCGAGTCAGAGAATAGGCTGTGTATGTCTTTTTTTTGCAGCTTCTATTTTGGGTAGAACTTAGATAGGGTGAGGGTGTCTAGGAATATTCCAGTAACCATATCTTGACAATGCACTAAGACTTCAGGGTGAATGCACCCCCTTTGAAGTGTAAAACTGAACAGCAACAAACAGGAATCCCTCAACAGGAATGCAGCCCTGAATGTAGAGACTGAGAGTAATAAATATTGATCTCCCAGGAGAGCTAAGGAAACTATTTAGATCCAGAAGGCTGGTACTCACTGTTTCCTGATTTCCAGGCAGCCATGTGCAGAGTTAGTCAGCTTTAGTACTCCAGCAGCCTGTGTCCTGGATTTCTGAAAAGCATTCTAAGAATGCTCCAGGAGGATAGAACAGAGGTGCCCTAGCCAAATTGTAGCTGGGGCACCATAAAGGTGCTTGTAGCTCCAGGCAAATCTCGCAGGGATGCCACAGCCCTCATGCTGGGTCCTACTCCCTATGAACAAAAGGTCTCAGCCCTGGACTCTAGCCCCTTTATAACCCCCTCAGCCCCCTGCTAGTCACCTGTTATATTGACCAGGGATTTGTTGGAGAGATATTAACATACAAGATGGGGTCATTCTCCCAAGCACTATGTGCCAGGATCCCCTGAGAGACAGGGGGAAGTAATTGAGCCCATACCTACAGAACCCAGAACAGACCTAACTAATCAAATAATGCCTTCCTGATTACAGGGAGGCCAAAAGCTAAATTTAGCAAAACAGAAGCTCTATGGGGCACTACAGGTTGATCCTATGGATTTTCTGCAGTTGATTGCATAAAGTTTGTAACGCTTGTGGTGCAAACTGTGTAAGCTTCACTCAGCTTTGCTCCAAAGCCAAAGGTCTATATAAGGCAGACAGGTATTGCATTTAGATCTAAACTTTACTAGCTGAATGTTCCCAGACTTTTGATAACTGCTCAAACTTGAGTAAAAACGATTCAATGTAAGAAACAGAAAGGACACCATAGTAGAGTTTCTTTTTTAACCATCTTTGTTAACATGAACAAAGTGTCTGCCAAGCTCTTTTGGATATACTTGGTATTTTTTTTTTTTTTTGATCTAGCAATTATTAGATTGACAGCTTCCAAAAAGCTTAGGTTATCCAACAATCATCTAGTCAAGCTGATAGAAGAGTAGAGCAGTTATTTTTCTGCTTTATTTCCAGAGTCTGAACAACTGTATATATTTTTTTTCCTTAACTCACAATGCTGCCTACAATTTCAGGTAAACTGTAAGTTCACTTGTCACAGCACACTTCACAAGCAGCGACAATTTGTTTTAATCTGAAAACTCTTTCACAGGCATCATTTAGAAGTTTCAATTTTACAGACTCACTTAGCTTTTGAAGATGAGTATTTTGTACTGATGTGGTTATCTTAAACACTCTTCTTGCATACTTTTCCGTTGTTCTCCTCTTGGAGTTCCAGAATAACAATCACTACTTCAGACACTTTGTGGTCATATATTAAACATAAATATATACATTGCACATTAAGTACTTCATTGGATTTTTTTTAATTTATTGCAGTTTTTATGTAGAGCTGACAATTTACACAGTGCCTTACATACTGTACAATTACATCAGTCCCTGCTCTCAAGGAGCTTATGGTCCAAGGTCCCTATATCACATGCATACATACACATACTATGCCAGTTTAGACAGGAGTCAATTACCAACCAACATGCCTATGCTATGGAATGTGGGAGGAAACCCACATAAGCACAAAGAGAACGTTGCAACGCCACACAAGGTAGTGTCCTGGCTGGGATTTGAGGGCCCCAGTGGTCCAAGGCAGAAGTGCTAACCATTAAGACAGAAGAGCACTATTCTTTTGGAAAAGCAGAAAAATATAAGGGAGAAGGAAACCCAGTCATGATGTGACTTATGAAAGTAATTTGACTAGCCTCTTCTGTAATCACAGAATTCCTACTGCTGTGCTAGGAAAAGAGAAATCCATGGGACACTGCAGGCTCCACAAAGCAGTCTGCATTATATGAATGGGCCTCAAAATGCAGGCCTCTGTGTGGACTTGAAAAAGATAATGAAGGTGGATTACTATTAACTCCTTTGCATTGACAGTATGCAAATATGCGGCCTCTCAGCGGGTGGGACTTGACTCTGAGCAGCCGCATATTTGTGTATCAGAATATAAACACAGCTGCGCCCTGCATGCCCTCAGCTTAGTTACTGGCGACTAATGGAAATCCCCCGCTCATGATCATAAACCCTGCCTCTTGGCATCTGACACCCCTTAAAAGGCTGGGATGTGCCAGTGCCAAGGCATGAATGGGTCGTTACTGTACAAGTTTAACCCAGGCTGTTTATTTCATTAGGAGCAGTATTGCATGTTTATGAATAGTTGTGGTAAAAGAAAAATTCTGCGCTATGTGTAAATAATTCCAAAAAAATAAAACAAGTGAAAAACAAGTGAAAAAAATACAATAAAAAACAGCAGCACTGCAGCACTCACACATATGTACACATCATAACAGAAAATAAAATTCAAAGTGTTGCGCTATTACTCCATAATCATTATATATAGCGTTCACTAAAGATTTTTATGAATAGTTATGCAGTAAAATTTATGTAAATCATTATTTTTTTAACAGGGATGCTATCTGTGACCTGCCTGGCAGGGGACTTGTATGACCTAGTGTACATGTCTTACATAAGTATGATGCTCCAAAACTCCTTCCTCCATCTGGCACCCAGTGGTGTAAATAATGGGTAAAACGTTTGATTTAACATTTGTAATACAATGTGCTTGTTATTCAAACTGTATTTAAAAAAAAAAAAAAAAAATATTAAAAGAAATACCATATAGCTGTAATGCTGTGAAAAGGAAGCAAATCAAAGAAGGCCCTTTGGGTCTGTATGGATTTTAAAGGGAACTCAAAGCCAAATAAAATTAAATTAAAAAAAATTGGCATAGGGTCCCCCCAAGAATCCATACCAGACCCTTTATCCAAGCATGCAGCCTGGAGGTCAGGTTGGGGGGACAAGCGAGCGGCCCCCTCCTCCTGAACCATACCAGGCCACATGCCCCCAATATGGGGAGGGTGCTTTGGGGACAAGGACCTCTTCCCGACAACCCTGGTTGGTGGTTGGTGGGGTCTGCAGGTGGGGTCCTTTTAGAATCTGGAAGGGGGCCCCCAGACCCTGCCCCCCCCCGTGTGAATGGGTATCGGGTACAGCTGGTTTTTGACAAGTCCTTTATTGTAAAATAGCTATGAGCCATCTTTTTCTCCAAGTCGTGTCTCCCACCGCTAACTTCTCCTGTTGCTGTATCTTTTGCCGCCATTTTCTGTTGCCGACACTCCTGCTGCCATCATCTCCTGCCACCGCCTTATCCTGCTGCTGTGTTCTTCCTCACCGCCAGTTACCCGCTATAAAAAAATATTAAAAAAGAGGGTGCAGCCTCTCTGGGTGATGTCATCGGGTGGCCAGGCCCCATGGCTATGTAAGAGATGCCAGACAGCGGGTGACAACACAACGGAGGAAGACATCAGCGAGGAAGAAAAAAGCAGCGGGAGAAGTAGGCTGTTGTTGGAGTGATGGCCGCAGGAAACAACGGCATCAGAGAGAGACAGCACCAGGAAAAGACGGCTCAGAGCAATTTTACAATAAAGGAAAAAACAGCTCTTGTATTCTTTTTTATTTATTTTATTTTGGTGAATGGGTAGGGGTACGATGTACCCCATACCCATTCACATGGGGGGCAGTATCTGGGGGCCCCCTTGTTAAAGGGGGCTTCCAGATTCTGATAAGTCCCCCACCCACAGACTCTGACAACCACCAGCCAGGGTTGTCGGGAACAGGCTCTTGTACCCATCAACGTGGGGACAAGGTGCTTTGGGGGACACCCCAAAGCACCCACCCAATGTTGAGGGCATATGGCCTGGTACGGTTCAGGAGGGCTGCTCAGATAAAAGGACTGGTATGGATTTTGGGGGGATCCCAGGCATTAAAAAAAAAATTGTTGTGATTTATTTTTTGGACGGCAATTTTTTTGTTTTTTGTACATTCAGCCAGGACCGCTATCAGAAATTTTGGGGCCCCTTACACAGCTTTAGGTCTAGCCCCCCCCCCCCCCCCCCAGGTCTACAGGTCTAACCATAAACATTCCTCAAGGCCCAAGCATTGATTCCTCAAGGCCCACCCATTGGCTATCCCACCAAATCCTCTCACTGGCCATCCTACCCAGTCCTTCAGTGCACCCACTTTTATTTTAATACTCTTACAACTTAAAATATCCTCCATCCCACGTCCTATTTGGTGTAATGGCAGTCTGTGGGGTGAACAGGGATTGATGTTAGGCAGATAAGGGTCTGAGTAATGTCCATCAGCTGGATTTATGAAGTGGTCTAGGGCGATGCAAGCTGGGGGGAGTAGGGGGCTAAGATGTGGTCAGATAGTGATGTTTATTATGATAAAAAAATATTGTTCTCATCTATCTAATTACTAAAATATACAACAATACATAATCCTAAATTGGTACTCAAAGAAAACATCCTCCTGTTATACAATGTAAATATATATATATATATATATATATATATATATATATATATATATATATATATATATATATATATATAATCCAGCACCTAGCACTCTGTATGTCCACATGATGTGAAATAAATTTATGACAATTCATTTAACCCTGTGTTATTCAAGTTCTGAGTCTGCACCGTCAGAAATGTAAACACACCACATAAACACAGGGCTATATGAATGGCCATAAATTACATTCACATTATCCTAACTGAGTGGTTGGGGATGTTTATATAGATAGAGCTGTGTGCCAGCTTTGGAGAATTCTGTGACGCTCCCTGCCTCTTCACTCTCCTGGTCTCCTTATCACTGCAATATCCACAATACAAACCCTCTAACAGAAACTTTGGCTGCTTTACATCCAAGGAAAATTTGCTCAGAAAAAACTCAGTTAACCTCTTTCCCTATAGTGTGAGCAGCCTTCCCATCCAGCAGTAACTACAGTGTGCTCCGCCCCCCTCAACACACTGCACTGGTGATTGGAGGGAGGGGGGTTGAATTTGAGATCTCACAGTGCAGGAGGCGGTGGGGAGAAACGAGCTTTGGAGACTCTAAATACATACACCACAGTGCAGTGTAAGTATTTAGAAGCAATGGCACGGCTGTTGTCCCCACAGTGGCAAGTATAAACACCCCTCCACTTACCCTGGGCCCTCAGTCCGCCCCTGGTCAGAATGGAGGAATCTAGGCACCATTATCTAGGTGTGCTTTTGTAATAAGCAGTCAGCACTTTTCACGGAGTGCTTCATTGTGGCGTCAGTCCTCAGAGGATATGCAGGGAAGGTGCCCAGAGGAGTGATCCCTGCTCGGGCCTCTATGAATCAATCAGTTACATCAGCATCAGGTTCTTGATAGCTGCTGCTGATCGAAGACTGATTCATTTTTATAAATGTGAGCCTATCAATGGAGTCTGTGGACAGGCACACTCTATGATCCGTTACAAACCCTTCAGCAGCAATGAATGTGTGTTCAGAAAGAACGCCAGACGCAGGACAGGCCAGTAGCTCAATTGCATATTGAGCAAGTTTTGGCTAGTGGTCCATCCTCAAGACCAGGGAGTGATCCCTGCTCGGGCCTCTATGAATCAATCAGTTACATCAGCATCAGGTTCTTGATAGCTGCTGCTGATCGAAGACTGATTCATTTTTATGAATGTGAGCCTATCAATGGAGCCTGTGGACAGGCACACTCTATGATCCGTTACAAACCCTTCAGCAGCAATGAATGTGTGTTCAGAAAGAACGCCAGATGCAGGACAGGCCAGTAGCTCAATTGCATATTGAGCAAGTTTTGGCTAGTGGTCCATCCTCAAGACCAGGGAGTGATCCCTGCTCGGGCCTCTATGAATCAATCAGTTACATCAGCATCAGGTTCTTGATAGCTGCTGCTGATCGAAGACTGATTCATTTTTATGAATGTGAGCCTATCAATGGAGTCTGTGGACAGGCACACTCTATGATCCGTTACAAACCCTTCAGCAGCAATGAATGTGTGTTCAGAAAGAACGCCAGACGCAGGACAGGCCAGTAGCTCAATTGCATATTGAGCAAGTTTTGGCTAGTGGTCCATCCTCAAGACCAGGGATTAGCTTTGTGTTCGAGTCAAACTCATGTTCGACTCAAATGTTGGCTGTTCACCAGTTTGCCGAACAGCGAACAATTTTGGGTGTTCATGGCAAATTCAAAAGCTGCGGAACACCTTTTTAAAGTCTGGGGACCCGGGTCCTGCCCCAGGGGAAATGTATCAATGCAAAAAAAAGTTTTAAAAATTGCAGTTTTTTCAGGAGCAGTGATTTTAATAATGCTTAAAGTGAAACAATAAAACTGTAATATTCCTTTCAATTTTGTACCTAGGGGGTGTCTATAGTATGCCTATAAAGGGGTGCATGTTTCCCGTGTTTAAAACAGTCTGACAGCAAAATGAAATTTCTAAAGGAAAAAAAAAGTAATTTAAAGCTACTCGCGGCTACAATGAATTATTGGTCAGCAATACACATAAAAGTTCATTGATAAAAACGGCATTGGGTTTTTCCAAACCCGAACCAATTTATTTTTTTTTTTAAAGTGTGGGGGTCCCCCTAAACTCCATACCAAGCCCTTCAGGTCTGATATGGATATTAAGGGGAACCCCGCGCCAAAAAAATAAAAAAATGGCGTGAGGCTCCCCCTCAAAATCCAGGAATTTTAAGGGGAACCCCGCAGCAAATAAAAAAAAAAATCCATACCAGACCCTTATCCGAGCATGCAACCTAGCAGGCCACAGGAAAAGAGGGGGGATGAGAGAGCGCCCCCTCCTCCTGAACCATACCAGGCCACATGTCCTCAACATTGGGAGGGTGCTTTGAGGTAGCCATTCAAAGCACCTTGTCCCCATGTTGATGCAGTGGTTGTGGGAGTCTGCGGGTAGGGGGGGTTATCGAAATCTGGAATCCCAGACCCCCAGATCCCGGACCCCCTGTCTGAATTGGTAATGGGATACAAATGTACCCCTACCATTTCACAAAAAAAGTGACAAAAAAGTTAAAAAAGACAAGAGACAGTTTTTGACAAGTCCTTTATTAAATTCTTCTTCTTTGCGCTTCTTCTTCCATCTTCTTTCTTCTGGTCTTCCTTCAATGTTGTTCTTCTTCTCCATCTTCTTCTTCTCCATCTTCTTATTCATCTTCTTCTTCATCTTCTTCTTCCTCTGCTCTTCTCGTCCCGCATCTTGCTCCGGCTTCTTCTCCATGCCGTCTGTACGATCCGCCTCTGTGGGAGTCTTTAGCAGTGCAACGCTTCGCTTCTTCTGACACTTCTTAAATAACGGAGGGCGGGGCCACCCAGTGAGACACAGGGACTTTCCTATAGCGTTGCCTGTGATGTCAGAGGGGGCGAGGTCACCCATTTACGTGAAGATTTTTTTTTCAAATTCTGGTGTGGGGTTCCCCTTAAAATCAATACCAGACCTGAAGGGCCTGGTATGGAAGTTAGGGGGGACCCCCACGCATTTTTTTTTATTTTGGTTCGGGGTTCCCCATGCCATTTTTTCAATGAACAACTTCCAGTACCAGGAAATTGTAACCTCCCAGAGTCTGGAAACACATTGCACAAACCTTTCTTCATCGCCTCCTGAAGATGTTTAATCCTATACTCCCTCTGCGAAGGTAGGATGAGTTTTGCAACCTTACCCTTGTAATGTGGATCAAGAAGGGTTGCCAGCCAGTAATGATGCCTCTCCTTGATACCACAAATACTAGGGTCTTTTTTCAGACTTTGCAGAATCAGGGAGGCCATGCAGCGTAAGTTTGTAGACGCATTAAATTGTGAGTCCTCTGGGTCACTGAGGATGACGTTGTCAGCAACTACCTCCTGCCAACCACGTACAACTCCTTGGGTTTCTGGGGACTGAAAACTATCCCTTGAAGACTGCTGCTGAGCGAGAGCTTCCCCCTCACGAGCCGTACCAGGCTGCGTGCCCTCAACATGGGGGGTGCTTTGGGGAAGGGAGGGCCGTGCGGCCCCCCCACCCCAAAGCACCTTGTCCCCATGTTGATGAGGACGAGGGCCTCTTCCAGACAACCCTGGACGTTGGTTGTCGGGTCTGTGGGCGGGGGGCTTATAGGAATCCGTGAGCCCCCTTTAATAAGGGGGCCCCTGGATCCTGGCCCCCCACCCTATGTGAATGAGTATGGGGTACAATGTACCTCTACCCATTCACCTGTGAAAAAAATGTAAAAAAAACACAACACACAAGGGTTAAAACTAGTTTATTGCACAGCTCCAGGGGTCTTCTTCCGTCTTCGGGGGTCTTCTCGCCAGACTCCTCCTCTATCTTCTGCTAGCTCTTTTACTAGTGGAGGAGCCCGGCTTTCTTCTTCGTCCCCACCCTCTTCTTCCGACTTTGGGGGTCTTGTCCCCCTATTCGGGGGTCTTGTCCCCCTCTTCGGTTCTTCTTGCCAGGCCTCCGTGCCTTCTTCTAGCTCTTTTACAAGCAGTGGCCCGGTCTTCTATCGCCGCCTTCTGTTCTTCTGGTCTTGAGCTGTTGACTCATCGCTGTCTCTGGCCACAATGACAGGCACGCGACGTGCGGCGACTTTTATAGGGACATCGCTGGGTGATGTTCCCGCCCATTATGATATCACAGTCCCAGCATCCTCTGGGACTGTGACATCATCCCGGACTTTTGGGTAAAAAAAGTCCGCCGGAGCCCACACACGGGGGGATTGTTTGATCGTGTGTACGCGGCATAAGTGAACTGTGTTAGTGGTGGGAGGCAAAATTGAGATGAAAGTTCTACAAAGGGTTGTATGGAGGTTCCTTGGTATAGGTCTTTTAATAGAGTGATTCCCCTTTTTTCCCATATGCTCAGGTCAAGATGTGGGATAAAATGGTAGAGGACAGAAATAAGAACAGGTATTTTACACAGGGAACCCTTCCCTGGTAAGGAGAGTAGAGTGTCTAGTCATATTTTGATGGCTGCTTGTACGGTTGGGACCAATGACCTAGGGGGCGGCACCCCCAGTTTGAAAGCAAGTAATACTGTGCTAAAGTCTGTATGTAAGCTCGTATTAGCTTCCATGCGTACCCATGTTTTGAGCTTGGGAGGATTCCACCAATATTTGAGTTGATCCACCACACAGGCTTGGAAATATGCTCTGATATTGGGAATCCCCACCCCCATTGTTTCCTGTGTCTAGTCATAATATTAAGTGAGCATCTCGGGTGTTTATAGTTCCATACGTACTGTGTAACGAGCTTTTGAGTGGATGTGATGAAGTTATTTGTCAGAGGGATAGGTAGGGTGGTAGTATTAGCATTTTTAGGGTCACTATTCTCCCAGCTGTGGAGAGATCATGTTTTTTTAGTTGGGACAGTTGATGGGTTAGGGATTCCAAGAAGGGCTTGTAGTTGTGTTTATAGAGTTGTGAGGTCTGTGGCGTGAGGTGTATACCCAGATACCATAGTGAGTGTGAGGCCCACTGGAAGGGGAAGGTTCTAGTCAAAACTGATTGTAGGGGGGGGGGGGGGGGATGTTGATTCCTAAGATTTGGGATTTGGTCGCATTTAGTTTATAGTAGGATACGGCACTAAATTCTTCCAGGAGTGTCCATGTCATTTGAAGAGATGGGGTTAGAGAGTGTAAGCATGACATCATCCACAAATAGGCTGATTTTATGTTGAGTCCCATGTTATGTTGAGATGCCAGTTACCTTAGGATGGGATCGGGTTTATTCTGCCAATGGTTCCATGAGGAGCATGAAAATTATGGGCGATAGTGGGCACCCTTATCTAGTTCCATTGGTTATGTTGATTAATTTGGAGGTAATGCCCGAGGAGAGGACTGTGGCGGAGGGGTTAGAGTAGAAGCACAATATAGCTGTCTGCAACCATCCCTGAATGCCAAAAGTGTCTAGGACAGCTTTAAGACATCCCCAGTGGACCCGATCAAATGCCATCTCTGCATCCAAGGAGAGGAGCAGAGAAGGCGTTCGAGAGGACCCAGCCCGGGAGATCAGGTTAACAAGTCGCCTGGTGCCATCTGGGGCTTGGCAGTCAGGGACAAAGCCCACCTTATAAGGGTGTATAAGACTAGGTAGGATACCTTGGAGTCTCGGTGCTAACAGTTTGGCATAAATCTTTATGTCTGTGTTGAGGAGCGAGATAGGCCTATAATTAGCCGTAGCGACAGGATCTTTACCAGGCTTTGGAATAGTTACTATCACTGCTCTCAACATCTCGGGTGGGAAAGATCCAGAGGAGGAGGCAAGACTGAAGACTGTTTGTAAGTGCGGAGCTATTTAGTTCGAGAGATATTTGTAGTACTCAATGGAAAAACCGTCATCACCAGGAGACTTGTGGTTCGGGAGTTTCTTAATAATTGAGCTGATTTCTTGGGTAGTAAATGGTTGGGAAATAGACTGAAGTTGATCGACCGATAAACTAGGGAGCTTTGATTTCATCAGGAACATGTTGAAAAGTTCCTGAGAGGGTTGAGGAGTAGATATGTCACTCTGGGGGTCATAGAGGGATTGGTAATAATCAGCGAAAGCATTAGCGATGTCTTTGGGGTTAAATAGGGTTTTGTGAGATATTGGATGGGTAATTGATGTGAAAGTTTGTTTAGCCTGCTTTAGCTTGACTTTTTCGGCTAGCCAAGCACCAGCTTTGTTATGGAGACCATAATAGTTGGCCTTAAGATATTTCATGTGGTTCTCAAATTTGTATAATAGAAGGGAGCGCAATTATTGCCTATCCTGAAGTATTTCAGTAGTTAAGGTATGGGTTGGGTTTGTTTTGTTGTGCTCTTCTTTGGTTGCTATGGAGTGGAGTAGGTCGTCTATCTGCCTCATCCTCTGTTTCTTGGCGTAAGATGCTAACTTTTTCAGTATCCCTCTCATGTAGGCTTTATAGGTACACCATAGCGTGTACCTACTAAGCTCCAGGGAATCATTACATTGAAAAAAAAGTATGGTGTTCCTGGACCACAGTTTGGTACAATCTCTTGTCTGCCAAAAGGGAGGCATTGAGTCACCATGGGGGGGGGGGGGAGTTGCGAAGTTTATCATCAAATGCTAATGTAATTGGGGCATGGTCTGACCAAGAGATTGTACCAATATCAGTTCTGATGACATTTTGTAAAGTCACTTTATCAGCTAAGAAAAAGTCAATACGTGAGTATGAGGCATGTGCAGCCGATAAGAAGGTGAAGTCTTTCTCTGATCCATGAAAGCACCTCCAGATGTTGTATAACCCAAGCTGGTTTAGAAGAGGTGCTATGGTGTGCGCAGGTCTTTTGGCAGGGGTGCTAGAGTCCATTTCAGGATCAAGAGCAACGTTAAAGTCTCCACCGATCAATAAAGTCCATTGTTGTTCTTCCAAGGCCTTTGTGAGCAGAGGGAGAAGAAATTTCCGCGGTTTAACATTAGGCGTAAATGTTAACCAGCGTGAACTTAGTTTGATTCAGTTCACACATAAGGATGAGGTAACGTCCCTGGGGATCTGCAATGGTACAGAGGTGGTGGAAATTGACAGAGTCTTTAATCGCAATCAAGACCCCACAGGCCTTTTTTGGACCATTGGACATATACAGGTGAGGGAAGTGTGGGAAGTTCAGACGTGGGCACTTGTCTATCGCAAAGTGCGTTTCTTGGGCAAAAATGATGTCTGCCTTAAGTGAGCGGGCTTCCTTGAGGAGGGCATTGCGTTTAAAAGGGCTGTTAAGCCCTTTGGTGTTAAGGGACATTATCTTCAAAGCCAGTATGGCTGGTAAGTAAACGCTAGGAGATTGTCATCTGTGAGGGCATCATGTAGGGAAGGAGTAGGAAGTACCTGAGGTGCATAAGAGTCAGCTTCGTGGGGACAAATCCATCTGGAACTGGAGTGATCATGACAATCTTCTGAAGTAGAGGAGAGGAGAGATAGGGTCCACGTATTAGAGTAGGTGTAGTTGTAGGTTAGACCACGGTTGGAGGCTTTCTTTTCTGTGGTTAGTATCCAAGACGGTGACTAGAAGGGTGCAGAGGGCCAAAGTATATGTTAGGCAGGGGGAGAACAAAAAGAACCTGTTAAATTCCTGACCATGCAGGCACAATGGGTGCTAAGCCGCTATAGGGATAGTGCGGATAAACTAGCATTGCAACGTACTAAACTATGAAGGGGTGTAAAACACAGTGAACAAGTGAGCTCCTGGCCTCACTTTAATGCGGATGTAAGGACAGGTAGAGGTATTTCCAGTAGAATAATAACAGTTCAGGTCCATTCAGATTGTAGGTGTTTAGGCGTGAGTGGAGCCGGAGGCTGCGTGTCCGGTGGGAGAAGCTGCCATTGCTTGAATAGCTGAATACCTTTTGCCACACTATAGATGGGGTAGGAAACCCCCAACGTAAATAATGCTGTTGGTGCGCAGGATTTTTTGAGAGAAGTGAGCTTTTTCCTATTTATAGTCTGCTGTGATATGTCCGTAAATATAAATAAATAAGATACCCATGAACTCCTCCGGGATTGCTGGGCTCTGTTTGGCCGCTGCCATGACGTGTTCCTTCACGTGATAATAGTGTATGTGAGCCAGGGTATCTCTAGGAGCAGTATCTGGTAACAATTTGGGTTTGGTTACCGTATATGGTGCGCTCTGTCAACACAAAGTTCGATGTCACTTAGGGCCGGGATCAAGGCTTTCATAAGGCGCTGCACAAAGTTAGTGAGCTCATTAGGGGGTATGGTTTCAGGAATACCTCTGAATTTGATGTTATTTCTTCTGGAGCGGTCCTCCAGTTCCGCCATTTTGTTTTGTAGGCGTTGGAGTTCAGCTTCTTGATCAGTGTATGCATCCACCAAGTCATTGTGTGCGACCTACAGTTCCGCCATTTTAGTTTCCAAATGTTGAATTTTACCCGCATGAGATTACACCACATCATTTAATGGGCCAAACATATCCGAGAAATCACTATGTAGTGTTCTCCGCAGAGATACCAACATATTTTTCATTATTTGCTCTGAGATTGGCTGTTCCATCACAGGGAACATCTTTATTGTGGTTCCTTGTGTAGCAGTCTGCATTGCGGCCTGTTCTGTGGCCTGCTGCACAATAGGGCTCAGTTTTCTAGCTGCAGAAGGGTAGGAATTACTCCTGTGACGCAGTTCTGCTATGAGCTTGGGTTTTTTTTTTTTTGTTTTTTTTTTATTTACTTATTTTTTTATTATATTTTTTTCTTTTTCTTTTTCTTTTTTATTTTAATGGTCCAAGCTCTTGTGAGACTGTAAGCTGCTGCTTACTGAGCCCACAAAGGGCTGCCCGAGACATGGCATCTGCAAAAAGCAAGGGGGGGGAAATGCGTATGTTTAAGGTAAGTTGCAAAGGAAGGAGGGGATAGATGCGTTTGGGTAGATAAGATGAAAGGCGGAAGGAAAACAAGAAGAACAGGACTAGAAAGACAGCCATAATGACAGTTGGTTTGCGTTCGAGCGCTGTTGAGTGTGACTTTAGAAAACTCAAAAGAATACGTGACAACCGAGGTAAGCCAGGAGGTGACTGGCTAGGTAACCGATAGCTCAGGTGTCCGTCTGTGCTTGGCACAGACTAATGAACCAGAGCCCCCCAGGGCAGACTGGGGCGGGTGGCTGAAGTCTGGTATTCTAAGTAGGAATGTTGCGATCTGTAGTTTATTGACGTGTGTTTGGTCCTCTTGCACTCCCAGCAAGTATGGAGACTAGGCGACCTTGCCTGCTTATTGAAGGCTTCTGCTTCGAAAAGGGGAGTGAAGTGCACAGAAGTATGTGACAGTTGCTAATGCCTCAGGAGCAGGTCAAATTCTGTATGTGAAGTAAAAATATGTAGTGAAAGAGAGTGTTTAAGAAAAAGGGGGAATCCTATTGAACTACACACCTGACTTTATGCCCTAGTTGTGAAGTTGACTGGTTGGGGTCAAGAACTGAGTTGACCGGGAGCCTGTAGTAAGGTGACATGAGAATTTCGTTTTGACAAGGGGGATTGCAAAGAGCTGTTTGGGGCAAAGCTGGCCCCCTGGTGAAGATGCAAACCCTCAACAATGTTTTTTTTTTTGGGAGATACTGTCCAACCTGGTGCAGGGCGGACTAACTGGTGGTCTAACTGGCCTAAAAAAGGGGAAAGCGACAGAGAAAATGATGAGCAGCCGTGTTGCTACTGGAGATGATGAGTGGCAGTTTGAGCCACTTGCTGAAATGCTTGCAGCGATTGCAAGGAAGCAGCCTTTTTTGAATTATAAATTGAATTACAAGTGTGTAGTAATGAGGTGAGCAGCCGTGTTGCTACTGGAGATGAGTGGCTGTATTGAGCCATTGCAGAGATGCTTGCAGCAATTGCAAGGAAGCAGCTTTATTTGAAAGGTGAAAGCAATGTTTTATGGAATTATAAGTGTGTAGGAATGAGGTGAGCAGCAATGTTGCTACTGGAGACGATTGGCAGTTTTGAGCTAAATGCAGAAAGACTTGCACCGATTGCAAGAACGCAGCCTTGTTGAAAGGCGAAAGAAAAGGTTATAGAGGAAATGTGATTATGTAGTAATGACCATGCGCAACACTGAGCAAATTGGTGGAGGGAATTGTGTATAATCATGCACGGATAGACTGAGAACGTGAAACGTAAGTACTGCTGAACTCGTACTGTCGATGTGACTAGTTTTTACCGAGCTGGGTGCAAGCACCGGTGGAATAGCCTGTGAAAGATATGACTCGTTTGAGTTGGTGATGCAACAGGATTCGGCTCGGTTGTTTAGAGTTTGTGTTTGGTAAGGACTCGAATCATTGCGCCGATGCTGCGACTACACTCAAATCCTCCGTAGATGCAACTGAGAGGCTTGTATGTTGGATCCGACTGTATCGCAGATTATATGGCTGGGTTCGTATTGATTGAATGGTGATGGTGGTTGAAGGGGCTGGTGATTGCCGAGGATCCGAAACATAGAAGCAAAGTTGCGACTAGATTTGAAACGACCGTAGATGCGAGGTGACTAAGGGGCTCGTATGTCAGATCTGACCGTATCGCTGATGGTATGGCTGGGTTCAGATCAACTGAATGGTGATGGCGGATGAAGGGGCTTGTGATTGCCAAGGATCCAAAACATAGAAGCGAAGTTGCGACTAGATTCGAAACGGCCGTAGATGCAAGGTGACTGAAGGGCTCGAATGTCGGATCTGACCGTATCGACCATGAAGTGAATGTTTCATAGGGGTTGCAACTGGCTCAAGTAAACCCACGTTGGTATGAAATACATGAAAGATGACATAGAAAGACTTATGATGGCGTAAGTTTGACTTGTGAAACGAACATGATAACGCAACGATTCGAGTTTAGAAGGAGCGGTAACAACAAAGACCTACCTGCGACAGTGAGTGTGTAGCGGTCCGAGCATGGGACAATTGATGAAAATATACGTCTGATCTCGAAAGCACAACTACGCGGACACGCACTGAGTTGTCAGAGTCAGCCTCTGCAATGCATCTGATACGAATCAGTTTGAAAAATGTCTGAGATGAATCCAATATAAAATGGTAGTAAGGAGTATCTGATACAAATTGGTTGTAGAGTGTATGCCATTCCTTACTGTGAAACTGAACACCTATCAACCACCCATCCCCCCAGGCTAGTCAAGCGCAGAAAAGGCACCAGGCGGGTTTAATTACACCTCAATCAGCCACAGAAACCCATACAAACAATATATGTTTATCTCAAAAATGGATGAGATGGCAACCCCATGGACAGTGAATTTTATAACCAGTGAAGCCTATGGCGAGTGATATCGGGGAACGACCGACAGCAGCTCGGAGGCTTGGATCTATGAATGAATCGTATGTTTAGTAGAACGAATTTACAAATGTAGTATGCCCGTGCTGAATGATGTAGAGCGTTAACAACTCAGAGACAGGTTTTTGTGAAAGGGGTGTAGGATAGTAAGCATAATAAACCGCAAGTTTGCACATGATACTACCTGCGACCGTGAGTGGAAACCGCAGACGAAGAGCATGAACGAAGAAGCCGAAGTGCACCTGCGATTGAATGCACGGACTGACGAACACAAGCTGAGCTGGGAAGAGTCGGCCCCCTGACATGCAATACCTCGCACTGGAACCGACACAGAGCGTTGTGGGTGGTCTGGTTAAATACCCTCTGGGCTCCTCCCATAATTACAGGCCACCATACTGGCCTTTATATATATATAAAGAAGAGAAGCCCATAATGCCCATAATGCCCATAATGCACTGCAGTCTGTCTAATATATATATATATATATATATATATATATATATATATATATATATATATATTAGACAGACTGCAGTGCATTATGGGACGTTGGCCCTCGAATTTCCTATGAACGCCCCATAATGTTTGTTCTTCAGCGAACAGACGAATACACGATGTTCGAGATAAACTCATGTTCGACCTGAACATCAAGCTCATCTCTAGTACCAATGAATTGGAGAAAAGCCAATGTAGCAGCAATATTTAAAAAGGGCCCAAAATACATCCCTGGGAATTACAGACCAGTTAGCCTAACATCAGCTCTTGGAGTGGTGTGTCTGGACTTTGACACAGTTCCCCTTAAATGTTTACTGTACAAAATAAGGTCCATTGGCGTGGACCATAGGGTGAGTACATCGATTGAAAACTCACTACAAGGGCAAGTTCAGAGGGTGGTGATAAATGGGGAATACTCGTAATGGTCAGGGGTGGGTAGTGGGGTCCTGCAGGGTTCTGTGCTGGGACCACCTGGCAGACACAAGCAATCACACCATTCCATCTTAGGTATAAGATCAAAAGGGCTTCTCCAGCCATCAGGTAGATCTATGTACTAGCTCATAGCCTGCGATGGTTCGAAGGCTTGGATCCAAGACACAGATTCCATTCCACAACGACCTGATCCATGTGTATGGGGAATAACTACTATACATTAGAGTCACTGCGAATGTAGATATACTACAATGTTTGCAGTGGGACTACTTTGTCCTATGTGGATCACTGGCTGTCATTTGTCATTAGCTGTTTGGTCTGATGCCTATGCGTGGCTCTGACAGACATATCTCTCTTTTCATGATTGAGTTATGATCTCTCCATATGGGTGGAGCTTTAACACGTGGGATATAAGCTACAGATTTGGAACTCGTAAGCCCTTTGTCCCTGAAGAAGATTTGCATTTTGTTTTTTTGAAACGCATTGGAAATTCTGTTTGTCTGACAGGTTTTGGGCTTTCTTTTCAGCTGTTTCTATTTCTGCTCCCAATATATCTGTTTGTTGCTTTTATTTCCACTCTGATGTCATACATTTTTTATCAATGTTCTATAAATTTGTACGCTTTGTACTAAAATACTGTTTGTGGTCCATTTAACTTCTTGACGTCCACGCTATAGCTAAATGACGGCCATAGGGCAGACCTGAATTTCTGGGAGGCTGTCAAATGATGGCCTCCCCTGTGCATGCTCCCTGCGCTTTGATCACCGAGTCACTGAGACTCGGGTGATCACTGATCCGAGAAAGGGGCCGGTCCTGGCCCCTTACCATGTGATCAGCTGTCAGCCAATGACAGCTGATCACATGATCAAAACAAAAGCTCAGTGATCTATTTTTTTCTCCTCACGCTGAGAGCGGAGGAGAAAAAAAGCTGACACCAGCTCATCTGAAAGGGACATCAGTCCCGAAGAGGAAGAGGCAATTATGCCTCATCTATGCCACCTGCCATTGCCACCTGACAGTGTCCACAGTGCCCACAAGTGCCACCTATCAATGCCCACCAGTGCCACCTATCAGTGCCACCTAGAAGTGCTGCCTATCAATGTAACCAATCAGTGCCCATCACAGCCACCCATCAGTGCCCATCACTGCCACCTATCGGTGCCCATCAGTGCCGCCTCATCAACGTACATCAATGACGGACAAAAATTACATGTTTTAAAATTTTATGACAAAATAAAATACCGCAGAGGTGATCAAATACCACCAAAAAAAAAGCTCTATTTGTGGGAAAAAATTATACAAATTTCATTTGGGTACAGTGTAGCATGACCTCGTAATTGTCATTCAAAGTGCATCAGCGCTGAAAGCTGAAAATTGGTCTGGATAGGAGAGGGGATGTGGTCCACAATCAGTACAGTCAGCGAGTTGCGGCAAATATCTTTTTCAGTACTCCAGGGATAAAACGACAATTCTCCCACTCTACAAGACTCTGGTCCGGCTGCACCTAGAGTATGCTGTCCAGTTTTGGGCACTAGTCCTCAGGAAGGATGTACTAGAAATGGAGCGAGTACAAAGAAGGGCAACAAAGCTAATAAAGTGTCTGGAGGATATTCGTTATGAAGAAATGTTGCGAGCACTGAACTTGTTCTCTCTGGAGAAGAGATGCTTGAGAGGGGATATGATTTCAATTTACAAATACCATACTGGTGACCCCACAATAGGGATAAGAAAAATTCTCGGAAGGGAGTTTAACAAGACACGTTGCCACTCATTAAAATTAGAAGAAAAGAGGTTTAACCATAAACTACTTATGCCACATACACACGACCGGACTTTTTGACAGCAAAGATCTGACAGAGCAAATCCGTCGGAAAATTTGTGTGTGGGCTCCATTGGACCTTTGCTGTCCAAAAATCTGACGGACTTAGAACATGTTTCAAATTTTTTCACCGGAACTCCGCCGGACCCAGTTCCTATCGAAAAAATCTACTTGTGTGTATGCTAGTCCGACGGATGAAAACCGGCGCTAGGGCAGCTATTGGCTACTGGCTATGAACATCCTTATTCTAGTCTGGTCATACGTCATCACCTTTGAATCCCTCAGACTTTGGTGTGATTGTGGGTGGCCAAGTCCGTTCATTTGGAAATGTCAGTTGGAACTCTGCTGAAAGTCCGTCGAGAAGAACATGGGACCTAGTCCGTCGAAAACTCCGGTCGTGTGTACGTGGCATAAGAGTGTTCTTTACTGTAAGAGCGGCCAGGATGTGGAGCTCCCTTTAACAGGTAGTGGTCTCAGTGGGGGGCTTCTATAGTTTCAAAAGACTATTAGATAAGCACCTGAATGACCACAACATACATGGATATATAAATTAATACTGACATATAATCACACACATAGGTTGGACTTGATGGACTTGTGTCTTTTTTCAACCTCACCTACTATGTAACTATGTAATTTTGTTAAACCTCCCACAAGTGCCCATGCTGTTTTCTTGTACAGTTTCTCCACCATTTGATGAGGAGGGCAGAGCTCAGCAAGTGGCACCCCCAGGAAAAAACATTATGCTTAGTGCATTTGCCTTTTCTGCTCCCCCTTCTTGGCCCAGCCGTGATACTACTAAAAATTATTTTCAGTAGACAATCCTTTGTATTGTAACTGGTACTTAGGCATTTAATAGGGAACCACTGGTCTAATATCCTACACTATGATTGGTAAGTTAGTTTCTTTATTAGCATCTCCCTCCCTGTAAACGCATGGTGAGTTTTGAAGGCATATGTGTAATGGACAATGGACTGGTCCAGGTTCCACCCTGTTTTTTTTTCTTGGATACTCACGTACCTGTCATTTGGAGATACTCTGCCATCTTGTGCCATTCACTGCCCTGGCCTCCACACATAAGGTTTCCGTTACATCAGAGGGGGGTTGGGTCACCCATACCTCATTGGGGAAGCCCGGCTTCCCCACTCACGTCAGAGGGGGGGCGGGGTCCGGTGACGGGTGGCCCCGCCCTCCGCATATAAGAAATGTCAGGCCGCCGAGATCCCCCAGTGTCTCCTCCGTGGAGACAGAAGATGAATGGATTTTCTGCGCTGGATCAGATCAGCCATCGCTGGAGAGATGATCATCCGTCGCTGCATAGCAAGAGTGGATTAACACCGCTGGAATCTTTTTTTATTTTTTATTTAATTAATTTCATTTAATTTAATTTTAAGGACTTTTTCAAAAGTGTGTTTGTCTTATTTAACTATTTTTTATACTTTCTTTGTGAAATGGTAGGAAAAGTACCCCCTTACCATTTCAAACAGGGGGGCGGGATCTGGGGGTCCTCTTGTTAAAGGGGGCTTCCAGATTCTGATTAGCCCTCCGCCCGCAGACCCCCACAACCACTGGCCAGGGTTGTGGGGATGAGGCCCTTGTTACCATCAACATGGGGATATGGTGCTTGGGGGGGACCCCAAAGCATCCTCCCAATGTTGAGGGCATGTAGCCTGGTAAGGTTCAGGAGGGGGGGCACTCTCTCGTCCCCCCTCTTTTTCTGTGGCCTGCCAGGTTGCGTGCTCCAATAAAGGGTCTGTATGGATTTTTAGGGGGAACCCCACATCAATTTTTTTTTCAATTTGACGCAGGGTTCCCCTTAATATCCATACCAGACCTGAATGGCCTGGTAGTTGAATTTGGGGGAACCCCACACTTTTTTTTGTTATCAATGACTTTCAATGAGTGTTCTCTGTATTACGGGAGTCGACAATTCATTATAGCCGCGAGTGATTTTAAATTACCTTTTTCCTGCAGAAATAACACTTTGTGCAGGGACAGTTCTAAACATGGGAAACATGAACCCCTTTACAGGCATACTATAGACACCCCCCAGGTACGAAATTTAAAGGAATTTTTAAAACTTTTTTTTTGCATTGATACATGTCCCCTGGGGCAGGACCCAGGTTCCCAAACACTTTTTGGGACAGTAACTTGCATATTAGCCTTTAAAATTAGAACTTTAGATTTTGAAATTTGGAGTCCCATAGACTTTAATAGGGTTCTAAAGTTCACACGAAGTATGCTATATAGAGTTTAGCAGCTCAGTCGAATCTTCTTTATACATTCGACAGACACCATAAGTCTTCAAAGACAGATTCGACCGTAATTCATGTGGATTTTCGGACGAATGCAGTTTTTGAACGAAAAACAAAATAAATAAAAACTAATTTCGGGAGTAACTAAATAAATTGATTTTTCGGACGAAAACGAAATTTCGAAATTAAATATTTCACTCTGCACATGTCTAGGTGATAGGAGCCTTTTTGGGGTTTCTGGAAAGGTCATACCTGGAGACCTTATTGACGTATTTTCCTTATGGATGCAGTAAATAAAATTGCCGCATTAATGTACAGGTGCATCTCATAAAATTAGAATATCATCAAAAAGTACATTTATTTTAGTAATTCAGTTCAAAAAGTGATACTCATATATTTCAAGCATTTCTTTCTTTTAATTTCGATTATTATAGCCTACAGCTACTGAAACCCCAAAATTCAGTATCTCAGAAAATTAGAATATTACCAAGTTCTGCTGGAAAATGAAATCAGCATCTCCATAAGCTTGTCAGCAGAGGGCAGCATGACATGTTCTAGAATTTCCTGGTAGAGGGCTGTGCTGACTTTGTACTTGATAAATCACAGTGGACCAACACCAAGAGATGAAAAAAGAAACTGCACTACGGAATTAATAATACTTCTGGGGAGGTCTGAAAAAGAACTATTGGAAGCCGCAAGTCTGCTGTTCACCAAAAATACAGAAAAAAAATAAAGAGAAAGTAATGAATTGCGCTAACCTATAAAATTAATATAAATGTGTAAATGAACCACAAATTGTATCTTTAGGGTCCTTTCACACGGGGCGGATCAGTTCTGATCCGCCCCGTGGATATCCGTTTGCTCAGCGGGGATCACTCCGTCGATCCCCGCTGAGCAGGGAGATGACAGGTCCGTCTCTGCACACTGTGCAGGGACGGACCTGTCACAGCGCCGCTATCCCCTATGGGAGATCGGATGACGACGGACCGCAGTGCCCGTCGTCACCCGATCCGATCCGCAGACGGATGGAAAAATAGCTTTTTTCTCCGTTACACTTTTTCGGATCGGAGCGGGTCGGATGTCAGCGGACATGTCACCGCTGACATCCGACGCTCCATAGAGCTCTATGGAGCACCCGTTCAGGTCCGCCTGAAAAACTGACAGGCAGGCCTGAACGGGACGTCAGTGTGAAAGGGGCCTCAGAGCTCTATTCGACAAACGGAATCAGATTACACCAGTCACATAAATGTCTCAAGACCGAGTGAACCTGGACCCCTCACCTTATGCTGTTCCCAACCCTACCCAAATATATAATAATAATAAAAAATAAAAATAATGCCTCATGTAAAAACACAAATTAAACCAGAAATTAAAAACACTGATTATCACAAGTGAAATAATTATAATCCAAAAATTGATGTATGAATAAAGTTTAAAAATTATAAATGAAGTCCAACATAAATTTCAGACCACCCGTAATGAGAGTGAAACGCACAAGAAATCCAAATGAGATTCTTCAAACGACAAACGGAATCAGATTACACCTCCTTTCTATTTTTTATGTGCCATTGTACTGATCGCAGAGCTTTGTCGGAGGGGAGGATTTGGAGAGGACTACATTGTGGAGATTATAAGATCAGGGATGGTCTGACGGCGTGAGAGTCTGCATATCGTGTTTACACCCTTTGTGACCCTCTGTTATGGGGGGTCATGTTCTGGTAAGGAGTCAATCTCTATAAAGGTGGTGGTGGATATAACACGGCTCACATGTTTGAAGAATCTCACTTGTATTTGTTGTGTGTTTCACTCTCATCACGAGTGGTCTGCAATTTATGTTGGACTTCATTTATAATTTTTGAACTTTATTCATACATCAATTTTTGGACTATAATTATTTCACCTGTTATAATTTGTGTTTTGGATTTCTGGTTTAATTTGTGTTTTTACACGAGGTATTATTTTTATTTTTTATTATTATTTTATATTTTGGTAGGGTTGGGTACAGCATAAGGTGAGGGGTCCAGGTTCACTCGGTCTTGAGACATTTATGTGACCGGTGTAATCTGATTCCGTTTGTCGAATAGAGCACTTAAGATACAATTTGTGGTTCATTTGCACATTTATATTCATTTTATAGGTTAGCGCAATTCATTATTTTCTCTTAACCTGGATTCTGTGCCTTTCCACTCTTCCTCCAGACTCTGGGACGTCGATTTCCAAATGAAATGCACAATTTTCCACAGTCTGTGATTATTTGGAGAGCCATGTCATCCTCTGGTGTTGGTCCACTGTGTTTTATCAAGTCAAACGTCAGCGCAGCCCTCTACCAAGAAAATTCTAGATCACTTTGTGCTTCCCTCTGCTTCCCTCTGCTGTCCAGCTTTATGGAGATGCTGATTTAATTTCCCAGCGGGACTTGGCACCCACACTGCTAAAAGTACCAATACCTGGTTTAATGATTATGGCATCACTGTGCTTAATTGGCCAGCAAACTCACTGACTTAAGCCCCATAGAGAATCTGTCAGGTATTGTCAAGAGGAAGATGAGACACCAGACCCAACAATGCAGACAAGCTTAAGGCCGCTATCAAAGCAACCTGTGCTTCCATAACAACTCAGCAGTGCCACAGGCTGATTGCCTCCATGCCACGCCCTACTGATGCAGTCATTTATGCAAAAAGAGCCCCAGACAAGTATTGAGTGCATATTATACTGTACATGGATATACTTTTCAGTTAGCCAACATTTCTGTATTAAAATTAATAATAATATGTAAAATTAAAATTTTCTGAGATACAAAATTTTGGGTTTTTACTAACTTTAAGACATTATCATCAAAATTAAAATAATGAAATGCTTGAAATATATCACAATATATCATATGTTTAAGGCATCTATATAAAATGTGAGTTTCAGTTTTTGAATTTAATTAGTGAAATAAATTTACTTTTTGATGATATTGTATGTTTGTGAGATGCACCTGTAAGTTCATATTGAGATAAAAAATAAATAAATATATATATATATATATATATATATATATATATATATATATATAAATAGTCCATATCGTAATGAAATCACAACAGTCCTAAAGTGATCAATGTAAAGATAATGATTACGAATAGTGTGTTTCCATCTTTCATTAGAAAACACCAGTGCTGTGCCATCACCTTAAGTGAAAAAAAGACTCTTACCAGACTAAGCGGACTCTTATTGATAAAAGAGTTACATGCACTTATATTAAATGGAGTATAAATTAATCTGATGACTATCCACAAGCTGCAGATCAACATGGTTGCTCATACTAGTATCTCATCTGACCCGAGAAGACATCTCATGGGAACATAGAAAAAAGAGCAAGGACAACCACATATCGTAAAACCATTGGCCCAGCTGAGATCTGATAAAGTAGCCATGTAAGAAATGACCATGGTCATTTCTACACCTATCATGAAAAAAATACTGTTTTTTCATGTATGGTTTGCTTGAATTAAAGTGGCCACAGAATGCAACCTTTTCTTTGAAAGTTTCATAGTTTCATAGTTTCATAGGTTGAATAAAGACACCAGTCCATCCAGTTCAACCTGGTCAAAGTCAATGTAAACTTGTGTTATTTGACAACTTTTGGTCTGCTTTGGTCTTTTAAATATGCCATTGGAAGTGTTTTGTTATATCTTCTCAACAAGTAGACAAATGTCAGAAATTCAGAGCTGCACAGTGTCTTCTTGACTTTGCTTTTGTTATCTTGAGGAGTCTAATCAGTTTGTAGTGTCATGGCTGATTGATTACAATATGTCCATGTATTAATACACCTAGCTTGTCCCTCAGGACAGGCAACCTCTTGTTCCTGCTCACAGAGGGGTTACTAAAATTGGAGAGTGCCAAATGTGGTGCAGCATAGAAACGAATCAGTTTCCAGTTTTATTTTTGTCAAAGCTTAACCACTTCCCACCCAAGGTATGTTGTATGACCTCCTGGATTTTGAGTGGGGATATCTGAATGATACCTGCAGCTACAGGCATCATCCAGATATCAGTGATTCCCTGCAGCATAAGAACAATCATAGCAGCAGTTCAGCCAATTGATCATTCTTACAGGTGGCGGGAGGGGACGTCCCCCTCCTCCCGCCGCCCTCCGGTGTGTTGCGATTGAGACGAGCCGGAAAAGGAATCCACCGGTGCCAGAAATAAAGCATAGAGGTTTCCAAGGGACAAATGGTCTCCAGAAATCTCTATGACCTTAGGGGTCCCAGGCATATGTTGTGATGTCACCTCTGGCCCGGCTCAAGTAAACATTGTCAGGAACTGCTGAAAAGGCCGAGATTGTTTATTTTTTCTTTGATCTTGGTCTTTTCTGCCTAGAGGTAAGATGTGGGGTCTTATAGACCCCACATCTCTTCACAAAGAGGACCTGTCACACACTATTCCTATTACAAGAGATGTTTACATTCCTTGTAATAGGAATAAATGTGATATGTGATAAAAAAGGGAAATTGTAAAAAAAATTCAAATAAAAGAAACAATAAAAAAAGGCGTTTGGAAAATTGCTGCACAAAAACCGTGTGACATAAAAATTTGCAAAGGCCGCCATTTTATTCCCTAGGGTCTCTGCTATAAAAAAAAACATATATTATGTTTGGGGGTTCTGAGTACATTTCTAGAAAAAAAGATGACTTTTACATCAGTGCCAGAATTGGCCTGCATGGGAAGTGGTTAATTTTTTTTTTTTTTTTTTAACAATCTTTTTATTAAAGGTTTCATAGATTGACATTCCACATAAACATATACATACGTAGTGAAACCATAGAAAGGATTACATATCTCATACAGATTCGTAAAAGTGTAAATCATGAGATACAAAAATTAAAAAAAACAGTAATGCCTTCTCTTATAGTAATGTTATATCCCAATGGGCGGGTTGATAGACAATCATATAAATGCAACAAATGGGTGAGACAAAGGCAGAATTTCAGACAAGTCACAACAGAATTAGCAGATATATTCAAGAAACAGTGTGATGACGTCTTTTAAATTTGTCCCATAATGCCCATATTCGAAGAAAGGATTTTAATCTGTCTTCCTGAAACGCTACAGTTTTTTCATATTCAAACGAGTGGTCAACTAGGCTCACAACTTCTGAAACTAAAGGAGATGCATTCGACTTCCATTTTCTTGTAATGCTTAGCCGAGCAGCAAATAGTATATATGTCACCAACGTGCGGTCTGGGATAGGGTATATGTCCAAATCCACCCCTAGGAGAGCTTGTTCTATTCTAAGGGGATTCAAAATTCCTGTCATTTTAGCTATCATCTTGCTTAAAAGGATATGCAGAACCAAAAAATATGTGTCAGATTTCCTATCTGACCGCAACCCCTCCAGCACATGTTCGAACCCTCTCCCGCATATTTCGCTACTATGTAAGGAGTCCTGTACCATCTAAGTCGTAACTTATGTGCGCCTTCCCTAAAGTTGGAGCAACGGGTGGAGCTATAACTACCTTTAATAGCTCAAACCCATTGGTCCGGGGAGATGGTGATATGTAATTCCTCTTCCCATTTGGCCAGCTGATTAAACACTTCAAAATGCATTTTGCCATGTAAGAGATTGTATATGGCCGTAATACCTTTTTTGTGTGCAGATGCGGGTTGCCACAGCTCCCAAATACATTCCGGGAGGCTAAAGTACCCTGTATGTTCTTTAGGAATCATGCTAGTCAGTCTGGCGAAAGTCAGGTATTCAGTTTTAGGAATGCCCTGAGTAGCCATTAAATTCCCAAATGTCCGTATGCGACCCTGTGTAAAAAGTTGGTGAGTAAAACAGAGTCCATAGTTTGCCCAATGTGTTACTTGTAAGTCCGGGGTAAGAAAGGACAAGGCCGAAAGGGGAATAGGGAGATGTTTAAGGTCGATATTGGATGGTTGGTGTTTGTGTAAATAAGCCCAGGCCTGCAATGTAGCATTTATAATGGGATGATGTTTATGTGCTTTAGGATCACCTATCAGTGTGGCATATAGGAGCCCTGGGAGATCCCCCTGCTGAGTTTGTTCTAGCTCACATACATGCCACCGTTTCTTTTCCGGTGCATGGAACCAGATTCTAAGTTGGTCCAGAATAGCCGCCATATGATAATCTCTTAGCTCCGGAACTCCCATTCCTCCCACCTGTCTGTGCTTAACTAGAACTTTGAGACTGCATCGAGCAGGCCTCCGGGAAGTGGTTAATTAAATAAGCTGAAGTTAGAAGTTGATTGGCTACCTTGCACAGCTGTACCACATTTTGCACTCTCCAGTTTTAGTAAATCAACAACCACAGTGTCCAAAGCATGCCTTGCCATTTCCTCTGTGTTGCATCTTTTTCAGAATGTAGAGATCTTGATTAATTGTGCTGCCTGTTTGTGTCTGCGTCAGATCTAAATACTGTTTAGCTCTCATCTGCACCAGCACTAGAGGAAGATGCCTAGAGATTGTGGGATTTGTATTTTCCTTACAGGAAAAGTCAGTTCTTACACTACAGATGTCACACATTAACTTGTGCAGTGCCATGCAGTATACCTCTTGGTTAAACACAATCAGAAACTTCTGACTCTGGAATGCAAAGATTTGCTCTATTATAGGCTATGCATGCAGAGCAACAAATTACACTGTGAAATTATATGTTCATTGCACTTCTTATGCAGGTGAAAAACACAAGATGCAGTTAGGAAAGTTTATAATGTCTTTAATAATATTTTAATTTCTCTTAGATATAGCCATGTTTTTTGACTTTCTACTTGATAATATTGACATTTTTATTGCAAAAAATTAATAAAACACAAAATAAACTTATAACCATAAAAGCCAAGACTAGCATAGAAGTCCTTAAAAAAATATGCTTGAAACACCTATGTGGGTTTCACGCAGTGAATGACCACTGATATTCTGCTGTGATCATAAGGCATCCAAGTAATTAATTATAAACGGTCAGGCAGTCACACTAGGCATTTGCATTGCCATATCCCAGAAAACTCATTAGAGGAAAGAATTACTAGAACTAATTAGCTATTTTTTTTTTTTTTTTTAACACTGCCCATTGTTAAACTGCATCAATCAAAAAGCAATGAAAACCACCAGAGAAATGAAAAGACTTTTGATTAAGATCTGCCATATAACATAGATCAAATAAATTTGGTCTGTGATGTGATACACACAAATATATTTGTATATAGAGGTAAGCAAATACACAAAGATCTGATGCGCATTTCATCTGATCTAATATGTTCTGATCTGCATTTCTTTCAATAAATAACACTGTTTTCTCTGCACATCACACCGCCACCCCCAACCCACACACACACAAAAGGTGCACCGCCTTTTTTCCCCATAGATAGTGGTATAGGATTGCGCATAGGGGAGGCAGTTTTTTTGCAACTTGACTACAAGGCTTTGAAGAAACCTAACCTCCACCATGCTGGTTTTGTCCATATGTTGGCAGGTATAGTGCCCTTTAATTGTTGTCCCTCCTCTGATGTAGTGGGTTTTGTCTATGACATTTTTAATACCTGTTGGTGTGGGTTAAACCTTGCAGTTTGAGTATGGGAACAGGACACCCTTAACCAACATTATTTCGGTCTGTGCCCTGTATGCACGAAAGAGAGAGCCCTTTGTAGGGCAGAAAAGTTAGATCCCCAGATGATGCCTGTTTAGGAGAAACGCGCTGGGAGGGCTCGTTGATGCCACTGCGTTGCCAGATTTTATTTCCATGCTTGTATTTGCCTGTAATATGTGAGTACCCATTTACGCTTTTAATGTTAATAAAAGTTTTAAACGGTATTTCACTATGAGGCTGTATTTTCTTCTTTTTGGCCTATAATATACGTGGAAGAATCGCTGTCCTCAGTCACCCCAAAAGGTGGATAGCCATTTCATCTATTTTTGGGTCATCTCTCTGTCTACCTAACTGGGTCCATTACATCTAGTAAGCCTCCTCTCAAGTGGGGGTGGATTTATGCAAAGTATTCACTGAAGTCACTATAACTTCTCAAGATATTGCACTTGTCACCATATTGTTTCACTTATGGACTCTTAATACGTTCACCTTGGTCGATATACGTATATCAATTTTTTTTTGTATATTTGGATATAGTGTTGTCTAAAACATAGAATCATTAATAGTGTTAATTTATGCAGAGTTTTTTTCACTATTAAAGTTGATTAATTATATTATTTACATTTACATTATTTATTTATTGTCATAATCTAAGCACTGCACCTTTTTTATTATTTCACCATAAAAGCTAGGAGGACTAGAATTGGACATGTAGGAAAAAGGTGTAGGATCCTTGTCACTCCTGACCTTAGCAGGCCTGTGGCTTAGTTCAAGATGGGGTTATATACACTTTTATAACATTATAAACACTTTCTTTTTTATAAGTGGTCATATTCAATATCAATCAGGCAGTTGGATGAAACCCCGCAAAATAGTTTTCCGGAGCCCGGGTCTGCTCTATGACATCAGCTGATGATAGCAGCTGATAGCCTGCTATTAGCTGACTCTGGGTCATAGGACAGCAAAAGTAAGGGCATTATTGTGACCCACAAGAGAAGTATGACCAAAAAAGCTTTGTCCGCACTTCTCTTTTTAGGGGATACAGTTCGTTTGTTGTAAGGAGCCATATTGTATCTGATGATTGATAAGCATATCTCTTAGAGAGAGCCATGGACGGAAAGTAATGTATCAATTGAAAGGTTCTGTAAAGGCCCATTCACACTAGCCCCATGCTAAAATGCTCTGTTTTAGCATGCATGCTGGTTTCCCTTTTGCCATGTGGTGTAGGGGCAGGACAATGCACATCACACTTGTAGAGGACCTGGATTATACAATATTTAGCATCATGCTGTCCCTGGGTCCCGCCTTACTTTTTTCATGGTGTAGCACCCTCCCCAACTTCCAAAGGTCTAATGGTGACCCCCAGAGCCAGGGAGAACTGACACTCCTCCTCAGGGTGCAGGTTACTAGGCATAGTGGGTGTGGTGCAGGATGAAAAGATTGGGCGCCAGTCACCTTTTGTAAAAATGAACAAAGAGAGAGTTTTTATTTCTCTTAACAGAAACGTTGGGGAGAGAGGGTTTAGGGCACAGGACAGATATTTTTGGGGGATATTTATTATAGCAAAAAGTAAAAATAAAATAGACGCACATTCTTTGTTTATAGCAAAAAAAATAAAAACCGCAGAGGTGATCAAATACCACCAAAAGAAAGCTCTATTTGTAAGGAAAAAAAGGACACACATTTTGTTTGGCTACAGCATTGCATGACCGCGCAATTACCAGTTAAAACAACACAGTGCCAAATTGTAAAAAGTGCTCTGGTCAAAAAGGGGGTAAAACCTTCCGAGGCTGAAGTGATTAAATACCACTAAAAGAAAGCTCAGGAAATGACCAGTTAACACATGTAGGCAGGTGAAGAATTCCCCCATTCAGGAGGTGGCACTGTGATGTAATACAGATGGAGTGGAGTTTATCAGAGGGTATTGTCCCCTCATGGACTTCATCAGTGTCTCAGAGGGAGCAGCTCTATAATTGGACAGCTGCAACCTCTGGTGACCTTCAGTAGACATCTTGAGCGAGGGAACCTTTTAAATGCCAAATCATTTTGGTGCGCTTCTGGTGAGTATGTGGCAGGGTCAGGTTCCTAGTGAGGGATAGCTCATGGAAGACACCTTACTCATATATATGCTATGTGCCGACTGCAGGAACATCCTATGCCTAAAGGGGACACTATCCCTAAGGGCTCGTCCACACCAAAATTTCCCCATTCTGGATAGTTTTTTAATGCATGTTTACACAGATGTATTTTCTCCTTTTTTTTTCTTCATCTCATTTCAGTCATTATGGTGCATTTTCCATGTGTTTGTCATGTTCCAGATGCATTCCATACAGAAAAAAGTGCAGCATGTTCTACTTTTGATGACTGCACTGAAATACACTGCACTGGTGTGAACCAGGGCCATTGGAATACATGGAAATCACCATGCATGCATTTTTGATGTGCTGCAAACCAGCTGTGCAAGAGTTATATAAAATACATTGTTGCATTATATATTTTGTATGAGCATTTACTCCCTATATAAAAGGTACCCAACTACATGTGCATATCCATGCACACAGGTCTGGAGGCCCTATTTACACCTGAGCATTTTATAGCTCGAAGCTCCAAAACTCTCAACATTCAAAATCGAATTTCAATAGCCCCTGCTCGCATCTGTGTATCCTGTCATTTGTAGCTGTACGCCTGTTGATCCAAAAAGTAAATGAGATGCTTTTCAGGCAGAATTAAGCATTTTTTACACTATAGACATCAATGGAAATGCTTGAATACGCTTGACTTGAGCATTTTTGACACCATAGACTTCAATGGAAATGCCTGAAAATGCTCAATTTGAGCATTTTTTACGTTCAAAAAGTTTTTTATTAACATAGAAGACATAGTGTACATAGGAAGCAGTTTTTTGTCTTGTACACAATAATGAAAAATAGTGACAAAATGTACTCCAAACCATGTCAGGTTACAATAAAATTGACAGATTAACAATGTGATTTACAACCGTCGAGAACCTAATATAAGCAAGCCTAGACAACGGGGCACGTAAGCTTATATATGTAACATACATAGAGGCTAGGACATTATCATGTAGAGAGGAGCGGGAGAATTAGTTCCGTGTATACAAAAAGTTACAGAACATTCTCGTCTTAACTAGCGTTATTCAAAATCACCTCCAGGGTGAACGAATATTACAATTGAGTACATTCAGAGATTGAATAATAAAGTACAAGTCAAAGAAAAGGGTAGAAGGAGAAAAGGGGGAAAGGAGGAAAAGACTAGAGAGGGGGTGGTGGAAAGGAGAGGGAAAGAAAGAAAAGAGAATAGGGGGGGGGGGTAGGGGAGGAGAAAAGTAGAGAGGGAAGATTTGCGGCCGGCCGGCTCCCACTAAACAGCTACAAGCCAGCTGTTAACTGTTAATCAGGGAAAAAATGTTACTAAGGATCAAATAAATGGTGATCAAAGTGTAGGGGTAGGTCAATTTGAGCATTTTTAAACATCTTTTCAGGTATTTTTCAAATATATTTAAGGCATTTTTTTAGCCTATAGTAAATTATCTTCCCCCCATTTTCTAAAATTAAAATACTTACAGCTTGAATACACATATAAAATACTCAAAAATGCTCAAACATGCTATAATAAAATCGCCTAACAATATCTCTACTCCAGTGTTAATGCAGGCTAAGGCCCTATTCATACCTGAGCGACACTTGAGCGCCGTTCCTGTGCCAGGTTTTTTTGTACATTTTTGGAGAGGCACCATTCATTTTGAATGTTCCAAAAACACACCAAAGAAGCTCATGTTCCAAATTTTGGCACTGAGCCAGGCACGTTTGGCATTGCATTTTTTGCCCTGATTTTCATGAATTTTGTTACCCCACAGTCGTGGCAAAATCGCACCACATTTAGGGTGCCATTAATAAATAATGGCATTGAAAGCGCATTGCATGTTTTGTTGAGATTCTGGAATCACAGGCAGAATCATGCGATTCTGCCCGCAATTCCAATATGCTCAGATGTCTGAATGGGTGTTGGCGCTGAGACTGAGAAGAAGACATCTAATGCCCCGTACACACGATCGGACATTGATGGGACATTCCGACAACAAAATCCATGGATTTTTTCCCGATCGATTTTGGCTTAAACTTGTCTTGCACATACATGGTCACACAAAGTTGGTCGGAAATTGCAAACGTTAAGAACGCGGTGACATACAACTTGTACGACAAGCCGAGAAAAATTAAATTCAATAGCCAGTGCGGCTCTTCTGCTTGATTCCAAGCATGCGTGGAACTTTGTGCGTCAGAATTGTGTACACACGATCGAAATTTCTGACAGATTTTGCTGTCAAAAAATTTAAGATCCAGTTCTCAAATTTTGTGTGTCAGAAATTCCGATGGAAAATGTCCGATGGAGCCTACATATGATCGTAATTTCCATCAAAAAGCTCCCATCGAACATTTTCTGTCGGAAAATCCAACCGTGTGTACGGGGCATTACACTCTGAGGTGAGGAAGTAAAACCATTGCAATGTAGCAGTCTTTTTAGCGTCTCCTGCTCTGGAAGAGCACAATACCACTTCAGAGGTGAGCCCCGAATAGAGAATGAACAGCAAAAGGCATATCTAATGTGTTAGATGTAAAATATTACCCCAGAGAGAGTACCCCCTTTTTTATGCAAAAGGAAACCAATGGGGATGGGAAGGTGTTTTTTACTTACCTGTATTTATTATGGATTCCCACATTTACTGTTAAAAATGGAAAAGGCTGTTGCCTGATATAAAGATGATGTTTATGTTCTGCAAAACCCAATCATCTGGAAAACATATAATTGAAAAAAACACAGTGAAAAGATCCTGTATATGGAGAATGGGACAGGTATCAGTTACAGAAGGGAATAAGTAAGGAAACAGATGTGTGTACAGTATGGGAAGAGACTGTGAAATTGGTGACAGAAAATACATTGTTTGGAGGAGGGCCAAGGGAGTACTAGGTAGCAAATGTTGGTTATCTTAGCATGGAAAGTGTGATTTATTTATTTTTTTTTCACTTCAAGAAGGCCCTTGATATTGCAATAACTTGAGACCTGTGAAAGAATGAGAGACTATTATGAGGAGAGAGATGTGAGAGTGATGCAGAAATATAAGGTAAGCAGTGTCAGAGGAATTGAGGATGTAAATCTGGGAGATGATAGGAATAGAGCAGAGTTAATACTGTTAACTAGTGAATGTCTTAACCACAAAAGCGGAAGCATCCTGGATATGGTGCAATGGAGAAAGTGATCCTGGAAGTTTGAGTGAAGAGGACCTAATATTTTAATCATTTTGCCCATTGTGTCTAATTGCAATCTACCTGTTACATATGCAGTTTCAAAATAATCAAATATAACAGATCCAGAATTTACTATCACACAGAATGTACAAGGAATGTATGGGTCACCAGAGGCAACAGCTACTCTGATATGTATTCAACTGGGTTAAAATAGGATCTCCGTATAACCTTTGACAAATCACAGGGCAATGTGCTGTGAGAGCCATGATTGTCCAAAGGCAGGGTGCTTTTGGCCAATCATGGCTCAGGGGCTAAGTCCATGTCCCATACTATACATTATAAGGCCACTACTTACCCTATATAGTGAAGGAATGGAGATTAGTCCGGTAGTTAGTGTAGTGTACAGTTAGTCAGTGTAGTATATATATGTAGCACTGACCCCGAAGGAGCGGCTGGTTTTGCTGGGTTTACCTTTTACCTTCTCCACCTCGTTCTTGTCTAGGGGTTCCCAAGGTTGATGGCCCAATAAACTGCAGAAACCGACACTTTAATCCCTTTTAGGAATTTTTATTTGCATAAAACGTTGAACAGTCTCTGCAGTTGGGAATAGAGGGTATGGAAAGTAAAGCTCAGGTACGTTTGGAACTGCTGACACTTGAAATGTCTCTCTCTAGATGATCCATGGAATAGCCATTCGCAACCGGATATTTCAACTACCGGATAGATCCCTGCTTGTGGATTTAGCTGCCGACAGGTGATTTAAGCTTAGCAAAGTCTCTGCCACAGTTTCCGACTTCACCAGGACTACGATGGCTTAATGCCGTGCTGTGACGCTGATATCTGTTGATAAGGCACTTCACCTCTGGATGGGTCTTTTATTTTTCCCTGCCTGCCTATAATATATCGACAGGACAAACTACCTATCCTGAGGGATATTTTTACTACGAAAGCTTTTTTGAAGTCCAGCTTTCTTTGTTCTTTGAGATTTTGTTACTGCCTACTTTCATGCTGAGAATCCTGTGCAATTGCTCAGGCTGTGTGGCACTTACTGTGCGTTATTAGCCTCTTATCGTTTTGAAAATTGCTGCTCCTGAGGAAGAGTAATCCACGTGCAACATGTCGAGCTTCTGAAAAAAATAAATAAATTGATATACCCGGATCTAGATTTGGACACACAACTTATTGGATATTTACATCAGGCAGTGTTCTAAGAACCTATCTGGCTCATTGTCATGAGTGTGGTTACATTAGTTATTATGTGATGTCTTTCTCTATATGTACAGGGTATATTAATAATTAATTCTATTTTACATGTTATTGTACCTCAGTTTTTTTATCTATCCATTTTTTTTTTTTTCACAATATTTTTATTGAAAAGATTTTTGGTTAACAGAACAAAGGTAATACATACATCAGAGAATAAGGAGAAACATATAACCTGTAGCAATTAGTTGTAGTATTAGACAAGTAACTCCACAACAATGTTATTAACAATAGCATTAGGATAGTAGAAAACGTTATCTGATATTGATAGATTACAACAAATTATGCTCAGGACCATAGAGATTCCGACATATGTAGTGAAGGAGAGAGGGAGAGCAGAAAAAGGGGAAGCAGAAAGAGGAGAAGAAGGATATGCAAAAGAGGATGGAGAAGAGTGGAAGAGAGTTGTGTGGGTAAGTATCAGAAAGGTATCGGGGGGACCCATTTTCAAAATAGACATTTCATCAAAGGGGATAATTATTAAATTATAACAATATAATCTCCAAGTTAGTGGTAGATGGAACTTAGGCAGGAAACTGATCTAGCCAAACCTTCCAGAGCTGGATGGCTTTTCCCTCCGATCCCCGCTTCCGGGCGAGTAGGATTTCATATGTGGAAGTAGTTTGAAGGATACGGTATAAGTCAGATATATTTGGCGCTACGGCATTTTTCCATTGTTTGGTTATAAGTGATTTAGCAGCAAGGAGGATATGGATAACCACGGTGCGGAGATCGGGAGGGAAAAGCTCTATACCTAAGTTTAGAAGAGCAAGACTTATATTAGGAGGGGTAAGCATTCCAGTGGTTGAGGAGATCAGACGAAACACCGAGTTCCAGTAACTGCTCAAGTTTTTGCAAGACCATAGGATGTGCTTAAGGTTACCTATCTCGCCACAACCTCTCCAGCAATGTTGTGAGTGATCACCGGAAAACTTGCTCAAGCGATAAGGTGTCAGATACCATCTCAGGGTAATCTTCTGGTGGAGTTCCCAGTGGTTGATGCATCTAGTGGCCTTATATAGGGTTCTGCATGCTACCTGCCACTGTTGAGTGGTATAAGTGGTTGCCAAATCCCTTTCCCACTTTATATGAGAAGTGGTTTTAACAAATACTGTTTTTTGTTGAAAGAGCAGATAAAATATAGATATTCCCTTCTTTTGAGTTTGTGTGGATGTGAGGTAATTCCACGCTGATTCGTGGAAATATAACTTGTGGGATGAAAGTGACTTAAAAAAGTGGGAAATTTGACTATAAGGATAGTTATCCTGAACTTGGAACTCATACTGTTGGACAAGAACCTCAAAGGATTTTAAAGAGTTATCATGGAAAAGGTCAGCAATCGTTTCAATTCCCTTATCCCGCCATCTTTTAGTGGGAATGTTGGGAATGATGTCTGCTAGTGTATCTATGGGGACGGGGATATTGATTAAGTTTTCGCCAGGTGACGGGGCTGCACAGAGAGCCCGCCAAGCCAGCAGAGAGGCTTGTATGGTCAGAGGGAGCTGCTTTAGTGGAAACGGTTTCCACCTGTCTATTAAAAGCATAGCTGACAGCGTACTGGTAGGGCATATCGCTTGCTCGATAGATCCCCAGGGCGAGGACTTCGTATCTCGAAACCAGTGTCGAAGTTGGACAAGAAGCGAAGCCCTATAATAATCTATGAGTATGGGATATCCTACCCCACCAGCATTCCTATGTTTCAATAAGTAAGTTTTGGAGCATCTGGGTCTTTTGGATTGCCAGACATATTTAGTAATTATGGCATCTAGTCTTTTGAGATGTGCGGGGGAGAGAGCAACAGGTAGTGTACGAAAAATATATAGGATTTGTGGTAGGAGGAGCATTTTGAATGAAGCCAGTCTCCCCGACCAAGAGAGTTCTACTTTGGATAATCGGGCGGTCTCTGTAGTCAAGTGGTCGGAGAGCTGGCGGTAATTAATGTCAGCTAGCTCAGTTGGGTCAGCAACTATCCGGAGACCCAAATAAGTTATGCCCACTTCACTCCAGGTGTAGGAAAACAAGGCTTGTAAGATATTTCTAAGATTGGTAGGGACATTGATTGGTAAGATTAAGGATTTGGAAAAATTTATTTTATAATATGAAATCTGGCTAAAATTTTGCAGAATAGAATGAGCAGCGGGTAAGGATTTCGTGGGGGCATTTAAAAATAAGATGACATCGTCTGCGAACAGGTTGATCTTATGGGAGGTGTTTTGGAAAGTGAAGCCAATTATGTCTGGGTGTGTTCTGATTTTTTCCGCAAGGGGTTCAATAAGTAAATTAAAGATGGAAGGAGAGAGGGGGCACCCCTGCCTCGTGCCATTCGTAATTTTAAAAATCTGAGATAATGTACTTGACGTGTAAACCTGCGCGGATGGAGATGAGTAGAGGGCAAGAATAGCAGATAGTATGGGCCCAGTGAACCCAAACTTTTTAAGAACCTGAACCATATACCCCCAGTGTATCCTGTCGAACGCCTTCTCCGCATCCAAAGAAAGGAGCAGAGAAGGCGTCCGACAGGACTTTGCGTGATGGAGCAGGTCGACAACCCTTCGGGTTGCATCCGAGGGCTGTCTCCCAGTCGTGAATCCAGACTGGTCAGGGTTGATCAGGGAAGGCAGGTTGTCTAAAAGTCTTAAGGCTAGTATTTTTGCGTACAGTTTGACATCAGTATTTAGGAGGGATATAGGGCGGAAATTGGACGGGACATCAGGAGTTTTACCAGGCTTGGGAATAGTAACTACATAAGCTCTAAGCATTTCTGGGGGGAAAGAGGCGTTTAAAATTGCTTTAGAAAAGACGTCTTGTAATGCCGGGGATAACACCGTTTTAAATACTTTGTAGTAATCATTTGGAAGGCCGTCAGGACCGGGAGATTTGCCTAGGGGTAAGGTATGTATGGCTTTTTGTATTTCTTTCACAGATATAGGGGCGTTGAGGGAGGTTAACTGTGAGTGAGACAAGGTTGGGAGATTAAGAGACTGCAAGAAAGACTGGATATCATCTTCTAAGGGTTGGACTGTGTCAGGGTCCTTATCTATGTTATAAAGAGAGGAGTAATAGTCGGCGAAAGCGTCTGCTATGCCCCTAGGATCTGAGATTTTAGCACCATCAGAAGCTCGCCTAATGAAGGGGATTCTGTTACGGGTTTTGTGGTCTTTCAATTTGTTAGCGAGAAGTTTCCCAGCCCTATTACCATGAGCATAGTGGTTAACTTGCAAAGCCTTAATATATTTATCATGAGAGTCCAAAAGCAAACCCCTCAGCTCGTAACGAAGGGCTGTCAACTTGTCTGCCAAGGGAACCCCAGGAGTGACCTTATTTAGAGCCTCAATGGTTTTAATTTCTTGAAGCAGAGAATCTAATTTGCTCGATCTCTGTTTCTTAAGCCTGGAGCTGAGTTGTAGCAAAATACCCCTCATATACGCCTTGTGGGCGCACCATAGGGTCATAGGGTCGGAGACAGAGTTTTTGTTGATATCAAAAAATTCTTGTAGTGTTTTTGTTAAAGAGGTCACATAACCGGGTATCCGAAGCAGACTCGAGTCAGCCCTCCATACAAAATCTCCCGAAGGGACATCCCTCTCCGCCACCACCACCGATACTGGCGCATGATCTGACCAAGTTATGTCATGGATAGCGGAGGAGGATGTTGCCCGCAATATACCTCTATCCCCAACAATCATATCTATACGGGAATAAGTGTTGTGCCTGGCTGAATGAAATGAAAAATCCTTTTCACCAGGATGCCCACATCTCCAGATGTCATACAGTTCTGCGGAATGCAAAGTGGATTGGAGTGTGGGTAAAAGCCTCTTGGACTTAGACGTAGTGTCAATATTGTAGTCCATAGTGATGTTGAAATCGCCACCAATAAGTAAAGCACCCTGTTTAACTCCATAAATTTTTTTCAGTAGCCTTTTCAGAAATCTCAGCTGATGAGAGTTCGGAGCGTAGAGGCTAACTACCGTATAGAGTTTGTTGTTGATTTCTCCAATAACAATGACATATCGACCTCCAGGGTCGGTGGTAAAAGACTTAAGAGTGAAGGTTACAGAAGCACTGATGAGAATAGCAACTACTTTATGTTTACTTGACACTGAGGCTTGGAAAATATGTGGGAATTTTTTATGATGGAGTCTATGTTGGTCCTGTAGAGTGAGATGCGATTCTTGTATGCAAAGGACATCGGCCTTCAGCTTGCCGGCCTCCTTCCAGAGGGCTGCTCTTTTAGCCGGGTGGTTAAGCCCATGTGTGTTAAAAGAAACAAACTTTACCATTGGCAATTATTATAGGGAAGAGAGTGTAGTACGCATACCCAAGCGGTCTTGGTCCGATAGAGGTCCTCGAGTATCCTGTTGTGGAAACAATCTTCAGCAGTGAGATTGGGAATCTGAGAAGTTAGATGAGTCCATCCTGTGGAGAAGTGAGGGGGGAATAAACCAGAAGGGGGAGAGAAAAAAAGAGAACAAACAGCAAGCAGGGGAAAGCAAAACCAACATGGTTGCACGGAGAGAAAGAGAAACAGTAAAAAAAATAAACTCGGAGCTTCATCTTGCTCCGGATTAAGAAAAGGGCCCTTTCCAGGAACCCGTGGCAGAATTTCTGCACTAAATGTCATGGGGTGTAAAAGCACTCGGTGGCATACGTGCTAGGGGAGCCGGGTATTGTCGAGTAAGGTGGTAGCGTGTGGCGGAGAGATCAAGTGCGTCTCCTGGAGGAGGCATTTTTGTGTTTCCTGGATACAACCTGCCAGGTGTCGCTAATGTCCATTGAAGCTGGTGGAGACGTATGAGATTCTGATTGAGCTGGAAGGATGTCCCATGCTCTAAGCAGCTTCAGTCCTTCCTCCAGGGAATTGACCACAGACACCTGCTCATCTTTAGTGATATGCAACTTAGCCGGATATCCCCAGCGGTATAAGATGGCGTGGTTGCGCAGAGCTTTAGTAATGGATAACAGGGCTTTACGTTTCTGCATGGTGTACTGGGACAAGTCCGCAAAGAGCTGAATATGTGCATAGCATTCAGGTGGTTGTTTGTTTTTGCGATGAGCAGACATGAAATTTTCTTTAATGTGGTAAAAATGTACCCGCATAAGGACATCCCTAGGGATGTTATCTGGTAGATGGGACGGTTTGGGGAGTCGATGGATCCTGTCAATCACTAAATCAGAGTCAGTGGCGTCCGGCAGGAAGGATCTCATCATAGTTTGAGCATATTGCAATAGTTGGCCCGGGGTGATCACTTCGGGGATCCCCCTAATTTTGAGGTTGTTGCGGCGGGATCTATCTTCAAGGTCAGCGACCTTTGACCTAAGCCAGGACACCTCGTCAGCTTGCTCATTATGGGCATCAACTAATGAGTTATAAGAGGTGGCATAATCGCCCATCTTTTCCTCCACATGAGATACTCTGTCTCCCAGCTCCCCCATGTCTGCCTTAAAACTCCGCATGCAGTCCATTAGGTCCGCGTGGAGGGAGCTGCGAAGGGACACCAGCATGTCTTTCAACGTGGTGTCAGACACCGGCTGGTTGGTGGTGGGGAACGAATGGAGCGTTTCAGCTAGTTCCCTAGTATCATCCAAGCCCTCGTGGTCCCCGCTCACCTTGTCGGCGGTCACGTCCACCGTCAGACGGGGTTTAGATTTCGCCGGGCTCCGGGACAGCGGAGATGAGACATCCGGAGGGTCTCTGGACACGCTGGGGCTGTGTTTCGGGCTCGGAGAGGATGTCGCAGACTCGCTGGAGGTAGGCGGCGAGGCGTCTCCGGCGCCATCTTGGAGTAGGCCGCGGTCTTTCTGCGGGAAGAAGTGTTGAAGTTTATGGAGCTGTGAGACTCCTTTCCTCTTTTTGGCCATGCCGAGGGAATGAGGGATAGTTCCCACGCAGGTAGTGGTTAGTTAGAGTCAAAGTCCTCTCCGTTAAGCGTCGTTCCCCGAGCTATCTGCTCACACGTCCATGCAGTAGCTCGGTAGCCACGCCCCCTATCTATCCATTTTTTAATAAAATAAGAAAATACTACTAATATTTTTCTAGATCTTTTACTTGGGTGCCTACAAAGTCCATTCCGTGTAGTATTTCAGTCTTCAATTAAACTATTTTCGGGACGATGGCACTCTATTATTAGTACTTTCATAGTATGTTAAAGTGCTTTTTCGAGAATTAATTTTTTTTTCTTGGCACCCTTAACTAAATAATTGGTTGCACACCCTTTGGAAAAAATAACTAAAGTCAGTTGCTTCCTATAAATATCATTAAGCTTCTTACACCTCTCCCCCCGAATTTTGGACCACTCTTCCTTTGCAAACTGCTCCAGGTCTCTCTTATTGGAAGGGCGCCTTTTCCCAACAACAATTTTAAGATCTCTCAGAGGGGGCGGGGTCACCCACACGTCATTGGGGAAGCCAGGCTTTCTCACTTGCGTCAGAGGGGGCGGGGTCAGGTGATGGGTGGCCCCGCCCTCCTCATATAAGAAAAATAAGAAATGTCAGGCTGCCGGGATCCCCGCAGTGTCTCCGCCAGTGGAGACAGAGGATGAATGGATGCGCTGCGCTGGAGGGAGAGATCACCCCTCGCTGGATCAGATCAGCCATCGCTGAACCCCGGAGAGATGATCCTCCATCGCTGGATAGCAAGAGTGGATTACGACCGCTGGAATCTTTTTTTAATTTTTTTATTTTTAATAAAGGACTTTTTCAACGGTGTGTGTGTCTTTTTTTAACATCCTTTTACACTTTCTTTGTGAAATGGTAGGGGTACTTTTGTACCCCCTTACCATTTCAAATGGGGGGGCGGGATCTGGGGGTCCCCTTGTTAATGGGGGCTTCCAGATTCTTATAAGCCCCTGCCCGCAGACCCCCACAACCACAGGCCAGGGTGGTGGGGATGAGGCCCTTGTCCTCATCAACATGGGGACAAGGTGCTTTGAGGTGTCACAGACCCCCAAAGCATCCTCCCAATGTTGAGGGCATGTGGCCTGGTACGGTTCAGGAGAGGGGGTGCTCTCTCATCCCCCCTATTTTCGTGCAGCCTGCCAGGTTGTGTGCTCAGATAAAGGGTCTGGTATGGATTTTTAGGGGGAACTCCACGACATTTCTTTTTTTAATTTGGCGTGGAGTTCCCCTTAAAATCCATACTAAACATGAAGGGTCTGGTATGGATATTTAGGGGGAAACCCATGTCATTTTTTTTTAAATTTGACACGGGGTTCCCCTTAATATCCATACCAGACCTGAAGGGCCTGGTAATTGAATTTTTTTTTTTATCAATGACTTTCAATCACTGTTCTCTGTATTACGAGGAGCCGACAATTCATTATAGCCACAAGTGATTTTAAATGACTTTTTTTCCTGCAGAAATGACACTTTGTGCAGGGACAGTTCTAAGCACGGGAAACATGCGCCCCTTCACAGGCATACTCTAGAAACCCCCCAGATATGAAATTTAAAGAAATATTACTCTTTTATTGTTTCACTTTAAGCATTATTAAAATCACTGCTCCCGAAAAACGCCGTCCCCGAACACTTTTTAGGATAATAACTTGCATATTAGCCTTTAAAATTAGCACTTTAGATTTTGAACGTTGGAGTCCCATAGACTTTAAAAGGGTTCTAAAGTTCACACGAAGTATGCTAGAGTTTAGCAGCTCAGTCGAATCTTCTTTATACATTCGACAGACACCATAAGTCTCATCATAAGTCCCATAGACTTGTACAGGGTGTTCCGCGGCTTTTCGAATTTGCCGCAAACACCCCAAATTGTTCACTGTTCGTCGAACAGGCGAACAGGCAATGTTCAAGTCGAACATGAGTTCGACTCGAACTCGAAGCTCATCCCTACCTGTGGGGTTTTCTTTGTATCCTGAGCCATTCTCTGCCAGGTGTGACTGAAATCTTTCTTGATCTATCTGACACTGGCTTGATATCAAGAGATCCTCAAATTTTCCATTCTTATGTGATTGAACAGTACTGACTGGCATATTCAAGGCTTTGGATATCTTTTTATATCCTTTTCTATCTTTGTAAAGTTTCATTACCTTGTTATGCAGGTCTTATGACTGTTCTTTTCTACCCTATTAATAACTATATACTAATTACTGTAGTAACCTATGCTACTTATAGTAAGAAGCCTTGTTTTCATTAACTTCTTGTCGACCACCCCATGTGCATTTACTGTGAAGCGGCAGCTACTCTACACAAAATCAGGTATGTGATTTTGCACTTCCGGGTCTGCGGCGCGCAACGCTCCTGCTGTGATTGGACACAGTGGGAGTTAATCAGCGGGTCTGTTGAACCCAATGTCTGCCGGGACCCACCAATCATTCTCAAGAGAGGAAGAACGGAGGTCTGTCTATGTAAACAAGGCAGATCACCATTCTGTTAATAAGAAAGACAAAGATCCTGTGTTTTTCGCCAAGCAGGAACACGGACCTCTGTCATCCCACAGTTAAAGCACCCCCCGCACAGTTACAAAGCACTCCTTAGGAACACATTAAACCCTTTATCTGCCTCTGATGTTCCTCAGCCAGTGTCATTAGTACAGTAACAGTGCATTTTTTTTAGCAGTGATCACTGTATTGGTGTCACTGGTCCCCCAAAGTGTCCCTCAGTGTCCAATTTGTCTGCCACAATGTCGTAGTCCTGCTATATGTCACTGATTGCCAAAAACATATATGTAGCAGAATACATATTGCCCTAAATTGATGTAGAAATTAGATTTACATTTTTTTATTGGATTTGTTTTATAGCAGAAAGTAAAAAATATTTTTTTTTCAGTCTTTTTTTGTTTATAGTGCAAAAATAAAAAAAAAACGTGGGGGCAATCAAAAACCACCACAAGAAAGCCCTATCTGTGGGAAAAAAAGGACATCAAATTTTTTTGGGTACAGAATCGCGCAACTGTGCAAATGTCAGTTAAATGCAGTGCCATATCGCAAAAAAAGGCCTAGTCATGACATGACCTTCTGGAAGGCAAATTGTTAAATATTTTTTTCAATGAATGTTGATTATGATAAGCGAGCAACTCCTGTGTTCAGTGTACAGAGGTAAAGTTTCTCGCACAGAATCCAGAAGATCATGGCTCTCGCTTGTTAACAGATGCAGTTTGTTGTCTCCAATGCAGGTGGTGCTCAACTGCAGCAGTAAAACAGAGGGAGAGGAAGTAATGGAGAAAAGGGTTCCTCTATGGTTTCCTGAGTCACTGGGGCAGCGATCCAATTGGATGCTGGCCGCCTATGTGACTCTGGCGGCCATCTTAGGTGTGGCAGAGGCTATTTAAGACTCTGAATGAATCACTAATATTATCAAATATCGAAAATAGCAGCCTCTAATAGTGCAGCATAAAGTGAAAATAGTAGCAAAAAATCAAATCAAGTGCATTAAAACAGGTGGAATAAAACAACAAATTCAATAGATAAATTCAGTGAACCACACAGTGCAAACAAGCAAATAAACACAGTCCATAAACAGCATGGGACTGAGTGACATTCAGTGACTTATTAATCTTGTGCCTCTCCAGTGAAATACGGGTGAATTAGTAATCCTGTGCCTCTCCAGTGTTCGCAGCACACCAGGTGAAATAGCCCCTTACGTTACTGCTGTAAGGCAAACAGCAAAATTACAGAGATCCAAATGCTGTATCCCATTCCTGGTAGGTAGATCTGTCACCCCACACGGCTGGTGCTAATATTCACTGAATGTCACAATATTTGATAATATTAATGATATGGATTTTTTGATTATAATACGCAAGTCTTTATTATAACTTGATTTTATATATTTTTTTGGTTTAACACATAGTGTGTGTTTTACCTTACATTTATGCACTAGGCACTTTAATGTAGTTGCAAATATTATTTATGTTAGGAACGCTACATTAATTACCCAAATCCCATTTGGGTGGGGTTTGCACCTCTGACATCAGTTTTATATAGTGTATGTGGTTCACTTTATATTTATGCACTAGGTACTTTAATTCAGTGGTAATTATTATCTATGTTTGGAGCGCAACACCAATCATTGATTTTTTTCATTCATTTATTTGGGTGGGCTTTGCACTGCCCACTATTTTCTATTTAAGACTCTGTCCCCTGGGTTTGGCGTGCTTTAGGAGAGTGAGCAGTGTAGGGAAAGGTACCCCATCTGTTAGGGACAATACTATTAATAGGGAAAGGTTCCTGATGAGGAGGTAAAGTGTAGGGTGGCAGCTCTCTGGATACCTTCTTGACTGAGCACTAGATGGCCAGGCCGCATTCTGTCCCCTCTTAACAGATGCTGGGTCTATTGTGAACTCTTTCTGCATTACTTCAATACAAGTTTTATATTGCACCTGCATAGCTCCCAGCTGTCCCTGATTTGGAGCAATGTCCCTCTGTCCCTCATTCCTCCTCATTTGTCCCTCATTTTGGTCTGATCTATATAGTTGTTTATAAAATGCACTTTTTATCTATCAAAATTGTCTTTCCCAGCGCTAAACCTTTCATCTGATTTCTAAATTGCTGCATTTGTAAATTCCAAAAGCCAATATATAGGCATATTAGTGGTAAAAAAAAGCATTTGTGTGTTCAACAAATCTTGTTTTGTTTTTTTTGTACAATTCTCTTTTAAGGGGGTGTGGCAGGGTGTGTGTCCTGTGCCGGCATACTTTTGCTGATAGGTGTCCCTTATTCCCATTTCAAAAAGTTGGGAGGTATGCATCTGACTGTGTCAATTATTGTCACCCTACCTACACACTGTAAGTAGCGCAGGCCTACTACAATGATTTACAGCATCACCTAAAAGAGCAGAAAGGGGGAGGCGCCAACTAAGTGCAGTATTAGTAGTAAAACGTTTATTGCACAAATATAAGAAACACTTACAAGATGTAGAAAAGATTCAAGCCCATCATAATAACATCTACATCTGTTCTACATCTTTTAAGTGTTTATTTTATTTGTGCAATAAACCTTTTACCACTAATACTGCCCATAGTTGGTACCTTCCCTTCTCTGCTCTTTTAAATGTTGTTAGAGTTTTTGGACACACTTTGAGGATGGCTGCCTTCTTTTTACTCTCCGTGTAACTTACATCTGGGACTAATAGACTGCTTACAGTACTATTTTAGCCATTGCCATACTTCCACTTTAAGGACACATCCCAGTTGAAGCACCAGATTCCCCACTTATTATAATTTACAGCATCACCAGCAGCCCTCTGGCTATCGGATATGCATACTTACCTTGTACATAGAGCCAAGCTGGCCCAGTGTAAGTATGCAAAAGCATAATTTTTCAGAGCTCAGCTTTAAAGCAAACTTTTCAGTAACTGTGTGAATTAATTCCTTCTTTGTCACAATATACAGCAACAGTATAACAATTTGTAGAGATTTATTGGATTGTACTATGATCTCTGTGAGAGGTAACAAATGCTTATAGGTTTCATTCATTATTTTACATGTAGTTAAGATGAATGTATATTTCAGATAACCCTATTACAGTAAGTTCATGCTGTCATCTTGATGCAAAGTAAGTTTACACACCTTTTTACACCTGCTGCTGCAAAAAAGGATGTTTTCACGCAGCATTGAACCTTACTAACTATAACATTATGGCTAATGTTGTGCATTCTCATAATTTCTGAATTTTGTAAGCTTCTCTGGGTAATATTTGTTGTTGAAACAAGTGTCCTCAATCTAGCCAATCACAAGTGGGTGGGAGACCCGTTTTCCGATTGGCTGCCGAGGAGGAGGGAGGAAACGGAAGTTGCCACACTGAGATGACCCGTGGAGAGCAGGAGAATGGGAAGCCACCGCTGCCGAGCAGGGGAAGCCACTGGTGTTGGGGTAAGTGCTAACAATGGACCGACCGACCAGGTAGCATACTGTTTGCCGCCCTCCCCCCACCCCCCCAAAGAAAAATCTCCACTGGCCGCTTGGGATTGGGTAAGTACATTTTCTTTTTTTTTGTTCCCCTTGATCTAAACAAGCAATTAACCCTTGCCGTGCACAGCCCCACTGTTGAAGATAATATTTTGTTTGCCCAAAGGTGTGCTTTAAATTTAAAGAAAAAGTACAGCCAAAGCTCACTTGGCTGTACTTCTCCTGTGGATCACAGGAGAGCAGTTCGTTCTGCACACCTGTGACCTGTTTTCAGCAGACAGCGGGCTGAAGCTCGGGCAAGATCATAACAATGGAGTCGGGATCAGCCCACAGGCCTGCACCGGCACCTGGCTCAGCCTCTTAGCTAGTCGCTGAGAGCCTGAGCCGGTCGCTCCCACCCCCTCCGCAGGGAGCTGTGAAAACCGAGCCATCGCTTGGTTCTCGTGTTAGAGGCAACATCGGACTGATGCTGTATCCACTTAGGTAAGTCGGATTCTAAAAAAAAAAAAAAAAAAAATAACACATACATCTCTTTTCATTTCAGGGAGGCACGGAAACACAGACAAAGACGGAGGTGCAGGACTGGCATGACTGATGCTAGGTAAACCCCTGCAGGGTTAAACTAAAAGATAGAGGAAGAGAAGGAAGGAGGAGCTGAGAGTCAGGAGGAAAGGGGGGCGGAGCACTATTTAAATGTGGGGAGGAGTCGAGCAGCAAGCGTGGGTCACAAGATTCAGGAAGTTGCCCATCCACCCACCCTTAGGTTAGGTTGATGTTATATTTATTGTATTTCTGGCTGTTGTTGGTGTTTCCTTTTTTCTTTCAGGTTCGGTGATGAGGGTCGTCATAGTAGCAAAAGGCAGTGTCTTTGGTCTTTGACGGGGTAAAGAAACTGATGTGATGGAAGTGTGTGGGGGGCTCATAGGTGGTATGTGCCCCCTTTTGGTGTATCCCAGCGGAAGGGTAGGCTGGAATATGGGTTTGGTGGCACTGCGGGAAAGTGGGTTGTCTCCGGGCTGATAAACGGCCAGAAGGGCTGGTATGGTGAAAATTTGGTCCCGCAGTGTATTGGTGAAAAGGGTAACGTTAAAAGGAGAACCGAGGTACCGTCAAAGACCAAACGACTGGGAGTTGTAATTGCTGTTGCATTATAAGTATTTTTCTATTATAGTAATAAAAGTTATTTATTTCATTTTGGTTGAAGATTGGTTAAAATAAAGGTTTCTATGGCCAATTTTATACTCCAAACTCCGGTGTGGTCTATGATTGTTTACAACATCCTGAGCTTACTCCTACAGAATTCCAGGTCTCTGTTCAAGGAGATGTAGGTGTCTTGTCACAGGCACCCCGTGTTTATTTGTGACTAATACTCCTTCCAGTTCAGTCATCAAACAAGCACATTTAAAGTGCAAATGTATGTCTCTTCCTCCAGTTTAATTACATGAAATAATATTTTAGAGAGCCAGGGATGGCCTGTAAGTACACAAGTCAGAAAAGCAATATGAAAGCTGTAATTGCTGACTGGTTGTTCAAGGTGCATGGCTCAGGGCTGTCATCTTTATGCAGTTTTGTAATGTGATTGAATTATAAATAGCCAAGCTATGTCATTAAAATAATATATACAACAAATATGCCACACAGGTTAAATGTAAACCACTCGATATAGCGCTATTGAATAATAACACGCTCACATATAAGTAGAAAGAATGAAAAGTAAAATTGACTTACTGTATCTTGGTAACAGAGAGTTAGTTACAGAAATAGCAGTATATTATTTCGAGTCCAGTCCCCAGCAGGGCCCAACCATCCTGCATGAACAGTTCTGAGTCTTTTATGGTTTTATGGTAGGTAGAGTTGAAAAAAAAATGTAGACTTTAACAGACCTTTTTCTAAGAAACTATTATAGTATTTGACTCAATACATCTATTCGTGAGTGATTTTTATTAGTAATTTTTTCCAAAATTGTGGTTAAAAAACGTAAAATGATTAAAGAATATTTCGGTTTTTAAATAATAGCTGCTCAGTAGGCATACAGCATATTATCCCGTGCATGCGTTTTCCTATATCATATGTATGGTTCCGTATAGACAAAACAATACACATAAGCTTAGCAAATATCACATATCTTTCTTGATCATCCAAGGGGATGATATTGCACATTTTTATTTATATGATTTATTTATTACAGGTACTTACAATGCCTTGCAAAGGTATTCATCCCCTTGGCTTTTTACCTATTTTGTTAAATTACAGCCTTTAGTTCAATGTTTTTTTTTTTTTATCTGAATTATATGTGATGGATCAGAACCCAATAGTCTAAGTTGGTGAAGTAAAATTAGAAAAATGTATACATGAAACTATTTTTCAGAAATAAAAAAATAATAATTGCCATGTTATGAAGCCCATAAAAAGCTCTGGTGCAACCAATTACTTTCAGAATTCACATAATTTGTGAAATGATATCCACCTGTGTGTGATCTAAGTGTCACATGATCTGTCATTACATATACCCACCTTTTTGAAAGGCCCCAGAGGCTGCAACACCTAAGCAAGAGGCACCACTAACCAAACACTGCCATGAAGACCAAGAAACTCTCCAAACAAGTAAGGGACAGTGTTGTTGAGAAGTAGGGTTAGGTTATAAAAAAAATATATATCCAAATCTTTGATGATCCCTAGGAGCACCATCAAATCTATCATAACCAAATGGAAAGAACATTGCACAACAGCAAACCTGTCAAGAGACGGCCACACACCAAAACTCATGGACCCGGCAAGGAGGGCATTAATCAGAGAGGCAGCACAGAGACCTAAGGTAACCCTGGAGGAGCTGCAGAGTTCCACAGCAGAGACTGGAGTGCTAACCATTTAGCCACTGTACTTTCATATTTCATATACTGTTGACGCATTTCACATGCAAATCCTTTTCTCAGGGAATACAAAGTTGGTTATTTCAAATACATCTGGCTAAGATGTATATATAAATATATACTATAATGTCACAGTTTCCTGGTTACAGCTCACAGTCCCTGAGTTTACCACTAATTGTCTGGATGGTGGTACATGCATCCAGCCTTCAGCCTTCAATTTTGGAGGAAGCACTTGGTCTACTTACTCTTCTATCCTATCAAGACACTAGCTGAAGACTCACCAGTAGGTGGTCCATTCCAAGGGTTTAGTTGCAGTGCTGGGAAATGCAAAAAGGTATAGAAACATGCAGCATCCCCCTTTGCTGATGCTGTACTTTTATTTATTGTTTTAAAGGGACCAGTGTGCTTAGATTCCTAGGAGGAGATTTACCAAAACTGGTGGGCATGGAATCTATTGCAGCTGTGCATAACCAATCAGCTTCTAGGTTTTATTTTAAGCCCTGGCTCACACTGATTGCACAAGATTTGCTGTATTTGCTCACATCACATTGCACTGCATAGCAATTGTATGGTGTCTATGCGATCTGCTGCAGGTGTCAATGTTAGATTAAAAACACTACCAAACAGATCAAAAAATGCAGTGCGATTGGCAGAATCGCATTGGATGGGTGTGAACACCCATTCAATGTAATACAGGTGCAGAGAAAAAAAAGGGTCCTGCACCATTTTGGTGCGGATGCAATGTGATGGCTCAAATCGCACCACACAGACATCGCATGTGATGCTTACAGGAATGTGGTGTGATTCCTGTGCAAATCACATGCAGTGACCACAGGCTCAAAGCTTAGTTGAACAAGCTGAAGTTACAAGGTGATTGGTTATCATGCATAGCTGCACCAAATTCGGTATGCCCCTGTTTTAGTAAATCTCCCCCGGTAGTGACAACTGATTGCACATTCCTCCCGTGCCAATATTTGGAAGATATGCAAGAAAGCAATACACCTGAAATACAAAAAAAATAAAGATTCGTTGTAATATGGATTTTGATTATTTTTCAGATATCAAGTTTTATCTCACCTATAAATAAAAAAAGAAATTTAGATTTGTTATGATTTCCTGTCTTCCTGTCTTTATACGTGCCTCTTGCCTCATTTTAAAGGATAAACATAAAGACTGATCGGTACTGAGTAAGCTCAATACAAAACATCACAATCTTTCCACAAGTGAGTGATTATACATCTTCCAATGGCTTGCAGGTCATCTGATACACAGCATATTTTTTGACCTCTTCGAACTTCTGTGCCCAGACTGATCATTGCTTACTCCCCTGAAACCGGTGACATATTGATTTCTGGCTGACAGTATATTAACACTAGAACCATTTAAGTTCAGCTATCAATGCACCCAGTCAACGTGCTGAGCTTTGACACGCATATATTTCAGTGTTGAAAAAAACGCAGATCTGAAAAACACATTCAAAATGCCAGAAGTTACTATAGGTTTACAGATTATATTAATAATTACCAGTAATATACATTGGTGGATTGATTACATAAAGAAAAGGAAAATGTATTAATGTTAGTTAAAAATCACCTACAGTTTAGTAAGAAATATAGATTTGCAAAACATGGAATTAAACGAGATAGATATTGCACTTAGTCTTTCTTTAAAGAGAATTTTAATTTATTTTAAGGTGGTGATGGTTATGAAAAAATCTAGTCCAGTTGAAAGCGACCCTGTTACTAAATGGCAAAGCCAGTGAAAAGTAGTAATACCTATTTCTATTTGTACCTTTCTCTGTTTACATACAGTTTCAGAAATGGGATTGGTTGGTATTTGGTAGAAATCAGCTTTAGGTACAGGTTGAACATGGGTTCAGCTCTGCAAATCAGTCAATAATTTGGCCACATCTGTCCAATTTGCCTGCTCAAACCCCCTGATAATGTTTGTGACCAAGCATCAGCCAGAAGCTTGTAATTGGAGACACAGTGATGGTTGCATGCCCGATTGGTGTTCGTAAATAGACCAGTCTGGCATCCTGGGTGACATCGTTGACCAAACATGGTCATGAACTTATTTGAGCAATGACATCACCCAGCATCTCCGGCTGGTTTGTTGACATACACAAGTCAACCAGGGATCTGTCACTTACACCGGGAGTAGTGGCAGGTAAACATTGCTGGGTAGCTTGTTGTGTCTGTAGGTCAGCAGCTCATTGTGATTTACAAGATCCACCTAGTTGGATGGCAAATCTTCATTAGAGGACATTGTTTTTGTTTTTTTTACTATAATAAAGGACTTTTTTTTTCAAAGTGTGGGTGTTTTGTAATTGTTTCCTCTATTATGTGAATGAGTAACACGGGGTATAATGACCCCCCCTACTCGTTCACCTAGGTGAGGAATAGATATCTGTTAGTGCTGAACTTCATTAAACACATGTTCAGCACTTTCTATAGACAGTCATTTCATTTTGTGTAGAAAATGCCCCGATTCAGCTCCTCAAACCATGCAAATTTTAGAAAAATAAGTACTGTTTAACATTTTGCAGTTAAAGAACAAGTGTTTACGAATGTCAGGATTCAGGAAATGTAGGTTTCAGTTAGCCAAGGGCTTATAAAGCATTACATTGTTTTTTCATTTTTTTTTCTTTCATCATGAAGGGGTAGTTAGACTGAACAGGTGTTACCTTGTTACCTGATATAGCCATACATGAACATTTACAGCAGAAGACCATGTAAAATAATGATCTAATGTTTCTTGTTAGCAGTGCCGGCTGGTGAAGTTTTAGGATGGGGGGGCACCAGACCCGCCCTTCCGTTTTGACCCCTCCCACTTGGTGAAAATGGGCATGGTTTCAGCAGAATAGTGGGCGTGGCTCTAAGGTGGTTTGGTTAGTGTCTGAGATGAACGAGGGACAGAGGGAGAGGGAGAGAGGGATCCTACGCAACAATAGAAATATGTGTATTCTAGAAAGTTTAACAATCAGCAGATAAAGATATTTCAAACACCTGGTGTTCGCACTTCAATCATCATGGTTGATATGGTGTCAGGATGATTGAAGCGCATTATTTCTATTATAACATTTTAATATAAAATGAAATCATTCAACTCACTATAATGCAGAATCAGTGGGAGCCCTGAGCGTGTCACTAGCCACGTCGCCTGCCACCAGATGCCATCAGATTGCAGCAGCATGTGTCACCATCAACTGCAGCAGCATGTGTCACTATCAATTGCAGCAGCATGTGTCACCACCAAATTGCAGCAGCATGTGTCACCATCAATTGCATCAGCATGTTGTTCCACCAAATTGCAGAAACATGTGTCACAACCAAATTGCAGCAGCATGTGTCACCACCAAATTGCAGCAGCATATGTCACCACAAAATTGCAGGAGCATGTGTCACCACCAAATTGCAGCAGCATGTGTCACCATGAATTGCAGCAGCATGTGTCCCACCAAGTTGCAGCAGCATGTGTCACGACCAATTGCAGCAGCATGCGTCCCACCAAATTGCAGCAGCATGTGTCCTACCAAGTTGCAGCAGCATGTGTCACCATAGCAGCATGTCTCCCACCAAGTTGCAGCAGCATGTGCCACCAAGTTGCAGCAGTGTGTGTCCCACCAAGTTGCAGCAGAATGTGTCTCACCAAGTTGCAGCAGCATGTGTCACCAAGTTGCAGCAGAATGTGTCACCAAGTTGCAGCAGAATGTGTCACCAAGTTAGAGCAGCATGTGTCCCGCCAAGCTTCAGCAGCCTCACATCAACCACCCCCTCCTTACTTACCTTGCAGTGTGTTGTCCTTTCCAGTGATGTCTCCTCATACTTCCTGGTTCCTCTCTCCTGGGCGCAATTGGAGAGAGAAAACAGGAAGTGACATCATCTCAGATGTCAATCAAACCGCTTGGCCGTAGTAATATATACTACGAACGGGCGGAAGCTACTCAGCGCTTCACAAAGAGCCGCAAGGCGGGCTAAAGGCCCGCAAATGAAGCACCACGTCTGCAATCCCGTGATTGCATAGGTGTGGCGCTTCCAATAGGTGCAATGTGTCCAGTGTCAGACTGTGCCTGGCATCTGAACACAGTGCACTTAAGGTTTTTTTTTTTTTAAAGGGCCAGCTTTAAAAATAAATAAATAAATAAATAAATAAATATATATATATATATATATATATATATATATATTTCTTTTTTTTTTTTTTGACTGCCTGGAGGGGGGCGCCCAAGCACCCCCTATGGACGGGCTGCACCTGCTTGTTAGGAACAAGACACCGATTTTTATTGCACCAATCTATTGCTGTAGAGCAGTGTTTTCCAAACTGTGGCCCTTTGCTTTCTTTTATCTGGCACTTGGGGCACTATTCCATCCACTGACCAATTGGGCATAATTCCGCCCACTGAACCCACAAAGAGGAACACATTTTTTCAATGACTCTATCAATAGGACACAATTCCTCCCACAGACATTAAAGTGATTGTAAACCTTCACATTTTTTTAAATAAAAATAACAAACATGTCTATATTAACCTGCTCTGTGCAATGGTTTTGGGGTCCTCCTAGCTCCTTCTCTTCATTGGATGCTCCCACGGAAAGCTGCTTTCCATAGGGGCACCCATGCTCCCGAGTCCCACTGCTGCTTCCATTGACACAGATAGCGGGACCCGGCCCCAGCCCCCACTCCCATGTCCCAGGCTGGAGCCACTACGCTCATGCACATTGCTGGATCGGATCGGGCTCAGGAAAGAAAAAGAGGGGGTCTATGAGGGGAGAGGGGGAGCTGCAGCACAGAAGGGTTTTCACCTTATCGCATAGAATGCAATAAGGTGAAAAACATAAGGCTTTACACCACTTTAAGGATGGGGCACAATTCCGCCCATTAACACCAATGATGGGTCAATATTTCTCCCAATGAAGGGGCACAATTTCTCCCACTGACACCAATAATGGGGCACTATTCCTCCCAATGACAGCAGCAAAGGGGCACAGTTCCTCCCAATGTCACTAACAATTGGGCACTATTCCTCTCACTGACACCAATGATGGGGCAAAGTTACCTACAGCAGTGGTGCTGCTGAAGAGAAATGTGGTTCTAGCACCAATTTGAAATAGTACCTGGTAGCATATCAATAATATGAGTAGCTGGGGCCTAATGTCACACTTTTAAAACACACTAAAACATAATACTATACAAATATAAGAGCATTATAATATTCTAAAAGACAATACTAAAAGGGGCATTAGTCTTCCTGTCCTACTCTGTAGCATGTTTTGTTTTCCTAGTGACAAAAGCTGAAAATAAGTCTAGATTTTCAGCAAAAGGTGAAGAAGGCCCTTCGTTTTCCCATATCCCTTACCTTTTAAAAACACAATTGCAGCTTTTTTTTCCTGTAAAACATTACATTGTTTTCTTGAAATGTTATAATTGTTCTCAAATCCCATAGGGAGAAAAAAATCTATATTAGCTTTATATGAAATAAACTTCCAGTGAACTGCACTGAGTAAAGCAGGCAGAAACACAAGTGATGATGAGCCTCCTTGACAGTTTTCCCAGCAGCCAGCGTGAGGTTGATTGGCTTTACCAAGTGACAAGGGTCAAGCTTTGAACATTTTTCAACAATGGGACTACAAAGTAAGGTCTCATCTACGTTAACCCTATGTCCAATACATGATTGCCTTCAAGGGCAGGTTAGAGTGTCCCAACACCATCTGTCATATTGTGTGCAAGAACATCTGATTGCACTTCTGCCACAATAAAAAAAAAAAAAAAGCTTTGCATTGTCTCTATTATATTTAAGCTAATTTTCTTTGAGGTGTGAATAAATGTTGTGTTTCATAAATGTTTCCACTTTTAGCCTAATGAGGTTAAAAAATGTTGTTTTGTTTAGAAAAGCACAAAAATATACCATCTGTATTCCCAGACACATTGCCAAATTATTTTGTGTACAAAAATGTCAAAAAAAAAAAAAAAAACATTGTCACTGCAGAAAATAGAACCTTAAGGTGTGTTTGAATGCAGGGTATCATCACCAATAGCAGCTACTGGGGGCTCAGGCGATGAATTAAAACAAAATGCTGTTTTTTTTTCTGTGGAGCTGCATTAAAGTGGTTGTAAACCCTTACAAACCACTTTGACCTACAGGTAAGCCTAGATTAAGGCTTACCTGTAGATCCAAGAAATATCTCCTAAACCTATACGGTTTAGGAGATATTTGCCGAAACACAGGCACCGCTGTCTACAGCATATGCACCGAAGACAGCGGCACGCAGGCGCACTGAGCGCGCCGCTGTCAACGGCGATATGCCGGGAGTGACGTCATCATGGCTTCGTCGAATGACAGCGGCGGAGCAGCAAGACCCACCGAGAAGATGGATGCTTTGGACTACAGGGGACAGCGGTGACTTCGCTGGCTCCTGTAACAGGTAAGTGACACATAATGGACTACTATGCGATGCATAGTAGTCCATTATGCTTTACCTTTGCAGGGAATCAAAGAGGAAGTAAACCCATCAGGGTTTACTTCCTCTTTAACTACCTGAAACAGCAGGTCAAAGCAGCATCAAGTGGCAAAGAGGCCCACTTTAAATCTATTTTTTTTTGGCTCCCTTGTAATCAGTGAAGTAGTTTGTGATTGCTTCACTGGCTGCACCTCACCTTCTGGAGGATTCTTGAATGTATTCAGATTCAGAATGCTTTATTAATTCCAAAGGGAAATTATTAGTAGTGGACAGGAAGAGGCAGACCCACAGTCTAAATATTTATGTGGTCTCGACAAATTCCTGGGGGAGGATGCCCAGTAGGTGACTGAGGAATGCATAAATAGTCTTGGCTTGAGGCCATCTGGTTCTTATCAAGGAGAAGAATATCAAATTAGGTGGGTTGCTTACTGGTTGTCATCATCCTTCTATACTATATATGGTAAACCCAGCCTGAATAGTGATGTGATCTTGGCTGCTCCTTCTTGGCAGCCCAGCAGAAATTCTACATGTGCTCATCGGGGCCCCAACTATGCTTGAGCTGGGGGGCCTGTTTGCTAAAAAAACACTGGAACTAATCAAGGGATTTCACTGAGGATCTGGTCTGGAGAGTTCACTAGTTCACTAGAGGAATGTCTGGCTGGTATTGGAGGGAGGCATCCAAATATCCAGGGACAATGTGAGCACAGACCTGAGTGTAGAATCTTGGTGACTGTTGTTGCTGCTATCCCTTGTGCATCAGTACTAGTACTTCCCTGACCTGGTATATTTCTGATGGTGTCTCAGTGCTGTTCATTTTTCTGGGCCATTGCTAGAGGGACTGTGCTAAGAAACAGTGACAAAGCGGAGAGTGTCTTCTGATTACTGTTCAGCTTTCATGGTGTATCCCGCTGCTCCATGTGCACTATCCAAGTTACTCAGCAAAACATTTAAAAAAAAGCAACCCTTAGACTGATCATTGGGCCCAAAGAGTGACTGTTGTGTGCCTGGCTGCTGTTGCAATAACCTGGGAAAAGGACCTGTGGCAAGCCAACAGTCCTTGTGGGGGTAAGCACTACATTTATCTATCTATCTGCTAAAAATTGTAACTTATATAGAATTGATTTTATTTCTCCATACTTACCACATATGATTTTTTTTTGTTGTATATTATGACAATGTTCCCCATTGCACTAAATATTTTTCAGAGTGATATTTTGGGGGAGGCAGAAAAGTGCATGAATAGCAACTGGGCCAAATTGAGTTACTGGTGCTAAATTCATGCCCAGTAATGCCAATGTTATGCTCTTTTGATCATCTTATTTAACTGCATCCTTTTCAGTATGCTCTGACCATCTTTTTCAGAGGTTCTTTATTACTTACCATTTCACACAGGGAGGAGGCCGGGATCTGGGGGTCCCCTTGTTAAAGGGGGCTTCCAGGTTCCGATAAGCCCCTGCCCGCAGACCTCCACAACCAAAAGACAGGGTTGTGGGGATGAGGCCCTTGTCCTCATCAACATGGGGACAAGGTGCTTTGGAGGGACCCCAAAGCATCCTCCCAATGTTGAGGGCATCTCTCACCCCCCCTCTTTTCCTGCGACCTGCCAGGTTGCGTGCTCGGATAAGGGTCTGGTATGGATTTTGAGGGGGACCCCCACTCCATTTTTTTTTTATTTGGCACGGGGTTCCCCTTAAAATCCACGCCAGACCTGTAGGGCCTGGTATGGATTTTGAGGGGGACCCCCACGCCATTTTTGGTTTGTGCGGGGTTCCCCTTAATATCCATACCAGACCTGAAGGGCCTGGTATGAAATTTCAGGGGACCCCCACGCATTTTTTTTTCTTAATTTTTTTTTTCTTAATGTTAATGCTAACATGACCTGTGTTCAATGCAAATAGCCTTAAAAAACCCCATAGAAGACGTACAACATTAGAATCCTACTATAGCTTGTAGTCAGAATATTCGACCGGGAATGTATGATTGCAGCATCATAGAGTGAATTTAGCTGCTCGGTCAAATCTTCTTTAAACATTCGACAGACACCATAAGCCTTCAATGACAGATTCAACCTTCATTTGGATTTTCAACCGAATGCAATTTTTTTACGAAAAATGAAATAAATAAAAACGAATTTCGGGAGTAACTAAATAAATGTATTTTTTGGAAGGAAAACGAAATTCGGAAACAAAATATTTCAGTGTGCACATGTCTACAATGTGATACTACTCTTTTCAAGGTTGAATGATGCCCAACATTATTTAATTCACTTTCTTTGAGCCTAGGGCATCCAGGGCCCCCCATCCTGCTCTGGACTCAAAGGAGAATGCTGCAGAATGTGGTGCTATGTCATTACATGTACATATATGACGAAACAGGGCAAAAAGGTAATGGAGATTTTGTCAAAATTTCCAATAGTCTAGCAACAAAAGCATTTTGAGGTTGATCATCTGAAGCCACCTGAAACATTTATTATTAGGGGTAAATAGGGTTGTCCATTCTTTTCTGGACACCAAATAGCTTTACCTTTTTGGTAGCTCATCCTGAGATACCCTAGAAGATCATACTGTAGAAGCTAGGCGTGTATATGTCAGTGATTTTTTACACAATTTTGTGGGTGATGGGCGCAATTGCTATTATATCTGGATGATCTTTGTAAGCTTGGACTTGGTTAAATTTTTGCATATGACCCTTTAATAAGGTTAGGAGGGCAATTCTTGGTGTCTTCATATGAGGTATCTCCTGAGCCTTGTAAACTACCTGAAGGGATTTTCACCTGTTCAATTGGGGTGGCAACTGTAAAATTCTCGCTAGCCTTTGTTTTTACTTTCTTAAAGATATTCTTGATAGGGATGGCTGGCATGCTGGGAGATTCTTCCTGCATACCAGCCTTTATAAACTCCCCAAAACAACAATGGTTGGGACCTTACTCTTCCGTATCAAACACACCCCATGAACAGAGACTATCAATATGTCACTGTCGCAGGCAACACAGACAGAACCACCAAGATTGTCTTCAAGAAAATTGTAGCGTTTTCCTACTAATACTGCACTTAGTGGAGTCCTGGTCTGTCACTTTGGCTTCCTTGCAAGATGACATTATGGCATAATTACAGTTTATCAAGACACTGAAAATCCCTTTCAATTAGCGTGGATTTAGAATACTTTTTGACAAATATCTGACATATTTAAATCTGTGTGGAAGGACCTTTTCATCTCGCTCTATATAAATTCTACCTGTTCTGTGACACCTGAATGTGACAGAATGCCAAACTTAACAGTATAACTCAGTAAGGGGCTACATTAGTTAACTGAGGATTGCACTTGTCTAGATATAAGAAATACTATACAACTTTGGACCTTAACAAATCAGTTATATACTCTTAAAAAAAAATTTTTTTTTCAAATGCTTAGAAACCAAATTAGATTATTACATTTGTAGCACCCTCTACCTTATATAATTAGGTGCTAGAGTAGTGGATTTGTTTTGTACTGTCGGCGCAGGTAAATTTAGGCAGGCCTATGCTGTGAGCTAGGCCTGTTTGTTTTTATCTGGGGGCAGGGGAGAGGTTTAGTGTAGCAGCAGGTGACTGACATGTGCTTCAGCTCTTGGGTACCTCCTCTGGTTTTCAGAAAGTTCTGGAAAAGAGGCAGGACAGAGAGCTGGAGTGACATGGGGAGTATGTGGGAGCCCTGACCAAATCCCCAACTAGGATTGGCAGGGGGCAGGCATCCTGTATATATACCCATGGTCAGCCTGCTGTGGGAGGGGTTGCTAGGTGTAAGAACTGAATGATGGAGTGTTAGACTATCCTGGTCTGAAGGAACTCCTTTTCTGAGAGGGTGAATTCAGGCCGGGAGCTCGGGAGCTGGGAGGGAGCCTCTCTCTACACGGTCATTGAGAGGTGTCCTGAAACAGGAGCAAGAAGAGGACAGTTGGGAGTACTGGCAGGCAAGTCATTCAGGAGGGATCCATGCCATGGTCTGTGAGTGAGAAGCAAAATGTGAAGCTTTGGAGAGACATGCCAGGATTTGGATGCCAGAGGGAGAGACTGTGGTGTTTTAGAGTCAAGTCGTTGAAGCCACAAGGGCTGGCAGGATTTGCATTGGACGTGCTGGGATCAGTAGTCCACCAATTGTCAGTTAGCACATTTATTCTTCTAAAACGGTTGCTACTACAAAGGGCACTGCAAACCCCTGCCTGTAAAGGGCTATTAGGAAAACATTAGGACTTATTTACAAGGAGGCCTAGCCATGTGCTAACGGTGACAGGAACCTAGATTTGGACAGTGAAGTGAAGCAAGTGATCTCAAGTAGTGTGCTGGAGGAGATGTGCAGAATAGGGATGAGCCGAAGACCCTACAGTTCGGTTTGCAGGAGAACATGTGAACAGGCAAAAATTTCAGAAAATGCAGAACACACAAACACCGTTAAAGTCTATGGGACACGAACATGAAAAGTGATAATTTTAAGGGCTTATATGCAAGTTATTGTCATAAAAAGTGTTTGGGGACCCGGGTCCTGCCCCAGGGGACATGTATCAATGCAAGTTTTTTTTTTTAATCGGACGATTTTTCTGGAGCAGTGATTTTTTTAATGCTTAAAGTGAAACAATAAAAATGAAATATTCCTTTAAATATCGTGCCTGAAGTGTCTATAGCAGTGATGGCGAACCTTGGCACCCCAGATGTTTTGGAACTACATTTCCCAGGATGCTCAACTACACTGCAGAGTGCATGAGCATCATGGGAAATGTAGTTCCAAAACATCTGGGGTGTCAAGGTTCGCCATCACTGGTCTATAGTATGCCTGTAAAGTGGCACATTTTTCCCGTGTTTAGAACAGTACCACAGCAACATTTCAACATGGCTTCCCTGTGGCCCCCCTCTGACGTCACTGGGTGGCCACGCCCTCAGTTATATAAGAGCTATCACAGTGCAGATGTGTCAGATGGCGGGAGCCTCCCATGGAGGCGGGTCTGTTGTGGCTTTTTTTCTTTTTTGGTCCATCGGGCGGCGTGAACTTACACCGTGGGACTTTTTTATTTTTTATATTTTAATAAAGGACTTGTCCCAAGCTGTCTCTTGTCTTTTTTTTATCATTTTGACACTTTATGTGAAATGGTAGGGGTACATTTGTACCCTGTAACCAATTCATAGAGGGGGGAGGTCGGGATCTGGGGGTCCCCTTATTAAAGCCCCCCGCCGCAGACCCTCACAACCACCAAGCAAGGGTTGTGGGGATGAGGCCCTTGTCCCCATCAACATGGGAATAAGGTGCTTTGGGGGGCTACCCCAAAGCACCCTCCCTATGTTGAGGGCATGTGGCCTGGTACAGTTCTTTTCCTTCAGCCTGCCAGGTTGTGTGCTGGGATAAGGGTCTGGTATGGATTTTGGGGGGGGGCCCTACGCCATTTTTTTTATTTTAGCGCAAGGTTCCCCTTAAAATCCATACCAGACCTGAAGAGTCTTGTATGGATTTTGGGGAGGACCCCTACGCCATTTTTTAAAAAATGTGGTGCTGGGTACCCCTTTATTTCCATATAAGACCCGAAGAACATGGTATGGATCTTACGGGAACCCCCTTGCAATTTTTTTTTACATTTTGATTCGGGGTTCCCCTTAATATTCATACCAGTCCCAAAGAGCCTGGTAATGGAAGGGGGGGGGGGGATCCCATGCTCTTTCATTTCAATGAAATGTATCATGTCAATATCTATATTGCTAAGACCCAACAATTCATTATAGCCGCGATCAGTTTTAAATGACAATTTTTCCTTTAGAAGTGTCATTTTACTGTGGTACTGTTCTAAACACGGGAAAAATTTGCCACTTTACAGGCATACTATAGACACCCCCCAGGCACAATATTTAAAGCAATATTTCATTTTTATTGTTTCACTTTAAGCAGTAAAAAGATTACTGCTCCCGAAAAAAAAAATTTGGGGGCAGGACCCGGGTCCCCAAACACTTTTTATGACAATAACTTGCATATAAGCCTTTAAAATTAGCACCTTTGATTTTTCATGTTATTGTCCCATAGACTTTAACGGTCTTCCGGCAGCTTTCGAATTTGCTGCGAACACTGCATATTGTTCATTGTTCAGCGAACAGGCAAACACCCAATGTTCAAATTCGAACTTACACTCGACTCGAACATCGGGTTCATCCCTAGTGCAGAGAAAGAGACTGTCAAACTTAGACATGGATTTCATTGAGAAGTATTCATTATCTGGGCATCCCATGTCCCTTTTCCCCATTCAAATTTAATTCCTTAAGAAAAAAAAAAAAACAAGCAAGAGAATGTTCATTGTCTGGGAAAGTTTGCCAAAATGGATGTCTGACCAGCAGGGCAAAATGTGTGGATGTTCGAACATGTAGCGACCCCACGAGGGCACCGCTACACATTTTTAGAACATTTTCCTTTTTTAAAAGATGACATAGCCCAAAAAAACACATTTAATTCCTTGAAAAATTATGTAGGAAAGCCTAATCTTAATCTTAACCCATTAACCTTTTTTAAGCATCTGACACTTCTGGGAGTGTCAAATTCTTTTCTCTGCTGGTCCCACTGCTCTCTCCTGACTCTTATATCACTGCACTGTGTAGGTTTCCTGCTCCAGCTCCTGACTCTTATTACAGCATATCTATGCAAACATGATTGAGCTGATAAACGCTATGTAGAAAATGTCATCTCATTCATCTGGAGTTGTCATAATCCCGGCACTTACTACTGCTGCCTTTCTCCCACTGTCAGCTATGCTCCAAACATACACCATGTATTTTCCAGCTGATGGTGAGGGAGCACCAGCAGTAGTAAGGGCTGAGATTTTATCAGCTCTGGATGTATAAGAATGAATGTTGTCCTTAGCATTTGTTCATCCATTCAATCATGTGTGCACAGACAGTGCTGCAATAAAAGAGGGGGGTTTGAGCAAGGCGCTCAGTACTGCAGTGTGAAGGGACGGGAAAGCAGATGGGGACAGCACAGATATCATATCTCTTTCAAGTGATATGACAATCTCTGAAGGGTTAGATCCAAATTTTAATGGCTTAGAAAAAAGAAAATATATATATATTTTTTTAAAACAGAGTGGCAAAGATGTGAGTGGATATAGCAAAGTGCTACCCCATGTGTTTAAAAGGAAAGGTTGTGTGTGGTGACAGCTCCTGCTTGCTTATATTATCCTTGTCACAGCTGTAGAAGCATTGTCATTCTGTTTTGATCAGTTCATGCTTGCAAGATTAGTATTTTGTATGCAGTATTTATAGTTGTTAATACATTTTAAATTCCAGACATAGAGCTAAATACACATGTGAACTACACATCCGTGACTGCCTTATCTGCCAACAAATGTATAATTCTGTCCATCTAATCTTGTGATGCATACACCTTTGCCAGACTGTGCGATAAGAGAGTGAAACTGCATTTTCTGTACAAGGTAAGAAATTGAGTATCATCCTGTAGGCAAGTGCAGTCTGTATTCTCCACTGCAGGTGGCGCTTGACCACAGCGGCAATGCAAATGGGAAAGAAAGTTAAAAGAAGCTGATTTCCTATGAATCTGAATCTATGATTTCCTAGATCACCCAGGGCAGTGATCTGGTTGGATGCACAGGCCCCATGTGATCCTGGCAGCCATTTTGGGTAAAGCAGAGTACATAGAAGACTCTAATCCCTGGGTTTTTAATACTGCAAGTGCACAAGGTAGGGACAGATTCCCCATTTGTCAGGGACAGTGCCAGGGATAGGAAGAGGTTCTGGTGCATTAGGGAAAGAGCAGGGACTACATCTACCTAAGGAAGCTTCCTTTTTGGGTCAGACCAACCATGCCTCACTTTGCTCCTTGTGACAAACACTGTCTCTCCGCTGCAGTTGTAAGTGGCACCAGATGGGCGAGCCTCCCTGCCAGGCCTGTTTGTGCTGTTAACCTACCGTTTCAATACATCGCTCTTTGCAAATCGGGACTCTGTGTGTTTACTGCCTACCAAACATACTACATCTACCCAACACTCTCTCCACCTGCAGATTGGATAATGAAGTCATCATCTCTGCTCACTCTGCTCTATTCACCTGTCAGCATGTTCCTTGATAGCACCTGTGAACTCTGAGTTCACCGGACTCTCTCCAAGTCTTAGTGCAAGGAATGGCAGCGTATATACCATCCAAAACATTTTTTAAGCTTTGTATTGCATAGAAAAGGAATAGAACCCCTCTTTGGTGTTTAGTGCTATCTGGGGCTGCGTTAAAGAGCATTTTTTGTGAAGTAGGGGAGGTCTAGAACACAAGTCAACTTTTTATTTCTATTTGTTACCCTTTATTAGATTTTTCCTTACTACCTGTCCAGAGAAAATATCGTAACTGAGAATAATGCCCTGTACACACGGTCGGACATTCAGATGACAAAATCCATTGGAAAAAATGGCCCAAACTTGTCTAGCATACACACGGTCGCACAAAGTTGGCAGAAAATCATTCAGAACGCGGTGACGTACAACACGTACGTCGGGGAGTAGCCAATAGCTTTTGTCTCGTAACTTATTCTGAGCATGCGTGGCACTTTGTCCGTCGGAACTGTCTACACGCGATTGGAATTTAAATGATTGGATTTTGTTGTCGGAACATTTTAGATCCTGCTCTCAAACCTTGTGTGTCGGACATTCCGACGGAAAAAGTCAGATGGAGCCCATACACGATCGGATTTTCCGACAACAAGATCTGATCGCACATTTTCCATTGGAAAGTCAGGCAGTGTGTACAGGGCATAAAAGGGAAATGATTTGTCATGGTTAGCAGTAAACCCTTATATGGATTTTAATTACTTACAACACAACTAAGCTAAAAAAAAAAAAAAAAATGGATGGACTTCTAATTATATTAGTTAAAAGGAATTCATAACTGCATTATGCTTTACCTGCTTGTAGTGCAGTTTGCGGCAATGCTGTGTACCCATTTACATTGGAGCTCATAGAATGAATAAAAGCAGACTGTACTGTCATCATATCATCGGTCCTTTGAGAGTCAAGGAAAGCCCGGAGCGAGAAAGAAATAAAATGAAGAAATAGCGTAGGGCTGGGCATGACAGTGTTAACAGGGTGCAGAAGTGCGAGGGCTTGCATGATTGGAGGAGCTTGGGGAGGAGGGGACAGGAGAGTAAAAAGGAGCTGGCTCCTCCCCCAGGCATCAGTTCAGCGTACAGGAGCAAGCTTCCCACCCACCCTCCCTGTTTTGCTTTCGTTGATTAATTTGTCTTCTTTTTCTAACAGATTGGTTTGTTCTCTGGATGTCGTGGTAGCTGGCGGGTGTTGGTCTTTGCAGGTGAATGAAGAAACCTCGGATAAGGAGAGTCCGGGACGCATGGTGGTATGGTTCCCGATGGTGGTATTCCAGCTAACGGTGGTTTAACTGGAATTTGGTTAACGGGTGCTGCGGTCAGTTGGTCGTCTCCGAGCCAGTATGTCGGCGAGAGGCCTATTATCAGATTTAAAAGGTACCGCAGTGCATTACTATTATTAAATGGATGGTATGTGGAGCGCATGCAAAGACCAATGCAAATATCAGATGTTGATGGTTATGTTCATTTAAATTTATGGTTTAATAAAGGGGCTGCTACGGCCAAAGTTTACTCCAACCTGGTGTGGTCTCTATTAATGGGAAGAACGGTAAAGGGGCTGTAGCAAGCATTGGTCAGACAGTACGTAAGCACAATACATCTGTTATACAATAGTCATGTGTATCTCTGCTATTAGTTGTGACTCGGAATAATATAGAAGCAAAGCAGTTAACCATGCAATCTCATCATCATCTGCTTGTTTGTACAGTATTATCAAATCTTTTTTTTGTATTAATGGCCACTTAGTTAGCACAGTAAAACATGCCTATAAATAAAATAAAGCTCAGTGACACAGCTTCTTACCCTGTTGATAGATGCAAGGACAGAGACACATAGTCTGAGACTTAACCAGTTGCCGACCGCCGCACGCCGATGTACGTCGGTACAATGGCACGGGCAGGCATAAGGACATACATGTACGTCCCTTGCCTCCCGCGGGTCGGGGGCCCGATCGGGCCCCCGCCCGGTGCCTGCGGCGGTCGGTATTCGTTCGGGAGCGATCCCGGACGAGGGGACGGCCATTCATTCATGGCCACCCCCTCGCGATCGCTCCCGACGAATAGAAATCCCCGGTGACATCACTTCCTCTCCTGTAATGTAAACACAGGAGAGGAAGTGATGTATTCTCTCCTCCGTGTCGGTATTTTTCGTTCCGACACGGAGGAGAGCGGATCAGTAAGTTGCACCAACACTCACACACACAGTAGAACATGCCAGGCACACTCACACCCCCCCTTTACCCCCCGATCACCCCCCCAATTACCCCTGCCCCCCAGTCACAGTGACACCAATGTCATTTTTTTTTTTTTTTTTTTTTTTTTTGCATTGGTGTCATTTGTGACTGTAATAACTGTTAGGGCAGTTAGAGTTAGCCCCCTTTAGTTCTAATGTACCCCCCTAACCCCCCCAATAAAGGTTTAACCCCGTGATCACCCCCCGTCGCCAGTGTCACTAAGGCTGGGTTCACATTGCAGCGGTTTATGAGAACGAATGTGATTCGCACCGCACTGCAGTGCAAATCACATCCGATCTCTGTGCGATTCGAGTTCAGCCATTCGCCGCACCCGCCGCACCCGCCACACCCGCCGCACCCGCCGCAAATTCGCACGGGACCCTTTTTTTGGCCCGCAGCAGAATCGGATCGCATGGGTGTTCACACCATGCGATCCGAGTTTGCAGATCGCACTGCGATATGCGAACTGATCTGGGGGTGTCAGTAACATTTCACTGACACTCCCAGCAGTTCCCATAGGGCAGTGTGAACTGCCGCCGGGAGGCATGCGATGCGGGAACCCGCCGCGGATTCGCGGCGTTTCCGCATCGCTCCAGTGTGAACCCAGCCTAATAAGCGATCATTTTTCTGATCGCCGTATTAGTGTCACAGGTGACGCTAGTTAGGCAGGTAGGTATTTAGGTTCGCCGCAGCTTTTTATAGCGCCAGGGACCCCCATATACTACCGCATAAAGCCCCCTGATTGCCCCCTAGTTAACCCTTTCACCAGTGATCACCATATAACTGTTACAGGTGACGCTGGTTGGTTAGTTCTTTTTTTATAGTTTCAGGGCACCCGCCATTTATTACCTAATAAAGGTTTAACCCCCTGATCACCCGGCGGGTGTCATTTGTGACTAATAACTGTTAGGGCAGTTAGGGTTAGCCCCCTTTAGTTCTAAGGTACCCCCCTAACCCCCCCAATAAAGGTTTAACCCCGTGATCACCCCCCGTCGCCAGTGTCACTAAGGCTGGGTTCACATTGCAGCGGTTTATGAGAACGGATGTGATTCGCACCGCACTGCAGTGCAAATCACATCCGATCTCTGTGCGATTCGAGTTCAGCCATTCGCCGCACCCGCCGCAAATTCGCACGGGACCCTTTTTTTGGCCCGCAGCAGAATCGGATCGCATGGGTGTTCACACCATGCGATCCGAGTTTGCAGATCGCACTGCGATATGCGAACTGATCTGGGGGTGTCAGTAACATTTCACTGACACTCCCAGCAGTTCGCATAGGGCAGTGTGAACTGCCGCCGGGAGGCATGCGATGCGGGAACCCGCCGCGCATTCGTGGCGTTCCCGCATCGCTCCAGTGTGAACCCAGCCTAATAAGCGATCGTTTTTCTGATCGCTGTATTAGTGTCACAGGTGACGCTAGTTAGGCAGGTAGGTATTTAGGTTCGCTGCAGCTTTTTATAGCGCCAGGGACCCCCATATACTACCGCATAAAGCCCCCTAATTGCCCCCTAGTTAACCCTTTCACCAGTGATCACCATATAACTGTTACAGGTGACGCTGGTTGGTTAGTTATTTTTTTTATAGTTTCAGGGCACCCGCCATTTATTACCTAGTCTCACTAGTGTACCCCTAAATTTAGGGGTGTCTACTTTCCAAAATGGGGTCATTTGGGGGGGGTTTGTGCCATCTTGGCATTTTATGGCCTTCAAAACTGTAACGCCCTTAGAAAGCCTGAAGGCGGTGCTTGGTTTTCGGGGCCCCGTACGCGGCTAGGCTCCCAAAAAGTCCCACATATGTGGTATCCCCGTACTCAGGAGAAGCAGCAGAATTTATTTTGGGGTGTCATTTCACATATGCCCATGGCATGCGTGAGCAATATATCATTTAGTGACAACTTTGTGAAAAAAAAAAAAAAAAAAAAAAAGTTTGTAATTTTCCCGCAACTTGTGGCAAAATATAAAATATTCCATGGACTCAACATGCCTCTCAGCAAATAGCTTGGGGTGTCTACTTTCTAAAATGGGGTCATTTGTGGGGGTTTTGTGCCATCTTGGCATTTTATGGCCTTCAAAACTGTAATAGGTAGTGAGGAGTGAAATCAAAAAATTACGCCCTTAGAAAGCCTGAAGGCGGTGCTTGGTTTTCGGGGCCCCGTACGCGGCTAGGCTCCCAAAAAGTCCCACATATGTGGTATCCCCGTACTCAGGAGAAGCAGCAGAATTTATTTTGGGGTGTCATTTCACATATGCCCATGGCATGCGTGAGCAATATATCATTTAGTGACAACTTTGTGAAAAAAAAAAAAAAAAAAAAAAAAGTTTGTAATTTTCCCGCAACTTGTGGCAAAATATAAAATATTCCATGAACTCAACATGCCTCTCAGCAAATAGCTTGGGGTGTCTACTTTCTAAAATGGGGTCATTTGTGGGGGTTTTGTGCCATCTTGGCATTTTATGGCCTTCAAAACTGTAATAGGTAGTGAGAAGTGAACTCAAAAATTTACGCCCTTAGAAAGCCTGAAGGCGGTGCTTGGTTTTCGGGGCCCCGTACGCGGCTAGGCTCCCAAAAAGTCCCACATATGTGGTATCCCCGTACTCAGGAGAAGCAGCAGAATTTATTTTGGGGTGTCATTTCACATACGCCCATAGCATGTGTGAGCAATATATCATTTAGTGACAACTTTGTGTAAAAAAAAAAAAAAATTTTTTTTTTTGTCATTATTCAATCGCTTGAGGCAAAAAAATAAAATATTCAATGGGCTCAACATGCCTCTTATCAATTTCCTTAGGGGGTCTACTTTCCAAAATGGGGTCATTTGGGGGGGTTTTGTACTGCCCTGCCATTTTAGTACCTCAAGAAATGAGATAGGCAGTCGTAAACTAAAAGCTGCGTAAATTCCAGAAAACGTACCTTAGTTTGTAGATGTGACAACTTTTGCGCAAACCAATAAATATACAATTATTGACTTTTTTTTTACCAAAGACATGTGGCTGAATACATTTTGGCCTAAATGTATGACTAAAATTGAGTTTATTGGATTTTTCTAATAACAAAAAGTAGAAAATATCATTTTTTTTCAAAATTTGCGGTCTTTTTACGTTTATATCGCAAAAAATAAAAATCGCAGAGGCAATCAAATACCATCAAAAGAAAGCTCTATTTGTGGGAAGAAAAGGACGCAAATTTTGTTTGGGTACAACATTGCATGACCGCGCAATTACCAGTTAAAGCAGCGCAGTGCCAAAGTGTAAAAAGACCTCTGGTCATTTACCAGCAAAATGGTCCGGTCTGAAAGTGGTTTAAAGAATGTCATAAGCAGTTTAGTCAATAGAAAACCATGTACCGTATACACTGAATTTTCCATTCTAGTGAAATAAAGAGAAATGTGATAAAGTTTTCTTCTGTCATAGCTGTGCATGGCTATTTTTCACATAAAAGAAGACCCAGACCTTTGTGACCACGCAGAGATTTCACATACTTTACAATGTGCAGTGTGTATGGTGCGCAACTAATGGAAACATGGGAAGCAATGATATTTCCCTAGGCATAGTGTTGGATGGTTATTATAAATAAGTCAAGAAGGGCATAATAGAAGCGTTCCTGCGCTGATATGATATGGAACGAAAGGCTGTTATCTCACAATCCACTCGATATCTTGGCCAGACAGAGAGCAGAGATTAACTCTACCCAGGAATAACCTAAGCGTGGATGATTGCAGTTCTCTGCTTTGACTATGCATTCTGCTGGAACTATAACAAGGAGTTTGCTGATTATCAGTAACATTGTTTTTAAAGTTACTTTTTGAACGTAAAGCGGAGTTCTGCCTTTTTTTTTAAGTCAGCAGCTACAAATACTGCAGCTGCTGACCTTTAAAATATGGACACCTGTCCAGGGAGCCCGCGATGTCGGCACCTGAAGCCGATCTGTCCCCCAGCTTTCGGGTGTTGCCACCGCCATCTTTGGTATGGGAATCAGGAAGTGAAGCCTTGCGGATTCACATCCTCATTCCCTACTGTGCATGCACGACTCATGCTGTGCGTTCCCACTGGTCCCTGCTGTCTCCTGGGACCTGTGTGTCTCTCAGAAGACAGCGGGGGGGGGGGGGGGGGGGATATGGCGTAGATCCCCATGGACACGGGTATCTATGCCTGGAAGTGGTAGCAAGATACCTCTATTAGACAGGTATCTGCTCCCACCTCCTCCTTGAAAGGTGCCAAATGTGAGACCGGAGGGCGGATTCCGAAAAAGTGGAAGTTCCATTTTTGTGTGGAACTCCGCTTTAAAGCAGTATTAAACCAAAAAACATTTTTTTTTATATATTGCAGCTTATTATTTATTAGATGGGATGGCTGCATCAGTTTTCTGTTCTTTGGCTTTTTTCCCTCAGTGTTTCACCTGGTGATCAGGTCAGTAAAACACCACCTGGACCTGGATTAGTGAGACACAACTCTGGAGGAATGCACACAGGGGGCACAGCAGACAACAGCATTGTCTGTCGGGGGGGGGGGGGGGGGGGGGTGTTACACATATTGGCTTTGATACACTAACAAATTGAAGCCAAACTCCAGCTCATACTTTACAAGCAGTGTGAGGATTTGGGGCATTTTAGTTCATTGGTAATGCCAAACAGTGTGTCCAGTCCACCCACAATGTTTGTTTTAGGGCTTTTCTGCCCACTTTTATTGAAGTAAAGATTCACAGTAGAGTTCCCTCACAGGGGTTCTCACCATCAACTGTCAAAACTAACAGTACTGCACCTCCTGGCTCTTTTCTGCAGTATCTCTGCATAGGCCTCCTGCCTTGTTCCTCCAGACCATCAAACACACAGTCCCCAGTGCTCGTGTGCTACATGCTGAACCTTCCTCAGCTATGACTGTTTCTCCTGCAGCTCCCTGCTGCTACATTCTTACAGGCTCGGCCTTTCACAGTCCCAGCACAGACAGTACGGAGCACCATGCTCCTAACAGCTCCCTTGCACTAAGGGTGCTTTCACACCGAGGCGTCGGTGGTAAAGCACCACTATTTTTAGCGATGCTTTACCGTCATTTTAGTGGCGCTGTTCAGCTTTTACTAGTGGCCAAAAAAGGGTTAAAACCGCCCTTTTTTACCGTCCTGCCAGCGCACCGCTCCAGTGTGAAAACTGTCTTTCACACTGGAGAGACAGGAGAGGCTCATTACAGGCGCTATGCAGGTGCTATTTTTAGTACTGTAGTGCCTACAAAGCGCCTAGGTGTGAAAGCAATCAAACTCACCCCCTCAGGAGTGTGGGGCCACTAACCCTTTAATCCCAGCTCTAACATAAGCCCAGCACACACCTGGCTCATTAGTGTGCCTGTTTTCTAAAAAAAAACAAAAAACAACAACATATTTTTCCCTTTGCGATAAAGGTTTTGTATGAATAAATAACAGCCGATCATTTTAATCACTCCTGCCTGTGTTAAGTGGTTTGTCTCATCCATGTAAAATGATACATTCTGCTGGAGAGCATGTGCTTTTCAAAAACAACAGACTTGCCGGCTAGATCACAGGATGAAAATGGGAGAAAGAAAGCCTAAAAAGAAAATGAATGCAGCCATTTCAGCTTATAATTGGTAAGCTGTATTATAATAAATGTTTACTTTTTGGTTTAATACTGCTTTTATTTCCAAAGTAAAAATAAAGACTGGAATACAACATAACTGAAATTGATAGAATATCAACAGCATCACTACATTGTATGATTTTTACATTTATTTCAAGAAAGACTTGCTCTTTACAAGAATGGAGTCATGTAGGTTGTATGATAAAAAGTGCATGCTTCATGCTTCATAGTGAAGGAAATCTCTGTTTTAAATGACAAAACCATTTCAGCATGCTAAGCAAATCATGTTGTTAAAGCGGGAGTCCGCCGGGAGTTCCGCCGTTTTTTTTTTTTAAAAGCCAGCAGCTACAAATACGGCAGCTGCTGCCTTTTAAAATAAGGACACTTACCCGCCCAGCGTGCCCGCGATGTCGGCACCCGAAGCTGATCTCTCGATCGTCTCTCGGGTGCTGCCGCCGCCATCTTGGGTATGGGAATCAGGAAGTGGAGCCTTTCGGCTTCATTTCCCGGTTCCCTACTGCACATGCGCGAGTCGCGCTGCGCAATAAGGATGGACCCGATGCCTCTGGGATCCGTGTGTTTCCCAGCAGGCAGCGGGGGACTTTCGGAAAGGGGCGTAATCTACGACCCTTTCCGCAGATAGCTATGCTGGAAGTGGGTGCAGATACCTGTACTGTACAGGTACCTGCACACCCCCTCCCCCCTGAAAGGTGCCAATTGTGGCGCCGGAGGGGGGGGGGGATTCCAATGAGTGGAAGGTCCACTTTAGGGTGGACCTCCGCTTTAATGTGTTAAATGTTATTGGAAACAAACGGCTTAACAAATACAACTTAAATCAGAAGTCAGATTGTTTTTTAATAAAAGTATAAGCAGCTAAATGTAGCAAGGTCTCCGGCTTTGTCCAGTCTACTGAGGACCTTCAATGCGAAAGAGAGCTGACATCCTTCAATATGTAGTGGGTTGTAAGGTGTAGTGGGTGCAAAGATGGTGAAAGTCATTGGGCGCCAGACACTTCTTGGATGTAAAATAGGTTTTATTTCTTTTGACAGTCCTTTTTTTTGTAGGAAAGAGGGTTAGGACCAGTACACCCTTAAGTAGTAGATTCAATTGGCAGACTCAGAGAATTCAGTAGGAAGACAGCCATGCTGGAAAGGCCCCAGCAAGGTGCCACATCTCCACATGCAGGAATGCTGTCTCCTATGGTAACAGTCTTTAACAGTTCCTAACTCAAACCTAACAGTCCTTTCAGCTTTACTACAACTGCTCCTTGTAGTTCTTCAATACTGAGCTCCAGGTCTCTCACTAGACCCTCTGATTCACTGACTCTTGATAAGGCTATTTTTATACCTACTTCACTTATATGGAGTGATTAAACCTTTTTCTATATAAGAATTAAAAATTAACTATAACAGTTCGAAAAGATAAACCATTACATTTATTTATACAGAAAAGAAACATTAGAGATTACCCAATATAATGTGGAGGATACAACCTTAAAACAAAAAAGATGTTACCAATGATACAAAATGTTACTATAATGTTCATGCACATGTTAGCAAGAGATTAATAATATATTAAGGCAAAATCCTACGAAAAAGTTACAGAAAAGAGAAGAGACAGAATACTACAGATACATTACCTAGACCTCCCTTATGTTACTACAATTGCAAGGTGGGGGGACACACCGAGAGATCGTGTGTAGATCTCTGTAGTGTCTTTTATACCCCCCTCCTTATGTCCCTATTCTCGCCAATCCAGGTTCCCACCCCACCTAGGACCTTGTCATTGGTCTAGAGTTGCTCACATAAGCATTGGCTACCTTTGAAGCCTCCTAAATGTTCATTGGTTCATAGTCACCTGAAATTCTGTTTGGCTGCACCTCAAGCCTCTTTGCCTACCATGCCCAGGTCTAAAAACGTCCAGTGCCTTTCTGTTTATATTTAAGCAACCTTTGATCCCCAACCCTACCAGTTCCAACATTTGCATCTCAATAGCCCCCTGATGAGATGGAGCCTTGACGTCTGCAAAGACTCTTTTGCCCCGTACACACGAGCGGACTTTTCAACATCCAAAGTCCGACGGACTGAGTCCGTCAGACTATTCGATCGTGTGTGGGCTGCAACGGACTTTAGCTTCGCAAAAGTCTGACGGACTTTAGAAATGAAGCATGCTTCAAATTTTCCCGACGGAACTCCGCCGGACCCGGTCCCCTTCGAAAAATCCGCTCGTGTGTATGCTACTCCGACGGACTAAAACCGACGCTAGGGCAGCTATTGGCTACTGGCTATGAACTTCCTTATTCGAATCCAGTCGTACGTCATCACGTTCGACTCCGTCGGAGTTTGGTGTGATGGTGTGTGTCCAAGTCCGTTCGGTCGAAAAGTCCGCCAGAACTCCGTCGGAACTCCGGCGGAACTCCGGCGGAACTCCTTTGGAAGTCTGCCGGACATAAGTCCTCTCGTGTGTACGGGGCATAAGTAGGGATTCAATTAACACCTGGGGACATTCCCTGGTTCCCACAAGACAGGAGAAATTTCTAAAAAAGGTGAGCTGGGCCCTTATTTTATCATGATATTAAAGGGAGGAAACCCACGCAGGCACAGGGAGAACAAGCAAACTCCAGGCAGGTAGTGTCATGGTTGGGATTTGAACCAGCGCCCTTCTTACTGCAAGATGAGAGTGCTAACCACTACACCACTGTGCTGTGACGTGATCAGAGGCGATTGTTGTTGCGGGGTGTCAGTCTGACACCCCGCAACTACGATCTCGGTAAAGAGTTTCCGACGGAGACTCTTTACCACGTGATCAGCCGTGTCCAATCACAGCTGATCACAGTGTAAATAGGAAGAGCCGGTGATCGGCTTTTCCTCACTCGCGTCTGTCAGACGCGAGTAGAGGAGAGCCGCTTGGCGGCTCCTCTGACAGGGGGGGGGGGGGTCTGTGCTGATCGATTATCAGCGCAGCCCCCCCGAGGATGCCCACACTGGACCACCAGGGACTCCACCAGACCACCAGGGATGCCCAGCACAAGGTATGCCACCATAGACCACCAGGGATTCCAGTCAGTGTCCACAATGGATGCCAATCAGTGCCCACAATGGATGCCAATCAGTGCCCACAATGGGCATCACTGATTGGCATGAATTATTGTTTGGCACTGATTGGCATCCATTAGTACAGTATAATACAATACAATGCCGCCTATCAGTGCCCATCTGTGCCCCCTATCAGTGCCCATCCGTGCCCATCAGTGCCCATCTGTGCTGCCTATCCATGCCCATCTGTGCCGCCTATCCATGCCCATCTGTACCGCCTATCCATGCCCATCCGTACGGCCTATCCATGCCAATCCGTGCCAGCTATCAGTGCCAATTTGTGCTATCAGTGCCCATCCGTGTCGCCCATCAGTGCCTCCTATCAGTGCCCATCAGTGCCGCCTATAAGTGCCACATATCAGTGTCCATCAATGCCACCTCATCAGTGCCACTTCATTTGTGCCACCTCATCGGTGCCCATCAGTGCCACCTTATCAGTGCCCATCAGTGTAGCCCCATCAGTGCCCATCAGTGAAGGAGAAAACTTACTTATTTACAAAGTTTTGAAACTGAAACAAAAAAAAAACATTTTTTTTTCAAAATTTTCGGTATTTTTTTATTTGTTTAGCAAAAAATAAAAACCGTAGAGGTGACCAAAAATAAATTATAAAAATTTCATTTGGGTACAGTGTAGCATGACCACGCAATTTTCTCATTCAAAATATGACAGTGATGAAAGCTCAAAATTGGTCTGGGCAGGAAGGTGTTTAAGTGCCCTGTATTGAAGTGGTTAAAAGGTGTGATGTATAATTTAGCTAATATGTAAAGTTTAAAAAAAAGGCAATTTATTCTTAAATATCTATATGCAGTGGTAAATATAGATAACCAAGTATATGGTTAGGGAGCAAAATCTGTAATCCACTCTGAGAATAACAGACAGAATAAATACAGTGCCTTTAAAAAGTATTCATACCAATTTAAATTTTCCACATTTTGTCACGTTACAACCAAAAACATAAAAGAGAAGCACGGATTAAGGAGTGAAAGGACATAAGGAGTGCTGGGCATGACAGGGTGACTGAGGGACTCAGGTTTAAGGTGGATAGGTGGAGCCGAGGAAAGTTTGTAGGAAGCAGTTTTAGCGAAGGGGAGGGGCCGTATAAAAGGGAGGGGTGGAGCTTAAGGGATAATTCGGATCCCAGCGTGACACAGAGGAGGCAGTTTTTTCTCTGCTCCTCTGTAATGGCCGAACTGGACGGGATCTTCGCGTGGCTGCGACGGGCGACGGAGGTACACGGAGCGGATTGGCTGCGGGACCGAGTCGGGCACCTGGCGGACGGCGCGGAGGATGTCGGCGAGGCAGGTGAGGTGCCGCTGCACGCGGAGGTCTCGGCCTCCGGCGCGTTTTTCTCCTGGGCCTACACCTCGGCCACCTCCTGACTGTCGGAGCCCGGGGAGGACCGCTCGATCCCCCCGGCGAAACGGAAGGTGCCTGGCTCTCCCTGGTCCGGGGGGTCGTTACGCCACTGACCAGAGAGGGGCGGGGCCTCGCAGCCACATGGCGCTGGCTCCGGGCCGGGCCGGCACCCGGGGAAGGGGGGGGAGCGTGCGGGGGGCTCTGGGTCCTGCCACCTTGGGGGGAGGACAAAGGGGGGAACCGCGGCCTGGGGTCTCCGGTATGGGGACACGCGCGGTGGGGGGGCAGGGTGCTGCACGGGGGGTCACAGCTCCAGGGATGGGGCGGGTGGGTTGAAGAGGGCCGCCAAGGTGCCTGGCAGGGCTGGTATCGGACGCCAGCATGCCGGGGGCGGTGGGGGGCCCGGATCGCGAGGACCAGGAGGATTGCTGTTCGTACAGGGGGATGGCGGCGTCCCCGGTGCGCGCCGGGGAGGACAGGTCCGAGAGCGAGATGTCGCAGGAAGAGGAAGTGTCCAACGCAGCTCCTGGAACCGTGCACGTCGGCGGGGCCCGGGTGGGGCCAGGTAGGTCGCCTGATTCTGCGTTGTTGACGGAGGCCTTGAGGGGTTTGCTGGGGGTGGAAAAGGGGGGTTCGGGGGCCCCGGTATCGCAGGATGGCAAAGGGGTGGGTTCAGAAGGTCAGTCGGCGGGGGCGGGGCACATTGCCTCGGGGGGGGCCTCGGGACAGCTGCAGGAGCTTTTGGAAGGGCTGCAGGCCCTGGTGGGTAAGTTTGCGGTGGGTTTGGGGGCGCCGCAAGTGGGTCCCTGGATGGCTCCGGGGGCGGGGGCTGGGGGGCCCGGGGCCACGCCAGTGGTGGACACCCCGACCGCTGTGGCTCCTGGGGGAGTGGACGTGGGGCCTGGGGGCTTGGGGGTTCCCCCGGTGGCTGCGAAACTTGGGGCGCGGGCCGATGTGGTTAGGATCGCGGATGCTGCCCGGTGCGAAGTCTATGTTTGCTTCGAGGGCCCGTTGGGGGCGCACCTGAAGCAGGAGGTGCGGGATAAGATTGGCAAGGGTGAGTATGTGGAGATTTTCTCTTTGCTCCCCCTCGAGAAGTTCAACTTGGATAGGGTCAAGCCGGACAGTTCTAAGAAGGACGAGGAGGAGAAGCGTAGGTATCGGCTGATCCCGCGCACTTTTTCAAATTGGCTTCAGGCTTTCGCTATCTTGGCTAGCGTGATAGGGGAGAAGAACCCCGAGCACTGCTCGGCGTTGTTCTGTTATATGGACGCTATTGGAGAGGCTTATCGGGTGTATGGGGGGGGTGGCATGGCTGCGCTATGACGAACAGTTTAGGAAGCGGAAAGCGGTGCGGTCAGAACTGCGCTGGGACCACAAGGACATAAGCCTCTGGATGAGGCTTATGTCTGCGGCGCGGAAACCTACTCCGTTTCTTCAGGGGGGGCCGGGAGTGTGTCGTCCTCAGGGCTGCCGGCCAGAAAATGTGGGGGGGTGTGTTGGCCCTTTAATGAAGGGGCTTGTAAATTCGGGGGCGCGTGCCGATTTAAGCACGAGTGCTCCGGCTGCGGCGGCACCCACGCACTGTCCCGCTGTTTCAAGAAAGGAAAGCATGCCGGCGATGTTGCTCACAAAAGGGATGACGTCGGTGACCCTGGAAAGGATGCTTCCTTTCCTAAGTAAGTATCCGGATGGTGAGGCGGCGTGGGGGTTGATTTCGGGTTTTCGGGACGGTTTCAGGATTCCTTGTTCATTGGCGGGGGTGCCGCCGGTGGCTCGGAACTTGTGATCGGCTTTGGATCACCCGGGGGTGGTCGACGAAAAACTGGGCAAGGAGGTGGCGTTGGGACGGATGGGTGGGCCTTTCGAAGTGCAACCGTGAAGAGACCTGGTGGTGTCCCCGCTGGGTGTAGTTCCTAAGAAGGAGCCGGGGAAGTTTTGCTTGATTCATCATTTGTCTTTTCCTAAAGGGGGGTCGGTCAACGACTTCATCGACCCTGATGCGTGTATGGTCTCCTACACGTCTTTTGATGCGGCGGTGCGGTGGGTCAGGCGGTATGGACGCGGGGCTCTTATGGCCAAGGCGGATGTGGAATCGGCGTTTCGATTGCTACCGGTCCACCCGGACAGCTTCCGGCTGTTGGGTTGCCATTGGCGGGGCAAGTTCTATGTGGATATGTGCCTGCCCATGGGTTGTTCCATTTCCTGCGCCTACTTTGAGGCGTTTAGCTCGTTTTTGGAGTGGGTGGTGAGAGACGTTTCGGGCCTGGAGTCAGTCATCCACTATTTGGACGACTTTCTGTGCGTGGGCCCGCATGCCTCCAGTGTGTGTGCGATTCTTCTGTCCACGTTGCAGCACATTGCGGGCAGGTTCGGGGTGCCGTTGGAGGGGGACAAGACAGAAGGCCCGGTTACGGAATTGAGTTTTTTGGGGATAGTGATTGATTCGAGGGCAATGGAGTGTCGATTGCCGGAGAATAAATTACTGGATCTGCAAAAAGAATTGGCGGGGATGCAGGGACGGCAGAAGGTTCAGTTGAGGGCCCTGCAGTCTCTGTTAGGCAAGCTGAATTTCGCTTGCCGGATCATCCCTATGGGACGGGTGTTCTGCCGACGGCTGTCGGCGGCCACGGCCGGGGTGACTGGGCCTAACGATTTTGTGCATTTGCGGAAGGAACACAGGGAAGACTTGTGGGCGTGGCATGAATTATTGGCCTCTTATAACGGGCGGGCCATGTGGATGTCGGGGCCAGTGAGCAATTTCGATGTGGAGTTGGTCACTGACGCGGCTGGGTCTGCGGGTTATGGGGCATATTTTCGGGGGCGGTGGAATGCTGAACCTTGGCCGCGATCGTGGGAGGTTGCGTGGTTGTTCGGCAATATGGTTTTGCTCGAACTATTCCCGGTGGTGTTGGCATTGGAACTGTGGGGGGAGGATTTTCGTAATATGAAGTTGCGCATCAATTGCGACAACATGGGGGTGGTTCAGGTCATCATTCGGATGACTGCTTCCTCGCCCCCGGTCATTCGGCTGCTGCGGCAGCTGGTGTTTCGGTGCTTGCGGCTCAATGTTTACATTTATGCAGTGCACATACCTGGGGTGGAGAATTCTTTGGCTGACTCGCTCTCTCGTTTTCAGTGGGACAAGTTCCGGCAGCTGGCGCCGGGAGCGGAGGAGTCGGGGGCGCCTTGCCCCGGGTGGATGTGGGAGCTGCCCTTGGAGTCACCGCAGGTTGGATTCAGAGGTCACTGAGTGAGTCCACGTGGGCGGCCTATTCTAGGGTGTGGTCAGAATGGTTGGCGTTACTGCGGGAGGTTGGTGTGGTTGGTCGGGGCTCCAACCAGCGCTGGTTGGTACTGTATTGTGTGGCATGGAACATCGAAATGGGATTGGCGCCTGCGTCGATTGAGTGGAAGTTGGCGGGGTTGGCTTTTTTGTTTAAGCTGTGGGGGGAGCCGGATGGGACTAAAGATTTTTGGGTGCGGCAAACTTTGAAGGGGTATAGGAAGGAACGAAAAGGTCAGGATGCGCGCAGGCCGGTGTCGTTTGATAATTTGGTGGCGATTTGTTCTCGGCTGGTGGACGTTTGTTCTTCCGCTTACGAGGCCATCCTGTTCACAGCGGCTTTTTCGTTGGCGTTTTATGGGGCGTTTAGGATTGGGGAGTTGGTGTGTCAGTCTAAACAGGTTGCTGGGGGGTTGTTGGATCAGGATGTACAGGTGGCTGCTGATCAGGTGAGTATACGGTTGCGGAGGTCCAAGACTGACCAAGGGGGCAGGGGAGTGGTGGTTACACTGCTTGCCTTGTCGGGCTCGGCTGTGTGCCCTGTGGAGGTGGTAAGGGCTTTTCAGGCGGTGCAGCCGGCGGGGTCGGGCCCCTTTTTGTTGCATGCGGAGGGCTCTTTTCTCTCTAGGTTTCAATTTGTGTCGGCTTTTCGGCGGTGCCTGCGGGCGGTGGATTTGGATGACCGGGAATACGCTTCGCACTCCTTCCAGATTGGGGCGGCCACTGAGGCATTTGACGGTGGGAGTCTAAGAGGTTCCATTCGTATGTCCGGCCGCAGTTGATCCTGGGGTGAATTGGGGTGCGGCTGGGAGTATTTGCGGTGTGGGGTTGGGAATTGCAGGAATTGTGGTGTATTACATTGGTTGGTTGTTATATGTTATATGTTCTGTTTTTTCATTCCAGATGGAGGTTCCTCACGCCTCGTTTGGATCCTGGGGCATTCGTACGTGTGCTGGGGGGCCAGGAGAGGTGATGCTCAGCCGGCAGGCAGGCAATTGGGAATTCCCAGGCGGGAGGCTAGGTTGATGTGGTTGGGATTCCCGGGCATGCGGTGGGAGCGTGTGATGAGGGAGGTTGAGCGCTTTGCGATGAGGGACAGGCCCCCGGATGTGTTGGTCATTCACACCGGAGGCAACGACCTGGGCTTACGGAAGGTGAAGGACATATTAGCGGATATTAAGGCGGATGTTTTGCGCTTGCGAGTCCTCTTCCCGGGTACCATTTTGGTATGGTCGGACATTGTGGCCAGAACGGTGTGAAGGTGGGCTAGGTCCTTGGTGAGCATTGAAAAAAACAGGATCAGGGTGAATAAAGTGGTTGGGAGGTTTGTTGTGCAGAACGGTGGAATTGTGGTGAGGCATCGGGAGTTGGAGGTGAACGTTGGTCTTTATCTTAGGAAGGATGGCGTTCACCTCTCTGACGTGGGTATCGACTTTTGGTCTTTGGGTTTACAGGAGGGCATACAGAAGGCTCTTCGGGTGTGGGGTTGCCCTCAAGGTTGAGGTAGTCACCCTTTTGGGCTGTGGCGGTGTGTTTTCTGGTGGTTTCTGACGGTAGACAGTTACTCAGAAGGGATCTGAGGGTGTGGGGGGCTCATCAAAAGATCGGCCCCTCTGGGTATTCCTGAACGTTGGATGGAATACGGTTATGTTCACTGGCGGAAGTTGTCTCCGACCGGTCACAGGTGGAGGCTTTTGGGAAAGTTGGTCAGGTGTACCGCAGTGAGTTGGTATTGGCTTAAGTGGGGTCACCGTCAGAGATCACCAGAATGGGCATTTAATGTTATTTAATATTGTTTAATGTTAATAAAGTTATTTATATTTATATATATATATATATATATATATATATATATATATATATATATATATATATATATATATATTTATATAGATATAGGGGAAGGTATTGGTAAAAGGATAATAGAAGGGGGACATTCAGGCTACACTAGTCAAGAGAAGCACGGTTTAAGGAGTGAAAGGACATAAGGAGTGCTGGGCATGACAGGGTGACTGAGGGACTCACAGGGTTAAGGTGGATAGGTGGAGCCGAGGAAAGTTTGTAGGAAGCCGTTTTAGCGAAGGGGAGGAGCCGTATAAAAGGGAGGGGTGGAGCTTAAGGGATCATTCGGATCCCAGCGTGACACAGAGGAGGCAGTTTTTCCCGCCCTCCCGCCCTAATGTTATGTGTTTGATCTTGGTGTGCCGTTTGTTGCTGGTCTTTTCTTTTTTTGCTGGTTTCGTCGGTTTTTACGACAGCTGAAGGATTTTCCTGGTGGGCGGTGTGTTTTCTGGCGGTTTCTGACGGTAGACAGTTGCTCAGAAGGGATCTGAGGGTGTGGGGGGCTCATCAAAAGATCGGCCCCTCTGGGTATTCCTGAACGTTGGATGGAATACGGTTATGTTCACTGGTGGAAGTTGTCTCCGACCGGTCACAGGTGGAGGCCTTTGGGAAAGTTGGTCAGGTGTACCGCAGTGAGTTGGTATTGGCTTAAGTGGGGTCACCGTCAGAGATCACCAGAATGGGCATTTAATGTTATTTAATGTTGTTAATGTTAATAAAGTTATTTATATATATTTATATATATTTATATATTTTCATATTTACAAGTTATTGGAGTGAGTTTTGAGTTATGTTTAATAAAGGCTGTTGTGGCCAGTTTACTCCAACCTATGGTGTGGTCTCGTTTCTAATAGGGAAAGGTATTGGTAAAAGGATAATAGAAGGGGAACATTCAGGCTACACTAGTCATGTATTTTATTGGGATTTTATGTGATAGACCAACACAAAGTGGCACATAATTGTGAAGTGGAAGGAAAATGATAAATGGTTTTAATTTTTTTTTTACAAATAAATATGTGAAAAGTGTGGCGTGCATTTGTATTCAACCCCCTTTACTCTGTTACCCCTAATTCAAATCTAGTGGAACCAATTGCCTTCAGAAGTCACCTAATTAGTAAATAGAGTCCACCTGTGTGTAATTTAATCTCAATATGAATACAGCTGTTCTGTGAAGGCCTCAGTGCTTTGCTAGAGAACCTTAGTGAACAAACAGCATCATGAAAGCCAAGAAACATACCAGACGGGTCAGGGATAAAGCTTTGGAGAAGTTTAAAGCAGGGTTAGGTTATAAAATATTACCAGCTTTGAACATCTCATGGAGCACCGTTCAATCCATCATCTAAAAATGCAAAGAGCATGGCACAACTGCAAACCTACTGAGACATGGCCGTCCACCTAAACTGACAGGAGGGGCAAGGAGAGCATTAATCAGAGAAGCAGCCAAGAGGCCCATGATATCTTTGTGTCATATCTACCCCAACGCAGGTGGGCAGACACTATAGCTACTTATGTGTGCTTCACCTATAGCAGCCCCCTTTCCCTTAAGGCAAGCAGGCCTATCGGTAATTGGTTGCCCCCAGGACTTATACACAATGCTATAGTGCCTGGCCACCAAACCAGGGCAGATGCAAACTGAGCAAAGCAAAGAGATACTTGTAGTTGGCAGACAGATAGTGTGCTTCTATGACAGTCCAGGTAAAAAAGCAGATTGAGTTCAAGGAATAGTCCAATAATCCGGTCCAAAGTCATACACGGGGGAAATACAAACTAGCAAAGCAGGGCAGGCAGACAGGGAGCTTGATCAGGAACAACACAGGTATCACTTACCATCACAGGTAGGGATGAGCTTGATGTTCGGGTCGAACATAAGTTCGACTCTAACATCGTGTGTTCGCCCGTTTGTAGCGAACATTATGGGGCATTTGCGGGAAATTTGAGCGCTGCAGAACACCCCATAATGCACTGCGAGATCAAGTTGAGAAGTGCACCTGTTCAACTTATGCAAATTAATCTACGTGGCTTGACATTTACTACGATTTTTCCGGCGCAGTGAACCAAAGCACTTGCGCGTACGCAAATGCAGATTGTCCGTTCTATTTTGGGCATATTTGTTACTTGGACAGTTAGAACTATGCTTCCTCACATCTTGCACATCACCCCCATAATATTGGCACTTCCAGATTCTTTTAATTCTGAGTTGAAGAATGTGTGCACCATGTCTATAGCGGCGCACCGATCGCCGTCTCCCGTGCACCGGCATGCTAATAGTAAATGGGGAATTGTGCTGTGTTATAGGCGCAAATGCTTTGCGAATACGAAAACGGCCGTTGCACATCGGCGTGCACCTCAACTCATGTCGCAAAGCCTTTGTAAATCATCCCCACTGTCTGTCATGCCCCCTTAGAAGAGAATTATATATAAAAAAAAGATTAAGTAAACCCACAAGTGCATTATGTCCTGACTTGAGCTGAGTATGCTTATTACATATCAGGGCTACAGTCCAATCTCAGTCTGGCCATGAATACTGAATTTTCAAACAACCTGGAAAATCCTTTGTTTTCACCACAGATAAATGTCCTTTTTCTGTTATTTAACTCCTATAGTGCTTGTTTGTTTGTACTGTATGTAGAAACGTTCAGTCATTTTACTAACAAACATCTAGCAGGATGTATGAAGCCTAACCCTAGGTTCACATCCATGAGGCTGTGCTTGATGCGTTTTTTCCACCGCGTTTTGCAGTGCATTTTGCATTTTTAAACCCTGTTTTTATATGCGTTTTTGCATGCATGTTGCTTTTTCTTTTTTTTTTCCTTTAACACTGTAAATAGCTGGTTACTAAGGAATGGGCCTGGAAGACGGCTACCACGTTCTTAACAACCGGTGAGTCATCAGGCACGTGACGGCACAAGGGAAGGGGGCCAGGGTGATCTCACCAGATGGCCATGCCCCCATGGGTATATAAGAAATGGCAGACAGTGGGAGCGGGACACAACGGAGGCAACCAGCATTGAGGGAATGCCGTGCTTTTTATTTTTAGCGGCGGCGGTGGACAAAGAAGACATCACTGGAGAGAGAGGAGGGAGAGGAAACCAGGGGAGAGAGAAGAGGGAGAAGAAATGGTTTTTAATAAAGGACTTGTCAAAAACCGGCTCTTGTGTTTTGTAGCACTACGCTTCTTTTTTTTTTGGTGAATGGGTAGGAGTACAATGTACCCCATACTCATTCACACTGGGGGGGGGGGGGGCTGGGATGTGTTGTAGATGCATTAAGATAAAGTCTTCAGTGTGCAGCAGCCCCCCTCAGCCCCTCTAATACGTACCTGAGCCCACTCTTTATCCATTGATGTCCATGAGTCCCTCAGACACCCAGGACTCTCCCTCCTAAGGCACAGTAACAGCACCATTGGCTCCCACTGCTGTCAATCAAAATCAGTTAGCCAATCAGGAGGGAGAGGGAGTGGGCCAAACCACAGCTCCATGTCTGAATGGACATACAGAGCTGCAGGGTGCGGCTCGGGTGCCCCCCATAGCAAGCAGCACTCGACAGGAGGGAGGGGACAGAAGCACCGATGATGGACCCTGGAAGAAGAGGACCTGGACTACTCTGGGCAAAACCACTGCAACGGAGCAGATAAGTATTGTAATGTAATGTAAGTAATGTTTGATATAAAAAAAAATTTAAATGAGACTTTACAATAACTTTAACCACTTCAATACTGAGCACTTTTCCCCTTCCTGCCCAGGACAATTTTCATCTTTCAGCGCTGTCGCACTTTGAATGACAATTGTGTGGTCATGCAATACTGTACATCTGCGGTTTTTATTTTTTGTGCTATAAACAAAAAAAGACCAACAATTTTGAAATAAAAAAACCTGATGGCCACTGATAGGTGGCACCGATAGGTGGCACTGACGGCACTGATAGGCAGCACTGACGGCACCGATAGGCGGCTGATTGGCGGAACTGATGGGCACAGATAGGTGGCACTGGATAAGCAACACTGATGAGGAGCTACTGACAGGCATGACTGAGTGCCATCGGAAGGGCACTGATGGGCACTGTTGTGGACACTGCCACTTTTATGGGAACTGGCAGGCCTATTTTATGGGGTGCAGGCTGGCAGGTGATGGGCACTTATTGGCAGCTGATGGGCACATCTGATGGGGGCTGCAATGTGCTGATTATCAGTGCAGAACCCCCTCTGACAGGGAGAGCCGCCAATCAGCTCTCCCTGTCAGAGTGAACCGAGGAAAGCCATTTACCAGCACTTCCTGGTTCACGCGATGTGTCAGACTGACACACAGCACCTCTGATCATGGTGCTGCGTGCCCCCGCATGCCAGCTTGTTATCCTGGTCGCGTCATATGATGTCAGATCAGGATAACTAAACCACTTTGCCACCATCATATTGCTATTTGGCAGGCAGCAAGTGGTTAAAAAAGAAAGCTAATGCAGCCATCACAATAATTGATAAGCTGCAGTATAATAAATATTAGCTTTTGGGTTTAATACTACTTTAAGAGACCACTTAGATAACTAAATGGTTTAATGGGAGTAAAGAAAATTTCAACTGAACAGTAAAAACAGTTGCGTAGGTCAGTGAATGAATATGCCTTATAAGATACAGTAAATCTGGCTCTGAGACGCCATAGGCAGCAACATGCAGGGGTCTGGTGCTCTCAAACTCCACCACAAAATGTACTTGAATGGAAAATGCTCTCACATTCTAAAGGCTACTTTGTGATCTTTGTCCTAGTAATTTTCTTTTCTCCTGCACAAAGAAAATGTATGCCTTATGCCCCATATAAACACAATGTTCTACCAGGACTCAATTAAACTGAAGAAAATTGTTTTATTATTCAAACATAATTTTAGACACAGGGGGTCTGCTAGAGCTTTTAGTTCATATGTGTACAGCTAATTGCTGCATGCTGTAGAGGTGCACTGTGGTGGAAATGATGTTTTGTAAAAGAAAGGCCATACCTGGTGTGAACTTTTTCTAAATCACCACGGCGTGTGCTGTGTGAGTCCACAGGTATTTGAAGCTTGTTATTTTTTTCAATGCAGAAAGAAAAAATAGGAATCCTAAAGGTATTAGAGGGAGATTGCCAAGACTGCGGGTCTTAATGACACAAAGTATGGTACTGGCAATGTTCACTCATTTAAACTATGGCTAGGATAATATCTTTTTCCATTGAAGGATAGCAAGAAGAGTAAAGCTTCATATTATACTTTAACTCTGGAAAAATAGCGAAAATACTAATTTGACATGTGTTTACTTTCGTACCTGTTAAAGGATTTGTAGTTGTAGTCAGCCAATCCTGTGATTTACCCAGACCTTGCATGCTGCATAGTCAGGCAGGTAAAACACTTATTTCCTGGTTCAACAATACAGCTTCCTATGTCACCTCTCCGCCTCTAGTTTCACAAAAAAATTGATGTCATCAACTTTTTTCAATAAGCAGGAAGTTGAGCCAGAAATCAGTAAAGCATAAAAATCCCTTCCCTATACCCGAAGTCCCACAAACTATATATACTCACGTATTAGTATGTCTTGTGTAGAAATACACCCAATATTTTCTTTTTCAGTTTCCTATTCTGTGCTCGGAGAGAGAAAGGGAGAATTGGCTTGGTATAGACATATAATTAAATGTTGGAAAGCACACTCTGGTGCTTTTTTTTTCTCACTCACTGTTCTCCTTTTCTCTTCTTTGCATCCCTCTTTCTTCTCCTTTCTGTTCTCTTTTTCTTCATAATTTGATCCATTCTTCTGTTTTCCTTTCCATTCTACCTCTTTTCTACCATCTTCATCTTCATCTTGATCACTTATCACTTTTCTCTTCCTCTTCTTTCTTTTTTTTTCCTCATGCCCTGTACACACGGTCAGAAATTCAGATGGAAAAAGTCCTATCGGATTATGTTATCGGAAAAATCCGATCGTGTGTGGGCTCTATCGGACGTTTTCCAACGCACAGAGTTTAAGAGCAGGATCTAAAATTTTCTGACAACAAAATCCGATCGCATAAATTCAGAGCGTTTTTAGAATTCTGATGGACAAAGTGCCATGCATGCTCAGAATAAACTAAGAGACGAAAGTTATTGGCTACTGCCCCCTTTATAGTCCCATCATACGTGTTGTACGTCACTGCGTTCTGAACGATCAGACTTTCCAACAACTTTGTGCGACTGTGTGTATGCAACAAAAGTTTCTGAAAAAATCCTAATGTCCGACCGTGTGTACAGGGCATTAGTCTTCACACTTTCCCAAATCTGTTTATTCATTTTCTGTTAAGATAATGAAAGCATATAGTAAAACAAACTCGCCACCATACTTGGTGGGACTCAAGCCTTCTGGGTGGAGATCTTTCAAATTCTCTCCACCTTTTTCAACATCTCAATAGCCACAGACCCAGCAATGGCTGTACTCAATAAGAAACCTTTAGATTTAACCTTTCACCAATTCAAGCTATTATTACAGATAATTGCTGCAGACAAAAAAAAACATTGCAAAAGCCTGAACGTCCTCTCATCTTAGTGTACTTGAGACCAAACATATAATTACAAAGGGAATTATACACTCAAAAGTAGAAGCAGTCTATCTGACAGGGTGAGTAATTATGATAAGATATGGGGGGTCATTTACTATAGTGCTGCAGAGCTAATTAGCGCTAAAACAATATTCACTATAGCACTGGTAAAAAAAATACTCCCAAAATGGAATTGACTAGTGTTCCCTGAAAACAAATAGCGCCCGAACCCTTACTCTGCAAAAACCTGGAAAATTGCACATGGAAATATTGTTTAGAGCATGATATAATTGCCTAAATGGTGCTGAAACATGCATTATATTATTTAAAGATAATCTGCTTTTAACCTGTTTGAAAAAGTGATTTCTACATTGAAATATCTTTAAAAGTCTGAAAACAGATAAATTCCCCATCTCTGTACAACTAGGTGCCAACACAAATGAGCATTCTTAGACCTGCAAATAGCTCTCATTTTAGCTCAAATGTCTTTTTTACAGGGTGCTATAGTAAATATCAGAATGAGCACTGTATTAACCACTTCAGCCTCGGAGGATTTGGCTGGCCAAAGACCAGAGCACTTTTTGTGTTTCGGCACTGCGTCAATTCAACTGACAATTATGCGCTCGTGCAACATGGCTCCCAAACAAAATTGATGTCTTTTTTCCCCACAAATAGAGATTTATTTTGGTGGTATTTGATCACCTCTGCGGTTTTTATTTTTTGTGCTATAAACAAATCTCATTTTTAGCCATTGATTCTAATGGTACAATAGTAACATCCCCAAAAAATACTTATAATGTAGAGATGAAATGTATCTTTCTCTATTTTCCTTTGCAACATTGTTGCTGTTACTTCAACTATTTTGTTTTTAAGAATTCTAGAATGTGAAATGTTTTCATGTTTTGTTAAAATATTTTTTTTCTCTGTCACTTTCGCTTGTTACTCTCCATGTCACAACAATATTTACCCAAACTCACAAAGGTGTCTTTACAAACCACAAACAATACCATTGCTGATGCAAGTATAAAATGATTCACATTTTTTTGTGCTTTCTATTATTTCCAAATAATCATAATTTGAGCACAAAAAATGTGATATGTGTAACAAAATCAGAAATCAAAATGTAATTTTGTAATATCACTATTCTACACTCACCCACAAAGAGCCACAAAATATCACAGAATAAATCAAGAATAACTCTGGAGTAATGTAGTTCCATCACCTGTATGTCCAAAGAAATGCAGTATTTATGTGTAGGAGATTTTCACATGTGGCAGCTCTGTGTCTTAGAGGTTAGAACATCTGCTTAGCATCCCTGAGTGTCTGGGTTCAAATCCTGAACTTGCCACTTCATGTAGAGAAGTTGTCACAGGTCCTAAGACTATGTCTAAATGTAGTATTTAGTGTAGTGTAGGAGGGTTCCACTACCATTGTAAATCTTGCCAGATACACTATCTAGCCAAAAGTATTAGGACACCTGCCTTTACACCAACACATGAACTTTAATGGCAGCCCAGTCTTAAGCCTCATACACACAATACGATTATTGGCCAACCGACCATCTGATTTTTGTCCAAAGGGAGTGTGCCAGGAACTTGTCTTGCATACTAATGGTACACAATTGTCGGCCAACAAGCACAAACATAGTGACGTACTAGACGTAATACGAGACTACAAAAAGGAAGTTAATTTCTCAAGCGCCTCCCTTTGGGCACCTTCTGCTAATTTTGTGTTAGTAGAAGTTTGGTGAGTGTTGATTCACGCTTTTCAGTTTGTTTCTGAATGGCTGTTCGTCAATCAGCCATGTTGCGGAATCAGAGGAGAGAACGTGCTATTGGGCTTCAAGTTATTGCTTTGACCCAAGTCCAGTCCAGGAACAGGAGGAGGACCAAACATTGGTTGCTTATTTGTTACATTCCATTTCTGCGGGAGCTCCAGGAGAATAATCCTGATGATTTTCGGAATTGTCTCCAGATGATGGACCCCTGCTTTCACCAACTCTTGGCATTGGTGATCTCCTATATAAGTGATGGCAAACCTTGGCACCCCAGATGTTTTGAAACTATATTTCCCATGATGCTCAACTACACTACACGCCATCACTGCCCTATATTAAGAAGCAGGACACATACGTGAGGCTTGCCATCACTCCTGAGCAAAGGCTCATAGCCACCTTGCGTTACTTGGCAACAGGGAGAAGTCTCCAAGACCTCAAGTTTACCCCTGGGCTCTCCCCCAGACTCTGGGACTCATAATTCAAGAGACATGTTAAGCCATTATTCAAGTGCTGCATAAGGACTATATTACGGTAAGTTTTTACCTTTACAATCAAATTTTATGTATTAATGTTTGCTAATGTATTCTATTAATTTGTTGATTACTTATCAATAGTGTAATATGCTGTGAATGTCCTCTTTGTCCTCATGCATGCTGTAAGCTTTTCCTGCTCCTTCTTTGACCTACATGCATATTTACCATAACTAACCTCCCCAGAATGCTATCCTGGGCTCATACACACCTAGCTTAATAACTTAACAATGTTTTTTGTCAGGTACATTTTGGGGCTTACCCTAAACTACCCCTAAATTGTGTAGACATGTTCTTGTCCCTTTGGGGGGGAGGGTTACAAATGAGTTTGAGTCCCAGAAAAAATGGCCTCTTGCGCTCTGCCTGAATTTGAGGACAAGACTATTAGCATTTTTTTTTTTTTGCAGATCTCCTGCAGACTATTAGTATCTATCTTCTTTTCTCACCAGATCTCCTGCAGACTATTAGCATCTATTTCTTTTTTAGCAGATCTCCTGTAGACTATTAACAGCCATTTCAGTTCTTTTTTTGCATATCTCCTACAGACTGTTAGGGTCAATTTCATTTTTCTTTTTTTGCAGATTACTATTTATTTCCATCAGATCTCCTGCAGTATATTAACATCTATTTAATTTTTTTGCAGATCTCCTGCAGACTATTAGCATCTATTTCATTTTTCTTTTTCTTTTTTTGCATTAGAACAGCCATTTCCTTTAGTTCAGCAGATCTCCTGCAGACTATTAGCATCTGTTTCATTTTTTTTTGCAGATTATTATTTATTTCCATCAGATCTCCTGCATACTATTAGCATTTATATAATTTTTTTGCAGATCTCCTGCAGACTATAAGTATCTATTTAATTTTTTCATCAGATTTGCAGACTATAAGCATCTATTTATTTTTTGCTGGTCTCCTGCAGACTATTAGCAGCCATTTTCCTGTGTATAGAGATATAAGCGGTGATGTTCTTCTTGTTGTCTCTTCCTCATGCCATTCCTCCATTCATAAATGAAATAGATGCTAATAGTCTGCAGGAGATCTGCTGAAATAAAGGAAATGGCTGCTCTAATGCAAAATAAGAAAAGAAAAATGAAATAGATGCTAATAATTTGCAGCAGATCTGCAAAAAAAGAAATAGATGTTAATATACTGCAGGAGATCTGATGGAAATAAATAGTGATCTGCAAAAAAAATGAAATTGATTCTAACAGTCTGCAGCAGATCTGCAAAAAAAAAAAAAGTGAAATGGCTGTTAATAGTCTACAGGAGATCTGATAAAAAAAAAAGAAATAGATGCTAATAGTCGGAAGGAGATCTGGTGAGAAAACTAAATAGATACTAATAGTCTGCAGGAGATCTGCAAAAAAATGAAATAGATGCTAATAGTCTGCAGGAGATCTTATGGAAACAAATAGTAATCTGCAAAAGAAATTAAAAATGATAATGAAATCAGTGGCAATACTAGGCACAAGACCCCAAACAAGCCCGCTGGACTAGGGATTTTCACCCCTTCACCAATTACTATTTTTTTTATGATTTTTGGTTGAATAACTATTTTATTTGTTATATTTTCTATATTTTTGTATGCATAGAATGCACTTTTTGGTTAAGTTGTTTGTATTTGGATGGCAGATAGCATCTCCAATTTAATTTGTTTTATTTTTTTTCTGCACAATAAAAAAATTGTGACCCCTGTGGAGTCTCTGGGGGGCACATTACCTGCAGTCTAACTTCGATGATTCATTACTGCTTCTTCGATGTTTCCGTTGCGCACACATGTGTCTGGAATGTCATCTTGAGTCTCTAAGGCCGCGTACACACGCGGGGACTGTTCGCTCAACTTTGTCCGCTGAACAGTGTTTCGGCGGACAGTCCGCTCGTGTGTGGGCTTTCAGCGGACAGTTTCAGCGGACAGTCTGCTGAACAAAGTTTTTCGGAAATTCCGAAAAACTGTCCGCTGAAACTTTGTTTCAGCGAACAGTCCCCTCGTGTGTAGGCTTGTTCGTCAAACTAAGTTCCGCGCATGCTCAGAAAGGATTTACACGCCGAAGTTTGCATTGCAGTGTATAGGACGTCGTTTTCTAGTCCCGTCGTACGTGCCGTTCACGTCATCGCGCACGGTTTCAGCGGACTGTTCGTTCGTCGTGTGTGGCCAAGTCCGTCCATGCTAATTTTGAGCGGACTGTCCGCTGAAACTGTTTGACGGACAAAGTTGAGCGAACAGTCCCCGCGTGTGTACGCGGCCTAAGACCATCCCTGCTCACGAGGCCCTCTTCTCTGTATTCTACCCTCTCTTTCTTCCCCTTTTCCCTCTCTTTTTCTTACTCCCCATTCTGCTCTCATGTTCTTCACCTACCACCTTTTTAATTTCTCTCCTAATTTCTGTTTACTGCACTGTATATTATATGGACAATGCCTGTCGGTTTAGAGCAATTAATAGACATGGGGACCTGATGCAGAAGTTCCTTACGAGTTACTCTTCCATTGAGGCCCTGGCTCATAACTGCTAATCATCCAATCCTCACGGGACTTGTTAGGCCCACCCATGTGGAGCCACTAGTTAGTCCTGTCTCAGATTACTGTTAGTTAATTTTTTTCTGATCTTTTTCCTGTTAGTATACTCGACTTCTGCCGACCAGGCTTATAATATTGATACATTCATGCCTTTCCCTTTTATTGTTTTTGCTCCTGCTCAGGCTATGAGATGTGCATTTTGTGTAATAAGATTTTCCTCTCTTGTTACACTTGATATTTTCTATGTTTATTAATAAAAGACTTAAACAAGAAAACAGTAAACCAAACAAACATAACTATGTAATGCAAATGTGAAAAGTAGGGGCTTTAATATGGGGAAAGTGTAGTCTTTTTAGCCTGTGAGTTTCTTGGTAAAATGTTGGCATTCCCTTTTCCATGTGATTGTGGATGTAGGAAAAAGGTAACCTTTTAGGTAGGACAGAAAACAGTAACTGGTCGATGAGCAGCAATTAAAAGAAGGTGAAGTGGAAAAATGGGTTGTCGACGCCAATCCTAAAATTCTAATACGTCTGATGCTGCACCAAAAATTAGTGGCTACTAATAAACATATAAAAGAAAAATAAAGAGCACAACAAACATATATAATTTATGTCAAACTAAGAATAAATATAAAGGTTCACTAGGTGAACTATGGTAAGTATACCAATATATAAGATGGTTCAAAATGCACAGCTGATGTACTCTTATTAGAACAAAAAGTCCATATATTCCGAAAATATTATATATGAGTTATTTTTAATCCTCTGTGTATACTCCAACCACCGTGGTTTTCTAAAGTGCAAAGTGCTCCAATAAAAGTGCTTCACCCGAAGTGATAAATCTAAGGGTGGCACAGTGGTGTAGTGGTTAGCACTCTCACCTAGCAGTAAGAAGGGTCGCTCGTTCAAATCCCAACCACGACACTACCTGCCTGGAGTTTGCGTGTTCTCCCTGTGCCTGCGATGGTTTCCTCCCACAATCAAAAGACATGCAGGTAGGTTAATTGGCTTTTGTTCAAAATTGGCCCTAGTATAGGAATGGGGACCTTGGATTGTGGGCTCCTTGAGAGTAGGGACCGATGTGAGTGTGCAATGTACAGGGATAGGGACAATCACTCTGGTTGAACTGGATGGACTGGTGTCTTTATTCAACCTTACTAACTATGAAACTATAAACACTCACCAGATATCTTTGGCCACGAAGTGACCCACAGGCATATAATATAGGATGTCTTTAGGACCTCCAAAGTGTCCATTCAGGAATCACACAGCAAACACCATAGTGGTAGTTGTGCCAATTTTCCAATCCAGTCAATAGTGGCATATACATGTAAGTTTCCTTATGCTGAGCTCATATCTCAATCATCTGTAAATATTAGCTTCCCCGAACAGAACCACAGAAAGGCATAGATAGTGTATTAACGTCTTTTAATCTCTTAAAATGCAGCACTTACAGATCAAGTTCAGTGTAAGATACAACAGGATAGAAAATGCAGCTTTGAAGGAGAGCAGAAGCCGGTCTGTCACCAATGAATTGTTCCATGATGTTTGGCGTGCGTCTCAGCTGTAAGACGGAAGTGGAGGACTCATGTAATGCGCATTGAGCCTCGATTCCAATGCAATGCTCAGGGCCATCTTTAAGGCAGGGCAAAAGGGGCAGCTGCCATGGGCCCTGTCATTGTTGTGCGGCCCAAAACAGCTGCCTCATACTTGCCAACTATCCAGGTTTAAATTCCCTTGTACCTTGAAGTTTTAGTCCCTTGCTGTGTCCCAATATCTCAGTGTAAAGTGCTGGTCCTAATGCTGCCCAGCTCTGCCCTGTTGATGTGTACAGATGACTCACCTGCAGACCCTGTGTTTACATGTAAATAACCGGCATATGTAAATAGCGGCTGCAATACTAAGTAAATAGCTGCGGCCAGTGGCATTGATATGTAAATATAGGTGACATTCATATGTATATCATGCTCCCCTGCAACTAATCAGTGAGCCGAAATGTGTGCTGTAACCTCTAGAAACCAGTCAGTAAGCAGTAATGAAATGCTGTAACTGCTGGCAACCAATCACAATTGTTGCCTGATCTGATACAGTAAACTCAGAGCAGGTGGAGAGAGAAATTGCCTGGGGGGGGGGGGGGGGGCAAGAAAATGTTTGCCCAGGGCCCAATCAATATTAAAGACGGCCCTGGCGCTTGAGATGGCCATGTGCTCAAGCGCACATCATCAGATGAAACTGAGGCTTGATGAGCAAGGCTGACGTCCCTTCCTGCCCCAACCTGCATCATATTGAGGTTTGGCCCCAAAAGTATCGCTGGAAAGACACAGTGCCAGTCTATAGGCACTATAATTGTGAGTGAAACATTTTTACACCTATTTTATTGATTGCATAAAGCATAATATGTTGTGCAATGATGGCTGTTTGATTTCTATGACATCCTGAGATCAATTTGGAGTGATTACTGGCATACCATGTGGAAATATTCAGATATTTACATGAGTGAAGTGGTTAACCCAGGCATAAACCAAAGGCGTCTTTTTATTTTGTTTCTGGTGAGAGCCCATTTTAGAAGGTAGTGGTGTTTTACGAATTGGTGAAAGTTTTCCAATCACGGATGTGGATTTGTGCATGTGGATTTGTGCATGTGGAATTTGGATAACCAGTTCTTGAAGAGGAATACTGGGAATGTCCTTTTATTAAACACATGATTTTGATTTATTCACTAACATTTTATATTAACCAATTGTCGGCACGCTGATATACGTCGGCACAATGGCAGCGGTGGGCAAATGGGCATACCTGTACGTCCCCTTTTAACAGCCGGGGATAGCAGGGGCATGCACTCACCCGCCACATACAAAGTAACCGTGCCCACGGGACCGACGGAGCCTCAGAACAGGAATGTGCCTTTGTAAACAAAGCATTTCCCCGTTCTGGCTAGTGTCATGACAGAGATCACCGCTCCCTGTCACCGGGAGTGGTGATTGCTGTCATGTGACTTAAAGCCCATCCCCCGCAGTTAGAATCACTCCCTAAGACACACTTAACCCCTTCACTGCCCCCTAGTGGTTAACCCATTCTCTGCCAGTGTCATCTACACAGTAATCAGTGCATTTTTATAGCACTGATCTCTGTATAAATGACAATGGTCCCAAAATATTGTCAAAAGTGTCTAAAGTGTCTGCTATAATGTCACATTCGCAGATCACCGCCATTACTAATAAAAAAGAATAAAAATGGCATAAAACTATCCCCTATTTTGTAGACGCTATAACTTTTGCGCAAACCAATCAATATTCTCTTATTGCAATTTTTTTTACCAAAAATATGTCGAAAAATACATATAGGCCTAAACTGAGGGAAATTTTTTTATTTTTTTTTATATATTTTTGGGGGATATTTATTATTATAGCAAAAAGTAAAAATAATCCTCATAGTTTCATAGTTGGTAAGGGTAAATAAAGACATCAGTCCATCCAGTGCAACCTGTGTGTGTGTGTTTGTGTCAATAATCATTTCCCATATCCCTCTATATTGTGTTCTCTAAGATGTACATCCAATCATCTTTTACAACTGTCAATACTTCCTGCTGACACTACCAATTGTGGAAGAGAGTTCCACATCCTTATCGCCCTGATAGTGAAAAACTCCCTACACAGCTTAAAGTGCTTGTGAACCCATTTGTAAAATTCTATGCAGCCCCTCTATTAGAGGCTGGCACAGCACACTATGTAAAGCATGTTTTAAAAAGACAGCTAAAAATGCTTTACATAGTGAGCTATGCCAGCCACTAATAGAGGGGTAGAGGGGCTGGCAGTGACAATTATAGTTTTTTTTTTTAATATATAATAGTGGGGGGGGAGGGGGGGCAGGGCTGAGCGGAGACACAGAGAGGGCGCTGACAGAGAGGAAGGAGGGGGTGAGGCGGGAGAGAGGAGGGCTGAGGGGGCAGCAGCCTACCACAGAGGGAGGCATTTTGACCACGGTGATCAGGGCTGAGCAGCCCTGGTTATCGTGGTCTGTTTAGAGAAGACATATAGAAAGTGGTAGGTTTAGGGGGATTTTTTTTTACAGTTTGGGGGGGGGGCAGATTACACATCACAAGCACTGTGCTATGTAATCTGCTTTAAGGGACCAGGATATTCCCTTTTTTGGGGGGGTTTTATCAAACACTTTGAAGGAGAAGATGTTTAACCTTAATCTCATTGTGTGGCCCTCTGTCTTCTTACACTCTTTGAGACAGAATAGTTCCATACCTATGTTGGTATCACCATTGAGATCTCTAAATTGCTATCATATCTCCTCTCAAGCATCTCTTCTCCAGGGAGAATAAGTTTAGTGCTTGTAGTCGTTCCTCGTAAATGAGGTCCTCCAGTCCCCTTATTATTTTGTTGCCCTTCTCTGGACTTTCTCCAGTTCCAGCACATCTTTCCTGAGGATTGGTAACCAGAACTGTATGGAATACTCCAGATGTGGCCAAACCAGTTTTATAAAGTGGCAGGATTATTGTTTTATCTTTGGAGTAAATTCCCTTTTTAATGCATTCTTTTTTGTTTAATATATGTTTATTAAATGAAAAGAAAAGACAGGTATCAAAGAGATAATAACAGAAAGCTTGGCACATATATCATCAAGTGCAAAATAGGACAGGGATTGCAGAGGTTATGGTACACGGTCAATGACATAAAAGCTCTTCACAGCTCCCAAAAAAAAAATAATAATAACCGAATATGTTCTAAGCCTACCAGCGTAACACGAAGAGCATCCACCTTCCCACAAGTGGGACTGCGGCTGCTAGACTGCAAGGTCCCCAGATGCAGCAGACAAACAATGTTGTACCAAGTAAATAAAAAGAAAGCGTGGGGAGAAAAGAGTGGAAAGAGCAGTATAAGAAAGAAAGAACAGAAACCAGGAAGAAATAGAGGGGGAAGGAGAGGAAAAGGGAAGGGTCCACCTCGGTCCTGTTCCCTCCAGCAAAAAAGGAACCTATGAAGGTACACTTACTTTATCCACCTGTGACATAATGTCCGTGTACTCCTTTGTACATTTGAAGGCTAACCAGCAGGACCAGATCCTTTTCCCAAGGCCGATTTATTTTGTAAAGAGTAGGTGAGATCCTCTAAATAGTACACACGGTCCACCTCCATCAACCACTGTCGCAAAGAGGGAGCCGCGGGTTGCTTCCAACTACGGGGAATGAGAGCCTTTGCCGCATTAAGCAGATGAGGGGTCAAAGACTTTCTGTATGGCCCTGCTGGAGAGCCTGCACTATGAAAAAGTATGACCCACGGGTCATTGGGCAACTCGTATCCTAAAATAACATTTATCCAATATAAAATAGCTAGCCAGTACGGCCGTATAAGAGGACAGAACCACCACATATGAGCATGAGTGGCACGTTCCCCACAGCCTCTCCAACAAAGATCCGAGGCCTGAGGGAACAGCTTATGTAGAGCGGCTGGGGTGTAGTGCCAACGCGTTAGTAATTTATAGTTCACTTCAGCCGCTTGGGATGCTGTGGATGATAGATGAGCCATCGGCAGAATAGTTGACTTTTGTGCCTCTGAAATCTCACTGCGCAAATCTTTCTCCCAGTTGGACAAGAAGGAGGGAGAGTTCTTAATCAACAGAAGTTGCAGAGCATGGTAAAAAAAGGATAATGGTCTGTCAACTGGCTGGGTCTCAACGAAAGCCGATTCAACCAGCGTCAACTCAGCCATTGAGCGCAATGGCTTCGGCAAGGAGCAAACAAAGGCAGCTAATTGGCGGTAAGTCCAGTGGTCCATAGGTGTCGTCCGTGCGGGAGGAATCAATTGAGATAATGGCACAATGCCATCTTGGTTGGTGACGTGGTGTAGCAGAGGGGTGTCCCCCAAGTTCCAAGAGTAAATTCTGGGGTCCATGTTGCCTGGTGGAAAGTAATTGTGTCCCGTTAGGGGCATAATGGGAGAGTGAGATAACCATCTATGCTGTTTGCATATCGAGTCCCATATCCGCAAAGTAGAGTAGGTGAGCGGCGAGGAGCTGGGAGCCAGTGACCTATATTTTCTGGGAATCCATACCTGGGTGTAAAGGTCCGTACCACTGAGAGCCAGTTCAAGAGCAACCCAGAGTTTAGAGTGTCTATGATATTTCCAATCTGATATCCTGTTTAGAACAACAGCTAAAAAATACAATTTCACATTAGGTAAAGCCAAGCCACCCATCCGTTTAGGTCTGGACAGGAGTGCTCGGGACAATCTCGGACGCTTTCTGCTCCAAACGTATTTGCATATCAATGAATCTATGAGCTTAAAAAAACTAGCTGGAATACCCACAGGGATCATCTGGAATAGAAACAAGATTCGAGGTAAGATATTCATTTTAATCACACTGATTTTCCCTAGCCAGGAATGTGCAACTTGGGACCATTTCTGTAAATCAGCGCGAATAGCGTTAAGGAGGGGCATATAATTAACTCGGAATAACGTTAGTGGATTTGACGTGAGAAATATGCCTAAATATTTCATTTTATGCGGTTGCCAACTAAAAGGGAAGGATTCTTTAAGATGAGCTACAGTTGCCCTGGGGACAGAAACATTAAGGATCTCCGATTTGGACATGTTAATTTTAAAGTTAGAGATACGACCAAATTGCGAGAAGGCAGACATCAGGTTGGGGAGTGTAATCCGAGGTTGCTGTACGTAGAACAGAATATCATCTGCGTAAGCAGCATATTTATGTTCTCGAGCACCAACTATGATCCCATGGATATTTGGATTGTGTCTAATTGTAGAGAGGAAGGGCTCCAGAGAGAGGGTAAATAAAATAGGTGAAAGGGGGCAACCCTGGCGAGTACCATTATGGAGTGTAAAGGAGTCGCTTAGAGTACCGTTCACACGAATCTGAGCAGTCGGGGAATGGTATAGCGCTGAAAGGTGGGACATAAAGGTCTGACTGATTCCCAAATGTGTCAGGGTCACCATGAGATATTCCCAACCCACCCTGTCAAATGCCTTTTCTGCATCCGTAGAGAGTAACAGGGTGGGTTGGGCAGACCCCCTAGCACAAGCCATCAAGGACAGAGTGCGGAGAGCATTGTCGCGTGCTTCCCGACCCGGGATAAACCCTGTCTGGTCACTAGAAACCCAGCGAGGGAGTAGGGGAAGTAGCCTGTTCGCTAAAACCTTGGCATACAATTTGGCGTCTAAATTCAAGAGAGAAATAGGTCGATAACTCCCGCATAGACTGGGGTCCTTCCCCGGCTTGGGGAGCACCGAGATGTGAGCATGCAACGTCTCTGGGCGAAATGTTCCCCCCTGAGAGATCGCATTGGCATAAGAAGCGAGGCGCGGAAGCAAGGTCTCCGCGAAGGACTTATAATAAAGTGCCGTCAGACCATCCGGTCCCGGGGCCTTGCCACCAGCCATAGCCTTCAGAGCTATCTTGAACTCCCAGACCGAAAACTCTCCGTCCAATGAGGCAAGGGTCTCCGAGTCCAGCGCGGGTAGATTTGCCTGCGTCAGGTACTCCAGAATCAGGGTTCGTCTAACCCCCGAGTCAGGCACCGCAGGGGTGACATGGTACAAGCGTTGGTAAAAGGCGTGAAATTCCCTGGCAATAGACGAGGTTTCATGCGTGAGTGTGTCAGAAGCTGTCTTGATTTCCGCAATGAAAGCCCTGGTTTTTGCCTGCTGTAAGGAGCGAGCCAGAAGCCTTCCCGGCTTATTACCCCATTCATGGAACTTTTGTGACACCTTGCGAGCCTCCAGCTTCCATTGTGCGTGATACATAGCTTTCAGCTCCTCCCTCCCTTAAGTGTTAGAGTATGCAATGTTGCGTGGGCGAGACTGTCCTTGTGTTGCGACTCAAGAGAGCTAATTTCTGCCAACAAGTTAGAATGTTGTTGCGCCACTTCCTTTTTCCTTCTGGAGCCCAATTCTATAAATTTACCTCTCATATGAGCTTTATGGGCCTCCCATAACACTCCCGGGGAAATATCCGGGTAGGTGTTATCTAGAAAATATTGATTTAGTTCCCCTTGCATGTATGTTTTGTCTGCCTCCTCACATATTAGGTTCTCGTTCAACTTCCAGGAAGTTGATTTACAGGGCAACGAGGAGATATTAATAGTGAGCAAGATGGGGGCATGATCCGAGATAGGAGATGAAGCAATTTTGGAATGTGATACTAGGGAAAGGTGATGGTGGTCTAGAAAAAAAAAAATCAATCCTGGAGTAGGAGTGGTGGACGCTTGAATAGTGCGTATAGTCCCTTGCTCGCGGATGCATTATCCTCCATACGGTACCTCTTCGGAACCCGATGGCCACGCCCTTAGCCTTGTGCACATCAGAGAGACTATAGTACCAGGTTGGGTAATGGGAGGAAAATAACTTCACCGAAGTGGTGTGGGTAAGGTGGGTCTCCTGCAGAAAGACAACATCCCCCGCAGGCGACCCAGCTCCCTATAAAGGTTATGTCGTTTACCCGGGGCATGGAGGCCCCGCTCATTTAATGATAATAATTCCACCGCGGCCATGGGGATCCGACAGAGAACTCAAAGTACAACACATTACCTTGGAACAGGACCTGAGGCATAGGAGATAGAGGGCAGGAGGGAGACAGAAAGAGAGTGAAAAGAAAAGGAAATAAGAGGAAAGCAGAGATAAGATAGTATTTACCAATTATGGCCCGCAAACCCTGCAGCACACGTGCTCCAGACCCAATGGGGCCTGATGTAGCGCACGCAGACAACAGGGTGTAAGGCAACAAGGAGGCAATCGGCCAGGCCCCCACCCCCGCAGCCCCAGCCATCGAAACGGCCGGGGCCCGAGTGCCAGGACCCACCCGACGCCCCCCAGGGGGAAAACACATGTGGCCAGGCAGCAGCAACCCGCAACTGTTCAGAACAGAAGTCCCAGGTCGCAGCTCCGGCTCCAACCCCAAATTACAAAACATATAACAACAATCAAGTAAGAATAGCTAGCACAAACATCATGTACAGTTATGCATACAACAGAACCAATATCACTGATCACCAATGCGCTCCATATAGGGTCCCAACGTCATGAAGCTGAGACAGGCGAAGGCAAAACTCAAACGCCCCCAGTAGATATCCGCTAGCTGACACTCCCTCATTACGGTTCCAATAAGGCATGTCCCCTATGGGCAGAGTAGGGAGTATAGCGGTGACCACCAGAACAAAAATAAAAATGCAAACAAAAGATAACCAAAACAGCGCGGCATACTTGCGGGACCTGGGGGGCCTTATCAACAGTGTGGATTATTAGGCCGCATAGCAGCATCTAGAGCGCCATCTAAGCGTGCAAAGTAGTCAGGCCAGAAGAAGGGACACGTTGCTTGCGAGACACTCGCTGCCACTGCTCCTCAGGAGTATTTGGTAAGGGTGGTATGCCCTCCTGCCAACCAGGCAATTCCGGCGGGTTTATGTTATCATCCATGCAGAATTTCTCCAGATCTTCTGGGAACCGCAGAACCGCCGTCTTCCCATCTCTGTGAGCAATCAGGGCGGCGGGGAAACTCCACCGGTAGCTGATGGAAGATAGGCACAGCTTTTCCGTTAGGGGACGCAGGGCCCTGCGCCTTTCCAGAGTTTCCCTGGCTAGATCAGGAAAAAAAGAGAGCGATGCACCATCAAAATCCAAAACCGGAGTCTCCTTGAGTTTTTTCATGATGCGTTCCTTCTCCTCATAGTAATGCACTCTGCAGATCACATCACGCGGAGTGTCCGCCGTTAGGTTACGAGGGCGGAGGGCTCGGTGCACCGATCAATTTTCAAAGGGTAGTCCCCTGCGTTCCCCAGTAGGCCGTTAAAAATACCCCTTACAGATGGTAGGAGATCTTCATCCCCGGTGGCCTCCGGGAGCCCCCGAATCCGAATGTTGTTCCATCGGTTACGGTTCTCCTGGTCCTCAATCTTATAGAGGGCAGACCGATGGGCGACAGCAAGAGAGCGGGTAGTGGCTTGCAGTGACCTAATGGCAATAGCGTGTCGGTCTAGCCGCTGCTTGGACTCCCCCACACGATCCAACACCTGCGCGAGATCCGATCGTACTGCGGACACTTCCTTCTTAATGGACTTTTCAAGCCCCAGGAGCATCGATGCCAGCTCCGATTTCGTAGGGAGTCCGCTCACCAGCGCCGCTACATCCGACCGGCTTGGTTCACCTTCCTCCCCATCAGAACCCGCCGACGAGGCCGGGGACTGCGACCTGTGCATAGGCCTGGAGCGGGGGGCGGAGCCCGAGGCCGCGCTCGTGGCGAGCGGAGAGCGGCCTAGGTCATCCATGTCCCCCACCTCGTCAGGCTCCGCCAGGAACCGTTTGATCGATCCCTCCGGCCCACTCTTCTTCGGCAGGGACTTGCCAGTTCTCCTCCCCATCTTTCCCGGACGAGTGGAGTGGATCATGCGGTTAATATGTGCTAAAATACCGGGGTCAGCGCCGGAGCTCAGGGACAATGCGTCCTCACCGCTGCATGCCGAGACCACGCCCCCCCCCCTTTTTAATGCATTCTAATAGTCTGCTGGCTTTACTTGCTGCAGTTTAACTTTGCATTCTATTGCTCAGTCTATCTTCTACTAGGACCCCCAGATCTTTCTCCATCCTGGATTCGCCCAGAGGTTCTACCCTTAAAGAATAACTTGCATTTATATTTTTAATCCCCAAGTGCGATATTTTTCAATATTAAAACTCATTTGCCATGTCGTTGCCCACCCCATTATTTTATTGAGGTCTTCTTGAAAGGTTTCTATATCCTGCTATGTGCTTATTTTTGTATCATCAGCGAACACTGAGATTGAGCTATTTATCCCATCCTCTATATCATTTACAAATACATTAAACAGAAATGGTCCCAGGACAGAGCTTTGGGGTACCCCACTTACCACTCCAGACCATTCTGAGTACAGGTTTTTTATCACCACCCTTTGGACACCCCCTGTAGCCAGCTTTCTGTTCAAGAACAAAACCCTATTGTCTATTCCTACAGACCTCAGTTTGTAGATTAAGCATTTGTGGGGGACTGCATCAAATGCTTTTGCAAAATCCAGATACAACACATCCACAACACAGCCCTTTTATCTAGGTCCTCCTTTCACCAAAAAGAGCACCTACTATAGTAAAGCAGATCACAAAATGAACATACCACACAAAACTAAAGATGCCCTTCAACGTAGCCTATCAGTGCCCATTATTGCAGCCTATCAGTGCCCATCAATTCCCATCAATGCAGCCTCATCAGTGCCCACCAATGCAGCCTGATCAGTGCCCACCAATGCAGCCTATCAGTGTCCATCAATGCAGCCCCATCAGTGCAGCCTTATCAGTACCCATCAATACAACCTATCAATGCCTATCAGTGCCCATCAGTGCAGCCTAAATAGTGCCCAGTAGTGCAGCCTCACCAGTGCCTATCAATGCAGCCTATCAGCGCAGCCTCATTTTTGCCCATCAATGCAGCCTATCAGCACCGCCTCATCAGTGCCCATCAATGCATCCTCATCAGTGCCCATCAATGCAGTCACAGGGAGAAATTGGGAGGAGAGCCAACCGGATCACACAGAGAGGGGGTCCCTCACTGTGACACAGCTTGGATATGAAATGCCAACCACTGTCAAACAAAGTCCTGCCACCTGGACTGGCTCCTATGATAGACATCACAATACTTCAATTTCTTGGCATTGGATCAGTGTGCAGTCTATCATAGGAGTTGGTCCTCTCCTCTTCTCTACCTTCCCCCTTCCTCTTTTCTGTCCGCTGGGAGGAGACTCCGTTCCCGTTCAACCTCCTACTGTCAGTGGTGCCCACCCCCCTCCAATGCCTCACACACTTGCCCTCAGCTAATTTCCAATCACCAAATACGAGAAGGTGAGTGGAAATTTTGAGGGCTGATGTACAGTACCATGCAGAGCCTATTACCAATATTCATATAAAAGAACATCTGGGTAACAGTGACCATAATATGATTTAATTTAATGTTAGCACACAAAACAGAAATGGGACTTCTTTAAAAAGACTGTAAGTGACCTCACTGCAAAGAATATTTCCATGGGCAATACATTTAAAAGGCTAAAAATAAAACCTATGTGGCTCACAAAAAAAGTTAAAAAAGAGCTTTTAAAAAAATATAAAAATGAAGGAACACTATCATCGTTTAAATGTTGCAAAGAATATAACAGAATATGTAAAGGGAAATCAAGCTGCGAAACTTCAAAATAAGTGACAGATTGCAAAATGTAGTAAAACAAACCCCCAAAATTCTTCAAATATATTAATAGTAAAAAGGTCAGGTCTGAGCATGTAGGCTCTTTACAAAATTATCTAGAGTGGGTGACTGGGGACAAAGAAAAGGCAAATTTATTAAAAACTTTCTTCAGCTTTGTATGCTTAAAGGAAAATGGGGGAGCTTATGTCCATAATGGGGATGGTATTGATACAGCCCCGAATGATCCACAATGGCTCAAAAGTCATATGGTCCGGAAATATTTAGACAAAATAAAGGTGGATAAAGCACCTTGACCAGATGACATCCACCCAAGGATCCTAAAAGAATTGACCTCTGTCATTTCAAAGCCGTTGTTCCTAATTTTTAAGCACTCATTAATGACTGGAATGGTACCATTGGATTGGCATAGAGCCTTTACAAAGTAACTATAGAGCTGTTAGTTTAACTTCTATAGTTGAGAAGATATTGTAGAGTTTTATAAAAGACCACATAGATGAGTTTTTGCTGGAAAAAAATATTTTAAGCAACAGACAGCATGGATTCATGAAAAACAGAGGTTGTCAAACAAACCTGATTTCTTTTTATGAGGAGCATTTGACACAGTGCCCCACACAGGGCTAATGTGTAAGGTAAATTCTACAGGCTTGGAAAGAGCAATCTGTAAATGGATAGAAAACTGGCTAAAAGACAAAATTCAGAGAGTAGTGGTTAACGATTCTAACTCAATTAACTCAGAATGGTCTAAGGTTATCAGTGGTATACCTCAAGGTTTAGTTTGGGACCCTTACTTTTTAATATCTTCATATATGATATAGGGTCTGGGATTAAAAGTACTTTTTGTGTTTGCAGATGACACCGAGCTATGCAGTGAAATAATGTCCTTACAGGGTGTCTCCAACTTACAAGTCAACCTTAATTGGGCAACTGTGTGGCAAATTATGTTTAATGTTGATAAATATAAATTTATGCACTTGGGGGCTAAGAATATGCATGCATCATACATACTAGGGGGAGTACAACAGGGGGAATCCATAGTGGAGAAGGATCTGGGGATTTTGGCATATCATAAGCTAAATAATAGCATGCAATGCCAAGCTGCGGTTTCCAAAGTGAGCAAAGTCCTTTCTTGTATTAAGAGAGGTGTAGATTTGAAAGAGAGAGATATCATTTTGTCCCTGTACAAATCATTAGTAAGATCTCATCTGGAAGATGCATTTCAGTTTTGGGCACCAGTTCTCAAAAACCATATTGGGGGAACTGGAGAAAGTGCAGAGAAGGGCAACCAAACTGATAAGAGACATGGAGGAACTCAGTTATGAGGAAAGATTAGAGGAACCAAGCACATGGGGGGTGCCGGAGAGCACGGGGGCAGAAGAGAGCCTGGGAGAATGTGAACAGCACAGGGGGGTGGCGGAGAGCATGGGGGAAGGTGGAGAGCGCAAGGGGGCAGCAGAGAGCCTGGGGGTATGTGGAGAGCATGGGGGGTGGCAGAGAGCATGGGGGAATATGGAGAGCACAGGGGGGTTGGTGGAGAGCATGGGGGGAGGTGGAGTGCACAGGGGGCAGCAGAGAGCCTGGGGGAATGTGGAGAGCACAGGGGGGGGTGGCGGAGAGCATGGGGGAAGGTGGAGTGCACAGGGGGGAGGTGGACGAAACAGCGGGGCAGCAAAAAGCCTGGGGGAATTTAGAGAGCACAGGGGGGTGGCGGAGAGCATGGGGAAATATGGAGAGCACATGGGGGTTGGCGGAGAGCATGGGGGGATGTGGAGAGCACAGGGGGGCAGCAGAGAGCCTGGGGGATTGTGGAGAGCCAGGGGGTGGCGGAGAGCATGGGCAAGTGTACAGAGCATGGGGGGAGGTGGAGAGCACAATGGGCAGCAGAGAGCCTGGGGGAATGTGGAGAGCACAGGGGACAGCAGAGAGCCTGGGGGAATGTGGAGAGCACGGGGGGGGGTGACGGAGAGCATGGGGGAATGTGGATAGCGGAGAGCACAGGGGGGTGCCAGAGAGCATGGAGGGAGGTGGAGAGCACAGGAGGGCAGCAGAGAGCCTGGGGGAGGTGGAGAGCACAGGGGGACAGCAAAGAGCCTGGGGGATTGTGGAGAGCAAAAGGGGGGCAGCAGAGAGCATGGGGGAAGGTGGAAAGCACAGGGGGGCAGCAGAGAGCCTGGGGGAATTAGGAGACCACAGGGGGGTGGCAGAGAGCATGCGGGGAGGTGGAGAGCCCAGGGGGGTGGCAGAGAGCATGGGGGAGGTGGAGAGCACAGGGGGTGGCTGAGAGCCCAGGGGGGGCAGCAGAGAGAAGCAGGATAGGAGGAGTGGTAGGGGCGGCTGCATATAGAAGAATCATTCTCTCTATCTTCTCCCTGCAGTCTCGCAATGCCTGCTTCTCCTCTACGTCTCGCAGGTATTCCGAGACTGCAGGAGGAAGATGAAAAGAATAATTGTTCTATATGTAGCCGCCCCCACTGCTCCTCCTATCCAGGTTACAGGGGGGGCTGCACTCATGTTTTCTCTTGCCCTAGCTCCTCCCCCTTCGCAATCACACCCCCGGCACCCATGGCTGACCTAAAGGGGCGAGGCCGTAGGTGTCTTATCTAGTTCCTCCCCTTCATGTTTCCGTCCCCCCGTGGCCCCCTGGTGCTCAGCACTTAGTGCTTAACTGGCAGCCGCGGAGAAGCTGGGTGAGCGGCACGGGCGCAAAGAGCAGCCCAGCTGCCTTGGGCCCCGCAAGGACTGGCGGCCCCGGCCCATTTGCCCTATGGCCAATCCGGGCCTGGCGATAGAAATCCAGAGAATTACTGCTCACAACTGTATTCTCACAGCTACCGGATAGACCTCCTCTCACTAGCAGCCAATAGAGTGTTTTAGTAAATCAAAGCCTCTGCCACAGACTTGCATATAGAACACTTAAACAAAGTCTCTGCCACAGACTTGGATGTAGAACACTTGTGAATAAAGTCTCTGCCACAGACTAGATGTAGAACACTTGTGAATAAAGTCTCTGCCACAGACTTGATGTAGAACACTTGAATGTAAATGAAGGATGTAAATAAAGTTAGAGAGCCATCATACGGCACCAGTATCTCGCAGCCGGTCCGGCGATACTGTATGAGTGTAGATTTGCTTGGTGTCTTTCAATTGAGCTTCCAGGCTCTTTCTGAGAAGCCAGCCTTCAGCGTGGCCTTCTCCTAAAGAGTCCTCCCCTGGTTGCTTCTCCAGTTGCTGGGCCTTTCCAGCCTATATATATATATATATAAAATGAGAGAAAAAAAGATAGTGAAACAGAACTTCTTAAGTTCTACACTGGGTCCTGGAGCCTAGAGTCTTAGCCCTTGTACACACGGTCGGACATTCCGACAACAAAATCAGTCTGATTTTTTCCGATGGATTTTGTCCGAAACTGGTGTTGCATACACACGGTCGGACAAAGTTTTCGGAAAATCCGATTGTTCATAACGTGATGAGGTTATTTAGTTACGACGGGACTACGTTCAGGCTAGTAGCCAATAGCTTTGGTCTAGAAATTTGATCTGAGCATGGGCTTAGCCCTTGTACACACGGTCAGACATTCCGACGGAAAATGTCTGATCAGACCGTGTTTTCGGATAATCTGACCGTGTGTGGGCTCCGTCTGACTTTTTCTGTCGGAATGTCCGACCAACAAAGTTTGAGAGCTGAATATAAAATTTTCCGACATGATCCGATAGGACTTTGTCCGGTCGTTTATTGAGAATTCCGATCGGACAAAGTGCCACACATGCTCAGATTAAATTACGAGACCAAAGCTATTGGCTACTAGCCTGAACGTAGTCCTGTCATAACGTACAAACGTCATCATGTTCCAAACGATCACATTTTCTGACAACTTTGTCCGACCGTGTGTATGCAACACCAGTTTCGGACAAAATTTGTTTGGAAAAATCTGTCGCATTTTGAATATCCGACCTTGTGTACACGGGCTAAGAAGAGCTTGGGGTTGGATAAAGCCTAGGTCCACAATTGTTCTGTTAACAACCATCACTGATTATGCACCTGCGCATGGATCTTTAGGTGTGGGAGCTAACTGAGGCTCAGGGCTCCTCCTTTGCCAGAAGACCGATGTGACAGCTGTGAGGCAAGAGAGCATTTTGTATTTTGACCAGGCTGTAGTGTCTGTGCTAAAACAGACAATGGGTCTGAACAAAACAAAAAAAGCTAGACAGCTATGTTTTGTATTCTGTGTTGTGTGATGTAGAAATCTGTGCAAGGAAAACCTAATGTTAAAAATCCTTTTTCTTTTACAAAAACATGGACAGAAAGCCCTGAAAGTGAAGTTGGTGATGTTGAGTCAATGAGTTAAGTTGGTGAAGTCAGTCACTGATATACAGTATATATATATATATATATATATATATATATATATATATATATATATATATATATATATATATATATATATATATATATATATATATATATATATATATATATATATATATATATATATATATATATATATATATATATATATATATATATATATATATATGTGACGTGTATTTAAATAAACCAGACTTTTTCACTGTGAAAATTTCTTTCAGTATTATGTCTGCTTCAGAGTAAACAAGATAAATACTGACACTGACATAGTACTTAACCGCTTGCTGCCCGCCTGCCGTCATTTGACTATGGCAGAATGACTCCCTTGCTCGAAATGCCGTAGCTGTACGGCGGCCGCTTTAAGTGGTATAGGTGGCGTGCGCACGCCCCCTGCGGTACTGAGGAGCCAATGCGCACGATGTCCACTGAGCACAGGCAATCGCTCCTGACAGTGCCAAAATTAAGGATCTGTGTGTGTAGACACACAGCTCCATGTCCTGTAAGGGTAGAGGAGACAGATCGTGTGCTCCTAGTACATAGGGACACTAATCAGTCTCCTCCCCTAGGCAGTCCCATCCACCCCACAGTTAGAACACATTGAGGGAACACAGTTAACCCCTCGATTGCCCCCTAGTGTTAACCCCTTCCCTGCCATTGACATTTATACAGTGACATTTATACAGTAATCAGTGGCTATTTTTAGCTCTGAACGCTGTATAAATGGCAATGGTCACAAAAAAGTGTCAAAAGTGTCTGATTTTTCCCTGGCAATATCGCATTCCCAATAAAAATTGCAGATCACCGCCTTTATTAGTAAAAAATACATAAAAATTAATAATAAAAATGCCATAAATCTCAATATACGCTTATTGCGTTTTTGTTTACCAAACGTATGACGTAGAAGATTACATATCAGCCTAAACTGAGAGGAAAAAAATGTAAATAAAATTGGGGATATTTATTATAGCAAAAAGTAAAAAATATAGTTTTTTTTTTAATTGTCAATCTTTTTTTTGTTTATAGCGCAAAAAATAAAAAACGCAGAGGTGATCAAATACACCAAAAGAAAGCTCTATTTGTGGGGAAAAAGGAAATCAATTTTGTTTGGGTACAATGTCGCACGACTGCGCAATTGTCAGTTAAAGCGGCGCAGTGTCCTATCGCAAAAAATGGCCCGTTCATGAAGGGGTAAATCCGGGGCTGAAGTGGTTAAAGCGGAACATTGGCTTAGACCAAAAGTGCCCAGGCTAACATTGTTTCATGCATATGTCGCAATGACTCATGAAATAGCTGCTAGAAATATTGTTTTTTTCCTATCATTTGCAATGACGACCCACCTAGTACCTGAAGCCAACTGTCACATACAAATAGCAGGAGAGAGGAGCTGTTGGGTATGGGAATTTTTTTTAAATCATACTTACATAGGTGGATGCTGCATCTGTCCCAACCCCCCCCCCCCCCCCCGTTCTAAGGCTGAGAACCAAGTAATCAAACACTGCCGATCACTCAGTTCTCAGTGCCCACTGAGCAGAGTGCTGGTGACTGTCAGTCTCTGGTTCTCTGCTCAACTCCCCCACACTGTCTGAAACAATGGGCTGTGGAGGGGGCAGGAGCGGCCGGTTTAGGGTAAGCTGGGTGCCGGTCAAGGCATGGGAGCAGATACTGACCATGTGGTTCGATCTTTTCCCAGCCTGGACTGACTCTGTGACGTCATCTGGAAATGAGTCACAGGAGGTCACAGGAGTGCAAAACAATCTGCACTGCTGTGATCCAAAGGAGAAGCCAAACAAGCAATATATCTATCACATGACCATGACCAGGGCCTCCACTGCACCCCCCAGTCCAGGGCCTTCTGCATACAAACCCCTCTCCTCGTCCTAATAAATGCCTTCCAGTTCCACGAAGGCTCTCCCATGCTGAAGCATCACTCTGGAATGCTTTTCTATAGCGCTGGCAGACGGGAGGAGCAGAGTGATTCCGCGCTAGCGTGCACTCTCACTCCTATTTGGTTCTCCGGTATTTGGCAAACTATATAGACTATGTAGGCTATATATGCTTGATTGAGCGGCAGTGACACCCTTAGAACAGCACTTCCCAGTGTGGGTGGGGGTGACAGAACCCCTGGTAGCGCCTCTCTAGATGCGTCTCCTGGGGCGTGTGCCCCCACCTAGTTTCAGCCCTGCATCTAAAAAAAAAAAAAAGTGAGTAGGTAAATTAAAGATTTATTCAGCGGTTCATAATGAACAAAAATATAGGTTATATAGGGCAGGATAATATCATAGGGTCAAAATATACTCACTTAAAAGTTACATAGGGTGAAATCAAAACCACATATTGAAGGAAAAACAGTGACATCCAGATCTAAAATACTGCAAAATCCACAATAAAGGTTCCCCCCGGGAGCTGAGTGTTCATGGGTGACCAGGAGGCAGGGCCCCTATGAGAAAAAAGCTGTACGACAGTGAATGAGAGAATATAGAAATATAGGGAAAGTAAACAATGACATACCGCCATCATGTCTAAAAAATGACTAAGGTGCTCCATGTACGAGTAGGTATATAAGGTATGGGATGATAATACCTAGACATGTGCACTGCTGAAAATTTGTTCATTTTAATTTTCATTTTTTTTTTCTTTTTTTCGGGTCATTTGTGATTGCAATTCGTAAATTCAAAATTTAAAAAATTCATGAATTCAATAATTAGCAAATTCATAAATTTGAAAATCCAAAAATAAGAAAGAAAATCCGAATATTCGAAAGAACTAATTATTAAATTATAGGTATTGGAATTTCTTTTCAGATTTGGCTGTTAGTAAATACGAATTTATCCGAAGTTATGAATTATCCGAAATAATGAATGCCACATCTAAACAAATGTAACAAATCTAATTAATAAAAAATAATAATAATAAAATATGTTGTATTATTTATTATTATTATTTTGTTATGTTCCATTTGTTTAAATATGGCTTTCGTTATTTCAGATAATTCGTAACTTCAGATAAATTCATATCCGTTATGTTCACTAACAGCCAAATTTGAAAGCAAATTCCAATACCTATAATTTAATAGTTATTATTTCAGATTTACGAATTTCCAAATATCCCAAAATATTTGTTAAATGGGTTTTCGGTAAAAACAAAGCTATAGCCCATTAGGACTTTATATGAGCTGTGCACAATAGGCCGATGAAATGAACAAATGTAAATACAATAAAAACATTTATTGCAGAAATGATCACACTTAAAAGAGTAACATAAACAAAGGCAAAGCCCATACAAGTTGTACATGGTTAAAAATTGCATTGCATTAGCAATACATGAGTATACATAACATCTAAAACAACCAACGTGTTTCTTGAGATGTAACTAGCTCTTCAGGGGTGGATGTATGTAGGATATATCTGGAAATGAATGACCAAAAATGTAACACATAAATAAATTATGGACAAAAGGTAAGAGGGGCCTTACAGAAGGAAGAAAGACCCCATACTCACCAATCGGCAAGGCCTAGGTGCCTGTGGCTGTGTTCTCCGAGGATGACAGCAATATATGCTTGGGAAGGGAGCTGAGGGAGCGGAGCCAACCAAAAATCCCGAACAAGGAACAATGGGAAGGCAGACATGGCAAGGGTAGAAATGAGTGACCTTGGAAGTTCTAAATGATCCGTTCAGGTGTCAACTAAAATATAGTATGATATAATCATGAAGAATATAATGGAATGCATGAATGCAGGTATAAACCAACCTGTTGTGAAGGTAAGATGGAAAAATGCCAAAGAGAAATGTGGGCAAAACTGTAGATATGTGAAAAGGGATGTAAAATAAGGCAATCCCTAAACCCTGTGTAGAATCAGTAGCTTGCAGCAGTAGAGTGAACTGTCCCATGTGAACTTAGAGCGAAATGAAACCTCCCAGCCATGTGAGTTCTCCCATTAAAATCCCTGTATGGAGTGGCATGGCATGATGATGCTAAAACGACAGCTACCAAATGAGGGTGCGCACAAGTGGGCTACCCCCAGCCATCCTAGATAACAAACTATGCCGATACGTCGTGATGCGGCTTCCACGGACATCACACGATGGGCATGGAGACATGGCTCTGATGTGACGGTGGCCCCACCCATCCATAAAGGCGGGGGGACAGCAGGAGATATGGGTAACCCCCTTGGTGCACATCGCAGCTCCCCACACAAACAAGTCTCTCACTGCTGCCAGCTGTGGGGAACAGATAAAAGGCCAAGTCATGAGCCAGGAGGAAAGTGACCTATGTGTATGGATATACTGAACTAAAACATGTGGTATAGAATATATATTTATGTGGCTGAGGGTGGCAGCAGACCAGGTAGGGCTAAATGGGTGACTTCCACCCAGGGATGGTTCCGAATTAACAAATTTGACGAAAATGTGTTAAAAAACAAATACAGAACTAAACGAAAAGGCACATGTCTAATATTACCAGTGAGATGATATAGTGCCAAGGGAATGACCTAGCAAAGTAACAAAAACAATGTGTCATAAAAGTATTAATCCAAAGAGTAAGAATAAACCATATCAGTGTATGTACTGTATTTATTGGCGTATAACACTCACTTTTTCACCATGAAAATTGGTTGCAAATAGCGCGTGCGTGTTATACGCCAATACTTAGTTGCCTTATTTAAAATTTACGTTTTTTCCTGAAACTTCCCTCTTAAAATTAATGTGTGTGTGTTATACACCTGTGCATGTTATACACCAATAAATATGGTAATTAATAGGGTAAGTGCTAAAAGTGAAGTGCCAAGCCAAAAAGAAACATACGGTACCTAAAATTGAACAGTGAGCTAGCCCAAAAAGGACAGCATCATGAAAAGGTGCTGCACACCTCCAAATAGTCAGACAGGGTCTGCAGCTGGAAGGCCCCCTCTTATAGCTGGGCCTCTCCTGCAAGGCCACCCATTTTGCAGCATAATGTAAAAGTTGGAGACAAGAAGCTCCACCTAAACTATCCCCACACAATGGAGGCTTCTCTTACTGCTTTGGGTTAGATAGTGAGACAGTGGGAGAAAGAGCACAGTGAGGTATGAGTGCCTGTAGAGTGTCCAACATGCCACACAGATGAGCAGCAAATGCTTCCACAGGAACAGATCAGGCAGCCAGTACAGTAGATGGCAACAGCAGTTGCTTGGCTGGCAGGTGACTGATCATAAGTGCAGGATAGGCTAGTAACACGTGGCTGGCGGATGACCAGCAAGGACAAGGTATGTATCATGCTGAGTTGAGCAGATGGGAAAACTGGTTGCGTAGTCACACAAGCCAGGTCAGCAACAGACTGTCAGGTACAGGCATGGACAGCAGGCAGAAGAATGGTCAGGATACAGGCTGAGGTCAGTAACATTGGAGAAGGCAGATACTGTAAGCAGGAAGCAGAACAGAGTCCAGAGAAAATCTGAGGTCAGGGCAGGTAGCATTCAAGCATGGTCAGGGCAAGTTGATTCAATCAACCGAGCTGATTTTTTAATCTGTTATTGGGTGCTGGAGCTGTCATTTTGACTAAGGGAAACTGGCAGTGAAGCCTTGCGGCTTCACAGCCAATTTCCTACTGCGCATGGGCGAAGCATGCTGCGCTTTGTAAATGGGCCGGCTGCGAGGTAAAGGAGGGGAGCCGAACTTCTGGCTCAGGTCGCCATGGTGAACTGAGCTGGAAGTTGGAGCAGGTACCTGTGAAAACCAGGTACCCGCTTCCCCCCTCCCCCCAAAAGGTGCCAAATGTGGCAGAAAGTGGGAGGAGGCAGACAAGCTGAGCTTCCCCTTTTGGGTGGAGCCCCACTTTAAGCACCCCTGGCAGTATTAAATGGTTTGTCCCAGCCCCTGCAGCTGTCACTTTTGCTTGATCTGAGTGTAAATGTGGAAAAACTAAAAAGAAATGTACGTAGAATAAAAACTGTCACAACTTGGTGCTCACAGCTGAAATGCAGGGGAGAGGAGAGGGAGAGAAGCGAGGGTTTGGGTGACCACATAGCTGGATCCTGGGACAGGTGAGTGTGTGTTTATTAAAAGTCAGCAGCTACACTTTTTGTACCTGCTGACTTTTAATAAACATAAAAACGACTGGAGCTCCTCTTTAATACCATCATTACAAGTATTAATTGCATTTAGTTACCAGAATACATTACTTTTCGCTATAGAAGTCTTTTAACACGTTTTACTTACCTTCTGCTGTTTCTTTTTAAATATAATTCCTAGAGCTCTACTTTAATACCTATCTGCCTTTCATAGGACCCCAATGCATTTAAATTACATTATTCTAATCTATCTATCTATCTATCTATCTATCTATCTATCTATCTATCTATCTATCTATCTATCTATCTATCTATCTATCTATCTATCTATCTATCTATCTATCTATCTATCTATCTATCTATCTATCTATCTATCTATCTATCTATCTATCTATCTATCTATCTATCTATCTATCTATCTATCTATCTATCTATCTATCTATCTATCTATCTATCTATCTATCTATCTATCTATCTATCTATCTATCTATCTATCTATCTATCTATCTATCTATCTATCTATCTATCTATCTATCTATCTATCTATCTATCTATCTATCTATCTATCTATCTATCTATCTATCTATCTATCTATCTATCTATCTATCTATCTATCTATCTATCTATCTATCTATCTATCTATCTATCTATCTATCTATCTATCTATCTATCTATCTATCTATCTATCTATCTATCTATCTATCTATCTATCTATCTATCTATCTATCTATCTATCTATCTATCTATCTATCTATCTATCTATCTATCTATCTATCTATCTATCTATCTATCTATCTATCTATCTATCTATCTATCTATCTATCTATCTATCTATCTATCTATCTATCTATCTATCTATCTATCTATCTATCTATCTATCTATCTATCTATCTATCTATCTATCTATCTATCTATCTATCTATCTATCTATCTATCTATCTATCTATCTATCTATCTATCTATCTATCTATCTATCTATCTATCTATCTATCTATCTATCTATCTATCTATCTATCTATCTATCTATCTATCTATCTATCTATCTATCTATCTATCTATCTATCTATCTATCTATCTATCTATCTATCTATCTATCTATCTATCTATCTATCTATCTATCTATCTATCTATCTATCTATCTATCTATCTATCTATCTATCTATCTATCTATCTATCTATCTATCTATCTATCTATCTATCTATCTATCTATCTATCTATCTATCTATCTATCTATCTATCTATCTATCTATCTATCTATCTATCTATCTATCTATCTATCTATCTATCTATCTATCTATCTATCTATCTATCTATCTATCTATCTATCTATCTATCTATCTATCTATCTATCTATCTATCTATCTATCTATCTATCTATCTATCTATCTATCTATCTATCTATCTATCTATCTATCTATCTATCTATCTATCTATCTATCTATCTATCTATCTATCTATCTATCTATCTATCTATCTATCTATCTATCTATCTATCTATCTATCTATCTATCTATCTATCTATCTATCTATCTATCTATCTATCTATCTATCTATCTATCTATCTATCTATCTATCTATCTATCTATCTATCTATCTATCTATCTATCTATCTATCTATCTATCTATCTATCTATCTATCTATCTATCTATCTATCTATCTATCTATCTATCTATCTATCTATCTATCTATCTATCTATCTATCTATCTATCTATCTATCTATCTATCTATCTATCTATCTATCTATCTATCTATCTATCTATCTATCTATCTATCTATCTATCTATCTATCTATCTATCTATCTATCTATCTATCTATCTATCTATCTATCTATCTATCTATCTATCTATCTATCTATCTACCTGTCTGTGTATCTATCTGTTTCTGTATCTCTACACATCATTCTGTGCTAGGATGTCTTATTATTGATCAAATACCCCCTGGGAATATCAATCATTACCTAGATTCTACTCTTTGTGCAAATGAAATTGCCCAATCAGAAGAAATAGGTTAACATTTCAGATGGAAATAAGGCCTTTCTCATAATAACAGCAATCATAGCACCAAATAGAAGAATAAATGTGTTTATATATACATTCATTGATGGTGTTACACTTTAAATGCATCTGTTCCCAACTGTCTTTTTTTCCTAAGTGCTTTTTGACCTCTCTTAATACCTCCCCTTCTTTGATGTCTGGCTAGGAACACAAAGTAAGTACTGAAAGACTAAAGCTAACCAAGCTTTGAACTGCTATAAACTCTGTGAAAATGAAATCGATTCTGCAGTCTGATGACTAGGTAATGAACATTCAAGTTCCTCACAGCGGCATGTCACCCAACGACATCTTTATCCTTTTTATCTGCATTGAATGAGTGGATTTGCTTGTTCCGAGAGAAGCAACAGCAAATGGGCCTATGATTATTGCTTTTCCCACAGAAGTCCTTAAGGTTAAGTTCTTGATCTTCTATAAACCATTAAAGCCAAAGCTTTTCGGCTCTGTCTACTTATGGGAACCAAAAAAAAAAAAAAAATGTACACATTTTATAAATTACGAATAAATTGATTCACACATTCTCTCCCAGTTTTCTCTTTTACTCTTTCCCTGCTGGAACTTTTGCAAAGAATTAAAGCTCAGAAATCTTTGGATGAATTCAATCTAAGGGAGGCTTCTAAGAGTTAAAAGTGCACTTTTTTTTTTTTTTTAGATTACTAGCAAAAATGTACCGATTCCACAAAGAGCAAGGGTGAATATATTACAATTTTGACAAAAAATCATCTAGTGGGTAAGATGTGCAGTACAGGAGAGCAGAGGGTATAACAGCATGTAATGTGTTTCAGGAAAATGTGGATGAAATGATAACAGATAGTATGTGTAAAAGAATTGTGCAGAGGGAATAGGAGCAGGCAGTAAGAATGAGAAAGGGGTGAGTATGGTGTGACAGCAGGCATTATGTATAGGATTAATTGTGTGGGTATGACAGTGAACAGTATGTGCAGGATAGGAATGCAGAGGAAATACACAGATCGGCCTTAACATTAGCGCAAACCATAACCTGTCAAGGAAAGGATGCTACTAAACCTTTCAAGGTTGTCCTATATAAGCGTAGATGAAACATCATTCTGTACATATTGTCTACAAACAAGCTCAGGGTTTTTTTTTTGTTTTTTTTCTTCCACAAAAGTGCTTATATGTGCTATGAAATAGGTAACTACATGTTACTTTACTTTTATGTATGTATATCATGCATGTGATTTTGGTACTATTACCTTTGCATATAATTTTATTTTACTTTACAGTTAACCATTATTCTCATCAATAAAAAAAGTTTTGATTAAAAAAACAAAAAAACAAAAAGCCCTTTAAAGGGAGGAAGGCATACTGTGGTATCTGGCACCATGGGACAAGCCGCAATTTTCTTGGTTTGGTCGTGCCGCCATCCTCAAGATGAACATTTTACCTCGCGTTCTCTACCTTCTCCAAGCCATTCCTATCAAAATCCCACCTTCCTTCTTAAGCATTAAAAGCGCATCTAGGTGTTTCCTTTGGCGCAATAAACACCCGAGAATTAGTTTAGCTCAGCTTGTCAAACCCAGGGAGAGGGGAGGCATCGGTCTCCCGGATCTCCGTGATTATGCACATGCTTGCCACTTAAGTAGAATAGTTGACTGGTCAATACACGACAAAACTAAGGACTGGGTTAAGCTAGAGGATGCGCTCTCCCACATTCCAATCAAGTTCACACCATGGATCCCCCACTCCCATATACCCAAGGCTCTAAAAGATCACCCTATAGTAGGTACTACACTGAACATCTTCAGAGATGTTTGTAAAAAATCCCATATTTCTTCCAACCCGGGCCCTCTAACCCCTTTGCGACTCAATCCTGCCTTCACCCCTGGTATGTCTAATCACTTCCTTGCTCCTATTTGGCCACACAACGACATCCTCGCACACCAATTCTACAAGGATGGTACCCTTCTTGACTACGATACCCTCCCAACCAGTCCGACCGGAGCCCGCTTGCCCCTCTGGACTTACTTTCAGATCCGACATTTTCTTAAAGCGACAAACCGAACAGAGGCAATCTCGAGACACTTGACCCCTTTTGAAAAGCTTTGCTCTCAATCTACGCCGCAGCAGCATCTCATCTCACATACACACTCATTGCTACTCACGCCAATCTCCTCGAAAGACGGTAAAGCTTGCCCCTCATGGGAAAGAGACCTACAAATCTCTTTCACAGATGCAGAATGGGAAAGAATCCTTGTTATCGCTCATAAGGGATCCCTTAACGTTCGTATTCAAGAGATCAACTATAAAATCATCTACAGATGGTACCGCACCCCAGACCGGCTACATAAATTCAACGCTGACGTACCAGACACTTGTTGGAGATGCAGAACTAGTCAGGGAATCTTCTTACACATTTGGTGGTCATGTCCTAGCATTCAAACTTTTTGGGCTCAGGTACATGAGATCACCTCTCAAATTACCGGCCACCCCCTAGCATTTACCCCGGCCCAGCTTCTCCTACACCATTCCCCCACACCTGCCCACTTATACCGAAAGTCGCTGGATATCTGTTTACTTAACACGGCCAAACTCTGCTTACCCACCCATTGGGGCTCCCCTGACGTCCCTTCCATGTCTGAATGGCTCTCTAGAGTAGAAAAAATGGCTGAAATGGAGGAGCTTATCCAGATTGCAAAAGACACCCCCCATAAATTTGCCCGAACTTGGGATAAATGGATACAGTTCAGATCTTCAGAAAGATATAGACTCCTCATGGGGTTACCCCCCTAAACCCTTCAAATTAAGAATGGAACCCTTGATACTCCCAGCTTTGGACACATCACTTTTTAAGGGCCCCCTCCGCTCTCCTAAAACTTCTGAAAATGGTAATCAGTACCTGAAAGCTAGAGATACCCCACACAGCGCCACCTCGACTTATGCGTCGGAGTTCACACGTCAGAGAAAGGGCGCTCGTCACGCCCTCTGGGTGGCCGTGGTGGAGACCGAAGAGACCCTCCCTTATCTATCTCCCTTCGCTCACCTTCCTTCTCCTCCCTTCTCTCTCCCCTCTTTCCAGCTCCTCTTTCCCTCATCCTGTTCCCCCCATTCTCCCAAATCCCCATACCCTTTCCTGCCCATCCCCATCCTACCCCCCCCTCCTCCCCTTCACCCCTGGATATCCCCTCTTTTCAGCCTACTTTTCTTCCCTTATGACCCCGACGGGCTTGGTTCTTCTAGACCCGCAACACTTGACAGTTCCTACGGAACACCACATACTCCATACCCGCTTCCCTGTTCTGAATGCCAGGGAAACACCTCCTCATGATTATATGACTACTTTCACGCTTATGGAGATCCGTGACACCATAGACATGAGCTGATATTCTTCTAACGTCCCATGATGGACCCCTGAGGAGTCCCCTCTTAGACATCATTATGTTTCACTTTGTTCAGAGGTTGTTATGATACCAGGGATCTTCTCTAAATGCTACAGATACCGTCATGAAGAATGCTATCCATGATTGTACTTAGAGTATGTTATTTCTTTGTCAAAAGACTTGGAATTACCTTGTTCGACTTTGCATACCTTCTTTTCGCAACCTGTATTGCTATCCTCTACTTCTTTTTGAAAATAAAAATCTTTATGGAAAAAATAAAATAAAAAAATCTGGCACCAAAACTTCAGTGGCAGATCCTTTAAGTCCTGCTAAGCCACATACACACTATCCGTTTTTTTCTGCTGAGTTTTTCCTTCAGATTTATCAAAACCATATAATATGAGGTCAAACCTTAGGAGTTTCAATTGGAGTATGCAATCAGGCAGGCCCTTGTACTACATGGTTTTGGTAAATCTGAAGGAAAAACTCAGCAGAAAAACTGATAGTGTGTATGGGGCTTGTGAAGTGGGGCCTCCATGCATAGGACTTGTTTTTCCAGCATATCTCACAGATGCTCGATTGGATTGAGGTCTTATTGTTGTGTTCCTCAAAGTATTCTTGAATTCATCAGACCAGGCCAGCTTCTTTCATTGCTCCCTTGTCAAAGTCACTCAGATTCTCACACTTGCTGATTTTTACTGGTTTCAACACATCAACTTCAAGGATAACATGTTCACTTGCTGCCTAATATATCTCACCCACCTTCAGATGGCATTGTAACAAGATAATCAATAATCAATGTTATTCACTTTACCTGTTAGCGATCAAAATGTTATGGCTGATCAGTGCACTGAATATTAAATAAATAGTGTGCATTGCTCAACCTATCAATATATAAATCACAATGCAATAAACTTAAATTAAAAAAAGTGTATAAAATATATTTGACTATAAGATCAACCTTAACCACTTAAGGACCGCCGCATGCCAATGTACGCCATCAGAATGGCATGCACAGGCACAAGCACGTACATGTACGTGCTTGCCTTCCAGTGGGTGGGGGGTCCGATCGGACCCCCTCCCGCTGGATGTGGCAGTCCGTTTCGCTTCAGGAGTGATCCAGGATGAGGGGATGGCCGTTGGTTTCTGGCCATCCCCTCTCGATCGCTCCTGGCGAATGATAAGCTTCCTCCCGCCGTGTATAGTAAACACAGGCAGGGAGGAAGTGATGTCATTCTCCTCGGGGCGGTCTTTTTGACCGAACTGCGAGGAGAACAGTGAAAGTAAGTGCACCAAACACTACACTAACATGTAGGCACACATAGGCACACAAACCCCCCCCCCCCCCCCCATCACCCCCCGATCACCCTCCGATCCCCCCCGCCCCCCCTTCCCCTCCCAGTCACAGTATCACTGATTGCAGTGATCATTTATTTACTGATCACTGCATTCAGTGTCAGTTGTGACAGTAAAAAGTGTCAGGGCAGTTAGTGTTAGGTCCAGGGTAGCCCCCTACCCCCCCAATAAAGGTTTAACCCCCTGATTGCCCTTAGAGTTAACCCTTTCACCCCCTTTTGCCAGTGTCACTAAGCGATCATTTTTCTGATCGCTGCATTAGTGTCACTAGTGTCGCTAGGTAGCTAGTTATTTTTTTAGGTTCACCGTCAGGTTTTTATAGCGCTAGGTACCCCCATATACTACCCAATAACTGTTTTAACCCCCTGATTGCCCCTAGTTAACCCTTTCACCCCCTTTTGCCAGTGTCACTAAGCGATCATTTTTCTGATCGCTGCATTAGTGTCACTGATGCCGCTAGGTAGCTAGTTATTTTTTTAGGTTCACTGCCAGGTTTTTATTGCGCTAGGTACCCCCATATACTACCCAATAATGGTTCTAACCCCCTGATTGCCCCTAGTTAACCCTTTCACCAGCGATCACCGTATAAGTGTCACTGGTGACGCTGGTTAGCCAGTTAGTTACTTAGGTTCCCCGTCAGGTTTTTATATAGCGCCAGGGACCCCCATATACTACCTAATAAAAATTTGAACCCCCTGATTGCCCCTAGTTAACCCTTTCACCAGTGATCACTGTATAAGTGTTACGGGTGACTCTGGTTAGTTTGCTTTTTATAGCACCAGGGCACCCACCATTTATTACCCAATAAAGGTTTAACCCCCTGATCACCCGGCGGGTGATATCAATTAGGTTTTAGGGTCAGGGTCTGCTTTGCCCCAGGCAGCGCTAGGCTAGTGCCAGTACCGCTAACACCCACGCGCAAAGCATAAAGCTCCTGTAGTGGTATAGAATCTGAACAGATCAATATCTGATCTGATCAGATCTATACTAGCATCCCCAGCAGTTTAGGGTTCCAAAAAAATGCATTGTTAGCAGGATCAGCCCAGATATCTGCTGGCACCTGTGTTTTGCCCCTCCGCCCAGCCCACCCAAGTGCAGTATCGATCGATCACTGACACTTACAAAACACTAAACACATAACTGCAGCGTTCGCAGAGTCAGGCCTGATCCCTGCGATCGCTAACAGTTTTTTTTGGTAGCGTTTTATATTTAAATCCGGAAGGCAGTGCTTGGTTTTCGGGGTCCCGTACGTGGCTAGACTCCCAAAAAGTCCCCCACATGTGGGATCCCCGTACTCAGGAGAAGCAGCAGAATTTATTTTGGGGTGTAATTTCACTTATGCCCATACCATGTGTGAGCAATATATCAATTAGTGACAACTTTGTGCAAAAAAAAAAAAAAATTTAATATTCCTGCAACTTGTGGCAAAATATAAAATATTTCATGGACTCAACATGCCTCTCAGTAAGTAGCTTGGGGTGTCTACTTTCCAAAATGGTGTCATTTGGGGGGGGGGGGGTTTTGGCATTTTATGGCCTTCGAAACTGTGATAGGTAGTGAGGAGTGAAATCAAAAATTTGCACCCTTAGAAATCCTGAAGGCATTGATTGGATTTTGGGGTGCCGTACGCGGCTAGACTCCCAAAAAGTCCCACATATGTGCTATCCCCGTACTCAGGAGAAGCAGCAGAATATATTTTGGGGTGCAATTCCACATATAACTATGGCATGTGTGAGCAATATATCATTTAGTGACAACTTTTTGTAAACTTTTTTTTTTTTTGTGTCTTTATTCAATCACTTGGGACAAAAAAAAAATATTCAATGGGCTCAACATGCCCCTCAGCAATTTCCTTGGGGTGTCTACTTTCCAAAATGGGGTCATTTGGAGAGGGTTTGTACTGCCCTGCCATTTTAGCACCTCAAGAAATGAGATAGGCAGTCATAAATTAAAAGCTGTGTAAATTCCAGAAAATGTACTCTAGTTTGTAGACGCTATAACTTTTGCGTAAACCAATAAATATACGCTTATTGAATTTTTTTTTACTAAAGACATGTGGCTGAATAAATTTTGCCCTAAATGTATGACTAAAATTGAGTTTATTCGATTTTTCTTATAACAAAAAGTAGAACATATTTTTTTTCTAAAAAATTTCGGTCTTTTTCCATTTATATCGCAATAAATAAAAGTCGCAGAGGCAATCAAATACCATCAAAAGAAAGCTCTATTTATGGGAAGAAAAGGACGTAAATTTCGTTTGGGTACAACATTGCATGACCGCGCAATTACCAGTTAAAACAGTGCAGTGCGAAATTGTAAAAAGACCTTTGGTCCTTAGGCTGACAATTGGTCCGGGGCTGAAGTGGTTAATGTAACCCTTGTTCCTCCAATAAATATAAATACCTTCAGCATATATAGTGCCTTGAAAAAGTATTTTTGAAAAAGTATTTATACCCCTTGAAATGTTCCTTATTTTGTCATATCACAACCAAAAACGTAAATGTCTTTTATTTGGATTTTATGTGATAGAACAGCACAAAGTGTCACATAATTGTGAAGTGGAGGGAAAATTATAAATTGTTTTCCAATTTTTTTACAAATAAATATGTGAAAAGTGTGGGAGGCATTTGTATTCAGCCCCCCTGGGTTAATACTTTGTATAACCACCTTTCACTGCAATTACAACTGCAAGTCTGTTTGGATATGTCTCTACCAGCTTTGCATATCTCCAGAGTAAAATTTTTGCCCATTCTTTGCAAAATAGCTCAAGCTCATCACATTGGATGGAGAGTATCTGTGAACAGCAATATTCAAGTCCTTTCCATTGTAGCTCTGACTCTATAGCCTCATACATACGATCGGACTTTGTGCAAACATTCCCATGGATTTTTGTACAAAGGGCGTCGGCCGTGAACTTGTATTGCACACACACGGCAGGACTTTTTCAGCCAACTTTCAAAAAATTAAGTTTTTTTTTTGCTCTTTACCGCCACCATTGGTCAACTTCTGTATTGTTGTCTGATCTTTTGCATTGGTTCTGAGCATGCGTGTTTGTACTTTGTACAAATGTCCTATGGTTTTTTTGTATACACGATCGGACTTTGCTCCATCGGACTTTTGTTGCCGGAAAGTTTGTCCTTTCGCGCAGCCAACAAAAGTCAGATGAAAATCAAAAAGTTTTGCATGCTCAGAACCAATGTAAATGATCAGACAACAATACAGAAGTTGACCAAAGGGTGGCGCTGGAGTAATTGAACGTCCTCTTTTGACGTGTCGTCAGTACGTTGAAACGTCACTGTTGGTGTTTGTTGCCTAAAAAGTCCAATCGTGTGTATGCAATACAAATTTACGGCAAATGCCCTTTGTACAAAAGTCCACGGGAATGTATGTACAAAGTCTGATCGTGTGTATGAGGCTTTAGGCTTTAGATTGCCCTGTATTTGGCTCCATCCATCTTCCCATCAATTCTGGCCAGCTTCACTGTCCCTTCAGGAGAAAATCATCCACAAAACATGATGTTGCCACCACTATGTTTCATGGTAGGGATGGTGTGTTCAGAGTGATGTGCAGTGTTAGTTTTCTGCCACACATAGCGCTTTGCAAATGGGATTTCTTATGGCTTTCTTTCAACAATGGCTTTCTTCTTGCCACTGTTCCATAAAGGCCAGATTTGTGGAGTGCACGACTAATAGTTGTCCTATGGACAGATTCTCCCATGTGAGCTGTGGATCTCCTCCAGAGCATCAAGATTTGCTCCTACTCCTGGATGGATTTACATCATGGGACATTTTATTTTTTTATCTTTTAATAAAGGACTTGTCCCAAAGTGTCTCCTGTCTTACTATTTTTGACACTTTTTTGGTGAAATGGTAGGGGTACAATGTACCTGCTACCAATTCCCATAGGGGGGGGGGGGTCGGGATCTGTTAAAGGGGGCTTTCAGAATCCGATAAGCACCCCGCCCGCAGACCCCCACAACTACTGGGCAAGGGTTGTGGGGATGACCCTCTTGTCCCTATCAACATGTCAATAAATTTGTTTTGTTTCATTCCGCTCCTTTTCGTATTAGAATTAATTCGTATTTTGTGTCCGAAATTTCATACGAGTTCTTTCTAAGTATAACTTGTAAGTATGCATATGCCATACCCGTGGGATTGCTGTGAAAGTGGAGAATCACTATTACTACAATGATCACCATTGTCTTCTGGGTCCCCCCACCGAGAAGTTGCCCTGCTGCTTAGTAACCACAGGAGGCTATTTGCTCAGCATGGGTGCCATTCACAGAATGCCTTGCACTAAGTGACACAGGATAGAGTTCCTATACGTTTTCCTCAGGATATCTGAAATATGCAAAAGGAATAACACTGGATCCTCACGTATTTCTTCCTCGCTAAATTTTTTAATGATCTCTCGTACCTCCTTCCAATATTTCTCAACTCTCAGGCATGACAAAAATACATGTAAAAGGCTTCCCTGTTCCCTCTGGCATCTCCAACATTCACTTGATATATTCGGGAAGCATTTTTGAAGTTTTTCTGGGGTTCTATACCATTGTGAAATAATCTTGTAATTCGTTTCCTGTAGTTTTGTACATGTCGCCGTTTTAAATATGGATTGTATCATATTCATTTTCTGATCCTCCGAAAAGGTACTCCCCAAATCTATCTCTCATGTTCGGAGGAAAGGCAACTGAAAATTCTCTGGTGGTGGGGCGTGACCGGACATGGAAGTGGCTGAGGACGGGAGGATGAACGGTGCTGGGGAGTGAGTGAGTGGTGTTGTTCTCCCTCCCCACTCCCATTACTATGTGACCTCATTGAGATTTGCTAAGTGCACCAATCCCCCCCGCTGTATCGTCCGGTGTGCCCAGTGTATGGTTAGCCCTCAGGACCCTCCGGGCTATTTCTCCAGTGTGGAGCAGCGTGAGTAGCTCTTCCTACCTCCTCCTGCCTCTGCTCGTGCAGTGAACAATCTCGGCGTGTGGTGCCGGGCCGCTGGGTGAGAAGATCTCGCGGGATCTTGGGATCTGCTCTGGATCAGAAAATAGGCTTGTGCAATTCGTTTCGTAACGAATCGAAATTCGGCCGAATTTTGCATCTTTCGGACATTCGGATGCATCTAAATGTCCGAATAAAAAAATAACAAATTACAACGAATACGAAAGAAATATAACGAATTAATTTGAATGAATTCGACATTATTCGAAATTATTTCAACCGCATTCAAAATTATTTCAACATGATTCGACATTATTTCAACTGCATTTGAAATGATTTCAACATGATTCGACATTATTTCAACCGCATTCGAAAATATTTTGTGACCCGACTTTAGGGCCATGTATCTCGGGGTCACTTGGTGCTAGACACTTTACATTTGGATATGTTGTAGTGCTAGTATTATTGTGTTTGCATACCAAATTTGGGGTTTGTAGCTATAAGTGACCCCGAGATACATGGCCCTAAAGTCGGGTCACAAAATATTTTCGAATGCGGTTGAAATAATGTTGAATCAAGTTGAAATAATTTCGAATGCATTCAAAATTATTTCAACATGATTTGAAATTATTTCAACATGATTCGAAATTATTTCAACATGATTCGAAATGATTTCAACATGATTCAACATTATTTCAACCGCATTCGAAAATATTTTGTGACTCTACTTTAGGGCCATGTATCTCGGGGTCACTTGGTGCTAGACACCTCAAATTTGGATATTTTGTAGTACTAGTATTATTGTGTTTGCATACCAAATTTGGGGTTTCTAGCTATAAGTGACCCCGAGATATGTGGCCCCAAAATCGGGTCGCAAAATGTTATTAGTTATTAGAGCAGAGAATGACATTTTGCGACCCTATTTTGGGGCCACATATCTCGGGGTCACATATAGCTAGAAACCCAAATTTGGTATGCAAACACAATGGTACTAGCACTACAACATATCCAAATTTGAAGTGTCTAGCACCAAGTGACCCCGAGATACATGGCCCTAAAGTCGGGTCACAAAATATTTTCGAATGCGGTTGAAATAATGTTGAATCATGTTGAAGTAATTTCGAATGCATTCGAAATTATTTCAACATGATTCAAAATTATTTCAACTGCATTCGAAATGATTTCAACATGATTCAACAAATTTGGTAAGCAAACACAATAGTACTAGCACTACAACATATCCAAATTTGGAGTTTCTAGCACCAAGTGACCCCGAGATACATGGCCCTAAAGTCGGGTCACAAAATATTTTCGAATGTGGTTGAAATAATGTCGAATCATGTTGAAATCATTTCGAATCCGGTAGAAATATTTTCGAATTTCGTTGAAATATTTTCGAATGTGGCCGATTTTTCGAATTCGGTAGAAAACTAAACGAAATCCGAAAACGAATTTAAGGAAGTTAACGAATATAACTAAACGAAATTAATCAATTATCGAATTAAAACGAAACAAAACTAAACAAATTTTTTCCTTTTGCACATGTCTATCAGAAAACACTCAGACAGTGAGTGTGGCCAGCTCAATAACGCCGGTGTAAAGGATTTTGGACATTCAATTTAATTTTCTCACCTTTCTCAACTGTCTGCGGACAAAAGAGTCTCTGAGCTATCTAGTAGCTATCCAGCTACCCAACACAGCACAGAGGAAGCAAAGTGGATTCTCCTGGAGGAGGAGCGGATGAGTGGTGAGAGACAGTTTTTATATTTAATATCCAATATTATCTTCCTTTGCTGCCTCGTCTTTGTCCTTTATCAGCTTGGGGGAGCTACATGGATGCATAGGCTTTTTGCTGGCAAACCTGATTGACTTTCTGGTCTAGATGCTTATGTGCTTAAATCTTAATGCTTACTTGCCTACAACTCTTTGCCTGCAAATAACTGCGCTGTGGTGGTGACAGCAACTAGAGGACTGTGGGGGATTTTTTTTTTTTGATAAATTATTTTGTTTGATTGATTTTCTGCAAACTTCTTCTACTGTACCCTTTTTTATTTTTTTTCACTACCGCAAGTTAGAGACACAGCCAATCTGCTAAGCAAGGTTGCCATGCCCGGGAAAAAATTCCCAGAGGAGCATTTACCCCAGGACGGGCTTCAGATTACCCGCTCCACCAAGGAAAAAAGTAACCAGATGGCATCCGCCGCAGAAACTAAATTAGAGAGATATGCTCATTCAGCGTCTGTGTCGCCTAGCAAGTTGGGCTCTCAGCAACCAATCTCACAGATTAAATAACAAAAAAACATATCTGTAGATAGAAAGAGTCAAGGGTCTGTCTCTGTTGGTCCACCGTCCCCCTCTACTACTAAAGCTAGTAGTGGTAAGGGCGCAGGGGGAGGTAAAACTCTGTCAGTTACTGCAACCACTCTCGCAGCCCCTATATCAATCCCTGAACCAATTTCTACACCTGCTTCTGCAATGTCAGAGGGCGATCCCACATTATGAGAAGTGCTTAATGCAATTAATGATTGCAAAGATTAAATCGCCAGCTTTGACAGCCAACTAAAAGGCATTAAGGAAGAACTATTCTCTATGAAACAAGAGCTGACTAAAACTGTACAAAGAACATCCGAACTAGAAGAGCGTGTAAGCCTTATTGAGGATGAGCTGAGCCCAGTGAAGTGCGAAATTAAATGACTAAAAGACACAATAACTACCCAAACCGCTAAGTTAGACAAGATGGAAAATAGAAATCGCAAAAACCATATCAGAATTTTAGGCCTTCCTGAGCGTAGTGAGGGTCCGAATTTAATAAATTTAATAAATAAATAAAATTGTATCTAAAGGATAATCTTGCCCCCTTATTGATAAAGCTGAAATATAAAGGTAGATGTTTGGAGCCGTATTCCCCTTTTAGTGGCGGGGCGCTGCAGCCTTGTTAAGATGATATGGCTTCCTCAGATTCAAAATTTTCTGCATAATGCTCCAGTCTGGATAGGCCAGAAGTGGTTTAAAAAAATAGAATCTTTATTTAGAGATCTAATTTGGAAAAGAGGGCAGCCTAGGATCAGCTTGCGGACAATGCAGCTGCCGCTCGGGGAGGGGGGATGGCGGTTTCACATCCCAGGCTATATTTCTTGGCGTCTCAGCTACAGCGCTTATCTGATAGGGGCAACCCCAGCTTTAGGATGATGATAGCATAGCACACTTATCGAGGCCCTAGAGGCAAATTCATTTGCGATACCATGCTCAACGATTAAGCTAATTCTTAAACTTTGGCAAACAATGAAGGTTATATTGGGATACATGGGTATATCGGAACTGGCTCCCCTATGGGACAATAGTAATTTAGCCGAGTTAATAAAAATTGAAAAACCTAGGGAATGGGTGAATCATGGCCTTAACCAACTGCGTAAATTTTATATAGGTAATACTATAAAATCATTTGCTGACCTGAAGCAGGAATTCACCCTAGCTAATAGCTCATTCTATAAATATCTTCAAGTCAGGCATGCAGTTCATGCACAATTTGGATCCCAACCTGTGCAGTGGACCCAGATTCCTGTTTTGTCACAACTAATCTCCACGGTCACATCCAAGGGGTTAAATTTTCAACTATATGCCAGACTTGGAGAGAGAACAATTGACCATAGCGGTCCGATTAAAAACGGGAAAAGATGGGAGGAAGATGTGGGCCCATTGACTACTGAGGAATGGGATCGAATTCTCAAACAGGGAACAATTTTTTCGATTTTCCCTTCACAGAAGGTTTCACATGTTTATTTTTTCTATAGAGTATACCACATTCCAAAGAAAATGTTTAAATTGGGATGGAGGGATAATGACCACTGCCCCAGATATGGGACATCTGGAGACTTTATCCACATGCTCTGGAAGTGTCCAAAGCTATTTAGATATTGGACGAATATTATGGACGAGATTAATAAAACTTTTAATATAGCATTAGAAATGATGGTTAAGATCTGCCTTCTGGGCCTAATAGATGGATGCAATGTCCCGAGAGATATGGTGGAACCAGTGTAAAGGTGCTTATTCCAAGCAAGAAAGCTGATCGCCCAACAATGGCAGTCGTAGATGCCCCGCTAAAGGATCTAGCGAGTTTAAATATAACAATAGGAAACAAGAGAGTGTTCTTTATTAAGCAGAGCAATCATAGTAAGTTCACAAGAATGTGGGTTTCTTGGTTAAAGAGACTGGGGCTCCCCCATAGGTTAAGAGAAGGCCTTAGTATGGGCCACAAAGATTGGATAGGTTCTCTCTATTTGGGTATTTCTTCATACAAATCACAGTAAACTTACTTTTTTTTGTTTTTTCTTCTTTCTCCTCCCTATCCCCCATCAAAAGCTTATCAATGATAGAATAATAAATTTAATAGAGTTGTGGGGTAAGAGGGAAGAATATGCGATGTAAAATGAGTGCATAAATTTGTAATGTTGATACAGGTGGGGGGGGGGGGGTTAATAATGGTAAGGAGATAAAGAGAAGACAATAAGAATGTAGATATTACTTTTTCTTAGTATAACACAGAACTCTACTGTGGACATTTGGGAACTAGGCTATCTAAATGTCTAAGGGCCGGTTCACACTGCAGGTGAGGCGAGGCGAGGCGACACCGACTTGCCTCGCCGCGACCTGCCGCGACCTCAGCGGCAACTTGCAGATGACTTCTGTATAGAAGTCAATGCAAGTCGCCCCGAGGTCGCCCAGAAGTAGTACAGGAACCTTTTTTCTGAGTCGGAGCGACTCGAGTCGCTCCTCTCAGAACGGTTCCATTGTACAGAACGGGGGCGACTTGTCACACTGCGGCGAGGCGAGTCGTGTCGCCTCGCATCGCCCACAGTGTGAACCGGTGTTCTGCCTAATACAGTCCGCCCATCAAATGCTGTCCGCTCCGTACTGCCAAACTCCGAAGTTGAACGGCGCCTGCGCCGTGAGTGGAGGAGGTAGCCCCACTATCCAAGCGGACATAGGGTTAAGAATTTTAGAGGGCCCCTCGCGGGCGAGCTTCGCTCGCCACGCTTCGGGCTCGGCCTCGCTCCGCTCGGCTCTTTTTTATTCTAACTCTATGTCCACTTGGATAGTGGGGATAGAACCTGGACTCACGGCGCAGGCGCCGTTCGTCCTCGGCAATTTTCGGAATCTGTGTTCCTGTGTACTGCGCATGCGCAGTACGCAGGGGACAGCATCTGATGGGGGACACTATTTTACAAGACACCGGCCCTTATTTCTTGTTTGAAAAATATTTGAGTGTCTGAATTGTAATGCTTTCTCCTCTTTTTGCATAAATAAAAAAAAAAGATAAAAGATAAAAAAAAAAAATCTCTGGTGGCTTAGTCAGTAACGCATACATTTTAGATACTGCATGTATAATTGGCTCCTTTTCCACACAAAGTTTCTCAAATGACGTACTACTACAGTCCAAATGACCTGGCGATACCCAAGTACTTAAAACATGTCTTAATTCTGCGACTTGCCAAAATTCTAATTGAAAAGGGCCTTTTCTGTCCATCAATTCCTGCAATGTTGGCCATTTACCAGATCTCATAAAATGCGAGGCTAGATATATTCCTCGTATAATCAGTTCCTCAAAGGGTCCTTTCTGTATGCCTGGTCTGAATTGTGGGTTGCCTAATATGGGTACCAAAGGTGAGTTCTGTGTGGATAACCTATCCTTGGCTAAAAGGTTATAGCATATGTGTAGCATAGGTCATATTGTTGGATGTAACCTGGTGCTAGATGACTAGGGATGAGCCGAACACCCCCCGGTTCGGTTCGCACCAGAACTTGCGAACGACCCCCGCGTTCGGTACGAACGTTAGAACCCCATTGAAGTCTATGGGACTCGAACGTTCGAATTGGAAAGTGCTAATTTTAACGGCTAATATGCAAGATACTGTCCTAAAAAGGGTTTGGCGACCTGCCTCCTGCCTCAGGGGACATGGGTCACTGCAAAAAAAAGTTTTAAAAACTACCGTTTTGGCGGGAGCACTGATTTTAATGATGATTAAAGTGAAAAAAAAAAAGTGAAATATTCCTTTAAATATGGTGCCTGGGGGGTGTCTGTAGTATGCCTGTGAAGTGCCACGTGTTTCCCGTGTTTAGAACAGTCCCTGCACAAAATGACATTAAACGGAAATAACACCATTTAAAACTGCTTGCGGTTTTAATGTTATATCTGGTTCCTGCAATATGGTTGAAAATCATTCAGAAAAATGGCATGGGTAGCCCTCCCTGCCCATTACCAGCCCCTTTGGGTTTCGTACGCATATTAAGGGGAACCCCGTACCCATATTAAAAAAAAGGAAATGCGTGTGGCCCCCAGGCCCTATATACTCAGAACAGCAGTATACAGGCGGTGCAAACAAGACAGGGACTGTGAAGGTTTGTTGTGTTAAGTTGAATCTGTTTGTAATTTTCAACTGGTACATTTTTAAAGTGTAGCTCCAGTCAAAAAAACTATTTTTAAGCTTTTTGGAAAACATAGGGAAGGGTTATCACCCCTGTATAATTTGTTTTGTCGTCCATCTTTTTTCATCTCACTTGCTGTTGTCTCCTTCCGTTTGCAAGTAGGAGATGTTTGTAAATTGGATGTTTGAAAGTAGGGGCCTGCCCTATATGCTCTGCAGAAATGGCGGAACAAGGTGTTGGTTTTGCAACAACATTGTAAGCCCTCAAAGTGACTCTTGGTGGGCGCTGGAGCGCCCTGCTGTGAACGATTATATCAAGAATTGTAATTACATGCCATTGTTGAACAGTGGTAGAAAAATTGACCTTTGGTGGTTGTGGTGCTGGTGCCACAACACTATAAGTCCTCACCGTTACTCTGGGTGGGCACAGGAAGGGGCCCTCCTGTGAAATATTATATCAAGAATTGTAATTACATGTCCCTGTTAAACAGGGGCAGAAAAATTGGGCCTTAGGCACTGGTGCCATCACACTGCAACCTCTGCCATATACTCTAGTTTTATTGCAGGAATTAGCCCTGCTGCAAAGCATTGCATCAAAAATTGTACTTAAACGCCCCTGTTAAACAGGGGCAGAAAAATTGGGCCTTAGGCACTGGTGCCATCACACTGCAACCTCTGCCATACACTCTAGTTTTATTGCAGGAATTAGCCCTGCTGCAAAGCATTGCATCAAAAATTGTACTTAAACGCCCCTGTTAAACAGGGGCAGAAAAATTGGGCTGCTGGCATCACCCAGAACCAAAAATGTTCTTCCAACATATCAGCGGAGGAGGAAAAGGATAGACAATCAACATAACAGGACAGTCACTCAGCATCAGCATAGGCAGTCTTGAAGGGATGTGGTATTTCAAAAAAAATTATTCGGTTACATCAGCTTCAGGTGCTTGGTAGCTGTGGGTGATCCAAGACTGATTCATCTTGATGAAGGTCAGTCGATCAACTGATTCGGTGGACAGGCGCACCCTGTGATCGGTAACGAAGCCACCAGCAGCACTGAAGGTGCGTTCCGAAAGAACGCTGGATGTAGGACAGGCCAGTAGCTCAATTGCATACTGTGCAAGCTCTGGCCAGTGATCCATCCTCAAGACCCAGTAAGCCAGAGGATTTTCAGTGGGAAAGGTGTCCAAGTCTGACCTTGCCCCTAGGTATTCCTGCACCATGTAAATTAGACGCTGGCGATGGGTGCTGGAACCAATCATACCTTGGGGCTGCGGACTAAAAAATTGTCTGAAAGCATCAGTCAGACGGCCACCTTCTCCACCGCTCCTTCTGACTGATGCCTCAGCAACACGTTGTCCAGGACCAGGAGTTTGTGACCTCCCAGTCTCTGGGAACGCGTTGCACAGAGCTTTCTGCAAGGCCTCCCGGAGATGTCTCATCCTCTGCTCCCTCTGCGATGGCAAGATAAGGTCGGCAACCTTACCCTTGTACCGTGGATCAAGGAGAGTGGCCAGCCAGTAATGGTCCCTCTCCTTGATCCGAAGAATACGAGGATCCTTCCGCAGGCTTTGCAGGATCAGGGAGGCCATGCAGCGTAGGTTAGCTGAGGCATTCGGTCCGGAGTCCTCTGGGTCACTAAGGACAACATGATCCGCAGCTACCTCCTCCCAGCCACGTACAAGTCCACGTGTTTCTTGGGACTGTAAATCATCCCTATAAGACTGCTGCTGCTGATGCTGATGCTGAGTGCCAGCCTCCACCTCCATGCTGACACAATCATCCTCCTCCTCCTCTTCCTCCTCCTCACCCTCTTCCTGTGTGATGGGTGGCACAGCAGGAACACTGTCTGGATAAAGGGGGCCTTGAGAGGCAAGGAAGTCCTCTTCTTCCTGCCTCTGTTCTGCCTCAAGTGCCCTGTCCATTATTCCACGCAGCGTATGCTCCAAGAGGTGGACAAGAGGTACAGTGTCACTGATGCATGCTCTGTCACTGCTCACCATCCTTGTGGCCTCCTCAAACGGTGACAGGACAGTGCATGCATCCCTGATCATGCCCCACTGGCGTGGTGAGAAAAAACCAAGCTCCCCTGACCCTGTCCTGGTGCCGTAGTCGCACAGGTACTCATTGATGGCCCTCTGCTGCATGTGCAGCCGCTGCAGCATGGCCAATGTTGAGTTCCATCTGGTGGGCATGTCACATATAAGGCGGTTCTTGGGCAGGTTCAACTCCTTTTGGAGCTCAGCCAGCCAAGCACAGGCATTAAATGATCGGCGGAAATGCACACAGACTCTCCTGGCCTGTTTCAGGACATCCTGTAAGCCGGGGTACCTGCCCAAGAACCGCTGTACCACCAGGTTAAGGACGTGAGCTACACAGGGCACATGGGTCAGTTGTCCCTGTCGGAGGGCGGAGAGGAGGTTGGTGCCATTGTCGCAAACCACCATTCCTGGCTTAAGCTGGCGTGGCGTCAACCACCTCTCGGCCTGCCCCTGCAGAGCTGACAAAACATCCGCCCCAGTGTGGCTCCTGTCCCCCAAACAAACCAGCGCAAGCACGGCATGGCATCGTTTTGCCTGCGTACTTGCGTAGCCCCTGCAACGCCTACGGAGCACCGCTGGTTCTGAGGACAGAGCACTGGAAGAGGCCATGGAGGAAGAAGAAGAGGAGGGGGTGGAGGAGAGAGGTGTGTCACAACCAATAGTAGCATTTTGGAGGCGTGGTGGCGGAACAACCTCCAACACTACTGCACCTTGTCCTGCATCCTTCCCAGCAGCCAGAAGGGTGACCCAATGGGCCGTGAAAGACAGGTAACGTCCCTGTCCATGCCTGCTGGACCATGAGTCAGCGGTAATATGCACCTTACCGCTGACCGCCCTGTCCAGCGAGGCAAGGACATTGCCTTCCACATGCCGGTAGAGAGCCGGAATCGCCTTCCGTGAGAAAAAGTGGCGTTTGGGGACCTGCCACTGAGGAACCGCACATTGTACAAACTCACGGAAGGGGGCCGAGTCTACCAACTGAAAAGGCAGCAGTTGAAATGCTAGCAATTTAGCCAAGCTAGCATTCAACCGCTGGGCATGTGGATGGCTGGGAGTAAACTTCTTCCGCCGGTCCAGCAGCTGGGGCAGGGACATTTGCCTGCTATAATCGGATGTGGATGTACCACTAGCAGAGTTCCCAGAAGCACTTGGCTGTGACACACCTAATTCTACACCTTCATTCCTCTCAGAGCAGGTTTCAGAGAGGACTGAAGGTCTAGTGGGGTTAGAGATGCCAGCTGATGAGGAGCAAGGAGAGGTCCGCTTTGTTCTTTGGTGTGGGTCTTTCAGGTACGCTTGCCAACGAGTTGCATGACAGGTCAACATATGTCTGGTCAAGCATGTGGTGCCCAAGCGGCTGATGTTTTGGCCACGTGAGATACGCTTGAGACATATGTTGCAAATAGCAGCGGTGCGATCTGATGCACTCGTCTCAAAAAAGGCCCACACCAAAGAACTTTTAGAATAACGCGCAGAGGAAGCGCTCTGCGCAGGCGGAGCTCTGCGGTGTGATTCCGTCGGTGTGCTGCCCCTAAGCTGGCCCCCGGAGGGCATCCTGCCTCGTTGGACATGTGCCTCCTCCTCCTCCTCCTCCTCCCTCCTTCCAGGCACCCACGTGGAGTCAGTGCCCTCATCATCCCCTCCCTCTTCATCGCTGTAGCAAACCTGGCAGTATGCTGCAGCTTGTGGAACATGACTGCCAGATTGCTGTGCTTCTTGAGCATCCTCTCTCTCTACGCTCACGCTACTGCCTTCCTCTAGCTGAGTGTCATCATCAGAGCCCACCAAACACTGGGCATCCTCCTGGAGCATGTACCCAACACTGTGCTCAAAGAGTTCAGGAGACTCCTCAGGAGGACGTGGTGGGTCTAGGGAAGGAGTCACTGATGATGACATTGAGAGGAGGGACGACGATGTGTTGGCAGCTGCTTTTCTACTACTCTGAGACTGGGTGAGAGAGGATGAGGAGGATGAAGAGGGCTTGGTCATCCACTCTACCAAGTCGTTGGCATGTTGCGGTTCAACATGTCCAGCTGCAGAAAAGAAGGACAAGCATGTCCCATGGCCACGTGCTGATGACAATGCACCGTGTCCACGACCAACACTGTTGTCTCTAGACACAGAGCCTGCTTGCCTTCTTTTATCGGCTCGAGCCTGTCTGCCTCTCCTTGCTGGCCTTCCAGACATGGTAATGGCCTGAAGGGAGTTGGGTAAAACAGTGGTTGGGTAGTTTATATTGTGCTGGAGGCACACAACACCCACTAACTCCTGCAGATGCCTTTTTTATAGAACAGCAGAGTTAAAGGGGTATATACAGATGTATACTGTGCTGTGCTGGAGGCACACACAACTTCCAATAACTCCCGCAGATGACAATCGGGCCCAAATAGAGAACAGCTATGTAGGTGGATTATAGCGGTATGTACTGGGTACAGAGCACGCACACAGCACGCACTATCTCCTGAGTGACACTACTGACTGCAAGCTCTATTGTTAAAGATGGACCACTAGCTATATAGGTGAGGTGAATATCACGGTGTATACTGCGGTCAGGGCACGCAGACAATAACCAGAAAACAGCAGAGTTAAAGGGGTATATACAGATGTATACTGTGCTGTGCTGGAGGCACACACAACTTCCAATAACTCCCGCAGATGACAATTGGGCCCAAATAGAGAACAGCTATGTAGGTGGATAATAGCGGTATGTACTGGGTACAGAGCACGCACACAGCACACACTATCTCCTGAGTGACACTACTGACTGCAAGCTCTATTGTTAAAGATGGACCACTAGCTATATAGGTGAGGTGAATATCACGGTGTATACTGCGGTCAGGGCACGCAGACAATAACCAGAAAACAGCAGAGTTAAAGGGGTATATACAGATGTATGCTGTGCTGGAAGCACAGCACAACTTCCAATAACTCCAGCAGATGACAATCGGGCTCAAATAGAGAACAGCTATGTAGGTGTATATAGTGGTATGTACTGGGTACAGAGCACGCAGACAGCACGCACTAACACTACTGACTGCAAGCTCTATTATTAAAGCTAGATCACTAGCTATATAGGTGAGGTGAATATAGTGGTGTATACTGCGGTCAGGGCACAGACAGTAACCACTACACAAGAGCAAAATAGTAAATCAGCCAAAAACGATTGGTGTGTAACTGTGTTGAAGGTACACAGAACACCCACTGCTTCAGATGCTAACAAACACTACACGAGGCCGCCTGAAAGGCGACTTTATATAGTGTGGGGCTTGCACTACACAGGCTGAGCTATGATTGGCCACAGGCAGGATGCCTGTGTCCAACCATTGCTCTCCTCGCTGCTGGCGCTGCGATTGGCCAAGCATGCGGGGTCACAGTGCATGCTTGGCCAATCGTGAGACAGCAATGCATTGCGCCATCGCAGTGCATTGTGGGCCACACGAATTTTGCCGCGAACGGCCCAAACGTTCGGAATTCGGCGAACGCACGAACGACCGATGTTCGAGTCGAACATGCGTTCGACTCGAACACGAAGCTCATCCCTATAGATGACAGATTTCTATAGCACCAAGGTGCTCTCTGCAGCAACTCCCTACATTGGGCTTGCTCTAGATCTCTGTGTCTGCACCAGTCCAGCAGTCAGCCAAAGTGTACTGCCTGATAGTATTTATACATGCCAGGTACCGCCAACCCCCCCCAAATTGTTTAGGTAATGACAGTAATGTCCTCCTAATCCTTGGCTGTCTATTTGCCCAAATTAATTTTGTGAATAGTGTTTGGATAGATGGTATTGTCTCTTGCTTCTCTTATTGGCACAAATCCCACTTGATCCTGATGGATCAACGAGGGAAGTTGCTATTGTATCCTCAAGGCCAATATCTTATTGAATATCTTCAGGTCCACATTCAGGAAGGATATTGGCCTATAGCTTCCACACTGCTTTGGGTCTTTACCCTCTTTTGGTATCACCGATATCATAGCTTTCACTGTCTCTGAATGGAAAGAGTCTGTATCTCCTAATTCATTAAACAACTTAACCATATAAGGGCCCAATTCTGGCATGAGTGACTCATTATACTGGACCGAAAGACCATCTGGTCAAGGTGCTTTCCCAGTTTTTGCTAGCCTTATTGCTCTCTGTACCTCTTCCAAAGTGATTGGCGATTCCAACTCCTCCTGCACAGTGGCCGTCAGACTCGGCATTCCACTTGATGCAAGAAGCAAGATTGGTAGACATTTGGCGACTACTGCACCCTAAAGAAAGGGACTATTCTTTCTTTTCCAATCCACACAGAGTGTATTCACGTATTGATGTATTTTTTGTCCCGCATAAACAACTACCTTCAGTTAAAGAAACCTCAATTAATTAATATTAATATTATATTAATATTATTAATTACTTGGTCAGATCATGCTCCATTTTTTTTAAATATAATCTGGCATATAGAAGACATTCAGCCCCCACGATGTGGAGACTTAATGAAAGTCTCCTTCAGGACCCGATAGTGATGGAGGATGTTCAGAAGGAGATAAAATGTTTTTTTCAGGCAATTAAAAGTACAGAAAGCCCCATTGGAAAAATTTGGGAAATGCATAAAGCGGTAATACGGGGGTATTGATTAAACATTGAGCAAGGATCAAGAAGGAAAGAGAAGCTAAATTAACAAAGTTCCTATTAAAAATCCAACATTTAGAGGCACGACATAAACATGCCCAGGCTATAGAAGTAGAACGAGAACTATTAACTACAGACAAGTGATGGATATATTACAGTATAGAGCAAAAATGTGGAAAACAATTGGCGAGATCACTACGCAAATTATATTTAAGGACATTTATACCTTCAATTAGGAAAGAGAATGGAGAGGAAGTGCAGTTACCTGGACAGATTTCGGCGGTGTTTGGCAATTTCTACTCCTCACTTTACAATCTGAGCATGGAGGTTCCAGATCAGATGGTACATGAACTCTTTCTCTAGGCTTAGTAGGGGTTATCCTGGTATTGCAAAAATAATACTATGCTTAAAATCTTGTGGGCATTCAAATACCCATAAACACACTAGACTTAACGGAAAGGTGGCTGCTACAGGTGAAACCATGTGAAAGCCTTGCTATGTTAGCAGAACAGGACCTGTAAACCTTATCTGAAGAAATAAAGTGGTAGTAAACCGCATCAAAAAAAGAAAATTTTTCTTTAAGTCATAATGTTTAAGTCATAATGTGCTAGTATGCATCGCATACCTAAAACACTTACCTAAAAACAAAGTCTTCCAGTGGCAAGCTGTCACTGCTGAAGGTGCTTTCATCTTCACCTGGTCTTTATACCAGGTTTGTGGGCTTTGACGATGTGATTAGCCGAGCCAGCGATGACGTCACTCCCACCCATGGCTCCGCAGACTGGGTAACGGGTACCGGCACTTCAGGCTGAGACACGGGCATCGAAACTTCAGGCTGAGACACCAATATCAAAACATCAGGTTGGAAAGCTGGCACATCAGACTGGGAAGCTGGCACATCAGGCTAGGAAGCAGAGACATCAAACTGGAAGGTTGGCACATCAGACTGGGAAGCTGGCACATCAGACTGGGAAGCTGGCACATCAGACTGAGAAGCAGAGACATCAAACTGGAAGGCTGGCACATCAGGCTTGGAAGCTGGCATATCAGACTGGGAAGAAGAGACATCAAAGTGGAAGGTTGGCACATCAGACTGGGAAGCTGGCAGATCAGACTGGGAAGCAGAGACATCAAAATGGAAGGATGGCACATCAGACTGGGAAGCAGAGACATCAGGCTGGGAAGCTGGCACATCAGACTGGGAAGCTGGCACATCAGACTGGGAAGCAGAGACATCAAACCGGAAGGCTGGCACATCAGGCTGGGAAGCAGAGACATCAGGCTGGGAAGCAGAGACATCAGACTGGGAAGCTGGCACATCAGACTGGGAAGCAGAGACTTCAAACCGGAAGGCTGGCACATCAGGCTGGGAAGCTGGCACATCAGGCTGGGAAGCAGAGACATCAAACCGGAAGGCTGACACATCAGGCTGGGAAGCTGGCATATCAAGCTGTGAAGCAGAAACATCAGACTGGGAAGCTGGCACATCAGGCTGGGAAGCTGACACATCAGGCTGGGAAGCAGAGACATCAAACTTGAAGGCTGGTACATCAGGCTGGAAAGCTGGCACATCAGGCTGGGAAGCAGAAATATCAGGCTGGAAAGCTGGCACATCAGGCTGGGAAGCAGAGACATCAAACTGGAAGGCTGGCACATCAGACTGGGAAGCTGGCACATCAGACTGGGAAGCTGGCACATCAGACTGGGAAGCAGAGACATTGGGCTTGGAAGCAGAGACATCAGACTGAGAAGCTGGCACATCAGGCTGAGAAGCTGACACATCAGGCTGTGCAGCGGACGGTGGCACACCAGGCTGGGCAGTGGATGGTGGCACATCAGGCTGGGAAGCAGGCACATCAGACTGGGAGGCTGGGACGTCAGGCTGGCAGGCTGGGAGGTCAAGCTGGACAGCAGGCACTGACACAACAGGAACTTCAGACTGGGGCACAGGAACTTCAGGTGGCGACACTGGCTGGATAACAGGCAGAGGTTCAGCTGGCATGCAAGCAGACTGGAGCAGGTTGGTTGGTGTGGACGCAAGTTGGGTTACTGGCAGGATCATGTGAGTGGGGAAGAACTGTAGCTGGCTTTATGACTGTAGGTAGGAGGTGAGGCATACTGAAACAAAGGGCTGGGATATGGCAAGGAAGGGGGAACAGTGGCCAGAGGAAGTTTTTGTGGGGAAGTTGCAATTAGTAGAGAAGAGGCAGGTGGGTTAAAGGCGGGATAGGTGCAGGAAGTAGAAACAGGGTATTGATACTTGGTGGGGAGCAGGGTATATTGGACTGTAGCTAAGGTTGCCAGGGGTGATGGAAAAAATGACGTCTGAGCAGTCAGGTGTTTAGTAGCAGGTCTGGGTTGTGGAGAGCTGACAGAAGCTGGGCATAACAGGTCTGACCATGCCTGAAATACAGGTACAAAAGTGGGCTCACATAACCTCTGTCTGACCAGGGACTGCACTTCATCTATACAATCTTCCAACAACTGTTTGGGACAAACTGAATAGTGCTCCAAAAAGGATGCAGAGTCATCCTCCAACAGCCATACTAAGGATGCAACCTGGTTAATGCTGAAGGGGGGAGGGGGGAGAGTCATCATGGCCCTTTGGGATACAGGGCAGAGCCAGCTCTGTACACATTCCAATCAAAGGTTGGACATCCTCAAACATTATACTGCCCTGATCGATCACAGAGTGAGCTAAATGGATAATCTCCAGCAGCTGATCACTGGACCACCCTTTCAATGTCTGGCAGAGATATTCAGAACTCTCTGTTGCCAGCAGAGCATAATAAACAATTATATCTGATTTCATCCCAGCCACGTGAAACAGAACCAAGATGGTTCCCCTGTGCAGCCACTTCTGGTCAGAGATGGCCTTGGTATACTATCATGAACAGGTGTGACCAGATTGTGTGGACTGCACAGAGGAAACCAGAAACACATGTAAGTGAATAATAATAGTGTTTATTTACATAGGGGACAAGTAAGTGAATATAACAGTGAACAACCAACCCAAACCCACAAGCAACAATGGTATATACAAATAATGGGAAATACCGGAATCGTAACAAAAACCAGGCCGAGGTCATACACAGGGGGGTCAGCAGATGGGTAAGGATGGGGAATAAACAGGAGAGGGCGAGGACGGATGGATGGGCTGCAGAGCAGGGATCCAAGGCAAACAGGAGGGACAGGTCCAGGATGGGATCGGAATAGATCAGGTGGGGTGAGATGCAGGCTCAAGGTCAGGGTTGCAGGCTCAAGGTCAGGGCCCAGGGAGAGAGATACCAAGGAAGGCATGTGTGGGCTTGCCGGGTATTTATAAGACTGCAGTAATTGTCCTCAAGTAACACCTGAGTGCAGGAAGTGTTGCCTGCTCCCTACTGCCAGGATCCATCCGCTGGTGGACGCTAGTACTGCGTCCCAATGATGACACAACACCAGCAGGGAAAGTCTCTCCTGACAGTTACAAACTGCCAGGAGACACCTTCTGGTGAACCTCAGCACTGGATGCCAAATGATGGATATTACCAGCAATGGCCAACTATGCAGAGACTAGAACACCTAACATGTGGAGATGGGCTCGGGTGTGTTTGAGATCCCATCTGCCCGATCCAGCCAGGAAGCTGACAATGCACTCAGCTAATCACAGGCAGTGAGACATTTCTCAATCTGTGAAGCTGCAGATCAGGAAATGTCTCACTGTCTGTGATTAGCCGTGTTCAGCATCGGCTTCCTGGATGGATGGATGGATGAAAAATGGACAAACAGACGTGTGAAAAGAGGGATTTTGGTTTAGTATGTGTAAATTATCCAGGGCATAGCTTTGATTTGTGAAAAGGGTATAGCAGAATGCTACAGGAGAATATACACACATGTTGTATACTTGTATACGTGTTATATACTGTATAAAATAAAGGTGTCAAATAATTTCCAGTCCATCCAAGGCCAGAGTTATCAATGGGAGGGATAAGGAATAGTTTCCATGATGATACCAGTGTTGACAAAAGATTTGGGGAGAGCATGAGAGCAGTGTTTCCCTCTACAGACAACTAGCAGCACCTATGACAAAGTCTCTTTAGGCTGGGTTCACACCATTGAGAATTGGATGCGGGTTCCCCGCATCCAATTTGCAATAGGTGGAGATTTTGACCAGTTCACAAACCTCCGTAGCAGGTCCAGTGCGTTTTGCACAAAAATCTTTTGTCCATTTCAGGTCAGAATTCAGCTCAAAATTCAGGCTGAAATCGCACCTGAAATGGTGAACCAGGATGCATTGGACTCCTGCTGTGACCCGGCCGTGGCAATGGTGTGAACCCAGCCTTAAAGAAATGGTGAAGGCTGAGCAGGGTTGGGCTGTGGACTTAATTCTTAGACATTATTGGAATTGAGCAACACTGTCTAGGTGCTATGTTTAGAAGTTCAAGGGGACTAAAGGGGTCTAAAGTTCAAAGGGTCACTTCCTTTCCTCCTTCTCAATTTCTTACACAGTTTTTGGATACGCTCTGAGCATGGCTGGCACCTGAAATTTTATGTAACTATTCCACAGTTGTCATGGACAACAATACCTACATCAATTCTTTATTAATTGTGCAGATCCGATTGTAAGTGTCACAGATGCCATGACAGGTGCAGACAGCATCTCTAGCTTCTCCAGATTGATGGTTGGCAAACCCCGCTGGGCCATAACATCCAAGGGAGGGAGTTACCTGGGGGGCACAACCCACCACGGCACCCACTGTAGATCTGGCAATGGCCAAAAGTGAAATCCACCCTTCTAAAATCGACCATGCTCCTTGCTAGGTGCCGATGATCTCCTATCCTATGAACATAGAAGAGGCACAGGAGGCCAGGCAGAAAGTAGCTGTATCACTCCGCCACCTACAGTAAGAGATCTGCTGCCGGAAACTATAGAGGCAGCATCGGAAAATGCGTCCAGCTGCCAGTTTACTCCATGGCTGCAGTTCTCATAGGTCGGTCTTGGAGTATACTAATCAAAATAGTCCTACTCGCGCTGGCTGAGCTTGATGGCGGTCGCTTGAGCTCTTAGCTCCGACATCCCGGGACGAAAGCTATTGTCTACCGCAGGTCTTCCCGCCGATGTTTCACATCTAACGATGGGTACAGCCTCCCGCACGTCCTCCGCATCTAGATCTCGCTCCCCGAGAGTAAATTCTGCCGGACAACCGCCTCAAATCATCCCAGAGATGTTCAGGGCACAACGAGGAAACATGGCGCCTTCCCGCCACAGCACACCTCAGGCCGCGGACTCTCTCCCCCCCTCACAGGGGTCGATCGTCTTGTCTGACAACCTTATAGTTGGGACCGCAGCAGCTCAGAGACCAATTGATCATCCCCCGCAGGCAGCTTCCTCGCCGCAATCGATCAGCATGAACGATCTCCGTTCCGTCGCCTCTGATATTAAGGACACACTATCGGCGGCCATAGCTGAACTCAGGGTTGACATCAGAGGCCTTTCAGATCGTATGCATACAGTGGAGCAGATTGCAGATCAACATGAAATATCGCTCCGCAAGACAACTAGGAAGCTGGATTCCCATACTCTTCAAATGCGAGATATTCAACGACATTTAGAAGATTTGGACAACAGGGGAAGGCGTCACAACCTAAGGGTTAGAGGCCTCCCCGAATCGGTTGAAGCTGACCAAATCACCTCAGCAGTCTCCTCCATCTTTAATGATATTATGGGAAGACAGCCTCAATCTAACATTGAATTTGAACGTATCCACCGCGCTTTAAGGCCGAAGGGAAGAGACAATGATCCTCCAAGGGATATAGTTTGTTGCCTGGTCAACTACCACCTCAAAGAGGACATTTTAAAAGCTGCCAGAACAAGGCAAGTCATAACTTTTGGCTCTACCCCTATCCAGATTTTTCAAGACCTCTCTGGTATAACTTTGCAGCACCGCAGGGATTTGCGCCCCCTGCTCGACATTCTGAAGACGCGCGGCATACCATACAAATGGAAGTTTCCTTTCTGCCTCGCTGCCTCTGATTCCGGCCGTACTGCACACCTTAAAGTACCAGAAGATTTACCGAACTTTTGCTCGATTCTGAATATCCCCATGGTTGAGCTCCCTAATTGGTACGCCTCCTTCCGTCCGATGATACCTAGAGTGCCCAGACAACACGCGGATCCGATGGATACTCACGACACCTCCTTCCGAAGACGAAGATCCCCCTCGGGGCCCCGAGGTCGGCGTCCGCCTGATATTACCCGCGGAGATCACAGTCCCTCATCCTCTCCGCGCGCCCGCCGGGCACGAAGAGAATACTGAGTGAGTTGTCATCCTTTACTCATCGCCTTATCTTTCTGGTCAGACTTTTACACCTGGTTGTGTTATCAGTTACCTTCCTGCCAGAATGACCTGTCTTCTCTACTTGTCACAACCCGCAGTGAGTTACTAGTTGCCATCCGTTCCTGTTACATCGGTTCTTGTTACTCAATTTTTTCCCTGTTCTGCTCTTCGTTTCGGTATGTTGGCGGTACACGAAAACTTTTAGTCCTGCAGTACACCTACTCCAGATCGGATACAGACTTGGTCCTCCCGTGTCCTTTTAGTTACTGCTCTGGTATTGACTGTCCGCTCTGTACTACTTCCTCGCAGTGCCCTCGGATTTGTATTGCTTTCAGGACATGACTTTATACGATCACTCATGCACTACTAGAGGAACTTTTGGATCCAGCCTTACTTCGGGACGCCGTTCGTTACCGATTGCAGACGAGTCTGTTCCCAGCCATCCCACTCTGGATGTTTACTTGATCTCCTTCTATACGCTTCTCCCTGTACTATCTGGCATGTGTACCCTAAGCAGACTGATCGAACTGTCTTCTTCACGGAACTATTGATAGCTCTGTATCCTGGAATCCTTCGTCATTTCCCGAACACGCTTGTTTAAACCCCCCTCAGTGACAATGCCGGACTGCAGACGATTTCTACTCGCAAGAATCCACACTGTGCACTCGTTACATCAGACTGGTCTTCCCTTCTTTTATTTTCACAGGCTCTCCAGTTGATAAGTAGTGTTGTCCTGATTTATTATTGTTATATTGCGGTACTATCATTATGTATCACAAGCTTATTCTCTACACTCTACCATTTGCTGCGATCGACTCCGGAAGACGACTATTTACTCATATGTCGCCTGCGGACTCGGACGTACGCACCGAACAGCTTAAGGTTTATAATTGTTGATTGTTCGGTCGTACCTGTGGACCCTGAGTTGGATTATTCACAACTTTAAATATATATGTAATTGACTGTTCCCCTGATGTGCACTGTGTTCTACCACGAACCACAGCTGCTTTGTTTACTCACACATCAGGACCCTCTGTTAACTGTTATCCCTTAGTTAGTCCTTTTAAATACTCACCAATCATACCGTAGACCTGCTCACATCACGCACGTCTTATAGTCCTGGGATGTCGTGAGGCCGTCTAATCGACTTATTTTTCTTATTTTTGTGTGTGATCCGTAGTTGGGCTGAGACTTGGCCAACCCCACTGTAGGGTGTCGTCTGGGATTCCCTTCGTTTAGCGTCGGGACCCCCTGCCTCATCCTACCCTTCTTTGTTTTTCTCGTACCACCGAATAAGTGGTCTGATTCCCTCTGCCCTTCCACCCCACTCATTCCCTCTCCATACACGTCCTTCCTCCTCCCACAGCATTCAATTGGCCCCTTTTGCACTCAGATCCGTTCTAACTACTGTTCGGACTGCTCCCACCTTCCGGACTTCCCCCCCCCACCCTAACTCCCATTGCTTTGTTTTGATTTACTTGCTCCTCTCTGAACATGTCGGAAGCACGTTCTTCTCGAGACGATCGTGCTTCTCCACCTGATTTCACAGCTGGTACAAAATTCTACTCGATCAATATTAGAGGTTTAAACACTCCCGAAAAGAGATCAAAATTTCTTCTTACCTTACATAGAGCACGCGCACACATAGCTCTGGTCCAAGAGACACATTTTAGGACTGATTCTATACCCAAACTACATGACACAAATTATCCGATAGTATATCATGCTACTACGGCGGAATCGAAATCTAAAGGAGTCTCTATCTTAGTTTCTAAACGTTGCCCTCTCACGGTCACGGATGTCCTGTCGGACCCGATGCGCCGATATCTCTTCCTCAAAGGATATCTGCACAATAGACCTGTTACTATAGCTAACATTTATGCTCCAAATTCTAGACATGTTCCCTTCTTCCGAGAGGCACTCTCTCTACTCACCACTTTTCAACACGGGATGCTAGTCCTGGGGGGAGATTTCAATATCCCGCTTTCCCCAGACATCGACACGTCTAATGGTTCCTCTTGTATCACCTATAGAGCTTTAAGGGCCATCAAAATGGAACTCCAATCTATTACGCTACATGACACATGGCGTATGTTACACCCAAGTACTAAAGACTTCACATTTTTCTCCCCACCTCATAATAAATATTCACGCATAGACCATTTTTTTCTTACACAAACTGATGTGCGCTGCTTGATGCAAGCCACCATAGAACCAGCATTTCTCTCAGACCACAATCCGATTACTATCACCCTCAACCTGACGACTACACCCCCACGTCCACGGCTGTGGAGACTCGATGACTCTCTACTCCTAGACCTTGATCACAAACAAGCCATCCTGGAATGCTTACAAAATTATTTTTCAGACAACTCCGGTGCTGATTCCTCTATGGAAACCATATGGGCTGCGCACAAATGTGTAGTGAGGGGATTGCTTATCTCATTAGCTGCTAAGCGGAAAAAACTTAGAGAAGCTCGTATTACAGAGTTACACAGTCGCATTCGCATGTTGGAGCAGGCCCATAAACGTACCCTTGCATCCTCCAGTCTCACCGACCTTACCACAGCAAGGGAAGAGCTTTTGGAGGAATTGCAATTGTCAGTTAAACGTAAATTTGCTCTCACACACAAACTGTTTTACGAATTCGGAAACAAGGCTGGCAAATTTTTAGCTAAAGCTCTAAAGAATAAGAGAATGCTACATACTATACATAAGATTGTGACCCCTACTGGAACTTCTGTTGTAGCACCCGATGCCATAGCAAACCACTTTGTTAGCTACTTTCAATCTTTATATAATCTGCCACGGGCTTCCCATGCTGCTGACCCCACGCCTCGAGCGGACATGATTCATGACTTTCTGTCAAAATATGCCCCATCCCCCCTGAATACCATTGACGCCTCTTCCCTGGAGGCCCCCATCTCGCTGCTGGAAATTAGGGAAACCATTAAGCACTTGAAATCCGGGAAGAGCCCGGGCCCAGACGGTTTAACGGCGGCATACTATAAATCTTTTCTTGATCTGCTGACCCCACACTTAGCTAAGACCCTTAATGCCCTTCCTCAATCCACTAGGAACAATTCGGACCTCCTAGAAGCACATATTACTGTAATTCCCAAACCAGGAAAAGACCCTTCCTTAGTCACTAATTATCGCCCCATTTCTTTACTTAATGTAGATTTGAAAATATATGCCAAAATTTTAGCAAACCGATTGTCACCCCTACTCCCAGATTTGATTTCCAATGACCAAGTTGGCTTTGTCCCTGGTAGAGAAGCTAGGGACAATACCATTAAGGCAATAAATATCCACCACTGGCTCACCACGTCCCACTCGGAAGGCTTTTTTCTATCCCTAGATGCTGAGAAGGCGTTTGACAGGGTGGCCTGGGATTATATGATTTCCACTTTGCAGTATATTGGACTCCCTTCTAGATTAATACAAATGATACAGCTCCTATACTCAGCTCCATCTGCGAGGGTGAAAGTCAATGGCCACCTGTCGAACGCCTTCTCTATCACCAATGGCACACGTCAAGGTTGCCCACTTTCTCCGCTCATCTTTGTGCTTACCCTAGAGCCTCTCCTTAACATGCTTAGAGAAAACCAAAACATAATGGGGATATCGATTACTAATCATACGTACAAACTAGCCGCCTATGCGGATGATATTTTGCTCTTCCTTTCCAACCCGATCATATCGATACCCAACCTCCTACAAGATTTAGACTCTTATCATATCATCTCCAATTTGAAAATTAACTTTGACAAATCTAAAGCATTTCCGGTCACCCTGTCGGACCACCTTGTATCACAATGTAAAGATAACTTCCCCTTCCACTGGGAACGTAACACATTGACATACTTGGGAATTAAACTCCCGAATACGCTCTCCCAACTATATGACTGCAATTTTGGTCCAGCTCTCCTAAACATCCAAGAAGACCTCCTGAAATGGCACAGGACGTCTTTTTCGTGGTTTGGGAGGATTGCTATTTTAAAAATGAATGTGCTCCCAAGGCTGTTGTATCTTTTACAAGCTATACCCATTGATCTCCCTAAAAGATTCTTTAACGCTTACAAACAGATGTGCAGAGCCTTTATATGGTCTCATAGATCCCCTCGTCTAAGTTGGGCAAAACTAATTCTTCCTAAAACGAGGGGAGGCCTAGGTTTGCCGGACATTCGCACTTACTACCACGCTAACCTTCTACAGAGAATACTAGATTGGCATTTGCACCTTGATTCCAAAGCATGGGTCCGCCTAGAACAAACAATGAGTCCGCTCCCACTGATTAATCTACCATGGATTCCCAAATCGTATATCCCCGAGTCCTGCAAGACGCACCCTTTGATTGGACCCTCGCTTAGGACAGTTCACCAAACCTCCAACACTCTTGGCTTGCACCTTCCTAATGGTCCAATGACACCTTTGTCTAACAACCCGGCCTTCCCACCAGGTGTTCTGTCCACCGACCACTCGACTCCACAGCCCCAACCTTCTTATAGAGCATTCCAATTTTTTAGGCGCAAGATGCTGCTCTCTTACCCGGAGATGGCAGCTGCATTTCCAGACCTACATTTACCTTTTTTTAAATATTTACAAATTCGACACTTTTTCTATTCCGCCAAGCCTCTTTCGAGTTGGTGCAGCGATTTGACCCCTTTCGAGAATTTATGCAATAGTCAGGAACCCCAAACACATATTATCTCTCAGATTGTGGCCCTACTCACTACAGACAATGTGTCGCACGCCCCCACTAGACAATTGTGGGAGACTGAACTTTCTGCTACTTGGTCCAATAAAGACTGGGAATCTATTTACTACCACACACATAAGGGTTCCCTTAGTGTTTCCACACAGGAAAACAGATACAAACTGTGCTCGAGATGGTATCGCTCCCCCAATAAGGTACATAAGATATTCCCAGATGTATCCCCAGTGTGTTGGCGATGTGACTCAGCGGTAGGCTCCTTTCTCCACATATGGTGGGACTGCCCAGCCATACAAACATTTTGGAAAAAAGTTCACGACCAAATAACTCTAATTACGACTTATCAACTAGAATTCTCCCCAGCCCAATACCTCTTACATCACACTCCTATTCCTTTCCGCAGCTATAAGCGCTCCCTTGCTCTACATTTGATTAACGCAGCTACTCAGTGCATTCCCAGATGGTGGAAGTCAAAATCAACCCCCACTTTGGAAGACTGGTACCGACAGATTAATAGGACTGAAGAAATGGAAAGACTAATTTTTCAATCGCATGACAAACATGATAAATATACCCAAATTTGGTCTTGCTGGATACACTTTCGATCAACCTCTACGGCATCCCCTTTTCATTCTGACTGGAGACATTCTACACCTCTATGACTCCTTTACCGCTGGCACTTTAAGCTCCCCCCCCCCACCCCTTTTTTAGTCTTTACCTCCCTAACCTGACCTCCCCTCTTATTTCTCCCTCATAACCCCTACATAAAAACTTTTTGCTCTTTCCTACCTTCATGTCCCTAATCCTTTGTAACACAAATTAAGCGGTTTATAACTCCATGCAGTGATGTTCAACAACCCTGTCAAACCTCCGATAGGTCTCCTACAGTGTGTCTTTCCCATCCACAGCAAGTTCCCGTAAGGGGTGGATGGTTGAAAGATACACATAAAACTCCTAAGGGTAACCGGGTTCCCGAGATCTTCTTTGGTTCTTTAGTTATTTCGCCCAATGTTGTTACCCTTGACCTCCCTTTCCACATCCCACCTTGACCTGGCTTATATGACTCGGTTATGTGGATATAAACATATGAACGCTTCTGATAATCATACTGTTTGCCTCCGATTATATTTCTTTACAAACCTGCTGTTCTTATCTGATGAATGATTTTCCCGACTATGATTGTACTTGATATATTGTTTGTATTAGTAATGCTTAAACTTGGTTGATATTGTATTGTAATACTTCTTATACTTTAATAAAATGTTTGAAACAAAAATTGTGCAGATCCAGCACTGTTATGTGCTGGGTGATTTTAATCTCTTCCATACATGGAAGAAAATGCATTTGTTTGCTTCAAATACTTTAGCTAAAAACTACTTATTCTCCAGGATTGTGTCCTAGGTCCTTGAACTAAAACCCAAGCATGGTCATGGTATTCAGACGTATGTTAATGTGCATAAAAAAAGATTAACTTATTGGAGGCAAGATTGTTTGAATAAAATGCCCATGGCAAGCTTTTTATTCACAATGCATATCAGTAATATAAACCTTTCACATTGAGCTGAATGAAATCCTGATGGTTATCACAGTTTACCACTTGAAGAGCCCCAGTATCTGTTTTGCAATTTGTAGAATCATGCTTACTATCCATTACTAAACCCCAATTAAACTACACCAGACGGATTAAAATAACTTATTTTTGCATCTACCAAACTTTTACATTTTAGGAATGTTGCCCTATAAATGTAAACAGATTTTTTGAAGTGTTTTGTATAAGGGTGAGTGCAAGGTCCAATGGGATAATTGCTTCTAAAACAATTCTAAGCACTTGACTTTTTACTGCCATCGTTTGGCTTTTTCGTAGATGGCTAACAATTTCAAGCAAAACATATGGTTAAAAGGCATCATTCTGACATTTAAACATTCACCCTTCAACACTTTTATATCCTTTAAAAAAATCTGATACTTTTTTCAAAGCTTTTTATTTCCTCGTTGTTTTTTTTTTATTCTTAATTTTTATTTTTTTCCCCCATACTGGCAAGAACCAAACAGATGTTTTACCTAGCAGCCAAATCATATATTGCAATGGCTGGAGAAGGTCGTTGTCTTTGACGACAGAATTATTAACACAAATTTAAATGTGAGATCTTGTGGCTTGGAAACAATAAATCCAGTAAATGGGCAAAGAGGCACTGCTAACTCAGCTAGTAAGAAACTTTAATATTCTTCACTCAGTTCCGTTTATGCCCCATTCTGACAAGGGTTACAAGACGCTCGTCAGTGAATTTTTACTGGCTAATTACAGGGTTTAATCATGGGGAATATTGGCGGGGAAAGGACTGCAAGGATGTAATGGAGAACAAAATAATAATAGGAGCTAGTTATGCAGGCTAGACAATACCTGGTGGTCCATGTCCTATCTTTCATACTTTTATGCTCTGAATTTTCTGTGCGTTACCTAATTATCATCTATTGCCATTTGCTGAGTTCTCTCAGCAACTCAGCAAGGTCAAGCAAAGTCTCACTCTTTGTTCCAAAACCATATGCGTTTAGTGCTTGTCATGCACGATGGCAGATTCGTTATTGCTGAAAGTAGCTTCACAAGCTTTTTAGAGTACAACTGTGTGAGTTAAAGCAAAGACCTATCTGTGCAATTTTTTTTTGTATTTAGCTCTCTAACAAAATTTAGTTGCATATGATGTGGCAGTTGATTTGAACAGTTATTATGTTAGAGAGAAGGATTTATTAAAAAGGTATAGTTAGAGAAACACGTAAGGAATGTTTTTAAAGGAGCAGAAAACCTTGTACTTCTACCCAGCCAGCTACCTACATTTCACAGCCATTAAAGTGGCTGTAAAAGTCATATATGCAAATATATATGTGCATTTTATTTTTTATTTTTTTTATTTAGCTCTCTAACAAAATTTAGTTGTACATGTGGCAGTTGATTTGAACAGTTATTATGTTAGAGAGAAGGATTTATTAAGAAGGTATAGTTAGAGAAACGCGTAAGTAATGTTTTTAAAGGAGCAGAAAACCTTATACTTCTTATATTGACACCTTAAGAGTTCCCTTCACTGGAACTAAAGGGCCAAGCCCAACCCCTGAAAAACAGCTCCACACCATAACCCCCCTCCACCAAATTTTACCAGTGCACAAAGCAAGATCCATAAAGACATGGATGAGTGAGTTTGGGGTGGAAGCGCTTGACTGGCCTGCACAGAGTCCTGACCTCAACCCAATAGAACACCTTTGGGATGAATTAGGTCAACGACTGGGACTTCACAAATGCACTTCTGGAAGAATGGTCAAATATTTCCATAGACACACTCCTAAAGCTGTTATAGCTGCAAAGGCTGGGCCAACTCAAATTCATGTACGTGTACAAGCAGGTTACATTGTTAGATAGTTACATAGTAGGTGAGGTTGAAAAAAGACACAAGTCCATCCTATGTGTGTGTGATTATATGTCAGTATTATATTGCATATCCATGTATGTTGGTTGTGGTCGTTCAGGTGCTTATCTAATAGTTTTTGAAACTATCGAAGCTCCCCAGTGTTTCTTCTCCTGAGAGAATACATTCAGTGCTTGTAACCTTTCTTCATAACTAATTTCCTCCAGTGCCTGTATTAGTTTTGTCGCCCTTCTCTGTACTCGCTCCATTTCCAGCACATCCTTCCTGAGAACTGGTGCCCAGAACTGGACAACATACTTCAGGTACGGCTAGACCAAAGGCGAGTAGAGTGGGAGAATTATCACTTTATCTCTTGTGTTAATCCACTTTTTAATGCATGACAATATTCTGTTTGCTTTGTTTGCAGCAGCTTGGCATTGAATGCCATTGCTGAGCCTATCATCTACTAGGACCCCCAGGTCCTTTTCCATCCTTGATTCCCTCCAGAGGTTCTCCCCCCAGTGATATTTTTGCCACCCAAATGCATTATTTTACATTTTTTCACATTAAAGCGGAGCTCCACCCTAAAGTGGAGCTTACGCTCATTGGAACCCTCCCCCCCTCCGGCGCCACAATTGGCATCTTGCAGGGGGGAGGGTGGTGCAGGTACTTGTACAGTACAGGTATCCGCACTCACTTCCGGCATAGATATCCGCAGAATCTGTGGATATTTACGCCCCTTTTAGCAGGTCCCCCGCTGTCTGCTGGGAAACACGGATCCCAGAGACAGCGGGGACCATCCTTATTGCGCAGCGCAACTCGCGCATGCGCAGTAGGGAACCACTTCCTGATTCCCATACCCAAGATGGCGGTGGCAGCACCCGAGAGACGATCGAGAGATCGGCTTCGGGTGCCGACATCGCGGGCGCGCTGGGCGGGTTAGTGTCCTTATTTTAAAAGTCAGCAGCTGCAGTATTTGTAGCTGCTGGCTTTTAAAAAAAAAAAAACGGTGGAACTCCCGCTTTGAACCTCATTTGCCATGTAGTTGCCCACCCCATTAATTTGTTCAGATCTACTTGCAAGGTTTCCACATCCTGCGGAGAAGTTATTGCCCTGCTTAGCTTAGTATTGCCTGCAAATACAGAGATTGGGCTGTTTATCCTGTCCTCCAGGTCATTTATGAACAAATTAAATAGGATTGGTCCCAGGACAGAACCCTGGGGAACCCCACTTTCCACCCCTGACCATTCAAATACTGCCCATTTATCACTACCCTCTGAACTCGCCCTTGTAGCCAGTTTTCAATCCATGTACTCACCCTATGGTCCATGCCAATGGACCTTACTTTGTACAGTAAACGTTTATGGAGAACTGTATCAAATGCTTTTGCAAAATCCAGATACACCACATGTACGGGCCTCCCTTTATCTAGATGGCAGCTCTCCTCATAGAAGGTTAATAGATTTGTTTGGCAAGAATGATTCTTTATGAATCCATGCTGATTACTGCTAATGTCATTTCATTACTAAAATCTTGTATATCTTATCATCCCCTCCAAGAGCTTGCATACTATTGATGTTAGGCTAACTGGTCTGTAAATCCCAGGGATGTATTTTGGCCCTTTTTTTAATATTAGTGCTACATTGTCTTTTCTCCAATCAGCTGGTACCATTCCAGTCAGTAGACTTTCAGTAAAAATTAGGAACAATGGTCTGGCAATTACTTGACTAAAGACTTCATTAAGGAACCTTGAGCGCAAGCTATAAGGTCTTGGTGACTTATTAATGTTAAGTTTTTCAAGTATATTTCTAATTCTGTCCTCTGTTAGCTATGAGTGTGCTTCCTGTGATATATCATGAGGATAAACACTGCAGTTTTGGTTACTGAAACCCACCAATTCCCTTGTAAAGACTGAGGAGAAGAATAAATTCAATACCTTCACCATCTCACCATCCTTTGTAACCAGATTCCTTTCCTCGTTCTTTATGGGGCCAAAAATGTATTTTACTGTTTATATACTTAAAGTATTTCTTTGCTCTCCTCTGCTATGTGTCTTTCGTGTTCTATCTTAGCCGCCCTAATTGCACCCTTGCATTCTTTGTAAAGTTTGAATGCTGATGATGATCCCCCAGCCTTGTATTTTTTTAAAGGCCTTCTCCTTCACTTTTATATGCATTTTTACTTTGGAGTTTAACCACCCAGGACTTTTATTTGCTCTTTTAAATGTATTTCCCAATAGGATTCACTGGCTAATGTCCTTATTTAATATGCTCTTAAAGCAAACCCATCTCTCCTCCGTGTTCTTTGTTCCTAAGATTTTATTCCAATTAATATCTTCTAGCAAGGTTTGTAGTTTAGGGAAGTTGGCTCTTTTTAAATTCAGTGTCTTTGTATCTCCTTTATGTTTCCTATTTGAGTGCGTTATACTAAAACTAATTGATCTGTGATCGCTGTTTCCGAAATTGCCCCGTATTATCCCAACCGTGATCAGGTCTGTATTATTGGAAATCAGTAGGTCTAGTAATGCTTTGTTTCTAATTGGTGCATCTACCATCTGACCCATGAAATTGTCCTGCAAGACATGAGAGCTGTTGAACCAAGTCTTTGAAATTCCCACAAAATCCAAATCCTCCTCCTACAACAGTATCTCTAGTTCTCCCATCTTGTCCACCAGGCTACTGGCATTGGTGAACATGCCACATAGTTTAGGTGTCCCAATACTTTTGGTAATTGAGTGTATCGCATGTCTGAAGTTTACAACCACTTGAAAGAAGGCTTGACATACTATGGGGATGTACTTACATCCTGTTCTTTGCTGCTATAGCACAGTGAGACCAGTGACTTGCTTGCCAGGTACTCTGTAGCCCAAAAAAGATTCAAGCTTTGGTACTGGATAAGCATACCATCACAGATCAGCTGAAAAGATGATTTGTCATCTATAGTTCTATGGACATACATGCCAGTAGTGTATCTGTTATTCATAGCCCCTTGGACCAGAGGGATATTTGCTATTTGTAGTTCCACAGCTCAACATACTAAGCTCCTCTGTTATCTGTTGCCCCACATACACATATTCAAGAGCTTTAGGTGTCACCCAGTTCTACCCACTGTTCCTGCCCAGTCTGTCTATCAGCACTACTATTTAGGATGTGCTCAAACTATCAATATGTGCCTGGACAATAAGTGTAATTTTTAATAGAAGGCCCTAGTTCCGAGTATATTTTCTGAGTTCCTAGTACTTGTTTTAGCTCCAGCCAGATCCAGTCATCCAGCTCCAGTTTGTTCCCAATGCCCCCCAGCCACATCCAGCATTCTCTTTCAGTTTGTCTCAAAACAAAATTGTGTCTCCCAGTTCCTGCGTGCCCCTGTGAACTTTTGCCTTCCTTTGAGTCCAGCATTCTTGTGCTATTTTCTTAACTTTTGACTCCAGTGAATGCAGTAAATATGATCTGTTGTATTATACACGGGTGTGCTTGGGGGCTACAACCTGGGTGGTGTCCCACAGCAAAATTAATCTCCACCATCAGGAGCTCTGATAAAGAGCAGGTGCTCATGAGACTGCACCCCCAAACACACTGCCATTAGACATGCAGGCTGCACAGAGGACCCATAAGCCCTTGCCACTAAAGAATAAAGCTGGTCATTAGGGATGAGCTTGGTGTTCGAGTCGAACGCATGTTCTCCTGTTCGGCGAAGCCAGAACTCTGTGGGCCGTTCGTACCAAATTGTGTGGTGCTCACGGCCCACAATCGCAGTGCATTGCTGGCTCATGATTGGCCAAGCATGCACTGTGACCCCACATGCTTGGCCAATCACAGCGTCGGCAGGGAGGAGAGCCATAATTGGCCACAGATGGGATGCCTGTGGCCAATTATAGCTCAGGTGGGTTAAGCACACGCCCCACACTATATAAGAGCGCCAGCACGGCGGCCTTGTGTAGTTTTTCGGCGTCTGCAGGAGTTAGTGGGTGTTGGGTGCCTTGAGCGCAGTATACACCTGTATCTACCCTTTATTGCTGTTCTCTAATAGAGCCATCTGCAGGAGTTAGTGGTTGTTGTGTGCCTCCAGCGCAGTATACACCTATATCTACCCTTTATTGCCGTTCTCTAATAGAGCCATCTGCAGGAGTTAGTGGGTGTTGTGTGCCTCCAGCACAGCACAATATACACCTGTATCTTACCTTTATTGCTGTTCTCTAATAGAGCCATCTGCAGGAGTTAGTGGGAGTTGTGTGCCTCCAGCAATATACATCTGTATCGACCCTTTATTGCTGGTGTTCTCTAATACAGCCATCTGCAGGAGTTAGTGGGTGTTGTGTGCCTCCAGCGCAGTATACACCTGCGTCTACCCTTTATTGCTGTTCTCTAATAGAGCCATCTGCAGGAGTTAGTGGTTGTTGTGTGCCTCCAGCGCAGTATACACCTATATCTACCCTTTATTGCTGTTCTCTAATAGAGCCATCTGCAGGAGTTAGTGGGTGTTGTGTGCCTCCAGCCAGCACGGCGGCCTTGTGTAGTGTTTCGGCATCTGCAGGAGTTAGTGGGTGTTGGGTGCCTTAAGCGCAGTATACACCTGTATCTACCCTTTATTGCTGTTCTCTAATAGAGCCATCTGCAGGAGTTAGTGGTTGTTGTGTGCCTCCAGCGCAGTATACACCTATATCTACCCTTTATTGCCGTTCACTAATAGAGCCATCTGCAGGAGTTAGTGGGTGTTGTGTGCCTCCAGCACAGCACAATATACACCTGTATCTACCCTTTATTGCTGTTCTCTAATAGAGCCATCTGCAGGAGTTAGTGGGTGTTGTGTGCCTCCAGCAATATACATCTGTATCGACCCTTTATTGCTGGTGTTCTCTAATACAGCCATCTGCAGGAGTTAGTGGGTGTTGTGTGCCTCCAGCGCAGTATACACCTGTGTCTACCCTTTATTGCTGTTCTCTAATTGAGCCATCTTCATGAGTTAGTGGGTGTTGTGTGCCTCCAGCACAGCACAATATACACCTGTACCTACCCTTTATTGCTGGTGTTCTCTAATACAGCCATCTGCAGGAGTTAGTGGGTGTTGTGTGCCTCCAGTACAGCACAATATACACCTGTACCTACCCTTTATTGCTGGAGTTCTCTAATACAGCCACCTGCAGGAGTTAGTGGGTGTTGTGTGCCTCCAGCGCAGCACAATATAGACCTGTATCTACCCTTTATTGCTGTTCTCCAATAGAGCAGAGGATGAGACATCTCCGAGAGGCCTTGCAGAAAGGTCTGTGCAATGCGTTCCCAGAGACTGGGAGGTTACATACTCCTGGTCCTGGACAACATGTTGCTGAGGCTTTGGTCAGAAGGACCGGTGGAGAAGGTGGCTGTCTGACCGATACATTCAGACAATTTTTTAGTCCACAGCCCCAAGGTATGATCGGTTCCAGCAACCATCGCCAGCGTCTGATTTACATGGTGCAGGAATACCTAGGGGCAAGGTCAGACTTGGACACCTTTCACCAAAAATCCTCTGGCTTACTGGCTCTTGAGCATGGATCACTGGCCAGAGCTTGCACAGTATGCAGTTGAGCTACTGGCCTGTCCTGCATACAGCTTTCTTTCGGAATGCACCTTCAGTGCTGCTGGTGACTTTGTAACTGATCACAGGGTGCGCCTGTCCACCGACTTGGTTGATCGACTGACCTTCATAAAGATGAATCAGTCTTGGATCACCACCAGCTACCAAGAACCTGAAGCTAATGTAACTGAATAATTTTTTTTTTAAATGTCACATCCTTTCAAGAGTGCCTATGCTGATGCTGAATGAATGTCCTGTTATGTTGACTGACTATCCTCTTCCTCCTCAATGATCCCACTGATATCTTGGAAGAAAATTTTTGGTTCTGGGTGATGCTACCAGCCCTATTTTTCAGCCCCTGTTTAACAGTGGCGTGTAATTACAATTTTTGATGAAATACTTTGCAGCAGGGCTCATTCCTGCACTCCAAATAGAGTATATGGGAGAGGTTGCAGTGACGTGGCACCAGCACCAGTGCCACCAGCTCAATTCTTCAGCCCCTGTTTAACAGGGGCATGTAATTACAATTTTTGATGCAATGCTTTGCAGCACGGCTCATTCCTGCACTCCAACTAGAGTATGTGGTAGAGGTTGCAGTGTATAGGCCCAATTTTTCAGCCCCTGTTTTGAAGGGGCATGTAATACAATTTTTGATGCAACGCTTTGCAGCAGGACTCATTCCTGCACTCCAACTAGAGTATCTGGGAGAGGTTGCAGTGTTGTGGCACCAGCAAGCAGTACCTAAGGCCTAATTTTTCAGCCCCTGTTTAACAGGGGCATTTAATTACAATTCTTGATATAATATTTCACAGCAGGGCCCGTTCCTGTGCCCACCGAGAGTAACTGTGAGGACTTATAGTGTTGTGGCACCAGCACCACCACCACAACCACCAAAGGCCCAATTTTTCTACCACTGTTCAACAATGGCATGTAATTACAATTCTTGATATAATCGTTCACAGCAGGGTGCTCCAGCACCCACCAAGAGTCACTTTAAGGGCTTACAGTGTTGTGGAAACACCAACACCTTGTTCCGCCATTTCTAAAGAACATATAGGCAAGGCCCCTACTTTCAAACATCCAACTTACAAATGTCTCTAACTTGCAAATGGAAGGAGACAACAGGAAGTGAGATGAAAAAAGACGGGCGGCAAAAGAAATTATACAGGAGTGATAACCCTTCCCATGTTTTCCAAAAATCTTAAAAATTGATTTTTTGACTGGAGCTACACTTTCAAAATGTACCATTTCAAAATTACAAACAGATTCTACTTAACACAACAAACCTACACAGTCCCTGTCTTGTTTGCACCGCCTGTATACTGCTGTTCTGGGTATATAGGGCCTGGGGGCCCCACACCTTTCCTTTTTTTTATTTGGGTACGGGGTTCCCCCTTAAAATCCGTACAAGACTCAAAGGGGCTGGTAATGGGCAGGGGGGCTACCCATGCCATTTTTGTCAATGATTTTCATCCATATTGCCGGAACCAGATATTACATTAAAACCGCAAGCAGTTTTAAATTACTTTTTTTACGTTAAATGTCATTTTGTGCAGGGACTGTTCTAAACACGGGAAACACGTGCCACTTCACAGGCATACTATTAGACACCCCCCAGGCAAGATATTTAAAGGAATATTTCACCTTTTTTTCACTTTAGTCGTCATTAAAATTAGTGCTCCCGAAAAAACGTCCATTTTTAAAAACAATTTTGGCATTGACCCATGTCCCCTGGGGCAGGAGCCAGGTTCCCAAAACCCTTTTAGGACAATATCTTGCATATTAGCCATTAAAATTAGCACTTTTTATTTCGAACATTCGAGTCCCATAGACTTCAATAGGGTTCTAAAGTTTGCAGGAATATTCGGTCCGTTCGAAAGTTCTGGTTCGAACTGAACTGGGGGATGTTCGGCTCATCCCTACTGGTCATATATGGATCAACATTCAGACGGTTCAGCAGGGATTGGACGAGATTCAGTCCTTCTATGGGCAAGCTGACCCTATCAGATTTTTTACATGCGATTATTGCAGATATAGTCACTAGCAGTAATCATTGTGTTCCTCTGTCCAGGGTGGCTCTCCATGCTCCTCCCCCCCCCCCGCTGGCAGAACACAAAGAACACAATAGCGCTAAAGGAGGCATTCCACCATCAAAACTGATTGTGTTGATGAGGGAATCAAGAGATTTTTTTTAAAATTATCTATGGGCGGCTCAAGTTTCTTCAGCAAGCCTAAATGTTTTATCTTATAATTCATGTATTGTTATTTTAAATGTATGGCTTGGTTTCCTATTAACCTATTACAAGCCCCAATTTAGTTAAAGGAAATGCAGTCCTGCAGAAAGCACCGTTTTCAAAACAGCTGGTTATGTAAATAAAAAAAATATGCACTAAACTCAGTTTTGTGCAATTTGTATATTCACTACATTGATGAGGGAAAAGGGTGTAAAATGTAGGGTGAAGGAAATTGATTCTTGCCATGCTAAATCTTTAGTGTTTGATCCCCAGTTCAGAATTCCAAATCTATGCTGTTTCAGAAAAACAACTTGCTCTTTAGTAGCAGCATCACTTATGAATTCTATTCCATAACGGGATTGTCAAGAGTGGTTTATATGCATCTGTGTACTGGTGAAATGTTTTTTTAGTATTTAGTATTTTTGGCTTTAGAATGCTGACAAATATGCTATTAAAATGTAAGCTCACATATACATATGTCTGTCTGTTGCCCTGTAGATCATATTGCTTTAGCTATTCTGTTGATGAAGTTGTAAGTGAGCGGTTAACTCACAGATCACACATAATACTGAAAAAACTCATCCCATTTAGACTTCAGAAATCACTTCTTCCTTTCTTTCCAAAATGCATTGCAGTAAATGAGACAAGATGTTCCTGGGCTTAAAGCTGGCATTCTATATGTAAATGTCCTTCTGTGTCATAAGTACTTTGACAGCTTCATAAGTCTCAGCCTCAACACTTCATCAATCACTTGTGCTTATTCATTTTCCTTGCTTTTTCCACTGCAAGAAATAAAAACAAGATTTAAACCTCAATATTGTAGATAAGGTAAATGGTCAGCATATCACATATACTCCGTTGTTAATCCTAACTCCTTCAGGCTAATCTACTTCTGCTTGGGCTGTTGCAAATCTACTTCACTGAAACCAATCAAAACCAATCAGGAAAATACAGACATTCATTATATGAGACGCAAACAGAAATACATTATTGGGATATACAGTATATTCATTCACTTTAAAATATAACTAAACCCAAGAACAAGGATGCAAATGTAAGATAATGCTTACCAGTCCTTAAATGCGATGGCTACATTAGAATTCTTTTTTTTTTCATTGCCAGCATGTACAGAAAACACCTGTTAATCTTACCATAAATCAAGTGTAACAACCTGTGAATTGAACAGAAATCTAAAAGCAGTATTTTCAGCCTTCCCAGTTATCTTTTCTAAGGCCCCTTTCACACGAGCAAGCCAATCAGGTGTGCCCGGACATGTGTCTGCTGCCACCTGCCATCATACATTCCGATTCTGTCTGCCAAAAACAGACGGATGGGGGGACCTATTTGCCATCTTTCTGGTGGATTGGATGGAAGCAGACAGATGGTCAATTTCCATCTGATTGCCCCATAGATGAGAGAGGGCTGTGTCCCCTCTGCATAGCGGAGCGGACAGGGACCCGTCATCCACCTGCTCAGTGGGGATCAGCGGTGAGATGGAAAGGGGCCTAAACCACAAATCTCTCCACCACCTTCCTTATATTATAGATGAGGATAGGGGAAAGTCTTTGTGTTCCAAATCTGAAGAGCAGCCTGGGATGATTATGCTTCTCCTCCATAAATACAGCACAGTAAGTGAACATTTTCACCCTAGGACAGGAATTGTGTTACTGGCAGGATCAGAGACCTGTACTTTCAATCTAAAGGACCTGACCTACTACTAACCTACTACTAAGGCATTGGTACAGGATCTTGGGGAGAAGACCTCAGGCACCCCTATTGGTAGCAAACTGTGCCTGGAGGATTCCCCCTTTGATCTCAAAGAAAGCTAGTGACCTTGTGGATGGTAGTTAATTGTTAACGATGAGCCAGCTATCTCAGTGAAGAGAGCGACATGTCAAAATATCATTCCATATTCAAGCCTGGAAAAATGCCATATGTTGTTGGAAAGTACTTAAGAGGGAAGGAGATAGGAAGAGGAGGGTGAAAAGAGAGAGTCACAGAGAGAAGTAGAGGAGAGAGAGATTAAATCTTACCGAGAGGGGGCCGAGTGGCCATCTCCAGCAGCTTCTGGTTGGGCCCGGAATCCTGGATGCAGAGGAATCCCCACATGAAGGAACCAGGATTCCCAGATGGCTTTGAACGTCAGGGCCATGTCTGTTAATATGGATAGTTTCTCCTGAGACATGATCCAGGAGATCTTATGTTTGGCTGCTGAGAGTGTTACCGTGGGCAGGGCCATTTGAAGGAATTTGGGGGCCCCAAGCAAAATGGACACCCCCACCCCGCATGCATGTACGCACGCAAAGCCTATAGGAATCACAGCATAGTGATACAGTTTAAGTTCACCGACACTTTATATAATTAAAAAAGGTTTACAGTGCAAATTCTGCTGTTGCATATGATGTATAGCCATGCTGTCCCATTGATTTCAATGGGCAGCAGCGGTGATGGAGCGGTAAACACACCGCTCCTTCTCTGCTCCAAAGATGCAGCTAGCAGGACTTTTTTACCATCCTGCTAGTGCAACGCTCCAGTGTGAAAGCCCTCGGGTTTCTTAAAGCACCCATATGGCTGGGCATATAAATTATGGATAAGGGTTAATATCTTGTACAGTGGACACAGTATATCTAACGTTATCTAATGAGGAGAGCAAAAAAGAAAGATTTACCACAGCTTTACCATAGAAACATTACCATAGCTTTCTTTCCTTTTTCTTTCTTTACCATCCCATTTCCATCTTATTGCTTCTTTTTTTAATCGAGTAATATGTATTAAAGCTTTTTGCAAAAACGTACAAAGCAGAGAAAAGACTCCGCAGTAGAGTATACTGTAGAGTCTTTTCTCTGCTTTGTAAATTTTAGCAAAAAGCTTTAGAAATATTATCTGATTCAAAAAAGAACCCGTGTTCTTTTTAACCCCCCTCCCTACCGCGTACCATGCGGCAGGAGATTCGGTTTTCTGTTCCCGGCCGGCCGGACTGAAAGGAAGTGAGCACTGAATGTGTGCACTTCCTGTCAGTCCGGTCGGGAACAGGAAACTGAATCTCCTGTATGGTTAGCGTTCAGGAGAGCTATAGCTGGGGATCTTGGGAGCTGGTGAGTAGTCACAGTTTGGATCAGGGTGAACATCCTGCTCCAGAATGACCTAATTCTAGGGCACTCCCACCAAGTATGGGCCATGGTGCCTGTGACCTGGCAACCGTGGAAACAGAGAGGACTCGCTGTGGGGAAAAAGGAGGCCAACTTTGAAGGGGTGAGGTACCATCTGGTCATGACCTTGATGAAGGATTCAACTAGGGAGATGTTTCTTACCCCCTTGAAAGCTCTGCTCTGGAAAATGAGGACTGCCACCTCTCAAGGTCCCAATTAATTTGGAGGTCATTTTGCCACGCTAGCATGTATGAGGATTTGGAGGACGGGTGATCAAGCGATTTATAAGTGATGGAGATTCCACTCCTCTGATCCCCAGGCTGTCCGCACCACATTTCATAAGGTGTAAATTTAGGGGAGATTGGTTTCCCCTTCCATAGCCTGTCAGGGAAGCGCTGTATCTGTTAAAACTTGTAGTGTTCCGAGGCTGGCATTTCCAGGTTCTGCACACAGAATTTCTGGGTAACCGGGCTTGAGGGGGTGAAGAAGTGTCCGATGAGATACAGCCCCTTGTCCATCCACCATTGAACGGATTTGATGTCCTGACCATTGGGAAAGTCCAGGTTGTGAAAATATGTGCCAAGGGTCTACATTCTGAGGACAGGGATGCTACAGGTTTCACCTTGTCCCACAGAGACAGGGTTTGTGATAGGATAGGAGATAATATTGGGGGGCGGTCCTTGGGAGGGATCGGAACGAATATAGTAGTCTGGGGACGAGAGTGATTTTACCGAATGAATCATCCCTAGCCAGGATAAAGCCCCCTTTTCCCAGTTTGTAAGGTCAGACGCAAGCTCCTGGTACATGGGTGGGAAATTAGATGGATACAAGGGCTCAATTTTGACTGTGAGGGGCGTGGCTTGCGCGCAGCCGAAAATGGCAGCTTGAGCTGAGAGCTCCGCACATCATCCGGATGAAAAGCGACTTACCGGGCTCCCACAACGCCATCCGTGGCACCGATCGACCTCCAGCTGTCACCCGCTACCTCCGCGATCGGAATGTCCCGAAAATGGAGCCAGGATACGGGCCCACGGCGACTACAATCTTTCGCCTACCAGCCTCACTCAGCCAGACTCAGCGGGCAAGATGGCGCCGCCGGAGGGACAGCACACCATTCCCTGTCCTTCTCTGAGCTCAATACAGGCCATCCGCAGGAAATCAGACACAGGATGGCTTCTGGAGAACCGCCAGACTACTCTCCAGCGACCCCAGCTACCCAGAGTCCAGCGAAAACGAGGATGAAGATGGATGTCTCTGGACAGGCCACAGAAACTGTGAGTACAGGCCTGCACAATGACACAGCAATTTCTTCCTTGCAATCATCCATTGCTCAATTTCCTACCCTGGGGCAACCGGTACTAGATACCACCATGAAGGATATGTTAGTATCCCTCCAATCATCCCTCATGTCGAATATTTCCTCTTTAATCAACAAATTTTCACTTGAAATGAAGCACATGGATAACAGGGTGACTTTCATTGAGACCAGAATGGAGGAGTGCACGGAAACGGTTAATGACCTGGTTGATGCCTACCATGATCAAAGAGACGATTCTCTGTGGATGAAATTTAAACTTGCGGACCTTGAGGACCGCTCTAGGCGTAATAATGTTAAGATACGCGGCATTCCGGAATCTGTACAACCTACAGAACTACATAATTTTGCTAGCACCCTCTTCTCTAGCTTGCTCCCAGAACTGTCCCCCATAGAGCTAACGATTGACCGCATACATAGATTGCCTAAACCGCGCCATCTTGAGGCGGATGTCCCCAGAGATGTCCTCCCCAGAGTGCACTTCTTCCAAGCCAAAGAACAAATTCTCCTGAAGGCGAGAGAATTGTCCCCCCTGCCTGCCCCCTACTCCGATATTCAACTCTACGCAGATTTGTCGCAATACGCGCTACAGATGCGCAGACAACTTCGATCTATCACTAAGGCCATGAATAACCACAAAATCCAGTACAAATGGCGGCACCCGGCCACCATACTAGCCACCTATAATGGCATACCCCATACCATCTCCACCCTGGAGGGGGGATTGAAATTGCTACGTGACTGGGGAATCCTTCTTGATCCCCCACCGGATATGAGAGATACCACAGGGGCCCCGAATCCCTTCTCCTTTGGCGCGGGCCGCGGATCCCGCAAAAATAACCGCCGCTGATAACTGAGCCCAGGACAATTCCAGGACACTTCCAACGACTACCCGTCCGGAATGGTTTGCGACACGACTCACACTTACTGAACTATACCCCCCCACCTTGACCAGTTGCCCCTCAGCGTTTGAAGCTGAACAGGCTACTGGCTAGTCTTCTGTGCACACCGCACGACTCGGATTAGCCCCTTTTCTTTCTTTTGGATCCCCTTGTTCTACCCTGTGTTGCCCTTTTTTTTTTTCCTGTTCTTTCAGTTTTTGATACCATTACCCACTCCCCATTACCCGTATTACCACTACCAGGTGAAGTGACTAAAAATATCGATTGGTGACCTTTGAAGCACTAACTCAACTTTTACCCGTAGCTAACACCGACTTTGGAATTCCTGGGACAATCTCATAAGGAACTAATGTTGCCTCTGCCACATCCGACAGACCTCAGCTGAGTCGCCAGCGTCTGGACCCTCAAGGTACCCAGGGACCCTTTTCTTTCCTTTTTTGCTTTATCTACTTTTTTTCTCTTTTTTTTGGGATCTTGTTTCCTGATTACGAAAATGGGATTCACTATTCTATCAATCAATGCAAGAGGTCTGAACCACCCTGCTAAGAGGTCATCTTTGTGGTCAACTGCTATTTCCCATAATAGTGACATTCTTTGCGTACAAGAGACACATTTTTCTATAACTGCTCCCCCTAAATGCCAACATCAACTTTATCCCCATGTGTTCACTTCCTCATACCACAAGAAACAGCGAGGAGTGATGATAGCGATCAAAGACTCTGTGAACTTCCAACTTACGAAATGCGAATCTGACCCGGAAGGGAGGTTTCTAATATTGATAGGTTCAATTAATAATGTTATGTACACTATTGTCTCTATATATGCTCCCAACACTGGCCAATTGGCGTTTCTCAAAAAAATTGTCAGTAAGGTTAAGAAAATCCAACAAGGACACGTTGTTCTGTGTGGAGACTTCAACATGGTTCCAGACGTTTAACTAGATTCAACGTCTGGCACCAGGAGACGCCCCTCCCCACTAGGGAGCTATATATCCTCAACGGATTTGTATGATGTGTGGAGGTGTTGTCACGCGAGCGAGAGGGATTTTACCTTCCCCTCGTCGCGTCACAACACTTACTCAAGAATTGATTTATTTCTTGTCGATAAGCTACTGTTACAAAGAGTATCTAAATCTGTTATACACACCGCCACCTGGTCGGACCATGCCCCAGTAAGCATCAGCATATCAGATGGTCCCTCCCACCATCGCCCTTTCATATGGAGAGTCAACGACTATCTACTTCACAATCCTAACTCATCCTCCCATATCAAGGAACGACTAGTGGAATATTTTTCACTTAATCAGGAAGCTATGTCTGACCCGGTGGTGGTGTGGAACGCTCATAAAGCGGTAATCAGAGGGGTATTTTTACAACTAGGTGCTAGGGCGAAGCAGGCTAGATCACGGAAATTGGATGAACTGACTAGCGCATTAGCAAACGCTGAATCACGAAATAAGCTTACACCTTCCCCTACCCTCCAAGCAAAAATTTTCACTCTACGTCACGACCTACGATCCCACCTCCTTGAGAAACAAGAAAAGATATACAGGTTACTCAAAGCTAGATCATACACCACAGGTAATAAAGCTGGTAAAGCAATGTCCCTTAAAATCAAAGCATACAGAAACAAGACTAAAATTCCCTTTATACTCCACCCTCACTCCCACCAAAAACTTCTTAAACCTCATGATATTGCCAATGCCTTTAGTACGTACTATGAAGATCTCTACAACCTTAATAAGGACCCTTCCACCACACAACCCTCCTCGGAGAGCATCAACTCCTTCCTTGGAAAACTCCAACTCCCGCAGGTATCACCAAGCCAACTTTCACTACTCAACAGCCCATTTACGGTAGATGAAATTAGACGAGTCATTCATAAACTCCCTGCAGCGAAGTCTCCTGGCCCAGACGGTTTCACTGGGGAGTATTATAAGCTGTTCCAAGATATTCTAGCTCCCTTCTTATGCAGTACCTTTAACACAGCTGCCAGATCCACACAATTTCCCCCTGAAATGCTAAGTGCTAGAGTAGTGGCCCTTCCTAAACCTGGGAAGGAGCCCAACACTCCTAAAAATTTTCGTCCCATATCGCTACTCAATATCGATATAAAAATATACGCCAAACTTCTTGCAAATAGGCTAGACAGCATCCTACCCTCCTTGATCCATCAAGACCAATCCGGCTTTACCAAAGGTCGCCAGGCATCTGATGCAACCAGACGAATGATAGACCTTATCCACCATGTAGAAAAAAACAGAATTCCATCCCTACTCCTCTCCCTCAACGCCGAAAAGGCCTTTGATAGGGTGCACTGGGGCTATATCTCAGCGGTGCTACATAAATTCGGGCTCTCAGGCCCAATCCACGACTACATAATGGCTCTTTACTCAAACCCTTCTGCCAGAGTACTAGCCTCAGACACCCTATCAGATCCCTTCAAAATTACAAATGGAACGAGACAAGGTTGCCCGCTCTCCCCCCTAATATTTAATCTAGTCATGGAACCACTAGCAGAAAGCATCAGAACCAATAGCAGAATAAAAGGCATCCGCATAGCAGATACTGAACATAAGATTAACCTTTTTGCGGACGATGTGATTCTCCTAATCACAGAACCAGAACGAACATTACCGGAAGTCCAAAAGATGCTAGCCTGGTTTGGAGATATATCATATTATAAAGTCAACGACACTAAAACGTATATACTGGATCTAGGAGTAAGCGAGGATACCAGCAACCAACTTAAACGACTTTTCCCTTACAGTTGGGCGAAACATAGCATAACGTATCTTGGCATCCACCTTACCCCTAGAACGAAGTCTCTTTTTGAAGCGAACTATCATTCCCTTCGCACTAAACTTCAGGAAGACCTAACCAGGCTGGCATCGGTTGAATTTTCGTGGCTAGGTCGGCTCGCGGCATTCAAAATGCTTCATCTCCCCCAAATATTATATTTGTTCAGGACTGTTCCAATCCCCATACCCGCCAAATATTTTCAATCTCTACAATCACTTCTTTTAAAATATGTGTGGCAAGGCAAAAGACCCAGATGTGCCGGTTCCCAACTTACTAAACATCGTACGGCGGGATGACTAGGCTATATCAACTTCCAAGGCTATTACTGGGCTTCCATTCTGACCCAAGCTAAAGAATGGTTCTCCAACACCTCATCCCCAACCCTATGGAAAACCATTGAACTCTCATCAGTCCCAGGTAAAGATCTGGTACCCTGGCTACTGGCCCTCTCTTTGGGAGCCAAACATACACGACACCTATCTCCCCCAATCCTTGCTACATGCCAAACTTGGTCCAAACTCACAAAAATCTCCTCTAATGACCCCGACCACTCCGACGTACCCATCCCCATTGAATCATTACAATATCTGATAGACTCGTCCAACTTCAAACGATGGAAAATACTAGGAATTAACTACCTAGCTGACCTGATAACTGCGAACGAAATTAAACCTTTTCCCATACTCCGAGAACAATTCCAACTCCCTTGTTCTGATATCTTTCTGTACCTACGTACTAAACATTGTATCAATTCCCTAAAAAAATGAAACATCACGATCCCCCGACCAGCATGGCTGTTCATTTCCTCCTCCTCTAAACATAGCAAGGGCATATCCCTACTCTATAAAATATTCAACCACAAAATGACATTTATCAAATCAACCCCACTAATCCGCTGGGAAAGGGAACTAGGTCATTCTTTCACTGAGGAAGAATGGGAAAAGGCAGGTAGATCCGTTTACAAAACCACTAGCTGCTCCACCCTATGGGAACTAGCATATAAAATAACGTACCGTTGGTACTTGACCCCAGTTAGGTTATCAAAATTTGATTCAGTAATAACTGACATGTGCTGGAGGAACTGTGGAATGAAAGGCAGCTTGCTCCATATACTCTGGCACTGCCCAAAAATCTTGGCATTTTGGAAATCAGTATACCAATTGATAGCAGAGGTGACACTATCCGCTGTCCCAAAGAAGCCTTCTCTTGCTATTCTATCTCTGTCCTTGGACAGGTTCCCCAACCCAACCAGACACATCATCTCTCACATTTTTCTGGCAACGAGGCTTAACATTACCAGGAAATGGAAAGACCCACTTCCTCCCACCCTGAAAGACATAATTCACACAATACAGATACATTTTACACATGAATCCACCCTAGCACTAACCCACAAAACTGCATCACAAACTCTCCTCATGTGGAAACCATGGATACAATGGATTGAATCCCCACGGATATTACAAATCTTTGAATGAAGTTAATGATGTGTGAATCTCCCAATTTCATTTAATAAATATGAATATGGGGAAAGGGGAGGAGGGAGGGACCACCCCACAGGGACACAGTAGTGATCCCCAGGAGGGGTGTCCAGGTGGGGTACCCCTCCCAGATCACCTCCCAGAGATCAACTTCCCACATATAGCTAGGTATTAGCAATGAGTTTATGCGACGAACTAGTACCAATACATGGAAACACTAGGCTACGTGTACTCTAGAGGATGTCAAACAGGTTATAGATCAATGATATTCCTAATAGGTCACCAACCTTCTGCCCAGGTAGATGGAAATTATCGCATGCAGAAATGGTATCTGGTTTATTTTGTTTGTTTGTTTGTTCAGCTGAACTATATATGTTTCATGAGCAATATGTCAAGCATTTATGTTCAAATTCTGTTTAAAATGACAATCTTCAATAAAAAACTATTGAGTAAAAAAAAAAAAAAAAAAATTTGACCGTGAGAGTGATCCCCAGATACCTAATGGAGGAAGCGATCCATTCGAACTTGAATGAACTTTGTAATGCTGAGACTACTTTTGGTTTGAGGGAGACAAAAAGTGCTTGAGATTTGGAATAATTTACTTTGAGGCCTGAGATAATGGAAAATTCATCAGGAGTTTGCAGAGATTAGGGAGGGTCATGGTTAGTGAGGTGAGAAACAGGAGAATGTCATCAGTGAACAAACCACATTTGTGAGTTTGTGGATCACAGGTTACGCCTTGGATATTTGGGTTGAAGCGTATTGCGATCCCCAAGGACTCGATGGCAATAGAAAAAAATTAAGGGGAATATTGGGCAGCCCTGTCTCGTATCCTTGGCTATATTAAGGGGCTGTGAGTGGTGTCCCTGTAGGCATATCATAGCCTTTGTGAAGGAATAGAGGCTTGTATCATCCCCATGAAACGCTGGCCAAATCCCCAATGCTCCATGAGGGCAAAAATGTAAGGCCAGGTCCCCCAGTCAAAAGCTTTGTGCAAGGCTAGAAAGAGCAACATTCCTTCCTGTTTGGGGCCATGATCCCAGCCGGATTGTAGGAGGGAAATTATATCTATTGCCCTTCTGACCTGATCCGGGCCCTGTCTGCCCAGTATAAACCCAACCTGGGAAAAAGAGAGCCACCGCTCCAGGCCAATCCACCAGAAAAATGGTTTGATTTCCAGGCGAAGGAGTCCCAGGTGCTGGCTAATTGCACAAACAAATAGATAGGAAGAGAAGATACTCTAGACAGCCGCACTCCAGATGGAATCTGTAGTAACTTGTGACTTTCATGTGACTTTCATTGTGTGGTTCATGTGATGTAATTTTTACTTGAAAAATAAAGGCACAAGTTACTGCAGATTCCATCCGGAGTGCGGCTGTCCAGAGTTTCTTCTCTTCCTATCTATAAACCCAACCTGGTCTTTGTGGATGTATCAACTGATGAAGGATGCTAGGCAGTTGGCCAGGATTTTCGTCAGCATCTTTATGAGGGAGATGGGTCTATAATTCCCCACTTCCTCTAAGTTTTTGTCCAGTTTGGGTATAACAGTTATATAGGTTGTATTGAGGTGGGGGTCTAAGGGTGAGCCCTGGGTCTTTGCTTTGAAAAGTTTTTCCATATATAGGGCCAGAGTATCAGAAAATACCTTATAGTAAGGTACTGAAAGGCTGTTGGGACCAGGCGCCATTCCCTTCTTGAGATCCTTTATAACCTCCTGGATTTCTTCAGACGAGAAGGGGGCTTCTAGCGAGTTTTTATGCTCGATAGATAGGGATGGTAGAGGAAGGTCCTTAAGGAAGTCAAGAATTTCTAGACTCTTGCCTGTGGGGGGAGTGAGCTATAGAGCTGGGAGTAGAAGTCCTGGAATGCTGTAAGTATTTTGTTTGGGTTGGCTGTGAGGGGTTGTCCTGCTATCCTAATCCGGAGGGTGGTTTGTGCACGATACCGTGGAGATAGATTAGAGGCCAGCATTGTGCCCAAGTTATCACTTTGAATGTAGAATTTTGCTCCACTCCAACTAATGTGTTTCTCCGCTTTTGCCGTGAGGGCAAGGTTGAGCTCTAATCTCGCAGTGTCTAACTGTTCCATTGAAGTCTTATTGGGGCATCGCTTGTGTTTGGTCTTTAAGGACTGAAAGGCCTTCTCTAGTTTAATGTCCAATTGTCACACCCTTTTAACCCGAGTAGCGATACTAATTAGTTTGCCTTTCACAGTCACCTTGTGGGCAGCTCATAGGGTCTCTGGGGAGATATCGTCCACATCGTTTAGGGCAAAGTGTTCCTTTAAGAAGTCATTTATTTCCTTCATTTTGGTGGGATCATTGAGAATCGATTTGTTAAGTCTCCAGTGTGTACCTGTTTGTTGTGTAAGGAGGTTGTAAAGGGTAAGGGTCTTCAGGGAATGGTCAGACCAGGCTGTGTCTTTGATGGACAAGGTCAGGGAGGTCGGGATGAGATTTTGAGAGACTAGGACACGGTCGATCCTAGCGTATGTCTGGTGGGGGCAGGAATAGTGGGCGTAGTCCCTTTTAGAGGGGTTAATTTCCCTCCAGTTGTCTACCAGGCCGTGTAAATGGAGTTTAACTATTTTAAGACTAGCTCTAGTGGGGCGGGTTAACTGAGCCCTAGGAGGTCTGGATCTGTCCAGTCACTGATCAAAGGCTACATTCGAGCCCCCACTGAGGATAACTTTGCCTTCCAAGAGGGGGGCAAGAGTTTTGAAGAGAGATTGAAAGAATTGCGTCTGATCTGCATTGAAGGCATAGTATGGCCCCACAGAGTACAGGGTGCCTTCCATGGTGCCCTTGACTGGTATAAATCTACCCTCTGGGTCTCTGTGGACTGCTATCATGGAGAATTTGCTACATTTTGAAAACAGGATTGCTACCCCTTTAGTCTTGTTCACCTCGTTTGCCAGATAGAATGTTGGGTATTTGGCGTGTAGGGAATTAGGTCTGTATTGCATTGGGAAATGGGGCTCCTGGAGCATAACTATGTCCAGTTTAAGGGAACGATAGTGATCAAAAGATTTTCTTCTTTTCAGAGGGGAGTTTAAACCCTGGATATTGTGTGTGGCTATCCTGACAGTGGTTGAGGACTAGCCATGGGGACAGAGGGGTAGAATGCTGTCATAGATACCTTCACTTACCCACTGCCATCTTTTATGGTCCCGAGTGGGTGCGTGGGCATGGTAAGATACAGACTGCTGGTTCTGGGCCGGCTCCTCCCTGGAGGATCAGCTGGAAAATTAGAAGAGTTAGAGAAAGTAAGAAAGAGAGAAATAAGAAAAAAACTAAATAGGGCAAGACATCTTCCAGGAAGACCTATCGGGTTTGGCATAAAACAATTCTGCCAAACTCCTACCAAAAAAGATTTATTATCCCAAAATGGGGGCCGACTAGCCATCCCACAGGTACAGGAAAACTGCAACTATGGGAGAGGTGGAGGTGCAAGTGGGGCAACCCAGACCCCGAATTCTGATGAAATAAGAACTGTAAACAACTCACAACCATAAATAACATAACCCAGAGGCTATGTGGGAACCAGGGTCCCCAGGGCCCCCGTGGGGGCATCCCCCCCATATGGGGGAGAGGGGGAGGATCCCCCGGGTTTCCAACAGCCCCCGGTACCGAGATTGTCTGTGTTGGGGTACCCGTATCCAAGGTAGTGCTGTCCTCTAGGTTCGGAAACCTTCATCCCATGAACACACCAGGACCCTCACTCGAGAGGATGCAGGGAACCTCCATAGGCGCTCGTCAGAGTTCTTGAAGTTTATGGGCGTGGAGGAGGAAAAATACAAAAGAAATAGAACAATCAAAATTAATTAAAAACTGAGGAAACTTGGCGGGCTGGACTTGATTGAGAGAAAGTCCACTCAGTGTCTAGACTTCTGAACTTGCCGGTAACTGAAGAAGACTGGATAAGTAAAAAACGTAACAGTTGTATAACCGGTGTATAGGGGGAAAGTCAAAAGGCCAGTAGGGCCAGGAGCTCCCAGCTCCATCAACAGGTGAAACCACCCTCAATGGTGAGAGGAATGAAGGAGAGAAGGGTGAATGTGAGACTTGATCACTGTCTTATGGAGGTCTGCCGTCCTTCGATCGTTTGTGCATGCCTTTGTTCCAGGCCGGAGAGATCGGGCTTGTAGGAGGAGGTTGCTTAGAACTTGCGGATGCATTGGAGAAATCCATGGGGGCTTCCTGAGAGATGAGTTTGAGGTTAACTAGATGCTGACCGCCGGCTGTCAAATGACGGTCAAGCGGCACACCTATTGTGGCGGGAGGCCGTCATATGACAGCCTCCCGTTTAAACAGGGAATGTGCGCGATCGTGCGCGCGCATCCCTGTTTCTTCGGTGGCGGCGTGTCACGGAGACACCGCTTGCCACCGAAGGGGGTGAACAGCCATTGGTTATGGCTGTTTACCACGTGATCGGCCGTGATGAATTCCCGACCGATCACAGATGGTCACACCCCGACTTTGAACGGCGCATGCGCGCGATCGTGAGCACGCTGTGCGTGCACGACGGTGGCGGCGTGTTCCCCGGGAACACTGTTCGTCACCGACGCTGGTAAACAGCCATTGGCCGGCTGTTTACCCACGTGATCGGCTGTGATCCTTTCAGAGCCGATCACTAAAATGTAAACAAACCGTGGTAACGAGATGTTACCGGGTACTCCTCCTCACACACCGATCGCGTGTGAGGAGGAGATTGCGGTAACATCTCGTTACCGCCTACAGAGTACACCAATCATTCTGATTGCCCCCAATAAAGAGGACCTGTCATCACCCCTCATAGTACCTGTCAATCACAGTCCATCAGAGTACCTGTCCCAGTCCATCAGAGTATTTGAGTACCTGTCACAGCCCATCAGAGTACCCGAGTACCTGTCACAGCCCATCAGAGTACCCGAGTACCTGTCCCAGCCCATCAGAGTACCCGAGTACCTGTCCCAGCCCATCTGAGTACCCGAGTACCTGTCCCAGCCCATCTGAGTACCCGAGTACCTGTCATAGTTCATCTAAGTACCCGAGTACCTGTCCCAGCCCATCAGAGTACCCGAGTACCTGTCCAGCACATCAGAGTACCCGAGTACCTGTCACGGCACATCAGAGTACCTGAGTACCTGTCACGGCACATCAGAGTACCCGAGTACCTGTCACAGCCCATCTGAGTACCCGAGTACCTGTCACAACCCATCTGAGTACCCGAGTACCTGTCACAGCCCATCTGAGTACCCGAGTATCTGTCACAGTCCATCTGAGTACCCGAGTACCTGTCCCAGTCCATTAGAGTACCAAGTACCTGTCACAGCCCATCAAAGTACCCGAGTACCTGTCACGGTTCTTCCGAGTACCCGAGTACCTGTCACAGCCCATCTGAGTACCCGAGTACCTGTCACAGCCCATCTGAGTACCCGAGTATCTGTCACAGTCCATCTGAGTACCCGAGTACCTGTCCCAGTCCATCTGAGTACCCGAGTACCTGTCACAGTCCGAGTACCCGAGTACCTGTCACAGTTCATCTGAGTACCCGAGTACCTGTCACAGTTCATCTGAGTACCCGAGTACCTGTCACAGTTCATCTTAGTACCCAAGTACCTGTCACAGTGTATATGAGTACCTGTCACCGCCCTTCAGAGTACCCAAATACCAGTCACCAAGCCATCAGAGTACCCGAGTACCTGTCACCAGGCCATCAGAGTACCCGAGTACCTGTCACCAGGCCATCAGAGTACCCGAGTACCTGTCACCAGGCCATCAGAGTACCAGAGTACCTATCTCCAGCCCATCAGAGTACCCGAGTACCTATTTGCAGCCAATGTCTCATAGAATATACGTTGGGGTGTTTGCTTTCCAAAATGGGGTCATTTTGTGGGTAATTTTACTGTCCTGGTGGTCCAGGACCTTCAAAAGTGTGATAGGTAGGAATCAAATGAGATGTGTCATTTATGCTCCTAGAACGCCTGAACGTACTACTTCAATGTTCGGCCTCTCTATGTGGCCAGGCTGTGTAAAAGTCCTACACATGTGGTATCGCCATACTCGGGAGGTGTAGCAGAATGTATTTTGGGGTGTAATTTTTGCTATATACATGCTATGTGTTAGAAATATCTTATAAATTGACAATTTTGTGTAAAAAAAAATGCGTTTTAATTTTTTTCCACATATTCCAAAAACTTCGGGAAAAAAATTAATCATTCAAAAGACTCATTATGCCTCACAGATTATACGTTGGGGTGTTTGCTTTCCAAAATGGGGTCATTTTATGGGAAATTCCATTGTCCTGGTACTCCAGGGCCTTCAAAAGTGTAATAGGTGGTTGAGAAATGAGATGCATCATTTTTGCTCGTAGAACGTCTGAAGGTACTACATCAATGTTGGTGTTCTGTATGGGGCCATGCTGTGTAAAAGTCTCACACATGTGGTATCGCCGTACTCGGAAAGAGTAGCAGAATGTATTTTGGGGTGTAATTTGTTGTATGCATATGCTGTGTGTGAGAAATAACCTGATAATATGACAATTTTGTAAAAAAATAATAATAATAAAAAAAAATCTTCATTTTGCAAAGAATTGTGGGAAAAAATTACAACTTAAAAAAACTCACCATGCTACTTACTTAATACCTTGGAATGTCTACTTTGTATAAAGGGGTCATTTGGGGGGTATTTGTACTTTCCTGATTTGTTAGTGTCTCAAGAAATGAGGTACACCTGATGTACTGAAGGCCTGATCAGAAGTGATCAATTTTCAGTGATTGGCACCATAGTTTGTAGACTCTATAACTTTCACAAAGGCCAAATGATATATACTAATGTGTGTTATTTTTACCAAAGATAGGTAGCGGTATAAATTTTGGCCAAAATATATGAAGAAAAATTACTAATTAGCAAAAATTTATGACAGAAACAAAGAAAAATGCATTTTTTTCACAAAATTTACGTTTTATTTTATTTATAGCACAAAAAATAAAAAACCCACTAGTGATTAAATACCACTTAAAGAAAGCTCTATTTGTGTGGAAAAAAGGACGCTTCATATGGATACAGTGTTGGATGACTGAGTAATTGTCATTCAAACTGTGAGAGCGCTGAAAGCTGAAAATTGGTCTGGTCAGGAAGGGGGTGTAACTGCACTGTATTGAGGTGGTTAAGGAAGATCTTCTCGCCGTCCGGCAAGTTTGAGAAGGAGTGTGTCTTGCCGTTCAAAGTGCACTTCTGTATTTAATGTCCCGTTGTGAGAGGACTGTCAGGAGTGGCTTAAGAGATCTCCGCTTCTGGCTTGCTATGGGGGAGAGGTCAGTGAATAGTTGTACTTGGTGGCCCTGGCAGGTCACCTTTCGTAAAGAACTTGATTGTCGCATGACTGCCTCCTTCACCGCATAAAAGTGTGGCTTCACAACAATGTCACTGGGGATCCGTCCTTCTGGGGGGGTCCCAGGGCTCTATGGGCTCTGTCCAGCTCCAGTCGATGAGGGGGGTATTGGGGATTAGGGCCTTAATAAGGTCCTGGACTGCAGAGGTCACGCCCATGGCAGTTTTGGGCAGGCGATGTAATCTGAAGTTGTATCTTCTAGACCTATTATCCAAATCATCAATTCTGGAGAGCTCTGTATCAAGCTGTTCTTGTAGGACCTGAATGTGGTCTGAGTTTTGATTGGTTCTGGATACCGTGAAGTCCTATTTGTTTTCTATGGCCTCCATTCTGGATCCAAGATTCTGGAAATCTAATTTGATGTCCCTAGTGCTGGCCGTTCTGGCCAGTCCCCTCTCCAGGAGGTCGGAGAGTCTGAGGAATAAGTCTGCAGGTGGTGTGGCAGGGTCCCGGTCTAGGTATCCCGCGGATGGGGTAGCCAGGAGGTGTGTGTGAGTAGGCCCTAGCAGGGACAGGGCAAAATCCTCCATGGTACGACCCAGCAGGGATTCCATGGAGGCGGGTGAGGGGGAATGGGGGGGCTGGTTAACTCCTTGTGTCACCTGGGAGTAGGTGAGGGTGGCTGGGGCTATGACTTGCCTCTGTTCCAGTGCCACCTCCGTGTAGGCCTTGTGTGGCTGAGGTGCTGAGGATATGGCTGCCATCTTGGTACACCCTCCCTTTGCTGCCGATTCAAGCTGAGGCCCAAGGTCGAGCCAGGCAAGCAGGACGGACATCCAGGGGCATGTATGGGGGTCTCCGGAGCTCTGTGATCCCCATTTATGGAGCTTGTGGCTGGCTGTGGAGGCTGCTTTGTGCGCCGATGGTCCGGGTGATAAGGAGCTCCTGGCTTACATGGCCATCTTGGAGCTCTGGAGAAAAAATATATTTTAAGGTAGTTTTTGCTGTGATGCCCAATTATTTTTATCTAACAGCAATAGGCAAGAATTGAGCAGACACAACAGATCTAAAAGCTATCAGAAGTTTTACACACAAAAAAGCGAAAGCCTACAACTTCATACTATCTGCCAAACAGTGGCAAAACAGCTTAATAGCGTAGCTTGTTATCTTTTGTGCAGTGCAAATTTATCCCATTGGATTCCTGAGTGAAATTTACAAGAAGACCTTGATCAAATAAAGGGGTGGACATCTACATTGCAAATGAGGTTCAATGTAGGCAAATATAAAGCAATGCACTTGGGACTAACAATATGAATGCAAGTTCCACACTGGGGGAAAGCCACTGGTATAACTGTGGATATCTGAGGTTCTAGTGGATGACAGAGGCAGCAATAGCTGGTTCAGCTGCACCTTGAGAATGCTATGCAGAGGAGATGCCATGCTTAAGAGGAGACACGATTGCAACATACAAATATCTAAATGGTGATTCTAGCTTTGGAAAAAACTATTCAGTCTCAGGTCTCAAGACACGTGGCCACTCAATATAGTTGTATGGGAAATGGTTTAACTTTTAACTGGCTAGGGTATTTTTTAGTGCTAGCGTGGTTGTGGAACTCCCTTCCACGATCGGTGGTGTCAGCGGGAAGTGTTGATCATTTCAAAAGACTTTTAGATGGGTATCCTAGCGAACACAATATACAGGGATATTGGAAGTGGTAAAGACATAAATACATACACACACTTAAACCCACACCCATTGAACTGGATGGACTGGTGTCTTTACTTAACCTTACCAACTACAGTATGTACTGTAACTATATGTAAGCAGTATTACTAGGCCATAACTAAAGAGTAAGAGCAGGGGAAGGCTTTATCATGAAATACAATTTAGGGTGCATTCACACAAGCATATGCATATTTTATGCACAGAATGCAGGTTCTTGCTGGCAGAGCTAGCAGAAGATCCTATGTAAAATATGCTCCAAAATTATTTGTGTTTAGATGCGTACAGCATTTACACATACAATTATTTTTTATTCTAATGAATGACTACACATGTAAGCTTCCTAATTTTAACCCCGGAAGATTCAGCCCCTAGTAGAGAAATGCACAGATCATGCTCCATCTCAGTATATATTACATAACTTCCTTGAATCAGATAATATTGTCACCCTGCCTCTATTATTATGGCCACTCTGTCTCTTGTGACATGGCCACTCTTTCTTTGGTAACATGGCATCACTGGCTTTGGTAATATGACTACACTGTCTCTTGTAACATGGCTTTACTGTCTGTGGTGACATGGCTTCACTTACATGAACATTTTCAGTTCATAGATGAGAACATATTTGCTTATTTTTTGTTTCAATGGTATTTCTTTCAAGTTTTCACATTTTCCACAGTAAAACAGAAGTACAAAGTATTTAAACGGTTTCATAGTGGTATGTGTAATATTACACTTAAATGCTAATATAAACTTTCTATGATATTTTGCCAACATATCATCCTCCAAGATGTAATTAATATTATTGCTGTTACGTTTGAGTTATTTTAGTGTGGTCTGTGTCTATGCTGAAGTAGCTTATTTAAATTTCAGCAATATGGCCCACTTTATTTTGTCAGCCCCATTAGGGGTACTAGAGAAGATATTGTACCCATGAAGGTGTAGTAGAAAGGAAAGGAACAAGTAAAGAGTTAGAATTTTAGAAAGTGACTCCCACTCCCCGACCTCTGCCCCCCACCGGACCCCCTACACCAATTTAGCCCTAGAGCCTTCCGTTAAGTACTGGATCCAGGGATTCCATATTTTTTTTAAACTGTTGCATTTTATCATTTAGAGTTGCTGTCATTCGTTCATTGAGCATGATCCAGGAGAGTTTGTGTTTGAGCTGGCCAAATGGCACCACCGCCAATTTCCATGATTTTGCTATTATAATTTTGGCTGCTATTAGTATAAACGTTATAAGACACCTTTGGGATTTTGATGTTGCTTCCACCTCGGCACCTAGCAATGCCTGTCCCTGGGATTTAATCCGGTTTACCTGGGTGAGTGTGTACACAAAGTTATACACCCTGATCCAGTAACGCCTCACCTTGGAGCACTGCCACCATATATGGTACATCATCCCCAGTTGTCCAGTTTGCATATTTTTTAATCCTATTTTCAATGAAGATATTGACCACATATATTTTTTTAGCTACTAAGCAATCAGCACAATGCTTAGTACTCTGCAACTTGCAACAGATAAAAAGTGTAATTTTTCCAAGGATCAGGACTCCTTACATTTCTGCTGTACAAGATGGATAGCACAGTAACTTACCATATGGAAGTGTGTCATCTAGCTGGAAAGCATATGACATCTAATTTTTTATATTACAACACTACTGTAATCCTTGAAGAATATATAGTTTCTTTTGTATGTATAATATTGGTATTTATTGAGTGTGATTCTCAATAAAAGAGGGGGGATATTTGTTATGGGTTCTGAATGCCATGTCTGCTATGTTAAATCATATACCAATATTGTTTTATAACAAAAAATGAAATAATGAAAAATTATGGGCAACTATTATAAATGCAATACACAGTAATGATTGGAGCTGATATTATGTTTTGTGCAGGATTCTATAATATAGTAACATGCACGCGCTAAACTTAAAGGTAGTGGCACTCCAGCAAGAATTGTTGGTAGGTCTCATATCTCTGTGAAGACTGTCCTGGCAACTACAGTATCTGTTTGCAGGGAGACATGCAAAGGGAAGAAGTGTGCTGGGATAAGATATTTACAGATTCAGATCTCTGGATCTGAATTGGGGGTATGGAAGTAAATGCAATGTATATCATGTCATCTCGACTAAATTTGGGTATCTGGTGTATTCAGATGACAGGTTACAACTGGTTAGTTTGATGTATAAGCAAAAAGGAGGTGGGACTTTATATGAGGTGTGAATAAATGGCTAATTAATGAGTCAAAATAAACATTTATTGTAGTACTGAACTATGGCTAACATAGCATACTGCAATTGATACAATCATGTTCTATAGACATAAAAATAAGTTACAGACCATATTTACATAAACATAACAACCATAGCAGCAATCCTAATCCCCCTCCCCTTCTTTTACTGGTTAGTTTGATGATAAAATATTCAGAAAAATAATATGGTAAAAATAATAATATCATTTTTATTGAGTAAATCAATATACATGTAGCACCCTGGAGTTTATTCAGGGTTGCTCCTCATTAATTTGCTTGACAGGAGTGGTTATCCTGGTTGATTGTTAGAGATCCATTGATTTCTCCCTACGTTTGGCTTTGTTGCACTTTTCTATTCTACCACTAGGTAGCCGGGTACTAGATATGAGAAGGGCAACCCAAAGTCAGTTTATGGGTATGCGAGGTGTCTCAGTCAATGGGCAAGGGTTTTCTTGAATCCCTTGGCCTGCTGGGAGAGCCTATATATTCGGGTGGAGTAGTCAGGCGATCTATGTTCTGTGCCATCTGGAGGGCTGTCTGGGTGGACATGTGTTGTTTTACTAGGATGGGGCCTATCCCGGGCACATCTTGAGATTCAATACATATTTTTCTTCTTTTGAAACAACAGCAGTACTCAAATTAAAGAGGCCTGCATTCTTCAGACCTGCCTCTTTTTTAGATCGGATCTGCCTCCCCCTCTGGAACCTCTTTTTGGTCTATTGACCTTTTTGATTTTGAAAATCCCCTGGGGAAAAAAATATTATGTTGGCAATTACTTGAACCCCCCTGCCCGGATATTCAAACTCAGGTGAGTAATTTCATTGTTGCCAATAGGCATCACTATTATTATAGGGCACTACCAGTAAATATTGCCCACCTTGACCCCAATCTGAACGCCAATCCGAAGGGTGTTCGGTAATGTATCTATCAGTACCACTATTCTCCTCCCTTATCAGGGGATCAAACCTTTTAGATATACAAATTGGATTCCCATTTAGAATAAAGGGCCATCACCCCCTCCCTCTACTTCTACCCTGACCATGGGAAACTACCCTGAATGGAAGGCCATTGAACTGGGGGTAGTCATATTGCGGTGTTCTAGTTGCACGCAAATGCAAAGGTGTGGATGGGGGATGAACCCGAGCTGAAACATTGGGGGCTGCAACAGCCCCTTTCTGCTCTACAGTTAATCCAACACCACTCCTTCTTTAGTTTGCCATTTAAAGACCTTATTATTTTTATAGTCGGATGTATTCCTAAGATATTATTTATTTTTCTTAGCCTTTTGTTCTGCTTACTCTTTTTCCGAGTGTTTCTTTAGGTTTTCTGACCTTCCATTATAATCCTTGCTACCCTTATATGGATTGAATTTGTCTTTCAAAGAACTAATTTCCTCATCCAAATTCGATAATTCTTGTTTTTTCTTACTGAGCATATAGCCCAATAATCCTAGCCCTGCTTTATTAAAATTGAATCCATTCAGCCAGGTCAGAGATATCAGTTTTGGGGGCTACCTTCCATCTCAGACTCTTGGGAACCATGCTTTCTGAAATATAATTCTCAAACAAAGCAATGTCCCATTTGGTGTGCAACACTGACGTAACTAAATTCATCAATCTAATAAACATACAACCTAAATCATCAGATGATACATTATCAACACTAAACATACTGTCAACATTAATTGAATGTGTATCCCTAAAATCAAAAATGTCCATGCTGAAAATGTGATGGATACAGCAGCAGTAAATGTTTCTGTAGAAAATATAAAATGTAAAGATCTGCTGTGGTTATATCCACAGCTAAGATGATAAAGCTAAATAAACAGCAGCTAGCACAATATTGACTAAACAGCAATAAAGAAATATTAAAAGGTGGTGCAGCACTTCGAAAATCAATGAGTTCATAAGAAATAAATCCAAAGACAATGTTCAGCACACTTTACATCAAAGGTGGTTAGCAGAAGGTGAAAGGCGAGGAAACCATCACTGGTACCGGATAACACAGCTGCTTACCCTCCTTAGTAGACCCTCATTACGAAGGACACATAAGCATTGGATAATAGGGGAAGCAGGCAATCACTTTTGATATAGTGCTAAAGCAAACTAAATATAATCCAGTTTGCAGTGGTTACAAAGGAATGTCAGAGACTGCTGACATATTGTTAGAGGTTATTAGAGTATGGAGATGTTCAACGGGTGTAACTGAAGGTTGGAGATATACTGCTGGAAACCTTGGGGGAATGTTACTTGAGACTGGTAGAGATCACAGCCATTATAACCCCTATACACATTATCAACACTCCCACTATTAGCTGCATGAGGATCCAAAGCAGCACCTTGAGTACTAAAGGGTCATAGGTTGAGCACCAGGGAATTAGGATCTACATATACTTAAATACTTATTACAGGTGAAATGACATATCGTCAGTGTAGCTACAACACTTTCTCTGGAAAATGTGATTATGTTCTGATGTCTCGAATTTAAAGTGGTTCTAAAAACCCAATTCATGAAATCTGACCTGGGCACATACTGTATACCTGTACTGTTTACTTATATTTCTCTAAAGTTCTGAGTACTGTGTTGTTTTTTTTTTCTGTTATCAGCATGATAACCTCTGATAAGTTCTCTGACACAGGAGATAAAAGCAGCTGGAAATTTGTGTCTGGGAGGGTGCTTAGAGATAGATAAGCAGAGAGCTGGTCTTTTCACATTACAGCTTTGCAAGTTTTTTCATTCCTCTGCCTATGTGGAGTGGGGGTGTGTGCCTTTCCTCCAATCAGCTCTAATCCAGTGTATGCCCAGATTTCACACCCACTCCTGAATGGGGAAACACAATTTCTAACACAATGTGCACTTTCTAAAGAGTGTAGAAAGCTGAAAACAGCAGATATACAAGTAAAACCTATGTAGAAGGATTTGTTTCATCTTTGTGTATCATCTTAAGGCTGTTCACTTCACTTGGGTATATGTGAGGATTTACATCCACTTTAAATAAGGAGAATATGTGCAAGAATACAAAAATGCAAGCTGTGTATGTAGTCTTTATAACTCCTCAGAATGTCATTTTTGTCAGTGGTAAGTCTAGTAACAGGTGCAGCGTGCTTCCTGCATTTATTTTAAAGTTAGACAGCAATATGCAGTTCAGATATGCTATATTTAAATTTTTCCAGCATCCAAAAAAAGAGGCAAAATAGTTAAGAGATTACAATAAGCGCTCTGAGCAATGCTTTCATTAGGTACCAGAGATTTTCTTTAACTCAAATAGATGTTAATCACTACTAATTAATTTCAAAAATAGAAAAAAAAAAGCTATATTGTCAAGGTAAGGTTAATTTTACCTTTTACATTAACCTTAAATGAACTGTTACTGTTACAGAAAATCACACAAACAGCTTGTACTGCGAGTCAAGAGATTTAGTACATTGTGTACTCCTAGCTTAGCTTTGAATATTGGCCATTAATATCTGCTAACCAGCTTGTAAAACCCATTATTGTACTGCTAACAATGATGCCAGACTTCTTTTTATAAAGCCTGGTGTATAATGTGTCAAACTGTTCTCTGTCTGAAGGCCCTCTTGATAATGAAGTTCTTTGTTGCATTGCACTGTCAACATGTTAACTTCTGGCCTTCAGTAAGAAAGAAAGCAAGGATGTCTAATGTGGCACAGTGTTCATTTAGATGGGGCGCTTTTGTTCTGCCATACTTGACTGATAAGGAGAATATTCGTTATAACCTTTCAACAATGCTTTCCTGTTGTATAAACAGCTGAATATTAAATGACTACTCCTCCAAATGACAGCATGGGGGCAACCCTGATTTTTAAAGCTTGAAATCTCATTTCAGGCTGTGCTAATGTATTCAAAAACTGTAAGTCAATGCGAATAACCTTTGCTAAGCAAAATCACTTTTCCATACATAATCATTCTCATGTTAATTACTTTGAAAATGAAAGGTTTAAACAAATTGTCAAGATTCTTACCATCTTCCATCTGGATTGCTAATTAACCACTTAAGGGTCGAGCCTCTTCCTGAGATTTGGTGTTTACCAAAAAAAAATGCTTTTTTTTACTAGAAAATTACTTAGAACCCCTAAACATTATATATATATTTTTTTTTCTAACACCCTAGAGCAGTGATGGCGAACCTTGGCACTCCAGATGTTTTGGAACTACATTTCCCATGATGCTCAACTACACTGCAGAGTGCATGAGCATCATGGGAAATGTAGTTCCAAAACATCTGGGGTGCCAAGGTTTGCCATCACTGCCCTAGAGAATAAAACGGCAGTCGTTGAAATATGTTCTGTCACACCGTATTTGCGCAGCGGTCTTACAAGCGCACTTTTTTTTTTTTTAAATACACTTTTTTGAGTTAAAAAATAAGATGACAGTAAAATGAGCCCAATTTTTTTTATACTGTGAAAGATAATGCTATGGCAAGTAAATTGATACCCAACATGTCACAGTTAAAAATAGTGCCTGCTCGTGGAATGGCAACAAACTTTTACCCTTAAAAATCTCCATAGTGGACATTTAAAAAGGTTGCATGTTTAGACTTACAGAGGATATCTATGGCTAGAATTATTGCTCTTGCTCTACTAATCACGGCAATACCTCACATGTATGGTTTGAACACCGTTTTCATATGTGGGCGCTGCTCACGTATGCGTTCATTTCTGCACACGAGCTCGGCGGGATGGGGTCCGTTTAAAAATATATTTTTTCTTATTTATTTTACCTTTTATTTTATTTTTTTACACCGTTCTTTTTAAAGAAAAAAAATGTGTCACTTTTTTTTCTATTACAAGTAATGTAAACAGCTCTCAAAAATATCTCAGATCTAATATTTACACTAAAATGTCACAAATGTCATTTGAAAAAAAAAAAAAGTCCCTTTAAGAGCTATGGGCAGAATTGATGTTTTGACGTCGCTTCCGCCCTGCAGTGGTATGGACATGGGTGGGGGGCCACCTTCCCCTCACTCGTCTTTATGCAAAGCCAGGCACAGGAAATGATCGTCTTCACTGCTGATGTTGGCTCTGGTAAGCGGCGGAGGGCACTGGAGATTGGTGGGAGGGGGAGTCTGTAAGTGGTTAATTTGCAATATGTATTATAATGTAAAATTTTAAGATGGGAAAATTAAAATTAAAATATTAGGTTACACATATGAAAATTAGTTTGGTTAATTAAAGTGATACTAAAGTTTGTTTTTTTTCTGTTAAAAATAACAAACATGTCATATTTAGCTGCTCCATGAATTGGTTTTGCAAGGAGCATCCCCGATCCTACACTTCTCGGGTCTTCCTTCTGCGCTCCTGGCCCCTTCCTCCTGTTGAGTGACCCCACAGCAAGTAGCTTGCTATGGGGGCACCTGAGCTGAGCCATTGCTTTGTGTGTCTATTCAGACATGGGGTAGAGGCTCAGTCCCAACCCCCCTCTCTCCTTATTGGCTCACTGACTTTAATTGACAGCAGCAGGAGCCAATGTCTCTTCGCTGCTGTCTCAGTCAATGAGGAGGAAGGTCACTCGTGCAACATTGCTGGATCGAGATAGGGCTCAGGTAAGTGTTAGGTGGGCTGAGGGGAGCTACTGCAAACAGAAGTTTTTCTTATCTTAATGCATAGAATGCATTAAGATATAAAAAAAACTTCTGCCTTTACAACCACTTTAAGGCTGGGTTCACACCACAGCGATGCGGGAACGCCGCGAATCCGCAGCGTTTTCCCGCATCGCATGACTCCCGCCGGCAGTTCACACTGCCCTATGCGAACGGCTGGGAGTGTCAATGAAAAGTTAATGACACCCCCAGATCCGTCCGCATATCGCAGTGCGATCTGCAGACTCTCACAGGAATCGGATCGCATGGTGTGAACACCCATGCGATCCGATTCTGTTGCGGACCAAAAAAAGGGTCCCGTGCGCGTTTGCTGCGGGAGCGATGCGAATTCAGCCATACTATCTGTATGGCTGAACTCGCTTCACTACGGAGATCGGATGTGATTTGCACTGCAGTGCGGTGCGAATCACATCCGGATCTCCCCCCGCAGCAGTGTGAACCCGGCCTAAAAGATGTGAATAGAAAGTGCTGTTTACAGTTACAAAGCTATATAAATACATGGTTACCAATCAAAAGTAATGGTTCACTAGTATGTTGAAAGCTGATGCACTAGTGTAGGGTGTCAATATTCAAGTTTTTCATGATTTAAAAAAAAAATTTTTTTTTAGAATATTCTCCAAATATACAGTATGTTGTACCATGAATGGACTTTGAACCAATGTTAATTCATCTTAGGCTTTGTTCACACATACAGTAGGTGTTTTGAGTCGTGGGCGTAATTGCCGCCACTCTGCCCGAAATTTCAAAACGCACTTTTAAAATGTCAAATCGCACATCAGCGTGTTCAGGTGCCATTAACCTAAAAACTTGGTGTGATCCTACCGCAATTGTCTTATGGCAAATCGTGCTGCTGTCATGCAAACCAAACCGTGCAACTTGGGTATTTCAAAAAAGTTCTGGAACTTCTTTGGGGCGACCCCTGTTGTGTGATTTGGTTTATGCAATTGCAGTGCAATTTGTCACATGACAATTGCGGCAGAATCACACCATGTTTTAAGGTGCAATTGAAATGAATAGCACCTGATCATGCTGATGTTCGATTTGACATTTTAATAGTGAGTTTAGAAATTGCAGGCAGATTCCGCAGGCAATTCAAAATGCCTATGTGTGAATGGAGTCTAAAGCCTCGTACACACAACGGGAAATGTGTGATGACAGACTGTTTGTATGCTCCATCGGATTTTCTATGGACAAATGTTGGATAGCAGGTTTTAAAATTTTCCGCGGACAATCATCTGTTGTCGAATTTTCCGAGCGTAGGCACACAACACACATCAGTACTGGTATACTGACCATAGCACATGCTTGTGTTACATTAGGAACAATTGTGAAATGCTAAGTCCATTCTAGCATGTCAGCTCTTGTGTGTGCTCTAAGATGGCAACAGTAATCTGACACTGAAATTGCATTATACTCCCTGTTCATAGGGCTTTTAAAATGTTAGTTCACCTTTACACTATTTAAATGTTTTATTTATTACAGGTACAGTATATCACAGACAATTTAAGCAGTACTTTACATATACTGTATATATATTGTACAATCACATCAGTCCCTGACCTCAAGGTGCTTACAATCTAAGGACCCGAACTCCCATTCATACATACACATACTAGGGCCAATTTAATCAGGAGCCAATGAACCTAGCAGCATGTCTTTTGAGTGTGGGAGGCACAGGGAGAGCATGCAAATTCCAGGTAGGTTGGACTTTGGTTGGGATTCAAGCTGATGAACCTAGTACTGCCAGGCAGAAGTGCTAATCACTTAGCCACTATGCAGCCCACTTCAATACACCCTAACCCCCTCCTCCTCCCTACCCCCAAGTCCCTGTTTGCAATTATGTCCATTGATGATCAGATGATTAGGTTTTACTGCTCATGCATCAGTCTGGGGGCTTGAAACCATGGTCTTCTTCGCCTTAGGGACAACGGAACTGATCAAATCAATTCAAAATGGTCAGGTGCCAGTACAGACAACTCAAAATCTCTCTGATCCACCCCGGCATACCTAAGGAAAGAAGTAGAAGACTGTGGCTTTCAAATCCCTGGACCACTGCACTGACCGTGAGCACAGAGAAAGCTAATCATCTACAAGGTAACTGCAGTGGAGTCAGGAGGGTGTAGTGTGTTCATTTACTTTTTCATTTTTTGAAAAAAGATGAACTTACATTTTAAAAATTGGAGGAGCATAATACATTTTACCTTTTTTGGGTCAAAATTATAAATATCCCAGCACTTTTGCAATTAAAAAAAATAACATTTGCACCAGTCTTTGCCATGCAAGCATTACCAATATTTCTCTTTCATGATTTTGTTTTACATATGGATTAAATGCAGATTTAGTTTGCTCATACAGATACTATATATATATATATATATATATATATATATATTGCACAGCTACAGTTCTTTATTGCCTTTATGTCATTCAATCCACGTTATGCTGAGATAGCAATGTACACTTTTAGTATCATTCCAATTTGAACATTTTTGTATTGCTTGCAATAGAAGAGATTTAAAAAAATCCACACTTTTCAATCCCTAACCCATGACTTTTTTTTTTCCTGTGGTGTTATATGACCGTGTCATTGGTTATCTCACTTCCCAAATGGTATGATATTGCTTTTGTTACTTTTTCTTCTCAAACTTTAAAGATTAATTGTCGGTAGCTGGATTAGCAGCAAGAAGGGAAAACAAGCACACAGCAAAATGATTCAGTCTGCTCAAACTTTTCCCAGGTAAAGGTAATTGTTGCTTTTATCTATAGTATTCTTACAGTGACTGATAAAGCCTACAGAACACTAACCAATGGCAAGGCATTATCTGGATGTGATTTAGCATGATTCCTCTGAGGGTTAGAATTAAATCAGAAAGCCTATGGATGAATGACTTAGATATGTTTGTTTGTTTAAGATACATAATGCATTATGGAAAGGACGCTTGACTGAAACCTGGACAGAAGGTACAGCAATTGGCAGAAACTCATTTTCTTTCCCCTTGACTTTGCAGCCTTCATAACGGAGTGTTTCACTGAACCTTAGACATCTACACAAGAGCAAGCTCAATCAACCAATGAAGAGAGAAAAGTGGATTTATGGACTTAGCTCTAATTATTGGTTACAGCTGTATCAAAATAAGTCACTGAACTAGACATGGACTGCCAGCTACAAATTTAAGTGAAATGCCAATATGCACTTAACAAACTTTAATATGATTTTGCCATTTATGAAATCACCGGGGTAATTATTACGCAATGCAAAAAGAATTACTAATGCATATAAGTTTATTAAAGGATCTTTTGGTAATCAATGAGGTTACATAAAGAAAAAAATGTTAAGCGTATGCATACCCATACATCTTAAGAGCAAACCATCTGACTCAACACCAAACAGGCACATTTGTAATTCGGTAATTCTATGACCATATTTTACATCTCTCTAATTTACGTTACATAATCCAGAGGGCCCCCTTATTCTAAAAGGAGCATCCTGATCCCAATAAGACCCCCCCAACAGACTCTCACATCCTTTTTGGGGGAAGAAATGTGGAGTTGAGGCCCTTGTTTCCATCAACACGGAGCGAATGTGCATTGCAGAAGGGCGAGGATATGGATGCCTGGATAAGGGTTTTTTTTTTATGATTTTTTGGGGGACCTCACTCTGTTTTTTTTAAATAAGGTATAGTCCAATTTTTAAATACAAATGTATGCTTTACCTTGAAGCAAAAAAGTGGCAAGAGATTCCCCTTATATTTCAAACCAGAACCCTATCTAGGCATGCAATCTGGGTGGTCAAATAGAGGGGCAACATGTGTGCAGCCCCCCTTCGTGAACCATACCAGGCCACATCCCCACAATTTTGGGAGAGTACTTTGCAATGGGTGCAGCAATTGAGGGTTTCCCTCAATATAATCTAATGTCAATTAAGCGGTTCAGTGATCCATATCAATCCCGATGAGCGAAACCCGACAATGTTGACCTGCTGTCATAACAACGCAAAAGGGTAGTGATGAGTTTGTTTACAAAAATCAGCTGAAGATTTAAGTGGGTGGACTAAGCAGTTTGTTCACTCACTTGCCGAACTGCACACAGGTTGGTTTTGGGTCTAAATCATGTTAAATCCAAGCCCAAAGCTAATCCCTATTTCCAACAACGCAGCAGGTCCACCCAATACAGGCTACCTGCCGAAAACTACAGGAAGCGGGTGGATACAAGACCTGTCACCATGCACAATAAGAAAAAGCACAAAGAGCAGCACGATTCAAGTAAAAATACACATACCTTTTGCATTTATCTTAGCTTTAAGAGTTGCTGAAGCTGACCATATATCTATTCCCAACCTCAAAAATAGTGATGGACTATCTCGGTACTAATGACTAACAATGTGAGTAATATAAAAATGATTTATTACATATAAAAAAATGACATACAAGGTAGATTAAAACAACATTTTTTAAGAAGTTATTTTCAAAAAACAAATACTCAGGGTTCCCCCAAGAGGTATCTGTTGATGAAGTAAATCTCAAGATTGGCTTTCCCTCTACTAGTTTCTCGGTGCATTCACGCTGCTTGGTCAGACATCCATTTTAGGCACATGGGATGCCCAAATGATGAATCTTTAGTAATGGAAATAAATGTAGTTGAATCTCAATTGACAGCCTCTGCTACTTCACATCTCCTCCAGCACACTACTTGAGATCACTTGCTTTCCTCTCACTGTCCAATTCTAGATTCCTGTCACAGTTAGCACACGGCATTCCTCCCAGTGGGGGGGCTGGGCACTCAGGGGACTCCTACAGGCACCTCACCATGTGAACACCATGTGGACTTTGGTCCTTTTTTCTCTCTATATCAGGTATCTATCCCCACACTTGAGACCCATTTTTTGATTGTATCCCATCTTTTGTATTGGTGTTGGTTTCCTTTTCATGTCTCTTATCTGCTATCTTGGTTCTTCGTTTCACCATCTTCATTCTGCACTCATTCCCATTTAATTTATCACTGCCATAATCCTTTTTAATTTCAGATACCATAACGCGCTTTCTCCTGAAAATTGGCCAACAGCCATGAAATGCGTAGAGCTAACATATGCCGCATTCCCCACCAAAGAGTTTATATCTATTTTATTTTTCTACCTATTCTGATAGGAATCCATGAGGCCATGGCCAGACAGGCATTGATCATAATAATTATGTGTGTATATATATATATATATATATATATATATATATATATATATATTAATTTTGATGAATTATGAAATTGTAACCTTGTGATATCTATTGCTACCGGTGTTATTATCGTGTTAATTGTTTTAAACTAGACATCACATATCATGTTTGTACACTATTGTATATGAATTAAACAATGTATATTAATTAATTAACATCCTATATTCATCAAGTTATTATTTTGCCATCACATCCTTCGTTTAAAGTCCCACCCCTTTATTTTATTTTGTTCTCGTAAATGGTACAAATAAGTTACAAACAAAAATAAATATGTACAATACCTGTCTCGTATATACACTGTACATCATCGCTATACAATCCTAGCTACAGGTCTCTGCAGCTAGACATGAAACGCTTTTGGACCAGACCATTTCTCCCCCAGGAAAAACACGCTTCTTACTGAGTTCTTGTCCTCTGGAATGATGAAGATGGACAGCCGTCCCATCCCTGAAGATCCTAAAAGAAGACAAAACTTATAACATCCTACACTTACATGCTACCTGTATACACTATACATCACCACTGAAAGGGGGTTATGATGCTTCCAGCAGAGAAAATCAAATCAACATTACATATATTTCCTGCTTGTTTTGTTCTGTCAGAAGGGAACTACTAACCTAAAAACAGAGCAACAACACATATATGTACAAACTTGTGAACAGTCCTTCTTTGATTCCTAATAGGAGGGGCCCCTCTTACAACAGGCTCCAAAGAGGTGGGAAGGAACAGTACACCCAATGCTTCCATGAAACAGACAGTCCCTCTATCAGGCACACAGGATGGCAGGCATAAACTGTCAGAAAGAGAAGCACGGATTAAGAATGAAATGATATAAGGAGTGCTGGACATGACAGTGTGGATGAGGGACACAGAGGGTTAAGCTTTATGGGAGGAGCTGAGGAAAAGGTTTGCAGAAAACAAGTTCAGTGTAGGGGAGGGGTCATATAAAAGGGAGGGGTGTGGCTTTAAGGGATCATTCGGAGCCCAGCGTGACACAGAGGAGGCAGTTTTTTCGCTGCTCCTCTGCGATGGCTGACCTGGAGGGACTCTTCGCGTGGCTGCGACGGGCGGCGGAGGTGCACGGCGCGGATTGGCTACGGGACCGCGTGGGTGACCTGGTGGACGGCGAGGAGGACGGCGGCGGGACAGGTGAGGTGCAGCTGCGCGCGCGGAGGTCTCGGCCTCCGGCGCGTTTTTCTCCGGGGCCTACACCTCGGCCACCTCGTGACTCCCGGAGCCCGGGGGAGGACCGTTCGGTCACCCCGGCGAAACGACCGGTACTCGGCTCTCCCCGGTCCGGGCGGTCGTTGCGCCGCCGACCGGAGGGGGCGGGGCTTCGCGGCAGCATGGCACTGGCTCCGGGCCTGGACGGGGCCCAGTGGAGGAGGGGGGGAGTGCGGGTGGCTCGGGGTCTGGTTTTCAGGGGGGGGTGCACGTGGCGGTGGATTAGAGGCCTGCGGGCTCAGGGGCTGTGATCCGCACGGTGGGGGGGCGGGGGGTGCCTCGGGGGGGCCGCATACTTGAGGGGGGGGTGGGCGGGTCGCAGAGGGCTGCCAAGGTGCCTGGCAGGGCCGGTTTCAGACGCCGGCATGCCGGGGGCGGCGGGGGGGGGGGCATTGCCTGCTGTTCCGGATCGCATGGACCGGAAGGACCGCTCGGAGCACAGGGGGATGGCGGCGCCCCCGGTGCGCGCTGGTGAGGTCGGGTCCGAGAGCGAGCTGTCCCAGGAGGAGGAGGTGTCCTTTGCTGCGCCCGGACCGGTACAGGTCGGCGGGGCCCCGGTGTTGCCAGGTAAGTTGCGTGAGTCTGCGTTGCAGGCAGAAGCTTTGCGTGGTCTGATGGGGGTGTCACAGGGGGGTTCTGGGCCCACGGGGTCCCGGGACGACATGGGGGGGGTTTCAGCTGGTCCGTTGGGGGGGCGGGGCCAGTAGCCTCAGGGGGGCCCTCGGGTCCGCTGCAGGAGCTGTTGGAGGGGTTGCAGGCCCTAGTTGGTAAGTTTGCTGGGGGCTCGGGGTCGCCTCAGGTGGGCCCCTGGCTGAGTCATGGGGGGGGGGCTGGGGGGTCAGAGGCTGCGCCTGCGATGGACGCACCGCCTGCGGTGGCGTCGGGGAGCGTGGATGCGGGGGCTGGGGGCTCGGGGGTCCCCCCGGTGACCGCGGACCCGGGGGCGCGGTCCGATCTGGTTAGGCTCGCGGATGCTGCCCGGTGCGAAGTTTATGTTTGCTTCGAGGGCCCGTTGGGGGCGCATTTGAAGCAGGAGGTGCGGGACAAGATCGGCAAGGGTGAGTATGTGGAGATTTTCTCTTTACTCCCCCTGGAGAAGTTTAACTTGGATAGGGTCAAGCCGGACAGTTCCAAGAAGGACGACGAGGAGAAGCGTAGGTATCGGCTGATCCCGCGCACATTTGCGAATTGGCTTCAGGCGTTCGCTATCCTGGCTAGCGTGATAGGGGAAAAGAACCCCGAGCATTGCTCGGCGTTATTTTGTTACCTGGATGCGATTGGTGAGGCTCATCGGGTGTATGGGGGGTTGGCATGGCTGCGCTATGATGAGCAGTTTCGTCAGCGGAAGGCTGTGCGGGCGGAACTGCGCTGGGATCACAAGGACATAAGCCTATGGATGAGGCTTATGTCTGAGCCGCGGACGCCCACTCCGTTTCTTCAGGGGGGGGCCGGGAGTGCGTCGTCCTCGGGGCTGCCGGCCGGAAAGAAGTGGGGGGTGTGCTGGCCCTTTAATGAAGGGGCTTGTAAATTCGGGGGCGCGTGCCGTTTCAAACATGAGTGCTCCGGCTGCGGCGGCACCCACCCCCTGTCCCGCTGTTTCAAAAAGGGTAAGCGCGCCGGCGATGCCGGTCACAAAAGGGATGACGCCGGTGAACCTGGGAAGGATGCTTCCTTTCCTAAATAGGTATCCGGATGGTGAGGACGCGCGAGGGTTGATTTCAGGCTTTCGGGACGGTTTTAGGATTCCCTGTTCTTTAGCGGGGGTGCCTCCGTTAGCCAGGAATTTGCGCTCGGCTTTGGATCACCCGGGGGTGGTTGATGACAAATTGGGTAAGGAGGTGGCGCTGGGCCGGATGGGCGGGCCTTTCGAAGTGCAGCCGTGGGGGGACCTGGTGGTTTCCCCATTGGGTGTAGTTCCTAAGAAGGAGCCGGGGAAGTTTTGCTTGATTCATCACCTGTCTTTTCCGAAAGGGGGGTCGGTCAACGATTTCATTGACCCGGAGGCATGTACGGTTTCCTACACGTCTTTTGACGCGGCGGTTCGGTGGGTCAGGCGGTATGGTCGCGGGGCTCTAATGGCCAAGGCGGATGTGGAATCGGCGTTTCGGCTTCTACCGGTCCACCCGGACAGCTTCCGGCTGTTGGGGTGCCATTGGCGGGGCAAGTTCTATGTAGATTTGTGCCTGCCCATGGGTTGTTCCATTTCCTGCGCCTATTTTGAAGCTTTTAGCTCATTTTTGGAATGGGTGGTGAGAGATGTTTCGGGCCTGGAGTCGGTCATCCACTATTTGGATGACTTTCTGTGCGTGGGCCCGCCTGCCTCCAATGTGTGTGCGATTCTTCTGTCCACGTTGCAGCACATTGCGGGCAGGTTCGGGGTGCCGTTGGCGGGGGATAAGACGGAAGGCCCGGTTACGGAATTGAGTTTTTTGGGGATAGTGATTGATTCGCTGGCAATGGAGTGTCGATTGCCAGAGAATAAATTACGGGATCTGCAGGCAGAGTTGGCGGGGATGCAGGGCCGGCCGAAGGTTCAGCTTAGGGCCCTGCAGTCCCTATTGGGCAAGCTGAATTTCGCTTGCCGGATCATCCCTATGGGCCGTGTGTTCTGCCAACGGCTGTCGGGGGCCACCGCTGGGGTGACCGGACCTAACCATTGTGTGCGTTTACGGAAGGAACACAGGGAGGACCTGCGGGCGTGGCATGAATTTTTGGAGTCGTATAACGGGCGGGCCATGTGGATGTCAGGGCCGGTGAGCAACTTCGATGTGGAGTTGGTTACTGACGCGGCTGGGTCTACGGGTTATGGGGCATTTTTTCGGGGCCGGTGGAGTGCTGAACCTTGGCCGCGCTCCTGGGAGGTTGCGGGGTTGTTGGGCAATTTGGTTTTGCTAGAATTATTCCCGGTAGTGTTGGCGTTGGAGCTGTGGGGGGAGGAGTTTCGTAATTTGAAGTTGTGCATCAATTGCGACAACATGGGGTGGTTCAGGTCATCAATCGGATGACTGCTTCCTCGCCCCCGGTCATCCGGCTGCTTCGGCAGCTGGTTTTTCGATGTTTGCGGCTCAATGTTTACGTTTATGCAGTGCACATACCTGGGGTGGAGAATTCCTTGGCTGACTCGCTTTCTCGTTTTCAGTGGGACAAGTTCCGGCAGCTGGCGCCGGGAGCGGAGGAGTCGGGAGCACCCTGCCCCGGGTGGATGTGGGAGCTGCCCTTGGAATCGCCGCAGGTTGGTTGAAGAGGTCATTGAGTGAGGCTACATGGTCCGCTTATTCTAGGGTGTGGGCGGAATGGTGGGCGTTACTGCGGGAGGTTGGCGTAGCTGGTCGGGGCTCCGACCAGCGCTGGGTGGTATTGTACTGGGTGGCCCGGAACATAGAGATGGGACTGTCGCCTGCGTCTATTGAGCGGAAGCTGGCAGGGTTGGCCTTTTTGTTTAAGATGTGGGGGGAGCCGGACGGGACGAAGGATTTTTGGGTGCGGCAAACGTTGAAGGGGTACAGGAAAGATCGGAAGGGTCGGGATGCGCGCCGGCCGGTGTCGTTTGACAATTTGGTGGCAATTTGTTCTCGGCTGGTGGACGTTTGCTCGTCTGCTTACGAGACCGTTCTGTTTACGGCAGCTTTTTCGTTTGCTTTTTTTTGGGGCGTTTAGGATAGGGAAGTTGGTGTGTCGCTCGAAACCGGTGGCTGGGGGTTTGTTGGATCAGGATGTGCAGGTGGTTGCGGATCGGGTGAGTATACGGTTGCGTAGGTCCAAGACTGATCAACGGGGCAAGGGAGTGGCGATTACGCTGCTCGCCCTTCCGGGCTCGGCTGTGTGCCCGGTGGCGGCGGTACGGGCCTTCCGGGCGGTGCGGCCTGCGGGGACGGGCCCCTTTTTGGTGCATGCGGAGGGCTCTTTTCTATCCCGGTTTCAGTTTGTGTCGGTTTTTCGGCAATGCCTGAGAGCAGTGGGTTTGGATGAGCGGGAATACGCGTCACACTCTTTCCGGATCGGGGCGGCAACAGAAGCGGCCCGATGTGGGCTGGAGGAGGCGGTAGTTCGCCGGATTGGTAGGTGGGAGTCCCGGAGGTTCCGGTCCTATGTCCGGCCGCAGTTGATACTGGGGTAATTTGGGGTGCGGCTGGGGGTGTTGTTTGTTGTTGGGATTTCTGGGGGGGAGTACTGTGATTGTAACATTACGTTGGTTGTTGTGTTATTTCTTTTGTTTTCATTCCAGATGGAGGTTCTCCACGCCTCGTTTGGATCCTGGGGCATTCGTACGTGTGCTGGGGGGCCAGGAGAGGTGATTCTCTACCAGCAGGCAGGCAATTGGGTATCCCCAGGCGGGTGGCTAGGGTGATGTGGTTGGGGTTCCCGGGCATGCGGTGGGAGCATGTTATGAGGGAGGTGGAGCGCTTCGCTTTGAGAGACAGGCCCCCGGATGTGCTGGTTGTTCATGCTGGGGGCAATGACCTGGGTGTTCGCAAGGTGAAGGATATTTTGCGGACATTAAGGCGGACGTGTTGCGCCTGCGAGTCCTTTTCCCGGGCACCATTTTGGTGTGGTCGGACATTGTGGCCAGAACGGTGTGGCGGTGGGCTAGGTCTTTAGCCAGCATTGAGAAAACTAGGATAAGGGTGAATAAGGTGGTTGGGCGGTTTGTGGTGCAGAACGGGGGCATTGTGGTTCGACATCGGGAGTTGGAGGTGAATGTGGGTCTTTATCTTCGGCAGGATGGCGTTCACCTATCGGATGTGGGGATTGACCTTTGGTCCTTGGGCTTACAGGAGGGGATACAAAAAGCTCTTCGGGTGTGGCGTGGCCCTCAAGGTTGAGGGGGTCACCCTTTCGGGCTGTGGCGGTGTGTTTTCTGGTGGTTTCTGACGGTAGACAGGTACTCAGAAGGGATCTGAGGGTGTGGGGGGCTCATCTAACGATCGGCCCCTCTGGGTATTCCTGAACGTTGGAGGGAATACGGTTATGTTCACTGGCGGAAGTTGTCTCCGACCGGTCACAGGTGGAGGCCTTTGGGAAGTTGGTCAGGTGTACCGCAGTGATTTGGTATTGGCTTAAGTGGGGTCACCGTCAGAGATCACCAGAATGGGCAGTTAATGTTATTTAATGTGGTTTAATGTTAATAAAGTTATTTATATTTATATATTTCTATATATTTCTATATTTTCATATTTACAAGTTATTGGAGTGAATTTTGAGTTATGTTTAATAAAGGCTGTTGTGGCCAGTTTACTCCAACCTATGGTGTGGTCTCGTTTCTAATAGGGGAAGGTATGGGTAAGGAATAATATAAGGGGAACATTCAGACTACACTAGTCAAGAGAAGCACGGATTAAGAATGAAATGATATAAGGAGTGCTGGACATGACAGTGTGGATGAGGGACACAGAGGGTTAAGCTTTATGGGAGGAGCTGAGGAAAAGGTTTGCAGGAAACAAGTTCAGTGTAGGGGAGGGGTCATATAAAAGGGAGGGGTGTGGCTTTAAGGGATCATTCGGAGCCCAGCGTGACACAGAGGAGGCAGTTTTTCCCGCCCTCCCGCCCTAATGTTATGTGTTTGTTTTGTTGTGTCGTTTGTTGCTGGTCTTTTCTTCTTTTGCAGGTTTCGTCGGTTGTCACGGCAGCTGAAGGTTTTCATGTGTTGGCGGTGTGTTTTCTGGTGGTTTCTGACGGTAGACAGGTACTTCGAAGGGATCTGAGGGTGTGGGGGGCTCATCTAACGATCGGCCCCTCTGGGTATTCCTGAACGTTGGAGGGAATACGGTTATGTTCACTGGCGGAAGTTGTCTCCGACTGGTCACAGGTGGAGGCCTTTGGGAAGTTGGTCAGGTGTACCGCAGGGATTTGGTATTGGCTTAAGTGGGGCCACCGTCAGAGATCACCAGAATGGGCAGTTAATGTTATTTAATGTGGTTTAATGTTAATAAAGTTATTTATATTTATATATTTATATATATTTATATATTTTCATATTTACAAGTTATTGGAGTGAATTTTGAGTTATGTTTAATAAAGGCTGTTGTGGCCAGTTTACTCCAACCTATGGTGTGGTCTCGTTTCTAATAGGGGAAGGTATGGGTAAGGAATAATATAAGGGGAACATTCAGACTACACTAGTCAAGGAAAAACACACAAAACTCTGCCACTTACTTGCAGTCCTTGTGGCTGCTTCTATGGTGGCTGTACAGCACAACAGTCCTCCTCACACATAGAAGTGGGCATCTGGCAATCTCCTCCTGCTACCCCCTTCCTGACAGAGACCTAATGGCTCCTGGTAGGCCGACCCGCCTTTACAACCAGGACTCGATCCCTATAAATGGCACGCCCCAGATCCCATTCCTCCTGAATGTCCATAAACCGGGCCCAGGCATCACCCTCTGGCACCTGCAAAGGCTTTGGGATGTGCAGAAAGTACCAGACAGGGTCATCCTCTCACTCTCCCCGGGAGTTCTCCACAATGTCAATTATCTGGGAGGGGACTTATGGGTAGTCCAGACCCCAATCCAGTACAAACCTTCTCTGTATCTCCCTCTGGAAGCGAGAAAACCTTGGAAATTCTTTAGGCTTCCTCTTCCTTGGCAAGAAACATGCATCCGAGGATCTCACCACCCACTGCCTGTAGGTGGGTGCTCTGGTCTGGGTAGTGAAGGGTCAGCTTTAGGGATGAGCTTCGTGTTTGAGTCGAACATACGTTCGACTCGAACATCGGCTGTTCGCCCGTTCGGCGAACTCCGAATGTTATGGGCCGTTTGCGCCCAAATTGTGTGGCGCTCACGGCCCACAATGCACTGCGTCATCGCAGTGCATTGCTGGCTCATGATTGGCCAAGCATGCACTGTGACCCCGCATGCTTGGCCAATCACAGCGCCAGCAGCGAGGAGAGCCATGATTGGCCACAGGCAGGATGCCTGTGGCCAATCATAGCTCAGGCTGTGTAGTACACGCCCCACACTATATAAGGCCGCCAGCGCGGCAGCCTAGTGTAGTGTGTTGGCATCTGAAGCAGTTAGTGGGTGTTCTGTGTACCTTCAACACAGTACACACCGATCGTTTTCGGCCGATTTTCGATCTTGCTGTTGTGTAGTGGTTGTTGTCTGTGTGCCCTGACCGCAGTATACACCGCTATATTCACCTCACCTATATAGCTAGTGATCTATCTTTTATAATAGAGCTTGCAGTCAGTAGTGTTAGGAGCTTGTGCGTGCTGCCTGCGTGCTCTGTACCCAGTACACACCGCTATATCCACCTACATAGCTCTTCTCTATTTGAGCCCACTTGCCATCTGCAGGAGTTATTGGAAGTTGTGTGTGCCTCCAGCACAGCACAGTATACATCTGTATATACCCCTTTATCTCTGGTGTTCTATAAAAAAGGCATCTGCAGGAGTTAGTGGGTTTTTTGTGCCTCCAGCATAATATACACCTGTATCTACCCTTTATTGCTGTTCTCTAATAGAGCCATCTGCAGGGCTTAGTGGGTGTTGTGTGACTCAATTACAGTATACCCCTTTATCTCTGGTGTTCTATAATAAAAGCATCTGCAGGAGTTAGTGGGTGTTGTGTGACTCCAGCACAATATACACCTGTATCTACCGTTTATTGCTGTTCTCTAATAGAGCCATCTGCAGGGCTTAGTGGGTGTTGTGTGACTCCATTACACTGCTGTTTTACCCAACTCCCTTCAGGCCATTACCATGTCTGGAAGGCCAGCAAGGAGAGGCAGACAGGTGCGAGCCGATAAAAGAGGGCAAGCAGGCTCTGTGTCTAGAGACAACAGTGCTGGTCGTGGACGCGGTGTATTGTCATCAGCACATGGCCATGGGACACGCTTGTCCTTCTTTTCGGCAGCTGGACATGTTGAACTGCAACATGCCAACGACTTGGTAGAGTGGATGTCCAAGCCCTCTTCATCCTCCTCATCCTCTCTCACCCAGTCTCAGGGTACTAGCAAAGCAGCTGCCAACGCATCGTCTTCGCTCCTCTCAATGTCATCATCAGTGACTCCTTCCCTAGACCCACCACGTCCTCCTGAGGAGTCTCCTGAATTCTTTGAGCACAGTGTTGGGTACATGCTCCAGGAGGATGCCCAGTGTTTTGTGGGCTCTGATGATGACACTCAGCTAGAGGAAGGCAGTAGCGTGAGTGCAGAGAGAGGGGATGCTCAAGAAGGACAGCAATCTGGCAGTCATGTTCCACAAGCTGCAGCATACTGCCAGGTTTGCTACAGCGATGAAGAGGGAGGGGATGATGAGGGCACTGACTCCACGTGGGTGCCTGGTAGGAGAGAGGAGGAGGAGGCACATGTCCAACGAGGCAGGATGCCCTCCGGGGGCCAGCTTAGGGGCAGCACACCGACTGAATCACACCGCAGAGCTCCGCCTGTGCAGGGCGCTGCCTCTGCGCGTTATTCTAAAAGTTCTTTGGTGTGGGCCTTTTTTGAGACGAGTGCATCAGATCGCACCGCTGCTATTTGCAACATATGTCTCAAGCGTATCTCGCGTGGCCAAAACATCAGCCGCTTGGGCACCACATGCTTGACCAGACATATGTTGACCTGCCATGCAGCTCGTTGGCAAGCGTACCTCAAAGACCCACACCAAAGAACAAAGTGGACCTCTCCTTGCTCCTCATCAGCTGTCATCTCCAACCCCACTAGACCTTCAGTCCTCTCTGAAACCTGCTCTGAGAGGAATGAAGGTGTAGAATTAGGTGTGTCACAGCCAAGTGCTTCCAGGAACTCTGCTAGCGGTATACCCACGTCCGATTATAGCAGGCAAATGTCCCTGCCCCAGCTGCTGGACCGGCGAAAGAAGTTCACTTCCAGCCATCCACATGCCTAGCGGTTGAATGCTAGCTTGGCTAAATTGCTAGCACTTCAACTGCTGCCTTTTCAGTTGGTAGACTCAGCCCCCTTCCGTGAGTTTGTACAATGTGCGGTTCCTCAGTGGCAGGTCCCCAAACGCCACTTTTTCTCACCGAAGGCGATTCCGGCTCTCTACCGGCATGTGGAAGGCAATGTCCTTGCCTCGCTGGACAGGGCGTTCAGCGGTAAGGTGCATATTACCGCTGACTCATGGTCCAGCAGGCATGGACAGGGACGTTACCTGTCTTTCACGGCCCATTGGGTCACTCTTCTGGCAGCTGGGAAGGATGCAGGACAAGGTGCAGTAGTGTTGGAGGTTGTTCCGCCACCACGCCTCCAAAATGCTACTATTGGTTGTGACACACCTCTCTCCTCCACCCCCTCCTCTTCTTCTTCCTCCATGGCCTCTTCCAGTGCTCTGTCCTCAGAACCAGCGGTGCTTCGTAGGCGTTCCAGGGGCTACGCAAGTACGCAGGCAAAACGATGCCATGCCGTGCTTGCGCTGGTTTGTTTGGGGGACAGGAGCCACACTGGGGCGGATGTTTTGTCAGCTCTGCAGGGGCAGGCCGAGAGGTGGTTGACGCCACGCCAGCTTAAGCCAGGAATGGTGGTTTGCGACAATGGCACCAACCTCCTCTCTGCCCTCCGACAGGGAGAACTGACCCATGTGCCCTGTGTAGCTCACGTCCTTAACCTGGTGGTGCAGCGGTTCTTGGGCAGGTACCCGGGCTTACAGGATGTCCTGAAGCAGGCCAGGAAAGTCTGTGTTCATTTCCACCGATCATTTAATGCCTGTGCTCGGCTGGCTGAGCTCCAAAAGGAGTTGAACCTGCCCAAGAACCGCCTTATATGTGACATGCCCACCAGGTGGAACTCAACGTTGGCCATGCTGCAGCGGCTGCACACGCAGCAGAGGGCCATCAATGAGTACCTGTGCGACTACGGCACCAGGACAGGGTCAGGGGAGCTCGGTTTTTTCTCACCACGCCAGTGGGGCATGATCAGGGATGTATGCACTGTCCTGTCTCCGTTTGAGGAGGCCACAAGGATGGTGAGCAGTGACAGTGCATGCATCAGTGACACTGTACCTCTTGTCCATCTCTTGGAGCATACGCTGCGTGGAATAATGGACAGGGCACTTGAGGCAGAACAGAGGCAGGACTTCCTTGCCTCTCAAGGCCCCCTTTATCCAGACAGTGTTCCTGCTGTGCCACCCATCACACAGGAAGAGGATGAGGAGGAGGAAGAGGAGGAGGAGGATGATTATGCCAGCATGGAGGTGGAGGCTGGCACTCAGCATCAGCAGCAGCAGTCTTTTAGGGATGATTTACAGTCCCAAGAAACACGTGGACTTGTACGTGGCTGGGAGGAGGTAGCTGCGGATCATGTTGTCCTTAGTGACCCAGAGGACTCCGGACCGAATGCCTCAGCTAACCTGCGCTGCATGGCCTCCCTGATCCTGCAAAGCCTGCGGAAGGATCCTCGTATTCTTCGGATCAAGGAAAGGGACCATTACTGGCTGACCACTCTCCTTGATCCACGGTACAAGGGTAAGGTTGCCGACCTTATCTTGCCATCGCAGAGGGAGCAGAGGATGAGACATCCCCGGGAGGCCTTGCAGAAAGGTCTGTGCAACGCGTTCCCAGAGACTGGGAGTTTACAAACTCCTGGTCCTGGACAACGTGTTGCTGAGGCATCGGTCAGAAGGAGCGGTGGAGAAGGTGGCCATCTGACTGATGCTTTCAGACAATTTTTTAGTCCGCAGCCCCAAGGTATGATCGGTTCCAGCAACCATCCCCAGCGTCTGATTTACATGTTGCAGGAATACCTAGGGGCAAGGTCAGACTTGGACACCTTTCCCACCGAAAATCCTCTGGCTTACTGGGTCTTGAGGATGGATCACTGGCCAGAGCTTGCACAGTATGCAATTGAGCTACTGGCCTGTCCTGCATCCAGCGTTCTTTCGGAACGCACCTTCAGTGCTGCTAGTGGCTTTGTTACCGATCACAGGGTGTGCCTGTCCACCGAATCAGTTGATCGACTGACCTTCATCAAGATGAATCAGTCTTGGATCACCCACAGCTACCAAGCACCCGAATAATTTTTTTGAAATATCACATCCCTTCAAGACTGCCTATGCTGATGCTGAGTGACTGTCCTGTTATGTTGATTGTCTATCCTCTTCCTCCTCCGCTGATATGTTGGAAGAACATTTCTGGTTCTGGGTGGTGCCATTAGCCCAATTTTTCTGCCCCTGTTTAACAGGGGCGTTTAAGTACAATTTTTGATGCAATGCTTTGCAGCAGGGCTAATTCCTGCAATAAAACTAGAGTATATGGGGGAGGTTGCAGTGTCGTGGCACCAGCACCAGTGCCTAAGGCCCAATTTTTCTGCCCCTGTTTAACAGGGGCGTTTAAGTACAATTTTTGATGCAACGTTTTGCGGCAGGGCTAATTCCTGCAATAAAACTAGAGTATATGGGAGAGGTTGCAGTGTCGTGGCACCAGCACCAGTGCCTAAGGCCAAATTTTTCTGCCCCTGTTTAACAGGGACATGTAATTACAATTCTTGATATAATATTTCACAGGAGGGCCCCTTCCTGTGCCCACCCAGAGTAACGGTGAGGACTTATAGTGTTGTGGCACCAGCACCACAACCACCAAAGGTCAGTTTTTCTACCACTGTTCAACAATGGCATGTAATTACAATTCTAGATATAATCGTTCACAGCAGGGCGCTCCAGCGCCCAGCAAGAGTCACTTTGAGGGCTTACAATGTTGTGGCAAAACCAACACCTTGTTCCGCCATTTCTGCAGAGCATATAGGGCAGGCCCCTACTTTCAAACATCCAACTTACAAACATCTCCTACTTGCAAACGGAAGGAGACAACAGCAAGTGAGATGAAAAAAGATGGACGACAAAACAAATTATACAGGGGTGATAACCCTTCCCTATGTTTTCCAAAAAGCTTAAAAATAGTTTTTTTGACTGGAGCTACACTTTAAAAATGTACCAGTTGAAAATTACAAACAGATTCAACTTAACACAACAAACCTACACAGTCCCTGTCTTGTTTGCACCGCCTGTATACTGCTGTTCTGAGTATATAGGGCCTGGGGGCCACACGCATTTCCTTTTTTTAATATGGGTACGGGGTTCCCCTTAATATGTACAAGACCCAAATAGGCTGGTAATGGGCAGGGAGGGCTACCCATGCCATTTTTCTCAATGGTTTTCAACCATATTGCAGGAACCAGATATAACATTTAAACCGCAAGCAGTTTTCAATGATGTTATTTCTGTTTAATGTCATTTTGTGCAGGGACTGTTCTAAACACGGGAAACATGTGGCACTTCACAGGCATTCACAGGCATACTACAGACACCCCCCAGGCACCATATTTAAAGGAATATTTCACTTTTTTTTTCACTTTAATAATCATTAAAATCAGTGCTCCCGCCAAAACGGCCATTTTTAAAAACATTTTAGGCATTGACCCATGTCCCCTGGGGCAAGAGCCAGGTCCCCAAACCCTTTTTAGGACAGTATCTTGCAAATTAGCACTTTTAATTTCAAACGTTCGAGTCCCATAGACGTCAATGGGGTTCTAAAGTTCGTTCGAATTTGGGGTCCGTTCGAAATTTCTGGTGCGAACCAAACCGGGGGGTGTTCGGCTCATCCCTAGTCAGCTTACAAAAAGTTTGCTGCAAGGGACAAGGGGTCCATACTGTGGGCTGAGTATCTTCTCCCGCCTCTGACTGGGTCTCTGTGGGATGGGACCCTCCTGTCTCCCACTCCTCCTCTTCAGAACTCTCCTCAGGGGATGACCATTCAAACATTCCTTCCAAAGACCCAAACTTTTTAAGTATTCTGGGGGAATCCCAATCTATCACCAAGCCCTCGCTTACCTCATCCAGCTTACCTGGAGGCACACCTCCCTTTAGCATGGGCTCCTTCCGGAAAGGGACTTAGAGCTGGCTGGCTCTTCAGGGATGTCATCCGGCTCCTGCTCACTGGCTCGTGCAGTCGCCAGGCCTCTGGTCAGGCCACAAGTTGCGGAAGCATCCTCTTCATCACATATGTCCTTTATCTTCATGGAAGGGTCGCCAGGCTGCAACACCTCTCCGCTTCTGGCTGGTAATCTTTGGCTTTCTCTGGCCTTCTGAATCTCCTGCGAATGCGGTGTACAAAGTCCTGAAAGCAGATTAACATTATTGTACTGTGGCTCCTGCTGGATGGGTCCTATTCTGGTAAGTGGCTCCCCACAATGGCCCCATCGAGCCCAAGCTGTCACTCCCACCATCAGAATCCAGCACTCAGGGCAGAGCAAACACAGCCGCTCCTCTCCGTCAATCACCCCCAAGGTGAGCCTCCCATGAAGCTCCAGCCAGACACCAGTATCCACCAGCGCCCGCTCATGCCCATCAGGTAACCACTGCAATGGGGGCATCAGCCGATTACCCTCTGCCATCTTCAGCTGCCTTGTGGTGTCTGCAGCTAGCTGGAGCCTGAAAGTTTCCTCCAGAGCGTGGCTCCGCCCTCCAATTCCCCGTCTGCTCGGCACCTGAAGAACCGATAAGCAGGCTTCATTCTGCATACGTTAACTCCTTGTGGGACAAGCGGGAGTTTACAGACATGCTGATGCTAGCAGGTTTTTCCCAGACATGTTGCTTGGTACAGACTGGGTCACAGTAACTAGAGACTGATAGCAGGTGTATTGTCTAGTGGTTGACTATGGCAACAATAAAGTCAGCAACCTATGCCTCCCTGTAAAGGGCTGACTTAAAATAGTCCTGCCCGCATGCACCCCCAGGCTGCTTCCTATCACAGTAACAGTAGGGTAACAGTAGACATTCTCATGCACATTTTACTGTTTTCAAGCAGGAGTTTGGAGTAAAGTTCAAGCTTCCTGTAATCCAGTGGGAAATCACTCAAACAGAGCGATGGACATATTTGTAATCCATGGGCGCAATCACCCGCTGTGGATGCCAAGGGTGACGGCCCATATTTTACAAATTTTAGGATAGTTACAAGTGTCCGCCCCAGCACTGGTTGGGGTGCTGGATAGCAAGAACAACAATATTGACAATCCTGGTTTCTATTGACAATGGCACTTGTAAAAACTGAATTGCAGGCAAACACACCATCCTTTTCCCTAATTCTTCTATGCAATGGGACAAGCAAAGTCCCTCCTTTTCTGTGTTGCTGGGGGCGCCGGACAGCAGGTTAACCATGAGGATGGATCTTGGTGGGACCTCCAATTGTAGTGGTGCCCCGTGGGTTCACTGTGTGTTTCAGCATCCACACATCACTCTGCTTGGTCAGACATCCATTTTAGAACTCTTGTCAGTTTTTAGTGCTGTTTTTTCATCCGGTAGAGAGATTCCCCTCTCCATTTGTCCTGTTTACCATTATCATTGAAAGAGAAAATAAAATGTAATTTAAATTTAAAAGTAATAGAGGGATAATCTTCCAATAGAACATTAGTTCTGGTGACCTAGGTTAGGTGTTCCCAGTGAATTTCCTTAATTCGCAGAGATTTCCCTTACTTCCTGTTTTTGCTATGGGACAGGAATTGAAGAGAAATCTTTGCAATGGGACACAAATGGCAGAAAAAAATAATAATAATCTGGTAGGTTATAACCCTCCCTTACTCTATCCAAAATGAAAATGGCAGCGGTGGTTCCATTATCCTGACGTCAAGATAATAGCCGGAATGTGCCCATGCGGGGGGGGGGGGGGGGTGCTCAGCGATGCGATCAGTGATGCATCTGACACACTGCAACACCAATCTCGGTAAAGAGTCTCTGATGGAGTCCAATCACAGCTGATCACGGTGTAAACAGGAAGAGCTGTATATCAGCTTTTCTTCACTCACTTCTGATAGATGCGAGTAGAGGAGAGCCAATTGGCTGCTCTCCTGATGGGGAGAGGCTGTGCTAATTGATGATCAGTGCAGCCCCCCCCCAAGAATTCCCACCCAGGACCAACAGGGATGCCACCAGGACCACCAGGGATGACCACCACTGATGACCACCAGGTATGCCACCCATGGCCACCAGGGATGCTAACCTGTGCTCAAAAATTATGCAAATCTGTGGCCAGAAATGATACCAATAAGTGGCCATCAGTAATGCCGGCCAGTGCCTCATTTAGAGTGATGTCCATCAGTGCCACCCATCAGTGTCCATCAGTGTCACCCATCAGTGCCAATCCATGCCCATCAGTGGCACCTATAAGTGCCCTTCAGTGCCACCTATCAGTGCCACCCATAAGTACCCACCATCAGTCCAGCCTTTCAGTGTCCATCAGTGTCTCCTTTCAGTGCCCATCAGTCTCACCTATCAGTGCCCATCAGTGCCACATATTAATGCCCATCAGTGCCGCTTATCAGTGCCACCTATCAGTGCACATCAGTGCCGACTATCAGTGCCCAACGGTGCTGCATTTTAGTGCCCATCATCAGTGTTATCTCATCAATGCCACCTTATTGGTGCCACTTTGTTGGTGCCACCTCATCAGTGCCACCTTATCAGTGTCCATCATTGCAGCCTCATTAGTGCCCATCAGTGAAGTATAAAATGTACTTATTTACAAAATTTTATAACAGAAACAAAGAAAAATATTCTTTTTCAAAATGTTTTTTTTTATTAGTTTAGCAAAAAATGAAAACCGTAGAGGTGATCCCATACCACCAAAAGAAAGCTCTATTTGTGGGAACAAAATTCTAACAATTTAGTTTGGGTACAGTGTTGCATTACCGCAAAATTGTCATTTAAAAAGCAACAGCACTGAAAGCTGAAAACTGGCTTGGGCAGGAAGGGGGGGGGGGGGTATTGAAGTGTTTAAAGAGGAAGTAAAGCCTTACTAAACATAAAGATAAAAATAGACCCTGCAAGGCAAAGGCATAATGAGCTAGTATGCATAGCATACTAGCTCATTATGAATAACTTACCTAAGATGGGAGCCCCGAAGCGACCCTTGTCGTCCTTCTCCGACTACACCATGGTACCCGGAGTGATTCCCGGGTATCACAGCTCCAGCGCTGTGACTGGCCGGAGCCTCAATGACATGATTGCCGTTAGCAGCGGAATGCTTAGTGCTCCAGCGGTGCCTGTCATTTGCAAATATCTCCTATACCATGTAGGTTTAGGAGATATTTCTTGGACCTACAGATAAGCCTTAATCTAGGCTTACCTGTAGGTCAAAGTGGTCTGTAAGGGTTTACAACTACTTTAAGAAGCTTTAGCACAATAGACAGTCTTTTTTTTTTATTGTTTATTTATAACAATTATAAAATATCATATCATAGGATACAGAGATTAGGACATTTCAACTTCGGAAAAAACAAAACAATATAGAAGACGAGCCAATAGAACTTGACAGAGTTACAGGTATGGGCAAATATCAGCAATTTCCATCAATGGATCAGCTAAGCACAGTTTCCACACAGTATTTTATTTTTAATCTAGCTGAAAAGGTATGTGTCAAACTATGATATATAGATAGAGGATATCAAAGGGTATTTCTAATGGGAATCAGAAGGATGCGTAGATGTTTGATTCAAGAGGGTATGTTGAATCATTCCAGGCTTTCCAAATCTTATCAAATAGGCGTAGATTACCATCAATATTTGCAGTCAGGTGTTCTATCCTGCGTATGTCTGCTACTATGGAAAGAAAGTGGTGGAAGGTGGGAGGAGAAGTAGAAAGTCAAAGCCTGGGGAAGTCTCTTTTCGCTGATAGAATTATGAAGGATCCAAGGTTCTGTAATGGTTTGGAGATGTCCGAAATGGGGAGGCCCAGAAGGAAATATATAGGATTCAATTGAACTGTTGTGGAAAGTAATATTTGTAGGAATTTTTGAATCTCGGTCCAATATGGACCAAGGACAGGGCATTCCCAAAAGATGTGCCTACATATTTTCCATATCTCCAACATAGATTAGAGAGAGAGGGGTTATAAGCATGTAACAAGTCAGGAGTTCTATATCAAAAGAATATTATCTTAAAGGCATTTGTGTACTAGACATTGTGAGATTTTTTAGGACGATTCACACATTTTTCCCCACTCTAACAATGAGATTGCCAGATTCAATATTCAAGACCATTTTTTCATGTAATTGTGTGAGGAGTCTGTTAGAAGGGGTTTCTCGTGAAGCATTTATATATGGATGAGATTAGTTTGGGTTCGTAAGGACCATTTGCACATAGTATTTCAAAATCTGTGTGTTTTTCTAATGTTAGTGAAGGCAAATTGGCATGGAATTTTTTTTTAAATTGTATATATGAGTACGACAATGAGATTATGTTTCTTTCTTCGATCTGGGAATGATAGGAGTTTGCGTGTGATTGGGTGTACCAGATGTCGTAGCTGAAAGATTACCGCCTGAGTCCATGGAAGTGTTCATATATAAAACATTCCATCTGTAATATCTGGTTTAAAAAGGACATTCAGAATTGGAGAGCAAGGGGAGGAAAGAGAAAACTGGTCTGCACATTTCCTCCAAATGGATAGGGTGAAAAGAATCAGGGCCAAACAAAGGCATCTCAATTGGGGCATACATTTATTTGAGGATGGCCACAGCATGTAACAAGGATGAACTGGAACAGTGATCCCCATTTCAATTTCAGCCCATCTATTTGGGGCTTTCCTAGAGCTAGAGGTCCAGGTAGTCAATGCCCTGAGATGGGAGGCGTAATAATATTTTAGGAGATCTGGTGCAGTTAGCCCTACTTTAGTTCTGAGAACAAAAACTACAGATTGGGCAATCCCATGGGATGCATTATTCCATATAAAGTTAAGTCATTTTCTCTGGAGGTTTTTCAGCTGCGACATTGGGAGCGGGATTGGCAGTGTTTCAAATAAGTACAATAATTTGGGCAGGATCGACATTTTGAGAATGTTAATTCTGCCAAGGAGAGAGATTGGGATAGAGGACCAGAGGTGTAGAAGTCTGTTTATTTCCGCAAAGATAGGGGGGAAGTTAGCTTGGTATAGGGAGGAGTTTGAGGGGGTAAGATGAATGCCTAGATATTTCAATGAGGACGAGCACCATCTGTATTTAAATCTGCCTTGTAGGAAGCTGAGTGATTCTGGGGTTATGTTGATAGGAAGGGCTTCAGTTTTGGACTGGTTAATCTTGAAACCTGACAGAGTTCCAAAGGTAGATAAAGTGTCGTGCAAAAAAGGTAGAGCGGCAGAGAGGTGTCGGGATGGGTAATAGTAAGATGTCGTCTGCAAAAAGGGACAGCTTGTAGTCCTGTTGTCACAGCGGGACCGCCCAGATATCAGGATGAGATCTAATGGCTGTAGCGAGAAGTTCAAGACTCAAAATAAATAACAGGGGTGACAGAGGACAACCCTGTCTGGTGCCAATGGTGAACCACTGCGACATGTAGGAAGACATCTGAACTTGAGAGGTGGGGTGGGGTGGGAGTACAGGGCTTGTAGAGCCTGTACAAAGGGACCCGAGAATCCAAATCTATACAGGACCGCAAACATAAATGGCCAGCTTAAATAATCAAAAGCTTTTTGTGCGTCCAAGCTTAAAACAATAGTGGGTTGTTTAGTTTTAGTTATTAAGTCAATCAGGTCTATGGTTCTTCTCGTGTTGTCCCCTGCATGTCTTGTTGGGACGAATTTCACCTGGTCTTTATGGATCAGGGTCGTCAGTAGGGGTGAGAGTCTATTAGCTACTATTTTGGTAAAGATCTTACAGCCAGTGGCATGTCTTTGGACTTGGAGAGGTCAAAACAATGTCGAGTTCCATGGGTGCATGGCCCAACCAGGTAATAGGTTTTATCTCTGAGGAGACTACGTAGGGAAGGAGAGGGGCTGTAACTAGAAAATTATCTAATCTAGAGTATAGCTTGTGGGAGGTGGAGTAGAATGTATAGCTCTCCTGAGTTGGATGTTTTACTCTCCAGGTCCAATACAGCTACCTTCACAGTATCTGTATTATTTTCAGATGGGTAGGATTGCTGGGACCTGTAATCTTCCAAAATTGCATTTCCTGTTGTCAGGCGGGGTTTGGCTGTGGCTGGCGGGCTGGGCGGATCACTCGAGGCCAGGGATTGCAGCCTATACAGGAAGCGCTCCATACTGTGAGTAGACCGTGACGGCGGCAGTGGGATAAAGCCTCTGTAGATCTCTTTTTGGAAGCTGATCTTACCCATGCGGTGCCTGGGGCTACTGGCAGTCGTCGGTGTCACTCCCGGAACAAGTGGTGCTTTGTGGGCTTAACAGGAGCCGTGGACAGAGAGACGGGGACCGGAGCTCCTCACTCACATGTCCGCCATCCTACACGCTGCACATGCGCCCCCAGGCAAACAGTCTTTATCTCTCTAAAACCCTAACAAAGGTTTTGGCTATCGCAGCATACCTGCCAAGTGAGAGTCCATATATAGCAAAGTCCATAATATTGGTGTCTTCCGGGCAGACTGCAGGTCCCAGCAGCCCCCTACAGCACAGGGAGAGAGGCAGAGATCAGAAAAAGTGTATGAACTGCATTAATCCTTCTCTCCTAACTAGGGCAGCCAGCTGTCTTTCTAACAGTATGCAACCTGCCTAAAGTCCTGGTCTAGGGAAGGATCTTGCTATCTCCCTGAGGATCTGCCTGTAGATGCTGGGTGGGAGACAGCTCCTGGGACACTGTGAGTAAAGAACTTGCTAAGGACTAGCAGTTGAACAAGTTTTAGAAGAGAACTAAGTTCCAGAGATGGCTATAAGGACTGCTGCTGTAGAGTCCTAGATAAAATGGCCATTCCCTATTACCCCCAGAAAAGTTGCTTTTGGAAGATGAGAGAGAATTTTCCTCCTATCATTGCTACTGATCATTTTTGGAGTATCCTGTGACCCTAAGCACCTCTGTTGTTGAAGTTTTTCAGTAATAAATACTAAAGAGACATCCATTGGACTGAACCCAAATTGTTGGTGTGCATGGGACTGTGCTTGTGTGACTGGCAGCCTCTGTGCTACTTTGGGAGAACCTGTTTATTTCTCTGGGGTGGGAGTTACATGTATTTAGTATTCACTACTACAGTCACTACTGTAGCTTTAGTAATTAGGATTATCCATTTTAATTACATGTACACAGGTGGATTGTTTGCAGACTGCATCGATATTGGGCTCTTCCTTGATTGGACAATGACTATTATAGGTTAGTAATGACCAGGGCTTTTTTTCTCAGAGAATAGGTGCAGAAACTCAACCATACCCACCATACACACATACCTGTCAAATGGCATGAAGTAGTAGCTCTTCCCTCTGCATACAACCCTTCCCTCCACTGCACTCATCTTAAAAGCTCCACCATCTGTCATATGTCTTACCTTTGTTGCAATATTAAGCTGAAGCACCTATCCGGCTGTAGTACCTCCCAGCATACTATACTATACTACCACTTGCAAGGGAGATCATGCAGTAGGAGCATCAACAACTGGTCACCATGGAAAAAAATGGAGATCACAGAGGGTGCAGCCTACCACACACCCTTTCCTGTCCATGACTGCACTGAACCCTGGGTAACTGTTCTGTATCTCCCTTGTCCCAATCAGGCACTCAGTGAGATCTGTGTAGGAGATCTGACCTGTGGGAGCTACTGGGAGATAAGCTATCACTTGTAAACGCAGAAGCTAGACTTCAGTGTTACCAAGTTATAGTGGTGAGCAGGGAGCAGAAGACCTGAGCCAGAGGTGGTGGAGCTGAGTTCCCCCTAGTTCCTGCTGAAAAAAAGCCCTGGTAATGACTCCTTTTTTGTGACCCGAGTAGGACCGATGTGAATTATGCCAATAATACAATTTTCTCGTTCAATTAGTTTAAAGTTGAACAGTGGCCATGTGATTTTAATATCTTTAGAAATATTATTAGCTGTTTACCTCTGCCAGGTAGCATTTTCCTCTTCTTTTCTAACAGCATAATATTAGACCTTTTTTTTTGCGTCTGATAGTACAGCTTCCGCAGCTTGGCAGATCCTGTGTAAGCTTGTTGATTTAAAAGAAACAGCTTGTGATAATACTGCTGCCCTTTTGGTGCACACATGGCTGCAGTGTCATCACAGGTTGTGTTGGGAATGGAAAGCATACAGGGGCAAAGGCTGCACTAGCACACACAACTAAAAGCAAATAAGACATAAAACTGCCATATGACAGATTTAACTAATAACATGTCTGAAGATGTTAAATCATTGTTACAAGAGTTCAACTTTAATCCTTTTCACTTTCCTGAGCATTTGTACCATCCAAGTTCATAGTTGTATGCCAAAAAACTCCATTTTATATTTTTAAAGTGACTAGTGGCATGTATTTAGAGCTCCTCTGCTGTAAAGTTCTCTGGCTTTTGCCACCATGAAGTGCATAGTGTATTTTTATATCATTGATATCTGTAGACAGGCCATATGAGATATTATTGGTGCATCCAAACTATATTTTCAACATCTAACAGAAATTACTTGGCTCCCCCACACCCCTGGACAAAATCAATAAATATCAAAATTGTGGACAGGACAGCTAATTGCAATCCCTGATCCCTATCCACCTGATGATCAGCCCGTTATGCAAGCAATGTGTCCACATGAGAAGTGTATGCACATGCCTGACATTTGGTAGTTAGCCAGGAAGACAGAAACAAATGCATATTTGCTTTTGCAATGCATTTTTAAGTCTTATGACACAATTACTTCCTACTCATTGTGGATCAAGGACAGAATGACAGAAAGGAAGCGTGACTGAGTCTGCCAGACAATTATCACAATATTGCAATCTCCAAATGATTTAGTCCAATCTAATTGGAATCTTGAAATTGTCATATGGACTTGCTCGTGTCTAGTAGGTAGCTAAATTAGTTACTATTTTAATTTGTAGAAATTCAAATTGAACTTTTTTAATAAAACAATTGTTGTCTTGTGCTTCCCACCAAGGCCTTGGATACAGCAGTTCACAGGTGACTCACCAATTATATTTAAATGCTGCTGTACACATACAACTTTGTGTTGCATCTCTAAGGAAAAAGCCAAAAAAGAACAGCTTGAACTAAAAATACCTCTTTTATGAGAAAAGACTTTCTAATTTAAAATGAACCCCATATGTTATATATTCAAGGCAAAGTAAGGGCTCACTTATGCCCCCTACCGCTACTTGCTTTCCCGTCACCAAAAATTAAATTACATAATAATGATTACATTACAGATATAGTATGTTGATCCCACCATCCATATTTATCTCCCTTTCTTCTGGACTCCTTGCGAAAATACAGTCTTTTACTGTTGCTGATCAATAAATCCCATTTGTCGTTAAAATTTTCCAAATTGTTAAACAAAAGCAAAGTGCAATAATGTGTAACAACCTAGCAGAATTTATCTTAAACTAAGAGTAAGTTCAGAACTGCAAATCTGATTAGGAACAAATCCCAAGGTTACCTCTGTTTTCCATGAAAACCAGGAAATCACACTTCCTACCTTCAATTCGCCTGGGAGTTCAGATCCACATCCACTTGATTTGGGAGTTACTCTAAAGCAATATCTGGATGTTACAGCCTCCTTTAGTCAAACTTACTTTCTCTTTGTGTTGTTTAACAGGAAAAATAGAGGCTCTAAGGCTTCTGTCAGATCCTTTGCTGCTTGGTTGGTCCAGGCAATCCAATGGGCATATAGAGAGAAGGGCTTGGCTCCTCCTGAGGCGGTTACAGCTCACTCTACCAGAAGTCTCTCAACCTCATGGGTGGCTTCTCGTCATGTTGCGCCTGAAAAAATCTGCAGAGCGGCCTCCTGGTCTTCAATTCATACTTTCATGTCTCACTATTGTGTTGAGCCAGCATCCTTATCCTCTGTTGATTTTGGTTTGAAAGTTCTGTCGGCTGACAGTGTTAAATAAATCTTTTTGTTCAGTATTTTGGCCACCCGGGTGTGTTTAGAGAGTTATTTCCCACACGTTGTTGCCATGGAGTCTGTCAGGAAAATGGAAAATTCCTATTAAAATACTTACCGTAATTTTCCTTTCCTGATGGACTCCATGGCAGCAGGAGTTCCCTCCCAAATGGCTGGAGTAGGCTAGTTACCAAACACGGCCAGGGGCAGGGAGCAAAGATTTAGGGGAGTAGTGTCCTATAGGGTAGTGGAGGCGGGACTTAACCCACACGTTGCTGTCATGGAGTCCATCAAGAAAGGAAAATTACGGTAAGTATTTTGATAGGAATTTTCCATTTTTTTTTTCAAAATGCTTAGGATTTTTTTTTTCTTATATAGCAAAAAAAAAACACTGCTGATTGAATGACACCAAAGAAAGCTCTATCTGTCTCAATTGAAAAAAAAATGCATTTTGGTATAGTGTTGCATGACTGAGTAATTGTCATTTAAAATGTGAGAGCACTGAAAGCTAAACAAAATGGTCTGGACAGAAAGTGGGTGAAAGTGTTAGGTCTTGTGGTGGTTAAATGATAAGAAGTCAATTGAAATTGGGAAAACAATATTTCTGTGCATTTGTCAGTCTATATCAGTGATTTTCAACCAGGGTTCCTTGGAAACCTAGGGTTCCTCCAGAGGTTGCTAGGGGTTTCTGCAGCATTGGGCCATTTCTCCCTCTCGAATAAGTTCCCACGAACACCATTGATCTTTTTAGCTATCTTTAAGGAATTAATTCTTCCCAATGACCACAAGTATAAGGACCATTCTTCTCACTGACCATCACACTAATGTATCGTGAGTTGTACATTTCAAATTTTTAGCAGGGGTTCCCCTGAGACTGGACAACTATTTCAAGGGTTCCTCTGTGTTGAAAAGGTTGAGAAAGACTGGTCTATATAACAAAAACAGAGCAGATTTTTTTTTGTTTATACATTGTAGCAAATAAAAACCTTAGATGTTCTTAAATATAATATGTTATAATATTTAGGTATAAAAATTAGTTACAAAGTAATTGTCGAGTTTAATAAACATCACATACTGATGCTACAAAATTTGGCCTGGGCATCAATGACATTTGGTCATGAACGGCATGACGAAAAAGCATATATGCACAAGTATAAAATAGATAATACATTAATAATAGATAATATTATTTAAAAAGCACAATTTAGCTGATTTCATTATCTACTTGTTAAATCCTAATATGTTATTAGAAGTACCTTAATTATTATAATTACACCAATCAATGTTATTTTGTTGGCATTGAAGATTTGATATTTCATCACAACTTTTATTTCAGTATATTTTCTATTTCTTCACTGCACCATTTGTAGCAATTCTCAGCAAAGCTGCACATTGTAGTATAATCCCCGTCAACTGGGGAAAGCTGGAGTCGCTTACAGAGAAATAAGGTATCAATCTAGAGCACATGTTTCCAGCTGCTTTGAGTTTAGTTCCTCTCACTTTCTTTGCATCTTTTTAGGTGTTCTTAACGGCCAAACTGTTTAAGTGGATAGCAAAAAATTACCTTTATCATCATCACACAAAATGTGTAGACATCAAGATGTTTTGGCGGAATTTCCAGTCTTGGAGAAACACTGTTGCTATGGTGATGTATATCAAAGCTCAGCAAGAGAGAATGTATGTTTTTGTCTTTTTCTTTTTTTCCATTTTGTTTCTTTTCCATACTCCCATTTTACCAACACGGACATTTAATAAACATGTACGTTGTCTTGCATATGCCACTGCTGGTGCAAATTATTCCTTATTATAAAACAAAACAGGTCTTTACCGCAGACATGCAGTTCTGAGACTAGCACATGAATGCCTTTGTTAACTCTTGAAGGTGCATTTTTTTTTAAGACATAAATTAAATAAGTTATGTTCTTTATCAATATAATTCAAAAATCTTCAGAAATAATTAATTATGTTGTTCATTTGTCTTTTGTTTAAAGCCTATTTTATCTGGGTACCGTATATACTCGAGTATAAGCCGAGATTTTCAGCCTCTTTTTTGAGGCTGAAAGTGCCCCCCTCGGCTTATACTCGAGTCATCGCTGTCTGCCCGCTCGATCAGCGTGTCGAGCAGACAGACAGCGGCCATTCTATAGTTCAAAAGCCGCGCCTCCGGCTCCGCCTTCGCCTGTGATAGGCGGAACACTGAATTTCCCAGCAGCCTGTGTTCCGCCTATCACGGACATCGTATCATCCTCGTACTACGGACGAGGATGATACGATGTACGTGATAGGCGGAACACAGGCTGCTGGGAAATTCAGTGTTCCGCCTATCACAGGCGAAGGCGGCGGCGCAGCTTTTGAATTTTACAATGGCCGCCGAGGCGCCGACGAACAAAGAGGGCACGGGACGGAGGCAAGGCAAGGCACGGCACGGGACGGGACGGGACGGGACGGAGGCAAGGCACGGCGGCGAGGCACGGAGGCAAGGAGGCTCGGCACGGGACGGAGGCTCGGGACAAAGGCTCGGGACACAGGTAGGCTGGACACACACACACACACACACACACACACACACACACACACACACACACACACACACACACACACACACACATGGATACACACACACACAGGGATGGATGGATGGATGGAGACACACACACACAGGGATGGATGGATGGATGGATGGAGACACACACACACAGGGATGGATGGATGGATGGACACACACACACACAGGGATGGATGGACGGACACACAGGGATGGACGGACACACAGGGATGGACGGACACACAGGGATGGACGGACACACACACAGGGATGGACAGGCATGTCTTACCCTCGGCTTATACACGAGTCAATAAGTTTGCCAGTTTTTTTGGGGGTAAATTGGGGGCCTCGGCTTATATTCGGGTCGGCCTATACTCGAGTATATACGGTACTTCTTTAGCTGATGGACCAGAGGCTCATTATTTACCCTGGTAACAAAGGGATATTATAGGTTAGTGGCGGCTGGTGTTTTTTTTTTGGGGGGTGGCAAACAACCCCCCCACTGTTAGTCACTTGGGTCACCACCCCCCTAGGGGGGTCTTGCAGTTGTTCGGTCATCCAGCTCCCCACTTACCCCATCTAGGTTGTGGCCAGTCAGCTCTCCTATGGCGAAGGGTGCCGTCTCCTCCTCCTCTGCATCATAGTGGCTTACGTCATGCGTCTCCTGCCTCTTCCTCCTGTGCGCCTGTCCTTTTGGCCAATCAGGTGACGGTCTCAAGACCTGCTTCCTGATTTGCCAAGAGGAGGATCAGTGTGAAAATGTTGAAGATTCATTTGCTATTGTCACACAACTGGGTGGACTCAGAGCACATTTCTCTGCGTTTAAGGAAAAAAAACCTTGTCAGTGCAGCCTTACCAGTGCAGCCTTGCCCCCAGTGTCCATCCCTTCAATTAATTTAAAATTGGCGCTGCCGTGACTTGCCAGAACGGAGCAAACACTGCCGAGATCGCAGGGACTGGGCAGAGCTGAGATACACATAGCCAAGTGTACTCGGCTCTTCTCAGGTCCACTCATAGTCACTCCGGCTCTATGATGGACATAACACAGGTCCAATGGAGGGACTGGGTGTGACTGTGAGCGGAGCCGAGAAGAGCCGAGTACACTCGGCTATGTGTATCTCGGTTGCAATCGCTCCGCTACGCTCACAATCAGATCAACGGAATCGGTGGGGATCGGCGTATAACACGCACCCATAATTTCCCCCTGATTTTAAATATGGTAATTGCAGGCTTTGTTTGCAGACTTTTTTCCCATTCATTCCTACGGCATACACTTTTCATTTTATAACATCAGCATTGTGCGTTGTAAGAGTAGGGATGGGCCAAACCCCCCCCCCCCCCCCGTTTGGTTTGCAGCAGAACTCCCGAACAGGGGAAATGTTCTAACTCGAACGGAGGAACCCCATTGAAGTCTATGGGAGCCGAAACAGGAAAAATCAAAAGTGCCCATTTTTAAGGCTTATTTGCAAGTACTTGGCCATAAAAGGGGTATGGGGGTCTGGGTACTGCCCTGGGAGACATGTATCAATATTTTATTTATTTTTAAAAAATTTTTTTTTTTTTTTAGGAGCAGTGATTTTAATTATATTTAAAGTGTAACAATAAAAATGAAAAATTATTTTAAATATAGTACCTGGGGGTCCCCCTAATGTGCCTGTAAAGCAGCACATTCATAGCATGCATAAAACATGCTACAGCGAAAATGACATTTCTAAAGAAAAGAAAATTTGTTAAATCCTACTTAAAATGACGTGCCATTACAATTGCCGGGACCCAGCTATTGAAAAAAAATAAAGAAAAAAAAAACGGTGTGGGGTCCCCTTTGGGTCTGGTATGGATTGTAAGGGGAACCCTATGCCAAAATGTAAAAAAATCCATACCAGACCCTTATCCAGGCATGCAGCCTGGCAGGTCAGGAAAGCTCGCCCCCCCCTCCTTCCTGAACTATACCTGGTCACACTAAGAAGGAGAACACACTGTGGTCAGTTCTCTAGCTGTGCAGGAAGATTATGAAAATGTACTCTTTATCTTAAAAGCGGAGTTCCACTCAAAAGTGGAACTTCCGCTCATCTGATTCCTCCTCCCCCTCCGGTGCCACAATTGGCACCTTTCACGGAACAGGCAGGGGCAGGTCCAGGGGGGGCAATGGGGAAATTGCCCCCTCCGAGAATACGGCCGACAGATGACAGTGCGGCCGGTTCCGCGGGTGCCCCAGCGCGGCCGGTTCCACGGGTGGCTGCACTGAGTGCTGGTGAGTGGACGGGTGTGGGGGGGGCAGCTGGGTGGCTTAGGAGGGCTGCTGGCCAATCAGGAAGCCAGCAGGCAGGGGAGCAGGTAGATGACATCATCTCTCACTGCTCTGCATCCCACCCGTTCTGCCCTCACTGTGCAGGAAGCTGTGTGCAGCAGAGAGATTACATCATCTCTCTGCTGCCTATCTTCACTCTGGGACACAACAAAAGACCACCTTAGCAGAAAAGTGACACAGTAGGTGACAATTCACAATGTGTGGCAGGCTACGTGGCAATCCGCAATGTGTGGCAAGTGACAATCCGCAATGTGTGGCAGGCGACGTGACAAGTAACAATCCGCAATGTGTGACAGGCTACATGGCAAGTGACAATCAGCAATGTGTGGCAGGCTACGTGGCAAGTGACAATCAGCAATGTGTGGCAGGCTATGTGCCAAGTGACAATCAGCAATATGTGGCAGATGACGTGGCAAGTGACAATCAGCAATGTGTGGCAGGTGACGTGGCAATCCGCAATGTGTGGCAGGTGACATGGCAAGTGACAATCCGCAATGTGTGGCAGGTGACATGGCAAGTGACAATCCGCAATGTGTGGCAGGCTACGTGGCAAGTGGCAATCCGCAATGTGTGACAGGTGACGTGGCAAGTAACAATCTGCATTTGGTGACAAATGCCGTGGCAAATGACACCCTCAGGGCTCCCACTGATTCTGCATTATGGTGAGTTGAACCATTTAATTTTATATTACAATGTAATGATAGAAATTATGAGCTTCAATCATCCTGACACCATAACAGCCATGGTGCCGTAGTGATTGAAGCGCCAATACCAGCCATTTCCCATATAAATTGCCCCCAAAAAACATATTTTATAGCAGTGCCCCTCCCGAGACTAGACTCTGGATCCGCCCCTGCTGTCAGCAGCCATTTACCGTGATCCGTGACATTCAATGACGAAGATGCCGCGCGTGTCGGCTCCCGTGCGAATGCGCGGGAGTGACGTCATCACGGCTTCGCCAAATGACAGCGGCGGAGCTGCGAGACCCCACCGAGAAGATGGATGCGCCGGACTACAGGGGACATCGGTGACTTCGCTGGCTCCTGTGTCAGGTAAGTGACACCTAATGGACTACTATGCAATGCATAGTAGTCCATTATGCTTTGCCTTTGCAGGGAATGAAAGAGGAAGTAAACCCATCAGGGTTTACTTGCTCTTTAAGCTCTTAACATTCAATGCTTTTGATTTCTAATTCCAGCACTTGAAGGGTTAACCTATGTTCATGTATCTGCTAATTAAGCAGTGGCAGACTGCATTATTGTTCAAAATGTATTGTTTCCTTGTGTTTCTGTCTAATGTTTTTATTTTTTGCATGCATGTCAGTGTGTACACATATTGTAAATATTTTATATATTGTTGCGATTCTTGCATGTATTGTGTTGTTTTCTATTCATGTTTTATGTATGTATAACTGCTCCTCTCAGGATGTGAGAGGGGATCCATGCCTTAGGCTGCAGTCTTGGATCATGCATGGGGCTTTGTTTGTTGCTTTGTAAAATAAAGGATGATGGAAGTTGCTGCTTCAGCTTGCTTCTATTTAAATAACCCTATTGCATTACAACATGGTAATCCAGCTCTACAGCTATCAGTAGAAGGCTTAAATCAAGCTCAGTGCACTGATTCACTATTGTGTCTGTAATAGATACTGTAAAGCAGTATCTTTTTTTTCTTTTGATGGCTGGAGGCATTTCTGGTACCTGTTTCCCACTACCTTGGGTTGCAACTAAAACTGTTTTCTGATATAGGACTTCATTCATCTCCTTTTTGATCATTAAGCAGGCTTGTCTGCTGCCTCTGCTGATCTATTCTCTAGCCTGTCCTAGTTGAAACTCTCTCTATTGATTTTGAAGCTGTTCTGGCTGTATTGTTAGTTGTTGGCAGCCATATAATTCTTAACCATGTGCTTAATGGGCACTTAAACCCCCCTCCTGCCCAGGCCAATTTTCAGCTTTCAGTGCTGTCACACTTTAAATGACAATTGTGTGGTCATGCTACACTGTACCCAAATGACATTTCAATATTTTTTTGCACACAAATAGAGCTTTCTTTTGGTGGTATTTGATCACCACTGGGGCTTTTTTATTTTTTTCTAAACAAACAAAAAAAGATGCAACATTTTGAAAAAAAATAAAAAAGTTTCATAGTTTGTTATACAATTTTGCAAACAGGTCATTTTTCTCCTTCCTTGATATGCGCTGATGAGGCTGCACTGATAGGCGGCACTGATGGGCACATATAAGCTGGCACTGATAGGCAAAGATAAGGCTGCACTCATCGGCACTGATAAGATAGCAATAAGGAGACAGCACTGATGGGCACTGGTAGGTGTCACTGATAGGTAGCATTGATAGATGGCATGGATGGGCACTAATAGGTGGCACTAATGGGCACTGGTAGGTAGCACTGATAGGCAGAACTGGTGATGAGGCACTGATTGGTGACATTGATAAGTAGCACTGTGAGCACTGATAGGTGGTATTGTGGGCACTGCTAGGTGACACTGTGGGCACTGTTGGGTGGCACTGTGGGCACTGGTAGGTGGCGCTGGCAGGGGGCACTGGTGGGCACAGATGACTCAGTGGCTGCTCTCCTTGATTGGGACCAATGTCCCTCTGACAGCTGCCAGTGATCGGCTTTTATTTTCTCTTCATGCTATTAGCGTGAGGAGAAAAAATAGCCGATTACCGGCTCTATTTACATCACATGATCAGCTGTTATTGGCTGACAGCTGATCACATGGTAAGGGGTCGGGATCAACTCCTTACTCTGATCTGTGATAAGCCAAGTCTCATAGAGTCCTTTTTTTTTTCTGGTTAAATGGGCATGTTTCAAAGCATAACATATACAACACAGGAACTTACAGTTCAACTTTGACAAAGTGAAAGCAATATCAGACATTAGTATGCCTAAACTGTGTTGATATTGCCTTCATCAGATGGGGTGATGTCACCCTTGTAAAAGCCAAATTTTGACAATGCACACAAATTGGGATTCAAACTGGGGATTTCCCTCCTGATACCATGCCTAATGTCGACATGTGCTAGCTCCCATCATGGGGGATCAATGGCCATATTTCTGGGTACAAACCCTTCCTCTGACCTAATTGAGTTGCGAGGAAGAGGTTGCACCCACAAAACGCATACATTGATATCCCATGATGGCAGATAGCACATGTTGACACATCGTGTGCATATTCAAAATTAGGCTTTTAAAATACTTTATAAAAAAAATTCTAAGTAAAAATACACAATAAAATGGTACAATTTTTGTGTTTTCTATTCTGCCTAAAACATCAATGATAGTCTTCATTTTTTGTTGAGCATTCGTGATGTTTTCCTTTATATTTTAAAAATCACAATTGCGCCCCATTCTCTCCTTGATGAGGATCTGGGCACTTTCACTGATGAAATGAGTTTCTTCTTCCACAACATCCGATTCACCTAAAAGAAAAAAAACACACCATGTATTAGAAATATGCAGGAATAGATCTCTTACCTGAATCTGTGGTCTCAGACACTCACCTGTTGCGGTGACAATTTCACCCACTTCATAAACCTCTCCCTCCTCATCCTCTGCTTGAAGTTTTGTGTTTTCCTTTTCTTTAGGAGGTGGGGGGGGGCCCTGGTGTCCTCAGATGTCCCGAGTCTTTTCTCCCCTATGTGAATAAAAAAATAGGTATACTTAGCATACAGAAATTAGAGGGCAGAAATAGGAATATGGAACATCGCTTGGAAGTGTCGTACAATTGTCTGTTTTGGCAGAGTTCCGAACTGAAGAACATTTTATTTCCTTTCTAAAGCTGGAATACTTACCTTTTTTGTTAAAGTATCAAACATGTAGAGACCCCTAGTATCCACTGGAGCACCTGTGTGGGACACCCTAAAAATTTAGATTCTGGTGTCCCCCACTAGTGCTCCTGCATTCAGATGTATAAACAGCTGCTGAGTGTCCTCTCCTTACACTGAATCAAGTTTGCATTTCATTCTAGTTACAAACCCATCTAGACAACAAACTTATTTTAATACATATAGGCCTGAACAAATGTAGTTTATTAGTGTATCTGCCAAAAACATCCGATAAGTTATCGAACGAATGATGTTTGCTAGGACTGATTACTGTTCCCATGAACATGAAAGTTGCCCTTTTAAACTGTACAACACTAAAAAAAAAAAAAAGCACATGGAGCAGCATGCAATTAACAATAATAATAGAAACACAGGACAAATACTTTTTAGAAGCAGTTTCCTGATGTTTCTGTACTGATCATGCTCCCTCAATTTGAGGTCTGACCATCCTTTCCTCAATTGATCCTTGGATCGCCATACCCCAAAATACCTGTGCAAACTCTTCACAACTTTAGGCATGACCTTGGCTTTTCTCACATTTGGAAGATGTCCACTGTCTCCACCATCTCTATAAAGGCCATAATTGAGGCTTTCAATCTCCTCCGGGATTGGGAGGTTCGTACGTATGATCTGAGAGCTGTCTTGCAGAGAAAATGGATCTCTTCAATGATAGGGAATTTTTAGGAATAGTCATTGAAATTAAAAGAGAAAGCACTGCGCTATAACAAATAAGTACTGAAAACTTCAAAACAGCTGCCAACACTTCAAACAAACAAAGTTCAGTGAATAAAAAGTAACCAATAGTGTAGCAATGGATGTTTGTAACAAAACCACACATAAACAAATTATGTGGTTACAAAAAACAAAGTATGAATATGCTGAAAATACAACAAAAAACAACTGTGAACACTAAAAATATTAATGACTAAATAGTGAGTCCCAGTAAAAAATCCACATATATTAAGTGGTGTACAAATATTGTGGTGGATATTCCTCACAAGGAAATCAAAAAGATGTTGTAGTATATATTCCTCATACGGAAATCAGGAAATCCACAAATCAGGTGAAACCAAAGAAAACGGCTTGTCTGAAGTGATTTCAAAGAATAGGTGAATTACTCTTACCAGAGAAGGTGGACTCATATGTCATACGACGGTTGAGTCAAGAGCGCTTGGTGTTCACACATGGAACCAAGGGTAGATTGTTGGTGGTCCGAATGGATACTGTGGAGGCTTCAGATGTTAAAAGACTGTGGTGAACGTCTCTCGAAGCGTCTCTCAGAGTGTCAGGATCGGATAGATTGCATTTGGGGTACCGACCCCAAATGTGGAAGGTGGTCCACAAAAAATGTAAAGAAAAAAGAAAGCTCCAAATGGTGCAGGTCAGATGGTAACCATTGGGTTTTATTTAAAAAGTCATAAAAATAAACAAAATTATGACATGTGATCACAAAAAAAAAAATATTAAAAGAAAGAGCAATGTGGGGTGCCAGATGTCATTGATATGTTCAGGGAGCTGCCCTGTCTGTGGCAGGTGAACCACCTGTTTTATAATAATCCAACAAAGAGGCAGGCAGCGCTGGAGAAACTTTTTGAATTTGTGAAGCCGGTGATCCCCACGGCAGACATCAAGTATTTAATGTCCAAAATTGGTGGCATGAGGAGCACTTATAATAGGGATCACAAGAAGGTCCAGGATTCCCTGAGATCAGGAGTAGCAGATGGCATTTATGTACCCAGGCTGTGGTACTATGACAGACTGCATTTTCTGTCAGACCAGAGCGAACCCAGGCCAACACTCTCTAGTCTTCCTTTAATGCTTCCTTCCCCAGCTGAGGCTTCCAATGACCAACCTGGGCCTAACAGGCACAGCATGTGGAGGAGCCCAGCTTGAGCCAGGTATAGCATTCTTCAAAATATTTCTGATTTCAAAATGAATGATGTTAAATATATGTTAGTTTTGATAACTAATTTCTGATTTTACAAAGTGTTTTACATATCAATAGACAGTAGTGGCCACAAATGATTGGGACAAGACTGAAAAATGCTGGGATCAGAATGATAGTCTTTTCTATTTTCTATCTATAACATTCAATTTGTAACAGTCATGAGCTGAAAATTGTGTGTGATTGATGAACCAAAAAAGAAAACTATGTCCCTTTTTCATATACAGGAAAGTCTCAGCCAGGAGTAGGCTGTGGAAAGTGGCAGCCAGGAAGTGGCAAGGCCCAGTAGCCTGCCCGAATCCCAGGTCCCTCCCCTCTGCCTTCCACAAAAAAGTGCCAGAAAGAGGAGTAACCTGGAGGAGGCAACACTTGGTATATATAGACAAAAGGTGTATATAGAAAGGCTAGTGGTCGTGTGCATCCATGAGTTAAAAAGGTACCACATCCCAGTTTAGAAATTTAAAAAAAAAGAAGGGGGAAGATAGATGAAGGGGACTGGAGGGTAACCAACCCCCGGGACTTTCTTAACGGTACCAGATGTGTACAGACAATGAATAAAATCAATAAAGTTTTATTTAATGTACAAAAGACATTTCTCACTTGAGACCAACAATTTTGTCCATATGTATATAAAATAACAAATACAAAAGCTGGTACAGAAGCCTATATAACTCCACAGATTACCACATTTTTGTATATGATTGAGCCTGCATTGTTTCTTTCCTACATGTTTCGCTCTTTTGAGCTTCCTCAGGACAATTGCAGCATACAGCAGTAGGTAGAGAACTGAAAATATACAAAACATGAAACATAAGAAATTCTGTGCATACATAAGACCCCAGGGGGACACATAAAATGTCCTCCCAACAGCCTAACACAGCCAATTAGATAAATATGGTGATAGATCCATTCAAATCAAATTTACTACCCAGAGAAGAATGAATCAACTACCTTTACAGTAATGGAGAAACAGGACATCATTTTGATAAATTAAAGATAACTCGTTGCTTAGTTGATGGGAACAAACGCTCACTTTTGTTAGTGGCATCCCAAATTTGTTGAATAGACAAATAATGATATAATTCTCCAATTCAGAGATTACAATTTCAGTTGCAAACAAAAATCAATATAAATATAAAACAAAATAAATAAAAAAATAAAAATGAAAAACAAAAACATCTTACCCCATATAGTTTGTGAATTTGTATGATTCAATATCGTTATTGTGAATATTGATTGTTGCTTAAGTGAGAAGATTTCTCCTCTTTTACCACCAAAATAAGTGGAATGTGATGAAAACAGCGCTAGGGATCCCCAACATTCTCCATGAGTCTGCAGAGGCACGAGAAGAAATTATATAATATAACTGGGCTATTTGAGTGTGACACTCCTATGGCAATCAAAAATCAGTAGTAAGAACATACCTGGATAGAACCCAGAAATGGCTAAGTTAGAACCAGTTAAATATTGCCAATGCCAATAGGTTAAATGTATCGTCAGATGGAGATTTAACAAAATACGTTATTGAACGCGAGGTACTAGTCTGTGCAGATCTAAAAAACAAAAAGTAGAGGATAGAGACCACATCCTTGTTATTAATGTGTATTTGCCTTAAAGGCATGGATAAAATAATTCTGGTTGGGACCCGACGATCAACCTCTGAGTCTCATCCAGAACTATGCGGTTCCTACCTGTTATAAAGTAAGATGATTGCACTTGAGATGGTTTGGGTACTTAACCGTTGGGGAACAGCCCCACACGTCTTCTCCCGTCGCTTGCCTAATCGGCACTGACGGGGCCGGCTTCTTAACTCGTGCCTCCAGCCCGGCGGCGTCTGACGTCACCGCCGGGCTGCGGGCACACCTGTAGCGAGGACCTCGTGACTGCGCGTACATTTCGTACTGCGCATGCGCGGAGGACGTGGACCATGTCCGTACCGCGCATCGGCCATTTTGGTATCTGGCCAAAGTCAGGGAATTTGTCAGCAGTTGTCTTATCCTGTACCCGCATTTGTATTGAGCATAGCGCTCAATAAAAGCAGGCGACCATGATAGAAGTGGGCATTACGCCCTGGTCTTCTTCCCGGATAGAGCAAAACAGGTTGCAAATATGTACGGGGATGGGAGTGGCCCAATACAATCGCCAATCCCCAAATGATCCCCGGTTTTTAGTGATGGCCAAAAAAAACACAGTTATTTGCAACTAATGGGCAATAGAAGACCTCGCATTAAAGAAACGGGGCAGGTTGACCAAACCCATAACTGGTTTGAATGGGTTATAGGTTAAACCCGCCCCGGGGTGCCCGTACAGACTCTTGAAATGGAGAACATGCAGAGGATCCCACATAGAATGTATAATATTCATCACAGTCCACTAAATATGAAATATGAACCACAAGGTACTCAAAATTCATAAAATATATTTTCACATCCCAGGGGCACAAAAAAAAAAAAAAAAACATTTTTAAATTAATAAAATTTCTCAAATCCTAAATTCTAAAGAAAAGGTTTAAAACTAATCGCATCATTGAGTCCAGGAGATCGAGTGGCTTCCAAATTAAATATCCACCGAGTCTCTCTTGTAAGAGAGTGTGGTTATAATCACCCCCTCTTTCTCCCGGAGGGACGTATTCCAGTGGGAAGAAATGCATGAGGTTATCATTGAACTGGTGATACAAACCAAAATGTCGGCTAATTGGGGTTTCCATCTTTTTCCCACGCACCAGGGACACATGGTCCCTGATGCGGTGGAAGAAGGGACGTTTGGTTTTCCCCACATAGAAAGCATTGCACGGACAGATCATGATATACACTACCCCCACTGATTGACATGTCACAGCAAATTTGGGCCTAAATATATGACCATTGGGTAGACGTATAGATCCTGATGCATGTAAATATCTGCAAAAAACACATTTGTGGCAGGGGGTACATCCTGTTTTTCTCCGTCCCACCGTCAAAGGTGGGGAAAAATGGCTTTATACTAAGGAATCCTTCAGGGATCGTGATCTCCTGTAGGTAATGCCTGGATGTTCCGGGAGATATTTGGCTAGAAGTGGATCCCCCTTCAGGAGATACCAGTATCTCTGGAGGACTCCTCTTATTTGCAAGTGTTGCTCGTTGAATGTGGTAATGAATCTGACATCTCCAGTGGTCCTAGGTGGTCTATGACCATGTATTAGGGAGGCCCCATTCTGTTTCCTAGCTTGCGTATATGCCCTTTTTAAGCTCTTATTGCTGTAGCCCCTTTGACGAAGGCGCAGTCTTAAGTTCCTAGCCTCTAGGGCAAAGTCTTCATGATTACTGCAATTCCGTCTTAGACGGAGATACTGTCCATATGGGATACTCGCTATCAGAGGGGACGGGTGTGAACTGGATGCATGTAGAAGCGAGTTTGCCGCAGGGGTTTTTCGGTGGAGAGTAGACTGGATCCCTCCCCCTAAATCAGTGAAAATTTGCACATCGAGGAAAGTTATCCTAGAAAGACTCTTTTCCATGGTAAATTTTAAATTAAAAGAATTGGTCCCCAACAAGTTCACAAAAATATCTAGGTCTTTCTCACTACCCGTCCAAATAAAGAAAATGTCATCAATGAATCTTCGCCACATTGGAATTGAATCAAAAAATCGCTGCAGATTTTCTTGGCGAAAAATTTGGCGCTCCCAAACCCCAGATACAGGTTGGCATATGAGGGGGCACATTTGGTCCCCATAGCCACCCCCTGCACGTGGAGGTAATGGGAGCGCCCAAACATAAAAATATTATTAGTGAGAATGAAATGTAAAAGATCCAGGATAAATTTGATGTAGTTGGGAGGGATGCGCCCATCCTCCACTATAAAGCCCTCAACTGTCCGGACCCCCAAATCATGGGGGATCGAATTGTACAGGGCCTCTACATCCAAGGTCACTAGCCAGGTCCTCTCTGATAGCGAGATCCCATCTAAAGCCCACAGCAGATCAGAGGTATCATGTAAGTAGGACGTCAAATCCTCAACATAGGGACGGAAGAAATCGTCAACTAAGGCACTTGCGTGCTCAGTCAGGCAACCTCTTCCCGAGACAATGGGACGGCCCGGGGGTTTCAAAGGATGCTTATGCACCTTGGGAAGAGCATACATTGTTGGCGTTTTGGGATTGGAAACATGTAGGTACTCCCAAGTCTTTTTCGTAATGGTTCCCTGTCTATAACTAGATTCGATAAGTTTACCAAATTGGGCATTGATATGACCAATATGGCTCGCTGGAATTTTTCGATACCATTGTTTGTTTTGCAAGAGATCTAAAACCATGCTCTCATATTGAGTGACATCCATTATTACAAGGTTGCCCCCTTATCTGCTGGTTTAATAACAATGTCTGTTTTGGCTTTTAACATGAATAGGGCCTCCTTTTGTTGTTCCGTTAGGTTTGATTGTTTTGATCCCACCCATTTGGTTTTAGTTATTTCTTTAGTAACCTGTTGCACAAATGCCCATATATTGGGATTGTTTTGCAACGTGGGAAATTTTTGGGATCGTGGTTTGTATTCTTTCACTATGTATGAAGAGTAACGATCCTGAATGGCATCTGCATGTCTCAGATCAGATTCCTGGTCTGCAGCCAATATAGACGCCTCTTCGAGATCAATAGAATCAATTCCTCCCTCATCCCATAGTTCTATTAGGTCTTCCATGGCCCTAATCTCAGAGAGGCTAAGGCCATCCAATGATGTATTGGTTTGTTGTGCACTGGGTTTAGAATTTGATGATTTATCAAAGATCGCTTTGAACATAAGCTTACGAGCAGATACGTGTCTTTCACCAATTCAAAAGTATCAATAGGTTGTGTGGGACAGAAAGAGAGGCCCAGTCTTAATATAGAGATTTGGGCCTCTGTGAGTGAACTCGAAGAGAGATTAATTATTTCAAAGGGATTTTGTTGTGTCTCGGATGACTCGTGGTCTGGTCTACCAATTTGGGAACCGGTTGGCTGAAAATAGGGGCTGTGCGAAAACCCGACTCAGTGGTGCCCATGGCCTGCCCCCCATCTGTTTGGGGCGAAGCCATGGGCACCTGTGAGTCAGGCACCGAATTGTGATGTGAAGGTGGCAAACTGTTAGATTTTGTCGCAGAAGCTGCTTTAGCTGCTGAGGCTCCAGTGTGAATGGAGGTGTTTGATGTGTGGGAAGTTAATTTACTTTTTGAAGTCCCTTCATTCTCATTGATACGTTTCGTGTGACGTGTTTTCTTACCCGACATTGTGATCGCTGTGACCTGTGAAGATGAAAGAGAGGAGGAAAAAGCAGAAGAATTAGAAGACATTTCCGAATCTGTTTGCTCTAAAGTACCAGTTCTCGTTTTGCCTTGTTTAGTCATGAATCTAGTTTTGTTATTTCGATTGGGGGTCCAATTATATGCCTGGTTGTTATCATAGGCTAGTTTGTCTCGCATGTATTTTTTCTCTTTATTTTGTATCAGTGTAGCTACATATTGTTCTAAATTCGATTTTAAATTCATTTCTCGATCTGAGAAAGATTCATGCGAGACCACCTTGGCATTTTCATCATAGAGTTTTTGAATTTCATTATCAGCAATGTTCAACTCATTCGTATAATGAGAACATAGTATCTGCATTATTGTAGTAGAACATTGCTGGAGATTAGCTTCCCATTGGAGTTTGAAAGTAGATTCTATTTTATAAATGGTGGGAAAAATTTGTATTCTCAAACCCCAAGGGGACATTTCATCCTCTATATATTTAAGAAAGTATTGTCTGTTCCAATAGATACGTGATTTTTTCTCCAACATTCGTTGGAGTCTTAAACAAAACCGATCCATGGTTAGCCCACCTGTTGCCAGGCCTTGGGAATGGTGAAAAGTGTCCATGAGCCCATCAAACTCACTACCACAGAATTTAGCCATGATGGAAAAAAAAAAAAAAAACACAACTAGCAACTAGAATTGTAGCATCAACAACTACTATTGGTTAGAATTTACTAAAAACTATTTAATTCACATTAAACAAGAAATTGAGACCTCAACTAGCCTTTTCTATAATTATGGTGACTGGGCGAATAACACCCTGGTTAAGTTATAGACAAAAGGTGTATATAGAAAGGCTAGTGGTCGTGTGCATCCATGAGTTAAAAAGGTACCACATCCCAGTTTAGAAATTTAAAAAAAAGAAGGGGGAAGATAGATGAAGGGGACTGGAAGGTAACCAATCCCCGGTACTTTCTTAACGGTACCAGATGTGTACAGACAATGAATAAAATCAATAAAGTTTTATTTAATGTACAAAAGACATTTCTCACATGAGACCAACAATTTTGTCCATATGTATATAAAATGACAAATACAAAAGCTGGTACAGAAGCCTATATAACTATAACTTGGCATTGGCAATATTTAACTGGTTCGAACTTAGCCATTTCTGGGTTCTATCCAGGTATGTTCTTACTACTGATTTTTAATTGCCATAGGAGTGTCACACTCAAATGGCCCAGTTATATTATATAATTTCTTCTCGTGCCTCTGCAGACTCATGGAGAATGTTGGGGATCCCTAGCGCTGTTTTCATCACATTCCACTTATTTTGGTGGTAAAAGAGGAGAAATCTTCTCGCTTAAGCAACAATCAATATTCACAATAACGATATTGAATCATACAAATTCACAAACTATATGGGGTAAGATGTTTTTGTTTTTCATTTTTATTTTTTTATTTATTTTGTTTTATATTTATATTGATTTTTGTTTGCAACTGAAATTGTAATCTCCGAATTGGAGAATTATATCATTATTTGTCTATTCAACAAATTTGGGATGCCACTAACAAAAGTGAGCGTTTGTTCCCATCAACTAAGCAACGAGTTATCTTTAATTTATCAAAATGATGTCCTGTTTCTCCATTACTGTAAAGGTAGTTGATTCATTCTTCTCTGGGTAGTAAATTTGATTTGAATGGATCTATCACCATATTTATCTAATTGGCTGTGTTAGGCTGTTGGGAGGACATTTTATGTGTCCCCCTGGGGTCTTATGTATGCACAGAATTTCTTATGTTTCATGTTTTGTATATTTTCAGTTCTCTACCTACTGCTGTATGCTGCAATTGGAGGAAGTTCAAAAGAGCGAAACATGTAGGAAAGAAACAATGCAGGCTCAATCATATACAAAAATGTGGTAATCTGTGGAGTTATATAGGCTTCTGTACCAGATTTTGTATTTGTCATTTTATATACATATGGACAAAATTGTTGGTCTCATGTGAGAAATGTCTTTTGTACATTAAATAAAACTTTATTGATTTTATTCATTGTCTGTACACATCTGGTACCGTTAAGAAAGTCCCGGGGGTTGGTTACCCTCCAGTCCCCTTCATCTATCTTCCCCCTTCTTTTTTTTTAAACACTTGGTATATGTCTGAAGGCTACTGCGGCCCTCAGAAACTCCCCCAGTCTTCTAGTGGACTATACCTACATGACAGCCTGCAAAATGCTGGAAATGGAGGAGGGCCAACACCTCTTATGTGAGGAAGTGATCTTGCAAGCCCTAAATAAGGGGTTGAGGGGCAAACTCACAAGCCAAAGCCACGTTTCTGAGTTGAACCATGGTCCTCCTCCTCCTCCACCTCCTGCCAAAACTCCAACACCAGAGCCACAGCCTGGAAGGAAGCGTGTAAGGAAGACCAGAGAGTGATGGCCTGGGTTCAGTCTGGTCTGACAAAAGATACAGTCTGTTGTATGACCACAGCCTGGGGACAGATATGTCATCTGCTGATGTTCCTGATCTCTTGTAGTCCTGGACCGGATTGTGCTCACTATTATATGGACTCCTCAGGCCACCAATTTTGGCTGGCAAATAGTTGATGTGTGCCCTGGGGTACAAAGGCTTTGCTTATTTCAGCAGTTTGTCCAGCATTGCCTTTCTCTTTATTTTGTTATGACCCAGAATAAATGGCTATTTATTTTTCTGATATACTTGCCTATGTGTTTTACTTCAACAATGACAGTTTGTGAGTAGGCAGGTACATTTCCTAGATACAATTTCAAAGGCACACCAACACCAAACAAACTCCTTGAGGTAAAAAAAATTCAAGATAATAATGGTGTTGTGGTAACTTGACGCACAAAACGAGAAATAATATTATGAAGAGCCCTAGAAAATAAATAAATAAATGTTGAACTTGATAAAAAAAAAAAAAACAACAATTATAAACATTATTATGGAGATCTGACAAAAAACAAAATTAATATTATTCATGATATCACGAGAAATAATAAAGGAATCATTTTGTAAAAAAGTCTGTGTGAATATGAGCAACAAAACAACTTCATTCTTCTAGCATTCTAAAGAAGAGAAGCGCTGCATTAAACTATTAAAAAAATTGCAGCGTGACAAATGTGCTATCTCCATTAAGAATAGTAGTTTTACCAAACCGAGCGCTTCCGTCTCGTAATTTATTCTGAGCATGTATGGCACTTTGTGCGTCGGAATTGTGTACACACGATCGGAATTTACGCAAACAGATTTTGTTATCAGAAAATTTGAGAACCAGATCTCAAATTTTGTGCGACGGAAATTCCGAAGGAAACTGTCCGATGGAGCTTACACATGGTCGGAGTTTTTGACAAAAGGCTCCCATCGAACCTTTTCAGTCGGAAAATCCGACTGTATGTACGGGGCATAACAGGAGTGAATTTCCCTTCCTAGGGGTAGATTTCCTCTCACTTTCTGTTGTCTCCCTTTGATTGTAAGTAGAAGTCGTTTGTAAGTCAGATGTTTGTAACTAGGGGATCGCCTGTCATTTTAAAGGGTTGTCTAGTTGTCTGCAGCCAATTCCATCCACCCCATCAGCAGAAAGAACTTTCTGACAAAGGGGATAAATGTCATCTGTAAGAGGCTGTTCACACTAGAATGCAATGTGGGAAGGCCACATTCCCATGATTCTTCCTGCACCACATTCTAATCATGCTGCCCTTTCGATCTGCTGTGGTGGTCAGTGCAAATTTAAGGACACCCCCAATGCAGTTCACAAACGCAGTGCATTTGCCTGCATTGAATTGCATGGTACACATGTTTTTAAAAAATAGTGCATGCCCTACTTATGGTGCAGAGTGATTTTAGCCCATTCAAAATTAGTAGGGCTAAAGTCGCACTGCACAGAATGGCATGTAAATCATAGAGGAACCACACAAGCCATTCCTAGTGTGAATAGGCCCTTACAATCATACTGTTTGCTGTAAACCAAGTCAAATAACTTAATAAAGGGGTAGTGTACCCATAACTCATCCACATCGGACAAATCAAATGTGTGAAAACTGCTGTTTTTGCTAATTCAGAAATCACTATCTATGAACAAAATCATATTTTCATATTCCTCATCTTCTGGAATGTGTTCTGTAGTTCAAAAAGAAATTTGGGAACAATGCCAATTATATTTCTACTTTCAATAATTTTTTTATTTAACAGAAGTGCATGAAATTACACAAAAAGAAGGTTACAGTCGCAAAATATCTATACCATTACAATGTGTTATAACAATGCGATGGAATGTTTAGATATAATAAGTGAGACATAATGCATGACTTCTAAAATATATAATCCATCTAGTAAAACAGAGAAAGAAAAAGGAGGACGGCACCTTGCACCTGGTACCCCAATTGGGAACACACTGTACACAGGAGCAAGGGAGTACTCCCATGGTAAGGGTAATAAAGAATTCAAACTCTATTGCATTGTCAATATATTCAAAATAAACTAAGAGGAATGCAAAGTATCGTAATGTTGTGTAACAAGAAACAGTAACCGTAAATCTGAAGGAAGATAATGGGGAAAAGAAGTCCATAATAAACGAACTAATAGCGATCTGCTAATTATTATGTAGGTGAAGTATATAGGAAGGGGGGAAGGGGTGAGGATAGGTGAGAAGAGAGAGAGGAGAAAGAGGGAAAAGAAAAAAAAAAAAAAAAAGGGGGGGGGGAATGAAAGGTGGAATAGGTACATGCAGACATGTGAGAAATTCTTCTCATATTGGGTGATATAAATGTTCAAGGAGGCCCGGACATGAAGGATTTGTACCAGTCTAACCAGGGATTCCAGCGAGTGATGGATTTAGACAATAGACCTTCCGAAGAGGCATACACACGTTCGTATACGCCATGTAAATGTGTTGTTCTAATAACTTCAGAACGAGAGGGCGAGTTGGGAGATTTCCAGTTACGTGTAATGGTCAGCCGTGCTGCTAGGCACAAATGTGTGACAATATATTGAATATTGTGAGGATAGGTGTCAATTCCAATATTTAAGAGCGCCAGTGCTGGGTTAGGCGGGGAGACAATGTGAGTGAGAGATGAAATGATGACAAATATGTCTGTCCAGAACTGGGTTATTTTTGGGCAAGACCAAAAAGTGTGATAAAGGTTGCCAGGGAGACCACATAGTCTCCAACAGGTAGGGTCAGTCGATGGACTATATTTGTGAATCTGCAGTGGAGTGATATACCATCTAAGGTTTATCTTGTATGTGAGGTCCCATAGGTTTGCCGATTTTGTAGCCAGAAATATGGCCCTTAAGGCAGTTTGCCATTGTTGTGAGGAAAATGAGGAACCCAGTTCAGTTTCCCACTTTAGTAAGGGGGGTAATTTCTCAAAAGTATCCTTGCCATCTAATAATGCATAGAAAAGGGATATCCCCTTGATGGACGGTGAGGCATTAGAGAAATATGTCCATGCCACTTTGGGGATGTTGCGACGGAGGGAAGGTGATTGAACTAGACAATGTGATATTCTGATATAAGTATAGTATTCTTTGGGTGGGAGCGAGTATTTAGTTTGTAGGGAAGTAAAGGATTGTAGGAAGTCATTATCATAGAGATCAGCGATATAGGAAATACCTTTGTGTTTCCAAGGGGAGAGTTGAATGTCTTGGGTCAGAAGATAAAGAGTTTCAATGGGGAGTGGAATTGTATATGTGGGAGCTGAAGCAGGAAAGTGCGTAATGAAATATGAAAATGCTGCTAGTGACGCTTTTATGGTTGGAGATAAGGAATGGTTGGATGATTTAGAATCAGGTCTAGAGATAAGCCAGTTATGTAAATTATTTCCTGGCACCTGAAAGGCTTCCATGGCACACCAGTGGATACTAGAATCTGGAGTGAACCAGGCTTTGAGTTGGGCCAGGATAGCTGCAAAATAATAGTCTTTAACTACGATGTATCCTAAACCACCTATCTTTCTGTGTTTCATAAGTGTGCGCTGTGATATTCTAGATTTTTTTCCTAGCCATGTAAAGTTATGAATTATCGACTGAGTTTGCCTGAAGAAGGAAGTAGGTATTGGGATGGGTAACGCTCTGAACAAGTATAGTAACTGAGGGAGCTTGAGCATTTTGAATGCCGCAAGTCTGCCAGAGGTGGACAGTGTGAGTTTGGAGATATTTGTTAAGTCAGATGAAAGTGTGGCAAGGAATGGAGGGAAGTTTGCTTTGTACAAATCTTTGGTGGAGCTCGTCAGATTAATGCCTAGATACGTGATAGAGTTTGTGGACCATGCATAAGGGTACTGGACGCTCAAGTGTTGTCGTTGTTCGGGGGATATTGCTAAGGGTAGTATGTAAGATTTGGTCGCATTAACCCTATAGTAAGACACAAAGCTAAATTCATCCAATAAGGTTTGTACCGAAGCCAGGGAAGAGATAGGATTGGTTAATGAAAAGATTACATCGTCGGCAAAGAGACTAATCTTGTGTTCACAAACGCCAAAGGGAATACCTGAGATGTTAGTATGGGATCTAACTTTAGCAGCAAGAGGTTCTATTATTAGGTCGAAAATTAAGGGGGAGAGGGGGCAACCTTGGCGAGTGCCATTGGATATTTTAAAATCAGTAGATAACATGGAGGAGCAATACACTTGCGCTGATGGAGAGGAATATAGGGCCAGGATTGCCATTAGGATATGACCCTGAAATCCAAATTTTTCTAATGTTTGCTGGAGATACTGCCAGTGAACCCTATCGAATGCCTTCTCCGCATCCAAGGAGAGAAGCAGAGAAGGCATCCGATGGGTCGCTGTGTGATGGATGATATTTATCATACGACGGGTCGCATCAGATGTTTGACGCCCTTTGATAAAACCAGATTGGTCAGGGTGGATCAATAATGGCATTAAATCATTAAGCCGATTAGCTAATACTTTGGCATACAGTTTCACATCGTGGTTGAGCAAGGAGATAGGTCTGTAATTTTGGGTTAAAGTGGGTTCTTTCCCTGGCTTCGGTATAGTGACGATCAATGCTTTTAACATTTCCTGGGGGAAAGAGGCAGAGGAGGCAGCGGAATTAAACAATGGGGTAATGTATTTGGTGAGGAGATAGTCATATTTTTTATAGTATTCTCCTACAAAGCCATCAGGACCTGGGGCTTTGTTGGGAGGTAATGATTGGATGGCCTTTTTAATTTCTGTCTCTGTGAAAGGTGCATTAAGGTCATCTAATTGTAGGGGGGTTAGACTAGGCAGATCAATGGAGTCTAAAAATGCTTTAATTTGCGTTGACGAGGGTTTGGGTTGAGTCGGATCGTCTTTGAGATTGTAGAGTGAGCTGTAGTATGCACTGAAGGCATTGGCAATATCTTGCGGATTAGTCAATTTAGAATTAGTGTGGGGATGATAGATGTAGGGTGGTTGGGTTTTGGCGGTATAACCTTTGATCCTATGAGATAGAAATTTACCGGGTTTATTATTCTCAGCGTAGAATTTCATTTTAAATCGCTTTTGGAATTTGTCGTGAGTTTCTAGGATCAGGGCCCTAAGGTCCAGTCTGAGGGCAATGAGTCGTGATTTCAATGCTGGCGTAGAATTTTGTTTATTGAGTAGATCAGTGGATTGTATTTCTGCTAATATTTTGTTCATTCGCTGCCTCCTCTGTCTCCTATCTTGAGCACCTAATTGTATAAAGATTCCGCGCATAAAAGCTTTATGCGCGGACCATAAAACAACCGGATCCTCAACTGAGTTCTCATTACATTCAAAAAAAGAGTTTAGATTGTCCGTTAGAGTTTGGTTGTACAATGGAGATTGCAGGATCGAGGTATTTAACCTCCAAAGGTAGGTCGAAGCAGTTCTGTTAGTGTCTTCTATAGTAATGCTTACGGGGGAATGATCAGACCAAGAAGTCATATGAATAGTAGAAGTAGATATTTTTTGCAGGGTCCATTGGTCTGTAAGAAAAAGGTCAATGCGAGAATAAGTATTTTTTTTTTATAAATTCTTTATTTTTTCATCTTTTCTTTCCATAGATTTCACATTACATTTCGTTTTACATCTACAACTTCTTTAACAGCTATAACAGTCTTATAATATTTCAATCCATACCTCAATTCCATGTCATCCTCCCCCCTCCCTCACTCTTCCCTCCCAGAAAAATAAATAAATAAATATACAAACAAGAGAAAAAAAAAAAAAAAAAAAGTTTGAATTTTCACTATAATCCCCCCCCTCACTCCCCCCCCCCCCCACCACCACCACCCGCCTGCTCTATCATATTTCGAAATGTTTTACATCATACTTTCTCTATAATTTAGATATGGAGCCCAGATCTTCTGATATTTCTCATCTTGATCTCTCATTGTCATTGTTAAATTTTCCATTTGTTGGATTTCTGCAATTCTCTGAAACCACTGTGCTCTAGCTGGAGGGTTGCTTTTTTTCCACAGAACCGGGATACATGCCCTTGCTGCTATCAATAAATGTCTCAGCAAAGAATTTTTGAATCTTTCTATTGCCATTGGGATGTCCAGCAGCAGAAAAGTTGCCGGTTTATCTCCCAGGTCAATTCCTGTAATCCTTACAATAGTATCGGCTACCATCTCCCAGAACACTCTAATTTTTGGACATTCCCAAAATATATGTAATAATGTTCCTTCTGCTCCATGACATCTCCAACATGTCTCTGATATCTGGGGGTAAATTTGATGTAACACTTTTGGTGTTCTATACCACCTAGTAAGGATCTTGTATCCCCCTTCTTGATATCTGCTTGCCATCGAGGCCTTTTGATTAAACCACAGCATCTTATCCTTTTGTTCTGGGGAAAAAGTAGTCCCTAAATCTCTTTCCCAAGCCTGTAAAAAGGGCAAATCTTGTGAAGTCTCCTGTTCTATTAACATACTATAAAAATAAGACATCAGATGTCTCAGTTCCTCTCCTTTCAAACAGATCTCTTCAAACTCAGTCAATGCCCTTATTTCTACGTATACCTTTGATTTAGATCTAATAAAGGCTTCTAATTGCCTCATTCTGAAAGGGTCTAATCCTAATGTCATTCCTTTTTCAATATCTTTTTTAGTCATTAACCGGTTGCCTACCGAGAAATGACAAATTCTACTCATACCTCTATCTTGTATTGTTTTAAACTTTGGATCTGTCATTCCCGGTAGAAATGCTGGGGTACCAAGGATAGGAAGGAGCGGACTGGGAATTCTTGAAATAGATGTTTTCCTGAATACTCTTTTAGTTATTCGTAATGTCTCCCCTAGTATTGGATGTTTTCTCAATCCCATTGGTATTTCTGTATCTGGAATCCACACTAATCCTTCCAATGGGATATCTGTCGCTGCTTGTTCTGTCTGTATCCATGGTTTTTCGTTTTTAAGCCTACACCATTCCACTACTCTAGTTAAGTGTGAGGCCTCCTGGTATTTTATTGGATCTGGAAGTCCTATCCCTCCTTTTCCTTTGGGGAGTACTAAAATATCTCGGCGTACTCTTGCTGGTTTCCCAGCCCAGATGAACTTCATAAATCTTGATCTAAGATCCTTAAACAAACTTGAAGGGATCTTAATTGGTATAGTTTGAATTATGTATAACAGTCTGGGCATCACATTCATCTTAATAATATTGGTTCTCCCGAACCATGTAAAAATCTCTTTGTCCCATTTTTGAAGATCACTTTTGATCTGTCTTACCAGTGGGATATAGTTAAGTTCAAACAGTTCATTTAGATTTTTTGACATTTTTGTTCCTAAGTAACTTATATATGAATTCGTCCATCTAAAATCAAATTGCGTGGACACTGCTTGCAACTGAGGCGAATCCATCTCTACTCCCATTGCCTCCGATTTTCCATAGTTTATTCTAAAGTTGGATATTTTCCCATATTCTCGTAGCTCCATTAGTAAAGATGGGAGAGATGTAATTGGGGACGTTACAAAAAAGATCAAATCATCTGCATAAGCTGCCAACTTCTGATCCTCATTTTTTATTTTTACCCCCCTGATATCCACATTGGCACGTATTTTCCTTAAAAAAGGTTCTATTGTCAAAATGAATATCAGGGGTGAGAGGGGACATCCCTGGCGTGTTCCATTTAAAATGGAGAATGGCTCTGATAATCTGTCATTCACTTTCACCCTAGCACTTGGTTTTGAATATAAGTTTAGGATCCATCTCAGCATCCCCTCCCCCAGGCCTATATGTTGTAGTACTGCTTTTAAGAATATCCAATCCACCCGATCAAACGCTTTTTCTGCATCCGCAGATACTATCACCATTGACTTATGCAATTTTTGTACCAGGTAAATTGTGTTCACCACTCGTTGCGTATTTTCTCTTCCTTCTCTCCCTGGGACGAATCCCACTTGATCTGGGTGTATTAGTTCCGGTATCAAATTTATCAATCTCATGGCTAATATTTTTGTGAACAATTTAAGGTCCACATTCAACAACGAAATAGGTCGGTAGCTGGGACACTGAGAGGGATCCTTTCCTTCTTTCGGTATTACTGTTATATGCGCCAGTAACGTTTCTGTTGGAATTTGCTTCCCTTCCCGTATTGAATTATAAGCTTCCACGAATCTCGGAGCCAGTTTCTCCGCGAACATTCTATAATATGACAAAGTAAATCCATCTGGACCTGGTGATTTACCTAATTTCAATATTTTTAATGCTTTTGCAACTTCCTCTAGAGTGATTGGTACATCTATTTCTCTGGCCATTTCCTCTGTTATTTTTGGCATTTCTGTCCTTTCAATATATTCTCTAGCGATCTCTCCTTTTTTTAACTCCTCTGCCAACGTAGGCTTCTTTTCCAACTGATATAGCTTCTCATAGTATTCTTTGAATACCTGAGCAATTTTCTCCGATGTATTAACCATTTCATCTCTCTGTGTCTTAATTTGTGTAATTGAATTCCTAGTTATGCTTTCTCTGAGGGCGTTTGCCAACAGTCTCCCTGGTTTATTCCCAAATTCATAGAATCTCCGTTTCCCTCGAGTTAGCTTTGCTTTCGCTTTATCTATTAATTGGAGATTTAATTTTTCACGCAGACCCTCTAATTTCTGTTCTACTAATTGTGCTTGTGATTTTTTATGTACTGTTTCTAGTTCCCTAATCTCTTTAAGCAAGTTATCAATCGTTTCATTCATTCTGCGTTTTCTATGTGCTCCCATGGATATAAATATTCCTCTCATGACACATTTATGTGCTTCCCATATACAAAAAGGTGTTGTTTCTCCTACTTTATTTGTTGCAAAAAAAACATCCAGTTCTTGTTCTAATTTTACCTTATATTCACTATCCTTTAGTAATGTTTCATTTAACTTCCATTGCCATTCCCTTGGTTCAGCTTCCCCTAATTCAATCACACAACTCGTCGGGGCGTGGTCTGATAGTGTAAATAGGCCAATTGAGGCTTCCACTAGGGATGTAATCACATTCTGGGAGATTAAAATATAGTCAATTCTAGAGTAAGATTTATATTTTGCCGAGAAAAAAGTATAATCTCTGCTCTGTGTGTGAACAGCCCTCCAGCTGTCGATCAGCTGCAGTTCTTGCATCATTCTCTTTACTTTCCTTAATTTGACATAAGATAGATGAGACGAGCCTTTTGATGTGTCTTTTATTGGATCCAAAGCCATATTTAGGTCGCCTCCTAACACTAGTATTCCCTCTTTATGTTGTTGAATAATCTGTAAATAGATTTCTAGAGAGGTTACTTGGTTTTCATTTGGCAGATATATATTTACCAATGTCACTTTTTGGCAGCCCAATGTACTTTTTACTATCAGGAGGCGACCTTCCTCATCCATGTATACCCCTTGTTCCTTCCATGGTGTCTGTCTTGCTATTAAAATAGATACCCCACAGGATTTCGAGTTCTGTGAGGTGCTATGATATACCCAGGGGAAATAGTGACCTTTACTCCAAGGGATCCTATCCTTTTTAAAATGAGTTTCCTGTAAGAAGACTATTTGAGATTTAAATCTTTTCAACTCCATTATTAATCGTGTACGTTTCTCTGGGGTGTTTAGTCCCTTAACATTGTATGATGTGAAACTTATTTTAGTCATTTTTATTGTCAGTTCGGGGGGGGGGGGGGGGAGGGAAAAAGAGAGGAGACGAAAAATAAATAAATATATAAAAATAAAACCCAATCCACGCCCCAAAACTACCCCTTCTTTCAGATAAATGAGAGACAGATACTATATCCGGAGCTGTCCCCCAAGAATAAAAAAAAAAAAAAAAAAAAAAAACCCAACGCCTCCGACTTTTCCTCCACCTGGAGGAGAGGCGTTTAATATGGGGGTGTTAGTGAGCAAAAGAGGAGCAAGTGAACCGCGCCCACAACCAGCGTTCTCCACACTAACAATAATTATTTTTCTACCACATTCATCTTTTTCTTGTTAACATAGACATGATCTTTATCATTATCTTTACTTAATCCTTTACTTTTCACATATTATCTCTATTCTTCCCCTTTATTTCTTTTCCCTTTCTCTTTCTCTTTCCCATCTTCTCTCCCTTCTCTCCCTCCTCCCCCTCATCATTTCTACTGCTACCCCTCTCTTCTTTTCCTTAAGTAAATTACTCTCCCCTCAACCCCCCCCCCCCCCCCCCCCCCCCGCTATCAACAGGAAAGGGAGGGCAGGAGGGGAAGATGTGCGGGGGACACAAAAAAACAAAAAACAAAACACAATCTCCCCCTCCCCTCCCCTTCCCCCTCCAAAACCGAGTAAACCTTCACCCCCCCTCTCTATTCACTCTACTTCCCCACCCCACCTCTCCCCCCTAAGGGAGTCCTATTAAATCAATCCACATTTTGTGTCATTTGTGTCATATCCATGCAATCAAAAAAAAAAAAAAAAAAAAAAAAAAAAAAAAAAAAAAAAGAGAATAAGTATTGTGGCAGGGGGAAAAGAAAGTGAAATCCTTTTCTTCTGCATGTGTGCATCTCCAGACATCATAGAGGCCTAGTTCATGAAGTAGAGAATTCAATTCTGGTCGCCCTCTTTTGGAGAGAGAAGTAGAGTCTATTTGCGGATCAGGGGTACAATTAAAGTCGCCACACCATATAGTTGCACCTTGTTGCATTGAATGAACTTTTTTATTCAGTTTCCGAAGAAATCGAATTTGGTGAGTGTTTGGGACATAGACGTTGACGATGGTGTAGGGTGCGTCATTAATATGACAGTTCAAGATTAAGAAGCGGCCTCCAGGGTCAGAAAGGCATTGATCCTGTTGAAAGGTTAGCGAGTTGTTAATAGCGATTAGAACACCCTTCTTCTTTTGAGGTGCATTAGCGGTGTATATATTACTAAAGTTTCTATTGGTGCAAGAAGGAGGGTTACTAGATAAAAAGTGTGTTTCTTGCGCGCAGATTATATCGCATTTAGATTGTTTAGCCAAGGCCCAGAGAGAGGATCTTTTCGCAGGATGATTTAATCCTTTGGTGTTAATCGTGACAATTTTGATAGTCATAGTGCGTATTGAGGTGTAATAAAGATGAATGAGGGTACCTTATAGATACTTAGCAGGACGGATGCCAACCGGTTTCCGTACGGTTAGAGGAGATGCGAGGAAGGTGATGTAGTGTGTAGAGAGGTCTTCAAAAGGATGTGTGCTGAGTCAATAAGAGGTGAAGACAGCAGGGTCTGGTAGAGAAGATTAGCGCAGCTTCGGAGTACCTGTAGAGAGAGAAGAAAAACAAAAACAAAAAAGGGGAGGAGGGGGGAGGGGGATAAAGCACTGGTCACAAAAGGAAGCTGTACTGATGGGGGGTTTAGGCCCAAGGGTTGATTGATGAGGGAAGGTTGCTTCCAGGTTAGAAGTATATGCCAATAAGATGGCTGGTTAGAGCAAGAAAAAAGAAAAAACAAAACAAATATACAACAAAAAATAGAAACCAGCACTAACAGTGCTCAGGGCAGAGACACAACACAACTGTGTCTAGGAGCCCTAGGTGGGGGTAAAAGTCTAGTGAAACCGAGCGTGATCAGGGATCACAACCACAGAACATAGCCCTATAGACGGACCTCAGCCATTCAGGTAGATGGAATGTGACCATAGTCCCTCTGAGGTAAGGGATGAGGCGACATGGTTCCCGAGTTGCTTTGATCCATAGGCATCATGTCATTGTTGGAAGGAATAACATTCCAGATTTTCAGCATCCGTAAACCCTGTTGTACTGAGGTTACGATATGTTTGGTACCTGCGTGGGTGATGGAGAGTTTGGCAGGTGCAATCCACTGATACTGGATTTGGTTGTTTCGCAGAGTTTTAGTGATGTTGTTAAGTTGCCTGCGTTTACTCAGGGTATGTTGGGATAAATCAGCAAATATCTGTAGTTGAGCATATGGATCAGGGAGTGCTGGTAGCGCTCTCACTTTTTGCATAAACTGTTCTTTAATGTGAAAAAAGTGTACCCTGAGAATAACATCTCTGGGTACAGAGTCCGGCAGAAACGCAGGTTTTGGCAGTCTATGTATCCGATCAATAAGCAATTCCATGTTTTTTGCTTCAGGCAGTAGTGCTTTAAGCAGGCCTTTAGCAAAGGCAGGCAGATCAGGATTTTGAATGGACTCGGGCACTCCTCTGATCTTGAAATTATTGCGCCTGGCTCTGTCCTCTAAATTTGCTAATTTGTCAGTCAGCCATTTAGTTTCCTGTGTCTGTGCCTCATGCGAATCAATTAAATCATTAATGGTGGCAGTCATAGTATCCATGTTAGATTCCAAGTGAGTGACCCTGTTATCTATTAGGCCCAATTTGTTATCAAATCCTTGCATAAATGAGAGCATATCTGATTGTAGAGAGCTACGGAGTGAAATAAGCATCTCCTTTAGAGTGGTATCAATAACAGTTTGTCCCATGGTGGGGAAAGAGGCAATGGCATCTGGCTGAGGGCCTAGTGCAGGTGTATGAGAGGAGAGCTCTCTTAAATTACAGCCATCGCCATCTATCCCTGAGGCATCCAGCCTCATTTTGCTTTTGACCGGGCTTTGGGTAGTAGGAGTCCCAGGGGGGGAGCGGAGTGAATCGCCACCCTGCGAAGCGCTTACCACATTGTTAGGTGAGTCTTTGACTGCAGTGTTTCCGTGCGAGGAGGATACGGCTGCTGCGTATGAGAGGCTTCCTGACGGAGCGGCGCCATCTTGGCTTATGTACCGGCTGGTACATAAAAGCCGTCAATTTGCGGGGCGGTCTGGAATCTTTTCGCTTCAGCGACATTCTCCCGTGATAGAACGGGAGATTAGGACGGTCACCGTGCGTTCGGAATAGGCTGAGGTTAGCTGGAAGTCGCTCAATGCCGCTATGTATGTGGAGAGCTCAGTTCTCAGGCGGCCATTCCAGTCACGCGCCGGCCGCCAATTACATTTCTGACAGGATCAACAGTTTTTTTTTTTTTTGCACTTGTTAAAAAAAAAAATGTTTATTTTTTTTTATTCCCCTTTCAGCAGATTGTAGGTGTAATGCTCTTGCAGACTCTGTGTAGCTGTCTGCTCATACCTCAGAAGCAGGCAGTTACTGAATGCCAAGAAGCTCAATGAACTACCAAGAGCACTCATCAAGCCCTGGTAGTTCATGGAGAACTACAAGCTGTTAGCTGTAAAGGCTAATGGTACCTGTACTATCTATGAAAGTAACATGATGGATAGACTAAATGAATCAATAAGCTGATTAAGCCTTGATTAACTGGTAACCAATTAAAACATTGGGGCAAAGTATAAGGTGAGTAGCGATGATCCACACACCAAATGTGTCTACTTAATTAATGAATAATGTGTAAATTATCTACTAAAATAAATGCATATGCTAGTGCAAACATTTATCATAAAGTGCTGTGCCAAATAATAAGAATTTCTATGTATACTATGTACAAACAAAATCAAAAGTGCTTAGTGCAAATCAAAGTGCAGTATAGAAAACAACATGCAATGCTATGTCAAGCAGGTCCAAACATCCATAGAATATATATAAAGTGCTATAATCCAATCATGAGATCTTCAAAAACTGGAGCAAAAGAAATAATGGCAAAAAAAGTTTTTGGAAAAAATAAAAAATTAACTCAAAGACCCCATTCTTTCAATCGTGTATGGTATCCAAAAAGCAGGTCCAGCCGCGGAATGGAGAGGACGTGTGGAAGCTGAACTCCAGGACGGTGACAGCAATCCACCGCCATCCTGAGCTGATTCACATGGGAGAAGTGCCATCCTCCCAGGGCCAGCATCCACGGGCACTAGGCTACCCTCTGCCGTGTTGCCTGTTAGCTGAGGACATCTGTAACGGGCCGGAGACTCCCCTCAGCTAAGAGAGATAGCGGGCGCCATCTTGGGGCCTACAGGCGCGCCGATCACCATCGCAGCCCGCCGCTACAATCACGGGGCCGCAGGGGACCGCCATCTGAGGACGCTAACCTCCACACAGCCACAGCCCAAATGGCGTAGAGGACCACCGCTGGACGGACCTCTTGAACGGCCCCACCGAGGACAGTCCGCATCCTAGGCCTATAGCTCTGGCCTACAGAACATGCAAGACGCAGTGAGTAATTGGGACACTACCCCCCCACTCATAACTCATCTTTGACAACCGGACACATATATAGGAGCACATATTAAGGGGACCACTACCTACTACCCTGTCCTGAAGGGCCCTAGACATATAGGGGGTGAAAACTGGCTGTGGGACCTCATATAAAGGAAGGTCTGCATACAAGAAGCCGGCGGCCATCTTGCTACTTTCACTACACCCTAGCCCCTTTTAATTTAAGTAGCCTTGTACGGTTGTCCTCATTAATGACAGATTGGAAACACTTCTTGGGACTATAATACACCCCACTCTGTCACTAAAATATACCCTAAGGGACTTAAATTAGGGGCAGTGGCCTGGTGTGCTGCTTATATGGCGATGTTGTAACAAAGCTCTGGTGACCTAGGGGCCTGAGACTTGAAAACGGACCAAACCCAACACACTTATGGAGAAGTACACATAACCATACCCTCCGCCCTCTGGGGACCCCTCAGAAAAAAGCATCACCTGCAAACATAAGCAAATGTAAATATTCTGGAGGCAGTAAGAGCACCAAGAAGGCACCGCCACAGAGAAACAGCATTATAGAAGACATGGAATATAACAAAGTCTCTCTACCAGCTTCTGAAGACTCAGCTACAGGTAACAACAAGGCTGATCACCTACTTACCTACGCTGCTATGATGGACATTGCCGCCGACATTAAAAGCTCCTTTACTGCCGAAATCACTGACATTAAAACGGAAATATTGAGACTAACAGAACAATTGGCAATTTCAGACCGTGCTGGGAAAAGGAGAGACAGAGCTCTGATCAGACTGGACGACATCACAAATTCACACTTCCAACATCTAATAGATATGAACAGGCAAATCGAAGACCTAAACAATCGAGGCCATCAAAACAATATCAGAATTAGAGGTGTACCTGAAACTGTCTCCCCAGATCAAATAAAGCCGACTCTTACCGCTATATTCAACAACCACATACAACGTCCGGAACAGTCCCTCATCGACTTTGACAGGGCTCTCAGACCCATAGCACAAGATGTAAACCCTCCGAGAGATATCATATGCTGCTTGCCCAACTACAGCCTGAAAGAAGATATTCTACAAAAAGCCAGGTCCAAGGAACGGATCGTACATGAAGAAGCAATAGTTCAACTTTTTCAGGACCTGTCATCCATCACGCTTAAAAACAGGAGGGCTCTGAAACCACTTTTAGAAGTGCTGAGACAAAAAGGAATCAACTACAGATGGAAGTTTCCCTTCGCACTACAAGCAAGTTTCCTGGGGAAACAACATATGCTCAAAGTCCATGATGATTTAAGCAAATTTTGTGAAGACCTTCAGATCACAACAATAGACCTTCCAGACTGGTATGCGGAATTTCGTACACCTCCAGAAGTAAATAACCCGCACTTCTCACCGGGCCCATCTCATGCACAGTCGCCCTACCAACAAAACAAACACTGCAGAAACACTGACAGGGGCAGCTTTGAGTCTCCATACCCCTTTAAAAATACAAGGAGCCCAAGAGGGAGAGATGGGAGAGGCTATTGACAAGAAGACACCTCACACAAAGTTATGACCCTACCTGTTGAAAATTCTTGACCCCCAGTTAAATGCCTCAATAGTTACATAGGAGGCACAATACCCGGTTTTCAACTGTACTTTCCTGAGTCCACATTAACAGTTGCAACAAATCTTATAACTTAGGAGACTCATTCCCTCAGAACAGGCACTCTATACAAGATTCTATTGACTCTTGACTGACTCACGCCACTGGGCACAATACATGTACCCGAACTCTGTCTAACCACAAAATGTGACCCGATCCTGCACTAAGTCAGGCAGCTGCACTAACCTGATTCATTGACGCATACACCTAGGTGGCTCTTTCCTAACCTTTTCTTCCTTTCTAGGATTGAGAGTGCAGCAAATAACGAACTATGCAAGGGCTGAACCCCTGGAGCTCGTTACTTGCTTTCAGCCCACAGGATACCGTAACTCTAGGACCAGCTGAACTGTGAGTAACAAGACTGATCCCCCCATAATCCACATGAGAAGGTTATGTGCCATACCATACGTATTGGTCAGCACACTTATTCCTGGCATCAACGTCCTGGATCCCTCCTCTCAGGCAAGACTGGTTGAGAGGGAGAGGGGAGAACATTAACACCGCACTTTTCTATGCAGAATTTATACCTCATCCACCCTTTCTTGAGGTAATTTAACTGCTCTGTCTGCTACACTAACCAAGTTCGCAGAGATTATTGTGTCTCTGTCATCATGTACACAAAACTCTGCGTCTCCTAAGGTAGAGACCTCTCTTACACACCCAGGACTGTAAGTGATCTTATCTATATATTCTCCTTCAGCCTCCATCTCCACCTAAAGGCTTGATGGGTATTGTTCCACACAGAGTCACTTGTTCAATTTACCATACAAGGTTTAAGAGTCCAGCACTTCTGTTCATGGTTGAATGTTTACTGTGACCTAAGATGACTCTAGTTAAATAATTATATGTTTAATATCCTCGTTTCTCCACACAGTTATACAATGTTTATAAGGTTTAAGATATTAACAAACGGGTTGAGAGCAATCTAAATGTTATGTTATTTTCTTGTCTAGCTCCTCCTGCCATTGACCACTACATAGCATAGGCTTTAAACATGGTCTCAGATACTCTAATCACCGGGAAAATTTCCCAACCTGACACTCAGGCCCCTGGGTCCCGTCTGACTCCCCCACAGGGTAATTATCTTACTGTTATGGAACAAACTACTACATCACATTACTTTCTAACACTTTACTGCTAGCGCACCTCCCACTATCCCCCACAAGGAAAGTAATATCTTACAACCGTACAAGTCAGACCCCAAGCTGACTCGCCACCCTCTGGTGGCAGATAAGTAAGTGCTACCATAACCATCCTTTACATTTGTTACACACGTACCTACCCCTCCTCCCTCCCCCCTGCCCACCTGATCTCTTTTATATACACACACTTGTGTTCCTCAACCAAACCCACCCTCGCCCTCTTGCACCTCACACCAGCAACACGCACAGTGTAAACTACTAATAACCTCAGCATCTTTGGATACCTTCTACCCTTCTTATCGCCCACACCATGGCATACACTCTCCTGGGGAAATCACCTACTATCCTCTCGCATAATGTAAACGGTCTGAACTATTACACACTAAATTATTAAGAGAACTCAAAAAAGCTCGCCCCTTAATTGTATTTATACAAGAAATCCACTTCAAGGGTGAGAATATCTCTAAAATCACTGACAGAATCTTCATGAAAGCTTACCATGCTACCAACCCCCTCACCAAAACCAAAGGGGTATCCATCCTTCTTAACGAAGAAGCTCCTTTTGAACTAACACACCAACTGACTGACCCAGAGGGACGATATCTATTTCTTAAAGGCTCCTGGGAAGGTTCCCCCATAACTCTATAGCTAATGTGCACTTTCCGAACTCCTCACATATCTCATTCTGCAACAAAATTGTTGAGAAACTTAAATAGTTTGCAGAAGGGTGTATCCTCCTAGGAGGAGATTTTAATATCCCTCTCACCCCTCTTAAGGATACCTCGACGGGACACACTCATGTAACGTACAGGATTCTTAAACAAATAAAATTGCTATTACAGTCCCTGACATTGGTAGATACATGGAGATCCACTCACCCCACAGATAGGGACTTCACCTTTTTTTCCGCACCCCATAAAAAATACTCGAGAATTGACATGATCTTCATCTCACAAAGAGACTTGGGTAACTACTCTCAGCAGAGATAGGCATTATAGCCCTCTCTGATAACGCACCCACGGCTGTTACCCTAAAACTTGACATGCCACACAAACCCGCATTTAACTGGAGACTTAATTCCACACTCCTCACTGATCAAATAATAAAAGATGATATCCAAAACACCATTAACACATACTTTAGCAACAATGCCGACTTCTCCACTGCTTTTATTAGACATGAAGATTAAACGTTCTTTTTTTTTTTTTTTTTTTTTTTTTTTGCAAACTAGGACAAGAGAGTGGGAAACAATTATCCAAAGCCCTAAAAGATGCCTCAATATCAAATCACATCCATGCCTTAAAGGATAAAGAGGGAACCTTGAAGCACAAATCCGAAGAGATGATATCCAAAAAGCAATATGAGTCCACGGCAATGCAGCACCCAAATGTGATTCCGTCCCCGCTCTCACTAAATAAACTCACCAGAACACCAGCCTGGTCAGATTATAAACCAGCACAAACGCCCAATTATTCCCAGTGACCACTGTATCCACTCCTCTCTCGAGTCAGAATCCCACCTGCATTAACTGTCACCAGCCACAGTGCTCAATGCAGGAAAAGTAAAAAGAAGGAAGGAAGCTCAAATCGTGTGAATCTTAAAAACAGGCTTTTATTAAAATCACAAATATTCCACTCACATGTCACGAGTGTCCTCCCGACACTAGGGTTACACGCTAGGTTATGTAGCTTGTTAGTCTCCATGAGGATGTCACATGACTAAATGCATAGGGCGGGGCAAGCACTCTGACATTCCCATGCATAATGATTCATATTCGTGGTCCATGAATAGACCTTAGAGGAGCGAGCTGCAATGCCTAGATTTTAGTTAAAACCATAGCTCTTAAAGGGCCATTTTTTTTTCAATTCTTTTTTTAAATGATAATTTTTTTTAAAAATGTATTGCATTTTAATGTAAAGGTCTTTTTGACTCCAGATCTCATATTTTTAAAGTTCTGTCATGTTTACATCCCTTGTAATAGGAAAAAAAGTGACAATTAAAAAAAAAAAAAAAAAAACTGTGTAAAAGTAAAAAAAAAGGTCAAATAAATAAGAATTTTTTTTTTAAACGTGCCGCGTCTCCCACCGAGCTCGCATGCATAATGTGCGGGAGAAGCACCTGCATATGAAAACGTGTTCAAACCACACATGTGAGGTAATAATTCTAGCCATAAGGGGAAGGGGAAAAGTTTTGTCGCGGGTGCAATTTTGAAGCGTGACATGTTGGGTATTAATTTACTCGGTGTAACATTATCTTTCACATTATTAAAAAAATTGGACTAACTTTACTGTTGTCTTATTTTTTAATTCAAAAAAGTGTATTTTTTCCCAAAAAAGTGCACTTGTAAGACCGCTGCGCAAATACAGTGAGACAGAAAGTAGAACGACCACCATTATATTCTCTAGGGTGTTAGAAAAAAAAGTAGTTTTCTACTAAAAACTTTTTTTAATTTGTAAACAACACATCTAAAAAAGAAGCTCGGTCCTTAAGTGGTTAAATATATCATAGTGGGTTGCTACTGTATTTAAGGCAAACAATAATGTAAAAGTAAAAAAATTGTTATATAAGTTGAATTGAGAAAAATCTTAATATAGCACATTCTTACTCCGAAGGGTCCCGACCCGCGCATAGCAAAGATCCTGGAAAGAAAGGCCCAGGGACCAGAAGCAGCACAGAGCGACAGAAGGGTTGAAAAAAGAGAATACGCAGAAAATGCCTGCGTGAAAAGCCAAGTCTTCAATAACCTGCGGAAGACCAGAATAGTGGAGGCCTCCTGGAGCTTGACAGGGAGGCTATTCCATAGTACGGCACCCTGGTGGGAGAAGGCCCGACCACCACGCCAGATTATCTTGGGCACCGAGATGTAGAGGAAATGTCTGTCGGTAGATCTGAGTGATCTGACAAGAGCTCGTTTATGAAAATGAGAGCAGAGATAGCTTGGGGCCAGGCCTGTCATAATCTTAAACATAATACATCCTACCTTAAATAAGGTGCGATAGTGGGCTGGAAACCAATGCAAGGCGCAGGGGATAAGGGTGATATGATCCCTCAATGGGACATCCATGAGCAGCCTAGCTGCAGTATTTTGAATAAGTTGGAGCTTCTGCACTAGCATCTTTGGCAATCCCAAATAGAGTTGCAGTAGTCTACGCAGCTATTTATCGTGGCACAGATGACAGTTTTTCTGTTCGAGATATCCAGATATTTAAACAGCCCCCTCAGGAGATTTAGCTGCCAGTGACATGCACTGATGACCTTTTTTACCTGAGGAGCCAGAGTTAATCCTGAATCCAGGACTGGGGGCCCACCTTTGGAGCAGGACCAAATGAGGGAGGCCAAGGTGGAATATCTGGGGGGGTGGCCAGATCACTGAAGATGATCACCTCAGTTTTGCCCCCATTAAGCTTCAGGAAGTTGGCAGACATCCATGTATTGGGGGCCTCCAAACAACTGGCAAGGGTGGCATCAGCCGTCTAGTTCCTAGGAATCTTCAAGTAAACCTGGATGTCGTCAGCGTAAACATGGTACTGGACAGCGTAGGACTTTTTCAGGTCAGCAAAGGGCCTCATATAGATATTATAAGGTAAATATAGATACAAATATCAAAAATACAAAAAAAAAATGGGGTGGATGTAACCCTCAAAATCCATACCAGGCCCTTAAGGTCTGGTATGGATATGAAGGGGAACCCTGGGCCCCCAGGCATTATATACTATACGACCTGTCCTATATACTCTGCATAAAATTGGGCCTTAGGTGTTGGTGGTACCAGAACACTGTAAAGCCCCATACACACTATCAGTTTTTATGTAGTGCAAGGGCCTGCCTGATTGCATACACATTGAAACTCCTAAGGTTTGACCTCATATTATATGGTTTTGGTAAATCTGAAGGAAAAACTCAGCAGAAAAACTGATAGTGTGTATGGGGCTTTACTCTTGTTGGGCGCAGGAATGGGCCCTGCCGTGAAATATATCAAAAATTGTAATTACATGCCCTGTGTAACAGGGGTAGAACAATTGGGCCTTGGGAGGTGGTGGAGGTGCCAGCATACTGTAAGCCCTCACAGATACTCTTGTTGGGTGCAGGAACGGGCCCTGCTGTGAAATATTAGACCAAAATTGTAATTCAATTTAATCAGTTACATCAGCATCAGACTGATTCATTTTTATGAATGTGAGCCTATCAATGGAGTCTGTGGAATGGCAGACTCTTTGATCCGTTACAAACCCTCCAGCAGCGCTGAATGTGCATTCAGAAAGCATGCTGTATGCAGGACAGGCCAGTAGTTCAATTGTATATTGAGCAAGTTCTGGCCAATGGTCCAACCTCAAGACCCAGTAACCCAGTGAATGCTCAGTTGGAAAGGTCTCCAAGTCTGCTCTTGCCCCTAAATATTTCTGAACCATGTAATGCAGATGCTGTAATGGTTGCTTGAACTGATCAAACCTTGGTGCTGAGGACTGAAAAATTGTTTAAAGGCATCGGTCAGCCGGCCACCTTCTCCACCGCTCTTCCTCTGACTGAACAAAACCTCAGCAACACGTTGTCCAGCACCAGGAAATGGTGACCTCCCAGGGTCTGGAAATGCATTGCACAAATCTCTCTTCAAAGCCTCCTGAAGATGTTTCATCCTCTGCTCCCTCTGCGAATGCAGGATGAATTCTGCAACTTTACCCTTATAACGTGGATCTGGATAAAGGGGGCCTTGAGAGATAAGGAAGACCTCCTCTTCCTCCTGCTGTTCTGCCTCAAGTGCCCTGTCTATGATTCGTTGCTCATCATCCTTGTGGCCTCCTCAAATGGTGACAGGACAGTGCATGCATCTATGATCAGTAGCCACTGGTGTGGCAAATAGAAGCCAAGCTCCCCTGACCCTGTCCTGGTGCCATACTCGCACAGGTACTCATTGATGGCCCTCTGCTGTGTGTGCAGCTGCTGCCGCATTGCCAACCTTGAGTTCCACCTGGTGGGCAGGTCACAAATGAGGTGGTTGGTGGGCAGGTTGCATTCCCTTGAATGTCAGCCAGCCGAGCACTGGTATGTATGACCAGCAGAAATGACCACAGACTTTTCTGGCCTGTCTCAGGAGATCCTGTAAGCCTGGGTACCTGCTCAAGAACTGCTGCACAACCAAGTTCAGGATGTGTGCCAAACATGGAACATGGGTCAAGTGTCCCGGTCAGAGGGCAAAGAGAAGGTTGGTGCCATTGTCGCATACAACCATTTCTGGCTGAAGCTGGCATGGCATCAACCACCTCTGAGCCTGCCCCTGCAGAGCTGACAGAATCGCTGCCCCAGTGTGGCTTCTGTCCCCTAGGCAGACTAACTCAATCACTGCATGGCATTTTTTAGCCTGACTGCTTGCGTAGCCCCTTGGACGCTTACAGAGCACCATTGGTACAGAGGACAAATTTGCAGAAGAGGCCATAGAGGAAGAAGAAGAGGAGGGGGTGGAGGAGAGAGCTGTGGCACAATCATCACTAGCATTTTGGGGGTGTGGTGGCGAATAGGGATGAGCTCGATGTTTACCCGATGTTTACTTTCGACTCGAACATTGGTGATTCGCCTGTCTATGGGAGAAATCAAAGGTGCTAATTTTAAAGGCTTATATGCATGGTATTGTCATAAAAAGTGTTTGGGGACCTGGATCCTGCCCAAGGGCACATTTACTAATGCAAAAAAAATTGAAATTTTTTCGGGAGTAGCGATTTTAATAATGCTTAAAGTGAAACATTAAAAGTGAAATATTCCTTTAAATTTCATACCTGGGGGATGTCTATAGTATGCCTGTAAAGTGATGCATGTTTCCCATGTTTACAACAGTCCCTGCACAAAATGATATTTCTAAAGGAAAAAAGTCATTTAAAACTACTCGCGGCTATAATGAATTGTCGGCCCCGGAAATACACATAAAAGTAATTGAAAAATATCTGGTCTGGTATAAATATTAAGGGGAACCCTGAACCAAATTTTTTTTAAAAATTGCATGGGGGGTCCCCCCAAATTCCATACCAGGCCCTTTAGATCTGGTATGGATTTTAAGGGGAACCCTGTGCCAAAATGTAAAAAAGAAATGGCATGGGGGTCCCCCCAGTAATCCATACCAGACCCTTATCCGAGTACGCAACCTGGCAGGCCACAGGAAAAGAGGGGGTATGAGAGAGCGCCCCTGTACCGGAACCGTACCAGGCCACATGCCCTCAACATAGGGAGGGTGCTTTGGGGTAGCCCTCCAAAGCACTGTGTCCCCATGTTGATGGGGACAGGGGCCTCATCCCCACAACCCTTGCCCAGTGGTTGTGGGGTCTGCAGGCAAGGGGCTTATCAGAATCTGTAAGCCCCCTTTAACAAGGGGACCCCCCGATCCTGGCCTCCCCCCCTGTGTGAAATGGTAACGGGGTACAAATGTACCCCTACTATTTCACAAAAAAAGTGTGAAAATTGTAAAAATTACGTCACACGGCTTGGGGAAGTAAAAAAATAAAAATGTCCCACGAAGTCCATTTATCTTCTTCTTCTCTCGCTCCGACGGACCAAAAAAAAAAAAATTGCACGATGCCACCAATCAGCCTCCATAGGAGGCACCCATCGTAATGACCATCCTCTCAGATGACAGTTCTTTTATAACTGAGGGCCAGGCCACACGGTGATGTCGTTGGATGACCCCACCCCCCTCTGACGCACGGGGACATCCCTATGGCTTCCTTGTAGCGTGAAGGATCTGGTGTGGATTTTGAGGGGGACACCCACGCCATTTTTTTTATTTTGGCGCAGGGTTCCCCTTAACCACTTAACAACCGCCCTATAGCCGAATGACGGCTACAGGGCGGTTTCTTAACTCCAGGAGGCCGTCATATGATGTCCTCTCAGAAGTCCGCTCTTGCGCGCCCCCTGGGGCACGCACTCGAGAGCCTACGTGACCGCCGGGTCCACAGGACAGGCTGCATCTGCAGTGCCCACATCGCTGCTCACCAAAATTAACCCCTCAATACCCTGGCAATACTCTGCAATAGCAGCCAATACTCTGCAATACCCGCCAATACTCGCCAATACTCTGCAATACCCTGCCAATACTCTGCCATAAATTGCCATACCCAGCCATACTCGGAGGTACCCAGCCATACTTGGAGATACTCTGCAATACTCTGCAATACTCAGCCATACTCGGTGATACCCTGCAATATCCAGCCATAGACGCCCCCCCCCCCACCCTCCGGTGCTTCTACTGACTCGCCAATACGATCAAAGCCAGAATCTTTTTTTTATTATTATTTCAGGCTTCCCAGCCTAGAGGTGAGATGTGGGGTCTTATTGACCCCATATCTCACTGTAAAGAGAACCTGTCATGCCATATTCCTATGACAAGGGATGTTTACATTCCTTGTAATAGGAATAAAAGTGATCAAAAAAAAATTTGGGGGGAAAAAAATTTCAAACTAAAATAAATAAAGTAAAATGAACAATAAAAAAATGTTTTTTTAAAGCGCCCCTGTCCCCATGTGCTCGCATGCAGAAGCGAGCGCATACGTAAGTCCCGCCCACATATGAAAACGGTGTTCAAACCACACATGTGAGGTATCGCTGCGAACGTTAGAGTGAGAGCAATAATTTTTGCCCTAGACCTCCTCTGTAACTCAAAACATGTAACCAGTAAAAAAAAATTTTAAGTAGCGACGTTTGCCGCCATTCCACGGGCGTGTGCAATTTTGAAGAGTGACATGTTAGGTATCTATTTACTCAGCATAACTTTATCTTTCACATTATGCAAAAATTGGGCTAACTTTACCGGGTTTTTTTTAAGCACAAAACTGTTTTTTTTTTTAAAACGCGTTCAAAAAATTTCTGCGCAAATACCATGTGAGATAAAACGTTGCAACGACCACCATTGTATTCTCTAGGGTCTTTGCTAAAAAAACATATATAATGTTTCTATGTAATTTTCTAGCAAATAAATGATGATTTTTACATGTAGGAGAGAAATGTCAGAATTGTCCTGGGTGCTCCAGAACGCCTGATGGCGCTCCCTGCATGTTGGGCTTTTGTATGTGGCCACGCTGTGTAAAAGTCTCACACATGTGGTATCGCCATACTCGGGAGTAATAGCAGAATGTAATAGTTATAAGATATTCTCACGTCACAAAAAAATATAAAGCTAAAATAAAAATAGAACTATGGTTGCAGCAAATCACTGGCAGGGGTGCAAACCCTCCCCAAATGTGTATATTAAGGAATCAGTAAGTGGTGTTGCGCTCCAAATAAATATCGCTACTAAATACCAAAAACGAATACCAATAAACATGCCTGTGCACAAAACTTAAAATAATATAAATGCAAAATATCTGCTGTAAAATAGTTACTTCAGAATATACAACTTCCAAGGTGCATCAGTGCCTGAAACAATATTCAATAAAGTGCAGTGCAAAATATTAAATTGATAACATCCCAGCATATATAACATAAAGTGCATCAGTGACAGTAAACAAAGTCCAATAAAGATTTGATGTGTCTAAATCCACAACACCAAACCATCTATATTAGATCATGCAATCTGTGAGTCCACACAGTGCCATAAAACGAAACAAAACTCTGTGGGCGGAGAAGTGATTCCACAGGTGATCTTGCAAATCCTCAAAAGTGTTCACACACTAGGTGCAGTGGCCACCTTACCTCACTGCTGTAAGGTAAACAGCATTTATTGATTCCAAAAAGCTAAATGTTGTTGCCAGCTGATCTAGGTGCTGCTGATATTTCCCGCTAGATGCTCAGCCATAAGCCATAAGATGATTACCATAGACGAAAAAGGAGCTCCGATAGTGAAGTATGTACAAATATTTCCACTTTACTATAAAAAAGACATAGTCCTGGGTATAGGGTTGCCACCTTTTCTTCAGGTCAAACCCGAACACTTTAGCGGCGCACTGCAATTTTTTTTTATAGTATAAACTATATATATATATTGCTATTTAATAACATTTCTAATCATATGAAGTTAAGAACAAGAGTCCCCCTTTACATCAGAGTCCACAGAGTTTCCCTTTTACATCTGAACTCGCAGAGTTCCCTTTCACTGTAAGGGAGGACTCTGATGTAAGGGAGAACTCTAACATAAGGGATGCTCTAGGAACCCTGATTTAAGGGGGAACCCTGAGAACTCTGATGTACGGAGAAGACTCTGATGTAAAGGGGAAACACTGTGGCCTCTGGTGTAAAGGGGAAATCTGATGTAAGGGATGATCTAAGAACCCTAATTTGCCTTAGTGTACTTAGTCAGAGGCAGGAGAGAGAAGGGGGGAGACTTCAGTCACAGACAGGGATGGATGGTGAGCTCACTCACCACCGCTCATCCAGATGTATCTGAGGCTGCTGGACTTCAAATTTCCGGCCCGCCTTACTTTCCTATTCTGGGGCTCAGCACCAGGGATTGGAGTGTGGCCAGACACAGAGGGGTAGGGGTAGGGGGTGGGGGGGGGGGAGGCACAGATCGCGCCCTCTTTCCTCTCCTGTGTGTGTGTTTGGGGGGATTGTTAGTGTTGGCTTTGAGCAGTGTTAAAGAGTGTAACAGACACTCTTAGCTTAGACAACTGCATGCAGCAACCCTGCTGGGAGGCCATAGTCCAGTTTAAATAATGTGTCCGGGTTTCAGGCAGTCTGAAACCCGAACACATGATTCCAAACCCGAACTGTCTGGGTGAATCCTGGACAGGTGGCAACCCTACCTGGGTACTCACATTTAGCAACACAGATCATGGATAAAAAACACACATAGAACGAGTGCCGCTCGTAAGGTAAAATGCTGTTTAACTTACAGCAGTGAGGTAAGGTGGCCACTGCACCTAGTGTGTTGCTTTGTGCACAGGAACGTTTATTGGTATTCGTTTTTGGTATTTATTAGCAATATTTATTTGGAGCGCAACACCACTTACGGATTCCTTAATAGCAGAATGTGTTTTGGGGTGTAATTTGTGGTATGCATATGCTGTGTGTGAGAAATAAACTGATAATATGACAATTTTGTGAAAAAAAAAGGAAAAAAAATCTTGATTTTGCAAAGAATTGTGGGAAAAAATGACAACTTCAAAAAACTCATCATGCCTCTTACTAAATACCTTGGAATGTTTTCTTTCCAAAAAGGGGTCATTTGGGGGGTATTTGTACTTTTATGGCATGTTAGGGTCTAAAGAATTGAAATAGGCCGTCTGTACTTCAGGTGTGATCAATTTTAAGATATTGGCACCATAGCTTGTGGACTTTATAACTTTCACAAAGACCAAATAATATCCACCAATTTGAACTTATTTTTACCAAAGATATGTAGTGGTATAAATTTTGGCCAAAATTTATGAAGAAAAATTACTAATCTGCTAAATTTTATAACAGAAACAAAGAAAAATTCATTTTTTTTACTGAATTTTCTGTCTTTTTTCTTTTATAGCACAAAAAATAAAAAACCCAGCGGTGATTAAATACCACCAAAAGAAAGCTCTATTTGTGTGAAAAAAAGGATAAAAATTTCATATGGGTACAGTGTTGCATGACTGAGTAATTGTCATTCAAAATGTGAGAGCACTCGAAAGCTGAAAATTGGTCTGATTATTAAGGGTGTTTAAGTGCCCAGTGGTCAAGTGGTTAATATCCATACCAGCCCTGAAGGGCCTGGTATGGAATTTGGGGGAACCCCCACACATTTTTTTTTTATTGATTCGGGTTCCCCTTCATATTCATACCAGACCCAAATGTTTTGCCTGTTCGCATGTTCTGCTGCAAACCAAACCGGGGGGGTGTTTGGCTCATCCTAGTGGTGGTACAAGCTCCAACAACACTGAACCCTGTCCCGCATCCTTCCCAGCTGCCAGTAGAGTTACCCAGTGCTCCATGAAAGAAAGGTAATGTCCCTGCCCATGACTGCTAAAATCAGATGGGGGTGTACTGCTAGCAGATTCGCTGCAAGTACTTGGGACATCTATTGCTATACCTTCATTCCTCTCAGTGCAGGTTTTTGAGAGGACTGGAGGTATAGTAGAGTACAGGAGATCCCATATGACTCCTGAGTATAGGAGATCCCAAATGAGGAGCAAGGAGAAGTCCACCTTTTTCTTTAATGTGGGTCTTTCAAGTGCTGTTACAACAGACTGCATGGCAGGTCGTCATATTTCGGGTCAAGCATGTGGTGCCCAAGCGGCTGCTGTTCTGGCCATGCTTGATCCACTTCAGACATAGGTTGCAAACAGCAACAGTGTGATCTGCTGCACACGTATCGAAAAAGACCCACACCCACCCAGGAACTTTTAAAAGTCAGCGGGGAGTCAGCAGCATCCTGTACCTGCGGAGCTTTGAAGTGTGATACAATAGGGTGGCTGCCCTTAAGCTGCCCCCTTGAGAACATCCTGCCTCATTGGAGTTGTGCCTCCTCCTCCTCCTCTCTTCTCTCAGGCACCCAAGTAGAGTCAGTGACCTCATCATCCACTCCCTCCTCATCACTGGAGCAAACTTGGCAGTATGCTGCAGCTGGAGGAACATGACTGCCAGTTGACCTTCTTGGGCACCCCCTCTCTCTAGGCTCACGTTACTCCCTTCCTTAACCTGGGAACCAACATCAGAGCCTTCTAATCGCTGCTCATCCTCCAGCAGCATGTACCCGATACTGTGGTCAAATAATTCTGGGGACTCCTCCGTACATGATGGTGGGGCTATGGAAGGCGTGACTGTGGAAAAGGAGCCAGTGGAATAGGCTGCTTTGGTAGCTGCATTGGAAGGCAAACTACTCTGAGCATGAGTGACAGAGGATGAGGAGGGTGAGGACGGCTTTGTTATTCACTCCATCAACTCTTCTGCTTGTTCTGGCTCAATAACATGGCCAGCAGCAGAAAAAAGGACAAGCATGCCCCACGCCCACCTGCAGAGGATGCACCATGTCCACGTTCAGCACTGTTGACTGTAAACACAGAGGCTGCTTGCCCTCATTTGGTGGCCTGTGAGCATCTGCCTGTATTTTTTGTACTGTACACAAACTGTACACACTGAATTAGATACAGTGTACACTGCCTGAAGTGTATTAGAAACAGTACACCACAGAATGCACTGTAGATATAGGCTATACTGGATGCAGAGTATATATATGTATACGAGATTATATATATATAAATACACCTCCTGAAGTGTATTAGAAACAGTACACCACAGAATGCACCCTGCCTTTGGTCAATTATGGCTCTCTTAGCAGAGCGTGCTGTGATTGGCCAGAACCTGTAGGTAAGGTGCATGCTTTGGACAATCATGATACAGCAGAACTCGCAGTGCATTATAGTGCACTCTGCATCTCTCAAATTTACTGTGAACACCCCATAAATTTTGCTGTTCTGCGAACTGGCGAACACCCGATGTTTGAGTTGAACTTATGTTTGACCCGAACATTGAGTTCATCCCTAGTGATCACTTATAAAAAAAAGGGGAAAAGGCATTTATAGTGTTTACAACTTTTAAAGCATAAATTCTAGCAAGTGCATTTAGTTGAAAACTTTAGTGCTATGAAATGGAAAAGCTACTGCACATACTGTACGATGATTGTTGTTCAAAAATGTTTTATCAGGTAAAGCTTACACTGACTTGACAGTCTTGAATACTTGGGCGATGAATTATATATTACAACTGTGTTCCTAGAACTGGAACATTTTTTAGGCATACGGAAACTGACTGTTTTATTGTTATAGATTATAGGTAAGATTATAGGTAAGATTGTTAAGTGTAAAACAAAAGGAAAACGTATTTAAATTAAAAGATGAATACATATATTCCACAAGTTTTGCAAGTGGGGAATTCTGCCCCATGTGAACTCAGTCCCCTCCTCCTCCACTCTTTTACCCACTCACCCCCTCTGCGGCATTGATGTCCCAGATCTTTGGATTTTCCTCTTATCATTCTGCACAACATGTAAGACTCCGACTAGACATGGGATAGGCAAACTTACAGAGATGGAGATCTACTTGAACAACACTGAGGCCGCTTACACACGCGGGGACTGTTCGCCCAACTTTGTCCGTCAAACAGTTTCGGCAAACAGTCCGCTCAAAATTAGCATGGACGGACATGGCCACACATGACGGACGAACAGTTTGCTGAAACCGTGCGCGATGACGTGAACGGCACGTACGACGGGACGAAAAATACGACGTCCTATACACTGCATTATAACTTTCGGCGTGAAAATCCTTTCTGAGCATGCGCACAACTTTTGACGAATAAGCCTACACACGCGGGGACTGTCCGCTGAAACAAGGTTTCAGCGGACAGTTTTTCGGAATTTCCGAAAAACCTTGTTCAGCGGACTGTTCGCTGAAACTGTCCGCTGAAAGCCCACACACGAGCGGACTGTCCGCTGAAACTTGGTTTCAGCGGACAGTTTCAGCGAACAGTCCCCGCGTGTGTACGCGGCCTGATGAAGTCAAAGATCACCATGCAGTGTCCTGTTGTTAGGACCAGTTCACACAAGAATGCAGTGCCAGGAAGGCATGTTCCATGTGTTTTTCTGCACTATGTTCAAAATGCACTGCCTTTGTGATCTACTGCAGGTGATAATACATTGTTAGGAAAAAAAAATACAGCAATTGCGCAAGTGAAGAGTGGTGATAAATAACCAAAAAGCAGCTGGCAATCACACAACAGAACAACATTAAAAACAAAAGATTGGCACGCTAATAACTTGTGAACAATATAATAACTAAATAATGGTGATTAGTCCATAGAGTGTCCCAACTTGAAGAAATCCTTGAAATCGTTTCTCTTGGGGTGATAGATGACAGAAACATCCAAAGTGCACCTTCCACTGTGAAAATAAAAGATGTGCCCTTACTGGATAGCTAGACTCTACATTATAGGAGTCTAGTATAGATTCACACATCATTGAAGATCCATCCATTGGAAACAAACACAAATGGTGTTGAAGTCAGCCTTGCTGGTTTCTCCCTTTCCTCACCCCTATTAATCACAGGTTTATCTTTATTACAACTCCAGCCAATCAATCCCTCAGTAATGGATATATCCTCTCTTATCTTTGGATATGGTTTTCCTCTCTCAAAAGCTTTTCACATAAACTACATGAAATAGAAATTCAACTGCATAGTGCTCTCTGTATAAATAATTTATTAAAATAACCCCATAAAATTGCACTTACAAGAAGTTGAATAAAAAACAGCATTTCTGCCCACCATACCACTTAGCCTCTCAGTGGTCACGTAACGATTCAGGGTTGGGCACTTCACTCCTACACATTCTATGGGGCTTATGGGAATCTGGAGGCCCCCTTTAACAAAAAGATATTCTCAGATCCCGCACCCTCATGTGAATGAATATAAGGTATGTTGTACCCCTACCCTTTGACCCCAAAAAAAAGCAGTTAGGTGTAAATAAAAACAAGAACTGGTTTTGACAAGTCCTTTATTAAATATCTTCCTTCGGTTTTCTTCCTCAGGTCTTCTCCACCGCTGCTGTCTTCTCCGCCGCCAGCCCGGTCCTCCTCCGATGCTGTTTTCCATCATTGTGCCAGCTCCGCCCTCTGCCGGTTCTTTTATAGCCATGGGATTTAGCCATCCAGTGACCTCATCGTGAGACCCTGGTCATTGTGACATCACTTTATTTTGGAGGATGACGCGTTTTTTTTTCCATTTTAGCGTGGAGTTTCCTTTTAAGATCCATACCAGACTAAAAGGACCTGGGGGGGGGGGGGGACTCCGCACATTTTTTTTTAATTTTGGCGTGGGGCTTCCCTTCAAGATCCTCAGAGCACAAGTTGCACCACAAGTTGGATCATGATGATCTGACTTGGATGCAAGTTTTATTCAAATCAATGGGCTGAAAGTTGGATCAGTTAAGACGGCTCTCATAGGGAACCATTGATTTTGAATAGAGGCAGAGAAACGCTGCTAAAAGCTAACGTGACTAAACAGGTTTTAACACCGATTCAAAAAGCTACTAAAAGCGTGTTTTTACAGCTGCTTTTTCCTGGCATTGGTAGTGGCTTTGCAGCTCGTTTTTTCTAATGCCCTGTGTGCATGAATCCTTACAGTGTCTGCAGCTACACAGTTTGGAGAGGGCATGTTTTAAAGTACTTCTGTTTGTTCAGAATATGTAAATACATCAATATTCATAGTCTTGGCACAGTGCACTTTTAGGGTAGCACGTTATATACCTTTTGTGATCATCAAGTACTCATCATTGCACAGAGGAGTCCATGTCACTATCTACAATCCCCTTTCATGCCGGCTGTCTGATCATGTCCACCTGTTAGTTTTTCAGGTGGACCTGATCGGCCCTTGCACTCTCCCCTATGCATCGGCGGATGTCAGGAGTGACATATCCACTGAAATCCACCGCTATCCGATTTGATCCTGTCTGCTAAATCTAGACAGATGGTGGTCTATTTTCCATCCAGCTGGTGGATCAGATGAAAATGGACAGACGGTCCATTTTCATCCGATTTACCCATAGAGGAGGGCAAAACTGGGTCCATCTCCACTCTGCACAGTAAGTGGAGACAGACCTGTCCCATTTACCCCATCTAGGCGAAGGGCATCCAAAGAGCAGCGGCAGGGATTGGTCATCTGAAGAGCGGCGGTGGGGATCGGCATCCAGGCATTAGCCAGCAGCTCTTCTCCTCCTCGCTTCCGCTGTACATCTCCTCCTAGGCTTCCAATAAGATCGTGTCCTTTCAGCCAATTGGGTGATAGGTATCAGACCCACTTCCTGATTGGCCAGGGGGAGGATCAATGTTACAACAGTGAATATTCATTTGCTTTCGCAACACACCTGGGTGGGATCCGGATGCATCCTCTGACTCAAACCCACCCTATTTTGAAGCCTATTAGAGCATCTGGGTCTAATCAGGTGCTTAAAAAGAAAACGGCCCACTGTAATTAATGTGCTGGTGCACTGAAAGGGGCCGGACTCATGAATAAGGGGCCGCCGTGGCAGCCATGGATAGATTCAAGCTATGCCTGAATCTACAGTATCCATTGCATATAGGGGGTGGCCTGGAGAAAGGGTGGTGGCACCCATCAGAAGCGTAATTAGAAATCACAGGGTCCCATAGCAAAATGTTGTATGGGCCCCACCCTCACCCAAAGGCCGATCCAGAGTCTAGTCTCGGAAAGGGACTGATAGAAAAGACTTTATTGGGAGGCAATTTATTGGGGCAACAATGGCTGATGTTGGCGCTTCAATTATCATGGCACCATTTGTGTTATGGTGTCAGGATGATTGAAACACATGATTTCTATTATTACATTGTTATAGAAAAGGAAATAGTTCAACTCACCATAATGCAGAATCAGTGGGAGCCCCGAGTGTGTCACCCGCCACCAGATGCAGATTGTCACAAGTTGCGGATTGTCCACCTGCCACACATTGCGGATTGTCCACTTGTCATGTCACCTGCCACCCATTGCGGATTGTCCACTTGTCACGTCACCTGTCACCCATTGTGGATTGTCCACTTGCCACATCACCTGCCACTCCTTGCAGATTGTCCACTTTCCACGTCACCTGCCACACATTCTGGATTGTTCACTTGCCACGTCACCTGTCACACATTGCGGATTGTCCACTTGCCATGTGACCTGCCACACATTGCGGATTGTCCACTTGCCACATCACCTGCCATCCATTGCGGATTGTCCATTTGCCACGTCACCTGCCACCCATTGCAGTTGGTCCATTTGCCATGTGACCTGCCACACATTGCGGATTGTCCACTTGCCATGTGACCTGCCACCCATTGTGGATTGTCCACTTGCCACATCACTTGTCACTCATTGCAGATTGTCCACTTGCCACAAGTTGCAGATTGTCACTTGCCACACACTGCAAATTGTCCACTTACCATGTCACCTGCCACCCATTGTGGATTGTCCACTTGCCACGTCACCTTCCACATATTGTGGATTGTACACTTGCCACGTCGCCTGCCACCCATTGCGGATTGTCCATTTGCCACGTCACCTGCCACCCATTGCGGATTGTCCACTGGCCACGACACCTGCCACCCACGGCGGATTGTCCATTTGCCACGTCACCTGCCACCCATTGCGGATTGTCCACTTGCCATGTCACCTGCCATCCATTGCAGTTTGTCCATTTGCCATGTCACCTGCCACCCATTGCGGATTGTCCATTTGCCACGTCACCTGCCACCCATTGCGTTTTGTCCACTTGCCACGTCACCTGCCACCCATTGCAGATTGTCCATTTGCCACGTCACCTGCCACCCATTGCGGATTGTCCATTTGCCACATCACCTGCCACAAGTTGCAGATTGTCCACTTGCCACATCACCTGCCACAAGTTTCAGATTGTCCACTTGCCACGTCACCCTCCACACATTGCAGATTGTCCACATGCCACATCACCTGCCACAAGTTGCGGATTGTCACTTTCCTGCTAAGGTGGGGAATGGGATTGTCACGTCTGTTTGGGAGATCTGCTGCCTGCACAGTGAGTGAGGGCAGAGCTGGCAGTTTGCAGGGCGGCCACAAGGCGGTGAGAGATGATGTCATCTCTCTGCTCCGCCACCTGCTGATTGGCCACCCACCGAGCCTCCCCACTGGCAGCTTCCCAGAAACCCCCCCGCCGCCACCGAGTCACCCAGCTGCGTCCGCTCGTACAGTCAGTGTGACTGTACGAGCGCCGAGCGGACAGGCAGCTTGGCAGCTCACCCGCCGCCAGCTCACCGGCCCTCCTCAACTGCGGGCCCCATGCACCCCAATGGATGGGCCACCCCTGTCTTATAGAAGTAAAGTTGTAGAGGAAATACTGTTCAGTATTTAAATATTTACATTTTTAGTGCATTTATAAAAACTCACATACGAACAGTATATACTTAATGCAGAATGCCTAAATCGTTTTTCTATGTGACATCTGCCTCTTCTGCTATCCTAACAAAATTCCTGTACAGTTCTAAGTACACCTTACATTTACAGTCGATCTCAAACACTGTGTTTGAATTCTGAAGTTGCACATTACACTGTTTCGATACAAGCAACTGCCTTCTCTGGAATCCAGGCATAATTAAGAGAAATGACAGCTGCCTAGTTAAGTGAAGATATCCATCTTTTGAACACACCATCTTCCTTCCCCTGTGGAACTGTTGATGTGATGGAGATCATGATATTCATCAACGTAGGTCCCAGTCATCCACCAGTCTCCGAGAAACAGATTCCATAATTCACATTTCCCAATCTCCTCTAGTTTCGCACAGGTATAAATTAAATTGGGACCCTCAGTAAAACAGCTTTGCCATTAGGGGATTATTCTGAAACAGAACAGCCTGGGACATAATGACATTTTCAAGGTCTGCACTTCCTAACAACATTTCTAGTCAAATAATGCAAAATGATGTATATGTATATCTGTATGTTTGTGCTTTACATAATTTTTCTTTGCTTTAGTTTTCCGAAGCACCGTATGGCACGCTCATTTTAAGAATGCTTAATATACCTGTAATTGCAAATAACTTTTAAACTATGGGTAACACTGTACATTTTTTATTTTATCATTTTATTTGATAAATAAAAAACTTAAATCAAATACATAAATGGGTTAAACATTCTGTATGTAGCGATACCCCCACATGAGCCGCTGGTGAATGTTGGCTATCTCCCACCCTGCAAAGCCAGGCACATGCATTTCTGAATCACTCCTGAGACAAGAAGCAGTCCTTGCAGTTTTGTTTTGTGTTTTATTTATTTTTTATTTAGGGGAATTTAACTTGAATGGGGAAGGGTTATTATTGGATGCCCACTTAATCAGTAGAAAATCTTCAGGGACACAAGTATATACATCCAGTATATACATACACGCCTTTTCTTCTATCTCCAGCACATACTTGCTTGTAGAACTACAACTCCCAGGACCAGCTAGCACTGATGTAATGATCTGACACTGATTCAGTCAGATCCAAAGAGACTGCAGGCCCCTTTGGTTTAGCAAAAATATATACGTCTTTGGTGCTAGCTGTCCTCTCCTGTGGCTACTGCTCCCAGTGCCACCTCTTCAAGCACTGCCAGCCCACCTGACTGCAGCTGCCCCTTTTACTACCCCTCTTGGCTACTTCTCCAACCCAGACTGCTTGAACCCAGTCTCGTCAGGAATGCCTCTCGGTCCTCTGACTGCAACACTCACCAGCACATGCAGCTGTTTTTCTCCCTAGAGTTTTGCCTGGCAGTATTCTCCCACTGTCCTCTCCTTGCCTCCTGGTCATGATCCACCTGTGTGTCATGAAGAGGAGTCCCTTCCGCACTGGAGCCCAGGCCTGAGTTGTTCCCCCCCAGACTCAGGAGCTACGCTCAAAGGCCCTGACAGCCTAACGCTCCATCTCCATCCAAACTCCACACTGCTCCTGTTGGGCTGACCCTGAGTAAGCTGACCCTGAGTATTTAAGGAAGCTTGCCCCTTTCTGTTTGTGATTGGTCAGGTCCCTCAGAATACTCCAGCTAGCTCCTCTCAGAATCCTTTTAACTGCTTCTGGAAACTTCTCCAAGTTTCCATCAAGCAGGGAGGAGTTACCAGGGCAGCTGCTGCTGAGTCATCCAGCCTACCTGAGCCACTCACCCAACACAGCCAAGCCTGAAAATGTGCCTACACTAACACAAACATCCTAAGTCTAGCACTCTGGCAATGCTAGGGGGTACTTCATGTATGAGTTGCTTATTGAAGTAGTAAAGCCCAGATTCAGGCATTTTTTCTTTTAAATCTGGACCCTCAGACAGGGTAATGTAAACAGAAGCAGAGGAAGTGATGACATCTCTCCTTGTGAAGCCTTTTTGTCCAACTTCTGAGGAGAGAAGACATCTACTGCGAGTCTGCACCAACACTACACTGACACTAGTACACATAGGCACATAACCCCCCCCCCCCCGCACCCCCTGTCACCCCCTGTCAGAGTGACACCAATAGCAGTTTTTATTTTTTTACTGATTACTGCATTGGTGTCATTTGTGACTGTCATAAGTGTTAGGGCAGCTATTGGTAGGCCCCTTTAGGTCTAGGGTACCCCCTAACTCCCCCTAATAAAGATTTAACCCCTTGATCACGCCCTGTTGCCAGTGTCACTTAGCAAACTTTTTTCTGATCTCCGTATTAGTGTCACAGGTGATGCTAGGTAGCCAGCTAAGTATTTAGGTTCACCGACAGCTTTTTATAGCGTCAGGTATCCCCATATACTACCTAATAAAGGCCCCTAGTTAACCCTTTCACCAGTGATCACCGTATACGATTTTAGTGTCAGATAGGTTCTGCGTCGCCCAAGGTAGCGACAGGTTAATGACAATACCGCTAACACCCACGCACGCAGCATACACCTCCCTTAGTGGTATAGTATCTGAACGGATCAATATCTGATCTGATCAGATCTATATTAGTGTCCCCAGCAGTTTAGGGTTCCCAAAAATGCAGTGTTAGCGGGATCAGCCCAGATACCTGCTAGCACCTGCGTTTTGCCCCTCCGCTCAGCCCAGCCCTCCCAAGTGCAGTATTGATCGATCACTGTCACAAAACACTAAACACACATAACTGCAGCGTTCGCAGAGTCAGGCCTGATCCCTGCGATCGATAACAGTTTTTGTTAGTAGCGTTAGAATTAGTCGCCAACAGGAGCTTTTTTACCTGTGAGTCTCACCAGTGTACCAGTAAATTTTGAGCCCAAAATGGCAAATCAAAGATATACTAGTGAATAGGCCTATACATTTCTGAGCATGACAGATAGTGAAGAGGAAGTCACTCATCTGTCAGATTCAGGCTCAGAATACGATCCTGTATACAACAGCAGCTCCATGGCAGATAGCTCTGATGATGGAGTTGTGGTCCCTGCCAAGGTCAGGCATACCAGCCCCCGATCTTCTTCTGCTGTTGAGGTGCGAGTACCATAGGGCTCTCCTATGGAGCAGAGAAGTACTAGTGCCACTATTCCTTCTGGTGAACTGGCAAGCACCAGTGGCCTAGTAGACCCTGGTCATAGTCAAACCAGCACTGCAGTAACACGTGATGATGTGGCGAGTCCCATAAGTGCAGTTCAAGCTGGTGAGGTGGCAAGTACAAGTAGTGTTCCCGCTGCCACCAAGAAGACCAACACAGGCCCATCAAGCCCATAGAGCCATTCCTGCTGAATTCGCCAATCCTATTCGGGAACCCACCCCTTCTGTATCACCTGTACTTCCCCCATTCACTGGCCAACCCGGCATTCAGGTGGAAACAGTTGATTTTACATTACTTGATTTTTATTCACTGTTCCACAGACCCAATTCACCATATACTCATGTTCTCTGCCTCCATGACCAGGGCACGATACGAGTAAGATCTTGCGGTTCATGCATTTCAACAACAATGAACTATGCCGTCCTCGTGGAGACCCTGGATACGATCGGCTCTACAAAATTTGGCCCCTTGTAAACCACTTCAACCAACGTTTTGCAGACTTGTTTACTCCCCATCAAGTTGTCAGCGTTAAGGAGTCCCTGATTACGTTTTCTGGCCGCTTGTCTTTCACACAGTATCTTTCCAGTAAGTGTGCCAGATACGGGGTCAAGATGTACACAGGGCCACAGGCTATACATGTAGTTGTATGGTTTACGAGGGAAAAGAGTCATGTAGAGCCGCCAAACTGCCCAGATTACATAGGGAGTGATGGCAAGATTGTGTGGGACTTGGCGTCACCGTTATTCAGAAAGGGGTACCACTTGTACATGGACAATTATTACACGAGTGTGCCACTTTTAATCACTTGTTTGCTCATCAGATTGGAGCATGTGGAAGTCGCCGGGGCTTACCACAGAGGCTTGTAGATTCCCGTCTTAGGCATGGGGAGAGAGCCTGCTTCAAGTGTAATAATTTGCTCGCTGTGAAGTGGAGGGATAATAAGAATTTTTTCATTCTTACCTCTCTTCATGCAGACATGATATGCAAATTCCTAAGGCTTTGTTGTGAAGAAACCCTTCTGTGTCCAAGAATATAACCTTAATATGGGAGGGGTGGACCTCAACGACAAGTTGTTGGCGCCATATCTAGTTCCCCGTATGGCCAGATGCTGGTGCAAAAAAGTGCCTGTTTATTTATTTCAATTGGCTTTGCTGAACGCTCATGTGCTATACAGAGCTTCAGGACGGACTGGATCCTTACTTAAATTCCAGGAAGAGATCGTCAGAGCCCTTCTGTTTCCAGACAGTGCTCCACCTCACCTTCCTAATCCAAATGCAGTAAGCCAGTTGCATGAGAGGCATTTTCCGTATGTCCTCCCGAGTACCCCTACTCAACGAGCCCCCCAAAGAAGATGTTGTGTCTGCAGCAAGTGCCAAATATAGGTGTGACACCCGCTATTATTGTCCCTCCTGTCCTGACAATCCTGATCTCTGCATTGGTGAATGTTTTGAAGACTACCATACACTAGTTGAGTATTTATAAGGAAGAGGTAATCGGATCTCATACCATCATGAACATATTCAAAGTGGTCTTGGTTTATAATATCCCCTATTATGTCGCTCCTCCATATACCGGAGGCTACTGCCGTAGACAAAAATAGCATACAAAAAAAGGAAAAATACCTTGCAAGTACAGCCAAAGATCAGCTATACCCTAAAAGCAAAGACAGCTACTATGGCTGTAGCGGACAAATATAGGACTATAATAATAAATTTTAACTATTTATTTGTTACCAAAATCACAAAAATATATCAAATCACATTATCCTATAACTAAATTACATCCAACCCTGCTGGACTTCAGATAGCGGCACACAAAAGAGAACAACAAGTAAATATAGGGTACAGCACTGCACAGACTAGGACACACTTTCAAAGGTTCTCCCAAGATGCCATCGCATTTTGAGAGACTGAAACCTGGAACTTAGCCCTTGTACACACGGTCGGACATTCCGACAACAAAATCAGTCGGATTTTTTCTGACGGATTTTGTCCGAAACTTGTGTTGCATACACACGGTCGGACAAAGTTGTCGGAAAATCTGATCGGTCAGAACATGATGACATTATTTAGTTACAATTGGACTATGTTCAGGCTAGTAGCCAATAGCTTTGGTCTAGGAATTTGATCTGAGCATGCATGGCACTTTGTCAGATCGAATTCTCTACACACAATCGGACAAAGTCCGATCGGATCATGTTGCCGGAAAGTTTTAGAGCCCAGCTCTAAAACTTTGTCTGTCGGATATTCTGACGGAAACAGTCTGATGGAGCCCACACACAGTCGGATTATCCGACAACACGGTCCGATCGGAAATTTTCCGTCGGAATGTCCGACCATGTGTACAAGGGCTTACAGTTACAAAAAAAAGTATATATATATATATATATATATAAATAAAATAGTTGTCGTTTTATTGTCAGTACCTGTGCCTGGATTACACAGTCTTCGGACATGTTTCTCTCTGTTCTCTCTCTCTCTCTCTATTCTCTCTCTATTGTTCTGCTCTTTTTTTTTACTGTATTCTATTCTGCAATGTTTAATTTTTATTATGTTTTATAATGTTTGCTTTTCAGGTATGTCATTTTTTTTATTGTTTACTGTGTTTTGTTAACCATTTTTTTGTTTTCAGGTACTCCATTCAGCTGCAGTGTGGATTTATTTATCTTGACAGCAACAGCGTTTGCTCCCACGATAAATAAAGCCATGACTCCAGCGCTGTAGGAGGGGATTTCACCACCACAGTTAAAAAAAAGAGCATATATGCCAAAGCATGGGGGCAGCAGGGGGTAGAGGAGCGATTTGCTCCTAACTTTTGTGGGCGGATGCTCCCATGCTTCAGCACTATGTAACTATGTAACTATGTAACTATATATATTTTAGGCACAGATTGCATTAAAAACTTTTTTTTTTTTACTATTTTTTTTGTATTTGCTTTGCAGGTATGGTATGTCTTAGTGGTATACTGTAATGGTACTTTGTTTTATTGTTAACCATCATTTGCTTAACAGGTACGCCATTCAGTTGCAGCGCAGATTTATTTATCTTGACAGCAACAGCGTTTGCTCCCATGATACATAAAGCCGAGACTCCAGCGCTGTCGATTTTTTTTTAATTGATTAATCGACTAATTAATCGACTAATTATAACACACATACAGATCCAACTACTTTTAGCTGATGTAGCACCGTTGTTATGGCAATGGCCCGAAGCCAGATATAGTGGGGCATGGCTAGGACGTCACATGTCAGCTCACCGTCAACTCAGCCTCACCGTGCCCCTAATCTCAGCCTTACTGTGCCCATAATCGCAGCCTCATCATGCCCATAATTGCAGCCTTACCCTGCCCATAATGCAATCTCACCGTGCCCATAATTGCAGCCTCACCGCTCACATAATGCAGTCTCACCATGCCCATAATCGCAGCCTCACCATGCCCATAATACTGTCTCACCTTGCCCATAATCACAGCCTTGTGGTGCCTATAATCGCAGCCTCGCCACGCCCATAATGCTGTCTCGCCGTGCCCACGATCGCAGCCTTGCCTATAATGGCAGCCTTACTGTGCCCATAAAGCAGCCTCACTATAGTCAGTGCCTGTGCCTGGATTACACAGTCTTCGGACATCTCCCACTGGGTGTCTCCGAGCTGAGTGTGAAAACTTTGGCCATGCTGTGAGAAAAGTCCAGCCCTCCTCCTAGATCAGCTTGTGTGATAGACAGAACACTTTGTCTACCACACAAGCTGATCTAGGAGGAGGGTGAGACTTTTCTCACAGCGTGGCCAAAGTTTTCACACTCAGCTCGGAGACACACAGCGGGAGATGCCCACAGACTGTGTAGCGGAGCGCTGCGCTGCAGCCACAGCTTGCCCCAAAGCGGTCCGAGGGCAGGCAGTCTACCGATCAAAAATTAACGATTAATCAAGGAATTTCCGCAGCCCTAATATTTACTTGTGTGATGTGTCATTTAAAGGTGCTTGTGAAAAGATGTTGGAACCCAGAGTGTCAGGTGTGTTGGAAGGTTCACAGGGTCATGGTGATGCAGATAAATCCAAGCAGATCTCAAGGGGACCGTGCTACACTTGGTTCACTTAATGGGACTTGTATACTTTCTTATTATGTTTTAGTAATCTGGTATTGCAAATTTAAGTGCTGGCTGCTCAGTGACTTTTACCTAAGGGCAGTGATTTTAGAGTTTTACTCTCAGATAGAGTGACGTCTGTGACGTTTGCTAGGGCAGAGTCTGTCAGAACTGTTTTACACTGCTGACAATCACAGAATCTAGGACTATTGGGAGGTACGCATAATAACAATAATTTGCAAATGGTTATAAAATGATTAAGAAATAATTGAAACCTTTTGAAGGGGGAGATGCTGTGTATATATATATATATATATATATATATATGGATTTGTCTAGAAAATCTATAGCTGTTTTAAACATATTGTAGATTTAATAAGAATGCTTCAAAACCATAATTCATTTGAAAAGTTATTTTTGCTGCACACTCCTAAGTAACTGCATCTAGAAGTCAAGCTTTCATGCATGCATTTTTATTCATGAGATCCCTTTCACTGTACATTGGAGATACCAATAGGCATATGCATATGTTTCCCTAAGCATATGGCACGAATATTAGATGCACTTTCTAGTCTCTGTTTACTATTCCAATGTGAAGCTGCCAAAGTGGGGCCTGCTGAGAATAATGTCTGAACCAAGACAAACTCATCTGAATTTCATGAAATCTCTGCTCAACACCATGTCAAAGGATTGCTTCCCCTTCAGCCTTCTCTCAATCATGGCAGTGGCATTAATAACAAGGATACACATTGTATCACTGTACGAGAAAACATCTCTCTTAAAGTGGTATTACTGGCTCCAAGCAGTCATGGATTTAGAGGCTAAATATACCCAAAACTGACATTTCCGATTTGCTTGTTAGCTAGAAGGAAAAATCACATGCCGGCTTATTGTATTTCTTAGAAACTCCAGTGAGATATCCACATCAGAATTACAGTTCCACCCAACTGCTATGTCATTGCAATACCAAATAATAATGGTATCTCATCCCCCGATGGCTTCTCTGTAACCTAGAATAAACAGTTAGTCAGCTGCTACAGCAGGGTTTCTCCACCTTTTTAACTTGGAGGAACCCTTGGCAAAAGTGTTAGATCTCGGAGAACCCCTGAAATAATGTTCACATCTACAGCCCATGGAGCATTGGGGTGATCAACGAGCTGTTAATTAGGGATGGGTGAATGGTTTCGATCCGAACATAAGTTGGGGCGAACTTTGGTTGCTGGGATGTTCTGCAGAACACTGAACAATATGCAGTGTTCGGGGCAAATTCGAAAGCCGTTGGAACACTGTTAAAGTCTATGGGATATTAACATGAAAAATCACGTGTTAATTTTAAAGGCTTATATGTTAAGTTATTGTCATAAAAACTGTTTGGGGACCTGGGTCCTGCCCCTTGGGTCTGGTATAAATATTAAGGGTAACCCTGAGCCAAAAAAAAAAAAATCAGGTCTGGTATGAATATTAAGGGGAACCCGCACCATTTAAAAAAAATGGTGTGGGTGTCCCCCTCAAAATCCATACAAGGGGAACCCTGTGCAAAAATTTAAAAAAAAAATAGCGTGGGGGTTCCCCCAAAAATCCACACCAGACCCTTATCCAAACACGCAACCTGGCAGGCCACAGGGAAACAGGGGGCATGAGAGAGCGCCCCCCCTGAACCCTACCAGGCCACATGCCCTCAACATGGGGAGGGTGCTTTGGGGTAGCCCTGCCCCCTCTGACACCCCGGGAAAGCCATGGGGAAGTCCCTATACTGCGGGGTTACACAGGAACATCACCGTGTGGCCCTGCCGTCAGTTATATAAGAACTGTCAAAGCGAAGATGCGTCATACGGCGGGTGCCTCCCATGGACGTGGGTCGGTCGCGGTTTTGTTTTTTTCTTATTTTTGGTCTGTCCACGGAGCGAGAGAAGGTGAATAGACTTTGTAGGACATTTTTATTTGTTTATTTTTTAATAAATAACTTGTCCCAAGCTGTGTCTTGTCTTTTGTACCATTTTGACACTTTTTTTGTTAAATGGTAGGGGTACATTTGTACCCTGTTTTCATTTCACACAGGGGCAGGCCGGGATCTGTGGGTCCCCTTGTTAAAGGGGGCTTCCAGATTCAGATAAGCCCCCGCCCACAGACCCCCACAACCACTGGGCAAGGATTGTGGGGATGAGGCCCTTGTCCCTATCATCATGAGGACAAGGTGCTTTGGGGGGCTACCCCAAAGCACCCTCCCCATGTTGAGGGCATGTGGCCTGGTACGGTTCAGAAGGGCTGCCGGGTTGTGTGCTCGGATAAGGGTCTGGTATGGATTTTGAGGGGGACCCCCACGCCATTTAAAAAAAAAAATTGGCGTGGGTTCCCTTTAAAATCCATACCAGACCCAAAAAGCCTGGTAATAGACTGGGGGGTTCCCATGCCATTTTTTTCAATGACTTATTTTTTCTGTATTGCCAGGACCGACAATTCATTATAGCCGCCAGTACTTTTGAATTACTTTTTTTCCTTTAGAAATGTTATTCGTGCAGGGACTATTCTAAACACGGGAAAAATGCGCCACTTTACAGGCATACTATAGACACCCTCCAGGTATGAAATTTGAAGGAATATTTCACTTTTATTGTTTCACTTTAGGCATAGTTAAAATCACTGCTTCTAAAAAACGACCATTATTTAAAACTTTTTTTTTGCATTGATACATGTCCCCTGTGACAATAACATGCATGTACAGTAAGCTTTTAAAATGAGCACTTTTAATTATTCATGTTCGTGTCAAAATTTTTTGCCTGTTCGGTATGTTCTGGTGCTGTCAGGCTAGATGCAGATAACAAGTAACAGTTCAGGTGTGCTGATTATACAAAGAGTTCAAAGCACATACCATGAGCAGGTCTAAGCAGAGCAGGTCAGCTGGGACTTGTAGTACACCACTGCAGACGAAGGTAGATGATTGCTGGACCTTGTAGTTCACTGCTGTAGATGAGGATAGATGAATGCTGGACCTTGTGGTTCACTGCTGCAGATGAGGGTACTAGTAGAATCAGGAAAAGCGTAGTCTAGGCAAGCTGGGTCATACACAGGTAGATCAGAATCCAAACGGTACAGAATCAGAAGCAAGTAAGGAGGGTCAAACAAGCCGGGTCAAACAAGAAAGTCACAGAGCAAATATCAGCTGGATCAAACACGAGTGAACTCTAACACGAGCACTGACTGAATGCTGATACAGGTGATTTAAACGTGAGCTGGCCAATCACTGTTGTTTCCCAGACACAGGCTGTGTCAGGTGAGTTGTGCTGGGTCCTAAAGGGATTCTAGTACTGACAGTACCCCCCCTTTCTCGAGGGGTTGCTCCTGCACCCCCAGGCTTACTTGGATAACGGAGAACTTCTTCTTAAGTCGATCAGCATGAAGATCACGAGCTGGTACCCAAGATCGATCCTCTGGGCCGAACCCTTTCCAATGAACAAGATATTGTAAGGAATTGCGCACTCGTCTGGAATCAAGAATAAATGCCACTTCATATTCTTGACTGTCCAACACATCCACAGGTTCTGGTTCATTTACTAGGAGGCTGGAATGAACAGGTTTCAACAATGAAACATGAAAGACATTTGGAATGCGCATGGATGGGGGCAGTTTTAATCTGTAGGACACAGGATTAACAATCTCGGAAATTTCATAAGGCCCGATGAATTTTGGGCCAAGCATTTTAGATGGAACATGCAGGGATAGATTCCGAGATGATAACCACACTTTGTCACCAACTTTATATTCTGGTGCCTTTGAGCACTTCTTGTCAGCAGTTTTCTTAAAAGCCTGTACAGAGCGGGAAATAGCATGATTTACATCGGACCAGATTTTGGAGAAATGTTCAATCGTGGTGTTGGCATCTGGAACATCAGAGGGCGGAAGATCAAAGGAGCACACACGAGGATGCAACCCGTAAACACAAAAGAAAGGAGAGGTCCCTGTAGATGTGCTGGCACAATTATTAAAGGCAAACTCTGCCCATGGAAGGATGTTGACCCACTCCACCTCATCTTTGGCCATCAGACAACGTACCATCTTCTCTAGAGTCTGATTAGTCCTTTCTGTTTGGCCATTAGTCTCAGGATGATATGCTGAAGAATATGATAATTTAATCCCCAGCTGAGAGCAAAGGGCCTTCCAAAACTGGGCTATAAACTGAGAGCCACGGTCAGAGACAATGTTAACTGGTGCCCCATGGAGCCTGAAAATGTGCTTAATGAATAAAGATGCCAGTTCTTTAGCAGATGGAAGCTTCGGAAGCGGAACAAAGTGGGCCATCTTACTGAACCTGTCTACCACCACCCAGATTGTGGAACATCCCTGGGACAGAGGCAAGTCTGTGATAAAGTCCATAGATAAATGGGTCCAGGGACAGGTAGGTATTGGTAGAGGACGAAGGAGACCGGGGGGCTTAGAGGTACTGCTCTTGCTTCTGGCGCAAACTTCACAGGCCTGGAGGAAGGCTAACACATCCTGCCTAAGCGATGGCCACCAGAGGTTGCGAGAGACAATCTCAAAAGTTTGTCTAAACCCTGGATGTGCTGTAGGTTTTGATGCATGTACTTGTTGCAATACCTGCAAACGAAGAGCCAGGGGCACAAAGAGCATACCAGAGGGAGTGGAGGGAGGGGCTTCAGCCTGTGCTGGTAACAAGGCCTCAGAGATGTCAGTCTGGGTAAAAGCCAAAATCCTATCCTCAGAGATAATGGGTTGAGGAGGAAGCGGAGGAGGAGACTCTGATAAAAAGCTGCGAGACAAGGCATCAGCCTTAATGTTTTTTGGACCTGGTAAATAAGAAATTGTAAAGTCAAATCTGGAGAAGAACAATGACCACCTGGCTTGACACGAGTTCAGTCTTTTAGCAGAATGGATATATTCAAGGTTTTTGTGGTCAGTCAGAACTATGAATGGATAGCGAGCTCCCTCCAGCCAATGTCTCCACTCCTCTAAAGCTAGCTTTATGGCTAAAAGTTCTCTGTTGCCTATATCGTAATTGCGCTCTGCTGGGGAATATTTACGGGACAAGAAGGCACAAGGGTGGATGGCGGTGCTTACAGGATCTTTTTGTGAAAAAAGCGCCCCCACTCCTACTTCAGATGCATCTACCTCTACAATAAAAGGTAGCTCAGGAACAGGATGGCGTAGAATTGGTGCAGAGGTAAAGGCTTTCTTTAACTGGGTGAAGGCTGTCTGGGCTTCAGTAGTCCATTTAAATGTACTAGGAGTCTTCCTGGTGAGAGAGGTGATGGGATGTGCAATGGTGGCAAAGTTCTTAATGAATTTTCGATAGAAATTTGCAAAGCCCAGGAAGCGTTGAACTGCCTTCAGGTCTGAAGGTGGTGCCCAGTCTAAAATGGCTTGAACCTTGGCTGGGTCCATGGTGAGGCCTGTGTCAGAAATTAGGTAACCCAGGAAAGGTACTTGTTTAACATGGAAAATACATTTTTCAGGCTTTACAAAAAGGGAGTGAGTCTTTAGTCGGGCTAATACCGAGCAGACATGCTTCTGATGTGTTTCAAGATTGGGAGAGTAAATCAAAATATCGTCTAAATAAACAAGCATGAAGCGACCCATCATGTCACGGAAAATGTCATTCATGAAGTTCTGAAAGACTGTTGGTGCATTCCTGAGGCCGAAAGGCATGACAAGACTTTCGTAATGACCATCCTTGGTGTTAAAGGCCGTCTTCCATTCATCGCCTGCACGGATACCGATTGGGAACGGTTATTTTATTTAGACCTCTGTAATCAACACAAAGTCGCAGTCCTCCATCCTTCTTCGGGACAAAGAAGCATCCTGCTCCTGCGGGAGAAGTGGAGGGACGGATGAAACCCTTAGCTAGGTTTTCCTGGATGTATTCTTGCAAAGCAAGATTCTCTGGTTCAGACAGTGGAAAGACTCTCCCTCGAGGAGGTGTAGTGTCAGGCAAGAGGTCAATGGGACAATCATAACTGCGATGAGGAGGTAAAGTGTCAGCAATTCCTTTAGAAAACACATCCCGAAAGTCCTTATAACAAAGTGGAATCTGTTCTATTCCCACTTGACAGGAATCAAGTCGAACAAGGTGTTGGATGCAGCTCTTTTTACACTGATTGGACCAAGCCAGAATATCTCCTGTTGGCCAGTCAATTACAGGATTGTGCTTCTGAAGTCAAGGAAGGCCTAGGATCAAAGGAGTGGATGGAGAGTCAATGACAAGACAAGAAATCTTCTCCCAATGCAAAGCCCCTAATTGTAACTGGAAAGGGTTGGTGGATTCGAGCACTAGGTCTTGTGAGAGAGGCCGATTATCCACGGAGATCAGGCGGACTGGACAATCTAGAGCATGAGTTTCCAGGGACAAAGAGGTGATCAGAGTTTTATCAATAAAATTCTCAGCTGCTCCAGAATCCACCAAGGCCAGCAGTTCATGAGCCCCTGTCCCAAAGTGAATGACAGCGGGTAAAAGTATACGATTGTCCCCCTGGGGAGATGAGAGTAGACCTAAGGTGACCTCCCCGCAATCACCTAGGTCCTGGCGTTTCCCGGACGTGTAGGGCACGAACGGAGCATATGACCCTTGAGGCCACAGTATAAGCAGAGTCCCATATTACGCCTGCGTTTGTGTTCCTGGGCAGATAACCGGGTGGAGCCTAACTGCATAGGTTCTTCCTCAGATTTGGCACTGGAGATGGAATAATCAGGTGGTAAGGAAGGTATACAGTTTGCCACAGCCATTGTTTGTTCTCGCCTTCTCTCTCGCTGGTGGCGGTCAATTCTAATAGCTAGACACATAGCCTCCTCCAGTGAGGCTGGGTAGGAGAAGTTGACCAGAGCGTCTTTAATAGCATCTGAAAGGCCAATTCTAAACTGGCTGCGGAGAGCTGCATCATTCCAGCCAGATTCCGGGGCCCATCTGCGAAACTCTGAGCAATACATTTCAGCTGTGGTAGTTCCTTGTTTTAAGTTACGCAGGGTCGATTCTGCAGTAGCAGCACAATCTGGATCATCATATAGCAACCCAAGGGCTTCAAAGAAGGCATCTACTGTTAGTAAGGCTGGATGGTTAGGTTCCAGGTTAAAGGCCCAAGCCTGGGGGTCACCCTGTAGTAGAGAGATAATGATTTGGACCCTCTGAGTTTCAGGGCCAGACGAGGATGGCCTCAACTTGAAATATAATTTGCAGCTGTTTTTAAAGTTGCAAAACGCTTTACGGTCACCAGAAAACCGGTCGGGCAAAGGAATTTTTGGTTCAGATGGAGTTTTAGTAATGGTGGTAGTAGAAGGAGATTGCACCTTGGTGAGCTCTGTGGCCATTTCCTGAACTTGATGTGATAAACTGCAAAGTTCTTGTGTAAACAACTGAGCCTGTTCAGGATTCATGATAGGTTTCCCTTTATGTATTGGCTCGTGTTAATGTCAGGCTAGGTGCAGATAACAAGTAACAGTTCAGGTGTGCTGATTATACAAAGAGTTCAAAGCACATACCATGAGCAGGTCTAAGCAGAGCAGGTCAGCTGGGACTTGTAGTACACCACTGCAGACGAAGGTAGATGATTGCTGGACCTTGTAGTTCACTGCTGTAGGTGAGGATAGATGATTGCTGGACCTTGTGGTTCACTGCTGCAGATGAGGGTACTAGTAGAATCAGGAAAAGCGTAGTCTAGGCAAGCTGGGTCATACACAGGTAGATCAGAATCCAAACGGTACAGAATCAGAAGCAAGTAAGGAGGGTCAAACAAGCCGGGTCAAACACGAAAGTCACAGAGCAAATATCAGCTGGATCAAACACGAGTGAACTCTAACACGAGCACTGACTGAATGCTGATACAGGTGATTTAAACGTGAGCTGGCCAATCACTGTTGTTTCCCAGACACAGGCTGTGTCAGGTGAGTTGTGCTGGGTCCTAAAGGGATTCTAGTACTGACAGGTGCGAACCGAACCGAGGGGCGTTCAGCCCATTCCTACTGTTAACATGACCATTATAACTTGTGCTTGCTTTTTTTCTTTTTTTTTTTGCACAGATGCTCAATTTTAGATCAAACTTGAGGTAAGTAGTGTACAGGGGATCGGGGGGGCATAGTACAGGGGGGCTGAAGGGCACAATTACATGGGGGGCAACAGGGAACATTATATGGGAGTAGGGCACATTAGATGAGAGCAGGAAACTTTACATGGGATCAGGGCACATTTTGTGGCACGCATCAGGGCACTGTACATGGGATCAGGGCACATTATGGGGCACACAGCAGGGCATTTAACATGGAAGCAGGGCACATTACATTAGAACAGGACACATTACATGGGATCAGGGCACATAATGGGAAACATAGCAGATCACCTTGCATAGGATCAAGGAGCAATACATGGGAACAGGGTGCATTACATGAGAGCAAAGAGCAATGCATGTGGTCAGGGCACATTGTGGGGCACACAGCTGGGCAACTTACATGGGGATTAGGGCACATTAAGGAGCACACAGCAGGGAACCTTACATAGGATTAGGGCACATTATAGGGCATGCAATGGGGCACTTACAAGGGTATGTTAAAGGGTGTTGAAAAAAAATATTATCAGGAACACTAAGTGAAAATAAAGGGAAAAAGCTTAAAAATGTTAAAATAATGCAGCCACCACATCTAAGAATTGGTAAGCTGCAATATATTACATTTTTGTTATTGGGTTTAATAGCGCTTCAGATTAAAAAGACATAAGGTTAAAAAAAAATGAATTCCATCAGTTTTGTTGCAGTTTTCCAGTTTTGTTCCAAAGGAAAACAAAAAGAGAAAATCTTTGTTTCCTAAAACTTAAAGGGCAGTTGAATTAGCAACTAAGATCTAAATATAGATAACATAGATTTTAGTAAATATGACAGATAATAGTAATGCCTTTTATTTCTTGGTTGCAACGCTATAACCACTTTGACATACAGGACCATCTCACCCCCTACTACCCCAACATACAGTACCACTGAACAGATTTTAGGCCTGCCTTTTCATTTTATTGTGAGGATTATGGCTTTTATTTTTCCTGTTGATATCAAGAAGTAAGGTAAATGTGACTGATGTGAAGTGCACAATGCTTTTTTATAGGAATGCATGTCTAAGTATTGCAACACGTGAATGTTGCACTTTCACTTCAAGCACCCTATACTTAAAAAAGGTTATATATAAAAAAAATAAGAACCAATATACCCCCAAAAGGCTTGAAATAATATATTATCCCCCCCAAACCAAATGTCATAAATGTGGGGGGGTGGGGCACAGGGCACACAAGACAATGTCTAATGTGTCCCTGTGCCTGAATGCCTGCTCTGCTGTTTGACATATGATGTCTTCCCAATCTTTCCATGTATGCGTGCCCCCAGGCAGGTGTCCAATCACAGCTGATTATATGTAAACAATTGCCAGTTATCACCTTTTTCTTTCCTCAGCGCTGTCACTGTCTATACGATAACCGGCTTTCCTGTTACAGGGCACCTTTACACTGATAATTAGGGCACTGATCATCAGTGACCTGATGACCGGTGCAACCTCATCAGTGTCAAAAGACTCATTCTGCCTCATAGATTATACGGGGGAGTGTTTTCTTTCCAAAATGGGGTAATTTTATGGGCAATTCCATTGTCCTGGTGCTCCAGGGCCTTCATAATAGGTGGTTGATAAATTAGATGTGTAATTTATGCTTGTAGAACGCCTGTAAGTGCCACTTCAATGTTGGGCCTTTGTATGTTGCCAGACTGTGTAAAAGTCTAACACATGTGGTATCGCCATACTCCGGAAGAGTAGCAGAATGTATTTTGGGGTGTAATTTGTTGTATGCATATGCTGTGTGTGAGAAATAAACTGATAGTATGACAATTTTGTAAAAAAAAAAAAAAAAAAAAAAAATCTTCATTTTGCAAAGGATTGTGGGAAAAAATTACAACTTAAAAAAACTCATCTTGCTACTTACTTAATTCCTTGGAATGTCTACTTTCTAAAAAGGGGTCATTTGGGGGGAGAAGAGAGAAAGTAAGTGTGCACCAACACTACACTGACATGTAGGCACACATAGGCACACAAATCCCCCCTGAACACCCCCCCCCGATCGCCCCCCCCTTATTTAGGTTCCCGTCAGGTTTTTATATAGCGCCAGGGACCCCCATATACTACCTAATAAAGATTTTAACCCCCTGATTGCCCCTAGTTAAGCCTTTCACCAGTGATCACCGTATAAGTGTTACGGGTGACTCTGGTTAGTTAGTTTGCTTTTTATAGCATCAGGGCACCCGCCATTTATTACCCAATAAAGGTTTAACCCCCTGATCACCCGGCGGGTGATATCAATTAGGTTTTAGGGTCAGGGTCTGCGTCACCCCAGGCAGCGCTAGGTTAATGCCAGTACCGCTAACACCCACGCGCAAAGCATACACCTCCCATAGTGGTATAGAATCTGAACAGATCAATATCTGATCAGATCTATACTAGCGTCCCCAGCAGTTTAGGGTTCCAAAAAAACGCATTGTTAGCAGGATCAGCCCAGATACCTGCTGGCACCTGCGTTTTGCCCCTCTGCCCAGCCCACCCAAGTGCAGTATCGATCGATCACTGTCACTTACAAAACACTAAACACATAACTGCAGTGTTCGCAGAGTCAGGCCTGATCCCTGCGATCGCTAACAGTTTTTTTGGTAGCGTTTTATATTTAAATCCAGAGGGCGGTGCTTGGTTTTCGGGGTCCCATACGTGGCTAGACTCCCAAAAAGTCCCCCACATGTGGTATCCCCGTACTCGGGAGAAGCAGCAATATATCATTTAGTGACAACTTTGTGAAAAAAAAAAAAAAAAAAAAATTTAATATTCCTGCAACTTGTGGCAAAATATAAAATATTTCATGGACTCAACATGCCTCTCAGTAAATAGCTTGGGGTATCTACTTTCCAAAATGGTGTAATTTGGGGGGGGGGGGGGGGGTTGTGCTATTTTGGCATTTTATGGCCTTCGAAACTGTGATAGGTAGTGAGGAGTGAAATCAAAAATTTGCACCCTTAGAAATCCTGAAGGCAGTGATTGGTTTCCGGGGTGCCGTACGCGGCTAGACTCCCAAAAAGTCCCACATATGTGGTATCCTCGTACTCAGGAGAAGCAGCAGAATATATTTTGGGGTGCAATTCCAAATATAACTATGGCATGTGTGAGCAATATATCATTTAGTGACAACTTTTTGTAAACTTATTTTTTTGTGTGTCATTATTCAATCACTTGGGACAAAAAAAAAAATATTCAATGGGCTCAACATGCCTCTCATCAATTTCCTTGGGGTGTTTACTTTCCAAAATGGAGTAATTGGGGGGGGGGGGGGGGTTTGTCCTGCCCTGCCATTTTAGCACCTCAAGAAATGAGATAGGCAGTCATAAATGAAAAGCTGTGTAAATTCCAGAAAATGTACTCTAGTTTGTAGACGCTATAACTTTTGCCCAAACCAATAAATATACGCTTACTAAAGACATGTGGCTGAATACATTTTGCCCTAAATGTATGACTAAAATTGTGTTTATTTGATTTTTCTTATAACAAAAAGTAGAAAATATCTTTTTATTTATATCGCAAGAAGTAAAAATCGCAGAGGCAAACAAATACCATCAAAAGAAAGCTCTATTTGTGGGAAGAAAAGGACGCAAATTTTGTTTGGATACAACATTGCATGACCGTGCAATTACTAGTTAAAGCAGTGTAGTGTGAAATTGTAAAAAGACCTCTGGTCCTTAGGCTGACAATTGGTCCGGGGCTGAAGTGGTTAAATAACAAACATATCATACTTACCTCCACTGTGCAGCTCGTTTTGCACAGAGTGGCCCTGAACCTGGTCTTCTGGGGTCCCTCAGCAGCTGTCTCAGCTCCTCCCCACAAGAACTAACCATCTTCATGCGAGCTCTCTTGCATGAAAGTTAGTCCTTGCGGGTACGCTTCCGTAATAGGGCCGGCGGCTATAGCCACTCACTGTATCACTCGCCCCCGCCCCCTGGCGCATCGTTTCATTGGAGGTGATTGACAGCAGCTCAAGCCAATGACTGCGCTGCTTTCAATCAATCTACTCTAGCCGGTCAACAGCCAGGCTGAGCGCCGAAGAAAACATTGGGGGCGAGCGCAGCAGGTGAACAGGCTAAGGTAAGTAAAATGGGGGGCCGGTATTGTCAGATGTTTTTTCACTTTAAAGAGGAATTTCACTGGAAACAAAAATATTAAAAGCCAGCAGCTATAAATACTACAGCTGCTGACTTTTAATAAATGGACACTCACCTGTCCCAGGGTCCAGCGATGTCGGCAGCTGAGGCCGATCGATCGCTCAGCTCTTGGCTGCTACAGCCGCCATTCTCAGTGAGGGAATCAGGAAGTGAAGCGTTGCGACTTCACTTCCCGGTTCCCTACTGCGCATGCGCGAGTCACTCAGTGCAATGGGAATGGTCTGCGCAGACTCTGGGACCCGTGTGTGTCCCAGCAGACAGCGCGCCGGGACAGAAAAAAGCATAGACTCCCGTGGGAGTCTATGCCCAGAAGTGGGTGCAAATATCTGCACCCCCCTGAAAGGTGCCAACTGTGACACCGGAGGGGGGAGGGTTCCTATGAGTGGAAGTTCCACTTTAGAGTGGAACCCCGCTTTAATGCATAGGATGCATTAAGGTGAAAAATCGCAAACCTTTACAACCCCTTTAATTATCTATCTGTCTGTCTATCTATCTATCTATCTATCTATCTATCTATCTATCTATCTATCTATCTATCTATTTATCTATCTCTTCTTAGACATGGTACATACATTATTTTTCCAAGCTTTTTTTGGCTTTCTTGATAACAGTCAGGTTAGGCAGAGAACAGAGGAAGCAATCGACTTGCAAGATTTGGGGGAAAATAGACAGGTATTTTTTTTTTGCCCTTATCAAACAGATAAAACAAAGCAACTGTATATTCAGCAAACCAAAAGGGAGCAAATAAGAGATAATTGTTAGGGTTTTTATATAGTTTAACAAGGTGTTGTAGAAGGAAGGAGAAAACTGCTTAAGAATCTATGCTATGTTCCTTTAATGAGAATTCACTGTTCTTTAAACAAATCCAATAGTACAGGCTCTGCCTCCAGCACCAATGAGTTTTTAGAAGCTTCCTGAATTCACAAGTGACTTTCAGTTTGAATTTTTAAAATGGCATAATCCATACTTCATCATTATAAAAATGGTTCAATGACTGACTTCATTTTTTTTTGTCTTTTATCATTTACACTCTCGTTAGAGTCGCGTAAAATACACAAATTGATGAATGTTACTCTAGACTGTAAAATAGGGCTTTTCTTAAGGCTGGGTTCACACCTCAAATGGATGCAACTTCACAGCAGAGGTCCGTTGCGTCCCTGTTTTCCATTTCAGGGCTGAATTTTTGCCAGAATTCAGCCCTGAAGCGGAGCCAAAGACCCACAGCCCCAATGGAGATTCGTGAACCGTCTCCATAGAGAGCCAGTCACAATCTCCTGTCATGCGAATTGAATGCGGGAAATCCGCATCCAATTTACATAGGTGTGAACCCAGCCTTAAACATTTATCTGGATTTCACCACAATCTGCAAGAACTACAAAAGTGAAAAAAAAAAAAAAATGCTGCAGTCTGGGTCTACCAGATCTTGTTGTTGCCACTTATCATAATGGCATCACACCATTGTCATCCAATGAGAGGATCCCACTACTGAACAGCAAATGAGAAATGTTCATATCACCCAGGCTCCCATATGCAGTGAGGAAGCATTGAACTCAGCAATGAGAGATGGATGGGGTGTAAAAGGTAGTAGAGGACAGGAGGTCCTGGAGATCAACTTTTTGAGTAAAAAAAATAGCTAGTTTTTATCTTTCTCTATCAGCATTAAAAATCAACAATAGCACAAATCAATTAATACATAAATAGAAGGTAAAAAATATTTAAAATGAGGACCATAACACTCAGTGAAAAACATTAGATCTAATAACCTGGGAAGCAGAATAGGTACAGTATTTGAGATTTCTGAATATTTTGATGCCTACCATAAATAAACAGCAGAATGCAATGGGACTACTCCTGCTAAACAAGTGCAGCAATAAATCAAGTACACAACAAAATCCCTTTCCCCCTATATGTCTTTAAAGGTATCTGCAATCTTTAGATTTATTTTGATTTGCTTTTATGGATGTAGTATTCTGTGTTCTAACGGTCTAATAAACACAAAGCAATTCCAATACGAGAACTGGAGGAATACTATCTTTAATGTCAACTGTCTAACAACAGAACAAACAAGAAAAGAAGAATCAAGCAGACAACCTAATCTTTTTTGTCACCACCATAGTTTTATATGTAAATATACAAATAAAATATTTGCACTTCGATTTTAATAAATGTTATTCTGTAATGCAAATGTGTGTGTCAATTACATTTGAAAAATCATGGAAGCAATGCATTGAGAATGCATTCTCTAACATCTCTGAGGAATGCAACTGTTGCAGCAGCAATTGAGCAAAACAAATAATAAAGAAGAACAAAAAAATAAATAAAAATAGATAACTCTCCCATATTAGTGATCAACAGGTGAACAGGATTGCTATCACTAAACTAAACTAAAAAGTTGCTGACCGCTGCACGCCGATGTACGTCGGCAGAATGGCACGGGCAGGCATAATGGCGTACAGGTACGTCCATGCCTTCCCGCGGGTGGGGGGCCCGATCGGGCCCCCCCCCGGTGCCAGCGGCGGTCGGATTCTGTGCAGGAGCGATCCAGGATGAGGGGACGGCCATTCATTCATGGCCACCCCCTTGCGATCGCTCCTGACGAATGAAATGCTAGCACTACATCACTTCCTCTCCTGTATTGTAAACACAGGCAGAGGAAGTGATGTAATATCTCCTTGTGTCTGTCTTTTTAGTTCCGGCACCGAGGAGAGATGATCAGTGAGTTGCACCAACACACTACACTAACAGTAGAACATGCCAGGCACACTTTCACCCCCCCTTCACCCCCCGATCACCCCCCCCCCCCCCCCAATCACCCTTGCACCCCCAGTCACAGTGACATTATTGCATTGGTGTCATTTGTGACTGCAATAACTGTTAAGGCAGTTAGGGTTAGCCCCCTTTAGGTCTAGGGTACCCCCTAACCCCCCAATAAAGGTTTAACCCCGTGATCACCCCCCGTCACCAGTGTTACTAATAAGCGATCGTTTTTTTCTGATCGCTGTATTAGTGTCACAGGTGACGCTAGTTAGGCAGGTAGGTATTTAGGTTTGCCGCAGCTTTTTATAGCATCAGGGACCCCCATATACTACCGCATAAAGCCCCCTGATTACCCCCTAGTAAACCCTTTCACCAGTGATCACCATATAACTGTTACATGTGACGCTGGTTGGTTAGTTATTTTTTTTATAGTTTCAGGGCACCTGCCATTGATTACCTAATAAAGGTTTAACCCCCTGATCACCCGCGGATTATATAAGTTTGAGGGTCAGATAGGGTCTTCGTCACCCCAGGCAGCGTCAGGTTAGTGCCAGTACCACTAACACCCACGCGCAAAGCATACAACTCCCTTAGTAATATAGTATCTGAACAGATCAATATCTGATCAGATCTATATTAGCGTCGCCAGCAGTTTAGGTTTCCCAAAAACGCATTGTTAGCGGAATCAGCCCAGATACCTGCTAGCACCTGCGTTTAGCCCCTCCACCAAGCCCAGCCCAGCCCACCCAAGTGCACTATCGATCGATCACTGTCACTTACAAAACACAACACACATAACTGCAGCGTTCACAGAGTCAGGCTTGATCCCTGCGATCGCTAACAGTTTTTTTTGTAGCGTTTTGATACAGTCGCTGACAGCCTAGGTGCTTTTTTACCTGTGAGTCTCACTAGTGTACCCCTAAATTTAGAAAATGGCAAAGTGAAGGGGCCTACACGTTTCTGAGCATGACAGATAGTGAAGAGGAAGTTACTCATCTGTCAGATTCAGGCTCAGAATACGATCCTGTAGAGGACAGCGGCTCCATGACAGATAGCTCTGACGACGGAGATGAGGTCCTTGTTAAGGGCAGGCGTACCCGATCCCGAACTTCTTCTGTTGTTGAGGTGCAAGAATCACCGGTCCCTCGTATGGAGCAGAGACGTACTAGAGCCGCTCATCCTTCTGGTGAACTGGCAAGCACCAGCGGCCTAGTACACCCTGGACGTACATCCAGCACTGCAGTAGCACGTGGTGACGTGGTGAGTCCCATAAGTGCAGTTCAAGCTGGCGAGGTAGCAAGCACAAGTAGTGTCCCGCTGCCACCAAGACAAAGACAAAGACAGGCCCGTCGTACCCATAGTGCCCTTCCTGCAGAATTTGCCAATCCTGATTGGGTGCCCACCACTTCTGCAGAAACAGTACTTCCCCCATTCAGTGGCCAACCTGGCATTAACGTGGAAACAGTTGATTTTACGCCACTTGATTTTTACTCACTGTTTTTCACAGAAGATCTCTATAGATCTATTGTGGACCAAAGCAATTTGTACGCTGGTCAACACATCACCACTATTCCCCCGGTCCGCCCTTGCTAGACATTGGAAACCAATTACGGTTTCCGAATTTAAGATCTTTCTGAGCCTCTCCCTCAACATGGGCATAACCAAAAAGAGTGAGTTGCGGTCATATTGGTCCACTGACCCAATTCACCATATGCACGTGTTCTCTGCTTCCATGTCCAGGGCACGATATGAGCAGATTTTGCGGTTCATGCACTTCAGCGACAATGAACTCTGTCCTCCTCGTGGAGACCCTGCATACGACCTTAGAAAGCCTGAAGGCGGTGCTTGGCTTTCGGGGCCCCGTACGTGGCTAGGCTCCCAAAAAATCCCACACATGTGGTATCCTCCTACTCAGGAGAAGCAGCAGAATTTATTTTGGGGTGTCATTTCACATATGCCCATGGCATGTGTGAGCAATATATCATTTAGTGACAACTTTGTGAAAAAAAAAAAAAAGTTTGTAATTTTCCCGCAACTTGTGGCAAAATATAAAATGTTCCATGGACTCAACATGCCTCTCAGCAAATAGCTTGGGGTGTCTACTTTCTAAAATGGGGTCATTTGTGGGGGTTTCGTGCCATCTTGGCATTTTATGGCCTTCAAAACTGTGATAGGTAGTGAGGAGTGAAATTACAAATGTATGCCCTTAGAAATCCTTAAGGCGGTGCTTGGCTTTCGGGGCCCCGTACGCGGCTAGGCTTCCAAAAAGTTGACCACATGTGGTATCCCCATACTCAGGAGAACCAGCAGAATGTATTTTGGGGTTCAATTCCATATATAACCATGACATGTATGAGCAATATATCATTTAGTGACAACTTTGTGTAAAACATTTTTTATTTATTTTTTGTCATTATTCATTTGCTTGAGGCAAAAAAATAAAATATTCAATGGGCTCAACATGCCTCTTATCAATTTCCTTAGGGTGTCTACTTTCCAAAATGGGGTCATTTGGGGGGGGGGGTTGTACTGCCCTGCCATTTTAGCACCTCAAGAAATTAGATAGGCAGTCATAAACTAAAAGCTGCGTAAATTCCAGAAAATGTACCTTAGTTTGTAGACATGACAACTTTTGCGCAAACCAATAAATATACACTTATTGACTTTTTTTTACCAAAGACATGTGGCTGAATAAATTTTGGCCTAAATGTATGACTAACATTGAGTTTATTGGATTTTTCTAATAACAAAAAGTAGAAAATATCATTTTTTTTCAAAATTTCCGGTCTTTTTACCTTTATATCGCAAAAAATAAAAATCGCAGAGTCAGTCAAATACCTTAAAAAGAAAGCTCTATTTGTGGGAAAAAAAGGACGCAAATTTTGTTTGGGTACAACATTGCATGACCGCGCAATTACCAGTTAAAGCAGCGCAGTGCCAAATTGTAAAAGGACCTCTGGTCATTGACCAGCAAAATGGTCCGGTCTGAAAGTGGTTAATCACTAGCTATTGCTATTAGGTCCACAAAAGTCCTTTTAAGGACTGGTATAGCTGTACAGTATATAGGGTTGTAATACACTTAGAATATACTTTCTTTCAAATATATAAAGTATATTCTGGTGCACTGCTGCTGACTGCTGTGCTGCTGAGTGCACTGCTGACCGATTCTGCAGCTGCCTTTAATCAGTGTAGGGAAAGGATGCTGTGTGGAGCAGGGACAGTCAGTTTAATCACTAGCTATTGAATGCAAAATCAGTCAACACAAAATAAAAACTTTCTGTTTAAAATATAAGTAACGGAGCAGCTGAACACTAAAGGTAAATATAACAAAAACCTCAAAGAAACATCATAAACAGAGCAGTGCAGCGCTGAAACAAACCCCCCTATTAGTACTATATAAAGTCTCTCGAGATAAACAACAACATAAAAAGGAAAATGATACAAAGTGAATGAACAGTCTATGATGGTACTGATCGACAATCCTTTAGTCTTCTCAATGGATAGAATGCATACTGATATCCTTAATCACCAGACAGCCAAACCGCTCACCTTAAAGCATTGACTCCTGACTGAACAGATAGGTCAAATGGAGCATTCACCACTGCCAGTGGTCATATACCAGGATTCAGGTGGATCAAAAAGATGTTGTCGATCAGTACCATCATAGACTGTTCATTCACTTTGTATCATTTTCGTTTTTATGTTGTTTTTATGTTGTTGTTTATCACGAGAGACTTTATGTAGTACTAATAGGGGGGTTTGTTTCAGCGCTGCAATGCTCTGCTCTATGAAATCACTAGCTATTACTATTAGGTCCACAAAGGTCCTTTTATGAACTGGTATAGGTGTACAGAATATAGGGTTATACACGTATAATATACTTTCTTTCAAATATAGAAAGTATATTATGGTGCACTGCTGACTGCTGTGCTGCTGAGTGCAGACCGATTCTGCAGCTGTCTTTTATCAGTGTAGGGACTGAGGGACAGTTTGGTGTTTGGAGCAGGGAGAGTCTGCAAATCACTAGCTACTAGGGCCACAAAGGTCCTTTTTTTGCTGGTATCAGTGCTGGCGTCAGTGCTCTCTATCTTGGTGCTGGTGTGGTGTCAGTGCTCTCTATCACGATGCTGGTGTGGTGTCAGTGCTCTCTATCTCAGTGCTGGTGTCAGTGCTCTCTATCACAGTGCTGGTGTCAGTGCTCTCTATCACGGTGCTGATGTCAGTGCTCAATATCACAGTGCTGTTGTCAGTGCTCTATATCACGGTGCTGGTGTCAGTGCTCTCACGGTGCTGGTGTCAGTGCTCTCTATCACGGTGCTGGTGTCAGTGCTCTCTATCTTGGTGCTGGTGTCAGTGCTCTCTATCTTGGTGCTGGTGTCAGTGCTCTCTATCACGGTGCTGGTGTCAGTGCGCTCTATCTCGGTGCTGGTGTCAATCCTCAGTCTCTATCATGGTGCTGGTGTCAGTGCTCAGTCTCTATCGCGGTGCTGGTTTCAGACAGTGAGGGAGATAGCAGTGCCAGCACCATGGCTGAGGATCAGCACTGGACTGGCACCTCCGGACCACCTCAGTGGAGCCCTGCATAGGTCCGGACAGAGGGAGGGGCTCAAGCACAGGTTGGCACACTGGGACACTGTCACAGGACTGCGCTGCCCTGACTGTGGCACTGATCATCTCCTGCACCCCCTTCATAGCCTGCCCTGACCTTGCCTCTTCTCCATGGCCTTCATGCGCTCCTGAATTGTCAACATTTCACAGATAAAAAAAGAATGCTTGTCGTTGTCGATCCCAGATTCACTTAATAATTTTGTTATGTCAGTGTCCATGTTGTCAGACTATGTGTGCACAGCTAGTAAGTATTTTATGGCTGAAAATATGACCTGGAGGTTTTTAAGGTTTGCCTACCATTAAAGTCAATGGGGTCCGCCGCGAACCGCAAGGTTCGCAAACTTTTGGCCGCGTCCGTGGTTCGCGTTCACGAAACATCCCGTCGGAAGTTCATCCATCACTATTCTGGAACTTTTGTTTGAATATCAGAGATGAGCTGTGAATTGTAAGGCTGTTACCGTTTCTGCCTGACTTTGTTTTTAAGAGTCCAGTGGGTCTTATAGAATGGTTTCCTGAAACATACAAGTACCATACTTCACAAAGTATCCCTGGACATCCAGGGCTTATGACTCATAGTAATTCTACATCTCTGAGTATGTCTACTGCTTTAACCGCTTGCCGACTGCGCTATAGCCGAATGACGGCTACAGCGAGGCTCGATAACTCTGGGAGGGCGTACATTGACGTCCTCTCAGAATCCCGTTCCCCGCTCCTGTGCACCCCGTGTCGACATCACGGATCACAGTAAATGGCTGCTGATAGCGGTCCTTTACCACGTGATCGCTCCTTAAAATTACAAACTGGTGCACCATCTTTAATGCATCTTTTAGGGTGTGCCCCCAAATATCTTTTTTGTCTAGTGCATGAATTATGGCCAAATCCTTTTGGGTGCAGAGCACCCCACTCCCTCATTAGTACCTCTCATTAGTGTCCACCTGTGTCATGGGTGTAGACCTCTAGTTCTCCCATATAGAGGAGGGTATTGCTCCCATGGTTTAGAGAACCAGGATCTCCTAGTCTATGGATAGTGTAGGACCCACTAATCATGGGGTACTTTGTTGCAGTAAGTGGGCTTAAGCACCATATAGCAATATGGTGACCAAATCCCCATATTTTTTGATAATGTTTTTTGAAAATGTCTAGGTGTTTTAAATAAGCCTTGCTGGAGGTAAATGTCTTTTTTGCATGTGTGCGCTGTAATATTTTGTTCTGTTTCATTTTCTTTACACATTTTCCAAAAACTTGTAGAAAAAAATGACATGTTCAAAAGACTCATTATGCCTCATAGATTATCGTTGGGGTGTTTTCTTTTCAAAATTGGGTCATTTTTTGTGGCATTTTTCAAAATGTAAGAGGTAGTCAAGAACGGCTGATGGCGCTCCCTGCATGTTGAAACTCTGTATGTGCCCACACTGTGTAAAAGTGGACTTTTTGCTATGCATATGCTGTGTGTGAGAAATAACCTCCTAATATAACAATTTTGTGAAAAAAAAAAAAAAAAAGAAAAAATCTTGAGTTTGCAAAGAATTGTGGGAAAAAATTCCAACTTCAAAAAACTCACCATGCCTCTTACTAAATACCTTGGAATGTCTACTTTCCAAAAAGAGGCCATTTGGGGGATATTTGTACTTTCTTAGCTTATTAGGGTCTCAAGAAATGAGATAGGCCATCAGTGCATCAGGGGTGATCAATTTTCAGAGATTGGCACCATATTTTGCGGTCTCTATAACTTTCACAAAGACCAAATAATATACACGGATTTGGGTTATTTTTACCAAAGATAGGTAGCAGTATAAATCTTGGCCAAAATATATGAAGAAAAATAACTAATTTGCAAAAATTATAACAGAAGCTAAGAAACATGCCACTACTACTTAACAATACCATACACAGGTACTTACAGAGCCACTTGCACTCGCAGATCCATGTGCACTCGCAGACCGCTTGCACTGTCAGCCTACGTGCACTCACAAACCCACATGCACTTGTAGACCCCCGTGCACTTGCAGTCAACTTGCACTCGCAGCATACGTGCACCCGTAGCCCCACATGCACTTGCAGACACACGTGCACTCGCAGATCACTTGCACTCGCAGACCCACGTGAATGCGCAGACCCATGTGCACTCGAAGACCCAGGTGCACTGGCAGACCCACATACACTTATAGACCACTTGCATCTGCAGACCCACATGCACTCGCAGACCCACGTGCACTCGCAGACCACTTGTACTCGAAGACCCACATGCACTCGTAGACCCTCGTGCACTCGTAGACCACTTGCACTCATAGACCCATGTGCACTCGCAGACCACTTGTACTCGCAGACCACTTGTACATGCAGACCACTTGCACTTGCAGACCCACATGCACTTGCAGACCCACGTACTTAATCATGGATGTAAGCAGTTAGAATGGGGTGGGGAATAAATCAAGTCATACAGTTCCCATAATCTTCAATTTTGAAGGTCTTTCAAATATAAACAATCACATGAAAAATATAAAATTCATATTTTATATATAGTTGCTTTTAGGGGTGGTTCATAAACCACCCCTAAAACCCACTCACTTTATTGCAAATTTTTCACGTAAAATCAATCATTAAATGTAAAAATGAACATGTAAAAACAATAGTTTATTAGTGTGAACCACAATAGTTTACTATCAGGGAGGCAGGCCAATGGGCAACTAAAGGAGGTTGCATAGTGGCATAGGAAAATTCAGAATGCTCATTGGCTCATATAATCAATGCTGTATCTTAATGGATACAGTATCTGCAAGGAATATACAGTCTATATTGTGAAAAAGTGGATATCAGGAAGATTATATAAGAATGATAGTATATCAGAAAAAAAATACTGCTAAAGGTAATATGTGTGCATAATATGTGCATTTTTGCAGTTTTTTTTAAAATGTATTATATTTATTGTAACGGCAGTTAGTGCAATTAGTACCTGTTTCTATACTCACTTCCATCACAGCAAAATTTAACTTGGGAGAGTGAGGATTGGCACTTAAGACTTATTACTTTGTTGAGTTCAGTTTGTTTATCATTGTAAACATGCTTACAGGAGGAAAGAACACAAGGATGACTTCATCAATGTAATGCTTGTCTTTAATTTACCAATAAGCTAGGCTTGGGGGGGGGGGCAAGGCCAGTTATCGTGGGGGCAGTGGCCATTTGTTTGTACTGTTGGAATACTGGTGAGGGGACGTACTGGACCCCTTTGATGCCGTTGTGCTATTTGCTGGGTGTCCAGTGCACCACTGTGCCTTTAAGGGGGGTTGGGCTCCCTCCAAAGCTCACCTGCCCTCTGCCAATCCATTTTATTGCACATGTTTCCACTGTAGAGGCTCTGAAAAATGTAGAGTTAGGACTGCAGATTATTGTGGGGTCCCTTCAAGTGTTTCTGCAGCTTATGCATGCATTTGCAAATGTGTGCAAACTAAACCCCTGTTTTTCTCGAGTCCTGTTAGACAGGATAATTCAGTTGGTTGCAATTTGGTTGGTGAGTTTAGCTGGGAATTTTCTTTGGACTCATTTGATATATGTCACCTTTTCATGTGCTATGTATGGTTGGCTTTACCCTTCAGTTTAAGGATTTTACAGCATACTGTGGGCCTTTTGCAGATAACTTTGGTATACTGTACATGTACTATTCTATATATAACCTGATTTGGGTGGGTGTTACATTTTAAAATACATTTTGGTTGTTGGTTGTTTCACTGACTTTTTTTCTCATACTTATTTTACAATCTGATTACTGCATCGCTTCACCTTGATAAAAGCTCCTTGAAATCTACAAAAATAAAGTTGCTGACTTTATCCAAGCATATCTAAGTTGATGTCAATTAAAGAGGCAAATGTCCTTTAGAAATAGGGTAAGGCTGCAAGGACACAGAGCATTCCATGCACACACATTTGCTTTGCAGCATAGGTTCATCTCCATTCATGGAGAAATAAGACACATCCAGAATACTCTCCTGACTTGTAAATGATCCTGTCTAGATGTTTATTGAAGGAAAAATGATTGAGGTCTGCAGTGAAATCTTCATCTTGGCTGGTCTACTCGTTTTCCTTCACTAAACCACCGATTTGCCTGCAAGTTTGAGAATGACTATGGCATTTCCACAATATCCTATTCATATGGATGCAGGCATATGATTGATATTATTGTCTGTTGGTAAGTGACCTTTGCCTCCAACTTACAGCTCCATTCAAATGATGAAGAGGGTGTTATATGGCCGAGTGCTTTCACTTGATTGCAGATCCAGTAGAATAGAAAATGCACTATTAAGTCAGATTAAAGCTGGAAGGAAAGCCCATTGTCAATGTGTGATTGAGGGTATAGCTAAGGGAAGAAGCAGTTCAAATCCTCATAACTGTGGGTGCTATTTACCAAAAACTGAAAAACAGTTGAAGTTAAAGCATCTGGGGGGAATATTCTAAGGTTTTCGTATTTTTAAGTACGTTTTACTTACACAGTCATTATCATTTTTTTTCTTTTTTTTTTATACAGATTTATATGGTTTTCTGGGTTTCTGCAGTAACATCTTTAACCTGTAAACATGTGTCTTTGCTTTGGACAAGCTTTCAATCTAAGCTTCAGCACCTTGTGACCTGAGGGCAATTACTTAATCATCTGTTTATCTGCCAACATCAAGATGAGTCACAAGGGTAATATACATGTAAGCAACACTGCTACATGTTAGCAATAATCATGTAAATTAATTAAAGTGGCTTACTGTTTCTGGCAACAGATGGCCCGGATTCAAATCAACATATTATAATTTTTTACAGCAGTGAAGGTCCACTACACAGTTAATAGATTATTATTATTTTTTTTAATCAGAAATATGCCAATACCCCACTGTCAACTGGTAGAAATGTAGACATATAGCATCAATCAATAGATTGTTTGCGTTAGCAGCTAAATATTAAAAATATAAACCATATATGTTTACAATTTTACCTGCAAATGAATTTGCAAATGTGTACAACCAGTCTTATAATTAAAGCATCTTTGGTTATTTTTTCCGTTTTTTTTTTTCAGGTGTAAAGGCATTTGGTTTTTTTGCTTGACCATTTCTGATTTTATTTATTTTTAGTCAATGGAAAGTCAGTTACTAGGTTTAAAAAAGTGTATGCTATTCATGCCTCTTGCATGTTTGGGGTTGGTTCCATTGAAGTCTATTGGGGGACAAAAATGCTTGATGTGTGAGCTTTTTGAGCTACAAGCTTCAAGCTCAGCTGTGAACAGACACAATTGAAAACTATGGGATTTTAGAAATTGGAGGTGTGAATGGGGCCTCAGGGTTTTTGTTCATGAGTGTAAAGGGGTTGCATTTAAAGAAAAACTTCAGTTTTTCACACAATTTACATAATTTGTTTGGGCCAAGCTAGTCCAAACTAACTATGTCCCTCACTAACCTGCAAGGCCATTGGATGTGCAGTATAAACTGTATGTAGCCGCAGCTACATACAGCATACAGTGCTATGTTCAAGGTGCGAGTGGAGACTTCTTGTCTCATACCCAAAACATAAGAGTGTCTATAGCAGCTGCAATCAGCCATTCAGAGGGAGAAATGTATTTTATCAATGAATACAAAGCTTCCTTTGATTGGCTGAGTCAGAAAAGTGAGTTGATGATGTCACACCTCTGACTCAGACAATCAGTGGAAGCTTTGTATTCATCGATAGGATACATCACTCCCACTTAATGGCTGAGCGGCACTTCTGTAGACTCTCCTGTGCTCCGAGTATGAGACAGGAAGTCTCCACTCCCACCCGGAACACAGTGCAATATGCTGTATGTAGCCATAGCTACATACAGTTTATACTGCACACCAAGAGGCCTTTCAGATTAGTGAGGGACATAGTTCTTTGGGCAAGCTTTATATAAATTGTGTGAAAAGCTGGAGTTCTTATTTAAGTTGCTTCTGAATTGCTTTTTAGTTCCTTCTGAGCTGCCACTTATGCCGCGTACACACGAATCAGACTATCCGGCGGACAAGCTACCTGCCCACACATGGTACTTTTGCGGCAGACTAGGTCTGGCGGACTATCTCCCGTACTTTTGAAATGAACGGCCCACACACACAGAGGAAAGTCCGTTCATTTTGAACACGGCTTCAGGTAGCTGTGACTAGGGAAGGAAGCGTCGCTGGCCCCGTCACCTGGTATGGAGTTAAAGGGGAAGCCGAAAAAACGTTGTGAGGGTCCCCCTCTAGGTCCATATCAGACCCTTATCCGAGCACGCTACACGGCCGGTCAGGAAAGGAGATGGGGACGAGTGAGCGCCCCTCCTCCTGAGCCGTACCAGGCTGCGTGCCCTCAACATGGGGAGGTGCTTTGGGGAAGGGGGGCTGCACGGCCCCCCACCCCAAAGCACCTTGTCCCCATTTTGATGAGGACAAGGGCCTCTTCCCAACAACCCTGGCCATTGGTTGTCGGGGTCTGCGGGCAGGGGGCTTATCCGAATCCGGGAGCCCCCTTTAATAAGTGTTGAGGGCACACTGCCTGGTACGGCTTGGGGGGGGGGCGCTCACTCATCCCCACCCCCTTTCCTGACCGGCCGTGTAGCGTGCTCGGATAAGGGTCTGATATGGACCTAGAGGGGGACCCTCACAACGTTTTTTCAGCGTAGGGCTTCCCCTTTAACTCCATACCAGGTAACGGGGCCAGCGACGCTTCCTTCACTAGTCCCGGCTACCTGGAGCCGCGTTCAAAATGAACGGACTTTCTTCTGTGTGTGGGGGCGCTCGCTCATCTCCACCCCCTTCCCTGACCGGCCGAGTTGCGTGCTCGGATAAGGGTCTGATATGGACCTAGGGGGGGACCCCCACGCTGTTTTTTTCGGCGTAGGGCTTCCCCTTTAAGTCCATACCAGGTGACGGGGCCAGCACCGCTTCCTTCGCTAGCCCTGGCTACCTGGAGCCACGCTCAAAATGAGCAGACTTTTCTTCGGGCGGGAAAAGTCAGTTCATTTCAAAAGTACGGCAGACTAGCACACACACGGCCGTATTGTCCGCCGGACTAGCATACACACGACCGTATTGTCCGCCGGACTGTGAGTCCGACGGACATATTTTGGTGCAAAACTACTTTCTTAGTCCGCCGGACTTTTGGATAAAAAAGGTCCGCCGGACTTTTCCACTGGATTATTTGATCGTGTGTACGCGGCATTAGTTGCATGGAAAAGAAAGGCAATTACATTTCTATAAACCCCAAAAATGTTTGTGTGTGTTGCTAAAAAAAATTTAGATTGTTATTAGTGAATAAACTATGTGACAAAAATACGTTTTAAAATGACTGCTGCATCCAAACCACCGATCTGGGTAGGATGTGTAATAAACTACAATAAGACAATATTCCAAAGTGCTCCGTTCTTATATTAATGAATTCATCTCATAAGAAACATATAATAATCTCATAACTCATCTTATATTAACAAATCCATGTAAATGAAGTCAATATATCATGTGCAAAAATTGTGCAAAAATTACAGTGCAAATATGTCATAAAGTGCAAAAAGTGCTCGGTTCCAAAATATCCGTATTTCTGCGGTAAAAAGAAGATAATACCATACCAACACCATGAAAAGAGCTCCCGAATGGAATCACCGCAAACGGTTAAAGGACTAGCTTCACTTATCCCAAAAGGAGATCACTAAATGCCTTAATGAATAGCAGACACATACCCCACGATCCGGAATACAAAAGCTCCCTGAACTAAGCCTAACTCCATGGTGGGGATTAAAGTACAGAGGGAGATCCACATAGTGTAATATTTTACCAATTGATTTTAATAAAACAATGAAAATATACTATCCAATGCATAAAACAGCATGTGTTACAAACAGCCAACACGTCCAAGCGGTAAGCCAACTTATGGAACAACATCACATGTGAGGCCCCTCCAAACACGTTTCTTCATAACAAACTTCACCCGGAGTTCAATAAAAAAGGGAATAGAACATTAAAAATCTTTGAATATGTTAAAAAATCCCTAAATGCTTTTCTAACTTAGTCAAGAATTTTATATTAGCTTTTCTATTTCCTTATTCTCTTGATTTTAGCCCTGGTGAAGGGGGTGTGTTGGACCACTGAAATGCTCCACATTTTGTTGCAGAATAAAACCTTTAATGGATTGGACAAATTAAGGTGGAGCTCCCATCTTTTCAGTTTTTTTGGTTGTGCAGTGTGACCGATGTGTTTAATAAGAAAATTAGCTGGATACATTTCAAAATTCTTTAGCAGGTAAGAAAGTGAACAGTGAACATGTATCTAAAATACTGTAAGTGTTTAGCTGCTTATCTGGATTTCTGCTTTAATTCATTGATTAAGAATATTTTGCACCTAAGCTATTATCCAGATAGACTGTAAGTTTCTAAGCATCTATAATGTCTTGAATATTTATTCATATACAAAGCAAGAAATTCTGAATGAATACAGACAAGGTCAGTTTGGCTCAGATTATCTTTAATTAATTAAACTGGTATGTCCTCTAAGGGCCTGCATGAGTACTGTAGCATCATGGGCTAGCCCAGAACTGCTAATATTTCTTATAGTTTAGAACACCTTACATTTTTTTCAGTTAAATGCAATGTTTGACTAGAGTGTACCATAAATTACATTGACTTAAGGACCTGTTAGTGCTTTTGACATCTTAAAGCTGAATTCCAGCCTTACTTTTTCATTCTAGTATAGGCAGCCTACCTCTTTCCTGAACACATTCCTGTCTGGAGTGAGAAGTAGATGGAACCACTCTCAGTACTTCCCAACCTCATCCCCCAACAACTTCAATCATGAGAAGTCCTGGGTTGGGTTAAGCTCCTGATCATCCTGGTCGCCCCTCAATTCTACTGGTTGCCTCCATCTGCAAGCCTTTATCTATTTGCTGCTTGTGTAGGGGAGTCTGAAGAGCATTAACAGGTCCATTGATTGGGTCTGCTCTTGGGGAAAAAAGGGCTGTGGTTATGTGTGGGTTTTATGCTGGTTCCTTGCACACAACCAGGGCTTCAGAAGAACACAGGAACTTTAACTGCAGGGGTTTATATACCATCAGGGCTGAAACAAGTTCAGTTTCTTAAGAGAGTAGAGGTATATGCTCTACTAATTTACTGATTCATGATCAGGAAAGGAAGGGGGTTTCAGGGAAGGAGTTTATTTGTGACATTGGAAGTCATGTTTAACCACTTGGGATCCGCGCTATTGCAAAATGACGGCAATAGCGCGGACCCACATTTTCGGGACTACGTCTATTGACGTAGTCCCGGTTACGAGCGGCCTGCGCGCCCCCTGAGGGGCGCGCGCGGCGCGCTCTGTGATCGGCGAGTCCGTGAGACTCGCCTGATCACCGATCCGTGTAAGGGGTCGATCCCGACCCCTTATCACGTGATCAGCTGTCAGCCAATGACAGCTGATCATGTGATAAAACGGAGCCGGTAATCGGCTAGTATTCCTCCTCGCGCTGACAGCGCGAGGAGAAAAAAAAAAAGCCGATCGCCGGCGGCCGTGTTCGGGACATCAGTCCCGATCACGGCCAGCAATTTAAAAGGACACCTGCCCCCTGCCAGTGCCCACCTGCCACCCGCAGTGCCATCCTGAAATAAAGTAAGTGCCCCCCTGTCAGTGCCACCCAGCAGTGCCCATAGTGCCCACAGTGCCACCCAGCAGTGCCCACAGTGCCACCCAGCAGTGCCCACAGTGCCACCCACAGTGCCACCCAGCAGTGCCACCCACAGTGCCACCCAAAATCTGCCTCAGGTGCTGCACCCCAGTGCCGCCCATCAGTGCCCAGCAGTGCCGCCCATCAGTGCCCAGCAGTGCCGCCCATCAGTGCCCAGCAGTGCCACCTATCAGAGCCACCTATCAGTGCCACCTATCAGTGCCCATCAGTCCCATCTATCTGTGGTACCTATCAGTGCCCATCCGTGCCACCCATCCGTGCCACTTATCCGTGCCACCCATCCGTGCCATCTTATCTGTGCCCATCTTTGCCCATCAGTGCCGCCTTATCTGTGCCCATCGGTGCCGCCTTATCTGTGCCTATTAGTGCCGCCTTAACTATGCCTATCAGTGCCCACCAGTGCAGCCTATCAGTGCCCACCAATGCAGCCCATCAGTGCCCACCAATGCAGCCCATCAGTGCCCACCAATGCAGCCTATCAGTGCCGCCTAATCAGCGCACTTCAATGAAGGAGAAAAATGACCCGTTTGCAAAATTTTATAACAAACTATTAAAACATGATTTTTTTTTTTTTTTTTTTTGCATCTTTTTTTGTTTGTTTAGCAAAAAATAAAACTCCGAGCTGTAACTAAATACCACCAAAAGAAAGCTCTATTTGTGGGAAAAAAATGATAAAAATTTCATTTGGGTACAGTGTTGTATGGCCGCGCAATTGTCACTCAAAGTGCATCAGCGCTGAAAGCTGAAAATTGGTCTGGGACTGAGGGGGGTTTAAGTGCCCAGTAAGCAAGTGGTTAAGAACTCAGTTAATCAATCATTTCACTGAAATTGGAGCCTTTGATAGTGAAGGACTTGTGTGTTCACTGGTTTAAGCACCACCCTCACTCCAAGCTTCTTGAATCTCCACGAATCTCTACACATACACTTTAGGAACTCTGCCCAGCATACAATAGTGCAATAAGAGGATGTAACTCTTCTCAAACTCTGTGAGAAGATAATTAACCACTTGAGAGCTGCGCTATAGCCAAATGACGGCTACAGCGCGGATCTCCTTTGCCGGGACTACGTCTATTCATTCCTTGAGGGGCGCGCGCGGCGCGCTCTGTGATCGGCGAGTCTATGAGACTCGCCTGATCACCGATCCGAGCAAGGGGTCGATCCCGACCCCTTATCACATGATCAGCTGTCAGCCAATGACAGCCGATCATGTGATATAACGGAGCCGGTAATCGGCTATTATTCCTCCTCGTGCTGGCAGCGCGAGGAGAAAAAAAAAGAGCCGATCACCGGCGGCCGTGATCGGGACATCTGTCCCGATCACGGCCAGCCCTGCCAGTGCTCACCTGCCCCCTGCCAATGCCCACCTGCCCCCTCATCACTAAACATCATTAAAAAATAAGTGCCCCCCGTCAGTGCCACCCAGCAGTGCCCATAGTGCCACCCAGCAGTGCCCACAGTGCCACCCAGCAGTGCCACCCAGAAGTGCCCACAGTGCCACCCAGCAGTGCCCACAATCTGCCTCAACAAAGGTGCTGCACCCCAGTGCCGCATATCCGTGCCCATCAGTGTCATCTACCAGTGCCCATCAGTGCCCAGCAGTGCTGCCCATCAGTGCCCAGCAGTGCCACCTATCAGAGCCACCTATCAGTGCCACCTATCAGTGTCCATCAGTCCCATCTATCAGTGGTACCTATCAGTGCCCCTTAGTGCCACCCATCCGTGCCATCTTATCTGTGCCCATCTTTGCCCATCAGTGCCGCCTTATCTGTGCCCATCGGTGCCGCCTTATCTCTGCCTATTAGTGCCGCCTTAACTATGCCTATCAGTGCCCACCAGTGCAGCCTATCAGTGCCCACCAATGCAGCCTATCAGGGCCCACCAATGCAGCCTATCAGTGCCCACCAGTGCAGCCTATCAGTGCCGCCTCATCAGCGCACTTCAATGAAGGAGAAAAATGACCTGTTTGCAAAATTTTATAACAAACTATTAAACATGATTTTTTTTTTTTGCATCTTTTTTTGTTTGTTTAGCAAAAAATAAAACTCCCAGCTGTAATTAAATACCACCAAAAGAAAGCTCTATTTGTGGGAAAAAAATGATAAAAATGTCATTGGGGTACAGTGTTGTATGCCCGTGCTATTGTCATTAAAAGTGCATCAGCGCTGAAAGCTGAAAATTGGTCTGGGACTGAGGGGGGTTTAAGTGCCCAGTAAGCAAGTGGGTAAATATGCTAGAAAAAAAAATGTTTTAAAGTTTTAACTTTTCTAGAGGTATTTTTTTTTCTCTTGATATCATTAGAAGTTTGGCTTGATATTACTTGAAGTTGCTTTTAAATGGAATAAAAAACAAAGTCCCTATTGTCCCTATTGGGTAAACACTGCTGTTAAATAATTGATAAACTAAGACACACCCTTAACCACCTCAATACTGGGCACTTTCACCCTCTTCTTGCACATGCCATTTTTCAGCTTTCAGCACAGTCGCACTTTGAATGACAATTGTACAGTCATGCAACAATGACCCAAATTATTTATTTTTATCTTTTTCTTCACAAAAATAGAGCTTTCTTTTGGTGGTATTCAATAACTACTGAGATTTTTATTTTTTTACAAAAAAAATGCCTGAAAAAAAAAAGTTTCTTATTTTCTGTCAGTAAATAAGTATTTTTTCTCCTTCACTGATGTGCGCTGATGAGGCTGCACTGATGGGCACTGATGAGGTGGGACTTATGGGCACTGATGAAGCGGCACTTATGAGCACTGATCAGGGGGCACTGATGAGGAGGCACTAATATGTGACACTGATGGGCACTGATAGGTGGCACTGATATGCGGCACTGGTGGGCACTGATATGTGGCACTGGTGAGCACTGATGGTCAGTTCTGGTGGGCAGTGCTAGGCGGCATGGATAGGCAGCACTGATAAGCGGTACTGATGGGCAGCACTGAGGGGCACTGATGGGAAGCACTGATGGGCACTGCTGGGAGCCACTGATGGGCATTAATGGGCAGCACTGATGAGCAGGCACTGATGGGAGGCACCGACTGGCATCACTAATGAGCACTGATTGGTGACACTTATGGGCACTGATAGGCACTGGTTGTTGGCACTGCTGGGGCTTTCCTGTAATCAGGGAACTGATAAGTGCCATGATTACCTGCCCAGGTCTCCTCTGTCAGTGTGAGGTGAGGAAAACCAAATCATGGCAATTCTGTATTTACATGTGACTGGCTGGGATTGGACACAGCCAATCACATGGTTAAAGAGTTGTGGCTCTTTACAGAGATCGGGTTTGCACCGTGTCCTAGCAACATGGAGCTGTGAGGTAACGACCGTGCTGGGGCGCCGTCATATGACATCCTCCCAGAAGGAGAGCCACACCATCCTTCTGTCATTTGACAGTGGGCGGGCGGCAAGCAGTTGAAATAGTTTTAAAGGGTAAAGTTTTTTTTACAAATAACAAGAGATATGACCTATTATCACTACCGTGACATGCCTCCATCTCTAAATTACTTTATATGAAAAAGGAAACAGTGGTCATGAGACTTTAAATGAGGCATGTCACTACCCAGAGTCAAAACAACATGAAGTAAATGGTATAGAAAGTTTATTACAATCCAAGAATAAATCTACATAATCGCAGAAAAAACAAAGTACATGAATGAATCACAAAAAAAAAGAAAAAAAAAAAAATTACCTTCAGCATTCTTTGCATGAAGGTAAAAAACCTTCTGTGTGCAGCTCCCCCTCATTCCCTCTCCAGCTCCCACATTATACTTACCTGAGCCCAATCTTGATCCAGCGATGTGCATAAGAGCAGTGGCTCTCCCACCCTGTCTCCCCCCCATTAGCTTAGACACAGCAGTGGGAGGCATTGGCTCCACCTGCTGTCAATCACAGATAGTGAAAAGGGAGCAGTGGGTGGGGTTGTGTCACACTCTGTGTCTTAATGGACTCCGCATCCAGCATGCACGAGTGCCCCCAAAGTAAGCGGTTCACTATGGGGCACTCGGTGGAGAGGGAGGAGCCAGGAGCACCTGTGGGGGACTCGAGAAGAGGCGAGGGGCTGCTCTGTGTAAAACCTTTACACAGAGCAGGTAAGCATGACATGTTTGTTATTAATCGCTTACCGACCAGCCGCCGTCATTATACTGCAGCAGATCGACATGATCCTGCAAACCGTCAAAACTATACGTCGGTCCCTTTAAGCAGGATAGCAGGTATGTGCGCCCACTGCATTGTGGAGGTGCCGATGTTGGCAACTGGCGGTCGCGATGACCGGCAGCCACAAGCGATCTCGGGCATGAGAGGAAGAACAAAGATGTTCTGTGGGGAGAGGAGAGAGAGATTGTGAGTTCCTACAAGCTTCTATAGTCAGTCCCATCCCTCACAGTTATAACACACACATAGGGAACATAGTTAATCCCTTGATCCCCCCTAGTCTTAACCCCTTTCCTGCCAGTGACATTTATACAGTAATCCATGCATTTTTATAGCACTAATCACGGTATAATTTCCAATAAATCATCCCAAAAATGTATCAAAAGTATCCGTTGTGTCTGCCATAATGTCACAATCTCGATAAAAATCGCAGCTCGCTGCCATTATTAGCAAAAAAATAAAAATATTAAAAATGCCATAAATCTATACCCTATTTTTTACATATCAGCCTAAACTGAGGGAAAAAAAAAATATATATATATATGTATATATATATATATATATATATATACATAGGACCTATATGTAGATAGGGACCTCTGATTTTTCATGGAGTTTTCCTAAACTGTATACCTTTTCAAGGGCAGCTTAACAGCCAGGTAACTAGTTTACAGTATTGTACTACTGTATGTTATTATAGTGGCTACTCTTTGAAGCGCTCTCCACTTTTTCCTTTTTCAGATTTTTAATGTCTCTGCTCCATACGAGTCTTTCCGAACGATAGGAATTTGTGTGAACATGCGAACGCGATTGAAATCTATGGGACACAAACATGAATTATCAAAATTTTATTATATGCAGACTTATATGCAAGACTTATATGCAAATTATTGCCATAGAAAGTGTATGGGGACCGAGTCCTGCCCCAGGGGACATATATCAATGTTTTTTGTTTTAAACTGCCGTTTTTTCAGGAGCAGTGATTTTAATAATGCTTAAAGTGAAACAATAAAAATGAAATATTCCTTTAAGTATCGTCTCGGGGGGGGGAGGATGTGTCCTTAGTAAGCCTGTAAAGTAGCGCATTTTCCCCATGTTTAGAACAATATCACAGCAAAGTTACATTCTAAAGGAAAAAAAGTCATTTAAAACTGCTCATGGCTGCAATAAATTGTCAGATCCCGGCAATCCCTAGTATGTCCTTAGTATGCCTGTAAAGTAGCGCATTTTCCCCATGTTTAGAACAATATCACAGCAAAGTTACATTCTAAAGGAAAAAAAGTAATTTAAAACTGCTCATGGCTGCAATAAATTGTCAGATCCCGGCAATCCCTTTGGGTCTGGTATGAATATTAAGGGAAACCCTGCACCAAAATAAAAAAGTAAAAATGTGTGGGGGTCCCCCCCAAAATCCATACCAGGCCCTTCAGGTCTGGTATGGAAATTAAGAGAAACCCTGTGCCAAAAAAAATGGTGTAGGGGCCCTCCAAAATCCATACCAGGCCCTTTAGGTCTGGTATGGATTTGAAGAAAAACCCTGCACCAAAACCCTGCGCCGAGAAAGCCCCCCCCCCCCCAACTGTACCAGGCCACATGCCCTCAACACGGGAAGGATACTTCGGGGTCCCCCAAAGCACCTTGTCCCCATGTTGATGGGGCTCATCTGGCTCATCCCTATTTCCTATATGTAGACTTGCTATACATATTAACATACCTACCTCCTTGCATGTCATAGTCCTCCCCTGACTTCTGTGAGTGTCTAATATGTGACTGTATTGGCAGCCCCTCTGTCCCTCATCTTTATACAAAACTTTTTTTGTAGCTGCCAGGGGAAGTGGGAAGGAGAGTACTAAAGAGAGTCGATTAAGTGACAGCTCAGTCTCAGGGGTTTTGGATGTTTATCTGGGAAGGCTTTTAAAGTTAACTTAATAAAATGCATTAAATGTACATATAATCTTATGGGAAGATTATTGTTGAAATGAATGGTCTAGAGTGACAGACAGCCATGTCACCAGAAAGGCGAATGTATGTATGTATATATTGTGACGGTGCAAGCCTCTGTCACTGTGGAGTTGGTCAGGAAAAGGACACCAAGTTTGCACCTTTTCAGAGTACAGGACTACGAGTGTTACTTTTAAGCAGAGAAAACTGCTTTTTCAGATTTTCCTGGATTTTGATATTTCTGGATGGGGCTTCATAGTTTGGAAGCTCCTTGGGAGGGAAGAAATCTCTAACCCAGTGTCCGAGTTTTGTGGACAACCAGCAGAGTGTGTGCCCAGGTGCACACAGGCCTTATGATGATAGTCTGGTGAGAGTTGCAGGTGGGGTTGGAAGCAGTTGCTGTTGTTTGGAGACAAAGCTCTGTGAATAGAGCTAGGAGATCCTGTTGGAGACTGCAACTCTTGTGATAGGGATTCCTTGCCCAAGTACTGGTAAAGTCTGGCCACCTACAAGAGTTTGGGAGACCAAGAGAGGGTCTAGGAGACTGAGGAAGCTGAGGAGGCCAAAAAGTCTAGGGGTCTGGAAGGAATCTGGAAGTCTCTGGAAGGAGCAAGCTTGAGGTACTGGAAAAACCCAGTCAAGAGGCCATGTGGGGTCTGAATAGCAAAGTACTATCACCTAGGCTGGGAGAACCTAAATAACCAGTGGTCTGGAAGACCAAAACAGAGCAGAGGTATTACTAATCAGAAAGCCAGGTGACTTGGCATTTTCCAGTGTTGGTATTTTGCTGGAGAAGATCCCCTGTGTGGGGAACTTTATGTTGGACATTTGTTTTGTCTTCTGCTGTTTAATACATGAGGGCAACCAGGCCCTTAAACACAGTTCCATCTGACATGGACGCTAAGCTAAAGACATTTACATGGACACTAAACAAGGTATCAACCATGGAGCTAACAACTCCCCAGGTGACAGTATGCATTTTTGTGCATAGCGTGTGTGTACCTACAGTATGTACAGTAGCTCACAAAAGTGAGTACCCCCCTCACATTTTTCTAAATATTTTATTATATCTTTTCATGTGACAACACTGAAGAAATTACACTTTGCTAAAATGTAAAGTAGTGCATGTAAATCTTGTATAACAGTGTAAATTTGCTGTCCCCTCAAAATAACTCAACACACAGCCAATAATATCTAAACCGATGGGAACAAAAGTGAGTACAAAAGTGTTTGCAACTCCACATGCCCATGCCCGCCAGGAAGCTGACACTGTGCAGCACTAATCACAGGTAGTGAGACATTTCCTGGTCTGTGCAGCTGCGGATCGGGAAATGTCTCACTGCCTGTGATTAGCGCTGCGCAGTGTCAGCTTCCTGGCGGGCATGGGCACGTGGAGTTGCGAACACGCCTGAGTCTATCCTTAGAACTAATTATCACAGGAATTTCTTATGATACTTAGCATCATCTAGTGGCAAATGCAGTATTTTCTTTTTGAGGTTGCATAGCACAGTGACAGTAGGCTGTAGTGCTATCCAAGAATCATGTGATAAATCTAGTTTCACTACCATTCATTACAGACTTCACCACTTGACTTTACTTGCTGCCTAGGGACAAAGTTTCTATTTGTATGCATTTTTTTTTTAAGTTTGTAAGTTTTAATAGCAATGTTTTATTTCACAATTTAATTTTTTTTTTTTACAATACAACTATTAGTTCTTACAGGGTACCTACATGACACTAAGTACTACATGCTGGTCTTTCTAATAAGACATTTGCATCTTTTTTAGCTCAGATGGAGGTGTGTTTGAACTCGCCTGCATATATTAAGGTCTATTTTTAGCATAACAGCTGTAAGATAGAAATTTCATAAAGCTCACATCTTGCACAAGGCTAAATGCAAATGGTAACTTTGAAATATTAAAATGCCATAATTCTTGTTTACCTGTTTGGAACAAAATATATTGTTACCCTTTTAGTGCTGAACATAGTAAATCAAAAAAACATATTAAAAACATCAAACTTTCCCTTTAACCTGCAGGTTGAAGACATCAGAGATTTTACTATAGTGTCCTTTTTTTCTCTATAATTACACCCTCAAGACCAGAAAAACGGGACTCTCTTTTAGGTACTGCATGTCCCCTGGCATGCTCATAGTGAAATTTACAGTCCTCCAGTATTTCTGCCTAGAGAATTTTGTAGATTGTACTTGTAACAAGAGGCACTGCTCCCCATTGATAAAGGGAAGCTATCTTAGTAGCTATGCTCTTTGAATTCTACCTCAAAGCACATAAAGTTTCTCTTGATCCTAGTACATACTAGACTCTGTAGACTTCACTTTCCAACATATTAAGTACATCTCTCCTAATGAGCTCATTTGAAAAGATACTGGGGAATTCAATGCAACAGCGAATACAGTGCATGTATTTTTTTTTCATGAATCTGAATTATCAAATGTAGCATTTGTTAATTTAATAGAACACTAAAATGGCCTTCACTTTCCAACATGCATGGTGTTATTATCTATTTCCAGTGCCAAAGTATTCATTGGCATCATGGAGCTAGTAGTCTAATATCCGTGGTTTCATGACTGTGTGACAGTTGTTCAGCACAATAGGTGACATACCTACAACTCATAATCTTGGCAGGTCTTAAATGCAGGAACAGTGATCTGGCTTACTACTTTTTCAATTTTATTTTGATATAGTGACAAAAATGTTTTCTTCGGAACTAGCGGCTTTTGACATAAACTATAAACGTATTTTCTTTACAATACAAGAAAAGAAAAAAGTTATCTCAAAGTGAGCTAGTTTGAGAAACTGTATATTGATGATATATTTACCATTTTTTGATAAGTTAGACATGAAATGCAAGCCTGAAGATGCCAGGAATGCTTCCTGTGATCATGTAGTGTATCCAAAAACAGCCAAATGTTTTGACAGAACATTAGTGTCTGTATTCAAGGGTGATAAGCCTATAATTTTGACAGGGCATAAGATCCTTCCCTGGTTTTGTTAGTACTATTTTATGGGCAAGGAGAGGGTTAGAAGCAGGAAAAGGATTGAAGTATAACTAAAGGCTTCATTTTATTCTTAGTTTTGGATAGAGTAGAGAAGGATTAGAGCAGTGTTTCTCAACTCCAGTCCTCAAGGTGCCCCAACAGGTCATGTTTTCAGGATTTCTCTCAGAAGAAATAGCTTTTATAATTACGAAGGCAGCGAAACTGATCTGTGCAAAATATTGCAAAGCCTGGAAACATGACCTGAGGAATGGAGTTGAGAAAAACTAGATTAGAGCACCTGTCAGTTTTTTTTTTTCTCTATTTCAAAAAGTTTTATTGTTTTTTGAAGAAATTATCATATCAGGAAAAACAACAATGACCTTTTCAGGAAAAAATCGAGGTACAATACAGAAAAGAAGAATAATTAAAACAGTGATGAGACAATCATAACCAGTCAACTCTTACAATGGGTATAATCCATTCTTGAATTAGCAGAGTTACCCACAGAGTTACCCACCACCCCCAGTACCCCTAATGGAAACTAACTGTTATCTAAGGGCAACAGGCAACTCCACCTGCGTTAAGTATCACCTTCCTAGAAAGTAATGTACTTACTGGGCAAAAATGCTACCTGAAAACAATAACCAAGAGGTTGCAGTGCTGAAAAGGGAGAGAAACCACTTCCCTAAGGTTTACTGTGAAATTTTTTATACTGAAATGAATTCAATAGACGACTATCAGGAGGTTTAAGGGGTAAGGGGTCTGAGGACCGTCTAATAATGAAGAATTAAGTGGAGTCTTAGCCCTTGTATGTCATTCACTGAAGCAATTGTAAACCTGGAACTATTGTAACTTGGGTTACATAATTGTCATACTTGAACTGGAAATCAACAATAAGGAGGATAAACTCTGAGTTCCTGGGCTTCAGTTGTGCATGATAGTAATTTTTAGGACTAAAAACAGAGAAAAGAAAAAGAGGAGACTCCAAAAGAAGAAGAGAGAAGAAAGAGTAGATTTAGAATAGCCAATTCCTTAGCATCAACTCTCCCCAGCTCAATTTTGGGCAGATCCTGGACTCATGGAGCAACCCATATGTTGCGCCCATGGTTCCCATATCATTTCAAAATGTTTTACTGAGTCCTGCAAGGTGCTTAACATTTTCTTTTGTGACATTATCCAGGAGATTTTCCTCTTGGTGGCTAAAATGGAGATTTTACATTGTTTCCAGGCTTTAGCTATAGCTATCTTAGCCCACAAGAGGATAAAAAGATGAGCTTTTCACTGTATTTTGGGATTTTTGGGATGTGGAAATTTAAAAAGGCCACTGAAGGAGATTTGGGGATCAAACATAACAGATAGGGCCAAGAGACTGAGTCAAAGGTCTTCTGGAGGTCAATTGACAACAACATACCTTTTGGGTGGGGCTTCCATCCCAACTTGACTCTCAACTTTTCATTACCCATGCGTTTCTCCCATTTAATTTGAGTGGCCATTTGAATGATCTTCCCCCCGGATAGCTGTTTTGTGTGCTGCCTATAGTGTTTCTGCCCTGGTCCCTTCCACGTTATTTAAGAGAAAGTCAGCACATTTTATAATTCCACTACTCTGATGGGATCACTCAGAATCGACTCATTGAGACTCCAGTGGGACAAATCGTTTATATCGTTTTCGAAGAATTTGTAAAACCATAGCGGGGTCCGACCAAAAAGATATCCTTAATATAGGATTTGATTGCCAGGGAATGTGATGGGTAGAAACCAAAATGTGATCTATTCTAGCATTAGTTTGGTGTGGGCTAGAGAAGTGTGTTTGTGTAGTGTCTTTGAGCAGGATTCAATTCTTTCCAGATATCAGTCAGGCCCTGCTGAAAGATGAGCTTAGCAATTGCAGAACTATTTTTAGTAGAGCGGATTAGCGGAATTTTCAGTTTTTAGAGAATAGGATTGCGACCCCTTTAGTTTTGTCCTCAGCATTGCAAGGAAGCACACAGGGTAATGAGCAGAGAGTAATGAGGGAGTGTACCATCTTGGGAAGTGAGTCTATATCCATTTTGAGTGCATGGTAGGAGTTAAATGCATTTCGGCCTTTTACTGGGGAGTTCAACCATTGTGTGTTGTGTGAGACCACTCGGATGCATGGGGTAAGGGGTGTCTCACACGCCATGAAGAAAAAAGGGATGGTATTCACCAGATCTACTGTCACTCACCCTTACAATGTTTTGATCTGTTGCCAAAAGACAAAAGCACAATGGGAACAGGACCATCAGGAAGTTGAGCAGGAGGTAAGGTGTCCAGAGGTTGGCTAAAACAGAGAAAGATATTAGACAAGGAAAGAGATAGAAGAGAATGGAGAGCAAGTACAAGCCTACATAAGGCTTGGTGGGGCAAGGGGAGAAAGACTCCTGCTTGTCCAAAGTACAACAAATCTTGTCAGCTCCCTCCTGGAGGGGCGACATCATATCCCATGGGTATAGTAATATTATAACCATGAGGTATGTGGAGGTGCAACTGGGCTGCCCCAGTCTCGGCACACCCTTGGTAAGAAGATAATTAGTACAGTTACTAACCATGTAGATCATAACCTACAAGAGAATATATTAGGTGAAACTTTGTGAACTTAAGCATAACTTTAAACATAACAGAGAAAAGAGAGCAGCAGCATGACTAACTCACTGATTGGTATGTCCAGGTGAGCTTCCCTGTGCCTGGTGCAAGCTTCTCAGTCTCAGTCTCCCGTAAGGATGAGCCAAACAACCCCCGATTCGGTTGGCACCAGAACCTGCGAACAGACCTAAACTTCGTGTGAACTTTAGAACCCCATTAAAGTCTATGAGACTCGAACATTCAAAATCTAAAGTGCTAATTTTAAAGGCTAATATGCACGTTATCGTCCTAAAAAGTGTTTGGGTACATGGGTTCTGCCCCAAGGGATATGTATCAATGCAAAAAAAAGTTTTAAAAACTGCATTTGAAACAATAAAAGTGTAATATTCCTTTAAATTTCATACCTGGGGGGTGTCTATAGTATGCCTGTAAAGGGGCAAATTTTTCCCGTGCTTAGAACTGTCCCTGCACAAAGTGTCATTTCTGCAGGAAAAAAAATCATTTAAAATCACTCGTGGCTATAATGAATTGTCGGCTCCCCTTAATACAGAGAACAGTCAATGAAAATCATTGATAAAAAAAAAGCGTGGAGTTCCACCAAATTCAATTACCAGACCCTTCAGGTCTGGTATGGATTTTAAGGGGAACTCCATATTAAAAAAAATGGCTTTGAGTTCCCCCTAAAAATCCATACCAGACCCTTTATCCGAGCACGCAACCTGGCAGGCCTCAGGGAAAGAGGGGGAGATGAGAGAGCGTCCCGCCCCCCCTCCTGTGACCCCTCAAAGCACCTTGTCCCCATGTTGATGAGGACAAGGGCCTCATCCCCACAACCCTGGCCGGTGGTTGTGGGGGTCTGCGGGCGGGGGGGCTTATCAGAATCTGGAAGCCCCCTTTAACAAGGGGACCCCCAGATCCCAGCACCCCCCTGTTTGAAATGGTAAGGGGGAACAAAAGTACCCCTACCATTTCACAAAGAAAGTGTAAAAGAATGTTAAAAAAGACACACACACCATTGAAAAAGTCCTATATTAAAAATGAAAAAAATGAAAAAAAGATTCCAGCGGTGGTAATCCACTCTTGCTATCCAGCTACGGATGATCATCTCTCCGGGGTCCAGCGATGGCTGATCTGATCCAGCTGTGGATGATCTCTCCCTCCAGCGCAGCGAATCCATCCATCCTCTGTCTCCACTGGCGGAGACACTGCGGGTATCCCGGCAGCCTGACATTTCTTATATGAGGAGGGCGGGGCCACCGTCACCTGATCCCACCCCCCTCTGAGGCATGTGGGAAAGCCTGGCTTCCCCAGTGACGTGTAGGTGTCCCTGCCCCCCTCTGATGTAACGGAAACCTGCTTCATATAACAAATGTCAGGCTGCCGGGATCCCCACAGTGTCTCCTCCGGTGGAGACAGAGGATGGATGGATTCGCTGCGCTGGAGGGAGAGATCACCTTTCACTGGATCAGATCAGCCATCGCTGGACCCTGAAGAGATGATCATCTGTCGCTGGATAGCAAGAGTGGATTACCACCGCTGGAATCTTTTTCAATTTTTTTTATTTTTAATAAAGGACTTTTTCAATGGTGTGTGTGTGTGTGTCTTTTTTAACGTTCTTTTACACTTCCTTTGTGAAATGGTAGGGGTAGTTTTGTACCCCCTTACCATTTCAAACAGGGGGAGTGGGATCTGGGGGTCCCCTTGTTAAAGGGGGCTTCCAGATTCTGATAAGCCCCCCACCCGCAGACCCCCACAACCACCAGCCAGGGTTGTGGGGATGAGGCCCTTGTCCTCATCAACATGGGGACAAGGTGCTTTGAGGGGTCACAGACCCCCAAAGCATCCTCCCAATGTTGAGGGCATGTGGCCTGGTATGGTTTAGGAGGGGGGCGAGAGAGCGCCTGCGGCCTTTTCCTGCGGCCTGCCAAGTTGCATGCTTGGATAAAGGGTCTGGTATGGATTTTTAGGGAGAACTCCACGCCATTTTTAAAAAAAAATTGGCGTGGAGTTCCCCTTAAAATCTATACCAGACCTGAAGGGTCTGGTATGGATTTTTAGGGGGAACCCCACGCCATTTTTTTTCAATTTGACGCGGGGTTCCCCTTAATATCCATATAAGACCTGAAGGGCCTGGTAATTGAATTTGGGGGAACCCCACGCTTTTTTTTTGTTTTTTTATCAATGACTTTCAATGACTGTTCTCTGTACGGGGAGCCGACAGTTCATTATAGTCGCAAATGATTTTAAATGACTTTTTTTCCTGCAGAAATGACACTTTGCATATTAGCCTTTAAAATTAGCACTTTAGATTTCTCCCATAGACTTGTACAGGGTGTACCGTGGCTTTTCAAATTTGCCACGAACACCCCAAATTGTTCACTATTCGCCGAACAGGCAATGTTTGAGTCGAACATGAATTTGACTTGAACTTGAAGCTCATTCCTAGTCTCCCAATAGGTTAAGCCAAGCTCGGGTAGCCACATCACTCATATAAGTCATTAGGAATACAGTTCTGTCCTGTATAAAATTAACCCAAAGTGGATAAAACTTAAAAACTTAAAAACCTTGTTAGAACTGTATATGAGAGGGGGACATAAAAAGGGGTGTAAACACATTTTAAAGGGACAAAAAGAGAACAGAGGGACAGTAGCTGTAGTAGGTATAATTGTCCCTATCCAGGGACCTGGAGGAACTATGGAAAATTTAGAAAAAAAGCACTGTTTAATCATGAAGGCATATTGTCTTTGGACCATTTGGTCTTGGAAGTGTTCCAGACTGGGGTGATAGGCCAATTGGGATTGTGAACGAGATTTCTTCATGATTTCTTCCTTCATGACATAGAAGTGAGGTTTGACCACTATATCCCTTGGTGATCTGTCCTTCCTGGGGGGACCCAGGGCTCTGTGAGATCAGTCCAGTTCCAATCTGCGCAGAGGAATACATGTGATGAGGAGTTTAATGAGGTCTCATACTGCTGCTGGTCTGTTTATGGGAGTCCTTGCAGCCTGAAGTTGTATCTCCTGGGTCTGTTCTCAAGTTCATCAATTCTGGATAATGCTGTATCAAGCTGATCCTGTAGTACCTGAACTTTGTCAGAATTTAGCTTTAGATACTGTAATGTCCAGCTTGTGTTCTATTGCTTCAATTTTAGCTGAGCCCTGATGTCCCCAGTTATTTTGGCTGCTGTTTGTGCTAGGCCTCTATCCAATAGATCTGGCAGCTTGAAGAAAAGGTCTGCCAGGTTTGTTAGTGGCTCTGGGCTCAGATTCCCTGGCATTGGTGTGTCAGCAGGATGGAAAGGAGGTGTCCCCAGTGGGGAAATCATAAGGTCCTCCATTGTCTGGCCTTTAAGGGATTCTGTTGAGGCCAGATATGGAGCCATGTTCTGGTGGCTGCTTCCATGCACCAGCGGGGTGTATGTGAGTGTAGCTAGGGCCAGTACTTGCCTTTTGTTCTGGGGGACCCTTCGCTCCAGGCTCGTGTGGCTGAGTTGTGACCGCCATCTTGAAATCAGCCGGGAATGAAGGTGGACCCCTGGACATGTAGCAATGCTGGGGGCCCAGCACCTACCTGTCAGGTTTTTATTTCTGTCTGTGTTCCATTATGGAGATTCACCCTATGTCCTGTCTACCATTATCATGGAAAGTGAAGATAAAAGAAAATCCCAAATTTTGGGTTGACACCAGAACAGTATATAGGAGAAATCTGACCCTGGTGAAACCTCAGGATTCCCTCACTTTGGGGGATTTCCTTACATTTCCTGTTTTGGCTATGGAACAGGAAGTGAAAGCAAGATTCCCCAATATGACACAGATGGCAAGAAAACTGGCTCTTTGTTTTGCCTTTAGCTCTACTTGAAAGTAGACATGTGCAAAAGGAAAAAATTTGTTTAGTTTAGTTTCGTTTTAATTGGCTAATTCATTAATTTCGTTTAGTTATATTCGTTAACTTCCTTAAATTCGTTTTCGGATTTCATTTAGTTTTCTACCGAATTCAAAAAATCGGCCACATTCGAAAATATTTCAACCAAATTCAAAAATATTTCTACCGGATTCGAAATGATTTCAACATGATTCGAAATTATTTCAACCGCATTCAAAATGATTTCAACATGATTCAACATTATTTCAACCACATTCTAAATGATTTCAACATGATTCGAAATTATTACAACCGCATTCTAAATGATTTCAACATGATTCGACATTATTTCAACCGCATTCGAAATGATTTCAAAATGATTCGACATTATTTCAACCGCATTATTTCAACTGCATTCGAAAATATTTTGTGACCCAACTTTAGGGCCATGTATCTCGGGGTCACTTGGTGCTAGAAACTCCAAATGTGGATATGTTGTAGTGCTAGTACTATTGTGTTTGCATACCAAATTAGGGGTTTCTAGCTATAAGTGACCCTGAGATATGTGGCCCCAAAATTGGGTCGCAAAATGTCATTCTCTGCTGCAGAAAAGTGCTTGACATTTTGTGACCCGAATTTGGGGCCACGGATCTCGGGATTACTTGGTGCTAGAAACTCTATTTGGTATGCAAACACAATAGTACTAGCATTAAACATATCCAAATTTGGAGTTTCTAGTACCAAGTGACCCCGAGATACATGGCCCTAAATTCGGGTCACAAAATATTTTCGAATGCGGTTGAAATAATGTCGAATCATGTTGAAATCATTTCGAATGCGGTTGAAATAATGTCGAATCATGTTGAAATAATTTCGAATGCGGTTGAAATAATTTCGAATCATGTTGAAATCATTTAGTACTTTGGCTCAAATACAATACAACACCCTTCTAACTCAGTTCTCAGGAATGCACTTTGCCAGTAATCCATCCTCCAGCAAAAAATGAATTAGCTGATTGGACCATAAGATTTACTTTGAGTTGACCTTTTGTTTCATTAGATCTTTAAAGAATTACCGAATCATGTCAAATTAATTCAAATTAATTCGTTATATTTCTTTCGTATTCGTTGTAATTCATAATTTTTTTATTCGGACATTCGGATGCATCCGAATGTCCGAAAGATGCAAAATTCAGCCGAATTTCGATTCGTTACGAAACGAATTGCACAAGCCTACTTGGAAGTATCTGTGCATAGGACTGAGTAAAATAGGGGCTAGCTCTTTAACCACCTTACCCTCTGGCTAGAAATTAACTTAGAACCCCCAAACATTAAACCAGTTTATTGTTACACAGGAGGTCTGGAACTAGAAATATTGTTCTTACTCTGATGTTCACAGCGATAACTCACATGTGTGATGCATTCACCATTTACATATAGTATGAGTGTGGGACTTACGAGCACGTTTGCATTTGCGCATGGCCACTGGGGCTGGGGGTGATTTTAATAATTTTTTAATTTTATTTGAATTTTGTTTTTACACTGTACCTTTATTTATTTATTTATTTTCATCAACTTTATTGGTATCACAAGGGACAAACAACATGGGCTGTGGCAGATCCTCTTTATGGAGAGATCTGAGGTCAGGGATCTCTCTACTAGTCTCCAAAGCATCTGATCAAACTGAGATTGGAAACCGTTTAACACACAGTCCGAAATCAAAAGTGACAAAATCCTCACTGCTTCCTGTTTCTAACGTCAATGAAGAGTTCCATTCTTCTTAGGGAATCAAAAAACCAAAGTAGTCACATTGTTACAGGGCTCTTTGATCAAGGCCTGCAGCTGCAGGCCACATCCTAGTATAACCACTTCAACTCAAGGATATCACATTATAGAGCCTAATTATTGAATCATAATGGGCTCCTCAAACTTCCCCATCACCTTGGTGGGAAATTGTGAGACTAGAATACATTTTAATACATTCTAAAAATGGGGAATGCTCACTAATTTTGTATAATATTTAAATATAAAAGCATATCTTCATATTTATTGTATTTTATCTTGGCAAGGTATGGATCTCCAGCTAGGTTATGCAGAATAGTCTGGAGATAGATTCTATCCTGACCTGGGTTTCTAAAGATACAGGGAACTCTTCAAATTCCCAGCTTGCATCACCACCTGTAAAACTTTACTAGATAAAATACAATTACAACAATCCCCTCTAGATAAAATGTTTAAAATGCAAGTATTTTAGCAAACGTTTCTTCAGATTCATACTTTTCTAAGCTGCAGTTTGTATATCTCATTAGAAGTAGATGAGCCTTAAAAAGAATCTCACTCAAAATAAATGTCTATAATTGTAAGGGATACATGAAATTTGACTTGTAGCTATGTGCAGACTTCTGAGAAAATCAAAGAACCAATCAAGAAATTTTAGGGGCAATCCATTTACATGCAGGTTGCCATATTTCAAGGACGCACAACATGATTTTTCTGACAGTTTAAAATTACCCAGCTGCATACGAAAATTTTAATTTTTAATAACAAAATGGCATTGGTTAGCAATTCTATATTATTAATAAGACCCTTTCTTCTGTCAGTAACACTCAAGACTAACTAACTTATGTAGTAGTAGCAAAACACGTCACTGCTTATGATTACTTCTTTTATACATCACAGCACATTGGCAACTTGGCATCCTAACCATTCTTTTGGGCATGCAGTATTTTATAGGGCTCAGATGTGAAATTAACAATCAGTAGTCATTGAAAAAGATATACAGTAAAGGTGAAGCAATGGCTACAAATCCATTTTTTAATGAATGCATTTAATTTATTATTACTAATTATAGTTTATGAATGTATCATTTTTTTATGTTTTTATTAATTTGACATAACTAATTGACTTTGTCATGTTATTGCTGGACAGCAGATACTGATTGTAATGTTCTATTTCCAATTTATTACAAGCATTTATGTTTTTATTCTCACACCTTGACCTTCCTTTAGAGTTACAAGTATAATAATATCCTTTGGTCTCCAATTTCCATCTATGTACATTATATTGTATGATAATTGCTCAAATATATACTATTCAGGCTAGGAGCAAACATTCCAGTTCCTGATGTGCCAGCACTTATGGTGCCCCTTGTTTCCCCTCTGGGCTTTGATGGTATTGCCATATTTATTGACACACAAAGTTAAAGAAGAACTGGAGTCGGCTCACATAATTTGTAATAAAAACATTTTTGCCATTCTGAAGCTTCCCTCTAACCACTTTGCATATTATTTTATATATACTTTGATTCTGTACTTGCCAAATATGCTGCAGAAATCTCCCTCCACTGAGTCTGGCTGTGGCTATTTTAACTGTGGGCAGCTGAAGCTGCTGCCTGTTCACTTCCTGGATTTACACAGACACATAGGTACACCTTCAGCTATGCAGTTCTCATTGGCCCTCTTATGACTCACCTCCCTCCCTTCCTGGAAAACTCACGAGAGTGAGAGGGAGCTGTGCATGATGTCATAAGTCTAGGCTTTTTACTAGACAAGAAACAGGAAGTGGGCTTTATAAGGCATTTACTTGCAGAAAAAAAATGTTTTTCTATCCAAAGTTAACCACTTACCGCCCGCCCTATAGGCAATTGATGGCTGCAAAGTGGTTGCATAATCCTGACCGGACGTCATATGACGTGATCAGGATTATGAGCCGCTGCGCGCCCCCGGGGGTGCGCATCGCGGCGATCGTTGTTGTGGGGTGCCAGTCTGACACCCGGCAACTACGATCTCGGTAAAGAGTCTCAGACGGAGACTCTTTACCACGTGATCAGCCGTGTCCAATCACGGCTGATCACAGTGTAAATGGGAAGAGCCGGTGATCGGCTTTCCCTCACTCGCGTCTGTCAGACGCGAGTAGAGGAGAGCCGATCGGCTGCTCCTCTGACAGGGGGGGTCTGTGCTGATCGATTATCAGCACAGCCCCCCCCGAGGATGCCCACACTGGACCACCAGGGACGCCACCAGACCACCAGGGAAAAGGTAATCCTCCCTAGACCACCAGGGATGCCAGTCAGCACAATGGATGCCAATCAGTGCCCATAATGTATGCCAATCAGTGCCCACAATGGGCATCACTGATTGGCATGCATTATTGTTTGGCACTGATTGCCATCCATTACTATAGTATAACACCAATGCCGCCTATGAGTGCCCACCTGTGCCGTCTATGAGTGCCCACCTGTGCCGCCTATCAGTGCCCATCTGTGCCGCCTATCAGTGCCCACCTGTGCCGCCTATCAGTGCCCACCTGTGCCGCCTATCCATGCCCACCAATCCCCATCTGTGCCACCTATCCATGCCCATCTGTGCCGCCCATTCATGCCAATCCATGCCAGCTATCAGTGCCAATTTGTGCCACCTATCAGTGTCCGTCCGTGTCGCCCATCCGTGTCGCCCATCAGTGCCGCCTATCAGTGCCGCCTATCAGTGCCACATATCAGTGTCCATCAATGCCACCTCATCAGTGCCACTTCATTGGTGCCACATTGGTGCCCATCAGTGCTGCCTTATCAGTGCCCATCAGTGTAGCCCCATCAGTGCCCATCAGTGAAGGAGAAAATGTACTTATTTACAAAGTTTTGAAAATGAAACAAAAAAAAAATTTTTTTTTAAAAATTTTCGGTATTTTTTTATTTGTAGCGCAAAAAATAAAAACCGTAGAGGTGATCAAATACCACCAAAAGAAAGCTCTATTTGTGGGAAAAAAATGATAAAAATTTAATTTGGGTACAGTGTAGCATGACCGCGCAATTGTCATTCAAAGTGCGACAGCGCTGAAAGCTCAAAATTGGTCTGGGCAGGAAGGTGTTTAAGTGCCCTGTATTGAAGTGGTTAAAACAACAACAATGACAAGGGCAGAAGATTTAATAGATGGAAAGATTAAAAAAATGACTGAAGGTGCACTTTAAGTAAGATGAATATTCTTCCTTTCCATTGCTATAGTGAAATTACGATCACTAAATGTAAAAAGCTTTCACATTCTCTAATTAAATGAGTTCATTCAAAATATTCAAGGCGTATTGTAAATGGTGGCAGTGCCTACTGAACAACCCCATGCGGTTGCTTTGCAGAAGGACAGTCACTTGGCACTGGGCCATGAAGACTGCTGCTATCAATGTGGGAGCTGCAGCCACTGCAATGATTTGAGGCTTCTTCAGTGATCGCTCCTATATGACATATGAATACATTGCTCTAAGCTGGACCAATGTATCTATGTAATAAAATTCATACCTAATGTAGCGCACTACTTCCTTGGGAGCTGCAAAATTGTTCATTACCTTTATGTGAATAGCCCCCGTTCTTCCTTCTCATGCAACTTTCACAAGCAGCAGACAGTCTTTATATTCTGTAAAGCTTTTATTCTTGAACTTGTGTTGGTGGAACAAGTAGATAGAAAATATGAGATGCCTCTATTGATTTTGGTTCCTGTCTCTGATCCTGCGTACTCTCCTTTTGTGAACTCACCAGCATCACTCTGAATAATACTGTGGGTGTGGATTCCAAAGTCCCAGGCCACACAGCCAAATTCCTTGACTCTTGCAATCAGCCCATGTCAGTTCTGGAAAGTGTCTCTCACTAGGTCCTTGGACACATAGCAAGTTTACGGATAAACACCACTGGGTTGCACTCCCTTTGCTCACTCCCAATCAACAGTCCATGTTCCCACAGAAGGTCAATTCCCAGTTTTCTCCATCTGCTTTACTCCTACTTCCTCCTCCTCATGGTCCAGCGCATCTCTGACTGGGATGCCCAGTTACTCCTCTGGTCTATGTGGCAACGCTATCCAGCACTGGGGTCTCTGAACCCCCAGGCCTTCAAGCCTTCTCCTGCTATCCAGCACTGGGGTCTCTGAACCCCAAGACCTTCAAGCCTGTTCCTGCTGCATCTCTACATCTTGAATTCTCTTTGCCTCCCGGAAGCATGTGACCCCCAGCTTATATGCGAGTTCTGCACTGCCAATACAATTTAATGATTGGTCCAGAGTAGACTTGTGCACAACCGAAAAATATTTTTAGTTTCGGTTCGTTGTCATTCGTAAAATACATAATTTCGTTCTGTTATATTCGTTATATTACGTTAATACGTTTTCGGATAATTCATTATTATTAGTAGAGTGTCGATATTCGTTATACTGAATCTTGAATCTTGTTGAATTCATTCGTTATATGTGCTATAATTTCGTTCATATTAGTTGAAATTTGATATTTATGTATGTACAGTATATACATTCGTGATAATGATTCGTAGTTTGGAAAGTCGTTTGTTTATTGAATCTTTTAACACACACAATAACAATGTCTCTTCTCCTTGGCTCAAATACAATACAACACCCTTCTAACTCAGTTCTCAGGAATGCACTTTGCCAGTAATCCAACCTCCGGCACAAAATTAATCAGCTGATTGGACTATAAGATTTATTTTGAGCTGACCTTTTGTTTCATTAGATCTTTAAAGAATTACCGAATCGCGTCAAATTCATTCGTTATATCCGCTATAATTTCTTTCGTATTCGTTGTAATTAGTTATTTTTCTTATTCGGATGCATCCGAAGATGCAAAATTCAGCCGCATTTCAATTCGTTACGAAACGAATTGCACATGTCTAGTCCAGAGCTCTCCATATAAGCTGCCTGTCACTCAGGTCCTAAATCCTGCCTCCCTCCCACTTCCACTGGAAAGATGAGGGGACTTCCTTGAGCCAGAGTGTAGATGGCCACCCTCCATCTATTCTAACACTCCCACCTCCCAAATAAACAACCAGGCCTAGAAAATGTGCAAGGCCCTGGTTAAATGTACCTATCACTATTTACAGAAACACACTAAGCACCCACATAAATGGGGTGGGCGCTACACTAATATTCAGCTTTAAAGAAAATATAACTACAGAATTTGCACATTTCACTATATACTAAGCCCATAAGGTGGTATCAAGTGGTCACAATCTGGCAATCCACCCTGAAATGAAACTCAAACAACTTGAAACAAAGATGGCATCCATTTCATTTAGATGCACACTCAAAAATATCCACGGCTGGCTGTGTCATTATCTTCACTCAGAAGCACTTCTTCTACTGCTATGCATGAAGCACTTTCCTTTTTCTTTCAAAAATTTTTATTATCAGTTTACAGACAGAGTACACAGTACATTGCTAACAGGGTTTGGGTATAGCAGAATATATAAAACATTGGAACAAACAACTTGCGACATCATACACAATAATGCGGTTACAAACAAGCAAAAGGGTATGCCACATAGGACTGCTAGGAGAGTATTTGCTTAAGCATATGGCCAAAAAATGAGACACTCCGGTAATATCGGGGTCAAAGAATTAAGCTACTCTCAACCTCTAAATAAGTAGCGAGTAAAAGAATAATGGTACTGCGTGGACAAAATTTTCAAAAAGAGGAAAGAGAGAAGAAAGAAAGAACAGCTAGAACACAACAGAAATAATAGCAGTAGAGTTAGAAAGAAGGGAGAGGAAAGATGGAGAATAAGAGGAAAGGAAAGAAGAAGAGTCGGTCAACCGGCCGGCACAGACCCAGGCCTTCATTAGCTGGAGACCACCCCAATTTAGTGAGTAGTTTAGGGCTCAAGTAAATAGGGGTCAAAATCCGGGGGTAAAAAGTGTTGTATCCAGGGTTGTCAAACTTTGTAGAATTGGGGCATACGGTCCAGGCGTTTCACCTCTAATTTGGAGTGAATCATGGCCCTTGTAACCCTATTCTTCATTTCTGCCACCGGGAGCGTGGGGGTTTTCCAAGCCTTGGCTATAGTTTGCTTAGCTGCTGTGGTTAGTTGCAGAAACAGGGCCAATTGACTACGAGTGTAGTTATGGGGAGTAAAGTTGAGTAGGGCCAACGAAGGGTCCGGTGTAATAGAGTTTCCCGTAAGGGTCGATGCTATCTGAAAGGCAGTTATCCAAAAACGCTGCGCTATTGGACAAGACCACCATATGTGGATATGTGTGCCTGCAGTGCTACAGCCCCTGAAGCATGTGGCGGGATATCCCGGAACAAACTTGGCTATCCTGGCTGGGACCAAGTACCAGTGCATGAGAACTTTATAATTAGCTTCAGAGGCGATAACATTCTGCGTTGCTTTACTGGTGTTAGTCCAGATTGTGTTCCATGTATCTACATCGAGGTCTAAATTGAGGTCTGTAGACCAGCCACTGGTATAGGATGGGAGAGATGTAGGGGGAGAGGAGAAATGGGTGTACAGTTGGGAGATAATGCCTGGAGCATGAGGGTCTGTTTCGCATATATGTTCATAAAAAGAGTTACAATCATGTGGACTAATAGGTTTAGGCATCGAATTGAGGAAATGGGCAATTTGTAGGTAACGAAAACACTTGCCGTTAGGTATGTGGAATTGGGCCTGGAGTGTAGGGAAAGGCCTGATGTGTCCATTGTGTATTAGGGTGCAGATTCGATCAAGCCCTGCCCTAGACCAAGCCGCAAATAAGCCAGGCTCAGAAAAGGCAGGGACAAACGATGGGTGGCCGATGATGGAGAGTAAAGGTAGATGACGAGATTTAAGCCGGAAAGATATGTGAGTCTCATCCCAGATTCTGAGGGAATGAACAGTGACCGGGTTGCTAAGTCTGTTTCTCTGCGTGGGGGAGAGCCACAGGAGATTAGATACATTTATCGGGAAGGTGTCTATAGCCTCGAGGCTGACCCAGATCGGTACCTCAGTTTTAGCGTGGTATAAGGTGAGTTGTGCAATCTGGGCTGCACAGTAATAATATCTAAAATTTGGTACTCCTAGTCCTCCTAGTGACTTGTGGCGGTACATGGTGGATTTAGTGACTCTAGGTCTAATAGCTCCCCAAATGTATTTGAATACTTTACCTTGAACCAGGCGATGATAATATAGTGGGACTCGAATCGGGAGAACTCGGTATAGGTAAAGTAATTTAGGTAACAGTGACATTTTGACTGCCACTATTCGACCCAGCCACGATACACACAGCGGCTGCCAGGAAGAAAGGAGACCAGTCAGTTTCCTAAATAACGGGAGATAATTATATTGGAACAAATGTAACGGGTCTTTCGTAATATGGACACCAAGATATGGGATAGAGGATGAGGACCATTGGAAAGGGAAATTGCTGCGAAGAAGATTAAGCTCATCACTCGGCAGAGATACGTCTAGAGCTCTAGGCTTGGCCTGATTGACCTCTAGGCCAGAAATAACAGCGAATTTCTCTAGTAACTTACATAAATTAGGCAAAGTCGTATGAGGAGTTGTGACAAACAGCAATGCATCATCTGCAAACAGACATAACTTATGCGTTGTGTTTGCTATCTCCAATCCCCGGATGTTCGGGTCTGCCCTAATGAGTGCAGCCAAGGGTTCGATAGCTAACGCGAACAACAAGGGGGAGAGGGGACAACCTTGTCTCGTTCCTCGCTGTATAGGGAAGTATTCCGACTTAAAGCCAGCGTAGCGCACATAAGCACAAGGTTGGGTGTATAGGGCTCCTATCCACTTGAGAAAGTGGGGACCAAATCCCCAATATTGAAGTATATATTGTAGATACGGCCAAGACACTGTATCAAATGCCTTGCGTATATCCAGTGAGAGCAAGTGCATGGGAATCTTACGAGTTTTAGCAATATGCTGCAGTAAAATGACCCTTCGGACATTATCACTGGCTTGTCTCTTGGGGATGAACCCAACCTGGTCCTTATGTATCAGCTTCCCTATAACTGGATTAAGTCGTAGAGCTAAGACTTTGGCCAGAATTTTGATGTCAACATTAAGTAATGTGTCACGACCGTCCTGGCATTCCGATCGTTCTTGGGAGATCTACTCACAGAGGTCCCATGTTGAGAACCCGTCGTTCCCCTTTAGCGTGGGCCAACGCGAACGGACGCACACGGTTACGTCCCAGTACGACCGGGCGCACGCGGGTGCGCGACGTGGCAAACGAGCGCACGCGGGAGCGCGGGGTCATGAACAGGCGCACGACCTCCCACGGGGGCACGCAGACCCGTCGTGCGACCGCTTTGGCGCCCTAAAGGCTTCTTAAGGACTCGGTTTCCACTCTCCCCTCGCTGTCCAGTCTACAGCGTGTTCTGAGATTCTGCTTACCTGTTACCTGCTAGTTTGATTCCTGTGACCCGGCTTGTTCTTGACCACGTTTGCCTGCTGCCTGCCACCGACTACCTGCCTGCCTGACCACGTCTCTGCCTCTGCCCTTGTACTGTGTTGCCCGCCTGCTGCCGACCCTGCCTGTACCTGACTACTCTGCTGTCTACTGATCCATCCGGATCTGCTTGTGCCTGCTGTTCCTGTCTTGACCTGCCAGTGTCCGCTGTCTCCACTGACAACCACCATCTTGCCAGTCCATCAGTCTGTTCCTGCTGTCTCCTGCCGACTGCCATCCGTGTTGCTGTTGTCGTCCGGACCTACCAACACCTGCCAGGCACTTGTGCCCCCTGAACTTTCGAATCTCTGTTACCACCTCCAGGGGTTCTTGAGCCAGGGGCTACGAGGGGCCGCTCCCTGCACTCCAGGCTCGTCCACCAGGTACGTGACATAATGATATCGGCCTAAAGTTGGACCATAAAGTAGAATCAGTGTTCGGTTTAGGAATCATTGAAATAATAGCCGTTAACGCATCTCTGCCGAAGGATTGTTGCCGGAGAAGAGAGTTAAAAGATCTAGTTAGAAGGGGGGAGAGGGAGTGGGCAAATTTTTTGTAATAAGATGCCGGTAAACCGTCAGGGCCGGGCCTCTTATTGGGTTTGAGGGACTTAATAGCCGCAAGGATTTCTACGTTGGATATAGGTGCTTCTATTGTAGCGCGGTCAGTATCTGAAAGGTTTGGGAGAGATATCGTATGGAGAAGGGAATTCGCCTGAGCGCTAGAGAAGGGAGTACCGGGTTCATACAGTTTAGACAGTCGAGTACTAAATTCTGTTAAGATTTTAACAGGGTTATTGGTCATGCCACCTTGTGCCAGCCGAAGCTTAATAGGTTTAAAGGACCTATCAGGTTGCCGTAGGCGCAGTGCTAAGAAGGTACTTGGCTTGTTCGCCTTTGTATAAAGTGTATGCGCCGATTTGTGAATCGACTTATCCGCTTCCTCAGCAAGCACAAGATCCAGGGCCAACTTGGCTTTATCTAGAGCAAGCCTATTAGTCTCAGTGGGGTCAGACTGAAAGAGAAGAAAGGAACGCTGATGGTCATCTTCTAGCTGTTGTAGATGGGCTTGTCTAAATCTCTTAAGGTGAGAAGATACCGAAATGCATGTACCCCGGATAACTGGTTTATGGGCTTCCCAGAGAAGGGTAGGAGATATTCCTGGGGTGTCATTGAGAGAAATATAGTCATTTAAAGCCGTTTGAATGTCTAGGCAATAAGATGGGTTGGAAAGCTGAATTTCATTCAAAGACCATGTTCTGTCTGAGTTCTGCGGAATTATTGACGAAACTGTCGTGATCACCGCGCTATGGTCAGACCAGGATATCGGGTGAATGCGGGAGTGCAAAAGAGTGGGTGTAGCAGCTAGCGGGATAAAGATGTGATCAATCCTCGAGAAGGATTTATGTGGGTTTGAGTAAAAAGTGTAGTTCTTCTTAAGGGGGTTGCATTCACGCCATGTATCAATGAGTGTCGCATGAGCGAGTTGCTTGCTAAGTCGTTTAGAGAGAGAAAATTTTTCCGACATGTATGGGGACTTATCTAGGTGTGGATGTAGGACTAAGTTAGAATCGCCGCATACATACAGCGCTCCTCTAGCATGTGTCTGAATTATCTGCAATAGATGTGAGAAAAAAGGGTTAGGGTTAGTGTTGGGGGCGTAATACGACACGAAGGTAACTTCCGTGTCTTGTATATGTCCCAAGACTAATAGGTAGCGGCCTTCTGGATCTCTTACTTCAGACGAGAAAGAGAATAGAAGGGAATGATGAAAGGCTAAAAGAACTCCTCTGTGCTTCGTGGAGGAGGAAGCTGTGTAAACTTGGGGAAATTTGGCGTTGAAAAACTTAGGTGTGGTATGGGCCGCAAAATGCGTTTCTTGAAGAGCGACTACTTGGGCTTTCAAGGAGATAAAGGTTCTGAAGGCCTTAACTCGTTTATTGGGGGAATTGAGTCCCTTCACATTAAGTGATAAAATATTCAAGGGGGCCATGAGATTTGGTAGAAAGAGGCGAGCGTTAGCCTACCCAGGGCTGCACGGACCGATCGACCATAGGAGTGAAGAGGAAACGATAGAAAAAGATATGAGAGAACAAGGGATAGAATAGAAAATAGAGAATAGAAAGAGTGAAAAGAGAAAAAGAGCGTTGCATGGAACGGTACCGACCGAACCAAACAACTAGGGGGAACGACAATCAACCCGCCGACTCGCCAGTCAACAGGGGGTCGCACCATCAAGAGGGGGAGCAGTGACAATTCACCGCTGCAAACCGGTAAAATAAACACATACATTTGCAATTAGAAAACATTGTCAATAACAGAATACGATTCAAACATAAAGTAGGCGGATATATCCAGGGAAACGAACAGTGAAATATGAAGGTTATCAAGTAGTATTGTACATTTTAACCTTATTATTGATATGTTGAGTTTTGAGGGGTAATAATAGCTCAAATAATAAGGAGGGAAGGAGGGGATGGGGAACAGAAACAGAGAAATGAGCGGAGAAAAAGGAGGAAAAGGGAGACGGAATGAGATTAAGGGTGGAATCCAGGAGGATATGTGTAAGCATAGACAATAGAAGCATCGTGTGACACTTCCATTCTGAAAGTAGTTAAAAATAATTAACTTGCGAGGAGACGACCAGGCCTACGAGTCAATGACTCGCCAATCCTGGCCAGATCATCGGCACGCGAGAAAGTAACTAGGATGGTCAGTGGGTATATCTACCTCCGGTCTAGCTAGGCTGCTATCTGTCACATAGAACAAGTATGAAGCATTACAAACGGTTTGAGAGGTAAAAATATGGTTAAAGTACTTTGGAGAAAGTGGAAGTGTCTTGGAAGGGATAACCTCGGCCTCCAGCCGGGACCATTAAATGCGTGCAAGCCTGTGCTCAGTCAATGTGGATCTTGCGATAAATTCAGGCTACGGCATTAAAAATAGGGGGAGAAAAAAAAACAAGTAACTAAATAAAAGGGATCAGCGAGGTACGAATACCTTTGGGCTAGGAAAGCCCAATCCAGATGAGCGCTTGGGAGTGCCTCGCCGAGGCACAGATAAGCCAGAGAGATCCTGCTGACTCCTCCTCGGGGTAGCCATGTAAGGATGGGGTGCAGCTCGTGCCGGGGTTCGAGGCACCACATCTCCCGCTGGAAGAGGTGGGGCTGACGGAGCCAGTTGGAGGCTCTCCAAGAGGGTTTGAAGAATCGCTGGCGTGGAACAGGTATGTTGTTGCCCCTGATATGAGTAGTAGAGAGCAAATGGGAAACGCCAGGCATATTTAATTTGATGTTGTTGGAGGATTAGCAACTGTGACTTCATAGCACGTCTCTTCGCAATTGTCAGCGGGGCTAAATCCGTGAATAACTGGTAGGAATGGCCCTGGAATTGAAGGTTATTCTTTTCACGAGCTATAGACATAAGTTGCTCCTTCGTTCGGAAGTAATGCAATTTAACGATGATATCCTGAGGTGGGCCATCCGCTTGACGTCTAGTAAGTGCTCTATGAGTACGATCGAATTCCAATCGCTCGATCGGAATAGAGGGGGATAGCTCTTGAAACAAAGCCGTCGTAAAGGACTGGAGATCATCCACTGATTCGGGTATACCTCTCAAACGAAGGTTCGACCTTCGCGAACGATTCTCAGCATCTTCCAGTCGGGATAGCAGAGCGGCGTTTTCCTCTCGGAGAGCCTCCTGTTCTTGTGCCAGTTCACGTAAATTGAGCTCGGTGTCATCAGCCCTGGTTTCCAAGTCCGCCGTGCGTTGGCCCAGCTCACGGATTTCTCGGGAAAGTCTGTCGGTTATCTGATCCGACGTTGTTTTCAACGCTTTCTTGAGCATTAGGTCCATGTGTGCCAGAAAATCGGCCTGAGACATGCCGGAGACTGGTAGCGTTGGGGAGGCCGGTGGTTCAGGTCTCTCACCTTCTTCCTCCCTACTGCTATCGTGGTCTCGGGGGAGGCTTTGTTTGTGCGCGGCAGTGAGGGCCTTCGCCGCCATTTTAGTGGAAGCACGCGCCAAGGCCTCTTTGATGGGTTTCTGCCTCTGTTTCCCTCTTTGACCCGTGAGAACCATCCCGGGTGAGGTGCAGCGGGGTGTCCGAGGATCGGAGCAAGTTCGGGAATCGATTGCGGCGGAATAAAGCTTTATACGTCCCGGTTCAGCAGTGGTGAGTGCGGAGCTCTAACGACTTGCGTCCGCCATGGTGAGCTCCGCGCATGCGCCCCCTAGCACTTTCCTTTTTAATCAGGGGATAATCACATCATTTCCCGAATGCAGAGGAAAATCCATTCACTGATAGCAGAAGATTGTGGGACATGTATTCTGTTCACCTGGAATTACAACAGACTTTATATTATTTGAAACTACAAGTTTCAGCGAGCTGAAAGATGAAAAGAATTCTGGGCAAGCAGATACATTGCACAGTCCCAGGTGGGGTTGCTCTCTTGGGGCACAGGCTTCAGAGCTGCAAGAGCCAGAGACTGTCGCTCAAGGTGCTGTTGGTGGGCACAGTGGCCTGGGCAGAGTTGGGGCCTCTCGCCCTGAGGGCTGCATTGCTGCGTGCAGGGTGGCTGTCGCTGCCACCACTTCCGCTGCATTACTGATTGGATTCATATCCTCTGCACACCCACGCAGTCATCGTTGGATTCGGTGGAATTACAGGTTGCCAGTTGGGCACCACACAACTCGAAGCAGATATTCAAGAGCATGCGCAAGGAAGTCCTTCCTCACAGGACCCATGTATCTGCCAGATTGGTGAGTGGGCATAAGCCCATCTTATCTCTGACACTTTACCTAAAGACACTGCATGCAGACACCTTTACAGCTGACCAGACAAAGGGTCTTTGCTGGGGAAAATACAACATCTATTACATTCAGCCTCATTGGTTTGCTACTACACAGTAACATCTCTGGGCACCAACATAGCTAGCTTAAAATCAAGGATACCTATAAGCCAAGGACCTCCTCTCACCAAAGACACTCTGTTCATGAACCTGTGGCAGATTACAATCACTTTACAATCACCTTACAGATATACAACCGTTTAATAAAGGGAAACTCTTACACAAACCATATATATACATATATATATATATATATATATATATATATATATATATATATATATATATATATATATATATATATATATTGGAGTGGACTGAATACGTTTCCTCTTCCCCATCTTGTTTCAAAGTCATAATCTGTTTCAGCCTGTTTATTGTAGGCAATTGACTTATTGCAATTGTAATTTCATTGTGTGTTCCGGGGGTTCTAATTTTACTGCAATATTTCTCAAATTGGGTTATTCCTGTAATTTTTATAGTCTTCTTCACTTGCAATTCTTACTAATTATTGGTGTCTTTGCATTTTATGTTTGCTTGAAGCATGTCAGAACCCAGAGTGTCAGAGGTGTAGGGGAGCTTGCAAGGTCAGGGCAACCAATAGGTACATGTAACTTCCAGCAACCCTTGCAGGGGCAGTGCTATTCAACCAGAACAAAACTTAAAGTTTTTGTAACCCTAAAAAAAAATTATATATATATATATATATATCTCCTGGTCCCTTATAGCAGATTAACCACTTCAGCCCTGGAAGGATTTACCCCCTTAATGACCAGGCCATTTTTCGCTTTAGGACATTACATTACTTTAACTGACAATTGCGCGGTCATGTGACGTACTCAAATAAAATTGTCCTTTTTTTAGTTGATCACCTCTGTGGTTTTTATTTTTGCACTAAACAAAGAGCAACAAATTTGAAAAGAAAACAATATTTTTTACTTTCTGCTTTAACCACTTGCCGACCGCCTCACGCCGATGTACGTCGGCAGAATGGCACGGGCAGGCATAAGCACGTACATGTACGTGCTTTGCCTCCCGCGGGTCGGGGGCCCGATCGGGCCCCCGCCCGGTGCCTGCGGCGGTCGGTTTTCGTTCGGGAGCGATCCCGGACGAGGGGACGGCCATTCATTCATGGCCACCCCCTCGCGATCGCTCCCGACGAATGGAAATCCCCGGTGACATCACTTCCTCTCCTGTAATGTAAACACAGGAGAGGAAGTGATGTATTCTCTCCTCCGTGTCGGTATTTTTCGTTCCGACACGGAGGAGAGCGGATCAGTGAGTTGCACCAACACATCCCACACACAGTAGAACATGCCAGGCACACTCACACCCCCCCTTTACCCCCCGATCACCCCCCCAATTACCCCTGCCCCCCAGTCACAGTGACACCAATGTCATTTTTTTTTTTTTTTTTTTTTTTTTTGCATTGGTGTCATTTGTGACTGTAATAACTGTTAGGGCAGTTAGGGTTAGCCCCCTTTAGTTCTAATGTACCCCCCTAACCCCCCCAATAAAGGTTTAACCCCGTGATCACCCCCCGTCGCCAGTGTCACTAAGGCTGGGTTCACATTGCAGCGGTTTATGAGAACGAATGTGATTCGCACCGCACTGCAGTGCAAATCACATCCGATCTCTGTGCGATTCGAGTTCAGCCATTCGCCGCACCCGCCGCACCCGCCACACCCGCCGCACCCGCCGCAAATTCGCACGGGACCCTTTTTTTGGCCCGCAGCAGAATCGGATCGCATGGGTGTTCACACCATGCGATCCGAGTTTGCAGATCGCACTGCGATATGCGAACTGATCTGGGGGTGTCAGTAACATTTCACTGACACTCCCAGCAGTTCGCATAGGGCAGTGTGAACTGCCGCCGGGAGGCATGCGATGCGGGAACCCGCCGCGGATTCGCGGCGTTTCCGCATCGCTCCAGTGTGAACCCAGCCTAATAAGCGATCATTTTTCTGATCGCCGTATTAGTGTCACAGGTGACGCTAGTTAGGCAGGTAGGTATTTAGGTTCGCCGCAGCTTTTTATAGCGCTAGGGACCCCCATATACTACCGCATAAAGCCCCCTGATTGCCCCCTAGTTAACCCTTTCACCAGTGATCACCATATAACTGTTACAGGTGACGCTGGTTGGTTAGTTATTTTTTTATAGTTTCAGGGCACCCGCCATTTATTACCTAATAAAGGTTTAACCCCCTGATCACCCGGCAGGTGTCATTTGTGACTAATAACTGTTAGGGCAGTTAGGGTTAGCCCCCTTTAGTTCTAAGGTACCCCCCTAACCCCCCCAATAAAGGTTTAACCCCGTGATCACCCCCCGTCGCCAGTGTCACTAAGGCTGGGTTCACATTGCAGCGGTTTATGAGAACGGATGTGATTCGCACCGCACTGCAGTGCAAATCACATCCGATCTCTGTGCGATTCGAGTTCAGCTATACAGATAGTATGGCTGAATTCGTGTCGCACCCGCCGCACCCGCCGTAAACTCGCACGGGACCCTTTTTTTGGTCCGCAGCAGAATCGGATCGCATGGGTGTTCACACCATGCGATCCAAGTTTGCAGATCGCACTGCGATATGCGAACTGATCTGGGGGTGTCATTAACATTTCACTGACACTCCCAGCAGTTCGCATAGGGCAGTGTGAACTGCCGCCGGGAGGCATGCGATGCGGGAACCCGCCGCGCATTCGTGGCGTTCCCGCATCGCTCCAGTGTGAACCCAGCCTAATAAGCGATCGTTTTTCTGATCGCTGTATTAGTGTCACAGGTGACGCTAGTTAGGCAGGTAGGTATTTAGGTTCGCCGCAGCTTTTTATAGCGCCAGGGACCCCCATATACTACCGCATAAAGCCCCCTGATTGCCCCCTAGTTAACCCTTTCACCAGTGATCACCATATAACTGTTACAGGTGACGCTGGTTGGTTAGTTATTTTTTTATAGTTTCAGGGCACCCGCCATTTATTACCTAGTCTCACTAGTGTACCCCTAAATTTAGGGGTGTCTACTTTCTAAAATGGGGTCATTTGGGGGGGGGGGTTTGTGCCATCTTGGCATTTTATGGCCTTCAAAACTGTAACGCCCTTAGAAAGCCTGAAGGCGGTGCTTGGTTTTTGGGGCCCCGTACGCGGCTAGGCTCCCAAAAAGTCCCACATATGTGGTATCCCCGTACTCAGGAGAAGCAGCAGAATTTATTTTGGGGTGTCATTTCACATATGCCCATGGCATGCGTGAGCAATATATCATTTAGTGACAACTTTGTGAAAAAAAAAAAAAGTTTGTAATTTTCCCGCAACTTGTGGCAAAATATAAAATATTCCATGGACTCAACATGCCTCTCAGCAAATAGCTTGGGGTGTCTACTTTCTAAAATGGGGTCATTTGTGGGGGTTTTGTGCCATCTTGGCATTTTATGGCCTTCAAAACTGTAATAGGTAGTGAGAAGTGAACTCAAAAAATTACGCCCTTAGAAAGCCTGAAGGCGGTGCTTGGTTTTCGGGGCCCCGTACGCGGCTAGGCTCCCAAAAAGTCCCACATATGTGGTATCCCCATACTCAGGAGAAGCAGCAGAATTTATTTTGGGGTGTCATTTCACATATGCCCATGGCATGCATGAGCAATATATCATTTAGTGACAACTTTGTGAAAAAAAAAAAAAAAAAAAAAAAGTTTGTAATTTTCCCGCAACTTGTGGCAAAATATAAAATATTCCATGGACTCAACATGCCTCTCAGCAAATAGCTTGGGGTGTCTACTTTCTAAAATGGGGTCATTTGTGGGGGTTTTGTGCCATCTTGGCATTTTATGGCCTTCAAAACTGTAATAGGTAGTGAGGCGTGAAATCAAAAATTTACGCCCTTAGAAAGCCTGAAGGCGGTGCTTGGTTTTCGGGGCCCTGTACGCGGCTAGGCTCCCAAAAAGTCCCACATATGTGGTATCCCCGTACTCAGGAGAAGCAGCAGAATTTATTTTGGGGTGTCATTTCACATACGCCCATAGCATGTGTGAGCAATATATCATTTAGTGACAACTTTGTGTAAAAAAAAAAAAAAAATTTTTTTTTTGTCATTATTCAATCGCTTGAGGCAAAAAAATAAAATATTCAATGGGCTCAACATGCCTCTTATCAATTTCCTTAGGGGGTCTACTTTCCAAAATGGGGTCATTTGGGGGGGTTTTGTACTGCCCTGTCATTTTAGCACCTCAAGAAATGAGATAGACAGTCGTAAACTAAAAGCTGCGTAAATTCCAGAAAACGTACCTTAGTTTGTAGATGTGACAACTTTTGCGCAAACCAATAAATATACAATTATTGACTTTTTTTTTACCAAAGACATGTGGCTGAATACATTTTGGCCTAAATGTATGACTAAAATTGAGTTTATTGGATTTTTCTAATAACAAAAAGTAGAAAATATCATTTTTTTTCAAAATTTGCGGTCTTTTTACGTTTATATCGCAAAAAATAAAAATCGCAGAGGCAATCAAATACCATCAAAAGAAAGCTCTATTTGTGGGAAGAAAAGGACGCAAATTTTGTTTGGGTACAACATTGCATGACCGCGCAATTACCAGTTAAAGCAGCGCAGTGCCAAAGTGTAAAAAGACCTCTGGTCATTTACCAGCAAAATGGTCCGGTCTGAAAGTGGTTAAAACATATCCAATAAAAATATGTAAAAATCTAATTTCTTCATAAATTTAGGCCACTTTGTATTCTGCTACATATTTTTGGTAAAACAAATACGTATATTGATTGGTTAGAGCAAAAGTTATCACATCTACAAACTATGGGATAGGTTTAGGGACTTTTTCTTCTTATTTATTTTTTTAACTTCCTCAGATCCGTGCTATAGCCGAATGATGGCTACAGTTAGGATCAATAGATGTCCTCCCTTGCCCGAGCGGCCTGCTTGCCCCCTGCAGGGGGCACGCGGCGTGCTCTGTGAACAGCGAGCCTATGAGACTCGGCTGATCACAGATCAGAGTAAGGGGTCGATTTCTTACCACATGATCAGCTGTCAGCCAATGACAGCTGATCATGTGATGTAAACAGAGCCGGTAATTGGCTATTTTTTCTCCTTGCGCTGACAGTGAGGAGAAAAAAAAAGCTGATCACCGGTGTCTCTCAGAGGGACATCGGTCCCGATCAAGGAGACCTGCCGCCAGCTAAACTGCACCCACCTGTGCCACCTGCCAGTGCCATCTACCAGTGTACAACAGTGTACTACCAGTGCCCACCAGCGCCACTTACCAGTGCCCACAGTGACACCTATCAGTGCCCACAGTGCTGCCTATCAGTGCCCACAGTGCCACCTATCAATGTTAATCAGTGCCTCATTAACAGTGCTGCCCATCAATGTCACCTACCAGTGCCCATCAGTGCCATCTATCAGTGGTACCTATCAGTAACACCTATCAGTGCCATCTTATCAGTGGCCATCAGTGCAGCCTATCAGTGCCCACCAGTGCAGCCTATCAGTGCCCGACAGTGCCGCCCCATCAGCGCATATCAATGAAGGAGAAAAATTACCTGTTTGCAAAATTTTATAACAAACTATGAAACGTGATTGTTTTTTCAAAATTTTCCATCTTTTTATTGTTGTTTAGCAAAAAATAGGAACCCTAGCTGTGATTAAATACCACCAAAAGAAAGCTCTATTTGTGTGAAAAAAAATGATAAAAATTTAATTTGGGTACAGTGTTGTATGACCGCGCAATTGTCATTCAAAGTGGGTCAGTGCTGAAAGCTGAAAATTGGTCTGGGCAGGAGGGGGGTTTAAGTGCCCAGTAATCAAGTGGTTAATTGTTTACGAGTAATGGTGATGATCAGCAACTATTTTTTGTGGGACTGCGACATTGTTGAAGACAAATCTGACACTAAGTGACACTTTTTGGGGACCATTGACACCAATACAGTGATCAGTTATAAAAAAAAAATGCACTGACACTGTATAAATAACACTGGCGGGGAAGGGGCTAACATTAGGGGAAATTAAAGGGTTACATGTGTTCCCTATGTGTGCTTTCTAATGCTGCGTGCATACGATCATGCTATCCGACGGACAACCCGCCGGACTTTGGGCGGAGGTCCGCCAGACTTTCCGAATGAGCAGACCTGCCCACACACAACCGGACTTTTCTGGCGGACTATGGCGGGAGTCCGCCGGAATTTTGAACTGAACGGACTTGCCCACACACGGAGAAAAGTCAGTTCATTTTGAACATGACTCCAGGTAGACGGGACTAGCAAAGGAAGGCAATGTTGCCGCCTCCATCGGCGAGATTGACACCTCGCTAGCCCCATCACCTGGTATGAATTTAAAGGGGAAGCTCTACGCTGAAAAAATGGCCTGGGGGGTCTCCCCCAAAGTCCATAGCAGACCCTTATCTGAGCACGCAGCCTGGCCGGTCAGGAAAGGGGGTGAGGACAAGCGAGCGCCCCCCCTCCTGAGCCGTACCAGGCAGCGTGCCCTCAACATGGGGGGTGCTTTGTGGAAGGGAGGCCCTGCGGCCTCCTACCCTATGTGAATGAGTATGGGGTAGGTTGTACCCCTACCCATTCACCTGGGGAAAAAAGTATACATAAAAAAACACAACACAGGTTTTTAAAATACTTTATTGGACAGCTCCGGGGGTCTTCTCTTCTTCCATCTTCGGGGGTCTTCTTGCCAGACTACTCCGATATCTTCTGCTAGCTCTTTTACTAGTGGAGGAGCCCAGCTTTCTCCTTCATGGACGCCGCCGTCCGGAGGTCTTCTTCCGACTTCGGGGGTCTTGTCCCGCTCTCCGGGGGCAATGTCAGGAAAAGTAAACACAAACTATCGCATAAATGAATAAAATAAAGAATCCTGCGCAAATCGTGCCACTGAAAAAATGGATGATAAATATAAATGTAAAAAACAAGAGTCAATGAAAAATCATATAGTCAGGAAAACCCTTCCCACGGACATCCGAGTGGTGTAAGACGCAGAAGATCACCTGTGCGCAAGAAGAGCGTTATTGCGATCGGCGGTGCGAGCGTGTGCGCGCACGCGGGAGCGCGCGCGGCCGTTTTGACGGCAATTGTGCCAATGCCGCTATTTAAAGGGGATCTTTGCCTTGCTGTCTTGCTGCCCGATCAACAGCGTTCCTGTGTGCTCTGCTACCCTGCATCTGAACTCACCTGATCCGTATTGAACCCGGCCTGTTTCTGACTTCTCTGCTTGCTGCCTGGCCCCGACTTTTGGCTTCCTAACCTGACTACTCTTCTGGATTTCGTTTTGGTACCTGACCTGCTCTTGCCTGTGCTTGACCCGGACTGTTGAACTACTCTGCTACCCGCCAGTCTCCTGTTTACTGTTGCTGGACTACAGAACACCTCCCGGTTTTCCACCGTACCCGGCTACATATCACAAAAATGATATCTATTCAGTATCAGAATAGAATTAAAAATTCAGTAATTGAGCTGATTGAAGAAATAAAAATAAAAATAAAAGTAAAAATAAAAGTAGACAAGAATTATCTGTATGAGCACCAGATCCACCTGTTTGAAGACTGAGGCCGCGTACACACGGGCGGATTGTTCGCCCAACTTTGTCCGCTGAACAGTGTTTGGGCGGACAGTCCGCTCGTGTGTGGGCTTTCAGCGGACAGTTTCAGCGGACAGTTGGACGGACAAGGTTTTTCGGAATTTCCGAAAAACTGTCCGCTGAAACCTTGTTTCAGCGAACAGTCCGATCATCAGGGGGCGGATCATTACTGATCCATCCCGTGTGAAAGGGGCCTTATACTGGTGTATTTTGAGGTTGGTTCTATATTCGGTTCCTAATGGGTGGTATTTTCTGATCATGGCTCTATATGCGTTATTACACGTGTAGCCTGACCTCCCAACCTTCATTCGTATACCCAGAAATGTATGCTGGCATATACATGCAGTAGAGAGCAGCAGATAACCCATCTAGGCCTGAGAATACAGAATTTTAACATAGGGACCCCCTTTTTGGTCCATTTATATATATTGAGTGACCATCTTTGCTTGTTTGGCCTTTGGCACTGATATATGGCAAGTTTTCTCCTCTCTTTCTCTTATGGAATATTAGCAACTAGGAGCTAATAATAACCTAGGGTATTTTAGCTATCTAGGATATATCTGCCTACAAATACATTTCTTCTAAGATTGCCCTGTATTTGGCTCCATCCATCTTCTCATCAGCTCTGACCAGCTTCCCTGTCCCTGCTGAGGAAAAGCATGAAAATGATGTTTAGAGTGATGTGCAGTATTGGTTTTTCTGCCACATATAGCGTTTTGCTTTTAGGCCAGAAAGTTGAATTTTGGTCTCATCTGACCAGAGCACCTTCTTCCACGTGTTTGATTTTTCCCTCGCAAAATGCAAACAGGACTTCTTATAACTTTCTTTCAACAATGGCTTTCTTCTTGCAACTCTTCCATAAAGGCCAAATTTGTGGAGTGCCCGACTAATAGTTGTCCTGTGGACAGATTCTCCCACCTGAGCTGTTGATCTCTGCAGAACCTCCAGAGTTACCATGGGCCTCTTGGCTTCTTTTCTGATTAATGCTCTTCTTGTTCGGCCTGTCAGCTTAAGTGGAAAGCCATGTCTTGGTAGGTTTGCAGTTGCTCCATACTCTTTCCCATTTTCAGGTGATTTATTGAACAGTGCTCTGTGAGATGTTCAAAGCTTGGGATTTTTTTTGGAACCTAATACTGCTTTTAACTTCTCCAAAACTGACCTGGCTGGTGTGTTCTTTGGCCTTCATGATGCTGTTTGTTCACTAAGGTTCTCTAATAAACCCCTGAAGGCTTCACAGAAAAGCTGTATTTATACTGAGATTAAATTACACACAGGTGGACTCTATTTACTAATTAGGTGACTTCTGAAGGCAATTGGTTCCACTAGATTTTAGTTAGGTGTATTAGAGTAAAGGGGGCTGAATACAAAGGCACGCCACGCTTTCCAGATATTTATTTGTAAAATAATTTGAAAACCATTTATCATTTTCCTTCCACTTCACAATTACATGCCACTTTGTGTTGGCCTCTCACATAAAATGCCATACAATATATTTACGTTTTTGGTTGTAACATGAGAAAATGTGGAAAATTTCAAGGAGTATGAATACTTTTTCAAGGCACTGTATAAGAGTAAAAAATGACCTTGTTGAACTGTGCTTAGAGTAAATAGCATTTATATATAAAACTATTATGCAGCTATAATCTAGCCTTCAAAAAATCTAGAACAAAGAACAAGAATACAAGGGCTTATGATTAGATAGATTGATTCAAACACAATACTGCATATGCAATGTATAAAAAAATAATTATTCTATCATATTATAAAAGCAATAATCTTTATAGCAAAAACAAAAAACAAGATAAAAAAAAAGAAATGGCAACAATTAAAATCTTTAGCAGGATTCTACCAAAATTAAAAAGATTTATATTCCATAAATGTACCATATATTTCAGCCATGCTGATGGTTTTAATAAGAAGAACTCTACTAAGAAAACATAGGCATAACAAATTTCAATGTAATGTCTCCAAAGCATATTATATAACCCAATCCGTGGCTCAGTGACAATCATGTATCTTGAAGGCTCTAAAGGAATAAGAAAGCATTTTCAGGTGATATAAAGATCAGATGGCAGTGAGATATCAATCCTAAATAGCATATATTCTTAGAGCATGCACATATTAGTGATTTCAGTTCAATGAATCACATTGTCTCTGCATGGTATAAGAAAAAGGAAATCGAGACAATATTTAAACATCCATAATGTATAATCCTTCAGAGGGCTTACCATACAGTATATATAGGAACCTCTTATTCAGCATATTGTTGGCAGTATATATCCTGCACTAGGGAATGCAGTATAATACAGTATATTAGCGCAACCTTAAAGCGGTTGCATACCCACTGAATTTTTTTTTGGTCATATACATCCTGTACTAGGGAATGCAGTATAATACAGTATATTAGCGCAACCTTAAAGCTTTAACTCACCTGCAAAGGAAAAAGCATAATGAGCTAGTATACACTGCATACTAGCTCATTATGAAATACTTACCTTAGAACGAGGCCCCGACATTCTGGCCGGATCCACGCCGGGGGAGCTGACATGTTCCCTCTGCGTTTCTTCTGGGTAACGCGGCTCTGGCACTGTGAGTGGCCAGAGCCGCGATATCGTCACTCCTGTGCCTGCTAGTGTCCTATCATATTGTGTCCCCCCATCAGATAGTGTCCACTGTGTACTGCACACACAGATTCCGAAAATAGCTGAAGATGAACGGCGCCTGCGCCGTGAGTCCAGGTTCTAGCCCTACCATCCAAGTGGACATAGAGCTAGAATATAAAAGAGCCGAGCGCAGTGAGGCCATGCCCAAAGCGTGGCGAGCGAAGCGAGCCCGCGAGGGGCCCTCTAATATCGGCAGCCCTATGTCCACTTGGATGGTGGGGCTACCACCTCCACTCACGGCGCAGGCGCCGTTCATTTTCTGAGATTTTCCAAAGATCCTTCTGCTCTGTAAAGCGTATTGTGAGGGTTTAGGAGATTTTTTTTTACCTACAGGTAAGCCTTATTATAGGCTTTCCTGTAGGTAAAAGTACCTAAATTGACTATACAACCACTTTAAGCAGTCAGGTGATTTCTCGATAACAATGGCCACTGTACAGTGGACAATTTAAATCAATTTCAATGTCCTTATTATACAAAGTAAAGGACTAAGGATGCATACAAAATATGCTTACATTCATCAAAACAAAAGGAATTGAACTACAGGAAGATCCACTGCAAAATACATTCAGAAGTCAGTGAATAATTTTGTACTGAGGACATCAAAGCTAGAACTGGAGGCATCTAACTTACTGTAAATGGTAGCTTAACCACTTTCAGACTGGACCATTTTGCTGGCTTAAGACCAGATCACTTTTTGCAATTTGTCACTGCGTCGCTTTAACTGACAATTGCACAGTTGTGCAACATAGCTCCCAAACAAATGTCATTTTTTTCCCCACAAATAGAGCTTTCTTTTGGTGGTATTTGATCACCCCTGCGGTTTTTATTTTTTGCGCTATAAACAAAAATAGAACGACAATTTTGAAAAAAAACACATTCTTTTTTACTTTTTGTTATAATAAATATACCCCAAAAATATATAAAAAAATATATTTTTTTTCCTACAGTTTAGGCCAATATGTATTCTTCTACATATTTTTGATTAAAAAAATCGCAATAAGCGATTATTGATTGGTTTACACAAAATTTATAGCGTTTACAAAATAGGGGATAGTTTTATGGCATTTTTATTAATGGTTTTTTTTTACGAGTAATGGTGGCAATCAGCGATTTTTATTGTGACTGCGACATTATGGCAGACAGATTGGATATTTTTGACACATTTTTGGGACCATTGTCATTTATACAGCAATCACTGCTATACAAATGCACTGATTCCTGTGTAAATGACACTGGCAGTGAAGGAGTTAACCAGGGGGTGGCAGTGTAGGGGTTAAGTGTGTCCTAGGGGCGTGTTACTAACTGTGGGGGGGCTGAGCTGCATGTTAGTGAACACTGATCTCTGCTCCAATCAGAGGGAGCTGAGATCAGTGTCACTTGTTGCTAGGCAGAATGGGGAGATGCTGTTTACATCGGCATCTCCCCATTCAGCCTCCCCGTGAGACGATCGCGGGTATCCCCACGCCGATCGAGTCCGCGGGACCTGCGACCAGACTCATGGGGGTCCCAACCATCACGTACGCCCTGCGCCGGTAGCAAACACATGATGGCATGGTGGCAATTACAAATGGACGTACCTGTACGCCAGTTTGCCTGCCAGTGGGGAAGTGGTTAAATGTTCACAGAAAACATGTGAATTCATTCACTTATATAAAGATGTTTAAAGTTTATCCTATGCTTTCAGAAAATTAACGGTTTGGGGGTCTTTTCTGAACTCTGAAAGCTGTAAGTAAAAAATAAAGAGAGAGTGAAAAATTGCAAATATGGTCTGGCCATCTAAGTTTAAATGTGGCGTGCAAGGCCTTGCAATGTAAAGGTGGGGCATAGAGCAACCACTTGCCTGTGGGTGCTGCTAATGTACCCCTTCCTCCTCAAGTTTTTTTTCTTTGTTTCTAAACATTATTTTTGAGGGGGGGTAGAAGAAAGTCCTAGGCCTCAGGACTCCCTTGTTCCTATGTTTGTAATCCAAAAAGGGTCCTTGCGAGATAAGGCTGCCAGCTTAGATATTAGCCTTGCAGAGATGATGGCTACAAAAGGATATTATCTTAAAGGTGAGAACAGAGAAAGGAATGTCTCTAATGGATGGAAAAGGAGGTTTCTGCAGAGGGAATCAGATTAGGCCTTACTCAACAAGTGAGAGGCCAACATCTCTGAAACAAGAAGTAAAAGAGCAAAAACCTGGCCTTTAATAGTGCTGAGAGCTAAACACTAATCAAAACCCAGCCATTTTGCCACCCACCATTGGTTTTTAAAATGTTTTTTTTTTTCCTGGCCTGGTCAAACACAGGCAGGGATGGCAATTAAATTTGGAATCTCTTTTTAGGCAAGTAGGAAGTTCTGGGGCTCAAACACCGCCCTATGCTTATATTAAAAATTATAATTTCTTGCAAGATAAGGCTGCCAACTCAGACACTTGCATCAAATAATGCAGCAGCAGTTTGAGGAGAGCAAAAGCCATTCATGGAGGGGCACAGAAGCTTAGGATATACTTGATTAAGTGGGGAAGAAGGTCATCATAGGGTCAAGCTAAGTAGGGTCAAGTGAAGACTTGGACATAATTGCAAGTCTTCAACACCCACCCAGCCATCTCCAGCAGAATCCTTCACTAGATAGATGGCTCTTCCACATCTGTTTAAGTGGAAGAGCAAAACATTCCTAAGTCCCTCCCATGCCAAGCAAGTAAAAGCCATCTTGGCAAAACTGCTGCCTTTGCAGATGCTCTCATTTCAGCTCATGAAACAGGTTGTTTCACCTAATGTTTGTGCAGTTGGAACTCAGATGCAAAATTTTTTATGTTTTCTGCAGGGTACATCCTGAATTATATATCAATGTTCACTTATTCCAGTGCTCTGGCAGGGTAAAGGTGCCACACACATTGTTTTAGTGCCTCAACCTCAGCTGCCAAATGTATAATGTTTACTGAAGGGTAAATCCTGCATTGCATTTTGGAGTTTTCCAGTGCTCAAGCTTTCTAAAGGTGTTACAGATATATTATTTCTGCAGCTGAACCTCTGCTGCAAAATGTATGATTACGTAAATCTTGTGCTGCACCTCAAACTTTACAGCCTATCTAGTGCTCAGCAATGTAAAGTTGCCACAAATAAACTTTTCACAGCTCCAATTTGTAATGTTTACTGTAGGGTAAATGCTGCATTGTGCCGCAAGGTCCGTAGTCTGTTTCTGAGCTCTGGCACTGTAAAGGTGCCATGTATAATGTTTCCTTAGCTGGACCTCAGCTGACAAATTTTTAATGTTTGCTGAAGGGCAAATTCTGCTTTGTGTCTCAAAGTTTGCAGCCTACTCTTGTGCTCCAGCGCTATAAAGGTGCTGCACAATGTTTCTTCAGCTTTACCTCAGCTGACATATTGTTAGCCGCAGAGTAAATCCTGCAGGATAAATATGTGTGGCTATTGTCTCTCAGATAATACATTCCAATGTTTATTTTAACATAAAATTGGTTTAGCTCTACCTTTTTTATTTTATGGCTTAACTAAGCAGCTTACATACTGTCGTAGTACAATTTTTGTGGCTTTTGCCTTTCGAATATTTAACTCTAAGCCCTTGTACACACGGTTGGACATTTCGACAACCAAATCTGTTGGATTTTGTCTGACGGATTTTGTCCGAAACTGTTGCATACTGACAGTCAGACAAAGTTTTCAGAAAATCCGATCGTACTTAACGTGATGACGTTATTTCGTTACGATGGGACTACGTTCAGGCTAGTAGCCAATAGCTTTGGTCTAGGAAATTGATCTGAGCATGCGTGGCACTTTGTCCGATCGGAATTCTCTACACATGATCGACAAAGTCCAATCAGAGCATGTTGTCAGAAAATTTTATAGACAAGTTGGAAAACTTGGTCCATCAGATACTCTGATGGAAACAGTCCGATGGAGCCCACACACTGTCGGATTATCCGACAACACGGTCCTATCGGACATTGTCCATCGGAATATCCGACCGTGTGTACAAGGGCTAATATTTATTTCAAACTAAACTCTGCTGTATTTACTCCTTTTACATTGAGACCTTACCAAGCTGCTGTTATTGTCTCTCAAGTAATGTACTGAAATGTTTATTTCAATCTGTGTCATCTCTCCTGCTTGCATTGTGGTCATAAAGCTTAACCACTTCAGCTCCAGAAGATTTACCCCCTCCCCCTTCATAGTCAGGCTATTTTTTGCGATATGGCACTGCGTTACTATAACTGACAATTGGGCGGTCGTGCGACACTGTAGCTAAATAAAATATATGTCCCTTTTTCCCCCCACAAATAGAGACTTTTTTGGTGATATTTTATCAGCTCTGTGTTTTTAATTTTTTGTGCTATAAACAAAAAAGACCAACAATTTTGAAAAAAATACACCTACTGCTACAAAACGTATCCAATAAAATAAACATAAAAAAATCAAAATTTTCATCAATTTATGCCAATATGTATTCTGATATGTATTTTTGGTAAACAAAATCCTAATAAGCTTATATTGATTGGTTTGCTCAAAAGTTATAGTGTCTACAAACTATGGGATATATTTATGTATTTTTTAAATTTTTTACTAGTAATGAAGGCAATTAGTGACTTATAGCAGGACTGCGATACTGCGGCAGACAAATCAGACACTAACTGGCACTTTTGACACTTTTTTGGGAACCAATGACACTAATACGGTGATCAGTGCTAAAAATATGTACTGTCACTGTACTAATGACAGTAATGTAATAATGGCACTGGAAATGTTAGTGGCAGTTAGTAATTTCCCCTCAGCATTTGTTAATGTCAGATTGTCTACTGCAAAATCGCAGCCCTGTTTTGAGTAATAGATAGCTGCTATTAGTAGTATATAAAAAAAGCCCCCCAGTATATATATCATAGTTTGTAGGCTCTCTAACTTTCATGCAGACCAAGCAATATATACTTATTGGGATTTGTTATTGAAAACAGGCAGCAGAATACATTTTGCCCAAAATTTATGAAGAAATTAGATTTTTATATATTTTTTTTATTGGCAATGTTTTATAGCAAAATAATAAAACTTTTAATAAAAATAAATAGTAAAACATATATTTTACTTAAAATTTTCAGTCTTTTTTTGCTTGTATGGCAAGAGCAGTGGTGATCAAATACCACCAAGGAAAATCCACTTGGAAGTACAGTCACTGTAGATCTGAGGGGGATATGCAAGGACAATAAAAAACAGCATTTTTGGTTGCACATGATTGGATGATAGAAATTAGCAGAGCTTCCCCTCATTTCAGATCTCCCCCCTCAGATCTTCAGCAAGTGCACTTCCAAGTGCACTTGCAGTGCAAAGTGGATTTGCCTTTAGTAAATCAACACCAAAGTGTCAGTTCTATTATTCTTCTTCAAGTGCAGATTCCACTTTGTGGTGCTCCCCACTGTCACAAACCAGATGGAGACAGAAAGTGCAGTTAAAATCACACCGTTAATGAAATGACAAAAATAACAGTTCAGGAACATCACCAAAAAGCCAGGGTTTGGATGCAAGAGCTGGAAACCAGAAGTCAGCATAGTCAGGAGCAAAAATCAGGAACAGGGATAGAAAGGGAAGTCAGCTAGGCCAAGTCATGCACAGATGCACACAGAGCTCATAGACCACACAAGGGCAAGGTGGAAATGAGCTAAGCTGCTTAAAAGGCAAAAATGGCTACATGAATGATGCTGCTGCCGGAGCCTCCATCCTCTGGTGAGTGAACTCTGTTGCCCTCCCTCCCCATATGTCTCACTCCCTTCCAGGAGTATCACAATCTTGCCCAGTCAGTTCTATGCCCAGCTAGCACTTCAGGGACAAATGAGGTACACTATGGGGATGGCTGACATGGGTTGAATCTTGAAGTGAACAAAATGCACTTTAAGATTCATAGATTATTTTTCACAATTTACATATTAATATTTAATATTGATTTCAGCACTACGATTACATTTAGATGTCATGTTTTGGATAGTCAAGCATTTTATAGAAGCTTCTTTAAACATGCATAGGGTTTTAGGGAGCGCAAGAGATTATCACAATCCTCTCAACACAGAAAGCTGTGTTACTCATTGATATGTCACCAAACACCAGGCAAATGTAGGGCTAGTTTACACTAGCTTTGCCCTCTGAAGAGCAATCCCTATTTGAATAGCTTTTCACCATTACTGGGCACTTTCTGCCCAGGCAAATTTTCAGTTTTTAGTGCTGTCACACTTTGAATAACAATTGCACGAACATACTACACTGTACCCATATTACATTTTTAACATTTATTTTCACACAAATAGAGGTTTATTTTTGATGGTATTTAACCACTTGCTTACTGGGCACTTAAACCCCCCTCAGTCCCAGACCAATTTTCAGCTTTCAGCGCTGATGCACTTTGAATGACAATTGCGCGGGCATACAACACTGTACCCAAATGAAATTTTTATCATTTTTTTCCCACAAATAGAGCTTTCTTTTGGTGGTATTTAGTTACAGCTCGGAGTTTTATTTTTTGCTAAACAAACAAAAAAAGATGCAAAAAAAATAAATAAATCATGTTTTAATAGTTTGTTATAAAATTTTGCAAACGGGTCATTTTTCTCCTTCATTGAAGTGCGCTGATTAGGCGGCACTGATAGGCTGCATTGGTGGGCACTGATGGGCTGCATTGGTGGGCACTGATGGGCTGCATTGGTGGGCACTGATAGGCTGCACTGGTGGGCACTGATAGGCATAGTTAAGGCGGCACTAATAGGCACAGATAAGGCGGCACCGGTGGGCACAGATAAGGCGGCACTGATGGGCAAAGATGGGCACAGATAAGATGGCATGGATGGGTGGCACGGATAAGTGGCACGGATGGGTGGCACGGATGGGCACTGATAGGTACCACAGATAGATGGGACTGATGGGCACTGATAGGTGGCACTGATAGGTGGCTCTGATAGGTGGCACTGCTGGGCACTGATGGGCGGCACTGCTGGGCACTGATGGGCGGCACTGGGGTGCAGCACCTTTGAGGCAGATTGGGTGGCACTGTGGGTGGCACTGTGGGTGGCACTGTGGGTGGCACTGTGGGGTGGCACTGTGGGTGGCACTGTGGGTGGCACTGTGGGTGGCACTGTGGGCACTGTGGGCACTGACGGGGGGCACTGACGGGGGGCACTTACTTTTGCTTTTATTTTACTTCAGGATGGCACTGCGGGAGGCAGGTGGGCACAGGCAGGTGGCAGGTGGTCCCTTGTATTGATGGCCGTGATCGGGACTAATGTCCCGATCACGGCCGCCGGTGATCGGCTTTTTTTTTCTCTCCTCGCGCTGTCAGCGCGAGGAGGAATAATAGCCGATTACCGGCTCCGTTCTATCACATGATCAGCTGTCATTGGCTGACAGCTGATCACGTGATAAGGGGTCGGGATCGACCCCTTGCACGGATCGGTGATCAGGCGAGTCTCATAGACTCGCCGATCACAGAGCGCGCCGCGCGCGCCCCTCAGGGGGCGCGCAGGCCGCTCGTAACCGGGACGACGTCAATAGACGTAGTCCCGGAAATGTAGGTCCGCGCTAATGCCGTCATTTGGCAATAGCGCGGATCTGAAGTGGTTAATCACCACCATTGAGGTTTTTTTATTGATTGCTAAACAATCATAGAAAAAAATAACTTTTATGCATAGTTTGTTATAAAATTTTGCAAACAGGTAATTTTTCTTCTTCACTGATGTGCGCTGATGAGGCTGCACTGGTGGGTACTGATGAGGTGGCACTGATAGGCTGAACTGATGGGCACTGATGAGGTAGCACTGGTGGGCACTGATGATGCTGCACTGATAGGTGCACTGATGAGCACTAATAGGCAGCACTGATAGGCACTGGTAGATGGCAATGATGGTCACTGATAGGCAGCAATGATGGATAGTGATAGCCAGCACTGATGGTTGGCACTGATGGGACATCTACACAGTGTGTGGATAGCTGTCACTGCTGAGCCCATACACTATAATGACGGGCTGTCAGTGGCCACACCACAGTTATTTGGGCTTATTCACATAGCTCAAATAACTGCAGTGAATGTGGCTGCACACATTTTGTGTGTAGTAAAGCAAATATAGACTTGTTTTTAAAGATCCCTTGTTCTGAGGTTTATGTATATCTCTGAGACTGGTGGCACAACAATTAGAAGTATTTTGTGGGCACTGTAAGGACTGTGGCATAGGTGTTCAGTGTATACAGTGACTAGCCTATGTTAAATTTGATGTTATCACTGTCACTCTCTCATACTGGTCACTGGAAGTTCAACATGGTACCTCATGGCAAAGTACTCTCTGAGGATCTGAAAAAAAGAATTTTTGCTCTACATAAAGATGGCTTAAGCCACGTACACACGTGGCGGACTGTCTGGCCAACTTAGTCCGTCAGACAATCCGACAGACAGTCCGTCATACTTTCGAATGAACGGACTTGCCCACACACGGCACTTTTTGAGCGGACTAATACAGCGGACTAAGTCCGCCATACTATCTGCCCTACTTTTGAAATGAACGGACTCGCCCACACACGCGGAGGAAAGTCTGCTCATTTCGAGCGCATCTCCAGGTAGGCGGGGCCCGCGAAGGAGACATCGCTGACCCCGCCGCCTGGTATGGACTTAAAGGGGAACCCCAACGCCGAAAAAAATCGGCGTGGGGGTCCCCCCCCCAAGTCCACAACAGACCCTTGTCCGAGCACGCTACCCAGCCGGCCAGGAAAGGGGGGCGAGCGAGCAAAGCACCTTGTCCCATGTTGATGAAGACAAGGGCCTCTTCCCGACAACCCTGGCCGTTGGTTGTCGGGGTCTGTGGGCGGGGGGCTTATCGGAATCCGGGAGCCCCCTTTAATAAGGGGGCCCCCGGATACCGGCCCCCCACCCTATGTGAATGAGTATGGGGTACAATGTACCCCTACCCATTCACCTGTGAAAAAAAGTACAAAAAAAACACAACACAGGGTTAAAATATTTTATTGCACAGCTCCGGGGGTCTTCCGTCTTCGGGGGTCTTCTCGCCGGACTCCTCCGCTATCTTCTTGTAGCTCTTTTGCTAGCGGAGGAGTCTGGCTTTCTTCCTCGCCGCCGGCCTCTTCTCCCGACTTCGGGGGTCTTGTCCCCCTCTTCGGTTCTTCTGCCGGGCCACCGCGCCTTCTTATAGCTCTTTTACAGGTGGTGGCCCGGTCTTCTGTCGCCGCCGTCGCCGCCATCGCCGCCATCGCCGCCGCCTTCCGTTCTTCTTCTTCTTCTTCTTCTTCTTCTTCTCCAGGAGATGTTGCCTCGACGATCTCTCCGGCCGGAATGCCAGGGACGCGCTCCGCTGCCACTTATATAGGGACAATGGGGCGGTGTCACATGGCTTTATGTCACATGGGTTGGTCACATGGTGACCCCGCCCCCTTACGACATCATAGTCCCCATGTGACATCAACCCATGTGACCAACCCATGGGACATAAAGCCATGTGACACCGCCCCATTGTCCCAATATAAGTGGCAGCGGAGCGCGTCCCTGGCATTCCGGCCGGAGAGATCGTCAAGGCAACATCTCCTGGAGAAGAAGAAGAAGAAGAAAAAGGAGAAGAACGGGCGGCGGCGACAGAAGACCGGGCCACCGCCTGTAAAAGAGCTATAAGAAGGCGCGGTGGCCCGGCAGAAGAACCGTAGAGGGGGACAAGACCCCCGAAGTCGGGAGAAGAGGCCGGCGGCGAGGAAGAAAGCCGGACTCCTCCGCTAGCAAAAGAGCTACAAGAAGATAGCGGAGGAGTCCGGCGAGAAGACCCCCGAAGACGGAAGACCCCCGGAGCTGTGCAATAAAATATTTTAACCCTGTGTTGTGTTTTTTTTGTACTTTTTTTCACAGGTGAATGGGTAGGGGTACATTGTACCCCATACTCATTCACATAGGGTGGGGGGCCGGTATCCGGGGGCCCCCTTATTAAAGGGGGCTCCCGGATTCCGATAAGCCCCCCGCCCGCAGACCCCGACAACCAACGGCCAGGGTTGTCGGGAAGAGGCCCTTGTCCTCATCAACATGGGGACAAGGTGCTTTGGGGTGGGGGGGCCGCATGGCCCCCCCCTTCCCCAAGGCACCCCCCATGTTGAGGTCACGCGGCCTGGTACGGCCCAGGAGGGGGGGCGCTCGCTCGCCCCCCTTTCCTGGCTGGCCGGGTAGCGTGCTCGGACAAGGGTCTGTTGTGGACTTGGGGGGGACCCCCACGCCGATTTTTTTCGGCGTTGGGGTTCCCCTTTAAGTCCATACCAGGCGGCGGGGCCAGCGACGTCTCCGTCGCGGGCCCCGCCTACCTGGATACCTGCTCGAAATGAGCGGACTTTTCTCCGGGCGGGAAAAGTCCGCTCATTTCAAAAGTACGGCGGACTGGCATACACACGGCCGGATTGTCCGCCGAAATGCGAGTCCAGCGGACAGTATTTCCAACATTCCGAAATACTTAGTCCGCCAGACTACACGCTGAAAAAGTCCGCTGAAGCCCACACACGAGCGGACTGTCCGCTGACATGTGTTTCGGCGGACTAAGTAGGCCAGACAGTCCGCCCGTGTGTACGCGGCTTTAGGCTATAAGAAGATTGCCAAGACCATTAAACTGAGCTGCACCAAAGGAGTTGAGTGCATGAGCTCAGCGTCATATTCAGAGATTTTCTTTAGGAAATAGACTTATGAGTGCAGCCAGCATTGCTGCAGAGGTTGAATGGGTGGGGGGGGGGGGGTGGGTCAGCCTGTCAGTGCTCAGACCATATGCCGCACACTGCATCAAGTTGGTCTCATGGTTGTCATCCCAGAAGGAAGCCTCTTCTTTTATGTATGTTTTTGAGCATGTTTTAGAATAGCTTGGATTGTCAGTAATAATAACAAATTATATACTTTACATTCTGTTATATAATTGTAATAACACTTTAAAAATCTGTTATGAGGAACATGTTTTGTAGATAGGATATTTAAATATTTAATGTTTGCCAGTTCAAATATGTAAAAAAAAATACAATTCCCACAGGGTGTACTACATTTTCCACATAATATTGTAATCTTTAAGATGATAGTATCATTAGAAATGCCTTCTATTTTTTTAATAGCTGGGTTTCATAAAAAAAAAAAAAGCTGGTGTTGCTAAAATAAAGGTCTTTGGGTACTTTGTGTTATGGGATGATGCTGTCTCCTGCAATCTTCTGCCTATAAATCATCCTGTCACATTCTCTCCCAAAGAAAACGATTTGTTAAAGAAAAATAGCACTCAGCCATTAGGAATTATATCCTGTGAAAAAACACATGTAGCCTGTTATCACTGTAGTGTATGTGCACAGGGACAGGCTATGAAAAAAAGATCAAACGCAGTCAGCAACAATTAGGAAATATAGCCTGTGAAAAAATCAAATAAAACACATACAGCCTGTTATGACTTTAGTGCATGTGGACAGGAACAGGCTGTAAAGAAGCTGCAGGATGTCATCAGAATTAAGATGTAAAACCTATTCCACATCCCCAAGATGCATGACATTTTGCTACCTACAAAACATACAGTGAAGGTTTACCTCTACTTTAACAGACCAGTACTTACAAGCCATATGCTGCGTACACACGACCTGACTTTCTGGCAGACTAGGTCCGATGGAATCAGTCCGTCAGACAATCCGATCGTCTGTGGGCTAATCCAATCATTTTTCGTTTAAAAAATCAGATGGACCTAGAAATAGATCATGTTTCAAATCTGTCCGACAGGCTCAATTTCTACTGGGAAAACCTTTCATCTGTATGCTACAGACCAAACACGACGCAAGGGAAGCTATTGGCTACTAGCTATTGAACTTCCTTTTTTAGTCCCGTCTTACATCATCACGATCAAAATGAACAGACTTTTGAACGGACTTAGTCCGTTCATGTGTGGCCAAGTCTGTTCATTTGCAAAGTCCATCGGAACTCTGCAGAAAGTCTGTCGGATCATTGGTATTAGTCTGCCGGAAATTCCTGTCGTGTGTATGCAGCATTACACTAATCTGTCCCTATACACTTTATTAGCAGCACTTCCTTTACTTTTCCTATTTCAGTTAAGCACATTTTCAACATGGCTGCGGGGAATGGAATCTTTTAGAGTGAGGTGGCTGGGCTAGCCAAATGCCCCTTTACTGGCCATTCTATGCCATCTGTTATAAGTTCAAATGACAGGAAGTGCATTGTGGTTAGGTGGTTGCTATAGCACTGGAATTGTGCTTTAGTTCGCTAGGTCAGCAAATTGACTGGTTATGCATCAAACACATTTTAGTCCCAAACCTATATCTCATTGCTAATCTCACATAGCGGTAACATCGACAACCCTGTAACTATGACTCACTTCTGCTAACTATCAATATCTATATGTAACCTAATAACACTCTTTTATTTTTATTTGGAATAAAAAGAAAAAAAAAAAATATATATATATATATATATATATATATATAGATAGATAGATATATATGATATCTATATAATTAGGCTACAATGATAGCCATCTGTCTTAACAACTTTATTTATATTTATATATATAGATAGATAGATAGATATATAGATATAGATCTCTATCTATATATAGATAAATAAAGTTGTTAAGGCAGATGGCTATCATTATAGCATAATGATATCAATATCTTATTTCATTTGCAATGCAGTATCATGCATACAGGAGTGAAAGACTTTTTTCTATAATAAGCCGAAATTAGTTAAAATGTCACTACTGTTATTTACTGCTACCAAACCAAAATTCCTGTCTGATGCAGAATCCTAAAATTATAATCAGTTTTGGAAATATATTATATATAGTTCATAATATCTGTATGTGCAAAAATCTGCCATTTTTTTTATATAGAATCTTCAAACGTAATTAATGTCTTTGTGAAGAAAAAAAATACATTTTATTTTCATATAACAAAGACAGTTTTAGAAATGCAAGATTTGGCTTTTGTGTAAGATACTGTTTCTTTAAAACCAATAATAGATTTGTAAGCAGGCAGCACATTAACTCAGAGGTTAGTGCACAGTGATGTAGAATCATGTCAGATAAAATAAGATCACGCATTAGTCAGGTTCAGAGTTTTGTCCTGTACAGGAAATTAGATCATATTGGCTTTGACTCTAAGTAGTTAATGAATAGCATACAAACAAGGACAAGTGTAATTAGAAAATACACTTCTTGTTAATAAGTCCCTTTTAGTTCGTACAGAAAAGTAATATTCTGTAAATAAAAAGTACAAAAAAAAAAGAGCTATCTGTTTGGATCCTTTCCAACCAAGGCACAAAGTTATTATGTTTAATTAAGGGCCTCTACTTTAGAACACCATTCATAATAATTATTGCTAATGATTTGCAGCTGCATCACAAGCCCAAAAGTAAGATAAGGTGTTATTATCAGTGCGATCTATCTATTAACGCTGAGCTACATACACAGAAAAAAAAATGTTCTCATCTGACAGGCTTTAAATATACAATTTATTCTGTCAATACATTTTAAAATCAAAGCTGAACCATGGTAAATATGACTAATATTTTACAAATAATGGGCACACAGTGTCAATGTGTTAAAAGTCAAGTTGAAGCTTAAATGTGTTTATCAAATGGTACCCATTTCTATAGGTGTTGTGTAAACTCAGTGGAATATTAATGAGAATTGTGTATCATATAAATACTGCTTTTTTTTAAATACACCACATGTTTGTTGGCAAGCTTGTAAAAAATCAAATTGAAATCTGGCATATTACACGAATACACGAATAAAGTCCTTCTGCAGGACTTGGATGATGGCACAGCATGTCTCAGGAATAATGACTCCCAGAGCCTGGGGAGAGATACCAGTGGTAAACCTGATATCCTGGATACTACTCCCTGTCGCCAAATAACGCAAGGTAGTAGGGATGAGCTTCGAGTCGAACTCATGTTCTACTCGAACATTGCCTGTTCGCCTGTTCAGCGAACAGTGAACAATTTGGGCTGTTCGCAGCAAATTCGAAAAGCCGGAACACCCTATACAAGTCTATGGGAGAAATTTAAAGTGCTCATTTTAAAGGGTAATATGCAAGTTACTGTCCTAAAAAGTGTTTGGGGACCTGGGTCCTGCCCCAGGGGACATGGATCAATGCAAAAAAAAGTTTTAAAAACAGCCATTTTCAGGAGCAGTGATTTTAATAATGATTAAAGTGAAACAATAAAAGTGTAATATTCCTTTAAATTTCGTAGCTGGGGGGTATCTATAGTATGCCTGTGAAGGGGCGCATGTTTCTGGTGCTTAGAACTGTCCCTGCACAAAGTGTCATTTGTACAGGAAAAAAAGTCTTTTAAAATCACTTGTGGCTAAATTGTCGGCTCCCCGTAATACAGAGAACACTCAATGAGTGTTCTCTGTATTAGCCGACAATTCATTCATTCATTGATAAAAAAAAAAAAGCATGGGGGTTCCCCTAAATTCAATTACCAGGCCCTTCAGGTCTGATATGGATATTAAGGGGAACCCCGCATCAAATTTAAAAAAAATTGACGTGGGGGTCCCCCTAAAAATCCATACCAGACCCTTTTACCGAGCACGCAACCTGGCAGGCCGCAGGAAAAGAGGGGGGGACGAGAGCGGCCCCCCTCCCTCCTGAACCGTACCAGGCCACATACCCTCAACATTGGGAGGATGCTTTGGGGGTCTGTGACCCCTCAAAGCACCTTGTCCCCATGTTGATGAGGACAAGGGCCTCATCCTCACAACCCTGGCCGGTGGTTGTGAGGGTCTGCGGGCATGGGGCTTATCAGAATCTGGAAGCCCCCTTTAACAAGGGGACCCCCAGATCCCGGCCCCCCCCGTTTGAAATGGTAAGGGGGTACAAAAGTACCCCTACAATTTCACAAAGAAAGTGTAAAAATGGTTAAATAAGACAAACACACTTTTGAAAAATTCCTTTATTAAAAATAAAAAAAAATAAAAAAAAGATTCCAGCGGTGCTAATCCACTCTTGCTATCCAGCGACGAATCTCCGGGGTCCAGCGATGGATGATCATATCCAGCGACGGGGGATCTCTCAGTCCAGCGCTGTCCATACATCCGTCTTCTGTCTCCAGTGCGGAGACACTGTGGAGATCCCAGCGCTGACGTTTCTTATATTAGGAGGGCTGGGCCACCCGTCACCTGACCCCGCCCCCTCTGACGCTGGTGAAGGGAGCCAGGGGTTCCCCAGTGACGTGTGGGTGACCCCGCCCCCTCTGATGTAACGGAAACCTGCGTTACATCAGAGGGGGCGGGGTCACCCACACGTCACTGGGGAACCCCTGGCTTCCCTCTCCAGCGTCAGAGGGGCGGGGTCAGGTGACGGGTGGCCCCGCCCTCCTAATATAAGAAACGTCAGCGCTGGGATCTCCGCAGTGTCTCCGCACTGGAGACAGAAGACGGATGTATGGACAGCGCTGGACTGAGAGATCCCCCGTCGCTGGATATGATCATCCATCGCTGGACCCCGGAGATTCGTCGCTGGATAGCAAGAGTGGATTAGCACCGCTGGAATCTTTTTTCAAATTTTTCAAAAGTGTGTTTGTCTTATTTAACCATTTTTACACTTTCTTTGTGAAATGGTAGGGGTACTTTTGTACCCCCTTACCATTTCAAACAGGGGGTGGACGGGATCTGGGGGTCCCCTTGTTAAAGGGGGCTTCCAGATTCTGATAAGCCCCCCGCCCGCAGACCCTCACAACCAGCGGCCAGGGTTGTGAGGATGAGGCCCTTGTCCTCATCAACATGGGGACAAGGTGCTTTGAGGGGTCACAGACCCCCAAAGCATCCTCCCAATGTTGAGGGTATGTGGCCTGGTATGGTTCAGGAGGGAGGGGGGCCGCTCTCTCATCCCCCCCTCTTTTCCTGCGGCCTGCCAGGTTGCATGCTCAGATAAAGGGTCTGGTATGGATTTTTAGGGGGACCCCACGTCAATTTTTTTAAAATTTGATGCGGGGTTCCCCTTAATATCCATATCAGACCTGAAGGGTCTGATATGGATATTTAGGGGGACCCCCACGTCAATTTTTTTTTAAAATTTGACACGGGGTTCCCCTTAATATCCATGTCAGACCTGAAGGGCCTGGTAATTGAATTTAGGGGAACCCCCACGCTTTTTTTTTTTTTTTTTATCAATGAATGAATGAATTGTCGGCTAATACAAAGATCACTCATTGAGTGTTCTCTGTATTACGGGACCTGACAATTTAGCCGCAAGTGATTTTAAAAGACTTTTTTTCCTGCACAAATGACACTTTGTGCAGGGACAGTTCTAAGCACCAGAAACATGCGCCCCTTCACAGGCTTACTATAGATACCCCCCAGCTACGAAATTTAAAGGAATATTACACTTTTATTGTTTCACTTTACTCATTAATAAAATCACTGCTCCTGAAAAAACGTCCGTTTTTAAAACTTTTTTTTGCATTGATCCATGTCCCCTGGGGCAGGACCCGGGTCCCCAAACACTTTTTAGGACAGTAACTTGCATATTACCCTTTAAAATGAGCACTTTAGATTGTGAATGTTCAAGTCCCATAGATTTTAATAGGGTTCTAAAGTTCACACGAAGTTTAGGTTTGTTCGCAGGTTCTGGTGCGAACCGAACAGGGGGGTGTTCGGCTCATCCCTACAAGGTAGCTATGAGCCTTTGTTCTGCTGGAATAGCAGCTCTCATGCAGGTGTCCTGCTTCATGATATAGGGGGACAGCAAGGACAATAGTTGCTGAAAGCAGGAGTCAAAATGTGTCTAGATTTTTACAATGTGCATTCTTATTTTTGTTTTATGCCACTTCTTACCTGTCCACCGGCCTGAAAATCTTGTAAAGATGGATGGGTTCGCCAAATTAAACTTGCATTTTAATGCATTTAGTTCTCATGGAAGAGTTTACTTGTCCAAAACATCATACCTAACTCCCCCCTCCTAAGTTTTTTAGAATGTGCCACCAGAGGGGGTGAGGGAGCATATAATTGTAACTTATCATTTTATTTATTTATTTTTTTTTTTATTCTTTATTTATCAAAAAAAAAAAAAAAAAAATTTTTTTTTCCTTCCAACAGAGTGTATTTAAAACATGTTCCACCAAGAAACAAAAAGAAGAAAAAAAACCTTATAACACATGTATGCTTTCAATCCTTAATTTCTTAGTAGTTTAAACCTACGCCATCATAGTATTAAATACCCCTCTGCTATCCCCCCCCCAGCCCACCCCCCCCTTTCCTTGCAGGATAACTGGTGGGTTTCCTCTTTGTGACCGTTGTTTCTAACCGGGTATTGTTTTCTTCTGAAGTTTATTGTGTAATTTCCTCCACATATCTCCAGGACAATTTAAATTCTTCCCACGATGCCCATTTATTTGAGCCTCCCTCTTCTACTATTAGGTCAACATCCCCTTCGTTATGATTTTCTATTTTTTGTATTTCATTTATACGGAAAATCCAATCCGATATTTTAGGGCTCTCATTTTCTCTCCATTTTTTTGGGATTAAGTTTTTGGCGGTGTCTAGCAGGATTGGAGTTAACGAGGTTTTATATTGCTTTATGGGTTCGTCTGTCCCATGAAATAGGACCGTCCACGGATCTTCTCTTATTTCCTTTTTAGTTACAACTTTAATTATCTCTAAGATTTTTCTCCAATATATTTTAATAATGGGGCAGTCCCACCAAATGTGGGCCATAGTCCCAGTTTTTTTACACCCGCGCCAGCAATCCGAAGATTGCTCTACTACATATTTGGCCATTTTATCGGGTGTCGCGTACCACCTTGCAAGGCACTTATAGTTCGTTTCTATCAGTTTATTATCTACTACCCCCGAGTGAATTAATTTAAAAATCTTATTACGTGTTTGTGTGCTACATTGTGACCCCAACTCTGTTTCCCACTTTTGGATGTATGGCGGGTCCTCCAACTCGTCACCCTCTGAGAGAATCTTATATAGATGCGTTATGTTTTTTTTTTATTTTTCTCTCAGGCATAGCCGCTCCAAAGGTCTCAGTTCCTCTTCACTACGAATTGGCTGAGGTAAGTTTGAAATGAAGTGGCTTAGCTGGAGGAACCGCCACACGTCAATCTTCATAAGGTCTGTGTCCGAACATAGTGCTTGAAATGAAGCTATTTTACCATTAACTAGTATGTCTTTTAATTGTGCGGTGTCTTTCCTTATCCAATTGCCCCCCACCTCCTGTTTACCCGGTGTGAAATAATCGTTTTCTTTAAGAAAAATCAGGGGTGAATTGTATCCCCACTTATTTTGTGAATGTGTTCGATCCCAAATCTTTAAAGCTAAGCGTGTTATCTCGTGTGCGTGTGGTCCAATGGACCTGAACTGTGGAGGATTCCATATCGTGCGTCCTAAGAGTGCTTGACTCATTGTGTTCTCTACACTCACCCATCTCTTTTCATTTGCCTCTTTCGCCCATTCAACTACTCGAGACAGAACCACTGCATTGTAGTATCTTTTTAGATCCGGGACTGCCAATCCCCCTTGTCTTTTCCCCCTGCTTAACACCGCCATAGCAATTCTCGGTTTTTTATGTTGCCATATATACTTCGAAATTAAATTTTTCATTAATCTAAAATAGGCCGAAGAGAGCGGAATGGGCAACATTTGAAACTTATATATAATCTTCGGGATCAGTATCATTTTAACTGCATTGATAAGCCCTAACCAAGAGAGGGGGCATGTTGAAATTTTTTTTATTTCTCTTTTAATTTCATCGAGTAAGGGGATATAATTAATCGTGAATATTTTCCTTATGGTGTCCGACAGATAAATTCCCAAGTATCTGATCTCCTTACGCCAGGGGAAACGGAATTCTGCCCGAAGCTTCTCCTCTTCCTGGATACTGATATTGACATTCATAACTTCGGACTTGCCGAGGTTTATTTTCAAATTCGATATTTTGCCAAATTTTTCCAACACCCTCAGCAAGTTCGGGATCGTAATCCTAGGCTTAGTGATAAAAAATAGCACGTCATCCGCATAGGCGGCTAATTTGTGTTCGTCCCCTCCCAGCTTGATCCCCGTTATGTCCTGATTTTTTCGGATATAAGTCAATAACGGCTCCAGAGATAAAGCAAAGAGAAGTGGGGACAGTGGGCACCCCTGTCTGATACCGTTTCCCATTTGGAATTGAGAGGAGGATTCTCCATTAATTTTGACCGAGGCCTGCGGATGGTTATAGAGGACCTGGATCCATTGGATCATTCTCGGGCCTATGCCCATAACTTCTAACGTTTCTATCATAAGTCCCCAGTCTACCCTGTCAAATGCTTTCTCTGCATCTATAGACAGGAATAGAGCTGGGGACCCACTGTTTTTTAGGGCCTGGAGGAGGAGTAGTGCCCTCACCCCATTATCCCTGCCTTCTCTCTCGGGTATAAATCCGACCTGATCTGGGTGCACTAGTTCGCTCATCTTATTCTTCAGCCTAGATGCCAGTATTTTGGCGAATAATTTTGTATCCGCATTCAATAATGCTATTGGCCTATAGCTTGAGCAAAGTAAATGATCCTTCCCTTCCTTCGGTATTACCGTAATTGAGGCCCGCAAAGCTTCAGCTTTCATATCGTATTTTGTGCCGAGCCCGTTCATATAATTACATAATCTTGGGACTAAGATTTCCTTGAATTTTTTATAGTAAATAATCGTGTACCCGTCCGGCCCTGGACTTTTGCCCAATTCCGTCTCCTTTAATGCTCTATAGATTTCCTCCTCAGTAATAGGTCTGTCTATATTATCTCTTTCGCTCTCTTGTAATTGGGGTAAGTTGGTATCATACAAAAATTCTTTAATAATTTCCTTATCCCCTTTAACACACCTTCCTTTTTGGCCTACATTATATAGGGCATTGTAGTATTGTCTAAATACCTCCGCAATTTCCTTAGTGGTATGGATCATCTTCCCGTTCTTGTCCTGGATTTTATCAATAAAGTTAGTCCCCCTCCTCCCTTTTAACTGTCTCGCTAAATATTTGCCAGTTTTATTTTTCCCATAGTGTCTCTCTCTGACTCTCCCATCATGTGACCTCCTTGCTTCCTGATCCATAAGGTCCTTAAGTTCCTCCCTTTTATTAATCAAAAGGTGAAAAAGTTCCTGCTGTTGGACCTTTTGTTTTTTATGCTCTTGTTCTAATCTATGGACTTCTTTAATCAAGTTCTCCCTTCTCTGTATTTTAACTTTTTTTTTATTTGCACCAATGGAGATGAGGATACCCCTAATATATGCTTTATGTCCTTCCCATATGGAGGCACCCGAAGTGTCCCCTGTATCGTTCGTCGAGAAGTAGAATTCTAATTCTTTCCGGATTATCTCGATGGAATCGTTGTCCTGTACAAGATTTTCATTTAATCGCCAAGTAAAGGGCTGTCTATACAGCCCTGGTATCCTCATCTTCATTGTCACGGGAGAATGATCTGACAGGGAGACTATTCCTATCCCTGTTTCTGCGACGTCCTCTAACACCCTGTGGTCCACCAATATGTAATCCAACCTGGAATACGTCCCGTGCACTGGGGAATAGAAAGAATAGTCCTTCGTTTTTTCATGTTGTGTCCGCCATGCGTCCACCATTTGATGTTGTTTCAGGCGATGTTTAAATATTTTCAGAGTCCTCTCATTCGTCCCCCTTGCACGGGACGTACTGTCCATGGCGGGATCCATACAAAAATTAAAATCCCCTGCTAGGATTACATCACCAGATTTAAAATCAGCTAATCTTCGTAAGATCAGTTTCATGTATCCTAAGGGATTGTTATTTGGACAATATACATTAGCAAGAGTAAACACCCTGTTTCCTAGCTCTCCTTTAAGAAACAGGTATCGGCCCTCGGGGTCAGTCAGTCTGTCGAGCAGAGTGAATCGTGTCTGTTTCTCGAATCCAATTGCCACCCCCTTAGCCCTCCTAATTGGGGAATCTCCGTAAAACCAGGTCGGGAAGCTGTCTGAATATAACTTAATATTCGAATCCTGGGATAGGTGGGTCTCCTGCAAGAATACCACTTCAGCTCTGCATTGATGCAGTTCCTTTAGAAGTTTATACCTTTTGTTTGGGGCATTTAATCCTTTTACGTTATAGGATATAAAATTTACCTCAGTCGTCCTGAACTGGCTACTGGCATGCTTAATCTATACCTATTTATCCAACCCATGATTTCCATGTCTCTTTCGGTCCCCCACTCTGCAAGGCAATTCTCCACCCTCCCCTCCCCCCACCCCCCCATCCCTTCACCCACCCCCCTCCCCCACCCCTGGCCCGAACCTGGCCTATACTTGACATTGGGTGGCACAGCTCCCCTCTGCAAGTAATACCTTCCAGGGTGTGACTCCAACTGCGGTCTTCCACTTCAACACCCCCTGTCCCCCCAACCCTAGGGGAAAAGAGACAACGTCTCCGGACAAGGAGTGGTGGAGCCCGGATCCGCCCTACCTATCCATCTTCCTATCCAACCCACCCCCGCACCCCCCCACCCCCCAGACTACCCCACCCTAAAAAAACCAGACAGAAAGAAAAAAAACAAAAATAACCATAGACATTCGAATAACCAAAGGGCCAGAGCGAGAAGCACTGGCAACCCCCTCCTCCCCTCCTAATGGACCCACTACCATTAACATTAATTTTCACGAGAGTCTCGGGGGATCTTAAGGGGTGGGATACCCAAGTTATTACAGAAGTCCTCAAGTTCATCTAGGAACTTTAACTTAAAAGTCCTTCCCTCTCTCTGGACTATCAGAGCTGTCGGAAACCCCCAGCTGTATCTTATATTGGCACTCCTCAATTGTTCCAGTAGGGGTTTAAGTTGTCTTCTCCGTGCCAGGGTCCCTGCGGAAAGATCTGCAAAAACTTGTAGAGTTGTCCCTTCATATTGTAATGAGGGCAATCCTCTTAGTTTACTCCAAATCTTGGTTTTGTCCTCATAAAGATGAAATTTTACAATCACGTCTCGAGGTACCTCTACCCTTAGTCCTGGAGGTTTCCTCACTCTATGAACACGATCTATCTTTAATTCTTCACCTTCCGCTCTTCCTAATAAAGGGTTGAAAAACTTCCTCATTTTTACACCAAGGTCTTCTCCTTGTTGTTCAGGAAGGGCTCTAATCCTCAGGTTCTGACGTCTGCTCTGGTTTTCCTGTTCCTCCAATCTGTATAAGATGTCCCTGTGAGCCACTTGCATTTTTCTAGACTGTGCTTTTAAGTCTAGTATTTCCTGAGCCTGTTTACCCATTAGGTCCTCCGTTTCTTCTATCCTCCTTAACAGGTGACCCATATCCGCCCTAACGGTTAAGATCTCTGACTTAATTATATTTTCCAGTTTCAAAAACATTTCTTGTATTTCACCTTTTGTAGGTATTTGGGAGATATCTGTCTGCTCTCTATTTTTACCTTCCAGGTCTGACTCTGTCTCTTCGCCAGAGGAATCGCCCTGGGTCCCAGTTGGTTTTCCAGCCTCCTTCCTCCTCTCTCGCTTGCCCAGTTGCTTTTTCTCTAGGCCTGGACTTTTTTGGCTTGTCTCTTTAGGGTATTTCTGTATCGAGCTTGTATTTAGGCTCTCTTTAGGGGCTTTAGGGTCATTAACTTTTGGGTTTCTACCCCTCATGTTGTCCCTCTTTGGCTTTCTCCTCCCCAGGGTTCCCTTTCGTTTGGTGACACCTTAGAAAAAGACTACGGAGTTGCAGAGAAAATACCAAGAAAGGGTACAGAGAAGAATAAAAATAAGATAGTTAAATCCTTTCCTTTGAGCTGGCTATTGGCCTGTCTATGAGACAGCAAGTTCTTCACTAATAATCAGCCAATGAAGCTCTCTGATCACGGTAGGCAAAGGGAGAGATCTACTGCACTTCTCCGTGGGCCAGAGTCTCTCCCTTAATTGTCCAAGTCTTGAGCGGTAGGGGCCAAAAAAAAAAAAAAAAAAAAAGGATAATACCAAACGAACCACAAGAGGTCCCCTTTTATCCCTTTACACTTTACACTCAGATGTATTCTCCTAGCAAAAAAAAGGGACTGAAAGTGTGATCTTCTAATACTGAGGGATTACCAGACGCTATATTAGGGATCTTCGGTCCCTCCTGCAATAGGGGAATCCTGATGCGACTCTCGGTCTTTGTCGTCCCCGGCTTCTCCACTCAATCAAAGCGGGGGCATATAATCTGGCCCGTAACGGCCTTACCCACAGAGGGGACCCTTAAACTGGGCTGTCTTTAGTTTAGATCAGCTCAAGCCGAGGCAGCAAAGAAAGGGACGGAGGAAAGAAAAAAAAAAGACCCACCAATCAAAAGTGTATCAGAGTCCAATGCTGTACTTTTCAAGGCTTAAATAACATGTAAAAATTGCCATATATAAACAGTGTCCAGGGCTGTACTTTTCAGGGCATAGAATAGCATATGAGTATTAATATGTGTATTCAGAGTGTTGCTATTCAGAGGATCTAATTGGTATTTAAGTCCGTCAGCTTGCTCCTTAGTTACTACTGCTCTATACTTAATTGGAGAAAATATAACAGTCCAGGAAAAAACGATTTGGTTGGGTCTGACCTGTTTGTAGTCTTCTTCGCTATTTTGGCTCTTCAGCTCACAGGGGCTGTACTCGCTCCGCAGCGTCTGGTGGAAGAGTATGGGGGGGGGTAGAGCCGAGGGCTCCGCTCGCTCCAGCGAGGTCCTCCGTGCCGTCTACCGGTGTCACTCCGGGTCGCGCTGGGAGTGCTCTCTGGCCCACGCGAGCGGGCGTTCGAGTGTGGGCACTGGGGGTGGAACAGGCATCATTTAGGAGCGCCGCACTCTCTCACTGCGCTCAGCTCCGGAAAGTACGGCGAGTCCTCCTCCATCCCTTCGCGTGGAAGCCGCAGTTAGGCCCCTCCCCTCTCACGTACGCCGCATGACGTTCCCCATCATTTTATTTTAAATACACATTTAAATGTTAGAATATTCTGTTGCTCCACAATGTTTGTGTCAAATATGGTTGCAATTTTATGTACTCGGGTATTCATATTTTTTTATTTGTTTGATTCCACAGTTTTCTTTAAACACCCAGCAATGGCAGGATGTGGTGGCCCAGTTTGCCAATTTATGGAATTTCCCCAACTGTGGAGGTGCCATTAATGGCAAGCATGTGAGGATAGTTCCACCGCCAAACTCAGGATCATTTTATTTTAATTATAAAGGATTTTGCAGCATAGTTCTGCTGGCTGTGGTGTCAGACAAATATGATTTTTTGTATGTTGATGTTGGGATGAATGGCCGTCAATCTGATGGAGGTGTGCTGATGCATACTGAATTTTATGACCGGCTGCAGAAAGGGACCTTACATTTGCCACCTGCTCAGGACAATATTGAGGGACTCAATTTTGTGTTTGTGGCAGATGATGCCTTTTCTTTGGGGGAACATATTCTAAAACCCTTTCCAATGAGGAACCTAACCTCAGAACAAAGGGTTTTCAATTATAGGCTCTCTCGTGCCTGAAGGGTAGTTGAAAATGCCTTTGGCATTCTTTCCAGCAGATTTCGTCTCTTTTTAACTGCCATAAACTTGGCAGAATATAAATTTAATCATGTGGTGTTATGCTGCTGCATCCTCCATAATTTTTTAAGGAGGAATGATTCCAGCTACATTGCCTCAGGGCAAACTGATGAGGCTTTTTCCGGACCAGCTGAAGAGGCTGTGATGCCAGCTCTTGAAAGTGCACGTGCTGGTTTGGGCTCCCAGAATGGCCGTCTTGTCTGTGAACAATATATGGACTACTTTGTCGGTAGAGGGGCAGTGCCTTGGCAGCAAAATGTTCTTGCTAACTAACTAAATAGTTTACTTATTCATAAAATAATATTTCATTTCAACTACTGTTGTCTGTGTTTCTTATGTTTGCAAATAGTCATGATCTTTGTCCTTTTTGCCACTAGTTTAAAGCAACCTGATATGGAACATGAGGTGGCCATCTCTATTTAGTGAACTTTTATATTGTGCTGTATCTCAGCTACACACATTTTAGAGTACACGGTCAATGTAACTACAACAACTGAACAAATGTACTGGTATTGAGCATTGAAATAAGAAGCCACACATTGTTTTTAGTTTAACTTTTTTAATCTGTGCCACATGTGATCTTTTTTTTTTTAATCATGTTTTTTTTAATCAAAATATATAGATTTTTATTTTTTTATCATTTTTTTCCAACATCAAAATATATATATATATGTTTTGATCATTTTTTTAAATAAGAATATATAGATTAAAGACATAATTAAATGTCCCTTTTAACCAAACTGAAATACTTAACCTTTCTTGCCCAAGTTTCTCTGATGTCGCACACTAGTGCTCCTGAGTCCAGATGTGGAAACAGCTGCTGTATGCCCTCTCCTTACATTCCACTGAATCTATTTTGCAATTAATTCACATTTCTTTTTTTTAATCAATAGTTTTTATTAAAGTTTAAATTTTTATCAAGACAAATGACAGAAATTATGACTAAATAACAGATCAGTTACAGTATTTAGATACATAGATAATCGTATCCAAAAATAATAAAAAATATAATATAAAGAAAACCATATTAATTATCTCAATTATAATCGGGATAATAAAGATAACGATCGGGAGGTTATTAATACATCCATTGTGGAGACAATACACAAAAGTAATATAAATATTATCTTCATATATTTATATACTGCCAATTTAAGTAATTCAAAGATGATGAACCTAAATATATTCCCGAACACCCCAATGGGTGCTAAACTGTGTTCGGGACAGTAATAGTAACCTGTCATTTAATAGATACAAAACAAAGATTAAAATATTAGAGCGGGGTAAGTAATTTTTTAATTCAAGTTATCTAGGAACAAAGAACTCATGCAATGTTTTGGGGACTAGCCCATTTTAACCATGGCTGCCATATTTTATGAGTATATTCTTTTTGTAAGGCCGAAGAGCTAGAATTGATTCATAAATGTAAAGAGTTTGAGTCGATTCTATCACTTCTTTTATAGAAGGAGGATCAGGATTTTTCCAGTTCCTCGTTATACTGATCCTGGCTGACAGCAAAATATGTGTAAACACATTTCTAAACTGGATAGGATATCGATCAAGATCAATGGATAATAGAGCCAGTGAGGGATTTGGAGGAATTACTGTTTTGGTAATTTCAGACATAACTTGAAAGATTTGTTCCTAATACTTCCCAAGTTTAGGGCATTTCCAAAATGTATGCAACATATCACCTTTTTTGCCACACAATCTCCAACATTTGTCGTCAAAGGTGCCGTTGAATTTAGATATTTTCTCAGGCGTAAGATACCAGCGTTGAGTCAATTTAATGGATACTTCCCATAATGTAGAGCAGCATGTGGCTTTATATGTGGTGTTACAAGCTTTTTCCCATTGGGGATCTTAAGGAAGGACCAACCGATTGGGGAACATTATAGGTCCATGATGGGAGGTTGGAAATGCAATTCTTAGTTCGGATGTAGAGGAATAAATCTGAATTTGGCAATTGAAATTTCTTTTGTGGTTTGTGTGGTTTGGTCACCCCATTATCAAGTAGATCAGATAGATATTTAATTCCCTTCTCTATCCATGGTGTAAATGAGGTTGTCTTCATGAAATTATGTAAAGTATTTAGCGGAATTTGGACTTTGGTAGGAAGAGGGTGTGAGGAAGTTAGATGCAGAAATCGAACCCAGGATTTAAGTGTTGCTAATATTGTTGGGGAGATGCGAGAAGGTATCTTGGCTCCAAGTGCCATGGAAGGAATCCATATTGATAGATTATTTCCTGGGATCTTAGCAGTTTCCATCTTCCCCAAATTGTAGATGGAGGAGATAGAAACCATTCCTTAGACTGTGTAAGAACCGAGGCTAAATAATAATCTTGGAAATCCACATACCCTGTTCCCCCAGCTTGACGTTTCTTCACTAAGTTTGAATGAGCACATCTAGATTTTTTACCCTGCCAGATGAATCTAGAAAACAGAGTCTGAAGGGATTGGAAATAATTTAATGGAATTGGAATCGGGAGAGTTCTAAAAAAGTATAAAATTTGTGGAAGGTGAAGCATTTTAAATGCTGCCAAACGTCCCATCCATGAAAATTCATGGGATGCTAGTTTAGTGAGATTTTCTTGTAATGCATTATGAAGTGGAATATAATTATATTGGAACAGTGTTTTACATGAATTTGATAATTGAATACCCAAATATTTAATTATACTTTCAGTTCATGTATAAGGGAATTTTAATTTAAGATGTTTAGTAGTATTTTCATCTATCCCCAAGTTCAATATTCAAGATTTATTCGCATTAAGCCTGTAATAAGAAACTTTGCTGAACATATTTAGTGTTTCCTGAATTTCTGGTAAGGATTTCACAGGATCAGTAATCATAAGAACAACATCATCTGCAAAAAGGTTGATTTTATGTTCTTGTTCAGCAATGGTAACTTCTAGAATTTTTTTGTTGGACCTAATACTTAATACCTAATAATTGAGTAAGGAAATTGGTCTAAAATTTTTAGGTGAAGATGGTTCCTTATCTGGTTTTGGAAGAGTTACAACAAGAGCATTCAGCATTTCATTGGGAAATGATGAAGAATTGGCTGCTAAATTATAAATGTCACATAGTATAGGTGCTAGAGTACATTTTTTTAAATATTCCCCTGTAAAGCCATCTGGACCAGGTGATTTCAAGTTAGGAAGAATACGGATAGTTTGTAGAATTTCAGGGATAGTAAAGGGAGAATTGAGAAATTCTAATTGTTGTAGGGAAATAGATGGAAGTTTGACACTCTCCAAAAAGGTGTCAATCTCCTCCTGAGAAGGTTGATAGGTATCGCCATCGTTCTTAATGTTATATAAATCATTATAATATGAGCTAAATGCTTCAGCTATTGAAGAAGGCTTAAGCAATTTTTCATTAGTGTGAGGATGGTAGAGGAATGGAATTTTAGTCTTAGATCGATAACCTTTAATGCGTAATGCCATTGTTTTCCCTGCTTTGCTCCCTGTTGCATAAGTGGTAGCTCTGAATTTTTTATAGGATTTCTCAAGTGTCTCTAGAAGTAGGGTTCTTAATTCATTACGTAACTGGAAAATTTGTGTTTTAATGAAAGGAGAAGGATCATTTTTATTGTGTTCCTCAGCTTTGGCTATCTCCTTAGTAAGTTCATCCATTTTCTGAGTTCTCTTTCTTTTAGCTTTAGAACCTAATTGCATAAACACCCCTCTCATAACAGCTTTATGAGCATTCCATAATATGATTGGGTCAGATATAGACGTCGAATTAATTGAAAATAATTCAGTAAGGTGTTGTTGGAGTGTTGTGGAGTAATTTTAATTTTGGAGAATATAGTTATTAGCTCTCCATATATATGAATTTGGTTGGGATGATGTGGTTGTTATAGACATGCTAATGGGAGTGTGATCTGACCACGTGGCCGTATGTATATGGGAGGATGAAATCTTGTCAAGCAGCCATTTATCTGTCAAGAATAAGTCAATTCTGGAGTAGGTATTGTGCCGTGGTGACAAATATGTGTAATCCCTTTCATTAGCATGTCCACATCTCCACACATCAAATAAGTTGTTTGAAGTTATGAACTTATCAAGGGGAGAAGCATAGCTTTGGACTTAGCAGAAGAATCCATATCATTGTTTGGAATCAAATTGAAATCTACACATATCAGGAGGTGTCCTTTTTGAACTTTCTTCGCCTCCCCTATAGTTTTTTTTATGAAATGCATTTGCCTCATATTCGGAGCATAAATAGATACAAGGGTGTATTGAATATTGTTAATGGTACAAATCAAAAAAATATAGCGACCTTCAGGGTCAGTGATACAATTATCTAATTGAAATGTAATAGTATCTCTAATAGTGATGGCCGAACGGTTCGCCCGGCGGTCGTTTCGCGGCGAATTTCGGCTGTTCGCGGTCCGTCCGTTCGGTGGACTATTGGCGCCGTTCGCCCAGCGGACTTCCGTGTTTACTATGTAAAAGAACTTTGACCTATGATGACACATCCATCATGGGGTACAGGACAGCCAATTGAGACATTACAGCACATGGACACTTGGACATTCCCCCTAACTTATAAATACACCCGATCTGGCGGCCATTTTACATTCTTTCTTCTGTCACTATAGGGAGAGGTTGCTGTGTGGTTAAGGGAGAGATTACAGTGACCCAAATCGCTAGCTATTTGGTACACAAAAGTTCTTTTCAGGACTGGTATAGGTGTTAGGTGTAGTTCAGGATAGGCTGTGCTGTGCTGGTGATTGTTGCAGCAGCCTGAGTGTCTTTTGTCAGTTTAGAGAAAGGGACAGGACGGTGTGTGCTGCAGGGACAGCCAGTTTAGTCATTAGCTGTTACTATCAGGTCCACAAAAGTGCTAATTCAATTATTGTTCCAGTAGCCTCTGTTTTGTCAGTTTATATAGGGACAGGCAGGAAGCAGTGTGTGAGGCAGTGAGGGTTAGTTTAATCAGTAGCTGTTACTATTAGTTCCACAAAGGTTCTTTTCAGGACTGGTATCAGTGGTATGGTAATAGGCTTGTACACATATAATATTCTTTCTTCCAAATATAGAAAGAATAGTATACTTGACTGCTGCCCTTCTGCTGCAGTCTGCTAATCATTCACAACCCACTTGTTCCACAAAGCTCCTTATAATGACTGGTAACTTGGTCTGTCTAGGGTGCTACAGTACATAGGGTTGAGTGAGGTACAGTCTGCCATTCTATAAGGACTGGTATCGGTCCACAGTACATAGGGTTGAGGTGCACTACTGCTGACCGCTGCCTTATACTGCAGCAGTCCTTCATCAGTATAGGGACTGACGTACAGTCTGCTAATCACTCACACACAACCTACTTGGTCCACAAAAGTCCTTATAAGGACTGGTAAGGTATAGGGTGCTACAGTACATAGGGTTGAGTGAGGTACAGTCTGCTTCTCTATAAGGACTGGTATAGGTCTACAATACATAGGGTTGAGGTGCACTACTGCTGACCGCTGCCCTATACTGCAGCAGTCCTTCATCGGTATAGGGACTGACGTACAGTCTGCTAATCACTCACACACAACCTACTTGGTCCACAAAGGTCCTTATAAGGACTGGTAAGGTATAGGGTGCTACAGTACATAGGGTTGAGTGAGGTACAGTCTGCTACTCTATAAGGACTGGTATAGGTCCACAATACATAGGGTTGAGGTGCACTACTGCTGACCGCTGCCCTATACTGCAGCAGTCCTTCATCTGTATAGGGACTGACGTACAGTCTGCTAATCATTCACACACAACCTACTTGGTCCACAAAAGTCCTTATAAGGACTGGTAAGGTATAGGGTACTACAGTACATAGGGTTGAGTGAGGTACAGTCTGCCATTCTATAAGGACTGGTATCGGTCCACAATAAATAGGGTTGAGGTGCACTACTGCTGACCGCTGCCCTATACTGCAGCAGTCCTTCATCGGTATAGGGACTGACGTACAGTCTGCTAATAAGTCACACACAACCTACTTGTTCCATAAAGGTCCTTATAAGGACTGGTAAGGTATAGGGTACTACAGTACATAGGGTTGAGTGAGGTACAGTCTGTCATTCTATAAGGACTGGTATCAGTCCACAATACATAGGGTTGAGGTGCACTACTGCTGACCGCTGCCCTATACTGCAGCAGTCCTTCATCGGTATAGGGACCGACGTACAGTCTGCTAATCACTCACACACAACCTACTTGGTCCACAAAAGTCCTTATAAGGACTGGTAAGGTATAAGGTGCTACAGTACATAGGGTTGAATGAGGTACAGTCTGCTACTCTATAAGGACTGGTATAGGTCCACAATACATAGGGTTGAGGTGCACTACTGCTGACCGCTGCCCTATACTGCAGCAGTCCTTCATCGGTATAGGGACTGACGTACAGTCTGCTAATCACTCACACACAACCTACTTGGTCCACAAAAGTCCTTATAAGGACTGGTAAGGTATAGGGTGCTACAGTACATAGGGTTGAGTGAGGTACAGTCTGCTACTCTATAAGGACTGGTATAGGTCCACAATACATAGGGTTGAGGTGCACTACTGCTGACCGCTGCCCTATACTGCAGCAGTCCTTCATCGGTATAGGGACTGACGTACAGTCTGCTAATCACTCACACACAACCTACTTGGTCCACAAAAGTCCTTATAAGGACTGGTAAGGTATAGGGTGCTAAAGTACATAGGGTTGAATGAGGTACAGTCTGCTACTCTATAAGGACTGGTATAGGTCCACAATACATAGGGTTGAGGAGCACTACTGCTGACCGCTGCCCTATACTGCAGAAGTCCTTCATCGGTATAGGGACTGATGTACAGTCTGCTAATAAGTCACACACAACCTACTTGTTCCATAAAGGTCCTTATAAGGACTGGTAAGGTATAGGGTACTACAGTACATAGGGTTGAGTGAGGTACAGTCTGCCATTCTATAAGGACTGGTATCAGTCCACAATACATAGGGTTGAGGTGCATTACTGCTGACCGCTGCCCTATACTGCAGCAGTCCTTCATCGGTATAGGGACTGACCTACAGTCTGCTAATCACTCACACACAACCTACTTGGTCCACAAAGGTCCTTATAAGGACTGGTAAGGTATAGGGTACTACAGTACATAGGGTTGAGTGAGGTACAGTCTGCCATTCTATAAGGACTGGTATCGGTCCACAATAAATAGGGTTGAGGTGCACTACTGCTGACCGCTGCCCTATACTGCAGCAGTCCTTCATCGGTATAGGGACTGACGTACAGTCTGATAATCACTCACACACAACCTACTTGGACCACAAAGGTCCTTATAAGGACTGGTAAGGTATAGGGTACTACAGTACATAGGGTTGAGTGAGGTACAGTCTGCCATTCTATAAGGACTGGTATCGGTCCACAATACATAGGGTTGAGGTGCACTACTGCTGACCGCTGCCCTATACTGCAGCAGTCCTTCATCGGTATAGGGACTGACGTACAGTCTGCTAATCACTCACACACAACCTACTTGGTCCACAAAAGTCCATATAAGAACTGGTAAGGTATAGGGTACTACAGTACATAGGGTTGAGTGAGGTACAGTCTGCCATTCTATAAGGACTGGTATCGGTCCACAATAAAAAGGGTTGAGGTGCACTACTGCTGACCGCTGCCCTATACTGCAGCAGTCCTTCATCGGTATAGGGACTGATGTACAGTCTGCTAATCACTCACACACAACCTACTTGGTCCACAAAGATCCTTATAAGGACTGGTAAGATATAGGGTACTACAGTACATAGGGTTGAGTGAGGTACAGTCTGCCATTCTATAAGGACTGGTATTGGTCCACAATGCATAGGGTTGAGGTGCACTACTGCTGACCACTGCCCTATACTGCAGCAGTCCTTCATTGGTATAGGGACTGACCTACAGTCTGCTAATCACTCACACACAACCTACTTGGTCCACAAAGGTCCTTATAAGGACTGGTAAGGTATAGGGTACTACAGTACATAAGGTTGAGTGAGGTACAGTCTGCAATTCTATAAGGACTGGTATCGGTCCACAATACATAGGGTTGAGGTGCACTACTGCTGACCGCTGCCCTATACTGCAGCAGTCCTTCATCGGTATAGGGACTGACGTACAGTCTGCTATTCACTCACACACAACCTACTTGGTCCACAAAAGTCATTATAAGGACTGGTAAGGTATAGGGTACTACAGTACATAGGGTTGAGTGAGGTACAGTCTGCCATTCTATAAGGACTGGTATCGGTCCACAATAAATAGGGTTGAGGTGCACTACTGCTGACCGCTGCCCTATACTGCAGCAGTCCTTCATCGGTATAGGGACTGACGTACAGTCTGCTAATCACTCACACACAACCTACTTGGTCCACAAAGGTCCTTATAAGGACTGGTAAGGTATAGGGTGCTACAGTACATAGGGTTGAGTGAGGTACAGTCTGCTACTCTATAAGGACTGGTATAGGTCCACAATACATAGGGTTGAGGTGCACTACTGCTGACCGCTGACCTATACTGCAGCAGTCCTTCATCGGTATAGGGACTGACGTACAGTCTGCTAATCACTCACACACAACCTACTTGGTCCACAAAAGTCCTTATAAGGACTGGTAAGGTATAGGGTGCTACAGTACATAGGGTTGAATGAGGTACAGTCTGCTACTCTATAAGGACTGGTATAGGTCCACAATACATAGGGTTGAGGTGCACTACTGCTGACCGCTGCCCTATACTGCAGCAGTCTTTCATCGGTATAGGGACTGACGTACAGTCTGCTTATCACTCACACACAACCTACTTGGTCCACAAAAGTCCTTATAAGGACTGGTGAGGTAAAGGGTACTACAGTACATAGGGTTAAGTGAGGTACAGTCTGCCATTCTATAAGGACTGGTATCGGTCCACAATAAATAGGGTTGAGGTGCACTACTGCTGACCGCTGCCCTATACTGCAGCAGTCTTTCATCGGTATAGGGACTGACGTACAGTCTGCTAAGCACTCACACACAACCTACTTGGTCCACAAAGGTCCTTATAAGGACTGGTAAGGTATAGGGTGCTACAGTACATAGGGTTGAGTGAGGTACAGTCTGCTACTCTATAAGGACTGGTATAGGTCCACAATACATAAGGTTGAGGTGCACTACTGCTGACCACTGCCCTATACTGCAGCAGTCCTTCATCGGTATAGGGACTGACGTACAGTCTGCTAATCACTCACACACAACCTACTTGGTCCACAAAAGTCCTTATAAGGACTGGTAAGGTATAGGGTGCTACAGTACATAGGGTTGAATGAGGTACAGTCTGCTACTCTATAAGGACTGGTATAGGTCCACAATACATAGGGTTGAGGTGCACTACTGCTGACCGCTGCCCTATACTGCAGCAGTCCTTCATCGGTATAGGGACTGACGTACAGTCTGCTAATCACTCACACACAACCTACTTGGTCCACAAAAGTCCTTATAAGGACTGGTAAGGTATAGGGTGCTACAGTACATAGGGTTGAATGAGGTACAGTCTGCTACTCTATAAGGACTGGTATAGGTCCACAATACATAGGGTTGAGGTGCACTACTGCTGACCGCTGCCCTATACTGCAGCAGTCTTTCATCGGTATAGGGACTGATGTACAGTCTGCTAATCACTCACACACAACCTACTTGGTCCACAAAAGTCCTTATAAGGACTGGGGAGGTATAGGGTACTACAGTACATAGGGTTGAGTGAGGTACAGTCTGCTACTCTATAAGGACTGGTATCGGTCCACAATAAATAGGGTTGAGGTGCACTACTGCTGACCGCTGCCCTATACTGCAGCAGTCCTTCATCGGTATAGGGACTGACGTACAGTCTGCTAATCACTCACACACAACATACTTGGTCCACAAAGGTCCTTATAAGGACTGGTAAGGTATAGGGCACTACAGTACATAGGGTTGAGTGAGGTACAGTCTTCCATTCTATAAGGACTGGTATCGGTCCACAATACATAGGGTTGAGGTGCACTACTGCTGACCGCTGCCCTATACTGCAGCAGTCCTTCATCGGTATAGGGACTGATGTACAGTCTGCTAATCACTCACACACAACCTACTTGGTCCACATAGATCCTTATAAGGACTGGTAAGGTATATGGTACTACAGTACATAGGGTTGAGTGAGGTACAGTCTGCCATTCTATAAGGACTGGTATCGGTCCACAATAAATAGGGTTGAGGTGCACTACTGCTGACCGCTGCCCTATACTGCAGCAGTCCTTCATCGGTATAGGGACTGACGTACAGTCTGATAATCACTCACACACAACCTACTTGGTCCACAAAGGTCCTTATAAGGACTGGTAAGGTATAGGGTACTACAGTACATAGGGTTGAGTGAGGTACAGTCTGCCATTCTATAAGGACTGGTATCGGTCCACAATACATAGGGTTGAGGTGCACTACTGCTGACCGCTGCCCTATACTGCAGCAGTCCTTCATCGGTATAGGGACTGACGTACAGTCTGCTAATCACTCACACACAACCTACTTGGTCCACAAAAGTCCTTATAAGAACTGGTAAGGTATAGGGTACTACAGTACATAGGGTTGAGTGAGGTACAGTCTGCCATTCTATAAGGACTGGTATCGGTCCACAATAAAAATGGTTGAGGTGCACTACTGCTGACCGCTGCCCTATACTGCAGCAGTCCTTCATCGGCATAGGGACTGATGTACAGTCTGCTAATCACTCACACACAACCTACTTGGTCCACAAAGATCCTTATAAGGACTGGTAAGATATAGGGTACTACAGTACATAGGGTTGAGTGAGGTACAATCTGCCATTCTATAAGGACTGGTATTGGTCCACAATGCATAGGGTTGAGGTGCACTACTGCTGACCACTGCCCTATACTGCAGCAGTCCTTCATTGGTATAGGGACTGACGTACAGTCTGCTAATCACTCACACACAACCTACTTGGTCCACAAAGGTCCTTATAAGGACTGGTAAGGTATAGGGTACTACAGTACATAGGGTTGAGTGAGGTACAGTCTGCAATTCTATAAGGACTGGTATCGGTCCACAATACATAGGGTTGAGGTGCACTACTGCTGACCGCTGCCCTATACTGCAGCAGTCCTTCATCGGTATAGGGACTGACGTACAGTCTGCTAATCACTCACACACAACCTACTTGGTCCACAAAAGTCCTTATAAGGACTGGTAAGGTATAGGGTACTACAGTACATAGGGTTGAGTGAGGTACAGCCTGCCATTCTATAAGGACTGGTATCGGTCCACAATAAATAGGGTTGAGGTGCACTACTGCTGACCACGGCCCTATACTGCAGCAGTCCTTCATCGGTATAGGGACTGACGTACAGTCTGCTAATCACTCACTGTTGGATTAAATTCATATAATGCTTATGTTATCTGTTTATTGTTGAGGTAACCACTTAGCCTCAAATGAATGAACCACATGAAAGCTTTGTAATCAGAGGAACAATAGCTGGACTCGGACCCCCCCTGCTGTGATGTGTGTGTGTGGTTGCAGGCTTCAAAGGAGTAAGAGACAATACATCATGCTTCCTGAGGAATGGACATACATGTGAAGGAATGCCTCTTGGCGAAATCTATTGGATGGAAGGCAAATGGGGGTGGCTACGAGTGGGTGTGTACGTTTCTATGAAAAGGCTCACACACAGACAATGTTGGCCTGTTTGCTGTAAGACCCTGCCATGTGGTGATTCAGCCTAATTTGGGAGATGGCTCCGGCCTAAACCTCATGGTGAAGGCCCTGTCCTGGTCTGAGCCTAGCTGATGCAGCAAAGCCTCGCAGAGGACCGTGTGATAAGTATCTTTCATATTATTGTATTGTATGTTCTGAATGTAAGCTGCGTGATATTGTAATGTCCTTTTATTAATTTATGTTAGCTTTCCTAATTTAATGGGAAATAAATAAGATAGTGTTTTACTAGCAGCAATGTGTGTGTTTTCATAAGTAACTTTATATCAGTGTGTTTAGTAGGGTTTAATAAATTAGATAACTATGGGAAGAGACAAGGTAGTAGTAGTCTGTAGAGCACAAAATGTCTTTCATTTGGCACCCCAGATAACATGTGGCAATCCTAAAAGCTGCATAGAACTTACAGGACAGAAGTGCTCGGATACAAGGCAGCTGATAATGCCACATTAAGTGTGGTAAATCTGTACTATGGATAGGCAAAATTGAATGGTTTTGAATGATATCAGGTAAAAGTGGTAACGAATTAAGAATAGAGAATGCTAGAAGAGCGATTTGTTTTTGTTTTGTGTGAGTTGTAAGAGATAATGATAATTGAGTTTGATTTAGTACTCAATGCAGTGTTGGTACGTTAGTACAAATAGAAGTGTGTATTGTGTGGATTGTATGGTTGTGAAATGGAACTTGTGTATACATATGTTAAAAAGTATGCCTCTGCCAGTTACCATTCATGTGCAGATGAAACTCTTGAAAGCCAGTATAAGATTCTATTATCTCAGTGTCAGCAACATAATAGCAAAGTATCGGGCAAACAGCTAAAAAAAGTTAAGAAAGAAAAGTTGGCTAATGAAATTGCAGTTTTGCTCAGAATTAAAGTTATATCTGAGCAAATGGGGGGGAAGTGGGAAGTAGAGAGGAGGCATCTGAGTGAGGACATAGCGGAAGTCAGGGAAAACCTTCTAAAGATTGCAACAGCCTCCAGTGATGAGATGGATGAATTGCAGGCAAAAGCAAAAGATTTGTCAGAGAGAAACGGTGAACTACAAGAACAGATCCACAGTTACAGGATGGACTGTAATATGAAGAGCAAAGTTGTAGAGTCATTGCGAATGAAATTGTCAGAGATGGAAGAGTTGGTTATGTCTTTAGAAAGAGAATTAGCAAATGTACGCTCCCAGCTTCTTACTACAGAGAAAGTTATGGTATCGCTCAATGAGCACAAAGGAACATGCCAATTGGCCGATATCTGCACGATCAATGAGGAGAAGGGCCGTGATGAAACACAGTCTGCTATGGCACCTATAGCTTCAAGGCAGAATGAGAGTTTGATTACAATCCAAGAGAGACTTACTTTGTGCCAGATGTTGGGTGAATTTAATGCCCTGGAATCACCAATGAGTCTGTCCAATAAATTTGAAGCTCTAGTAGTTAAATTCCATTTGAGTAATGAGGATGCATGCTCTCTTCTGAAAGCATGGCTACCAGGACCTTTGGTAGGCCAGTTATCGGCACAAGTTAATGATAACGTAGCAGATGCAGAGGTGCGGAGGAAAGAGTTGCAGCGTATTGTGGACAGTCGTGATAATGGTATGAGTGATTTGCAACGAATGAAATTTAGGAGAGGAGATGACCCAATTTTGTTCTGCAGTGAGTATCTTGCATTGTATATGAAAGTGTTCAACTGTCCTGACTTATTGGAGGACGATGCAAGTTTCATATACTCAATGGCCAATAAGTGTTATGTAAGCTATCCCACTAGAATGGCTCTGAGGAATGCTAGATCCTACCAAAATTTTGTCAATATTCTCAGAGACTTCTGTCAAGAGTCCAGGGAAAGGGAGTATGGGTCAAAGGCAGATGTGTCCGTAATAAGCAGAGGTACAGGAAGGCAGAGAAAGTTCAGACATAGTAAATGGAAAAGACCTAGATTTCATAAAGTCCTTAAAATTGCTAGCATTGAACAGGAAACCCCAGAAATACAAGTACCTACAATGAAAACCCCCACCCAGGGCAGGGACAGTGTAACTCAAAGGCCTGATATGAAAGATAGCAGCCAGGGCAGATTACACAGTTCTGAAGGAAAGATAAGGAATGACAGTTCACACCCTAAGCACAGCCAGCAACAAGACTGGATGAACATTCCAATATTTGCGCCCTGGGCTAATCTACCATTTTGGCTTGTATGTAATTGGACACAAATGGCATTGACATTTTTCTTGGGTAATATGGCAAAGATTTCCAATACCACTGCGTAGTATAGAAAGGTATGGCAACTATATTGCATTAATGGGAAAGGCTTTGGGGACTTAAAAAGTCAATTGTCATGATAATTGTGTGTAATCACTGTCTTTGTATTTTTTTTCCACAGACCATGAAAGAAGTTAAATGGCTTTAGATACTAACATTTGCATTTGTTTGCAGGTCTGTCAAAGTGAGAACAACAGTGGTAAAATATATGAACATGGGTTAGGTTATTGTAAATGCATAATCGATTATCACATGGTACCATGAGCTCATTAGTTAGTAATTGTTTGCAAACAATGAAAAATAATAGTACTAAAAAGAGTTACAAATGAAGCTAAAATGTTGTGATGATACATATGCTTTGTTTTGTTTTTGTTTTCCCCATTAACGAATTGTATTTCAGATTGGAATAAGCACTCTTTGCAGGAGAAAAATCCATGGATGTTGTCAACTAAAAGTTGAGTGTTTGTCATTGTTGTATGATGGTTGTCTTGTCGTATGATGGTTGTCTTGTCATGTTGTTTGTGTGGTCATGGCCAGATTTTTTAAGTTTTTTACATTTTTTTTTAATTTTATTTTTTTTTGATTTTATTTTTATTTTTTTTTATTTATTTTTTTTCTTCTAAATTTTTTTTGTTGATATTGGTTTAGTCCTCTATGTTAGTTATATTTTTATTCAGGTGGAAAAGTAGTAGGTCTAAACCACCTGAAAGGGGGGGAATTGACAATGCCCTCAGTTAGAACCAGTCACCTGAAAAGGGGTAGTGCATACATCGTAAAGATACAGATAGATGCATTGTTTTTTTTAGTTTGTAAAATTTGAAGTTTTTGAGAAGCAACACTGACGTTCAGTTTTAAACGTTTTTTGATCATACCATGGGGATCCATTTTACAGTGGGTGTAGCCTAAAGAGGTCATGGTTGTTTGGATAGTTTGGTCAGAGTTGCAGAAGCCAGGAATACTGAGGTCCTGGGCTCCAAGGAGGGAACTATAAGTAAACATGATAAGCGAGCAGATATTGTGGATAAGAAGTTGATACTGCTCTTGTTTTTCACTTCCAGAATCCAAGTGGAGCGAGAATTGGAGAGGCTTCTGGAAGATGGATGACAGATGATCATCTGGTTGGCAGTTTGTCTGTGCCACACCATACCACAAATTTGTTCTGATAAACATCAGGAGAGGAAAAAAGGAAAAACTTGAAAGATTCAGATTATGCTTGTTTTTTTTCGTATGGACAATTTGGTGCTAATGCTGAATCTGAAAGACTGTGCCTAGCAAGAGAACTTGTGAAATATTTTTGCTGAAGTCTCTCCTGATGAATGCAAACATGTTATTTATACATGTGCAATGGGTTGGAGGTTGGGGAAGAGCTATGACACATCCAATCCGTCAAAACATGAAAATTTAAAATATGTGTTTTTTTGTTGGAAGGAGGAATTGAAAGAAGAAAGGTTTTAATGTATTACATGTATTGATGTAACGGAGTTAATATGGTGCAGGTACCCAGGAGGCATACTGGCGCTTATGCATAATAAGGTAGCTGTGGATCGGACTAAAGGGTGCCAGGTGACACATCAATGGGGGAAAACTTCCTCGTAGGGGTGGTGGCTCAATCCTAGCGGTCCTAGAGAGAAGCTTTCGGTTACAGGACATGCGGGACACCAGAACTAGACATGAGGAAGATACGCCCGGTTGGTGTCTCACCTGAGGAGGTTGAAACCCTGCACAGATAATGCCAGTAAATACACACAGGAGCATGCTCCGTTAAAATAAAGGGAACAAACGCTGGCTACCAGGGTACCGTAGGACTTCACCACATGGTGCTGCAACATCTCATGGTGGTTGACAAAAACCTATCACCCTATATGTGCTGAGTATACACTGAATCAGGTGCGGTTATTGTACCAGTGACTTACTCCCAGAGATGAGAATGAGGTCCATGCAGGATGCTTATTTCTGAGGAGTAACCCGAAAGAGGAGGGATGTATTCAGCACTATATTGGGGGGGAACAATAGCTGGGATGGGTGTTGTTAATGGAGGGGACATCAGCCTCCTGAGGAACAAACTCACAGCCATAGCTTCAGAGAAGGAGCGTGACTTTGTTACCCCGGGAGATTGGTGGTATCCTTGATAACATTCAATGAAATCACAGAAGCACTCAGGTTAGAGTGGCTCCGGATTTTGTCAACCATGTTGAGAGGTTGGTAGGGAAGACAGAAACCTGTCATTGGCTCTGGCGCGCACTCTGTGGCAGGTGGAAATATCAGCCAACATCAAGCTGATTATACCGTCTCTGTATGAGGGGCAGTGGCCTGATGAGTTAGCGTCACCGCTCAGTAAGATTTTGCCAAAACACGTTGCTTACACTAATCCAAAATAGTGGTCGAATGCCTGTATGGGTGGTACTAAGTTGGATTGTGAAAGGAGTTATGCTGTATGTTCTCATATACAGAAGTGCAGACTTGGTCTGTATATTTGGTGGCATCAATGGGCTTACTGACTGGGGACTCTATCTTGTTGCATTTGAGGCTATATCACACATGTGATCAGAGAAGATGAACGCTGGAGGCAGGTTGATATTTCCCTTTGTCGGAAGCATGACCATGACGTCCTTTGTAGGCCAGGTCAATACATGGGGATGAACGAATAATGTTGGGAAGTTATTTCTCTCTGTATTCTGGATGGAGAGGTCATTGCTGGGAAGAAGGCGCCCAGGTATTATTTAGGACATAGGCGAGTTTTTGTTTCTTTGTCCTAAAGAATACCGGTGTAGTGTTAGTCATGGGACTCGAGGGTTCCTTGAACCTAACCGGAGGTAGAGGTGCATGGTCCACAATGGGCATGATCTCTGAAATCCAGGTACAGGGGTGGAATTGTGTGGGTTTGGTAATTGTTGTAAACTTATATGTGTAGTTAAGCGATATTTATCTAGAAGGGTCTCCCAGTTGTCTATGCAAGTTGAGGGACGATTTGACGGTGAGCTCTCTGTGTACAAATTGGAGATGTTGCTGCCAAGTCAGAGCCCTGCAACGCCGCTGCAAGCAAGCCTGCCTAATCCCGACCCGTATTTACAGTAAAAGGTTATAGGAGGTTGGGAGCAGGGTGCGTAATACATATATAGGTATATATATTATGGTAATAAGTTGATTTATGTTTGTGGTAGAGTGTGACCTATGGGTATTGTAGGCTAGTAATATGGGCAAGAAAGGCCCTCCTCAAGACTCGGTATTTGAAAGCTGGTTGATCTGTTACTCTGAATGTGTGCTGGTGAGTGAATGGACACCCCCTGCCCGTATTGCCGTCCTGAAGATACCGAAGATCCAGAATGGTGGCATGGAAGCTGTCGCTGAAGAATGATGATGGTGTATCACTCAGTGGCAAAGCGGCACGTGTTGGGAAGCACCACACGGTAACACAATTATGGACTGCTCCATAGAACCTGTTTCTGCACATGTTGGAAAACACAATATGGTAAGACCATTATGGATTGTTCCACGGGAGCGGTTTCTGAAGCACATGTTGAAAACCACAACACATTACAGAGCTAAGGACTGTTCCATAGGTACTGGTTCACACGTTAGGACAGTTATGGACTGTTTAATAGGAACCGTGTCTGAAGAGGGGTTGTATGCGCCTTTCAGGCGCAAAGTGGCATATGTTGGATTAAATTCATATAATGCTTATGTTATCTGTTTATTGTTGAGGTAACCACTTAGCCTCAAATGAATGAACCACATGAAAGCTTTGTAATCAGAGGAACAATAGCTGGACTCGGACCCCCCCTGCTGTGATGTGTGTGTGTGGTTGCAGGCTTCAAAGGAGTAAGAGACAATACATCATGCTTCCTGAGGAATGGACATACATGTGAAGGAATGCCTCTTGGCGAAATCTATTGGATGGAAGGCAAATGGGGGTGGCTACGAGTGGGTGTGTACGTTTCTATGAAAAGGCTCACACACAGACAATGTTGGCCTGTTTGCTGTAAGACCCTGCCATGTGGTGATTCAGCCTAATTTGGGAGATGGCTCCGGCCTAAACCTCATGGTGAAGGCCCTGTCCTGGTCTGAGCCTAGCTGATGCAGCAAAGCCTCGCAGAGGACCGTGTGATAAGTATCTTTCATATTATTGTATTGTATGTTCTGAATGTAAGCTGCGTGATATTGTAATGTCCTTTTATTAATTTATGTTAGCTTTCCTAATTTAATGGGAAATAAATAAGATAGTGTTTTACTAGCAGCAATGTGTGTGTTTTCATAAGTAACTTTATATCAGTGTGTTTAGTAGGGTTTAATAAATTAGATAACTATGGGAAGAGACAAGGTAGTAGTAGTCTGTAGAGCACAAAATGTCTTTCACTCACACACAACCTACTTGGTCCACAAAGGTCCTTATAAGGACTGGTAAGGTATAGGGTACTACAGTACATAGGGTTGAGTGAGGTACAGTCAGCCATTCTATAAGGACTGGTATCGGACCACAATACATAGGGTTGAGGTGCACTACTGCTGACTGCTGCCCTATACTGCAGCAGTCCTTCATCGGTATAGGGACTGAGAGTTTTGTCACAGGGTCATTTAAAAAATGACAGGCAGAGGAAGAGGCAGGCCCTTCCGCAGGGGTGGTAGGGGTAGGGCAGGAGCAACAGGCTTGAGCCAAAGTGGGAAGTTGCAGAAGGTGCGTTCAATTACTTTAAAGGACGCACCAGACTTGGTTGAGTGGCTCGCTCAGCCTTACTCTTCTGCACCCTCCTCATCCTCTCGATCTGCACCCTCTTCTTCACTCTCTGCTATGTGCACCCCCAAAGACACTACCACCAACAACACCACCACCACCACCACCACCACATACCTTCCGCTTGAGTCACAGGAATTATTTTCTGATCCATATCAAGACATTTCTGATGCGCAGCCACTCTTGGTATTGGATCAGGAAGAGGAGGCAGCAACAACCGCTACTCAGCAGTCTGACGACAGTACCCAGGTCAGCCCAAGGAGGAGGTTGGTCCCCGGTGTTGCTGCCTACTCCGAGATCTCTACTTATAGCGGTGGGGAAGGTGACGTTGATGATGACGTGTCTAGTGATGTCACGTGGGTGCCCACAAGAGAGGAAGAGGAGGGGAGTTCAGAGGGAGATATGGACCAGAAGTTAGGGAGGAGAAGCAGGAATAACTTACATTGCACAGGAGGGACAAAGCAGACTGCAAATGTATTAGGAGTGAGTCATCGACCATGTACGGTCACATCTGGCGCTCCCAGGACACCGGCATATGGCTCTGCAGTGTGGAATTTTTTTAACGTGTCCGCTGCTGATAATAGCGTTGCCATCTGCAATCTTTGCAGTCAACGCATTAGTCGCGGTAAGCCCAACACTCACCTAGGGACGACCGCCTTAAGAAGGCACATGAGCAGCCATCACCGAGCCGAGTGGGAGCAAAGGAACACACAAAGTCACACTGCAGGCTCTCACCGTCCAGCCTCGTCTTATACTTCTCCTTCTCCTCTCTCCTCACAATTCTCCTCCACTCCACCTTCCATCACGCCAAGCTTACATTTTTCTGCAAAAAGGCAGGCTTCCGTGGGCCTAATGTTCGAGCGTAAAAAAATGATGACGCCGGATAACCCTCTTGCCCAACGGTTGACAGCTGGCTTGTCAGAACTCATAGCCTGCCAACTACTGCCATATAAACTGGTGGACTCGGAGGCCTTTCACAAATTTGTGGCCATTGGAACACCACAATGGAAGGTCCCAGGAAGGAAGTATTTCTCAGAGAAGGGCATCCCAGAGCTATATGGCCATGTTCAGCGGCAAGTGAATGTATCTCTGGCACACAGTGTCGGTGCCAAGATACATCTGACCACAGACACGTGGTCTAGCAAACACGGGCAGGGAAGGTATATCACTTTTACTGCCCACTGGGTGAACCTTCTGACGGCCGTCAAGCATGTAACCCATGGCACCCGTGTACATTTGGTTTTACCGCCACGGATTGCATGCAGGCCTGACTCTTCTCCTCCTCCTCCTACTCCATCCTCCTCCCTCTCCTCCTCAGCTGACTCCTCCTTTTCCGCTGCTAGCGTCTCTTCCACTGCGCCGCCCAAGCTCCCCAGAACCTATTCGACATGCCAGGTGAGACGTTGCCATGCCGTGCTGCGTCTGTTGTGCCTGGAAGCCAAGAGCCACACTGGCCCGGCACTCCTTTCAGCTTTGCGTTCACAGGCAGATCAGTGGCTCACCGCTCAATTTGACAGTTGGTAAAGCGGTGTGTGACAACAGTGCCAATCTGCTTAGCGCATTGAAACAGGGCAAAATCACGCACGTGCCATGCATGGCACACGTCTTAAACTTGGTCGTGCGGTGATTCCTTGTCAAATACCCTGGGGTCCAGGACATCTTGCGGCAGGCAAGGAAAATCTCGGGCCATTTCAGAAGATCTTACACGGCCATGGCTCGCCTTGCTGACATTCAGCGGCGACACAATCTGCCGGTCAGACGTCTTATTTGCGATTGCCCGACGCGATGGAACTCAACCTTCTATATGCTTGATATGCTGCTCCAGCAGAAACGTGCAGTTAATGTCTACCTGTATGAACTCTGCGGCAGAACCGGTTCTGGGGAGCTGGGTTTTTTTTCACCGCGCCAGTGGCTGCTCATGCGCAACGCATGCAGACTTCTGCGCCCATTTGAGGAGATCACCAAACTGGTCAGTCGCAGCCATGGCGCCATCGGTGACATGGTACCTTATGCCTTCTTTATGGAGCACGCTGGATGAATTCCCAGGGGGGGCTACTCTATCTGAGACAAGTGAACAACAGGAATCTGAAGAGGAGTCAGAGGAGGATGGTGCCGGGGCGGATGAGGAGGAGCAAGAAGAGCATGCTTTAAACCTTTCTGGGATCCCTGTTGTGCGTGGATGGGGAGAGGAGAATGAAGAGGACAACATTATCCTGGATGATGAGCAGGAGCCAGGCCACCACACCGCTTCCACTTTAGTGCAAATGGGGGCCTTCATGCTCCAGTGTTTTAATAGGGACCCCCATATAAAAAGCATAAGGTTCAAGGACCAGTACTGGGTGGCAACGTACTTAGACCCCCGGTACAAACACAAAATGGCGGAAATGTTACCGCTGTCACAGAGGGCTGTCAGAATGCAGCACTTCCAGGCCTTGCTTCGAGAAATGCTGCATTCTGCTTTTGCGTGCGCTGGCAGAGGAGCAATTCCCACTCCCAGAGAAGGAGTTGTGTGTACCAATCCAACAGCGCCTGCAAGAAGAGGCCGGTTTGAAGATGTGTTGGTGACTTCGGATATGAGGTCATTCTTTCAGCCGACCCATCGACAGGTGTCATCCGGATCCAGCATCAGGGAACGCCTAGACCGTCAGGTGTCCGACTACATCGGGTTAACGGCCGATGTGGACGCTCTGAGGAGTGATGAACCCCTCGACTACTGGGTGGGCAGGCTTGACCTCTGGCCAGAGCTTGCCCAATTTGCAATCGAACTGTTGGCTTGCCCCTCATCCAGTGTCCTGTCCGAAAGGACGTTCAGCGCAGCAGCGGGGATCGTGACCGATAAGCGTACTCGCCTAGCTCACGACAGTGTTAACTACCTCACATTTCTAAAAATAAATGAGGCATGGATCTCGGAGGAATTCAACACATGTGACCAGTAGACCATGTATATGTCTATAAACAATTTTTTTAATCGACCACAGAGACCTGCTTTCTTCATTTGGCTCACTTCCTTGTCCAAAAAAAGCACACCGTACTATATGCCCGTACCCTCCTCTTTGAGGTTGAGCGGTGTCATATTTCTACTGGGGCTGCTTATTATGAGGGGCTCCCACCATCCCTGTGCTGTGCTGACATCCTCCTGGGGCTGTACGTCTGCTGTGCATATTATGAGGGGCTCCCACCATCCCTGTGCTGTGCTGACTTCCTCCTGGGGCTGTACCTCTGCTGTGCATATTATGAGGGGCTCCCATCATCCCTGTGCTGTGCTGACATCCTCCTGGGGCTGTACCTCTGCTGTGCATATTATGAGGGGCTCCCACCATCCCTGTGCTGTGCTGACATCCTCCTGGGGCTGTACCTCTGCTGTGCATATTTTGAGGTGCTCCCACCATCCCTGTGCTATGCTCATTATGAGGGGCTCCCACCATCCCTGTGCTGTGCTGATTTACTCCTGGGGCTGCTTATTATGAGGGGCTCCCACCATCCCTGTGCTATGCTGACATCCTCCTGGGGCTGCTTATTATGAGGGGTTCCCACCATCCCTGTGCTATGCTGACATCCTCCTGGGGCTGCTTATTATGAGGGGCTCCCACCATCCTTGTGCTATGCTCATTATGAGGGGCTCCCATCATCCCTGTGCTATGCTGACTTCCTCCTGGGGCTGCTTACGGTGCAGGTGTCAGTGCTGTATATCACGGTGCTGATGTCAGTGCTCTCTGTCACGGTGCTGCGGTCAGTGCTGTATATCACGGTGCTGGTGGGAGTGCTTTATGCCACGCTGCTGATGTCAGTGCTCTCTATCACGGTGCTGCTGTCAGATCACTCAATCACGGTGCAGGTGTCATTGCTGTATGTCACGCTGCTGATGCCAGTGCTCTCTATCACGGTGCTGCTGTCAGTGCTGTATATCACGGTGCTGGTGTGAGTGCTTTATGTCACGCTGCTGATGTCAGTGCTCTCTATCATGGTGCTGCTGTCAGTGCTGTATATCACGGTGCTGGTGTGAGTGCTTTATGTCACGCTGCTGATGTCAGTGCTCTCTATCACGGTACTGTTGTCAGATCACTCTATCACGGTGCAGGTGTCATTGCTGTATGTCATGCTGCTAATGTCAGTGCTCTCTATCACAGTGCTGCTGTCAGATGACTCTACCACGGTGCAGGTGTCATTGCTGTATATCACGCTGCTGGTGATCATCTCCTGAACACTTTTCTTTGCCTACCCTGGTCCCGGACCTTCCCTCTCCTCCATTGCCTTCATGCGCTCCACAGTCCTGAATTGTCACAACAATTTCCCATATAAAAAAAGAATGCTTGTAGTTGTTGATCCCAGATTCACCTTATACATGTGTTATGTCATTGGCCATGTGGTGGGACTATGTTTGCACAACTATTAATTATTTTGTCGCTGCAAATTTGACCTGTAGGTTTGCGAAGTTCGCCTCCCATTGAAGTCAATGGGGCCCGCCGCAAACGTTAAGGTTCGCGAACTATCGGCCGCGGAACGTCCCGTCGGAAGTTCGTCCATCACTAATCTCTAATAGCTATTAACACCCCTCTTTGTTTTTTGGAGAATTTTTTTTGAAAAATATGAGGAAAATGTTTATGTTGACATTTGGGAGATGCATCTTTAGCAAAATGTGTCTCTTGAACACATATGTCACAATTAAAGGATAAGGCAGACCTCCACATAGAGGTTCGTTTCGCTGGGTGATTCAGTCCCCTTGCATTTAGGGACAATATTTTGAAAAACATATTAATATATATCAAAATTAGATGTTACTATAATTCTATATATTCCTAAAAGAATATTCTCTAGTTTCTATATTTGTTAGTATTTGTTATATGATCAGTTCAAAGTTACTATTAAATCATGCACACAACAATGTAGATTTTTTTTTTTCAAACCTATGAAAAAACGAGTTATTACTCTATTAGTAGTTATTTGGCAATATATATTGCAAGAGGAAAAAAATAAAAAAATTAATTAATTAATAAAAAATAAAAAAATGGAGAGAATAAAAAATAAAAAATAAAAGAGTAAAGAAAAAAATATTTTCCAAGAGTCAGCAGTAATCCACTCAAAGGAATTCTGACCAAGATAGGGGGTGAAGTTCAAGTAGTAAGGTATTGAGCATCAAACCAGACCGTATATGTCAGTAATGCATTTAACAGGCAGGAGTATTTCATTTGTATTTAATTCTATTTTGTTCAGGTTTTTGGCCAAAGTGGAACAAATTAGGTTTTTCCTTCAAGGCAGGGGTGTTATGTGGAAGATCAACTATAATACCCCATTTCTGGAGTAATTGCATGCCATCTTCAATGGTAGATATAGCAAAATGTTTCCCGTTGTAAGTGGTCAAGGTAGTGGCTGGATGTCTCCATTTGTATGTGATCTTATGATTAGATAATGCCTTTGTTACAGTTTTGAGCTGTCTTCTCATTTATAGTGTAAATTGCGAGAGATCGGCGAATAATTGTATATCTGAGTATGGTGGTGGCAGAGTAGTTAGCTCCCTCGCTTTGGAGAGAATTTGCTCTTTAGCTTGATAAAAATGAATTTGCAGAATAACATCTCTTGGAATTGATTCTAGATGTTTTGGTTTGGGAATTCTATGAATACGATCGATTGTAAGTTCAATCGGCGATAATTCGGGCAATAATGTAGAAAATAGTGTATTTGCATAGTTACGTAAGTCCATAGGTAGAACTGACTTTGGTATTCCTCTCATTTAAATGTTTCGACGTGAGTGGTCCTCGAGATCTGCCAGTTTCATCTTGACCCACATGGAATCATCTTTTTGTTCTGTACATGCATCCACTAGCTCATTCACTGTTTCAGTGCATTCCTCCATTTTGTTTTCAACGTATTGCAGTCTACCATCCATATGTTTCATATCAAGAGAGAATTTATGAATCATGGAGGATAGATTAGATATAATAGATGATTGTAATGACACAAGCATTTCTTTCATTGTGGTATCTAGTACTGGCTGACCTGATGTTGGGAAAGCAGCTATATATGTCTGTAATGAGGACATAGCATTATCACTATGCAGAGCTGTGTTCACAGTATCAGCTGCCTGACAAGATAAATACAGCTTCATCCGTGATTTTACGGGTCCCTGAGATGTTGGGGATAGTTGAGAGGAGCCATTAGAATATGAGGATGATAATTCCTCATCCATTTCAGGTGGATGGCTATCATAAAGGTTTGTGTGAGTTTTATTATTTTTCCTCACAGCTCCGGCGCACCATCTTGGGTTTTAGTCAGCTCACTGCTCTGTTTAAATGTAAATGATGACAGCTTTTTTGGTCCCCTTTCTTGTCCTCTTTTGTGAGACATTATTGCCCCTACTGTCCCAGGAGTACTGTAGAATATTTAGGTATGTTTTAGAGGAAAATACCTGCCTGTTTTTTGCTGTTAAACGACCAGTTGTGGAGAGCTCTAGGCTTAAGCAGCCATCTTCTTCAGCGCGCAAGCCACGCCCCCATTAATTCAAATTTCAAAGACAGCTAAACAATAATGTTATAAACTTTGATTTATATTACAAATGATCGTGACCAAAATAGTCATAACCCAGGATCAGCTAATAACATAGTATTCACTAATAAACAATCACCATACGAACGTTGGTTCAAACATACGAACGGTATACAAATGCGTACAAGTTGCTATTTATAATGGGAACGTATGACAGGTACTTACTTTTTAGAAGCACCTTCTTTATTTTGAGGAACTGATTCGGCTCCCTCAGTTTAATGTCGGACCAGCGCTTCCTCAACTGGTCTTTGGACCGTCGCACCCCAAACTTCTCCTCCAGAGTATTCACTACTCTATTAAGGATTTGGTCCTTGACTAAATTGGGATGCAGGTATGGGCCATGTTTCCCATCATAGTCCTCCCTCCTCATGATGTCCACCATCTCCACCATTTCTTCAAAGGCCATGTTGGTGGCCTTGAATCTCCTCCTCCTACATCGGGATTCCTCCTCACTAGACTGCATCTGTGTCTCTGCCATGCTTATTTCGACTACGCAACGAAGGGAGAAGGGGCGGGGAATATTACAGAAAAGGAACGTCAGGGCCGAGCAATGCGAGCGGAGTTTCACGCATGCGCACTGTATGTCGAGCTTAACACGCGGACTGTATATAGGTCCAGTGGAAATATACGATGGACTCCACCTTATACACGATCGGAAATTTTAAGCACTTAACCTTTTTGCTAGATATGTGTATAAAAAGTTTATCATATTCATATATATATATATATATATATATATATATATATATATATATATATATATATATATATATTAGGGGTGCAATGGATCGTCACTGATCCATGATCAGAACAGGTCACCCCGCTTGGATCGGCACATGCCTAGCTCCGAAGCGGCGGCCATCTTTCTACACCCAGGCGTTTATAAAGTACCTTGCCAATACTCTGCAGTACCCTGTCAATACTCTGCAATACCATGCCATACCCTGCCAATACTCTGCAATACCCAGCAATACTCTGCCATACTCTGCAATACCCTGCCAATACTCTGCCATACCCAGCCATACTCTGCCATACCCAGCCATACCCATCCATACTCTGCAATACTCTGCAATACTTTGCAATACCCAGCCATACTCTGAAATACTCAGCCATGCTCAGCCGTACCCAGCCAATATTACAGTGGGGGAGATTGTGGATATTACAGTGGGGACTATATGGTGGTGGAATTTTCACAGATTTTTGCAAATTCAATTATCATTTGCTCATCCGAAAAATGATCCGATCCGTGAATCTGATCCGAGGAACGATCCGATTCATGAGTTTTTTGATCCGTTGCACCCCTAATATATATATATATATATATATATATATATATATATATATATATATATATATGATAATTAAAATAGTCCGGACATGAATAAAGACAACAATTAAAGACAACAATTAAAGTCAATGGTACACGAACGTTAAATATTAACAAAGCATTGCAAAGCATTGCAGAATCTGTAATATGGTCACGGCCCAACGTCATGACATTTGGAGAGCGGAGGTTTGCCGCATACGCCGTGTATAAAGCACGAACGTATGATGCAATGTAACGTTCAGAATAGGCGCGAGATGAACACAAGCCGACGCAAGCTGAAGGTAGACACGAAAGAAAGGTACATTTCTAAAATTTGACGCTACCACTGGTACTATAGACATGTTAGAGTATGCTGCTAGGCATACTATAGACATCCACACCTAACCACCGTGGGGGCCTCAGAAGCATGTATAACAGGGAACGGAAGAAAATAGAGGAATCCAAAAAGACTGGAGCAGCAGCTGAAGAGGTCTATGTTCCCAAGCTCTGGTATTTTAATAGCCCATGTTTTAAGGGATCAAACAGTACCACATAGATCGCTCTCTACACTGCCCTCCACATCAGCTGAGGCCACCGATACTGAGCCTGATCTTACACAGGTTGAAGAGGAGGAGGAGCTCAGCTTGACTCTGGTATAGCATTGTTTAAAAGCTTGGCAAAAAAATGATATATAAAATATGTGTGTGTGTGTGTGTGTATATATATATATATATATATATATATATATATACATATTGTGCTGTTCATTAGATGCTAGTATGCGTAAATAATTAGTTGTCTTAAAAAAGTGAGTTCCATATCAATAGACAAGTAGTGGCCAAAAAGGATTTGGACAAGAATGATAAATGCTGGAGTCATATTGATAGTCTTTACTAATTGGACACATTCCAAATTAAAAAAGTAATGATCTGAAAAGTATTTGTGATGGATGACCAAACATTAAAATTATGTTTTTTCACACACAGAAACTTTTGAGCCAAGAAGAGGCTGGGCCCAGCAGCCAGACAACGGAGTGCAGAATCCCTCCCCTGCGTCCTCCTAAAAAAAGGGCCAGTAAGAGCCACCACCTGGATGAGGACACAGCTGACTTCCTAAGTAGGGCTACTTCGGTCCTCACCACAGCACCCAATAGTGCTGATGGGTTTGGCTGTTTTACAGCTAATAAACTCAGGGAAATTTATCCAGATCAAAGGGAGCTCTGTGAGGGTATCATAATCCAGCACTTCAGCAAGGCCAGGAAATGTGAGCTAACCAACAAATCTCATGTGTGTAATTTGGACCATACACCTTTACCTCCTCCACAACAAGCCTACCCACCTCAGCAAACCTACCCACCTCAGCAAACCTACCCACCTCAGCAAACCTGCCCACCCACCTCAGCAGCATAGTGGTCAGCCCCAGGCTGCACAACAAGGCCAGTGGTCTGGGGAGTTTAGGGACTACTAATTTAGCATGTTAGATTTTTTGATTTAAGTCTGATTTAATAGGCTATAGCTTTGGTTTTCGGTGTATCATTTGCTCTTTTGGTTTATAATTTTAAATTTAGAATTGTGATGACAGAAAATACCGTATATACTCGAGTATAAGCCGAGATTTTCAGCCTCTTTTTTGAGGCTGAAAGTGCCCCCCTCGGCTTATACTCGAGTCATCGCTGTCTGCCCGCTCGATCAGCGTGTCGAGCAGACAGACAGCGGCCATTCTGATTCAAAAGCCGCGCCTCCGGCTCCGCCTTCGCCTGTGATAGGCGGAACACTGAATTTCCCAGCAGCCTGTGTTCCGCCTATCACGGGCATCCGCTCATCCTCGTACTACGGACGAGGATGATACGACGTCCGTGATAGGCGGAACACAGGCTGCTGGGAAATTCAGTGTTCCGCCTATCACAGGCGAAGGAGGAGGCGCGGCTTTTGAATTTTACAATGGCCGCCGACGAAGAGGGCACGGGACGGAGGCAAGGCAACGCACGGCACGGGACAGGACAGGACGGGACGGGACGGGACGAAGGCAAGGCACGACACGGGACGGAGGCTCGGGACAAAGGCTCGGGACACAGGTAGGCTGGACACACACACACACACACACACACACACACACACACACACACACACACACACACACACACACGGATGGAGACACACACACACGGATGGATGGATGGATGGAGACACACACACACACACAGGGATGGATGGATGGATGGATACACACACACACAGGGATGGATGGATGGATGGAGACACACACACACAGGGATGGATGGATGGATGGATGGAGACACACACACACAGGGATGGATGGATGGATGGATGGAGACACACACACACAGGGATGGATGGATGGATGGACACACACACACACAGGGATGGATGGACGGACACACAGGGATGGACGGACACACAGGGATGGACGGACACACAGGGATGGACGGACACACACACAGGGATGGACAGGCATGTCTCACCCTCGGCTTATACACGAGTCAATAAGTTTGCCAGTTTTTTTGGGGGTAAATTGGGGGCCTCGGCTTATATTCGGGTCGGCCTATACTCGAGTATATACGGTATGTCTAAAATAATACTAAGAATTTGATTTATTTTGTGAATGCACAATAAAAAAAAAGGCCAAAAAAAAAACAAAATTTGTTTTTGATATCATTAGAACACAAGTCATATGTAAAATATGTTTGTTAGTACTTCGTCAGTATCACCAGAAAATCATATTTATTATTATTAAGCCATTAAAAATTAAGACAATGTACGCTGCATTTAGAAAATGCAAATTTTGACACATCACGAATGTGCTATCTACATTACGAATGCTAGTTTTACTCGACTGACCTCTCGGTGCTGGTCCTTGCTCCCGAGCATGCGTGTTTGTACTTCGGAATAAAGTCCGATGATTTTTGTGTATACACGATCGGACTTTGCTCCATCGGACTTATGTTGTCAAAAAGTTTGTTCGTTCACACAGTCAACAAAAGTCTGATAAAAACTGAAAAAGTTTGTCCGATGAAGCGTACACACGGTTGGATGTTGCTCCAAAACAGCTAATTTGCATGTTTGCTGTCAAAAAGTCTGATTGTGTGTATGGGCCTTTAGTATACAGTCATTTGTTATATGTCCTGGCGTTGGTCAGCAGAATGGAAGGCTGAGATGATCTGCATATCCACACCCTAAACAAAGAAACGCAACAGCACTGCCCAGAAAATGATACTTAACCCCCCTGGCGGTATTCCCGAGTCTATCTCAGGATGGAGATTTTATACCAAAAGCAGTAACCCTGAGCCAGACTCTGGATCACATTGCTGAATGCAGGGAGAGTTTACTTACCTTGTCCCCTGGATCCAGCGATGTCCCCCCACTGTACAAATGAGCCATTCTCCACTCGATCTATCACATTGCTGGGCTCTGTTCCCTGCGAGCGTTGTGGCGCACAGGGACGGAGAACGGCACCAAATTCAAAAAGTGAAACACACACAATACACGTAGTATAATGCAATCCTACAGATTACATTGCTGTATGTAATTATTTCACATCCCCTTTGTCCCTAGTGTTCTGCCCAGTGTCCTGCATGTAGTTTTATAATATAAAAACTGTTCTTTATGCCTGGAAACTGGAGATTGTCCATAGCAACTAAAACTGTCCCTTTACATCAAAAATGGTTTTAGACCACCTAGAAAACAGCTATAATAAATTAGAATCACTCGCAGAATTGAGGGATAGCGATTTGTGGGGAGATCCATCATCAAATACTGAAAAGTAATGACAGTGACAATTCTGCAGCTGAGAAAATTTCAGTGTTTTTGATTTGATTAAATTATTGAATAATTTTTATTATTGTTATATTATTATTTGGTGTAATTATTTATAGTTATTTATTATATTATAATTTATGATTTCATTTTTCAAACTTTATCATACCCGGGATGTCTGCTAGACTCTGGTTTGGACAGATTTAAGTAAGTTATTCCTAAGAATTACAGGACTACAATATAAAATGCCAAATTTCCATACAAAATAATTGTACTGCTTTCAGCAACTAAAATCTGAAATAATCATACCACCAGGGAGGTTAAAGAAGAATTCATATTGGGTACCAAACATGCCATCTAATATTTATTTTCATGGTTGCCCATGCACAATCAGCTAGTAGTCCTGAATAAATATTTCTCCATATTATCAGGGAGGCCTCTCTATAGGCACCCTTAAGAAAGCATCAGTGCTATGTAGCTATAGCCCTGCTACCTATGATAATATTAAAATAAAGAATTCCAAAATAAAGATCCTTATTCTTCATGTCAGCACTGATTCACAATCATTTACTGTTGCCAGTTGCTATCAAGAAAATCAGTTGATAGTTACATAAATAAAGAAAACAATATTACGTTGAGTAATGTTTTAAAGTAATTTTAAAAATATATATATTTTAATATATGCAAGATACCTTAATACAGGACAAGGGGTTCCTAGACCACTGGTTTCTCACTGAATTCTTTGATTGATCTTTTCAAAGGGAAAAAGAGAAGGGGAATGAGTCACAGCTCTAGCAGGTGTCTTCCAATACCCAGTAGATCCCAGTAATTCATTTTCTACCTGATGCTTACTGCTGGGATGGTATATGACGCCTCCTCTAGCTTTCCTCAGTACCTCAGTGTCTGTGCCAAATACTTGGTTATTGATACTCTGCTCCTGACCTTGATTCTGATTTCTACTGTGATCCTGTTCCTGTTAATTTCCTGGTTCCTTTACCCTGCCACCTCATATCTGTTCCCTTTGTTCCTGATCCCAGTTCTGGTCCCCTTCCTGATCCATCTACCTGTTTGTACCTTGCATCTCCTGTCACACCCAGCTTATCTGCGCTCTACTTTCATTGCTCTTATTGTGTTATAGTTTGATTGCTTGTTAGGTATTCTGTCACTCGGTTCACTGTCCAATTATATTCTTATTTTGCCTTATGTTCTGTTTTCTGATGTTGGTTGGGTTTTTTCTTTTTTATTAATAAATCATATTTAAATCATACATAGTCTGGTTTCAGTTTCATTAAGTGCAGTTACACAGATCTATTATCTTTGCTGTAGCTGGATACCAGTACTGGATATATGAACAGAAAACACACTTACTATGCAGACCCCGCAGAGGAAGAGTAAACTTTACAACTGCTGCATATTCTGCCATGCAGTAAGGAAACATAACATTTCTAATTCTGCACCCAAAATCAGGTTTCTGGATCAAAACACTTCTGAAATCTATCCTGATTCCAACTAACAACTGAACCCTTACCTTGTACAACCAGCTCATTCCCCACAGTTATACCTTTTGTACCTATCAGGAGCGTGTAGTGCTCCTGCTCCATCACAGCTGTCTCATTCCAGCATCCCAGTTTTGGCTCAGATGCATTCTCCCTGTCTGCTTGTTCCCCTGCAAGGTGATTAATGTAGCCAGTCTCTAGGTAGAGACCAAACCTGATTTAAGTCAACCAAGCCTGCAGTCTCATATTTGTGATATTGTATTTAACACATGCTTCAAGCTAGTCTGCTAGTCTGGATTCCCTTGTTGATGACCTTGGATTGAATATTGAATTTGCTGGGAACTCTACCTGCCTTTTGTCCAATAGGTTGAGCATAGTTTTATTTTCACCAATTTTCTCTATTTCATGCTGCTACTCTGAAATGTTTTTTGTTTTGTTTTCCAGAGCTCAAAAGTTCCAGCTCAGCTTTAGCAAAAAACTAAATGAGTCAAGGGAGTGACACATTTTCCTTCCTCCATCTCACTACTGTTCGTTCTGTTCAGACAAGGTCACATTGAGTTTTAATCAGAGAGTGAGAGGCAGAAAGTAAACATTTTCTGCCTTGATTCATCTTTATAAAACCCAGAATGCATTATGAAACCAGTATCAAGTGTACATACTGTAATAGCGTTTACGGTAAGTGTAAAACAAAGATAATAAATAAACAGAAAGTATACTGCGTTTTTAAACTGTTTAAATGCTACAAAAATGACTCAAAACCATTAGAGTGTCTTTTAAAATGGACCGCCTCAAAAAAAGTGTAATTTTAGCTAGTTATGACTTCTCTTTTATAAATCCATTTTGATTTTCTGTTATTGTTTGCTACTATATTTTTTGTAAAATATAGTCCAAGAAAAAAAATTATAGTCGTTTTTCAACTACTGAGCTGCATTTCTTTAGCACATGGGAACAAATGCAATATGCTCATCTATGTTACAGAGGCTAGTATATTTTGTCCTCTACAATTATATTTTAAAACTAGCTTTTAGAGGTCCTGTATCAAAAAATATATTCCTCTTAGACTTTTGTCTGGTGCATTGCATTAAAGCATGTGTGAGTTGCGTTTTAAGGCAGCCTATTCAAAAGAATTTATTTAAAAAAAATTGGAAAATCCTGTGCTTATCCTCCCACTTAGGTGGGGCAAAATAAATGGTAAATGTGACTATTTAATAATTGAAACAATATAGAAAAGCTACAACCAAAAAGGTCGGAACCTCTGGCACAAAACATAAATAATTAAAAACAGGTGCGCTAATCAATAATATATGAAACAGTGCAAACAAGGGCATATAGTCCTCAAAATGATGATGAATGGGTACATTTAAAAATTGGTGAAAAAAAATGTATAATGAAAAACTTTTTGTGAGCAAAAATAAAAAGATATGTATAAAGAAATAAAATTCAATACACAAATTGAGTAAATGTCCAACTAGAAGACCCTTTAAAAAAGGGATTGAGTTACACCTGGTAAATTAATACTTCAGTGTCCTTCAAATTTCCACCAACATAAATCATGAATATCCCATCAACACACATATGCGTCTCTTACCTAAGTGACTGGATCTCATATTATAGAGATCTTAAACACTAAATGACAATACTGACAGGCTCTGGCAGGCTGGGCTGTAAACCAGCGGATATTTTCCAGCAATCACAGAAACCTCCGTATCAATGGATATACAGACATCCAATGTGGGGGCTCAAAGATAGGCTCAAAACATGTGTGGAAGAAGAGGGAAGCCTGTAGAATTTCCCCTGTAATAGACTTTAGCTGAGAAAAGAGACTCCTTTCCCAGCTGATGCCTACTACGGAAAAACGGGTTGGGTCGAGCCCATTGTGAGATGTTCATTCGTTAGAGCAGGCTGGTGCAGACCGCCACTCTGTTTGTAGTTTTTTTTTTTTGCTTATTTTCAGTTGCCTTGATGTGTGCAGTGTGTTGTTTGAAATAAATCCTTTGTTAAAACTTACTACACTACAAGGCTTCCCTCTTCTTCCCACACATGTTTTGAGCCTATCTTTGATTAAATGTCTGTGTATCCCTCGATACGGAGGTTCCTGTGATTACTGGGAAATTGTATCTGCTGTTATGACCCAGTCTGCCAGAGCCTCTCGGAGTTGTTATTTAGCCTTTGAGATCGCTATAATCTGAGTTCCACTCACTTTGGTAAGAGGCACATATGTGTAGTGATGGGATATTTACGATTTATGTTGTTGGAAATCCCTCCTTTAAAGGGGTCTTCTAGTTGGACATTCACTCAATTTTTGAATTGAATTGTATTTCTTTATATTTTGCACACAAAGTTTTCCAATATATATTATTTTCACCATTTTTTTAATTTGCACATTCATCAAGTTTTGAAGACTGTATTCCCTTTTTTGCACCGCTTCATATACTATTGATTAGTCCACCTATTTTTAAATATTCAAAAGAATTGACTAACGTTGCACCAAAACATTGCAATAATATGGACATGAAGCATTTTTTGGAAACACAGTGCACCACAAACAAGTTAATGTGCTACCGTTTGTTGTGGTGTGCTGTAAATTATGTGATCTGGAACTGCATTGGCTTAGCGAATTGGTGAGGAAAAAGGGAGAAAGGTTTGGACTATATCGGTAACTCAAGGACAAGACAAGGATATGTATAATTTTATGGAAAATAAATGTAATAATATATAGAATATAAAAACATTGTGGAACAAAACCACATTGACAAAATAGTTAGATACAACTCATAGTTACTAACTAGTTAGTATGCATCTAACTATTTTGTCAATGTGGTTTTGTTCCACAATGTTTTTATATTCTATATATTATTACATTTCTTTTATATAAAATGATACATATCCTTGTCTATGTCCTTGAAGTAATGAGATAGTCCAAACCTTTCTCCCTTTTTCTAGGGGAACTTCAGGTGACTCCAGGCACTATAATCTATGGATGATGGTACCCACTCCTAACCTAGTAAAAACTCTCAATTGAGGGGCAATATCCTATTGATCAACAATTGGCAATAAGTTTTTAAACTTTAATATTTGCTAACTTGATTCTTTTTTTGCAGTTTTTATTACATTCTTTATATTCCATTAAAAAAATATCAGTATCCTCAATCTTCGTACATTTTTCTGGCATACTGCTTTTTATTGCTACATATGTTTTTTTTATAGGAAATGTATGTGCTACAGTGATTGTTTATTGTATATTTTAAAATTTCCCATTTAGATTTGGTGTCTTTTTTTTTTTTTAAGTACACCTTTCTAGTCTCAAAACAAGGCTGATTAAACTATGCTATGCTACAATTCTTAGTTTTTGTAACCTATTTGTCAAAACCCATATTGAATTGGAACTCATTATTGTACAACATAGGTTTTATACTGGGGAGCTACAGCTCATTGAGGGAACCATGAATGCCAACATGTACTGTGACATACTGAAGCAGAGTATGATCCCCTCCCTTCGCAGACTGGGCCACAGGGCAATATTCCAACATGATAATGACCCCAAACACACCTCCAAGACGACCACTGCCTTGCTAAAGAAGCTGAGGGTAAAGGTGATGGACTGGCCAAGCATGTCTCCAGACTTAAAGTTATTGAGCATCTGTGAGCCATCCTCAAATGGAAGGTGGAGGAGCGCAAGGTCTTTAACATCCACCAGCTCCATGATGTCATCACAGAGGAGTGGAAGAGGACTCCAGTGGCAACCTGTGAAGCTCTGGCGAACTCCATGCCCATGAGAGTTAAAGCAGTGCTGGAAAATAATGGTGGCCACACAAAATATTGACACTTTGGGACCAATGTTGACATTTTAACTTAGGAGTGTACTCACTTTTATTACCAGCGGTTTCAACATTAATGGCTGTGCTTTGAGTTATTTTGAGAGGACAGCAAATTTACACTGTCATACAATCTCTACACTCACTACTTTACATTATAGCAAAGTGTCATTTTGAAAGGATATAATAAATATTTAAAAAAATGTGAGGGTTTATTCAATTTTATGAGATATTGTATGTAATTAGCTAGCATGCCAAAAATGTTTGAGTGATCAAAAATTATTAATCAAAGGTACATTTTCTGTATATGAACTGTGTCCTTGTGTATACTGTATTTCTGGTGTTGGTAACAGCACTGGTTATGGGTTACAAAGATACTTAGAAAGTTTATTCAACATATGGAAATTGGAGTCAGTTAGCAAATTTTAAATGGATGCTCAACTCATGGAGGAACCAAAATGAAGAAGTCATTCAAAGCTATGCAATCAGAAGCAAAGCAGAGATCTGAGAAAATATATTGCCATGAGACTAATGTTCTGAGCAGATCTGTTTATCATCATAAAAATATGTCTTGGAGGTGAAAAGATGAATCTTTATTCTCTGGATGCACTAGACATCATTGCTTTTTGCCCAAACCCCCCATCCAAAATGGCATTTTTTTCTCTGCTTTTTGTGTTTGTTTTTTACGTTGTATGGTCCCCCACCCCAAGCTGCTATCCCCACCTCTGCTGTAAAGATGCTTCAGGTTCCATTCACCAAGACTGGGCCAGCAATGCATCATCAGTGGGCCAGGCTGCCTGAACCAGGAAAAGGCACCCAGCGTTTAATGACATCACGAAAAAGCGTGAGAGACCTAATTTGTGATGATGGTACAGCAGATCACAGCAGGGCAATGCAGGATTTGCTGGCTGGGTGTATATGTGAATTCTGCACAATAATAGTAAAAAAAGGTAAGTGGAGGAAACAATCATGGGATGAGTGTCTGTGTATGTGTGGGGAGTTACTGGAGTTCTTGTACCTCCCACCCACAAAACTGGTACTATTCTCACTGCTATTTGATGCCGGAATTCAGTAGTTGTGAACTAAAACTGCTTTATTACATTGTCCACAATGCTGCCTCTCAAGCCTTAGCTGACAGTCAGACATTCCCAGACCTGATGCTCAGGTCCTAGATAGACCATAACGGGATCCATATTCAAACAGCAATCCTGAGGAAGGGGGAATACTTTGTCCCCTGAAACATGTTGGCTATATTCTACCATCTGTACTCCAAATAAAAAGGTTTTATTTTACAACTACTGTATTTTGGTTACTCCTTTACATTCACCTCCCTTAATCACTACAGGAGGGACCACCTGGCTGCACCCTGAGGTAGCAACCCATACCCATAACAGGGTTTACCAGCTTCACAAAACAGTTGGGCATCAATCAATGGAAAGAAACCTTTCTTACCTTGCCCTTTAGACCTCTTATTTTCAACCAGTGACTAACTAAGTCAGTCCAGCACGATCTCTACTCTTCAAGAATATACTGCTATTTGAGACATCCTAGATTCTTTTTTAATTTGATACCAATAAACATATCTCCTTAGGAGATTTGTCCCCTGGCATTCTTTTTCTCCACTCCTCATTTTCTGTTGTTTCAAGCTACACAATTAAATAACTAAATTGCATTTACAGAAATACATCTCTAGCCTTGTTTTTTTTCTCATTGTTTCATTGTTTTACAGATCTTCAATACATTTGTTGTTTTTCATTTCTGGATGTGCCGCCCTTCCTCCTTGTTCTCCATTGTTTTTTCTCAGAAAACTTTGCTTATAATATCACAAATATATACCGGTTTCAGTAGTACGGCCTTCACAAATGTACTGATTACAAGTACGTGAGCGTTTTTTTCTAATTCCTTTTCATGTAACCATAATCTATCCCACACAGACAGTGTAAAACAAAAATAATGCACAATAAAAATAAAAAAATATTTCTTTACATCCTAGGTTCTGCACATCAGTGGTCCCAAAATACATGCAAAAATAGACACCTAAATACATATAAATAAAACAGCACACAGTTTAACAAAAGTACTCACCAATGGTAGAACCAGAAGCATATTTCTCTATCATGGGCCAGTAAACTACCCATTAAAGGACCTAAGAAACGTATCAGATCGCAAATTAAGAGAATAATTATATTGTGATAGTATTATATTAAAGGAAATTATGTTAAAAGAAAAGTACAGTAAGGTTATGTATTATGTATATAATTGTATTCTCATGAAAATTACAAAGAAAACATACATGAAAGAACATGTGGATAAAAGCAAACTATATTCCTGTCAATGTGCCAGATTTAATAAACGAGGAGCAAAGTTAATAGAGGGTAAGTAAAGTAAATGTTGCTAGGACTAGAGAGAGGTATTTATGACGACAAGCAGCATATCCTAAGAGGCGTATAAACTAAACAGCATTATTTATTCAAAGTTGAATGCCTGATGGGTTGGTTGTTGCAGCTACAAAGTACATTTACCACCATGTGAAAATGCGTTGGATTGAGTATAATGCCCCCTATATTTGAATTTAGTGTTCTTCGATATACCATTGTTATAATAAACTGAATTTTAAAAGCCACCAGGCTTGATATCCAATCAATAATTCACCCTTTGGTTCCTGTGGAAGGCCTTTCATATTGTTTGCTCTCAGAAACACTTTCCACGCATATACTGCTATGTCAATGAGGATTTTAAAATAAAAGTCATGTGCACGGCTGCTGGGAATATGTATACATTTGCTGAATAGACAAGATGACTGCCAGCACAATACCAGCTTTGACTATATCACCATTTTCTTGGACCAGGGTGGTGCTGTGGACATAGCATATCTTGATTTAGCAAGGCATTCGATACAGTTCTACATAATGATCTAATACAAAAGTTGTGCAAGATAGGACTGAACCCTTGGGTGGTTCAGTGGATATGCAGTTGGCCAAAGGATAGATACCAGAGTGTGGTTTTAAAGGGGGCTCACGCAGAACAGAGACCAGTCACTAGTGGGGTACTACAAGGCTCTGTGCTAGGTCCTGTTCTATTTATTCTATATGTAAAGTGATATAACTAAAGGTTTGTTGGGCAAGGTAAGTATTTTTGCTGATGATACAAAGCTTTGTAATAGGCTTCATATCCCTGGAGGTGTCTGTAACATGGAGCATGATTTGGCATTGCTGGAAGAAGTGGAAACTGCATGTTTCTAAATGTAAAATTATGCACCTGGGGAAAAACAATCCCTTAAGGGAGTATCAAATTCGGGGTACGGTGTTAGCCGGGACTAGTGAAGAAAAGATTTGGGGATACTTATTTCAGATGCAAAGTGTGCAAACAGTGTGATCATGCAGTGGGAAAAGCAAATAGAATTCTAGGATTTATCACTAAATGGATCATCAGCAGGAAGAAGGATGTTCTGATTCCCCTATATAGATCTTTAGTGAGACCCCATTTAAAATACTGTGTCCAGTTCTGGAGACCTTACTTACAAAAAGATATTAAGAATCCAGAGATGGATAACGAAAATGGTGAAAGGCTTGGGGGATAAAACAAATCAAGATAGACTTCAGCAACTTAATATGTACAGTCTGGAGGAAAGAAGAGAAAGGGAAGACATGATTAAATCCTTTAAATACATCAAGGGGGTGATTAATGTTCAGAAGGGAAGTTTTTTCCATATGAAACTCAAATCACTCGACTCGACTTCATGGACTACTCAGTCTTTTTTTTGCCATCATTTTTCCATGTTTTTATGCTTCTATGACTGTCAACACAATACCAACTAATTTGGATCAAGTTAATGAGTTAATTCATGGGTGATTTGCTTGTTTTGGTCCCAAAACCCACTCAGCAGTTAGGCTAGGTTCACATGTATGCAGGTACAAGACTGAGTTGTAATTCACACACTTTCCCACATCAGAAACAATGAGGCCCTGTTGGTAGCAGATGCACAGGGGTGCCATTAATTCTTAATGCCCTGCCCCATGCCCTGTGGTTTCCCTGTGGCTACAATCTTAATAAAGGCGCAAGGACCTTTTCCTGTGTTTCCCACAGATACAGCATCCCCTTCAAATGAATTTGATGCTGTGCCTATGCAAACATGGCCACAGGGAAACTGGAAGAGTGAGTGAGGAATTGGACATCTCAGCATAGTTAGCAGGTTGTACAATCTAATGTTGTTTATTTGCATGGAATCAAATGAACAGTTGCAGATCTGAAAGCTTTACTGAGAAAAAAAAGGAAAATAGAGATATTTTGGATAAGGTAAATAAGGGACTTGATGTCTTTAGGTCAATACCACACAGAAAACAGTTAGAAATTTTCTGGATTCCCTATTATGGATGAGTGTGCTGGTTTGCTAACCAGTGAAACAGCTGAACATACTGTGGGGGTTATTTACTAAAGGAAAATCCACTTTGCACTGCAAGTGCACTTGAAAGTAAAGTCTCTGTAGATCTGAGGGGGACATGCAAGGAAAATAAAAAACAGCATTTTAGCTTGCACATGATTGGATGATAAAATTAGAGGAGTTTCCCCTAATTTCAGATCGACCCCTTAGATTTAGAGCGACTGCACTTCCAAGTGCACTTGCAGTGCAAAGTGGATTTGCCTTTCGTAAATAACCTCCTGTATGTCTGTAGACATGTCTGTATGCATACATTTATGCAACAAAAGTAGATATAGACATTATCCTAATGCATTTTTTATGCCCATTTAAAAGCAGATATACATATGTATGCTGTGATATAGGAATTAGCAGATATGGATGTACAGTTATCAAGTGGGCATAGAGGAATGATTTGCCTAGTTCTGGTCGCAATCCTAAAATAAGGAATATCCATTTATTTTGGATTTAAATTGGAGGTGTGGGCATTTAACACCTTTTTCTTTTAGGAAGGTAAACTGTATTTTTTAAAACTGCATCAGCATTTCAGACGTCAACAGTCTCAATACTTTTTTAAATTGCTCCCTCCGTAGGATAAAAAACTGTGTTCGAGATTTTTCTTACCTAGCCCTAAAGCTTATGCACTTATATTTTTAAGTGAAAAACAAATATTCATACATTCAATTATGTATTTGGAAATGTTGTTTCACAGGAGGCTGACTGACTGTGTATGCTATACTTGTTACATGGAAGCAAAGGTAAGACCTCTTTATAATTTTTAAAGTTCAATGAAAACTGCAGCACAATTGAAATAAGGAAAGGAAAGACATTCTAGGAAAAGCCAGGCATACCAGCTAAATATCAGAGCTAGGTCCTTAACCTCCATTGCAGAGAAACACAGCATACATAAGAAAGCCCCAGCCCGCTGATTTGAAAAAAAAGACAGCTATATACTGATGAGACTATCCCTCTGCTCACTCTGATCTCTCCTCAAGTCAACATATGACAGTCAGTAGCTAATGTTGTTTGGTACAAAACTGACCATTTCTTTTTTTTTGTTGGTTTGTTTTAATTAAGTTCTGCTAAAAAAAAAAAAAAAAAGCTGCAATCAGTTAAAATAATTCTATTAGTGGAGGTAGGGCATCTAAAAAAACATGTACCAGCAGCACCTTCACAAACCTTCCTAACATGGTAAATCTCTGCTCTGACAAAGTGTGATAGTGTGAAAATGTGTGTAAGTGTGAAAGTGTGAAATCCTAAAGCTGCCCACCAAAGTGATGGGCCAATGGGAATGTCTAGGGGTGTGCTTAACCACAGATTTGTCTGTCAAAAAGGCCCTACATTCAGCGGTGACAAGAGGGAGGCTGTTGCAGGCATGCACAAACATTTTTAGGTGTCTGAACTTTGTATTAGCAGCAGTGACAGTCCTTAAAATAAGTTCTTGTTAATCAAGGATATATTTAATTCTTTACACACAAACACCCCACTCCCAGATCATAAAAAAATGAATCTAAAATCTCACATGTGTAATGTCTTAATAGTTCTAAGACCAGTTGCAACTCTGAAAGCTTTACTGAGAAAAAAAGGAAAATAGAGATATTTCGGATAAGGTAAACAAGGGACGTATCTGTTGAATGTTGTTTACACAGTTCAATAGCTCAAGCTACAATTTACACACACAAGTAAATGCACCAGAGCAGTTATTCATCCTCTCTCTCTCCCCCCTTTCTGCCTGCTTTATGTTAAATAGCTTTGTGGAAAAAAAAGCATAAAGGTCAAAGCTTCCGCTGAGAATTCTCTCATAATGCTCTCTGAATTCTGTGTCATGGGTGTACCATGCATTAAATGTTTATTTATAAAACAAACATTTTATACACTGTACATCATTAAAAAATAAACATTAGTTTCCTTTTAAATCCTAAATCATTGCTATAATGACCAGTTGAAACTACCAGCGACTAATACCTAACCGTTCTTTTTTGCCATGACCTTCCTATCAAACCTTAAATGTTTTTTCTGCAATGTACATACAAATACTAGGCAAATTGCAGAAGCTAAGGGTCAGTATGCCTAAGAAATGCTTGCTGGCAGCAAATATTTAATTCCTTTACTTGTCCTGCTCACTTTTAGTCTTGCTTAAGTGACTCCTTTATTTTCATTCATGTTTTCCATAGATCTCTTTGGAATGCAGTAGCTTGCCTAAATAATATAATAAAAATGAATAGTTTGTTTAAAAAAAGAAATAGTGACACAATTAAAAAAGATCAGTTTCTACATGCCATGCCAAAGGCTATTCTAAGGACATTACTGTGCTTACATTATGTGTTAGCAGCTGAACTTTAACTTTTTATTAACCACCTCAATACAGTGCAGTTACACCCCCTTCCTGACCAGACCAATTTTCAGCTTTCAGTGCTCTCACAGTTTGAATGACAATTACTCAGTCATCCAACACTGTATCCATATGAAACTTGCATCTTTTTTTCCACACAAATAGAGCTTTCTTTTAGTGGTATTTAATCACTAGTGGGTTTTTTATTTTTTGTGCTATAAATGAAATAAAACTTAAATTTTGTGAGAAAAATGCCCTTTTCTTCGTTTCTGTCATACATTTTTGCTAATTAGTAATTTTTCTTCATAAATTTTGGCCAAAATTTATACTGCTACATATCTTTGGTAAAAATAACCCACATTAGTGTATATTATTTGGTCTTTGTGAAAGTTATAGAGTCTACAAACTATGGTGCCAATCACTGAAAATTGATCACTTCTGATCAGGCCTTCAGTACATCAGGTGTATCTCATTTCTTGAGACACTAACAAGTCAGGAAAGTACAAATACCCCCCAAATGTCCCCTTTTTACAAAGTAGACATCCCAAGGTATTAAGTAAGTAGCATGGTGAGTTTTTTTAAGTTGTCATTTTTTCCCACAATTCTTTGCAAAATGAAGATTTTTTATTTTTTTTTTATTTTTTTTTACTAAATTGTCATATTATCAGGTTATTTCTCACACACAGCATATGCATACAACAAATTACACCCCAAAATACATTCTGCTACTCTTCCTGAGTACGGCGATACCACATGTGTGAGACTTTTACACAGCCTGGCCACATACAGAGCACCAACATTGATGTAGTACATTCTACGAGCAAAAATGACGCATCTCATTTCTCAACCACCTATTACACTTTTGAAGTCCCTGGAGTACCAGGACAATGGAATTTCCCATAAAATGACCCCATTTTGGAAAGCAAACACCCCAACATATAATCTGTGAGGCATAATGAGTCTTTTGAATGGTTAATTTTTTTCCAGAAGTTTTTGGAATATGTGGAAAAAAATTAAAACGCATTTTTTTTTACACAAAATTGTAAATTTATAAGATATTTCTAACACATAGCATGTATATAGCAAAAATTACACCCCAAAATACATTCTGCTACTCTTCCCGAGTACGGCGATACCACGTGTGTGAGACTTTTACACAGCCTGGCCACATACAGAGCACTAACATTGATGTAGTACCTTCAGGCGTTCTACGAGCAAAAATTACGAATCTCATTTCTCAACCACCTATTACACTTTTTAAGGCCCTGGAGTACCAGGACAATGGAATTTCCCATAAAATTACCCCATTTTGGAAAGCAAACACCCCAACGTATAATCTGTGAGGCATAATGAGTCTTTTGAATGGTTAATTTTTTTACAGAAGTTTTTGGAATATGTGGAAAAAAATTAAAACGCATTTTTTTTTTTACACAAAATTGTCAATTTATAAGATATTTCTAACACATAGCATGTATATAGCAAAAATTACACCCCAAAATACATTCTGCTACACCTCCCGAGTATGGCGATACCACATGTGTAGGACTTTTACACAGCCTGGCCACATAGAGAGGCCGAACATTGAACTAGTACGTTCAGGCGTTCTAGGAGCATAAATGACACATCTCATTTCATTCCTACCCATCACACTTTTGAAGGTCCTGGACCACAGGACAGTGAAATTAAACACAAAATGACCCCATTTTGGAAAGCAAACACCCCAACGTATATTCTATGAGACATGGGCTGGAGATAGGTACTCGGGTACTCTGATGGCTTGGTGACAGGTACTCGGGTACTCTGATGGCCTGGTGACAGGTACTCGGGTACTCTGATGGCCTGGTGACAGGTACTTGGGTACTCTGATGGCCTGGTGACAGGTACTCGGGTACTCTGATGACAGGTACTCGAGTACTCTGATAGCCTGGTGACAGGTACTCGGGTACTCTGATGGCCTGGTGACAGGTACTCGGGTACTCTGATGGCCTGGTGACAGGTACTTGGGTACTCTGATGGCCTGGTGACAGGTACTCTGATGGTTTGGTGACTGGTATTTGGGTACTCTGAAGGGCGGTGACAGGTACTCATATGGGCTGTGACAGGTACTCGGGTACTCAGATGAACTGTGACAGGTACTCGGGTACTCAGATGGACTGTGACAGGTACTCTGGTACACAGATGGACTGGAACAGGTACTCGGGTACTCAGATGGGCTGTGACAGGTACTCGGGTACCCTGATGGACTGTGACAGGTACTCGGTACTCTAATGGACTGTGACAGGTACTCGGTACTCTAATGGACTGTGACAGGTACTCGGGTACCCTGATGGACTGTGACAGGTACTCGGGTACCCTGATGGACTGTGACAGGTACTCAGGTACCCTGATGGACTGTGACAGGTACTCGGGTACTCAGATGGACTGTGACAGGTACTCGGGTACCCTGATGGACTGTGACAGGTACTCGGTACTCTAATGGACTGTGACAGGTACTCGGTACTCTAATGGACTGTGACAGGTACTCGGGTACCCTGATGGACTGTGACACGTACTCGGGTACCCTGATGGACTGTGACAGGTACTCGGGTACCCTGATGGACTGTGACAGGTACTCGGGTACCCTGATGGACTGTGACACTCGGGTACCCTGATGGACTGTGACAGGTACTCGGGTACCCTGATGGACTGTGACAGGTACTCGGGTACTCAGATGGACTGTGACAGGTACTCGGGTACTCAGATGGGCTGTGACAGGTACTCGGTACTCTAATGGACTGTGACAGGTACTCGGTACTCTAATGGACTGTGACAGGTACTCGGGTACCCTGATGGGCCGTGACAGGTACTCGGGTACCCTGATGGGCCGTGACAGGTACTCGGATACCCTGATGGGCCGTGACAGGTACTCGGGTACCCTGATGGGCCGTGACAGGTACTCGGGTACTCTGATGTGCCGTGACAGGTACTCGGGTACTCTGATGGGCCGTGACAGGTACTCGGGTACTCTGATGTGCCGTGACAGGTACTCGGGTACTCTGATGGGCTGTGACAGGTACTCGGGTACTCTGATGGGCTGGGACAGGTACTCGGGTACTCTGATGGGCTGTGACAGGTACTCAAATACTCTGATGGACTGTGACAGGTACTCTGATGGACTGTGATTGACAGGCACTACGAGGGGTGGTGACAGGTCCTCTTTATTGGGGGGGGGCAATCTGTATGATTGGTGTACACTGTATGCGGTAACGAGATGTTACCGCAATCTCCTCCTCACACACGATCGGTGTGTGAGGAGGAGAACCCGGTAACATCCCGTTACCGCGGTTTGTTTACATTTTAGAGATCGGCTGTGAAAGGATCACAGCCGATCACGTGGGTAAACAGCCGGCCAATGGCTGTTTACCAGCGTCGGTGACGAGCAGTGCTCCCGGGGAACACGCCGCCACCGACGTGCACGCGCAGCGTGCTCGCGATCGCGCGCATGCGCCGTGCACGTTCGGGGTGTGACCATCTGTGATCGGCCGTGACTTCATCACGGCCGATCACATGGTAAACAGCCATAACAAATGGCTGTTCACCCCCTTCGGTGGCGAGCGGTGTCTCCGTGACACGCCGCCACCGAAGAAACAGGGATGCGCTCGCACGATCGCGCGCATTCCCTGTTTAAACGGGAGGCCGTCATATGACGGCCTCCCGCCACAATAGGTGCGCCGACTGGCCGTCATTTGACAGCCGGCGGTCGGCATCTAGTTAAAGCAGATATTAAATACCCAAATCAATGCAGATCTGTATTCATTAATAGCATTATACCAATGTAATTTAATGTATTTCTTAAATACAAACAGCACTTGAATTTATTTTAGTATCAGCCTCTTGCAGTCTTCTTTACAGTATGCACAGCATAATCCCGGAGAATGGGAGGGAGAAGCAGCACAAGGAACCAATAAGATGTGCTGCAGTGCAAGAATCCATTCTGACAGGGGGAGAGTGTGATTGGGTGGAAATGCAGAAGCATACTTGGGAGATAGGCATGGACCACCAAACAACCAGAGGTACCTGAAATCAGGTATTTTATTGAAAGATGCAGATTTAAAAATATTAAAAATTACTTTTGAAATTTCATTACCATGCAAAAGCTTATATCATATTTTAAGGTCTTGGTTTACATATACCTTATCATTTTTTAAGTGAACCTTTGCCCGGATCACGTAAATTCAATTATTTAAAAATTTTAGAAAACTTTAAAAGGGGGTCAGGGGTCACAGGATCACTTCATAACACAGGCAATGTGTGATTCTAATAGGGCAGAGCTTGGAAGCCAGTTATCCCGCTAAAGAAAATGGCCCAAAGCTCTTTAGAGCTGTTAGAAACCAACTGAACCTGACTTTATAGACTTTTTTTTCATTGGGGATCTTTGAAAATGAATAACTTCACAATAAACACAGCTAGAGAGGTCAGGGATGGCTTGTTTAAAACCTATTGTATTATTTGTCACGGTTACACAAATAGGTTAAAGCTTAAGTTTAGGTACTGAGTTTCTAGTCCAAGTATGTCAAAAGTGTGCTTACATTGGTCCAAGCTGGACCAATATAATTAATCAGGTGCCAAACTTGGATTATTCCTGTGGAAGATGAAAATCACTGTGGAAGGCATTGCTATTACAGTAATGGCCACTACCGATGTTTTGGATCAGAAAAAAGTCTGATATTATTATATCTACCCCTGATCATATTGAAAATAAAGCATGCATGCTTCAAGCAACTATGCTGACACTTAGTTCAGAGTCAAATTTACTTTCTGTTTAATATTTCTTCTTTTCAAGACTTTATATGATTAAGATACGTCAGATAAGGCTAGCACATGCAAACCACAAAACAGCCACAAATATATAAATATATTAGTTTAGCGCCACTACTCCTGAAGAGTATGCGCTATATTTGTCAATTTAGTTTTTTCCTAAGACTACAGTTGGGTCTTGGGGTTAATTTCACTAAATTGTGGTTTTGCCATCAGTTTGGCTGGACTGTACTATATTCTGCCTGGTCATAGGTGTAGGTATCACCTTTGACAGGCATTGGAACGCAGTCTGGTTGGACGCATTGGGTACCAATCTCTCTCTCTCTGAGCCAATCAGTGAGTGCGTTGTCTTGCTGTGTATCCCGGGAGAGGGTACTTAAGATGCTGAAGTCACGTGGTTCTGGGTTCCGGTCAAGAAGTATGTTCTGACTTCATGATCCTGGTCCTCCTGACCAGCCCCCAGAGGCTCTCATGGCCTGGGTGCAGAGCCATCCATTTCCGAGTCTCGGGACTGGCTAGCCCGAGGCACAGTAACTGGAAGGAGGATTCTAAAGTGGTCCAGTGTCGTCTCGGGTTTGGAGAGGCCCAGCAACTCAATACGCAAACGGCGGAGGACTCTTCAGAAGAGGGCCACGCACGAGACTGGCTGTTCGGTAAGAGCCTGGAAGCTGAGCTGTAAAGACACTAATTGAATCTGCATTTCTTACGGTATCGCCAGACCGGCTGCAAGATACTGGTGTTGTAAGAAAGTTCCTGATTTCATCTTCATCAGTTCATGTGAGAGACTTTCAGTGTTCATCTAAAGTTTTGCAACCAAGTCTGTGGCAAAGACTTTGCTAAGCTAAATTTGTTGGCTGCTAGATCCACAATCAAGGATTTATCCAACAGTTGAAGTATCCAGTTGTGAGTTGCTAATCCCTGGATCATCTAGAGAGAGACATTTATTAAGTGTCAGCAGCTTTCAAAAGTGCCGGAGCTTTCCTACCTACACCCTCTGTTCCCAAATGAGAGACTGTGTTTCTGTTCAACATTTAATGCAAATAAAAATTCCTAAAGGAATTCAAGTGTCGGTCTCTGCACTTATTGGAGCCTTGGGAACCTTGGGAACCCCTAGACAAGAACGACAAGCTACGAGGTGGAAAAGGTAAACGGTAAGCCCAGCAAAACCAGCTGCTCCTTTGGGGGTCAGTGCTACATTAGGACAAAGTATGTGACAAGGTTTTGGATTTTAGCTGGGACGTCCATGAGGAAGTGGCCATATTCTTGCAATGTCCTCGCTCCTTTTAGACCAATGGTATTATCATGTTATTTTTGGAGTGTGTTCTCAGAGCAGGTGCAAACTTCTCTGTTAACTCTTGCAGTCCAGTTCCACAGTAAGAGAGGGGCAAGCTTTGATATTTGCTGTATGTTTTAAGGCTTATAAGCATAGAAGCTGTTATATGATAGATATATATATATATATATCTTAGAATAGACATTTCATCATGAAATTCCCATATCCATTACACCGTCTATGTCCTGGCATAAACATCATTCAGAGAACACTTTGCATATTCTCACTGAAGAGGAAGCATTTTCTGATTGCGCAATCTCCATCTCGTCCTATTGAAAAAATTGAGAAATGTTCTCTGCATGGTGTTTGTGTAGAGCAAGAACTAGGGGGGAGGGCCGGTTAAAAAAAAAAAAAAATTAAAAGTCAGCAGCTGCAAACACTGTAGCTGCGGACTTTTAATAAGCACTTACCTGTCCAGGGCACCCACGATGTCGGCCACCCGAGGCTGACCCATCCCTCGGCTCTCGGGTCCTGGCGCCGCCATTCTATCTAAGGGAAACAGGCAGTGGATCCTTGTGGCTTCACTGCCCGTTTCCTACTGCGCATGCGCGAGTCGCGCAGCGCTTTGTGAATGGGACGCGCTGTGTTCTGGGACACACAGTTCCCAGAACACAGCGTGACCCATTAACCAGAAGACGCCGCACGGAGGAGAGAAGAAAGAATATCTCCGCGGAGGAGGAAGAGGCAGATTAGGATGATGTGCCTAGCCTGTTTTCATTTTTTTTTTTCTGATTTTTAATGTGTTTTTTTTTTTCAGGGTGGCCCTCCACTTTCAACTTTAATGTCCCTGTCTGTCTGGGCACAGGTACATGTTATGTTTTTTGTGGGGGAGAATTATACACTCTGTCAAGATTTTATTGCTATTTGTCCTAGTAACCATTGTCACCAAAACCGAAAACTAAGGGAAATCCAAAATCTTAGCCCTTGTACACACGGTCGGACACTCCGACGGAAAATGTCCGATCGGACCGTGTTGTGGGATAATCCGACCGTGTGTGGGCTTCATCTGACTTTTTCCGTCGGAATGTCCGACCAACAAAGTTTGAGAGCTGGATATAAAAATTTTCTGACAACATGATGTTTGTAGAGAATTCCGATCGGACAAAGTGCCACACATGCTCAGATCAAATTCATAGACCAAAGCTATTGGCTACTAGCCTTAACGTAGTCCCGTCGTAACTAAATAACGTCATCACGTTACGAACGATCGGATTTTCCGACAACTTTGCCTGAGCATGTGTATGCAACACCAGTTTCGGACAAAATCCATCAGAAAAAATGCGACGGATTTTGTTGTCGGAATGTCCGACCATGTGCACAAGGGCTTAGAGTTGTCATCATAACAAGAGGTGAGGGTAAGTCTTCCAATGAGGACACCTTTTCTACTGACAACAGTATAGGTGGGGAATTCTCCTTACTCTGTGGAGATTTCTTCTCACATCTTGTTGCAACTCTGGGACAAGAATTGAAGGGAAATTTCCCAGATCTGACACATATGTCAAAAAATAGCATACAGGGTATACTTTCATATTTTATCCAAAAAGAAAAAAAAAGTTAAGAAGTATAAAGTGCTGTAAGAATATGCAAAATATAGTACCTTATAGCTACCAATTAGAAATAATCTGTTAATGGATGCCAGCAATGTAAATCTGGTTTGTTTACTATAGGATAGTCTGTGCATACTACTTTTTGGGAACATTGTTACATTAACTTTCTGTATGCTGTTATTCAACTGTCAAACTCAACTGTAAAAATATTGAATTGGATCTTCATCAGAGTTGGAGAGCCTTAACCACTTCAGTTCCGGACCAATAAACACCTTAAGGACCAGAGGTCTTTTTGCAATTTCGCACTGCGCTGCTTTAACTGGTAATTGCGCGGTCATGCAATATTGCACCCAAACGAAATTTGCGTCCTTTTCTTCCCACAAATAGAGCTTTCTTTTGATGGTATTTGATTGCCTCTGCGATTTTTTTTTTTTGCGATATAAATGGAAAAAGAGCGAAAATTTTGAAAAAAAAAGATATTTTCTTCTTTTTGTTATAAGAAAAATCGAATAAACTAAATTTTAGTCATACATTGAGGGCAAAATTTATTCAGCCACATGTCTTTAGTAAAAAAAATGTCAATAAGCGTATATTTTTTGGTTTGCGCAAAAGTTATAGCGTCTACAAACTAGAGTACATTTTCTGGAATTTACACAGCTTTTAATTTATGACTGCCGATCTCATTTCTTGAGGTGCTAAAATGGCAGGGCAGTACAAATCCCCCCCAAATGACCCCATTTTGGAAAGTAGACACCCCAAGGAAATTGCTGATGGGTATGTTGAGCCCATTGAATATTTATTTTTTTTGTCCTAAGGGATTGAATAATGACAAAAAAAAAAAAATTTTTTACAAAAAGTTGTCACTAAATGATATATTGCTCACACATGCCATGGTTATATGTGAAATGACACCCCAAAATACATTCTGCTGCTTCTCCCGAGTACGGGGATACCACATGTGTGGGACTTTTTGGGAGTCTAGTCGCGCACGGCACCCCGAAAACCAATCACCACCTTCAGGATTTCTAAGGGTGCAAATTTTTGATTTAACTCCTCACTACCTATCACAGTTTCGAAGGCCATAAAATGCCAAAATAGCACAAAACCCCCCCAAATGACCCCATTTTGGAAAGTAGACACCCCAAGCTATTTACTGAGAGGCATGTTGAGTCCATGGAATATTTTATATTTTGCCAAAAGTTGCGGGAATATTACAAACTTTTTTTTTTTGCACAAAGTTGTCACTAAATGATATATTGCTCACACATGCTATGGGCAGAAGTCAAATTACACCCCAAAATAAATTCTGCTGCTTCTCCCGAGTACGGGGATACCACATGTGGGGGACTTTTTGGGAGCCTAGTTAACTAGCTACCTAGCGACACTAGCGACACTGATGCAGCGTTCAGAAAAATTATCGCTTAGTGACACTGGCAAAAGGGGGTGAAAGGGTTAACTAGCGGCAATCAGGGGGTTAAAAACATTATTGGGTAGTATATCGGGGTACCTAGCGATATAAAAACCTGGCGGTGAACCTAAAAAAATAACTAGCTACCTAGCGACTGTAGCGACACTAATGCAGCGATCAGAAAAACGATCGCTTAGTGACACTGGCAAAAGGGGGTGAAAGGGTTAACTAGCGGCAATCAGGGGGTTAAAAACATTATTGGGTAGTATATCGGGGTACCTAGCGATATAAAAACCTGGCGGTGAACCTAAAAAAATAACTAGCTACCTAGCGACACATGCAGCGATCAGAAAAATGATCGCTTAGTGACACTGGCAAAAGGGGGTGAAAGGGTTAACTAGCGGCAATCAGGGGGTTAAAAACATTATTGGGTAGTATATCGGGGTACCTAGCGATATAAAAACCTGGCGGTGAACCTAAAAAAATAACTAGCTACCTAGCGACACTAGCGACACATGCAGCGATCAGAAAAATGATCGCTTAGTGACACTGGCAAAAGGGGGTGAAAGGGTTAACTCTAGGGGCAATCAGGGGGTTAAATCTTTATTGGGGGGTGATAGGGGGCTACCCTGGACCTAACACTAACTGTCCTGACAGTTTTTACTGTCACAACTGACACTGAATGCATTGATCAGTAAAGAAATGATCAATGCAATCAGTGACACTGTGACTGGGGGGGGAGGGGGGGCGGGGGGGGGATCGGGGGGCGATCGGGGGGGGGATCGGGGGGGGTTTGTGTGCCTGTGTGTACCTACATGTCAGTGTAGTGTTTGTGCAGACTTACTTTTACTCTTCTCCTCGTAGTCCGGTCAAAAAGACCGCCCCGAGGAGAATGACATCACTTCCTCCTTCCTGTGTAAACAATACACAGGGGAGGAAGCTTCTCATTGGCCAGGAGCGATCCAGAGGGGGTGGCCGAAAACGAACGGCCATCCCCTCATCACGGAGCGCTCCTGGACCGAATCGGACCGCCGTAACCAGCGGGAGGGGGTCCGATGGGACCCCCCACCCGCTGGAAGGCAATCACGTAGATGTACGTGATTATGCCTGCCTGTGCCATTGTGCTGACGTACAATGGCAATACGGCGGTCCTCAAGTGGTTAATGGAACCCCTTGTATTAGTGGGTGAAAGTGTGCAAATGAGGCACCAACTTTTCTACCTATGGCTAAGCCTGATAACAAAATAGTTACCAGCTTTACCTGGGGTCTCTTTACAGCTGATCTATCCTCTTTACTGACTTACAGTTCCCTGTTTTTCACTGTCTTTACATGGAGGTGGCTATCTTGGTAGAGATTGAAATTTGTGATCGGAGCCTCCAGCATGTAGAACAGTAAACAGCACAGTAGTGATATTACTTAATCTCACTCATGATACTGGCAGAGGCAGCAGTGTTTTAGATTTCATGGAGCAGATATATAGCAGATATATATAGTGATTTTTTTAATGCTTAAAGTGAAACAATAAAAATGAAATATTCCTTTAAATATCACGCCTGGGGGATGTCTATAGTATGCCTTCAAATTGGCGCATTTTCCCATGTTTAGAGCGGTACCACAGCAAAATTGTCATCTAAAACTGATCTTGGCTGTAATGAATTGTCGGGTCTCGGCAATATGGATAAAACTCATTGAAAAAAAAACAGCATGGGGTGCTGTTTTTTGGGTCCGGTATAAATATTAAGGGGAACCTCAAACCAAAATGTAAAAAAAAAAAATTGCGTGGGGGTCCCCCTAAAATCCATACCAGGCCCTTTAGGTCTGATATGGAAATTAAGGGGAAACTTTTGCCAGATTAAAAAAAATGGCGTAGGGATGACCCCAAAATCCATACCAGACCCTTATCTGAGCACGCAACCTGGCAGGCCACAGGAAAAGAGGGGACATGAGAGATTGCCCCCCTTCCTGAACCGCACCAAGCCACATGTCCTCAACCCTTGCTTGGTGGTTGTTGCGGTATGTGGGCAGGGGGCTTATCGGTATCTGGAAGCCCCCTTTAACAAGGGGACGCCCAGATCCCGGCCTCCCCCCGTGTAAATTGGTAATGGGGTATCCCTACCATTTCACAAAAAAGTGTCAAAAATGGTAAGACAAGAGACAGCTTAGGACAAGTCCTTTATTAAAAAATAAAAATGTCCAGCGATGTCCATGTCATCTTATTTCATGCCGCCCGGCAGACCGAAAAAACAAAAAGATGCAACCAATCCACCTCCATGGGAGGACCCGCTGACTGAAGTGCCTTCTCTGTGACAGTTCTTATATAACTGGGAGCAAAGCCACCCAGGGACGTAAAATGTGACCCCGCCCCCTCTGACACCATGGGGGATTTTTTTTTTTGCATTGATGCATGTCTTCTGGGGCAGGTCCCAGGTCCCCAAACACTTTTTATGACAATAATTTGCATATAAACCTTTAAAATTAGCACTTTTGATTTTTCATGTTATTGTCCCATAGGCTTTAACGGTGTTCCAGCGGCATTCAAATTTGATGCGAACACTGCACATTGTTCACTGTTTGGCGAACAGACAAACACCTGATGTTCAAGTCGAACTTACGTTCGACTCAAACATTGAGCTTATCCCTAGCTATAAGGCTGTAGGCACAGGAGTGCATAGACATCCTCACATATTGACATATTTCAGGAAGAATTCAAGACAAAAGGTACATTTTACAAATTTCTATATAAGCACAACAAACATTTCTTGATGTTGCCTTTACCATAGCAAATCTGTATTTTTTCAGTTCAGTTCCACTTTAAAAAGCTGTTTGCCAGTTAATTATCATTAACTAATACAATTCATGAAGAGAAAATAGTAAAGGAAAATATTACTTCCAAAAGTATCCCAAATGAAGCAGCGGGACTGTACTCATGTATGGCAAAACACCGTCCTAGGCATACAGATGCTTTGCACAGCTGCCTCCAAGCTAAATAATATCACCAATGTTCTTGCTCAGTGCATGCTCAGTCAATAAGTTATTAATGGCATTTTCTGGTAAAAGGCAAGAAGTATTTTCCCTGTGGAATTTGCTTGAATGGAAGCTGTTCAGAATGGTTAGAAGCTATACCTTTGACACAAAAGCTATTAAACGGAGGGATTCTGAATCCTGATTTATAGGCTGTATAATTTAAAAACCCGTATGAGATGTTGGATGGTGTTAACTGCTAAAATAGCATTTCATGTTGAAGTGAGAGAACTAAAATGAGTGAACAGCAATGTATAATAATGCAGTGTACATAACCTCAACAGGTGACTGAAAGCATACGGCAGTAATTAGGACAATCAATGCTTTCATTTTAATTACATATGTAGATGACATGAATTAATGAAAATTGACTAAAGATAACACCTACTAGTGCTCCTATTTTCTTATCTATATGAGTGCGCTGACACTGAAATAGAATAGCATAAGCACAGCTAGATTTATAGCACAGGAGCCTCTAGGTACAGATCCTCTAGCGCCTTAAACTCATTAACTAAACCATATACTTGTTTTGCCATAAGCTCAGAAACAAACATAATCAGAAAGAGACAAAATCAAAATGAAATTACTAAAGAGACCCTGTTACATTACCAGACATTGAATATCCCTTGGTATGCAATAATAACATAGCAGACATATTACTAAGGTGCCATTTTACCATATACATGCTACTGATGTATAATTTTGACGCATACTATGTTGCAGAATTATAATATACATGGAATATATATATATATATGGAAAATACTATGTTTTTGAGGTAATATGTTACACAAGTTGCTATACAAGCATACCCCAGTAATGTGTTACACAAGTTGCTATACAGGCATACCCCACTTTAAGTACACAATGGGGTTTATTTACTAAAGCTAGGAAGTGCAAAATCAGGCTCACTTCTGCATAGAAACCAATGAGCTTCCAGGTTTTATTACCAAAGTTTAATTGGACAAGCTGGGGTTAGAAACTCATTGGTTTCTATGCTGAAGTGAGCCTGATTTTGCACTTTCTAGCTTTAGTAAATAATAGTAAATAAACCTTATTGTGTACTGTATATCATGTTACTGAGTTACCATTTTACCATACACTATTTTAGTGAGGTGCCCTGTTTCCCAATATTGTGTGTTGAGATAAAAAAAGAGGATCCAGTGTCAGTTTCTGCAATTCTTTGGGCCATCTACCACGGGAAACCCTAGACGGAGATGAGGTCAAGAAGGTAATGGTAAGCCCAATAAAACCAGCAGCTCCTTCGGGGGTCAGTGCTACACTAATAACAGAAATTTTAATTCTTGAACAATTCATCCTCACACTGTTATCACCTTTTGTATCAATTGTCCTTTTTTTTTTAAGGTGTAAGATCTCATGGGCAGGGCCCTTTTAATCCCAGTGCCTTCACTTGTATTGTAAATGTACTGCCTTCTCTCCCCTTATTTTGTAAAGTGCTGCACAAACTGTTGGGATTTATAAATCCTGTATAATAAAGTCATAGTAATAATAAAAATTTTACAAAAAAGAAATGCAAATATTCACCTCAGTTTCAACTTCCAGGAGGCATGGTTGACATCACTATGCCTTCCCAGATAGCAAGTAAATGAGCTTCAAGCTTGAAAATGACTTGCTAAGCTACGGCTAAACTTGCCAGGCTTCACAGGTTTGTTGCACAATTTACAGCAAGTCTGCATTGTATGACTCCAGATCAACTTTCTTAGAAAACATTATGCAAATCTGCTGCAATCTGGTTCAGTTATTTGGTGCAATATTCATGCCACCACAGGGGTCAATGTGGCTGCATTTTCATGCTGTAGACTTGCAGAGCTCTTTCTGTAGATTTACCACTGCAGCTTTGCTCTTGCTAAAGACTTGCTAAGCAAATTTACTACAAAGTGAAAAAGTGTCAACTAGAACTGGGCTTCAAGTGCTCTGCAAGTGTACAACATGGCAGTGAAAATGTGCAGCAAGTTAACAGACTTACAATTCAACACTACCACAATTTTGTGAAAAGTTATCCTTGCTATCTGGGTTATTACTGCCTCCTGAGCTCTCAAAATCTCATGAGCATTGTTAACATGCTGTTTATATAGACATCATTTCAATAATCATTTACATATATATTATACAGTGATTAATAAGTAGTTTATAGTGTTTAATGCTCGTATAATGTAGTGTTCTTATTAGTAACTACATGGTTATGATGTCACTTACTGGTTCTATGTTCTATTTTCTTGCAGTAAAACAAGGAGGGTACAGCCATGTGTCCAACATCATCTTGACTAATATTTTCATTTTGTTAGAAATACTTAAAGCACATCTTCCATTTCTCAGTTCTTTCTTTTACATTTTACCCAAGGTATCTTGAAAGACAAAGCTGTTTTTCCCACTTTAAATAAGTTGTAGAATAGTTAATCTTCCTGACCATTTTTTGCCATTTGTATGCCATTTGAAAGATGTCACTTCACTTTCCTGTAACAGGAAGTTAGATTAAATATTTGCAAAATGAAGAAATAGCTCTTTTGTCACTGAATCAAGTGCCCCATGGGAAGATCCCCATCTTGACATCTGGAAATGTTGATTCTTTCTATAAGTTTACAATATGGTACTTTACTACAGTTAGATCAATAAAATATTTTTGAATGCTATGGTTGCTGTAGGTGGATGGATTGTGCTTGCTGCCCCTTATTTTAATAAATAATCATGCTATAGGTCGTTACCGGGCTGTATCATTTTTGTTGAAAAAGATGCAATATACAGTAAGTTCTGTCAGGTTCTGTAGCCACAACAGTCAGCCAAGAAAAAAATATGACTGAAAAAATATGTAGGATACCAATAATGAACTTTACTTTTCAAATGCTATTTGCCTGGCTACTATGTTGATTAATAGGTCTCAGTACTTGCCTAAAAATAATATTAATATTAATAATATTGATTGTGCTTCAAAGTCCAAGGAACAAAAAAATTATACCATGTGGTGGGACTACACACACCCTGTTTGGGTTAGCTACCCGGTTAGCCCAGGGGAGAATTTTTGCACTTTACCTTTCCTGATCCTCTGCTACCCCATGTTCTGGGGTGGACTATCTCTCAGCATAATCCTATTGGACCCTGCATTGCTCTTGATGCCGTCAGGACATTGACTAACTGAAACATGTAGAAGACACTGCAAATATTGATCTAGCAGGGCAGAGGAACAGGTAAGTAGTACTTTTTTTCTTGTCCCCTAGATCTAAACAAGCAATTAACCTCTTCAGTACATACATGGTGTTATTGCAAGGCATTTTTTTAACGTTTCCTGGAGTTGGGCTTTAACTTCACTGGCTGATTGCTGGTGTTGAGATTTTTGGCCAGAAGTGGTCTTCATGGAAGAATTGCGCCCAAAAGCCATACCTATGATGTGGAAACAAGGCTAAGTGACTCAAATATGCTTGAAAACATAGGACCTGGATTGCAGAAAAATGTCAGCAGGTGCACAGGTGTAGCAGGAGGCACAGTCTGGAGAGCGGTACAATAATGAATGTCTGCAGGCAACAGTGAAGCATGGTGGAGGTTCCTTGCAAATTTGCATCTGCTTTTCTGCAAATGGAGTTGGAGATTTGGTCAGGATTAATGGTGTCCTCAATGCTGAGAAATGCAGGCTGATACTTTTCCATCATGCCATACCATCAGGGAGGTGTGTGATTTACCCCAAATGTACTATGCAGCAGGACATCAACCCCAAACATACAGCCAATATCATTAAGAACTATTTTCGGCAATCGGCATAAAGAAGAACAAGGATCCTCGGGAACACATAAAGAAACATAAGGATTTGAGGCAGCCTACATCCACAGAAGATCTGTTGTTAGTTCTCCAAGATGTTTGGAACAACCTACCTGCTGAATTTCTTCAAAAATTGTGTACAAGTGTATCAAGAAGAATTGATGCTGTTTTGAAGGCAAAGGTTGGTCAAACCATATATTGATTTGATTTGTTATTTTCTTTTCTTTTCTCTTTTCCTTTTTCTTTTCTTTCATTTACTTTCCATTTTGTTAATTTATAAAAATAAACTATTAAAACTTCCATTTCTGAAATCATTCTTTATTTACAGCATTTTTTTCACACCGACCTAAGACTTTTGCACAGTACTGTATATCAGTTGAAAAATTAAAGGGACAGGGACATTTTAGAAGCCCAGCAGGAGCACAAAAGAAGCTAAAGGCATTCAATGTGTCCCCACACCAATTCCAGTAAGCAAGCTATACAAAAGTACAATGTTGTAGCCGCCACCTAAATTTATAATTTGATTTTTCAGTAATGAGCACATAGGTTATTGCACAGTACAAACAAACAGAAGATTTCCCAGCATGCTTACCAGCTAGCCTGCCAAAAAAAAATTCATTAAAACAAACAAATAATCCTATCTGTGCTGTTACACATGTTGTAAGAATTTATTTAGTTAAACACTTAAGGAAGAATTTGTCCCCTTAATGACCAGGCCATTTTTTGTGATACCGTACTGCGTCGATTTAACTGACAATTGCGCGGTCTTGCGACATTGTACCTAAATAGACTTGATGTCCCTTTTTCCACACAAATAGAGCTTTCTTTTGGTGGTATTTGATCACCTCTGCGGTTTTTATTGTTTGCACTTTAAACATCCTCTGCAGTTTTTATTATTTGCACTATAAACAAAAAAACTGACACTTTTGAAAAAAATAAACAATATTTTTTACTTTTTGCTATAATACATATCCAATAAAAAAAAAAAAAAGTTTTCATCAGTTTAGGCCAATATGTATTCTTCTACATTTTTTTAGTAAAAAAATCACAATAACTGTATATTTATTGGTTTGCGCTAAAGTTTAGTGGGACTGCGACATTGCGACGGACAGATCAGACACTTTTGACACTTTTTTGCGATCAGAGCTAAAAATAGCCACTGGTAACTGTATAAATGTCACTGGCAGGGAAGGGGTTAACATTAGTGGGCAATCAAGGGGTTAAATGTGTTACATAGGGGGTGTTTCTAACTGTGTGGGATGGGACTGCCTGGAGGAGGAGACCGATCACTGTTTCTAATCAGTAGGAACAGCAGATCTGTCTTTCCTCCCCTGACAGAACAGAAATATGTCTTTTTTCTAGACATGTGAATTCGTTTTCGTCCGAATGCATTTTCGTCCGAATTTCGGGTATTTTCGTTATCGCTAACAAGCATGCAGAATCCGAAAACCGAAAGATCCAACATAAACAAATGCTTTATTTTCGTTTTCGTTGTGACAACAGTTCGATATAGATAGGAGATTCGACATGACGCTGACAATAGCGATCTGTGTCCATCGAACCTGTGGTCGAATGTGCCTAACCTTAGCTCTATTAGTTCAAGATTATTCTACATAGAGAGAAAAGATTTGACATTATAGAGACAATAGCAAAAAAGGTTGAATGTGCCTAACCTAACTCTATTAGTCCAAGATTATTCAACATAGAGAGAAAAGATGCGACATGACGATTCGATGAAGCAGTCGCCGCAAGCGGACATTTATGGTCAAATGCTCTGCCTATAGGCTATAGAAGAATTCTAATGTTGGTTGACTAGTAATAATAATTAATAAATATAATTATTATTAGTGTCATACAACATTAGAATTCTACTATAGCTTGTAGGCGGAACATTCGACCGGAAATGTACGATTGCGGCATCGTACAGTTTAGCTGCTCCGTCAAATTTTCTTAGGACATTCGACAGACACCATAAGCCTTCAATAACAGATTCAACCTTAATTATTTCGTTTTTTGGACGAATGCATTTTTTCTTTCAAAGGTTTTATTGGTAACAAGTGCAAACAGTACAGTGCTATCGACAGTTCAGCTTGTACAAAACATAGGAAAAGGGAATAAAAAACATTCCAAAGCAAACCAAAACAAGTTTTGGTGAAACACCAATATCGTACTGATACAGAGTAGGAAGCACTACAGATGATCCGATACAAGGCTCCCACACCGCCATGCGCATCCAAGAAACTCGGCGCAGGGAGGGGTGAGGACCCCAGCTCAATCAGTAATCAATGCTAGCGGTACTTCAGTATACAGGGAGTACTATGTCGGCTAAACCGTACCTAGTGTACTCATATGTCACCTCAGTAATTTACAAGAACGGAAAAAGAGTATGGAGGTATAGAGGAACAAGTAGGAAAGGGATAGAAAAACTAGTAAGAGAGGGTGAAAGAAAGAGAGATAGAAGTAAAGAGCTAGGGAGGGGGAGCAAGGAGCAAGGAAAAGGAGGAAGGGGAGGAGGGGAGGTCGGCCGGCTCACACAAAACAATCAGAAGTCAGCACCCAGTGGCTGTTCAAGTGGGCGTGTAAACCTATGGCTCCAGCAGGTGTCTGTCAAAATTAGGTGGTAAAAAATGTTCAATCCAGGGTTGCCATATTTTGGAGTGTCGGGGGATAGCATCCAGAACAGTAGCTTCTATTCTGCAAGGGATCATTGTCTGCGTGACCCTGTTTTTGACTTCAGCTATGTGTAGGGTAGGGATTTTCCACGCTTTGGCAATTGTTTGTTTAGCTGCAGTGGTAAGCTACAGGGAGAGGCGTACTTGCACTTTGATATAGGAGTTAGGGTAGTAATTTAAGAGGGCTAGGGCTGGGTCAGGATCTAGTGGTTCCCGGGTCACTGTAGAGATCATTTGAAATATTGTTGCCCAGAAATGTTGTACTATCGGACAGGTCCACCAGATATGTAGATGAGTGCCTCTTTCTCCGCAGTTATGGAAACAATTTGGCGAATACGATGGTAAAAACTTTGCGATCCTGTCCGGGACCAGATACCATCTCATGAGAACTTTATAACTTGCTTCAAGAGCAACAATATTTTGTGATGAAAGTCTAGTGTTATGCCAAATATTGGCTCAATCGTCCGTATCCAGGATCAGAGATAGGTCCCTAGCCCAATGTTGTGCATAGGTTGGGGTTGTCGCAGACGGAGAAGTAAGATGCGCGTAAAGTTGGGATATGATGCCCGGAGCATGCGGATCCGAGTCACACATTTTCTCAAATAATGATAAAGTATCCGTGTCCGCCGCAGAGCCGATGACCCCTTGCACAAAGTGAGATATTTGAAGGTAACGGAAACATTCCTTAGGAGACGACGAATGCATTTTTTAATGAAACTAAATAAATAAAAATGAATTTCGGGAGTATCTAAATACATTTGTTTTTCAGATGAAAACGAAATTCAAAAACAAAATATTTCAGTGTGCACATGTCTACTATTTATATTGACAGATCACCATTCTGTCGATGTCAGGAGTGATCGTGGGTGGCTGGCGGACATCACGCCCACTGGCCATTAGCATCGGCTCCAGTGTTGCAGGCGACATACCAGTGTAACTGCGGCGGCTGGTCCTTAAGTGGTTAATTTCCATAAGCCATTGTTATTGACTTCTGTATAGTTGGTTATTATACTGCCATCTTGTGGTTGTACTTCCTTTTCCTCTTTCACATTGTGCTTGTAGGGATAAGATGGCCACTTGTCTGAAGGACACATACAATCTGCTTGCATCCGGGAACCCATACTATGTTTTGACCTGCAAATACCATCTTTCAATCATCTGCCACATCTTGTTGTCTGCTATATCTGCTGCTTGCAATAAAGATCCACGCTGATGAAAACAATGTTTGGTGAGTTCAGCTATCTGATAAATACTGTCCACAGTTAACTGTATCTGCCTCTACAGGACAGGCATAGAGGTCACAGCAATGGATAAGTCACTATTACAACAGCTGGGGTCAGAATACTGTCTCTCAGAGGTTTTAGTTGCACACATTGCAAATATATGTGGATGTCACACTGGTTCACCAGGACTCCTCTGTAAAGTATGGTTCTAACTCTCAAATTTGAGAGTTTTCAAATTGGAGCATATATAGCAATGGATAAATTAAGGGCATGAATGCCTGGAGGGAGCCCATTCCTTCTTAAAGGCACACAGAACCACTATAGGATCCCAGCTTTTAGGTGCACATGGAAGAACATTGCACAGTACAAACAGAAGATTTTTTGCAGGCTATCTAGTAAGTGTATTGGGAAATATTTAATTTGTTTGTTTGTACATTGTGCTCATGTGCACCTTACATCATGCCATTTATGTAAAGCTTGCTTGCTGGATTTGGTGTGGGGACACACTGGACGTCTTCAGCTGCTATTGTGCTCTTGCTGGTCTTCTATTGTGTCCCTGTGGCTTAAAGGAGGAATGAGCTCCATCCAGGGAAATCTGGTTAGGTTAGGACTGCACTTTTCAGAGGAGTCTTTATGAGGCAGTTTGGCTTCCACATATATTTGCAGATATGTGAAACAAAAAACTCAGTTTTTAATGTAATTGTTAGAATATCGATTTTTAAGAGCATTAATTTGACAGTGAGAGAAAACCTTATCTATCGAATGATATTGAAATATGGATTTTATTCCAAATCCTCAAGTCATTCTAGAAGAACAGACAAGATCAATTCAAGAAGGCATTTAACAAAAACATATTGACTTAAATAGGTTGGAAATGTCTTTTATGTTTAAAGGCTTTTCTTTAAGCTAATGACTTGTTTACTGACTTCCTCCATGGTGTTCCCGTGTGTATATTTTCTTGATCTAGGCAACCCTTAAATTGGGAAAGAACCAATCAGCACAGCTATAATCAAAGAAAGTGGTTTTGTTTGTTTATATTAGTCTTGACATATTTTACATATTTATTTTGTTTTTGCTTAGCATTTTCATAGGCTTGACCTATTTTGAATTGTTTTGTTTTTATTATGTATTATGTTGTATTATTCAATCTGCCATTCTAAACCTATATTCTAAAAATTCTAAAACATTCTAAACCTATATTCTAAAATCTATAATATTGTGATTAGGCAGCCATTGACTTCTTTAGTTTACACCAAAATAATGGCTAAACCATAAACTGTAGGACTTATTCAATCTTTTTTTTTCAGTGCAGCTGATCTGTAATAATGCATTAAACTGTAGTTGTCAATGCTACTGTTTCTGGACATATCAGTTACACTTTCAATCTCTTTCTTTCTCCCTCTTTGTTTTTCATATAATCCATCTAATCCTTTCTCTTCCAGACCTTTCATTTTTTTTAAATGATTTTTGTGTCTTTACGCTATCTTTGCCGGACTGAATTGGCTTCTGCTGTCATTTCTGACATATGGATTTTACTGAAATGCATCTAGATATCATCTCTGCTTTAACTGGTCTTTAGATTTCCATAGTCATAGTGGATTAGAATCAATATTTCTTCTCCAGTCTTCTGCATGTCAATAGGATGGGGAAGTTAACTCCTTTTGTGAACCCAGAACAACTTGAGGGACACCAACAATAAGGGGTTAACGGTGTACGCGTTATCCTGCAACAAAGTCATTAATGCTTTTGTCTGTTGAGATTTCAATAAGGGGGGTTTACTTCAGCATTTTAAGAGCAATTCAGGATTGAAATGGATTCAAATGCCATTAACTGCCAGGTAATTAATATATAACTAAACACACACGTGTTAAATGCATTGTTTTGTCTTGCATGCTAATTTTCTGTGCTTTTTAGTATGGCCTTCATAATGGTTAGTTGAGTATTTTTTTTTTATGTCTGCTTCATAATGTACATGTGCCTTTGCTAACCTATTATTCAACTTGAATTATTACTTATTACAACTTCCAAAAGAATGCCTCTTTAAATAGCCCACATTAAAATACCATATACACACTTAAAGTGGTTGTAAACCCTTTTTTTTCCTATAAAAATAACAAATATGTTATATTTACCTGCTCTGTTTCAGTGGATTTGCACAAAGCAGCCCATATCCTCCTCTTCTCGAGTCCCTCTTCTGTGATCCTGGCCCTCTCTCCTGTTTAGTGTCCCCACAGCAAGCAGCTTGCTTTGGGGGCACCCAAGTTGAGTCACAGCTCCCTGTGTTCATGCAGCCACTGAGCCCCGCCCCCGCCCCATTCTTTCACTCCCCTAGCTAGCTAACTTTGATTGACAGCAGCCTCATGTTGGTATTAGGCTTTTTATCTGGATGTATAGAATGCATTAAGATAAAAAAAACCTTCTGCCTTTACAACCCCTTTAATAAAAGACCACATAGAGGAGATATTGAGATATGTTAAGCAATAGACACAGCATAGATTCATGAAAGACAGAAGTTGTTAAACAAATCTGATTTATTTTTATGAGGAGATAAGTAAAAACTTAGATTAAGGAGTGCATGTGGATATATTATACTTGGAGTTTACTAAAGTATTTGATACAGTCCCCCACACCAAGCTGTTGTGTAAAGTAAAGGTGGATAGAAAACTGTCTAAAAGACCATATTCAAAAGTAGCAGTAATGATTCATACTAATAGCCATTAGTGGTGTAGGTCATTAGTGGTGTACCCCATGGTTTAGTGTTGGGACCCTTACCTTTTAATATATTTATAAATGATATAGTGTCTGGGATGAAAAGTACAATTTTAGTCTTTGCAGATGACACCAAGCTATGCAGTGGAATAAAGTCCTTACAGGATGTCTCTGACTTACAAACCAACAATCAATACATTGTTTAATTGGGCAAGAATGTGGCAATTGGCAAATGGGGTTTAATGTTGATAAATGTAAAATTATGCACTTGAGGGCTAAAAATATACATTTGTCGATGCGCATGCGCGAAGGTTCCAACATGGCCGCGTAAGCCGGGAGCTCTGCGCCACGCCGCCTCTCCAGCACTATTAGCAGGCCACCCAGCCCAGCTACCGTACCCGCGCACCGCGCATCGGATTCCCCACATACCGGTGATCACCCCGATACCACTCCGACGACTCAGGACGATCGCAGGCCCCGTGGAGGCCGAGTACCTTACCGCGGGGTGTACCAAGATGGCCGCCGGACTATAAGCACCCACGAGGAGAAGCTTCCACCGCTCCGGAGGATCAAACGACCGCTTTTAGAGATACTCCTCACCCCCCCTTAAATGGACAGAACGGGGGCCAGGAGGAGCTTGCAAGGCGAGTTTAGCTCCACCACACCATCAGGGAGTCACAAGATGGCCACCGCAGCAGCTACAGTCTCTCAGCCCTCTCCACAACACCTGCAGCTGACTCCAGACCACAAATCGGTCATAGCTCCGGCTATTCTCCACTTCACATCAGGGCCACACTGTCTGGGGACCCCTTCCCTGCCTCTACAGAATCACTACTCAATCAAGCCTTTGGGGACCAAGCCCTATCCCCGGCTGGGCCCCCTGCCTTAATCACCCCTGGTCCTCAGGGTCCAACCACACAAATCTCCCAGTCCTCCATGGAAAAACTGTTTATCAAGTTCTCGACATTCCTGGATAGGGGTCTCGCGGCTAACGCAGCAGCCATAACGGGGGAAATCAGGGCAGATTTGCAAACTATAGGATCCAGGATGGATGCCATGGAAGATAAAATTGAGCAAACAGCGGCTATTTCCCATCAAAACACTGGGCTCATTCAAACTTTGCAAGATCAATTAGATACAGCGTTCTCACGCATTGACGACCTGGAAAATAGGTCCAGGAGACTGAACTTTAGAATCAGAGGCCTGCCAGAATCTATTACGGATGTTTCAATGGCAACACAAGATTTAATCCGGGCTCTAGTCCCCAACATCCCAGCAGCTCGCCTGGAACTGGACAGAGTCCACAGGGCCATGGGACCCCCCAGGAAGGATGGGTCTCCCAGGGATGTCATTGCTAAACCTCTGTATTATGCTGTGAAGGAGGCGGTGATGAAACAAGCCATAACCCTTCCGCAAATCTCCTGCCAAGGACACCCAGTGCAAATATTTGCGGACATTTCCCCCGCTACCATCCAAAGGAGAAGATCCTTGAAGCCGCTCCTGATAGCCATGGCCCAAAAAGACATCAAATATAAATGGGCCTTCCCATTTGCTGTACGATTTACACTCAAGGACCGGCCGTACTCCTTTTCCACATTTGAGTCCGGAGAAAAGTTACTTCTGAAATTGACTGTAATTGCTCAAGAAATGGAAATGGAAACTGCTGCTCCCACCTCAACTTCCAACAAACGCCCTCCACCAACTGGATCCCCAAATCCACTATGGAGCAAAACCAAATCTAGAAGATCATCCAAACACAGACCCCCTGAACTATCCATGCTTCTGCGTACTGTCTCTCCTCAGTGTTTTAATTCCTGGAAGTAATTTTTCTTGGACCTTAAGGACCCAAAGGACTCCCAGTCCTCCCTCAATGGGGGCACTGATACCATTTTGTTCCCCATAGACTAAGGGGCCATTTTTCTCTATACCCAACTATTCCCCTAACAGGACTTGAGTTAAATGTATCTTCTTCCCAACCCCCCCCCCCCCCTCCCCCCCCTTTTTTTTTTTTTTGGTAAGCTTTCACTGTATACCTGACTATAGCAATTGAGGCTTGAAGCCTCTTGGGTGGCACATTTACTGTTTTACTGTTTAAACCTGTTGACTGGTGCCTAGTTATCTTGTTGCTTGTTTCAATCCAGCGGGTTAAGAAGTGCTGGGGCGTGGCATGAGCCACATGTGCCTGATCCTACCTTTTCGACTACCTAGGTTGTCGGAGGGGTCGGACGACCAACCCTAGGGTTGGCTTTTTTTCTTTTTTTACCATATCTCACAATTAACTGTGAGATGACCACAGTTCTTTTTTCTCCCCTCCTGGTCTCCTTTCCACCAGGAGGGGACTCTCCTTTTCAGTCTTGCTTCTCCTTCTTTCTTACTTTTCTTCCCCTGCCTGTCTCGGAGCGTCACTCACTCAATTTTTTTTTTTCAGACTTGACGGAGTTCGGACTCATCACAATCAATGACCAAACTCAACTTTCTAGGCTAATGCTACCTGCATTATTCCCTGAGAGGGTAAGTGATGTATCGATAAGTAGCTCCCCCCACTTCAAGTTACATGGCTGACCATGCACAACATACCTGGAGGGTAGCTTCACACAATGTGCAAGGCATAAACTCTCCTCTTAAGCGTAAAAAAAATCTTTAACTCATATAAATCGTCCAAAATAGATATCCTTCTTATACAGGAAACCCACTTTACTATTAAATATAATCCCACTTTCTTACACTCTCACTACAATAAATTCTTTCTTGCCAACGCAGCTAACAAGACCAAGGGGGTAGCAATAGTATTTGCTAAATCATGTAACTTTCAAGTAATATCCGAAACCAAAGATCCTAACGGTAGATACCTGCTGGTGAAAGGCACATTGGATGGCCACCTTTACTCATTTATATCCTACTACTCCCCTAACAAGGGACAGGCAGCTTTTTTTAGACGTCTTCTCTTGCACCTCACTCCCCTACTAGAGGGGACAGTCATACTCGGGGGTGACTCCAAAGCAGCTTTTGACCAGGGATTAGACAAATCTAGACCCTTAGGCTCTCAACTTACCCGTCCCTCTAATGAGAGTCTCAAACTAGCGAAATTGATACACGAACAGGGATTGGCAGATGTCTGGAGAGAACTAAACCCCACCAAAAGAGATTATACCCACTTTTCCCACCCCCACAATTCTTACGCCAGGATTGACCACCTTTTAGTAAAATCTTCATCTATCCCTAACATACTCCAATCAAAAATTATTGATTCCACCCTATCTGACCACTCGTTAGTGGTCATGACTGTCCGTTCACACTTCAATAGATCGGGCCAGAAACAACGGAGGCTTAACGAGTCCATCCTCTCAGATCCCGTTAGAGTCTCAATGCTAGCCGACTCCCTTAAGGAATACTTTAAATTTAATGACTGTGAAGAGGTCTCGGCGAAAACACTTTGGGCGGCTCATAAAGCCTTCATAAGGGGGGAACTCATCAGATTGTCATCTGTCATTAAAAAAGAACGAGAGGCTTCTATTAAAAAACTAGAAAAAGAATACGTGTCCCTTAACCACTTTCAGACCGGACCATTTTGCTGGTCAAAGACCAGACCACTTTTTGCGATTCGGCACTGCGTCGCTTTAACTGACAATTGCGCGGTCGTGCGACGTGGCTCCCAAACAAAATTGACGTCTTTTTTACCCACAAATAGAGCTTTCTTTTAGTGGTATTTGATCACCTCTGCGGTTTTTATTTTTTGTGCTATAAACAAAAATAGAGCGACAATTTTGAAAAAAATGCATTATTTTTAACTTTTTGTTATAATAAATATCCCGCAAAAATATATAAAAAAACATTTTTTTCCCTCAGCTTAGGCCGATACGTATTCTTCTACATATTTTTGGTAAAAAAATCGCAATAAGCGATTATTGATTGGTTTGCGCAAGAGTTATAGCGTTTACAAAATAGGGATAGTTTTATAGCATTTTTATTAATAATTGTTTATTTTTTTTTTTTACTAGTAATGGCGGCGATCAGAAATTTTTATTGTGACTGCGACATTGTGGGGGACACATCGGACATTTTTGACACATTTTTGGGACCATTGTCATTTATACAGTAATCACTGCTATATAAATGCAGTGATTCCTGTGTAAATGACACTGGCAGTGAAAGGGTTAACCAGTGGGTGGCAGTGTAGGGGTTAAGTGTTCCTAGGGGTGTGTTACTAACTGTGGGGGGGGTTGGGCTTTCATTTAGTGAACACTGATCTCTGCTCCAATCACATGGAGCAGAGATCAGCGTCACTAGTTGCTAGGCAGAATGGAGAAATGCTGTTTACACGGCATTTCCTCCATTCAGCCGTCCCGTGAGACGATCGCGGGTATGCTCACGGCGATCGAGTCCGCGGGTCCTGCGACCGGACTCACGGGGGTCCCGACCAGCGCCGATGGCAGGGCGGCATTGAAGATTGGAAGTACATGTACGCCAATATGCCTGCCCGTGCCATTCTGTCAACGTACATCATCGTGCGCTGGTCGGGAAGTGGTTAAGATACATCATAAACAAGACCCGGCCCACAATTTGCTCCCTCAACTGGACAAGATCAGGCTGGAACTGAACCTAGCCCTAACGGCCAAAGCCGAAAAACAAATAAGATGGTCTCAAAACAGATTCTATACACAGGGTGATAAAATGGATTCTATGTTGGCCACTAAATTGTCCCCTAGACTCAAAACGCATGCATTACCAAAGATTCTAATCCCTGGACAAGGCCCCACAGCTAACCCCGCGAAGATACTTGATTCATTCGCAGAGTTCTACAATAAACTATACTCACCAACCCCGACCCCTACTGATCACTCCATCAATGTATTCCTAAACGGCCTTCCTATCCCACAACTTTCTTCAGACCATAGAGATAGTTTGGAAGCTCCTTTCACAACGGAGGAAGTCTTAGCAGCAATTAAAACCCTAAAAACGGGCTCGGCCCACGGCCGGATGGCCTATCCAATCTTTATTACAAAAAGTTTGCCGAAACCTTAGCACCTTATCTTTCTAAATTTTTTAACCATGCCACGAAGGGAAACCCACTTGATCCTCAGCTAAACGCAACGCTGATAACCGTCATCCCAAAACCCGATAAGAACCCGGAAGAGGTCGGAAACTATCGCCCAATCTCTTTGATTAATTGCGACATTAAAATACTGACCAAAATCCTTGCCACCCGGTTGGCAGATTTCATTAATGCGTATGTGCACAAGGATCAAATGGGTTTCATTCCAGGCAGACAGGGCCCAGATCAGATAAGGAGAACCATAGATATTATGTCAATTCTTCAAAAGAACTGGGATGGTGGACCTAAACAATCGGGCATGCTCCTCTCGCTTGACCTACAGAAGGCCTTCGATTCGGTCTCCTGGCCTTACATCTTTGCTATCCTCTGCAAATGGGGCTTCGGACAATGTTTTATAGGTCTAATACAGGCTCTTTACTCTACTCCTACAGCGAGGATCCAAATTCAAGGCTTCTATTCTAAACCCATAGACATAAGACAAGGGACCAGGCAAGGATGCCCATTGTCCCCATTAATTTTCGCAATGGCGATCGAGACTCTTGCTATTGCTATAAGACAAAACCAGGACATAAAAGGGGTCGCATGCGGGTCTCATATTCACAAATGTGCCCTATTTGCCGATGATATCATGCTATTCATCACCTCACCCATAACTTCCTTGCCCAACCTAAACGCCCTGCTAGACACCTTCTCCAAGATGTCAGGCCTTCAAGTGAACTACAGTAAATCCCAAGCTCTCAATGTCTCCCTAACTTCCTCCACTGTGGAACTTTTAAAACAGAACTTCAATTTCCAATGGAACGATTCCTCCATTAGATACCTAGGTATTAATCTCACAGCTAAGATAGAGACCTTGTACAGTCATAACTATCCCCCGATGTACCGTAAGCTAGAAACAGATCTTCAGACTTGGTCCCAACTCCCCATATCGTGGCTAGGCAGGATACACGCTGTCAAGATGACACTATTGCCCAGATTACTATACCTGTTTAGATCTCTCCCAATCCCCATTCTTAAGGATCATATCTCTACCTTCCAAAGCAAAATCCTAAAGTTCATCTGGGGTAAGTAAGGATACAGACTAGCCCGCAATATCATTTTTGCCCACAGAAAGAAAGGTGGATTAGGTCTGCCACACCTGTTCCGCTATTACCAAGCAGCTAGACTAACACAGTTATCCGTAATTTACTCCAAATATGGGAAGCTAGACTGGATCCATATAGAGAATCAGGCAGTCCCCACTTTTACCCTAGACTTTCTACTGTGGACCCCCCAGAAAAACAGACCCGCAATCTTATCCCCAACCCTCTCGCATTCATTTAAACTGTGGGATTCCCTGCGCTATTCTGCCTCCTTGGTCTCAACAATTAAACCTCTAACTCACATTTTTAACAATCCTCGCTTCCCTCCAGGGAACAATGTATTAGCCTTCAAATGGTGGGTCGATAAGGGCCTTTATAGGATAGGACACTTCTTTACTGCAACAGGACCAATCACCTTACAATTTTGTATCAAGAAACTAAACCTCCCTAAGACCAAGATATTTCGGTTTCATCAGATTCAACATTTTCTACACTCCCTTTTCAAAGGGGACCCAAACCTCCCGACCTTTACGGAATATGAACTTTGGTGCGGTCAAGCCATGGACCAAAAAGGGGGGATCTCCTTAGTATACACATCACTCACCACTCCCAAAACAAAGGCGCCCTATATGGTTGCTTGGGAAACTGACTTTACTTTTCAATGGCCATTGGACAAATGGCATGCAATGGGGGCTAAATCCTTCCGAGGTCTGCTCAACACCAACCTTATGGAAGCAGGGACAAAAGTACTAACCAGATGGTATTACACGCCAGCCAGAATCGCATCCATGTTACCAACAGCTAGCCCCCTCTGCTTCAGGGGCTGCCTGCTTACAGGGACAATGTCTCATATCTGGTGGGAATGTCCAAGAATTCGACCCTTCTGGAAGAAGGTTTTTAATCTGATTGAAAAGATGGTTAGTTCCACTGTCCCTAGGTCCCCCACGGTAGCTCTTCTTAATGAACCCATCCCCCATCTTTCTAAACCCTCCAGCAGATTAGCCCAATTTGTACTTCTGGGAGCCAAAATTTCCATAGCCAGGAACTGGAAGGAACCAGGTGTTTCTTTTACAATAGCCAAGAGAAAGATCTCCTGGATAATGTCTCAGGAGAGGCTGGCCAGTCTGCTGGAGGACACCTCTGATAGATTTATAGCCACATGGGAGCCCTGGGCCCGAATAATGGGCCTATCCAACTTTCCATATGTGTGAACTCCTCTTATTTAACCGTATGTGAGTAGTGCGCTCTCCCCCCTCCCTCACCCCCTCTCTGTCCCCCCTTTTCTTTTTTTCCTTTTCTCGCCTTTTGTTTTCACTTTTCCTCTCTTTATCTATTCTTTGCATTAAGGTTAGTCCGGAAAGGAATATAATTATCTGTAAACGTATCTTAGGCAATGCTTGATGGTCGGCATGAAGAGTCCTCTGTGACTGGCATTCATATTTTCCACCCAGCAGATGAGCCAATGAATATCTCATGGGCTGAGAAGCTGGCAGAACAGAAGTGCCCTGGTATGAGACTGACAATTTGGGGGCGCCAGCCTACCCCGACACAGTGTGATCCTATTTTGGGGGGATCTAGGCAGCGACCCATTTTTCATCACTCCCAGTAGTCAAGCCAGTCCTTACCAGACATATCTGACTTTTTAGTAACACAGCTGCCATATAGTCCACGGTATGATCTCACCGTTTTATACTTATTGCCTGTAGTTTCTTACATGTTTTCCACATTTTTATGTACAAAGGAGACGACAAGTTGTCATTGTTTACTGTATGTATCTGTAACGAATAAAAACCTTTGAAAGAAAAAATATACATTTGTCATACATACTAGGGAAATTAATTGTGTAGAAGGATCTGGGTGTTCTGGTAGATCATAGACTTAATAAAAGCAAGCATGCAATGCCAAGCTGTGGTTTCCAAAGTGAGCAAAATCCTTCCTTGTATTAAAAGAGGTATAAAAGAGATCTGGCACTTCCAGGTCTGAGACACACAAGCATGCCACTGGAGCCCTGCTCCTGCTGTGATTGGACATAGCGGGAGCCAATCAGAGGATCCAGCAAATGCGATGTCTGCCGGGACCCTCCAATCGTTCGGGAAACAGGTAGAAACAAGGTAGACTGCTGTTCAGTGATCTCTGTCTTCCCACAGTACAACCACCCCCACACAGTCAGCAAGCACTCCCAGGGAGCACAGTTAACCCTTTGATCGCACCTGATGTTAACTCCTTTCCTGCCAGTGTCATTAGTACAGGGACCATGCATATTTTTAGCATTGATCGCTGTATTAGTGTCACTGGTCCCCAAAAAGTGTCAAAAGTGTCAGTTAGTGTCTGATTTGTCTGCCGCAATATTGCAATCCTGCTATGATCGCTGCCATAACTAGTAAAAAATGAAATAAAAATATCCAACCTTTGTGAAAAAAAAAAAATCCCACAGTTTGCAGACGCTATAACAGACACAAACCACCCAATATATGCTTATTGAGATATTTTTTCAACCAAAAATATGTAGCAGAAGATAAATTGGCCTAAATTGATGAAGAAATTAGATTTTTTTACATTTTGTTATTAGGTATATTTAATAGCAGAAAGTAAAAAATATTGTTTGTTTTTCAAAATTGTTAGCCTTTTTTTGTTTATAGCGTGAAAAAAAAACATAAAAAACAAAAAAAAAAACACAGAGGTGATCAAATATCACCAGAAGAAAGCTCTATTTTTGGGGAAAAAAGGGATAAACATTTTATTTGGGTACAGCATTGCATGTCCGCGCACATAAATGTTACAAGGAATATAACAGAATATGTAAAAAGGAAATCAAGGATGCAAAAATTCTAAATGAAAGACAGATTGCAAAAGATAGTAGGACAACCCCCCAAAAAATATTAAAATATATTAATAGTAAAAAGGTTACGTCTGAGCATGTAGGCCCTTTGCAAAATAATCTGGAGTGGGTGACTGGGGACAAAGAGAAGGCTAACTTATTAAATACTTTCTTCAGCTCTGTGTCTACAAAGGAGCATGGGGGAGCTCATGTCCATAATGGGGGTGGTAGTGACGCAGCCCCAAATCCACAATGGCTCAAAAGTGATATGGTCCAGAAATATTTGGACAGAATAAAAGTGGATAAAGCACCTGGACCTGATCGCATCCACCCACGGATCCTAAAAGAATTGAGCTCTGTAATTTCAAAGCCATTGTATCTCATTTTTAGGGACTCATTAATGACAGGAATAGTACCACTGGATTGGCGCAGGGCCAATGTGGTGCCTATATTTAAAAAGGGAACAAAGTCTTTACCAAGTAACTATAGACCCATTAGCTCAACTTCTATAGTTGGGAAGATACTGGAGGGATTAATAAAAAAACACATAGATGAGGTCTTGCAGGAAAAAAATATTTTAAGCAACAGCAAACCTGATTTCTTTTTATGAGGTGGTAAGTAAAACCTTGGACAGAGGGGTGGCGGTGGACGTGATATACTTGGATTTTGCAAAAGCGTTCGATACAGTTCCGCACACGCAGCTCATGTGTAAGGTAAAGTCTACAGGTTTGGAAATATCAGTTTGTAAATGGATAGAAAACTGGCTAAAAGACAGAATTCAGAGAGTAGTGGTTAATGATTCTTACTCTGGTCTAAGGTTATCAGTGGTGTACCCCAAGGTTCAGTGCTGGGACCCTTACTTTTTAATAGCTTTATAAATGATATTGGGTCTGGGATCAAAAGTAACATTTCCGTCTTTGCAGATGACACCAAGCTATGTAGTGGAATAACGTCCTTACAGGATGTCTCCAATTTACAAGCTAACCTCAATGCTCTGTCTATTTGGGCGACTATGTGGCAGATGAGGTTTAATGTTGAGAAATATAAAGTTATGCACTTGGGGGCTAAGAATATGCATGCATCATACATGCTAGGGGGAGTACAACTGGGGGAATCCATAGTGGAGAAGGCTCTGGGGGTTTTGGTAGATCATAAGCTCAATAATAGCATGCAATGCCAAGCTGCAGTTTCCAAAGTGAGCAAAGTCCTTTCCTGTATTAAGAGAGGTATGTCTCCAGAGAGAGAGATATAATTTTGCCCCTGTTCAAATCATTAGTAAGACCTCATCTGGAATATGCAGTTCAGTTTTGGGCACCAGTTCTCAAAACAGATATCGGGGAACTGGAGAAAGTGCAGAGAAGGGCAACCAAACTGATAAGAGGCATGGAGGAACTCAGCTATGAGGAAAGATTAGAGGAACTGATTTTATGCCCTCTTGATAATAGGAGATTAAGGGGGGATTTGATCAACATGTACAAATATATAAGGGGTCCATATAGTGAACTTGGTGTCGAGTTATTCACTGTACAGTCAACAAAGAGGACAAGGGGCCACTCTTTACGTCTAGAGGAAAAGAGATTTCATCTCCAAATACGGAAAGGTTTCTTCACAATAAGAGCTGTGAAAATGTGGAATAGACTCCCTGCAGAGGTGGTTATGGCCAGCTCAGTGGATTGCTTTAAGAAAGGCCTGGATTATTTCCTAACTGTACATAATATAACTGGGTACTGACATTTATAGGTAAAGTTGATCCGGGGAAAATCCGATTGCCTCTCGGGGTATCAGGAAGGAATTTTTTCGACTGCTTTAGTAAATTGGATCATGCTCTGCTGGGGTTTTTTGCCTTCCTCTGGATCAACTGTGGGTATAGAATTAGGTATATGGGCTGGTATGATATCATTATATATATATATATATATATACCCTGTTTCCCCTAAAATAAGACCTAGTGTGATTGTCGGTGTTGGCTGCCATATAAGTCCTACCACCCAAATAAGCCCTACTCTGTTTCCTCAAAAATAAGCCCTACCCTGAAAAGAAGACCTACAAGGACTTTAACTAGGGCTTATTTGGGGAGTAGGTCTTTTATTGCAGCTATCACCGACAACTTACACTAGGTCTTATTTTAGGGGAAACAGGGTATATATATATATATATATATATATATATATATTTATTTATTTATTTTTGTGGTTGAACTGGATGGACTTGTGTCTTTTTTCAGCCTGACTAACTATGTAACTATGCAACTATGTCAGTTAACCACTTGCCGACCGGCTCACGCTGATATACGTTGGCAAAGTGGCACATTCCCGCTGTATGGGTACGTTATCCCCTTTAAGAGCCAACGGAGGCATGCACAGTGTGGGAGACGATTGCAGGAACAAGAGCTAGAGTGGGGATTTGTGTGTGTGAACACACAAATCCCCATTCTGTCAGTTGAGAGGAGACATATCGTTTGTTCCTACTAAGTAGGAACAGTGATATGTCTCCTCTCCCAGTCAGTCCCATCCCCATACAGTAAGAAACACTCCCTAGGGAACACAGTTAACCCCATGATTGCCTCCTAGTGTTAACCCCTTCCCTGTCAGTGACATTTACACAGTAATCAGTGCATTTTTATAGCACTGATTGTTGTATAAATGTCAGTGGTCCCAAAAATGTATCAAAAGTGTCTGACCCATCCACCACAATGTTGCAGAACCACTAAAAAATTGCAGATCACTGCCATTAGTAATAATAAACATGCCATACATCTTTCCCATAGTTTGTAGAAACAAATCAATATACGCTTATTGCGATTTTTTTTACCAAAAATATAAAGAAGATAAATATTGTCCTAAACTGATGAGGAAATTTGTTTTTATAAAACATTTTTGGGGATATTTATTATAGCAAAAAGTTAAAAATCTTTTTTTTTTTCAAAATTGTAGATTTTTAAGTTTATAGCGCAAAAAATAAAAACCGCCTGAGGTGATCAAAACCCAACAAAAGAAAGCTCTCCATCCCCACGAATAAGTCTTTTTACGATGAAACGTACGTCGGGTGACAGACATGCTGACATCATCGCGATACAGCATAGGTTGGATGGGCGATTGCATGCCGGCCGGCATTTTTTATGGACGTTTTTACTGCTTTCTATGCAAGTGTATTTCTTTACTTTTATTAAATTTGTTATACGGAATTATGCTATGGTGATTCTTCTTTCCATTTCCCTGGGATCCCGAGTACTGCCTTTCTGCTTCACGTGCTGCTATTGATGGCCCCGGCCTGTTTTATTCAATAAGGGAGCCTACTATGATCATGGTCTGAGGAGGTGCTGTGGAGATTGATTATGGGCATGGAATCACTTACCTTTTGGTAAGCGCATATTTTGTGTGGTGGTGGTTATGATCCTTGGTGTTTTTCGGTTGCACAGAAGATTGAACACTTTTTTTTTTTTTCCCATTAAGAATTTATTGAATTTTCAAACAATACAATAACAAGCAATACAGAATGTACTAAAAAAAAAAGCATAGTACATGTTGTGGTCACAGATAACAGTATAAACTTAGAAGTGATCACAAACCCATCTTGCTTCCCATTTCAATCTAAGCCTAAGACAATATCGACTATAAATGGGAGGGTCGCGTAGATTGGCCCGATGGGATCCCATTGCAGATAGTCGTAAAGTATATTGCACACAACCCAAAACTGGTGTTGCCGGAGTATGCCATTAGTTGTGGGCGTCGTCTAATCTGTTAGGGATTGCGAATGTGAGCTAAAGTAAAGGAGAAACGTCGGGTGAGAGTATGGTATGTGGGGCAGAAAAAGTGGGTATACGGCTGACCGAAACCAATCAGCCGAGCTGAAATCTAGGTCGTCTGTGTCTGGAGTATCTCCCCGCAAGGGGGAGGTTAACGGGGTACTAGGAGATGGGGGGGATGTGGGTGGGACAGGTATGAGGGGGGAAGGGGATAGGATAGGGGCGTAGGAAAGGAGGGGTGTCGTCTCTCCGGGCTCCCCCCACCAGGGATGCACCGTTGTGTGGGTGCGTATGGTAATCCGCTCGAGTTCCCTTGATCTAGAAGAGAATGCACCGCCTGGGCCAAGACCAGGTCGTATTCCAATTCAGACGGGAGTTTACGTGACGAGTATTTAATTATGTGAGCTGTCTGAAGAGAAAAGGCAGCCATAATTTTGGAAATGCATCACTTTTTTATTTATTATTTTTTATTTTTACATTATTATTACACTCATTATTACCACAATTTTTTTTTATCATTATCACTAATATATATATATTTTCAAATAAAATTTTTTTTTTTTTGTTACTATTAACTTAATATTTTCTATTTTTTCATGAATTCTTATTTTTTACTTTTTATCAATTTAGGTATTTATTAAGTTCTCACTGCACTATTTTTCATTTATTGGACTTTTTTATCACTTCACTGGGATTTTTCAAATTTCATTTTTAACACTTGTTATTTATAATTCTTTTTATAAATTATGCTATGTTTGATTTATTAGAGGGGTAGATACATTTTTCTCACTATTATTGCAATCAATTAATTAATCACTCATAGGCGTTTCTATTTAATTTGTTTATAGTATTTATGTATGTGCCCGGATTTTACCTTTTGTTATCAAAAGAAATCTCTATTTGTGGGAAAAAAGACGTCAATTTTGTTTGGGTACAGCGTCTCACATCCGCGCAATTGTCAGTTAAAATGACACGTTGCCGTATCACAAAAAATGGCCTGGTCATTAAACAGGAACATCTTTCAGTCTGTAAGTGGTTAAAGTAATGCAGTGCCATATTGCAAAAAATGGCCTTGTTTAGATTAGTCCATCACTAAAGCAGAAATATTTATCCATCAGAACCACATGGGTTAGGACAAATTAAGATTCTGGTCACTTTCAAGGACTGTCTACTGTTTTATATTTGGGGTCATCCAAGCCTCAGTGCATTTGTACATAAGATCTGGCATACAATGGCATAATGCATTACTTCAAGTAAAGCCCCGTACACACGAGCAGACTTAACTCCGAAGGAGTTTCCAACGGAGTTCCGCCGGAGTTCCGACAGAGTTCCGTGGAAACGGACTTGCCTACACACGATCACAACAAAGTCCGCCCGTCTGGTACGCGGTGACGTACACCAGGTCTGACGAGACTATAAAACGGAAGTTCAATACCAAGTGCGCCACCCTTTGGGCTCCTTCTGCTAATTTCGTGTTTACTTCGTGTTAGCAGAAGTTTGGTGAGAGACGATTCCCGCTTTTCAGACTCGTATTTTTCAGAACGTTTTTAACTGCTTTTCAGTTTGTGCTTGTGAGGTTTGTATCTGTTTTTTAGTGCGTGTAGTCAGTTCGTCTCTGTATTTTGCAGTGCGATCTACTGCGCTCGCTGACTTTCAGCTCGCTCTTCACAGGCCTTGCTGTTCTTCAGTGACTTCTGTTAAGTTCGTTCTGACATGCCGACCGTTTTGAAGCCATGTTGCGTGTACGTACTCGTCGTCGAGTTCTTGCTTTGCTTGTGCTTGGTGTTGTAGTTCATTCTTCAACCCAAGAACAGTCCGTGAACAGGGTGTTGAGGAGTTCATGGACGAAGAATTGGTTGCTCCAGCGTGACCAGTTCTCGCACATGCCTTTGCTTCGTGAGATCCGGGAGAATAATCCTGATGATTTCAGGAATTATCTCCGGATGACGGACCCCATTTTTCACCATCTGCTGGCTTTGCTGACCCCTTATATCAGCAGGCAGGATACCTGCATGCGGCAAGCCATCACTCCGGAGCAGAGGCTCATCGCCACGTTGCGCTACTTGGCGACAGGGAGAAGCCTTCAGGACCTCAAGTTCTCTACAGGCATCTCCCCCCAGGCTCTGGGGATCATTATTCCAGAGACCTGTTCTGCCATCATACAGGTTCTGCAGGAGGACTATATTAAGGTATGATTTATCATTTAACATCACATTTTATTGTCTTTAATGTTTGCTAATATCTTGTATTTCTTTCCTCAATGTCTAATTACCATGATTGCAATATGCTGTGAATGTCCCCTTTGTCCTCATGCATGCTGTAATCTTTTAATGCTCCTTTTTTGTCTTTCATGCATATTTGCCTTCATTAAACCTCACCAACATGCTATGGTAGGCCCATATCCACCTAGTCTAGTCACTTAAAATGTCTTTTGTCAGCTCCATTGTATTGCTTTATCCTAAAACCAAACATTTAATATTATTCCAAATGGTCTGTGTCCCCTTAACTGAATCCCCCCCCTTAATAGTATCCCAAATGGTCTGTGTGTCCTTTAACTGGATCCCCCCCCCCCCCCACTTAATATAATTCCAACTAGTCTGTGTGTCCTTAAATTAATGTTGAATTATATATTGTATTTTTAACCCACTTCAACCCTGGAATGATTTCCCCCCTTCCTGACCATCAGCACTTTTTGTGATTTGGCAGTGCATTGTTTGAATTGACAATTGTGCGTCCTTGTAACATGGCTCCTCTAGTAAATTATCTTCATTTTATTAGCACAAATAGAGGTTTTATTTGGTTGTCTTTGATCACCTCTGCTTTTTTATTTTTTGCGATTAACCACCAACAAAACCAAACCGCATTTTTACAAATATGCATTATTTTTCACTTTTCGCTATAAGAAATATAGCCCCAAAAATATATGACCCTGATTTTTTTGGACATCATTTTATGCTGATACGTATTCTTAAACAAATTTGTTCAAATGAATCGCAATAAGCGTTTATTGATTGTTTTGTGCAAAAGTTCTAGCGTATCCAAAATATGGTCTATTTTGCTAGCATTTTTAAAATCTTGCCATTTTTGTAAATAGTAATGGCGGTGCTAACCGTTTTAAATTTTTTTATTGTGACTGCCACATTATGGCGGACACATTGGACAATTTCCATACATTTTTGGGACCATTGTCATTAATACAGTGGTCAATGCTCTAAAATTGTATTGATTACTGTAAAAATGTCACATGCAGTGAAGGTGTTAAGCACAAGGGGGCCGAGGAATGGTTAAAGTGTGTTCTGGGTGAGTGTTTATTAACTGTCTGGGGGATGGGCTAGCAGTGACCTGACCCTGATCACTGCTCCCGATGACAGGGAGCAGACGATCGGTGTCCTGTGACTAGGCAGAAGCGGGAAATAAAGTTTGTGTTGTAATGTACAATGTTTAATGTGAAAAAGTACTTATTTTTTTTTTTTATGCTTTGCCTCCCCAGTTTCCTTCATCGCCACAGGAATGGCAGACTGTGGCATCCCATTTTGCCACCCGTTGGGACTTTCCCAACTGCGGTGGGGTGATAGATGGGAAGCACATCCACATTGTGCCACCACCCCATTCGGGGTCGTACTATTACAACTACAAGGGGTTTCACAGTATTGTGTTAATGGCGGTGGTGTCGGCACAATATGAATTTATGTATGTGGACGTGGGGAAGAATGGCCAGATGTCAGATGGAGGAGTCTTCGCCCAGACGGAGTTCTACCACCGTCTACAGACAGGTGGCCTGGGATTGCCACCTGATACAGATAATGTTGAAGAACTCCCCTTCGTCTTCATAGCTGATGAAGCTTTCAGTCTGGACGAGCACGTGATGAGGCCATTCCCCCAAAGAACCCTCACCCCGGAGAGGAGGGTTTTCAACTACCGGCTGGCCAGAGCGAGAAGAGTTGTTGAAAATGCCTTTGGAATAATGGCCAACCGGTTCCGTGTTTTTCTAACTCCAATAAACATGGCGGAATACAAACTTAACCATGTTGTCCTTACATGTTGCATCTTGCACAATTATTTAAATAAGAACTCTTCTAATTAAGGGGCGTGGCTTGGCGCGCAGAGGAGATGGCTGCATAGACCCAGAGCTCCCGGAGACCCACGGCCCGTTAACGCTTCTCTGGCCACATTTACGCCGCACGATGAGCAAACAAATGAGGCAGGCTGCTGGGACCAGATCGCGGTAGCAATCGACGTCCTCCCAGACCCGCAGCATTCAGGATATTTTCCTGACTCAAGCCCGACCAGGCCGCAACACACCGCGCAAGATGGCGCTGCCATGAGGAGAGGAGGATGAGCTGAGCGATGGCTCCCAGAGCGCCGCAGACGAACTGGAAAGCGGGACAGGGAACCCGGACCAGCCCCTCACGCTAGGCGACATGAATTCCATAGCCTCAGACATAAAAAATACGCTGCTTACGGCGATCACGGATCTCAAAGCAGATTTGCTTTCCCTAAATGAGAAAATGGCCACGGTGGAGAGGGCGGAACACAGGAGAGACCGAGCGGTACACAGGCTGGAAGCTACAACGGCCTCTCATGCCGCACACCTAATTACCATCAATAGACATTTAGAGGACCTTGATAACAGGGGCAGACGTTGCAACATTAGAGTGCGAGGAGTCCCAGAGACAGTTGCCCCGGACCAAATACCATCCGCACTCCGCTCCATATTTAACAACCTACTTGAGAATCCAGCTGATACCCCCATGGATTTTGTACGTGCACCACCAAGAGACATTATATGTTGCCTCCAGAGCTTTCCTTTGAAAGAGGAAATCCTTAATCAGGCCCGAAAGAACGCGCAGATCCAGTTCAATGACAGTGAACTCGCCCTCTATCAAGATCTGTCGCCCATTACTCTGCAGAACAGGAGGGCCCTCCGCCCTCTACTGGAAGTACTCAGAGAGAGGGGAATCATCTACAAATGGCGCTTTCCTTTTGCACTTCAGGCCACGGTAAATGGGAGACAATTCCTACTTAAATTGCCAGAGGAACTTCCTGACTTCTGTACCGCTCTGAACATTCCGATCGTAAACCTCCCTGACTGGTATGCGGAGTTCAAGACCCCTCTACCTGATCTCAGTCCGGACGTTTCTCCCCACTCATCCCCTGCGAAACCTCCAACGAAGAAAAGCAGAGGCGGAAGGCCGCATTCGAGCTCAGGAGATCGCCTCTTCCTGTCTGCGCGGCAATCTAGGAGCCGTGACCGCATTTGAAGCATACAGACGTATGGTTTGCCTAGTTTATCCCATTTGATGGCAGATCTCTACATTCACCTATGGCCAAGTTTTGATACGGGACATTCTATGCTTTTTTATTTTATTTTATTTTATTTTATTTTTTATTTTTTTGTTCTTTTTCTCACAGACTCACCTCATTACTTGCTTCTCCGTAGCTGACTTTTTGGCTATCCTCGGCAAGTTGCATGTACACGGTTGAGGATGACAGTCCCAACTCGGAGATCATAAGTTGCATTAAATATGTTTAGTTACTGCCTAATGGTCTTTTTTTTGTTTTTTTTGGCCAGGGAGAGAGTATATACTGTCTTACGCCTTTCTGGGCAAGTGGGTCTCCCTTTTTTGGTGACTCTGGGTTTTTTCTTTGGTTTTCCTTTTTGGTTATTTTTCACAATTGTTCATTTTAACTTTTGCTCTCATTAGTGATTTCACTAGTTTATCTTTGTTGTTACAATTTTATTTCTCATTCCGGTGATACTCTGTGCATCCATCGCCTCGGGAGTGCTCCTCCCGCGTTCCCTCAAACGAGGTGGGGAGGTGTTTCCGGGTTAATCCTGGAGACGCTTCCCTACCCTCTCATTAGCTTGCAGTACAGTGTCCTGCAGGCAGAAACCGCTGTTTTCAGATACACCTTGAGATCAGGGTGTTTTCTCTACCCCTTCTTACCATCATCTCTACCCTTCCCCGCTTTTACTTTTCTTTTGTCCTCTCTTGGTACCCTTGCTTTTAAACTTTTATCTTTTTTCACTACTCTTCTTTCTACAGGTTGAGTCCCCCGAGGAGGGACCTGATATACTAGACATGGCGTACTCTTCATTGGGTCGTTGCCCGACTCTGATATCACATAATGTGAGAGGCCTGAACGTACCTGAAAAGCGCACCTCTATTCTTAGGGAGCTAAATAAGGTAAAACCTTCTTTTGTATATCTGCAGGAGACGCACTTCCGGGCTGATCAAATCCCCCGATTGTTTAGTAAGCATTTTCCACGGGTGTTCCACGCAGCAAACCCTCTTGCCAAGACGAAGGGAGTTTCGATTCTCATTCACAGGTTGACGGGGTTTGAGGTGACCCAACATTTGGCGGACCCCGAGGGCAGGTACCTGTTCCTGAAAGGGAAATGGGGCAACACGCCGCTGACCCTGGCCAATGTCTACTTCCCTAACAGTGCCCACGTATCCTTTTGCAGGCAGGTAGTGGCGGAGCTGAAGAGCTTTGCCACAGGGTGTATCTTATTAGGGGGGGATTTCAACGTGCCGCTCAACCCAATCCAGGATACCTCCACGGGCAAATCGAGTTTGCCCTTCTGTACACTGAAACAAATTAAACAATTGATGCATTCATTGACTCTGATTGATACTTGGCGCTCTTTAAACCCAGACGGTAGGGACTTCACTTGTTACTCAGCACCACATAACAAGTACACACGCATAGATTACACATTCATCTCCCAACGAGACCTGTTGGAAGTTAATAGTTCGCACATAGGGCACCAGACCCTTTCGGACCATGCTCCGATTTCGCTATCGATGACACACCCCGACATGAGACCGAAAACTTGTATGTGGAGACTGAATCCATCCCTATTAACAGATGTAGAACTGCTCCCGTCACTGACGGAAGCTCTTAGCAACTATTTTAAGGAAAATGTCACAGATGAACTTCCCCCTTTATCTATATGGGAAGCTCATAAATGTGTGATGAGAAGGGAGTTCATCAGAGCAGGAGCGTTGCAAAAGAGGAAGGCGGAATTTCAGGTAACGACTTTGGTCTCAAAAATAGCGCAGCTGGAGTCCCTACACAAGCACTCCTTGGCTGTTTCTGCAGCCCAGGACCTGCTCCGGGCAAGAACAGAGTTGAAGAATATTATGGAGGCTAGGAGTAAACGGGCACTTTTTCTGAAACAAAAAATTTACTATGAACAAGGAGACAAAGGGGGTAAACTAGCGAGAGCAGTCAAAGAAGCCACCCTATCTACTAACATTCTAGCAATCAAATCAAAAGATGGCCACCTGACGAATCGAGTAGACAAAATTGCAGATACCTTCCACCAGTTCTATTCTAATCTCTATAACATTCCTCCCCAACATAAACCGGGCGGTCTACTTGGTGATAGACAGCAAATTATACAGGACTATTTAGCCCAGAGTGGCCTGCCCACTCTATCCCCTGAAGAGGCGGATTCTCTGGAGAGTCCATTCTCTTCGGAGGAGTTACTGGAGACAATTAGGAGCCTCAAACCAGGCAAAAGCCCCGGTCATGATGGACTGACAGCGCATTACTACAAGGTCTTCTCGGGCTTGTTGGAAAAACCTCTCCTGAGAGCCCTTAACTCTCTCACGGACCCTACCGAAACCCGACCTCTTTCCTGGGGGCCTACATAACGGTGATCCCCAAGCCCGGGAAGGACCCCACGGTATGTACTAATTACCGCCCCATTTCATTACTCAACTTAGATTTGAAAATGATGTCCAAGATTATTGCAAACCGCTTAGGAAATTTTTTGCCCCATCTGATTGGCCCTGAACAGGCGGGGTTCATGCCGGGGAGGGAATCCAGGGACAACGTGACAAAGGCGTTGAACTTGATTCACCATTGCCAGGGTGCTGGGATCGGGGGCCTTCTCCTGTCCACGGACGCGGAGAAGGCCTTCGACAGGGTCAGCTGGAACTTTCTGTTCGCGACCTGTGCCCACATTGGCCTACGAACTCGTATGCTTTCCTGGATTTCCTCCCTGTATCGGAACCCGACGGCTCAATTGAAGATCAATGGGACATTGTCCGAACCCGTGCAGATACGTAACGGGACGAGACAGGGGTGCCCCCTTTCCCCACTTTTGTTCATTCTCACCTTAGAACCATTTATACGAACGGTCAATAATTCTCCCTCCATTACGGGATTTACCGTTGGACAGAGAACTTATAAAACCACGGCATACGCAGATGACTTATTATTCTTCCTAACCCACCCTCACACTTCAATTCCAAATTTAGTACAGGCTTTTGCAACATATGGTTATCTTTCCAACCTCAAGATCAATTATTCTAAATCAGAGGCAATGAACCTGTCGCTCCCCTCAGACGCACTGACGCAGGCACATTTGAACACATCCTTTAGATGGGTGACGGGATCGTTGAAATACCTGGGGGTTAACCTTACCCCTCAGGTGAGTGGCATTTTCAAACACAACTTCACACCCATACTGAAGCAGATAGGTCTAGATTTAACCAAGTGGTCTCAAGGCCTTTTCTCTTGGTTTGGAAGGGCAGCACTAATTAAAATGATAACTCTCCCACGTCTGCTCTACCTCTTTCACACACTACCTATCGAGCTTCCGGCTTCCTTTTTTAAACATCTACAATCTTTATTATGGAAATTTCTGTGGGCACAAAAGCGTCCACGAATTGGGCTGCACCTGTTGATGAAAGCAAAGGAGGCAGGGGGGATGGGTTTACCAAATTTTAAACTATACTATTATGCCACCCATTTAGCCAGAATCATTGATTGGCATTGCCATACGGGAAGCAAGGACTGGACCTCGATAGAGAGTAGTGTGTCAAGGACACCATTGAGATTTTCCCCTTGGATCCCACGGACCAAGTGTCCTAAGGAACTCATGCAACACCCCCTTATTGGAGCCTCGCTGAAGGTGTTCCACACTTTGGCTTCACGACACCCCTTTACGCCATCCCCCGGGCCACTTACTCGCCTTTTGGGCAATCCTGATTTCCCACCGGGGCTGTCGGGTAAGACTTTTACAGGACCAACTAAGGTCCCCCTCCTGGCCACGCATCTGGTACATAATAAAACAGTCCTCTCTTACGATAACTTGCGGGATATCCTTCCCCCAGCCACATTCCCATTTTGGAATTATAGACAGGCATGCCATTACCTCCTAACACCGGAAAGGAGGGAAGCAGTCCTCAGGGACCTGACCCCCTTTGAGTCGATGTGTCTGCGTGGGGCACCAGTGGAAAAAACCACCTCATTTATGTATGCATCTCTCCAGCAACTAGACCATACTGGATCGGATAAATTTAGGAAACGCTGGGAGTCTGCTCTCCATACCAATTTTACTGACATACAATGGCGTGATGCCTGCATCCTGGCTCACAAAGGCACTATTAGCATCAGATTTCAGGAAAATTCCTACAAACTGCTATCGCAGTGGTACGCCACCCCGACCAAGGTGAGACGCTGGTACCCGACGTCCTCAGATCTTTGTTGGAGATGTGGGGAATCAGCGGGTGATATGCTGCATATCTGGTGGAGCTGCCCTAGATTGAGTTGCTTTTGGGGAAAAATTTGTACACTAATTTTGCAGATTACAAGCACCACAGTAAAGCTTACACCGGAGTGCTGTCTCCTGCACATATCGAATTTACCGCTGAGCAAGTACAATCGATCCGTAACTAAATACTTGCTGATAGGGGCCAAATCCCTAATTCCAAGATATTGGAAACTCCCTACGGTACCCTCAATAGCAGAATGGGTACACACAGTTAATCACATTTTCGCATTGGAAGAACTACTTGCCACTGCGAAAGACACGGCTGAGAAATTTCACAAAACCTGGTCTCCCTGGGTTCAGTTTAAATATTCGGTGGCTTTCCGGGACCTGTTTACTGGGTGAGGCATTAAACCTGGTATGCAATAACGGGCTTAAGTACTAGAAATATGTTCAGATGCAGACAGCCTACCATCTGATCGGTCCTCCTTGGGGCGATAAGCTCTGCTCTCTCTTTTTCCTCTTCTTTATATTTCATCCTCTCTCTCTCTACATTTCACTTCCCACGTCTTTCTTATCTCTTTCTCTTTCCCATCCCCCGCCCCATTTCCCACTCCATTGCATTTATACCAATTATCTAAGTAAAGGTAATGATGAGAAGTAGTAGCCATGGCTTTCTTTAGTTTTGGATAGAAAGAGGCTCTGCCCACATAGAATGAGATGGCTACTCATGGAAGGCAGTTATGAGCTCATGTGTTTAAGCATTTTGATAATTTCACACCTGATTCTGGCGATATGACATCTCTGTACTACAAGTTTGCATATTGTTTCTATGTATGTACATTTGCTTAATAAAATTCTATTGAGAAAAAAAAAAAAAAAAAGAACTCTTCTAATTATTTATCTTCATTTGTGCCTGAGGCTGGACTTGTTCCCGAAACTATGACAGGCCTGGATACTGGCCGTACTGGCTTGGCCCCCCAAAGTGCCCTTGAGGTTCGGGAAAAATATGTAACTTATTTTAACGGTAGGGGGGCCATTGCGATGCCACACAATCTTTAATTTTTAACAATTAAAATAATAAAAGAACATCAAATCAGAATTTTGTTTTCTTGCTTGCTTTTGGTTTGTGCTGTCTCCTATGTTATCCTAGTGCACTTGTAGTGCCAAGTGTATTTTCATTAATTAAATAAGGCCCATTGTCACTGGAAACACAAAATCACTTTTTCCAAACTGGTATTGAGCATTGAAAGAATACGCCACACATTGTTGATTCTTCAAAATTTTAATTTGGCCACATTCACATGTGCCATTGAATATTTATATGAAAAAAATTTTTTTGGGTTTATTTAAATTTCTTTTAAAAACATTTTTTAGTTTCCTTTTTTTTATATTTTTCAAATTTGTTTTTTGTTTTTTTTGTTTTTTTTAATTTTTGTTTTCTTTTTCGTAAAAAATTATGAAAAATGTAACAACAATCAGCCACAATATTTATAATTTAGGAAGTAACAATCTTAAGAAAAACAAGGGAAATGAAGAACATGATCGATATTATGGAGAAACGGATTATATTCTCCCCAAAATATCGATCATGTTCTTCATTTCCTGCTGCATATTGTCAATCCGATTCTTCAGGAGATCCAGGCTAGTTCGCATGGCATCTATTTCCCCATTCCAGCACATTATCTGGCCAATCAGCCTTTGTGCGCTGTCACTGGAAAACGGGGCCCTTTCCACAACCAGAACATCACCTACAATAGATGATAAAAATTGGTTTAAAAAATATGCAGTCATACATGGATTTCAACAAGCTGGGGTGTCAGACACTCACCTGGTGGGGTGCCCATCTCCCCTACTTCCTCCACCTCTCCTTCCTCAACCTCTCCTTCCTCCACATCCTCGGTGCTTGGAAATGTGTCCCTTTCCACAACCTGAACATCACCTAAAATAGATGTAAAAACATGTGTTTTGAAATATGCAGGTATACATCGATTACCTGAAGCTGTGGTGTCAGACACTCACCTGGTGGGGTGCCCATCTCCTCTCCTTCCTCCACCTCTCCTTCCTCCACATGCACATCCACGGGGGGATGGGGCTAACCTCACATTCATGCTGGCAAGGGCGGCGGTCCCTGGGATCCTGCTTTGTGAGTCTTTTCTCCCCTATGAGAAATTAACAAACAAAAAGATATACTTAGCACACAGATATTTAAGGCCAGAACTAGGAAGATGAAACCTTGATTAGAAGTGTTGTACAATTGTCGGTTTATGAAGAGATGCAAAATGTGAAGACATGATAAATCAATTCACTTTGCCAAAAACTACAATAATTCACTTTTTGTGCCAAGTTTCACACATGCCCAACCCCCCCCCCCCCGAGTATACCAAGGAACCCCGTGTGGTTTACCCTAATAAATGTTCTCTGGTGTCCCACACTTTTGCTCATGAGTGCAGATGTGTTTTTAACCAGCTGCCAAGTGTATTCTCCTTCAATTCCACTGAATGTTTTTTTCTAGTCATTGTAGTTTGAAACACATCTAAACCACAATGTCCTAATCTTTTTTTTGTTCATAAAAATTACACTGAAAAAAAATGAGGATTAAACCCTGTATCATAAACGAGGTTTGGCACAAACAACGAACGAGGGTTTGTTATTAACGATACGATTACTGTATCCACCAACATGAAAGCAGCAATTTTTTACATTGTACAAATGTAAAGCATATGGATCAGTATGCAATAATCATAATAGGAACACACGACAAGTACTTACTTTTTTTAAGAACTTTCTTGATCCTTCTGTACTGATCCGGCTCCCTCAATTTAAGGTCGGACCACCGTTTCCTCAATTGGTCTTTTGACCGTCGTACCCCAAAACGATTGTGCAGGGTCTTAACTACTTTGGCCATGATTCTGGCCTTGCGCAAGTTCGGATGGGTGTATGGTCCATGCTTGCCATCATAATCCTTACTTCGCAAGATTGCCACCATCTCCACCATCTCTTCAAATGCCATATTTGAGGCCTTAAATTTCCTCTTTCCGGATTGGGACGTTTGTGGCTCCGGGGATTCGTGACTACTGGAGTCATTAATATCAAGCACCTGTTGTGTTTCCGCCATGTTTCTCCTACTGCGCACCGTAGAGAAAAGGGGGCGGGAAATATTCTTGTAAAAGAACGTCATGGGCGGGCAACGCAGGCATGGTTCTACGCGTGCGCACTGTATATAACGCCAAAATGCACATGTCGTACGTGCTTACGTACATTATGTGCGCACAAAAGGGCGGGAAAAAAAGACTTGACCAAAAGAACGTCATGGGCGGGCAACGCAGGCGTGGTTCTACGCGTGCGCACTGTATATAACGCCAAAATGCACATGTCGTACGTGCTTACGTACGCTATGTGCGCACAAAAGGGCGGGAAAAAAAGACTTGACCAAAAGAACGTCATGGGCGGGCAACGCAGGCGTGGTTCTACGCGTGCGCAGTGTATATAACGCCAACATGCACATGTCGTACGTGCTTGGAGAAAATAGGAACGGAAGTTGTGAGCAAGCAAAACGAAGGTAAGTTTTAAAAAATTCCCCAAATCAGTGGCATATCCTGCTTATAGATTGGGGTCTATATTGGGCTAAGATTAGGAGAGTCTGGGCTAACATTATTGTTTTTGGCTTGTGTATTGTCTTTCAGAAAAATGAATCAAAAATTTAAAGATCCAGAATTTTTGAGTCTATTTATTGATAAATACAAGGAGCTGACAAATCTGTGGCAAGTAAAGCACAGTGATTATTATAATAAACCAATAAGGAGGGCAACGCTGGAGAAACTTCTGGTATTTGTGCAGACTTGGATCTCAGAGGCAGACGTGGACTTTGTGGACAAGAAAATTCAAATATTGAGAAATATGTACAGAAAGGAGAATAATAAAATCCTTAAATCCATCAGATCAGGAGCAGCAGCAGGTGATGTGTATGTACCCAGGCTGTGGTACTTTGACAAACTACGGTTTATTGGCGACCAGAGTAAGGCCAGGGAATCGCTTTCAACCCTTCCCTCCACCCTTCCCTGCAGCATTCCCTCCATCCCAGCAGAGGCTGATGAGCAACCTGAGCCTTCCATCCTGGAAGAAGCGGATGCACCCAGCTGGAGCCAGGTAGTTTGTTACAATAAATAGTGATATTCATAATATTAATGATGTTAACTAGATGTTATAATTTAAACGCTATTATTGATGTTAAAAAAACTAATATTTTGACATATCAATTTACAGTAGTGGCCACAAATGTTTGTCACCAGCAGAAACAAGAAATACTGATGTCATAATGATACTCTTTTATATGTATTAACAGAATTTCGAAGTCAGGAGCTGAAAAATGTTTATGATTGATGAACAAAAAACTAAAACGATGTCCCTTTTTTATACACAGGATGAGCTCAGCCAGGAGGAAGGTATGGAAAGTGGCAGGCAGGAGGAGGCTGGGCCCACTGTCAGCCAGGAGGTGGCTGGGCCCAGTAGGAGACTCACACAGTCGCAGGTGCCTCCCCTCCGTCTTCCGGCAAAAAGGAAAAAGAAGATGACGGTCACATAGGAGGAATCACTGCGCCTCATTCGAGAGGCTACAAATGTCTTAAGGAGCCCCCCTGAAGCTGAAGAGGCCTATGGCTGCTAAATAGCCAGCCGGTTGCAGCAATTGGAGATGGGCCAACGCCTCCAATGTGAGAGAATCATTTTCTCGGCCTTGCAGAAGGGGCTGAGTGGCGAATTAACTGCCACAAGCGAAATTGTGGATCAAGTTCCTCCTGTTCCTCCTCCTCCTCCTGCCACAAGTACACCACCAGAGACACAGCCTCACAGGAAGGCTGCTGAGAAGTCTGCAGGGAAGGGTGCAGTGAAGGGTGGAGTGAAGAGAAGAAAGTGATGACCTGGCTTCAGTCTGGTCTGACCAAGGACGCAGCCTGTTGTACCATAGCCTGGGGACATATATACCATCTGCTGCTGCTCTTGATCTCTGGGATTCAGGGACCATATTGTACTTCTCAATATGTGAATTTTCTTGTCCACAGACTTTAATGTTTGCCCTGGGGCCAAAAGGCTACACAAATGTCACAAGTTTCTCCAGTGTTGCCTTCATTTTTATTTTTTGAACCAGAATAAATGGATATTTTTTTTGGAAAATATAATTGCCTATGTGTTTTTTGGTCAAAGACATTTCTAAAAGACAATGTGAAATTAACAAGGGACACCAACCTCCTTGAGGTTCCAAAAAAAAAAAAAATGTTATTGTGGTAACTTGTCACCAGAATAAAAATAAAAAGGTTATTGTGGTAATGACACACACAAAATAAAAAGGTTATTGTGGTAATGACACACACAAAATAAAAAGGTTATTGTGGTAATGACACACACAAAATAAAAAGGTTATTGTGGTAATGACACACACAAAATAAAAAGGTTATTGTGGTAATGACACACACAAAATAAAAAGGTTATTGTGGTAATGAAAAACAAAAAATAAAAAATAAAAGGTTTTTGGTGTTAACTTGACAGAATAATTAAATATGGAGATCACTAGAAAATAATTGGGAAAGAATTATACGAAAAATATGGATGAAAAAATAAAAAAAAGACGATTACCAAAAAAAAAAAAAAAACATTATTATTGAGATGGGGCTTTAAACTAAAAACAATATCATTCATGAGATGAGGAGAAATAAGCCAGAAATGTGTTTTGTGAGAACTCTGTGAGTGAATATGAGCAGCAAAGCAACTTCGTTCTTCTAGCATTATAAAGAAGATGCGCTGCATTTAAACGAGCACAGAATTTGCAGCATGACGAATGTGCTACTTCCAATACGAACTGGAGTTTTACAAGACCGAGCACTTCCGTCTCGTACTTGCTTCAGAGCATGCGTCCTTTTTGGTCTGACGGAACAGCATACAGACGAGCGGAATTCTACATCGGAACTGGGTCCGGCGGAGTTCCGTCGGAAAAATTTGAAGCATGTTCCATTTTCTAAAGTCTGTCAGACTTTTGCGAATCAAAAGTCCGTTGCAGCCCACACACGATCGAATAGTCTGCCGGAATCATTCCGTCAGACTTTGGATGTTGAAAAGTCCGCTCGTGTGTACGCGGCATAAGGGTATAAAGGCACCTATTAATCAAGCTGCAAGGACACTTAAATCAAATGTATTATGGTTTTGTACATATTTTCTTTATTTATGTAGTGTGTTCTTCAAAAATGTGTTCTTTTTTTTAAGCTGGGTAAATATGAAATATTATATAAATCTATATTTTGGTATTTTATTCAGCCATCAGGTTGCCTTTTACTTGCTTTGCAATGTATCCTTAAAATGTAAAAAACCTGTTGTTTACAGAGATCAATAGTTCAAGCTGAGATTTACAGACACAAGTGACTGAGTGATATATGTGAATCATCTTTTAGCAGACAGTTGGGTCCCTATCTTTGAACAAGTCCAGAGCTACTTTTGTTGTGTTGTCACTGTAGCTAACCCATAGTGCTTCAGAAACCCAGTGCTTTATTTTTTTTAAACAGTTTAAAAATGACATATTAAAATGACATATTATTAGTTGTAGGAGCGTCAGCACATTGTGACACCCCATTGACATTAAATGCATTCCTGCATCATTGTATCACAATACACACCAACAACACAAGCACGTATGGAACTCCAGATCAGGTATTACCACAATGCATATGTTGGAACCAAGCATTTTTGCAAAAAAAAAATGCAGTTCAAAACGTGCAAACATTTATTGAGTATAAACTTATTACAGTTTTATCTTTTAGATTTAATAGGAATTTTGGACATTATGTTGTATAAATATAGATTTGATCAACATTTGCACAAATATGACAGGCGATACAAAATCAATATCACCATCCTTTTATTCTACCAGTCATATGCTTTCAGAAAATGTGTGCTTTGGGGGGTATTTTTTTTCTTTCTTCTTGTACAAGTTTTCATTAGATTTTGAAATACAATAGAAAGTTTTTGACAGATCTATGACAGTTGTAAGAAAGCGGAGGTTACAAATTCTGTATACAGTGTTGCCTAAGAACAGAGAAATTTGGCATGTGTTTACCATTGGATCTGTTCCGTAATAAAACATACCGTGCTGAACATTTGCCTCAAGAGAGGAGAACGTAGTGCAACAACAATGAAAAAACTTGAAACATAGACAGTATATTTACTATGTAAACAATGCTGGAGAAGTGATGAGTTTTCACATGGCTATATAGATGTCTGGTTGGGAGCGAATGTGCAAACTTGGCTTGGCACAGTCTTGGGGATGGATGTTTGAACCAGTCTATCCCAGGTGGTTCTGTAGCTAGTAGGTCACTACTCTTGATTTTATGACTTTTTAACAAATGGACACTTACCTGTCCCAGGGTCCAGCAATGTCGGCAGCTGAAGCCAATCAATCACTCGGCTCTCAACAGCTGCTGCCAACATCCTTGGTGAGGGAATCAGGAAGTGAAGTGTTCCCTACTGCTCATGCGCGAGTCGCCCTGCCTTTCCTAACTGGTCTCCTGGGACTTGTGTGTTTCCCAGGAGACAGTGGGGGGGAGGGGCGTGACTCCCGCGGATGTCTATACCCGGAAGTGGGTGCAAATACAGGTATCTGCACCCCCCCCCCCCCCCCGAAAGGTGCCAAATGTGACACCGGAGGGTTCTGAAAAGCGGAGGTTCAATTTTTGTGTGAGCCTCCACTTTAAGGTGTGCTAAATTGTGCTTAAAGCAATTATTATGTGCAGAGTTTAAAACAAGGGGAAAAAACAGGATGTTTTCTTGTACATGATTGGATGATTAAAGTGAACACCTCTTCAATTATTTCAGTAAATAATCACTTTGCTAAGTTAAAGGATAAGTGTGGGATTGTAAAAAAAAAAAAAAAAACATACATACTCACTTAACTGATGCAGCATTGGTCTGATGCTGCAGCTGTCCCCCACTACCTTTAAGCCTGGGAACTGACCAATCACGTGACCATTAATTGGTCAGTTCCTGAGCACAGAGGGATGACTATCTGCAACTGCCTCAGGCGACCTGGACACGACCGCTCTCTATATAAGTCACCTCAAGTCCCCCCCAAAGTCGTACAGGAACCTTTTTATAAGTTGGAGCGACTTGTGTCGTTCCGATTAGAACGGTTCCATTGTACAGAACGGGATATGACTTGTCAGGCTGCTAAGTCACCTGACAAGTCATCCCAGTGTGAACCGACACTAAGTGAAAATGTCCAAATTGGACCCATTCTCCCTCCCCAATGTCATTTGACTTGTTAGTGTTACAAGGTCTCAGGTGTGAATGGGGAAGCAGGTGTGTTAAATTTGATGTTATTGCAAAAATGTGAGGGGTGTACTTACCTTTGTGAGATACTGTATATATATATATATATATATATATATATATATATATATATATATATATATATATATATATATATATATATACAATAGGTCCAAGGTCCAAAAAGACATGGATAAGTGGGTTTGGGGTAGAGGAACTTGACTGGCCTACACAGAGCCCTGACCTCAACCCAATAGAACACCTTTGGGATGAATTAGAGCAGAGACTGTGAGCCAGGCCTTCTCTTCCACATCAGTGCCTGACCTCACAAATGCATTTCTGGAAGAATGGTCAAAAATTCCCACACTCCTAAACCTTGTGGACAGCCTTCCCAGAAGAGTTGATGCTATTATAGCTGTATAACTGCAAAGAGTGGTCCAACTCAATATTAAACCCTACGAACTAAGACTGGGATGCCATTAAAATTCAAGGTAGGCGTCCCAATATATATATATATATATATATATATATATATAAATAAAGTGTGTGTGTGTGTGTATATATATATATATATATATATATATATATATATATATATATATATATATATGTGTGTGTGTGTGTGTAAAATGGCATGTTTACCAAAATACCAACATTTTATAAAAAAAGTGTATTATTTAGTTGTGACCATAATTTAAAAAAAACTAAAAAACATATGTGCAAAACCAATCAACTCGTTAAAATTAGTGGGACCAATGAATTAGGAATACATAGATCCAAATAATGGTACAGATAAACATGAAACATTTTTAAATATCTTTGAAAGTATATGTTGTTGAAGCGTCAACACCAGTCTACCTGTGTTAGGGTTCATTTGTCATCACAAAAGATTTAGATGGCCAAAGTTACTTTGTTTGGTTTCATTTTGTGATAATACTGTATTTATTAGAGCAAAACAGATGGTGACTCCAGTGATTGACTGCACTGTAGACAATGTAGAGAGTAGTGAACTTCAGAACCAACTCTGTAAACCTGATGCTGTATACAAGTCAATTTGTTCTTTGTCTCGTTCTAACTATACTGCCAATCAAACTGATATATTAATAGGACTGAGGCCTTGCCTTCCAGATGAAGGTTATAGCTTTCTTTATAAACTTTCAAGTAAGTTAACTGTGTAGCTGAACACATCTACTGAACAAAGACTTCATTCTTTCAAAACAAAGAGAATAAAAAGTGGTTAGGCAAACGCACATGAAAATCCAATCCATGGCTGCATTGATGTCTGTGCTTAGCCATAAATGATGAATGACTCTATAGGCCTTATTAACTAAAGAGTTCTTAATCTTAAAGTGTTTGTAAAGGCAAACTTTAAAAAAATAAAAAAATAGCATGTTATACTTTTTTGCTCTGTGAAATGGTTTTGCATTAAGCAGCCCCCATTTTCCTCTTCTCAAGTCCCTCACCTGTCCTCTGGGCTCCTTCCCCATGCTGCAAGACACAGAGAACGCAGCTTAGACTTGCCCCCCGCTCCCTCCCCACTGAATGTGATTGGCAGCAGTGGGAGCCAACAACTCCTGCTGCTGCAACTCAGCTAATGAGCTGGGAGAGACCTGGGGGCCGCTGCTCTTGTACACATCACTAGATCACTTGATAGGCTTAGGTAAGTATGGGGGGGGGGGCTGAGGGGGGAGCAGCACACTGAAGGTTTTTTACCCAAATACATAGAAATGTTTGAAGATAAAAAAAGTCAGCCTTTAGATTGTAGTTTGTACTTGTAGTGCAAAGTGGATTTGCCTTTCGTAAATAATCCCCAATATGTCCCTTCTCAGGCCGCGTACACACGGGCGGACTGTTCGCTCAACTTTGTCCGCTGAACAGTGTTTCAGCGGACAGTCCGCTCGTGTGTGGGGCTTCAGCGGACAGTTTCAGCGGACAGTTTGACGAACAAAGTTTTTCGGAAATTCCGAAAAACTGTCCGCTGAAACTTGCCCGTGTGTAGGCAACTTTCGAAATGAGCAAACTGTTCCCGCTCGGAGGAAAGTCCGCTCATTTCGAGCGCGTCTCCAGGTAGGCGGGGCCCGCGAAGGAGACGTCGCGGGCCCCGCCGCCTGGTATGGACTTAAAGGGGAACCCCAACGCCGAAAAAAATCGGCGTGGGGGTCCCCCCAAAGTCCACAACAGACCCTTGTCCGAGCACGCTACCCGGCCGGCCAGGAAAGGGGGGCGAGCGAGCGCGCCCCCCCTCCCGAGCCGTACCAGGCCGCGTGCCCTCAACATGGGGGGTGCCTTGGGGAAGGGGGGGCCGCGCGGCCCCCCCACCCCAAAGCACCTTGTCCCCATGTTGATGAGGACAAGGGCCTCTTCCCGACAACCCTGGCCGTTGGTTGTCGGGGTCTGCGGGCGGGGGGCTTATCGGAATCCGGGAGCTCCCTTTAATAAGGGGGCCCCCGGATACCGGCCCCCCACCCTATGTGAATGAGTATGGGGTACAATGTACCCCTACCCATTCACCTGTAAAATAAAAGTACCCAAAAAAAAAAACACACGAGATAAAATATTTTATTGCACAGCTCCGGGGGTCTTCCGTCTTCGAGGGTCTTCTCGCCGGACTCCTCCGCTATCTTCTTGTAGCTCTTTTGCTAGCGGAGGAGTCCGGCTTTCTTCCTCCCCGCCGCCGGCCTCTTCTCCCGACTTCGGGGGTCTTGTCCCCCTCTTCGGTTCTTCTGCCGGGCCACCGCGCCTTCTTATAGCTCTTTTGCAGGCGGTGGCCCGGTCTTCTGTCGCCGCCGCCTTCCATTCTTCTGCCGGGCCACCGCGCCTTCTTGTAGCTCTTTTAGAGGCGGTGGCCCGGTCTTCTGTCACCGCTGTCGCCTTCCGTTCTTCTTCTTGTTCTTCTTCTTCTTCTTCTCCAGGAGATGTTGACACGTCGCTCTCTCCGGCCGGAATGCCAGAGCCGCGCTGTGCGGCCACTTATATAGTGACAATGGGGCGGTGTCACATGGTATATGTCACATGGGTTGATGTCACATGGGGACTATGACATCGTAAGGGGGCGGGGTCACCATGTGACCAACCCATGTGACATATACCATGTGACACCGCCCCATTGTCACTATATAAGTGGCCGCACAGCGCGGCTCTGGCATTCCGGCCGGAGAGAGCGACGTGTCAACATCTCCTGGAGAAGAAGAACAAGAAGAAGAACGGAAGGCGACCGGAAGGCGACAGCGGCGACAGAAGACCGGGCCACCGCCTCTAAAAGAGCTACAAGAAGGCGCGGTGGGGGGCCGGTATCCAGGGGCCCCCTTATTAAAGGGGGCTCCCGGATTCCGATAAGCCCCCCGCCCGCAGACCCCGACAACCAACGGCCAGGGTTGTCGGGAAGAGGCCCTTGTCCTCATCAACATGGGGACAAGGTGCTTTGGGGTGGGGGGGCCGCGCGGCCCCCCCTTCCCCAAGGCACCCCCCATGTTGAGGGCACGCGGCCTGGTACGGCTCGGGAGGGGGGCGCGCTCGCTCGCCCCCCTTTCCTGGCCGGCCGGGTAGCGTGCTCGGACAAGGGTCTGTTGTGGACTTTGGGGGGACCCCCACGCCGATTTTTTTCGGCGTTGGGGTTCCCCTTTAAGTACATTCCAGGCCTACCTGCACACGCGCTCGAAATTAGCGGACTGTTGCCTCGTGTGTGGGCGAGTCCGTTCATTTCAAAAGTTGCGCGGACTTAGTACGACGAACAAAGTTTGCCGTATTTGTCCGCTCAAAAAGTGCCGTGTGTGGGCGTGTTCATTCATTCAAAAGTTTGAGCGGACTGTTTGACGAACTTAGTTTCGGCAGACAGTCCCCGCGTGTGTACGCGGCCTCAGGCATTATTCAGTTATGAAAAGGACTCTGAAATCAACATAATTATATAGAGCGTTACATAGAGGAGCAATTTATTATACTCATTAATAAAATACAACTATTTTTTCACAAAACACTTGAGTAGCCATGTCTATTGCAAAGGGTTAGTTTATATCTATAGAGGTAAGAGCTTAGAAGTGTTTTGGGAATAATTGACATAAGAAGCCCAGGCATAATTCTCACCTAAAGTGAGTCTGGCTGGCTTTGTTTGCTGCTAGTGTTACATGCTCATTGTGGATGGCATGACGGATTAGCAAAAGCAATAAGACACAACATGTACAAGGTGTATGTTACACACCAAAAAGGAGTGCCCCGAGCATTAGACTTTTTGGCACTCTGAGGCCAAGTAGGATTTGCTAAGAAAGGGGAAAACGTATGTGCCACCAATTAACCCCCACATTGTTGCACTGGTTTTAGAGGCTCTCTAGACCTGCAACTAGTTCAGCTTGTATGCAAGAAAACGTGCAGACACACCAACAAATTAAAAACGTTTTACTATTTATATTTTATTCTCTAGATTTTTACTAATATTTGCCTTCCAGGTTTCAGGATCGCATGATAGTGGGACAAGATCGTTTTCAGTGCCCAGGGCAAAAATACTTGTAGCACCGGCTCCTGAAGAGCACACGCTATGCATTTTTGGTGATTTAATATTCCTGGAACCATAGTTTGGTTTTGGGTTCAATTACACAAAATTTTGGTCTCAGTACCAGTCTAGCTGGATTGCATTGTGTTCTGCTTGACCATAGATGGCGCTGTCATCTCTGGCAGGTGCCAGAACACAGTCCAGTAAGGTGCATTGAGTGCCAGTTCTCTCTCAGAATAAGCCCAGTGGGAGTGTCACTCTTGCTGTGCATTCTGGGAGGGGGTACTTAAGGTGCTGACATCACGTGTTTCGGGGTTCCGGGCCAGAAGTGCTTTCTGTCTGTTTGGTCCTGGTCATCCTGACCAGCCCCCAGGGCTTTCATGGCCTGGGGTGCGGATCCACCCAATTCCAAGTCTCGGGGCTGGCTGGCCCGAGGCAAAATAACTGAAGGAAGGATTTGGAGGTGGTCCGGTGCTGTCTCGGTTTGCGGAGAGGCCCAGCAACTGGAAAAAGCATCCAGGGGCAAGGTCTGGGCGAGTCAGACCCATGAATCAGATCGAGACAGAAGTACAATTAAATCACACTTGTTTATTAATAAAAAATAAAAAGGTAAATAGAGTAAGCGTATTCAAAGCATAGCCAGAGTCCAGTACCCGGATCGAGTAGTCAGCCAGTCCAGAGTTCAATAACCAGAAGTCAGGGATGCAAGTGGAGCAACAGCAAGCAGGATAAGGAGCCAGAAGGGATGTCAGCAATCCAGTCTTTAAACAGAACCACAGAAGATGGTTTCTTGTTATGTGACCAAGGCGAAGACAGATATGAAGTGAGCTGGACAGCTTTAAGTAGGCATGTCAGACGAGCTGGATAAAGAACAGCTGGTAACTGAGGAGAGAGATGAGAGCTGGCAATTAGCCTACAGCTGAGAAGCCAGCCCAGAGAAGGAAGGGCTAAGCCAGCCCTGACAGGATGGAGTTGGAAAAAGCCCACGAGTTATGTGACCAGAGGAGCCAGTGGGAGGAGTCTTGCCTTTCTCTTTGCCCTACACATGAGAGTGTTGCGGGAGAGAGAGGAGGAACTTGTACGCTGTGTCGGAAGCTTAAGTGACAAAAATGTTCGGAGTTCTGTGAACATCACCTGCCATGAGACCCAGAATGCCAGCTGTGGGTATCTCTTCGAGTGTGAGACTTCCAGGGACTGTATTAACTGATACGGGGATTCGCTGGGCACCTCAAGGGCGTTTCCTCTTATACACCTCGGGAGACATCAAGGCCCTCGGGATGCTGTGTGGAAGGTGTACAGGACTGGCCACAAATCCCAGCCATTTGCTTGCTGTACTGGTTGTGGAGAATACCTGTTCAGAGTGGAGCAACCCGTTGTGTTGCCTAGGGCGTACCTTGTGGACTGGGCCATGAACGTGGTCACTGAGGAGTCTGCTACCTATACTTAGTGAGGCCTACCACAGCCGTGATGCCTGTCACTGTCAGCACTCCGGACGGAGATGTGACTACTACCACTGTTACCACTACTACTGCCAGCTTCGGAGGAACTACTCCGGAGGTCATGGACACCGCATCGTCTACCATGACTACCACAACTATGCCTGCCTTGGAGAAAGTGGGGCGATCCAGGTCCCCCTGCGGCCGCAGTCGAGGACACTCCAGGAGCTCGCCTCAACCTGACCAGAGAAAGAAGGTCGTATCGGAGAGGTCTGCCAACACTGATGGTGATAAATCTGGGGCCAGTGTGTTGGGCAGGACTGTGAGGAATAATCTCCCAGCGGAGAAGCTGAGAGATTCGGAGCTGGACTCTCTCTCTGACACTGGAGATGATGACCTTTTCGAGACCATGTCACAAGAAATGCTTTGTGCTAACGCGGATGATGTTGCCGCAACCTGCAGCGACTCCGGATGGCTGGCTCTAAATTCGGGAAGTGTAATGCCACGGGCAGAAATCCTGACTACAATAGATCTGATTTTGCCCAAACCTGTGAACTTGCCCACGCCTAAAATGAGTTCTGATACCCTGGTGCGCAAGGCCCCTAACTCTTGCATACCTCCCGGAGATGGGAATTCCAGAGCTTTGCCAAAACTTGCGCGGTCCCAGCGACTGCTCAATAAGCGACTGAATACGAGTTGGAATTCCCCTATGTGCCTAAAGAAATAATGGATGTTATTGAACATCACCATGAGGAATGGTATAGGGAGGACGTCTGGAACTACTTGAAGGTTCCAAAACCATTTAGAAAGAAGATATTTTCTTTGGACATGCACAAACGGTTTACTGGGTGCCTCCAGCAATGGAGCTATGGAAGGCACATATATGCGGACAAGGTGGTTATCTGCAGACCGGGAAGGGACAATCTGGTCTACTTTGTGACAACTGTAGATACTCAAGGGAAGTCACTGACCCTACCAGACCCCAGGTTCCACTGGTGAGATAAGTTACCAGAACTGCTTTTGAAAAAAAAAAAACTTTGCTCCCCCTACTTTTGCTTGAATTCAAGGACTGTGGGTAGACAGTTAGGTGTTAGGCTCTTGAAGAGACTACGCGTCAAGTTTCTACATATCACAGCATTTGTTGAAATAAAAGGACTGACACTTATAACTCTTGCCACTAGGTGGTGTGAGTTTGCAAGAAAAGAAAAGAGAACATTTTGAATCTTCTGATCTCTAGTAACAGTTTAAGTTGGAAGAGAGGGACTCATCATTTTATGATGAGAACCTGTCTTCTGAAAATAATGGTGTTTGCGGTTTTACGTGTGTTTCTTTTGCAGGAGAACCTCTATCAAACTGCCGGGTTGTGTAGGTAGACAGGTCTTGGGCTGCATTGTGTGTAAATTGATCCTGTGTCGCTGTTAAATGTTTTTTTTATAAATGTTCAAAGTTTTATTGTTTCTTTCCGTTTCCTCATTCCAACCCTAAAAGTTCAGGTACTCAATTTTGTTAGGATTAGAAGTAGATTTTTGCTGTTTTTTTCCTCTCTTTCCCAGATGATGAGGACATTGTCTAAATTGGAAGGGGAAGTATGTAGTGCCAGCTCCTGAAGAGCACACACTATGTATTTTTGTCCTTTAATATTCCTGGAACCGCAGTTTGATTTTGGGTTCAATTACACAAAATTTTGGTCTCAGTACCAGTCTAGCTGGATTGCATTGTGTTCTGCTCCGATAAGGGTGAGGATCCAGTTGCGAATGGCTTTTCTCTGCATTTTCCTAATGTGAGAGACTCTTTTCTACTTGACTTAGTTCCAAGAGTACCTGGACTTTTCTACCTAAACCCTCTAACCCTACTTTGAGAGACAGTGTTTCGTTTACTCTACTTTGCAAATAAAAATCCCTTAAGTGGATCTGGTGTCACTCTATGCAGTTCTTAGGCTATCTACCTTGGGAAACCCCTAGACATACATGAGGTCAAGAAGGTAACGGTAAGCCCAATCAAATCAGCCGCAACTTCAGGGGTCAGTGCTATATACTAAAATGCGTGTCCCCACCCCTCCATCTTCATTATGTGAAAACTTATGAAGAGAAGGGGGAAAGAGAGCACAGCCCGCACTGCCTCCTTGATCTCTCCTCCTTTCCTTGCTGCTTCCAATGCTGGGCTGACAGAAGTAGTGATGCCGTTGTCCCCACTCTTGCCAACCTTATAGTAGAAGGAATTTGCAGTGTCCCATCCCTACAATGTATGCTGAGCCCAGGGTAGCCGCCTCTTCTTCCTGCCCCTTGTCCAGTCCCTGATAGTGTCCTACAGTGGGTCACTGGTTCTTTCTGCCCTAATTTCTCAACTTAACACTGAGAAATATAGGATATCTTGTTTGGTTTTGATGGTGATAGGTGATGGTGATAGTATAGTTTTCAATTGTGGAACTACTCCCCCAGGTCCCTCCAAACAGGTTTTTATGAAATGTCAAGTGAGGGGCCAGGGAAAGTAAATTTTATTTTAAAAATATGGTGAAAGTTACAGTAAATACATTCAGAAGTTTCTGAATAAAATAGAATGTATTTTTTTTACTGGACAAATGTCCTCTAAATTTCTATTATACATAGAGTGAATGGTATCCAAAGAATTCCAGGTGTGTTACGCATCACATTGTTAAAAAAAAAGTACTATTATGAATAAAATATAATATCATATATTATTATAATTATTATTAAGCTATTCAAAAACACATCTGGCATGTCTGTATGTCAACTTTTGATTTTGTCGCAACCATAGACACACTTTGTAAAAGTGTGACAGCATGTTAAAAGTAGTGCCGCTCAGACGCCTCCTATATTGCATATAACGGTCGATGTGTTTTATTAGGAAAAAGAAAATACATAGACTCATGTTAAGGCACATTCATTACAGAAGAGGTACAGATCCAGGTCAATCCCTGGGGCAAAAGAGAACTGTGAGTCATAGAAACGTTCAAAGACAGTGAGATTATGGAAACCGAGGGCAATAATGACCAGACTGGATGGATCAGCGACTGTTTTGAACCTTAAATAGACCAGGCGAGAAAACCGGCTCCCCAAGGGCCAAATGCCTAACTGTAACTTATAAAGCAATGTATTGAAAGAAATAGGGGGGGTAAGAAAGAACAGGGAGGGACAGGGGAGAGGGGGGTTCAATGGTAATGTCCACATAGAAGGATCCTGGTGTGGAAGGGAATTGAGGAGATTCGGCCTATGTAGAAAAGTCACAGAGCGGTATCAGAAATGGAGTGAGTCATTGTAGATAAAAGAGAGTTGATCCAATGCGCATTGATCCTGTATTGACATGGTTGTGGTCATGAACAACTGCCACCTGGTGAGGAAGGCCGCTTTTTGTTTAACATGGGAGAAATCTGTCGTGAGCCTCTCTGTGTGTAAAAGGGATAGAAGATCCTTGTGGAGTTGGGAGGCTGAAGGGCCAGAAGGCAGTAGCCAAAATCATAGTATGAGACGACGGGCCAAAAGTAAACATAACAAAATCCAGTCCACTATAGCTCCCGTCGATTGTGACCCTGGAGAGGGTCCAGTGCCTGAAGAAGTAGACCATGGTAACAGAATGGGGTCCCAATATCCGAAGATTAGGAGTAGAGGTTCTTTAGGTAATTTCATCAAAGTGACGTCGAAAATGAAAGCCAAGACCTGGTCCCAGAAGGTGGATATAATAGGGCAAGACCATAAACGATGAGAGAGGGGTGGCTTCGAGTGATGACAGTGGGGGCAGGATGCTCCATCTCGTTTGGATTTGGGAGAAAGAAAAGGAATGTAGGCCCTGTGGGCAATCTTAAGCTGAGTTTCCCTCCAGATTTCATTAGGCGTCAGGTGCAGTACCTTTTTGAGACCAAGCAGAATCTTATGGACAAGATCGGTGTCCGGGAAGGCAGAGGTCCAGTTTGCAATGGAGGTAGAGGATGCAGGTGGCTTTGACCGTTGCAGAAGAGGTTTATAGATATCTGAGATTCTGAAACATTTATCGCATATCAGCTGATCCATGAAGCTTGATTGAAATCGACGGGAGCCCTCCTTACAAGTTTGGTTGATATAACTGATGCATTGTCGGTAATGGAAGAAATGAGAGGTGGGAATCGAGAATGAGTCCATCACTTTCTGAAAGGGAAGCGGTTTGCCAGTATGCAGGTCGCATAGGGAGGAGAAAAGGGACAGGCCCCGTGCCGACCAGTCCGAGAAGGCTTTACAGTGAAGACCTGGAGTGAAACAGGGATTTCCTTGGATAGGTAGATAAATGGATAAGAAAGGCGTAAGTCCGGCCAGTTTTCTGGACTCTCTCCATGCTATCGCCGTGTCTCTGAAGACAAGATTGTGTTGGTGGGGGGGGGGGGGGGGTACCGATTTCCAGCGGCAATGCAGAAGGGCAGACAAAGAGAAAGGGTGGGCCATAGCGGATTCCAAATCAAAGTTAGAGTACCTGGACGAGTGGGTGATCCAGTCTAGACTAGTTCTAAGTAAACAAGCTAAATTATACAACCTAATATTAGGTAGACTGATACCTCCGTCGCCCCTGGGAATGCAATTTTTTGAAAGCGATACGTGGTCTTTTGCCGTGCCATAAAAATTTGGAAATAGCAGATTCTAATGAAGTAACATCTTTGTGCTTGAGCAAGAGTGGGAGAGTTTGCATAGGATATAGAAGTCTGGCAAAGCTGACCATTTTTACAAGGTGGCACCTTCCCAGGAGTGAGAGGGGCAGATCCATCCAGTTGGTCAATTCTTGGGATATCTTAGTCAACAAAGGGGGATAGTTCAGCTGATACAAAGAAGAAGGCATTTTCCCAATTTTGATTCCCAGGTAGGTTATGTATGAGGGGGCTACAGCAAATAGGGAGTCACTAGCCCAGGAAGGTGTGGAGTGAGAGCCAATGGGTAGAATTTCGCTTTTAGAGTAATTAATGCGTAGCCCTGAGCACAGCCTAAACTCGTTGAAAAGTATTTTTAATGGTGTGAATGTCAGGCGAGGGATTTTAGGTGAATATAAGGATATCGTCTGCGAATAGGGATGTGCGGAGTTCCACGCCTCCTATTTTTATACCCTGGAGGGGAGCCGAATGGGATAGGTATCTAGAGAGAGGTTCCAAGGCTATGTTAAAGAGGAGGGGAGATAGGGGGCAGCCCTGTCTGGTACCTTTGTGTAGGGGAAAATTTGGTGAGAGAAGGCCTGCCGCTACCAGACGGGCAGTGGGAGAGGCGTACATCGAGGTTATAAGGTGACTAAAGGGGCCTGAGAATCCTAATTTGGAGAGGGTCATGGATAGCCAATCAAAACTGATGTTATCAAAGGCTTTCTCAGCGTCTAAAGTAATGATGGCAAAGGTACCATTGGGGTTTTGTTTGGCAGATTCGAGAGCTAGTAGAACTTTACGGATGTTTAAAGTGGCTGTCCGACCTTTAACAAACCCCGATTGGGCTGGATGGATTAGGTGAGGGAGAATATCGGCTAGTCTCGTGGCAACAATCTTTGAGAGGATTTTCACATCTAGATTAAGGAGGGAGATAGGTCTGTAAGAACCGGGTTGCAGCGGGTCTTTCCCTTTTTTAGAAAGAAGCTTAATTACAGCTTGATTCCCGGAAGGAAGATAAGGGCCCCCCGCCCAAATAGAGGAGTAGACTGAGAGGAGTACGGGTGCCGTGATGTGAATGAGGTTTTTATAAAAATCGCTAGTAAAGCCGTCAGGGCCTGGCGCTTTATGTGAGTGAAGATGGCGAATGGTAGTTTCAATTTCAGAGAGAGTGATGGGGGCATTGAGGGACTCTAATTGCTGCGCTGATAAGGTGGAAAGTGACACTTTGTCTAAGAAGGACCGAGCCTTTTCTCGTATGATGGGGTCCGGTGCGTAAAGACCAGTGTAGTACTTCAACATAGTCTCATTTATGGCTTGAGGAGAGGAGTGCGTTTGTCCCGTGTGATCACGGAGGGAGGTGATGTGAGTGGGGCGATGACCCCCTTTACACAGTCTGGAGAGGAGTTTTCCGGCCTTATTGCCGTACTTGTGAAGGGTAGCATCCAAGTAAGCCCTTTTCGTACGTTCAAGGGTGTCGGCCCAATTATCAAAAGCTGACTTGGCTGATACCCACTCATCGTGATGTATGGTGGAGCTGGATAATGAGAGCTGCCGTTGGGCTGCATGTAGTCTGGCACTGGCGGATTTGTAATGCTTGAGTGCATTGCGTTTAAATGACGTGGCGTAACAGATAATGCGACCTCTAAGGTATGCTTTCCCTGCATCCCAGAATAGATTAGGGTCTGACGCATGGATGGCGTTTGTAGAGGAGTACTCTACCCAGGCCTTGTCCATGAATGTAATAAAATCTGAGTTATTAGCCAAGAAAGCTGGAAAGCGCCAAAGGTTGGGGTGAGGGGGGAGATCCAGTCTGTCTAGGGAGATAGCTACTGGAGCATGGTCTGAGATCGCTATATCATGTATTTCAAAGTCGGAAACCATGGTTATGAAATCATCCGAACCAAAAAGGGGTCAAGTCTGGCCAGGGACTTATGAGGGTTGGAATAAAACGTGAATTCTCTGTCTGTAGGATGGGCGAGACGCCATAGATCCGTCATGTGTAGGGAGTCCATGGTGGAGGCAAATATAGTGGGAATCGGTGTGGTGGCACCCTGCGATTGTTTTTTTGGGGAGGATCTGTCTATCGAGGGGTGCATAACGTCATTGAAATCACCCCCTACTAAATGAGGCAAGTGGGTGAATTGAAGTAGCCACGTCGAAAGCTCAGAATAAAATTGCTTAGTGGGGTTATTAGGGGCATAAATGTTGGAGATAAAAATTTATTTAGTGCCTATCCGCACCGTTGCGGTGAAAAAAGGACCCGTATTATCTGAGAGGGTGGATAGAATTGTGCAAGGAAGATTTTTGTGAATTAGGAGTAGTACCCCCGCTTTCCGACCCACTGATTCGGCTCCATGTACCGATCCCACCCACACTTTTTGCATGCGCGGAAAATCGGATGCATGTAGGTGAGTCTCCTGTAATAGGGCAATGTCTGCCTTGAGTCTTTTAAGATGACGAAGGATCTTCACTCTCTTTTGAGGAGAGCGCAGGCCCTTGACATTCCAGGAGACTACTCTAAGAGGGGCTGAATCTGTGGGTGTAAATGGCAGGATATGAGACGTAAATGGGCGTGAATAGTTAGGTAGCATAGGCCGAGCTCAATAGAGATATAAGGCATGGGGTTCTGACCAGGGATCCTTAACTGATAAAGGGGAGAACCCAAGTGAGCATGGGGGAAGGACCAGGGAAGGGCATGGGGAGGGGGGGGGGCATGGGGGGTAAACGGTAATAAAAGAAGAATAACCAAACAAAGAAACAATAGCATGTACTTCTCTTTTTTCCACATGAGTTCACTGTGTATAGGGGGGAGCTCCTCAGCAGAGCCCCGCGGAGGAAGGGATGAATAGCGGGCAGTGCCGTAAGCCCCTATAAGGCCCGCCGGACTAGGATATGCATCACAGCGCAACGGCTAGTCTGTAAAAAGGGGGTAGAGTACACAGTGGAGTCATGTTGAGACCTAGCATAATTGTAGAAACAAAGGTAAAGCAGGGTAAGGCAATAAAAACATAAACAGTAACTTAGAACATAGTGCAAAGTCAAAGGAGCAAACGCAGTAAAATAGAAACCTGAAAACTTGTCCGTGGACTCGGGCGTATAACCGGAAAGGAGAGGGACATATGCTGAAGGCTTGCTGCGTCCGTAGTCCAGAACCTTCGTGACCGGCAGAGTAGCAGCACCCGGTACTAACTAGCACAGATCCGAGTAACAGGTATGGAGGGGAGGGAGAGATGAAACGAATACCCAAGGGTATGAGGGTAGTGAACAGCCACTACTCAGCACATCTTAGCTTGCAAACCGGGTGGAAGGAGGAGACAAAAAGAAAACACAAAACCGTCAGAGGAGACAGTAGGGTCCTCAGCGAGGAAAGTTACGGTGGCAATAATCTGGATCCGAAGCTCGGAAGCGTTTGGGGGAGTCCTTCCTAGGGCTCCTCTGGTCCAGGGCTCGAAGGGTTGAGGCAGATTTGGATGGTGTAGCCGGTGAGGAGTCTGATCGAAGAGAGCGTAAGAATGCTTCCGCTTCAGAGGGGTCTTGGAAGGAGAGTTGTTCCCCTTTGGGGGATTTGAGACGAAGCACGGCGGGGAATGCCAGAGAGAACTTAATTTGTAGTTTAAACAGTTCTAAGCATATCGGTTGAAAGGCTTTTCGTTTTTTTGATACTTCAATAGAGTAGTCCGCGAAAATTAGAATCTTGACCCCATCAACATGCACAGAGGGAGACTGCCGGAATGCTTGTAGGATAACAGCTTTATCCGCGTAATTAAGATATTTGGCGATGATGGGACGGGGGGCATTAAATGATCCCATGCGGTGGGCCCTTTCCACTATGAAGGGGCCAGTGAGTCCCATGGCTTCTGGGATGCGTTTTGCGCAGAAGTCACTCAAATTGGCATTGGGGAGCGACTCGGGGACACCGACGAATCGCAGGTTGGAGCGCCTGGGTCTGTTCTCTAAATCATCTAATTTTTGGATGACATATTGAAGCGTTTTTTCCTGAGACTGCTCTGTGGCTTGGGACTGATAGAGATCATCTTCCACCTCAGAGACTCTGTGTTCAAGTTCATTAAGCCTTGTAGCATGCTCTGTAAGTTGGGCCTTAATTTGTTTCATCCCAGCCTGTATGGCTTTCTCCACAGAAGCTGTGATCATGGGAGATAGCAGGGCCGCCACCGCTTGTGCTATGCGGTTTGTGTGTTCATCATCCCCAGGGGATGGCTGGTGAATATCCCCAGTCTGGTTGTGAGGGGTTGTTGCAGTGTGCCCACGGGGGTGGGGGGGTCCGGTGATAACTGGGGATGCTGAAGAGGCGACCCCGCTTACCTCCATAGCCGCTTCCGGGTGTTCCGCAGCAGAGGCCTGTGAAGCTGGAGCGGAGTAGGCCGAAGCCGGGGGCTCGATTTGCGGCCGATCAGCGGGTGCCGCCGCGGCCGCGTACGAACGGGCTCCCGTTTTCTCGACGAAACGATCCATAGGAGCGGGGATCGTGGGGGGATACCCGGAGCCAAAGTGGGGCACTGGGGCCGCTGTAGCAGGTTTTTTAGGCCGGTTTGTGGGGCTCTGCAGCGGGAGCTAGGCGGGAACGCAGCTAGCTCATGCGGCGCCGGAACCGGAAGTGTCGATGTGGTTTTAATAGCCATATGTTCAGTGAGTTTATCTTCAAGATTTATTAATAGTAAAGAGATCTTTAAATATTTTTTATTGTTTTCCCTATACAGCGTCTTGAAAAAGTATTCACATCCTTTGACATTTTCCACATTTTCTCATGTTACAACCAAAAACGTAAATGTATTTTATTGGTCTTTTATGTGAAGGACCGACTCAGAGTGGAACATAATTATGAAGTGGAAGGAAAATGATAAATGATTTTCAACATTTTTTACAAATAAATATGTGAAAAGTGTGGTGTGCATGTATATTCAGCCCCCTTGAGTCAATAATTTGTAGAACCAACTTTTGCTGCAATTACAGTGGCAAGTCTTTTTGGGGAAGTCTCTCCCAGCTTTGCACATCTGGAAAGTGAATTTTTTGCCCATTCTTCTTTGCAAAATAGCTCAAGTTCTGTCAGATTGGATGGAGAGTGTCTGTGAACAGATTTAGGTCTGGACTTTGGCCATTCTAACACATGAATATGCTTTGATCTAAACTAGACATCTCCAAACTACAGCCCTCGAGCTGTTGCGGAACTACACGTCCCATGAGGCATTTTAAAACTATGACATTCACAGACATGACTAGGCATGATGGGAATTGTAGTTCCTGAACAACTGGAGGGCTATAGTTTGGAGACCCCTGATCTAAACCATTCCATTGTTGCTGTGGCTGTATATTTTGGGTCGTTGTCCTGCTGGAAAGTGAACCTCCGCCCCAGTCTCAAGTCTTTTGCAAACTCTAATGCCATGTACACACGACCGGACTTTTCAACATCAAAGGTCCGACGGAACGATTCCGGCAGACCATTCAATCGTGTGTGGGCTGCAGCGGACTTTTGATTTGCAAAAGTCTGACAGACTTTAGAAATGGAACATGTTTCAAATTTTTCCGCCGGAACTCCGCCGGACCCAGTTCCTACCGAGAAATCCGCTCGTGTGTATGCTAGTCCGACGGACAAAAACCGTTGCGAGGGCAGCTATTGGCTACTGGCTATGAACTTCCTTATTCTAGTCTGGTCGTAAATCATCACATTCAAATCCGTCGGACTTTGGTGTGATTGTGTGTGGCCAAGTCCGTTCATTCGGAAAGTCCGTCAGAAGACGGACAAGTGGGGTATAGACAAGTGGGGTATATTATGATTGTAATTATAAGCATGGCAATTTATTATGGTAGGTGGATTTGCACTTTTGGGAGTTATTTGGTTGCTTAAACTTTTGTATAAATGTGGGTGACGCTCAGACTCCTAGATGATCTAATTGCTGGGAGTGTCAGTCGGGAACATACCTTGTCTCAGCTCCAAACATCAGCATGTAGTGAAGGAGAAGTCCCACAAGCCACACATTGTTGCAAATCCACTATGGGAAAAGTATGTGGCAGTCTCAGCATAGGCTTCAGCCAGGCCATGACCGGAGCCCAAGCTGAGACTGCCACATACTTTTCTAATAGTGAATTTACAGAGATGTGCGGCTTGCGGGACTTATGCTTCACTACATGCTGGTTAAACCTTTCAAAACTTTAAGGATAGGGATGCTGTTGTGTATAGTCTTTTTTTGCATACAGTTCTTTTTGTTTTTCTTAGAAAGATGAGGTTGTTTGTGTCTCTTTTACAATATTAATTATTTTTTATAAGGCTTAACTAAAGGGCACTGTTTCCCTATTTTTTTGCTCTTGATACAATGCAGTTGGCTGTGACCTGCTCAGCTGTATACCATCCCATAATAGTTCATGATATATTTATACCCTTTTCTTCTGGACCACTCCCACCTTTATGACTATGCCCAATCAGAAGAAGGGCATCAGATTGGTGTGGCCAGGATTTGAGGACAGTAGCCGAAACCTTTGCTTCAAGCCTTGAAGCCTTTGCTTACCAGTGGATGTGGTTAATATATGTGGTGTGTGCACCCAAAATTGATTACTTTGTAAAAGTGACACAAATAAGAACCACATGAATCTGTGGTATGGTCAGAACTGGTACCGAAACTGTCACAAGGCTTTCAATGAGGTGCAGGCCATATTAAAGGGATCATACCACTAGAAAAGTGTCATAATCGCTTTATTGATTTCTCCCTAGAGTAGTTAGCTGGAAAATGAAGGCTAATAGTTAATTTCATAAACTGATGCCCAACTTTCCTGACAACTTCTGTCCACAACACTGGTTCCTAATCAGGTACTGACTATGCTGACAGATCTCTTGCCACCTCCCCTTGATATAGACATAGGCATGTTAAGATCAATTTTGAGCTGACCATACAATTTTTGAGGCAACCCATGTGACATTGAACCGAAGACCCCGCCCCTTGTCCCTATAGAAGTCGCCGCGTGCCCGGTCCCCGTCATTGTGAGCGGAGGACTCGGCGAGGCAACATCTGAAGAAGAAGAAGAAGAAGAAGAGAAGAACAAAAGAACGGAAGGCGGTGGCGGCGACAGAAGACCGGGCCACCGCCTGTAAAAGAGCTAGAAGAAGGCGCGGTGGCCCGGCAGAAGAACCGAAGAGGGGGACAAGACCCCCGAAGTCGGAAGAAGAGGCCAGCAGCGAGGAAGAAAGCCGGGCTCCTCCGCTAGTAAAAGAGCTACAAGAAGATAGTGGAGGAGTCCGGCGAGAAGACCCCCGAAGACGGAAGACCCCCGGAGCTGTGCAATAAACTATTTTATCTTGTGTGTTGTGTTTTTTTTGTACTTTATTTTACAGGTGAATGGGTAGGGGTACATTGTACCCCATACTCATTCACATAGGGTGGGGGGGCCGGTATCCGGGGGCCCCCTTATTAAAGGGGGCTCCCGGATTCCGATAAGCCCCCCGCCCGCAGACCCCGACAACCAACGGCCAGGGTTGTCGGGAAGAGGCCCTTGTCCTCATCAACATGGGAACAAGGTGCTTTGGGGTGGGCGGCCTGGTACGGCTCAGGAGGGGGGGCGCTCGCTCGTCCCCCCCTTTCCTGGCTGGCCGGGTAGCATGCTCGGACAAGGGTCTGATGTGGACCTGGGGGGAACCCCACGCCGATTTTTTTCGGCGTTGGGGTTCCCCTTTAAGTCCATACCAGGCGGCGGGGCCAGTGGTGTCTCCTTCGCGGGCCCCGCCTACCTGGAGACCGGCCCGAAATGAGCGGACTTTTCTCCGGGCGGGAAAAGTCCATTCATTTCAAAAGTACGGCGGACTTGCATGCACACGGCCAGATTGTCCGCCGAAATGCGAGTCCGGCGGGAAGATTGGAGTGTAAAACTACTTTCTAAGTCCGCCGTACTTTCGGGTCAAAAAAGTATGCCGGAGGCTACACACGGGGGGATTGTCCGGCGGACTTGAGTTTGCCGGACTTTTCCACCCGCTTGTTTGATCGTGTGTACGCGGCATAAGAGACATGCTGGAAAATTGTGGCTGATCAATGTATTCGGACACAAGTGGGTCTGCTTGGATCTACTTCGCTTGTGTGGACGGATGAAAATGTTGCTGTTTTTTTTTATTGTACCTGCTGGCTGAGGAAAAAAAATCAGTCTATGGCAAGATTAAGAGGGTTTTCAAGGAGCCTCATCAAAACTTTGCTATGGGGCCTTGTGATCTGTAGTTACATACCAGATTATAGATACAGATATAGATATACAGTACCTATTTCTATGCCATATATACAATACCTTGGTAATTCATCCTTTACCAATATATCTATTTCATTTGTAATAAATAATAATATCCTGAATGTTCGTGGGAGTGAGCGCTTGAATAGTTACATTTACTGCAGAGTCTTTCACCCTTTATCCTCATGTCATGACAACTAATTTGAGTATCCATTTTATATCAGTCCTATGCTTCCTGCTGGAATTACTTAACACATTTGATGATGTACACATGCCATACTTTTCTTACCTTTGAGCCATTCACATTACATGTTCAATTCTAATGTTGATTTATGAAAAGCTCAGTACTCTGACTTTGTAACTCCCGGGCAGAGAGCAAGACATAGCATATCCAATAGAAGCGCTAAGGTGTTAACCTTTTGACTTGCAGGTCATTTGGCAGCAGACAAGCTTGGGTAAATTGTATTTTGGTATTGCCATTACAACCATTTGTGCATTTGGGCTGATTTCACTTGCTTTGTTCCAGACTCTGCATTTTTATAATCAAATCTGGGCTGTCACTATTACTGATGAGGGGAATGCATTGGCTAAGACACTGAGTTATTATGGGTCTCTTTTAACCTCATAGCCATTGCAAATAGATGGTGATTAGATATTATCAGAATCTTTAATATTGCAGAAGGAACAAGGAATAACTTCCAAGGCAAAATGGAAATTATTAAAGTAAATTAAAAATGTTCATGGGCAAAAGTCAAAGTATGTCATTTGTCCAACACTTCCGAGTGCTCTAATATGTGTAAGGGAATGCTAAATTTTTTAACCAATTTCTACATTCAGAAAATATTCATACATAGTAATTTACAATACTATTTTATGTAATAGACCAATAATGTATACAGTGTTTAAAACATATTCACATCTTTGACTTTTTCATGTTTTCATTTTGTAGAACATTGAATCAAAGTGGATTTAATTTTGTTATTTTGACACTGATTTACTGATTGATTTTACTGATCCCCAAGGATAATTTAGTATCTGCATGTCTTCAGATGTGTAGATTATGCAAAGATATGCTTCCGTTCACATGTATGCGAGTTAGATGCATTTTGAATCACATGAATTGGCATGACATGTGAACCAAACTGGCTTTTTTTTTTATTAGAGTCATTTCACAAATCTGCAGAGCAGCAGCAATGTGAATTCACTGCAAATTTAAAAACAGTCTTGTGTATTTTCTGAGCACAATGGTGCAGTTCAGAGGCAGATTCCAGGCTCATTCCCTTTTATGGGAACGCATCTGAATCGCACATGTCCTCAGTTCTAAACACAAATTGATAAAAAAAAAAACAGTGTGCCCCCCCCCCAATTTTAAGGGGAACGCCACGCCAAAATAAAAAAAAATAACATGGGTTCCCCCGAAATACACACCAGACCCTTATCTGAGCATGCAGCCTGGCAGGACAGGAAAATTGGGGGTGAGCGAGCAGCCCCCCCTCCCGAACTATAACAGTCCACATGTCCTCAACATGGGGGGGTGATTTGGAGTAGGGGGGCTCTGCCCTCCAAAGCATCTTGCCCCCATGTTGATGGGGCCAAGGGTCTCTTTCCCATAACCCTGGCTGGTTCTTTAACAAGTGAGTACTCATTACCAAAATATTGTAAAGGATGAAGAAATCGCGCTAATCAAATCTGGGTGTGGGATAGACAAAACCAGGCGGTGGGCTCAAAAAGCTGTATATATATATATATGTATATTTATAGGTTGCAGCCCCCCCAAAAAAGAAGAAAATCCCCAATCGGGGTTTCTACAACAATAAATTCGGCTTGGCAACTGGGGTATCTGGCGCTACTTTTTATCAGAAGAAATAATAATAGTAATAATTCTAAACACTTAAAAAGAAATGTATTTTAGACGAAAAAATCCACAAAATGCCAGCGAGTCCAATAAAACACCAACCTATCTCACAGCTAGTAGTCTCATATGTCCAGTTACTATCACATAAATATATTCGCTCCTTATCAAATGAGAAAAACAGTACAATCCTTTAGAATCCACTAACTATAGTTCAGTGTAAAAAAACAAAAGCACAAGTGACCTCTGCCAAAATCGTATATCAATCGCATGGATTAACCTAATGCGATTCAGACACGATTATGGTGAGTATAATATTAACTGATATACTCTTTAACAGTGTTTAAAAAACTCCAAAATATACCAGAAAGATTATAAGTAAATTCTGTAAGGAACATCTAAATAACAAAAAAGTGATACTTTATGCGGCCTTAGCCTTAAAATCGCATGAGTATTAAATGTGATTTCTCCAGCAACTCATCAGCTAAATTAGTAAATAAATCTACTATAAAAGTGCAGAAAACTCTTAAAAGTATAAAGTGCGTTAAAACCAAGTGAAAGATCAAAATAATAAAGTGCAAAATATATATCACAAAAATCAAGATAATAAAGTGCAAATTTTATATCACAACCAATACCCAAAGTAAATCGCAAGACCTAAAACATATATATAATAAATATATATATATATATATATATATATATATATATATATATATGTAAAAATAAAAATAAAAATAAAAATAAAAAATAGAAAAAATATAAATAAAGATAGAAATAAAAATAAAAATAAAAATGAAAATAAAAATAAAAATAAAATTAAAACTGAAAGAAAAAGAAAAAGAAAAAGAAAAAAATACAAAAATTAGATAATTAAAAAAAACCCCAACAAAATGATAATTTAGTGTCCACTTGTCCAAAAGTCTTCAATAATGTAAGTCCAACAATAAATGTTCAAGAAGTGACTTTTGTGCTTGTTGTGAAATCTTCAAAGTGACTTCCGTGCTCCCCCACAAGGTGCCCCACTCACCAGAAGAATACACCCCTGCAGGGGTAATTCGCCTTTAATCAAATCTGAAGGAATCCAGCTCCTTGGCCCGTATTATATGATCATTCGTATCCAGAAGGAAATTCCATTTATATCCTCATAAGAAAGAAAACATAATCTCCATAGTGTAATCCGTATAAAAAAAACATTTATTTCCACAAAAAGTAAAAAACAAAATTCATATGATAAAAAAGAAGAAGAAATGGTAGTCAATATGGAAACAGTCCACCAAAAAATTCGACTTCACATATGCTCCGTGGGTTATTGATCCATTTCATAGATGTCAGCCCCAAAGAAACAAAAATAAAAATGTATATATAAAAAACAAACTTAAAAAATATATATGCTAGTGACTCTCTGTCCTAGGGAACACGAACACTCTTGAGTGATATAAATCGCTCCGATGGAGATGATGTTAATGAGCGATATCCCCAGATTAGTTCTGTTCTATGACCATCTATATTATTAGTAAGTTCCCCTAGGATAGAGCCCTTATGGCGAAAAAACTCAAGCCAACAGCGAGTACCGTTCGGTGGATACGCAGCGAGCGCTCCAACTGCGTTCCATCCACCGTGGGCGACCCGGAAATGACGTAGTAAGCGTAACTCCGTCGCAAGGATTCTGGATTTGGGATTAAAATTTGCCCCGGATAAAACAATAGACAAGTTTGAAACATATATTGACTTAAAGAAGTTCATGAGAAAGCTAAAGATGTCTCCCATGTAAAGTTAGTAAAAAACAGCCACGTAAAAAAGAAACCTTTAGGGCCAGAACAGATCATAAAGACTATAAAATAAGAGAATTAATTACCTGCCGGAGCACCCATGTAACTTATGTTATAGAGTGCCCGTGTAACCTGCAATATGTGGGTAGGACCACACGCCCCCTCTTTGCTAGGATTAGGGAACATATTAACAATATTAAAAAAGGTTTCCCGAATCACAATCTTTCCCGTCATTTTGACGAGTTTCACCAGAGAGACCCATTAAAGATTTTAACATGCCTCGTGGATCTATTGCATTATGTACTAGAAAAGAACGGAGGGTGGGGGCCTTTCTATATACAAAACAGGGCTTTTTAGGGAGGACCTTTGATAGTATTCTATCTTCTTGAAGTATAGGCCAATATTTCTTAATAATTTTTTCAAAATCCCTATATTGGGTATTGAAGCCTGTGATGAAAGCCAGTTCCATCTTTCTATCTTTCTTCTTCTGTTTCTCCAATAATGATTTCCTCTCAAGACCCCCAATATCTCTCTTTAATTGGAGTAAAGGTTCCGGCCTATACCCTTTTTCTTGAAATCTCTCTAGTATCTCATCTGCTTGGAGGTTGTAATCTTCTGTTTTTTGGTGGACTGTGTTTCCATATTGACTACCATTTCTTCTTCTTTTTTATCATATGAATTTTGTTTTTTACTTTTTGTGGAAATAAATGGTTTTTTTATACGGATTACACTATGGAGATTATGATTTCTTTCTTATGAGGATATAAATGGAATTTCCTTCTGGATACGAATGATCATATAATACGGGCCAAAGAGCTGGATTCCTTCAGATTTGATTAAAGGCGAATTACCCCTGCAGGGGTGTATTCTTCTGGTGAGTGGGGCACCTTGTGGGGGAGCACGGAAGTCACTTTGAAGATTTCACAACAAGCACAAAAGTCACTTCTTGGACATTTATTGTTGGACTTACATTATTGAAGACTTTTGGACAAGTGGACACTAAATTATAATTTTGTTGGGGTTTTTTTTAATTATCAAATTTTTGTGTTTTTTTTCTTTTTCTTTTTCTTTCAGTTTTAATTTTAATTTTATTTTTATTTTTATTTTCATTTTTATTTTTATTTTTATTTTTATTTTTATCTTTATTTATATTTTTTCTATTTTTTATTTTTATTTTTATTTTTACATATATATATTTTTATTATATATATGTTTTAGGTCTTGCGATTTACTTTGGGTATTGGTTGTGATATAAAATTTGCACTTTATTATCTTGATTTTTGTGATATATATTTTGCACTTTATTATTTTGATCTTTCACTTGGATTTAACGCACTTTATACTTTTAAGAGTTTTCTGCACTTTTATAGTAGATTTATTTACTAATTTAGCTGATGAGTTGCTGGAGAAATCACATTTAATACTCATGCGATTTTAAGGCTAAGGCCGCATAAAGTATCACTTTTTTGTTATTTAGATGTTCCTTACAGAATTTACTTATAATCTTTCTGGTATATTTTGGAGTTTTTTAAACACTGTTAAAGAGTATATCAGTTAATATTATACTCACCATAATCGTGTCTGAATCGCATTAGGTTAATCCATGCGATTGATATACGATTTTGGCAGAGGTCACTTGTGCTTTTGTTTTTTTACACTGAACTATAGTTAGTGGATTCTAAAGGATTGTACTGTGTTTCTCATTTGATAAGGAGCGAATATCTTTATGTGATAGTAATTGGACATATGAGACTACTAGCTGTGAGATAGGTTGGTGTTTTATTGGACTCACTGGCATTTTGTGGATTTTTTCGTCTAAAATACATTTCTTTTTAAGTGTTTAGAATTATTACTATTATTATTTCTTCTGATAAAAGGTAGCGCCAGATACCCCAGTTGCCAAGCCGTATTTACTCATTACCAAAATAAGTGTAAGAAAATAAATAAAAACACAGAGACCGTTTTTGACAATTCCTTTATTAAAAGGACCAAAAAAAAACAATGTCCCCCAAAGTAAGACCAGCGTCAATCACGATGAACCACCGCCGACCTGAAAAAAAAAAAACAGGTCCACACCTGTCGCTGACTTCAGTCATCTCACAGCTCTGCCATCTGACAGTTATTAAATAACTAAGGGGCAGAGCCACCCAATGATGGAATCGGGTAACCCCGACCCCTTGTGATGTCATTGACACAGCAATCAGTCTATGATGTAACAAGGGGCTGGGTACACCCATTGATGTCGCCAGGTGGCCCCGCCCCTTAGCTACTGTCAGACAGCAGATTTTTTTTTCTTGGGTCGGTGGCAGCGTTAATCGTGATTGATGCTGTAATTTCTTTGGGGGGCAGTGCTTTTGTTTGTTTTTCTCGTTTTTTTTTTAAATAAAGGAATTTAAAAAAAACTCTCTGTTTTTACTGTTGACACTTTTTTGGTGAATCAGTAGAAGCACAATGTACCCCATACTCATTTACATGGGGGGGGGCTAGGATCTGGGGGCCCCCATGTTAAAGGGGGTTCCTAGATTCCGATAAGCCCCCTTCCCGCAGACCCCCACAACCACTGGCTACGGCTGTGAGGAAGATGCCCTTGTCCCCATCAACAAAGCACCCTCCCATGTTAAGGCTTGCTCATCCCCCTCCTCCTGGCCTGCCAGGCTGCATGCTCAGATAAGTGTCTGGTATGGATTTTGGGGGGTCTCTTACACCATTTTTTGAAAGCAATTTGGCGTGGGGTTTCCCTTAAAACCCATACCAGACCTGAAGGGATTTATTTTTTATTTTTTAATCACTTCAGCCCCGGAAGGATTTACCCACTTCCTGACCAGGCAATTTTTTGAGATATGGCACTGCGTTGCTTTAACTGACAATTGCGTGACCGTGCAATGCTGTACCCAAACAAAACTGACGTCCTTTCTTCTCACAAATGGAGCTTTCTTTTGGTGGTATTTGATCACCTCTGCATTTTTTTTTTTTTGCGCTATAAACAAAAAAAGCGTCAATTTTGATTTTTGTTTTATATTTTTAACTTTTTGCTATAATAAATATCCCCAAAAAAAAGATTTCCATCAGTTTAGGCCAATATGTATTCTTCTACATATTTTTGGTAAAAAAATTAGCAATAAGTGTATATTGATTGGTTGGCGCAAAGTTATAGCGTCTACAAAATAGGGGCTATATTTATGCCATTTTTATTACTATTATTTTTCTTTCTAGTAATGACGGTGATCAGCGATTTTTAGCGGGACTGCATATACAATTTCGTTAGTTTCATTTCTTCATTGAACTTTCTTCAAATCTTTATTAATTGTGCATCACTTTGCAGAGATCTGTTTTTACTCAGACATTAACATTCTATTTATGTTGATCAGTGCCACAGTAACAACCTCAAATCCACTTATTTAAAAAGCTAATAACTTCTGTAGGTGGAAACAAGTCAGTTGCATTGGAACACATTAGGCTGTTTTTATTATGTATTAAATCAGTACAGTGCAACTCATAATATGAATTAAATGTGTGCTGTACTGCTTCCTAGCTAAACCGATCTATTCATTCTTTCCAAAATAATAACTGTAGGACTAAACAAGCTAAAACAAAGTGCACCTATTTTTTGCCCCTTTCCACTGTCATAACCTAACCTACCCTCCCCTTCAACAGGTGCAACTTGATCTGAAGGCCGCAGCCTCTGGTGATCATTTACATCCAGTGTTATATAGTGTGAAATATGTCAGAATAAAATGTATTCCTGCTGGCTATTTTAATAAAGAGAGAATATAAATGTGAATCTATGTCTGCACAGAAACCAATCAGCTTTCAGGTTTTATTATCAAAGTTTATTGAACAAGCTGAAGTTAGAAGCTAATTGGCTATCATGCACAGCTTCACTAGATTCTGAGTACTCCAATTTTAGTAAATCTCCCCCCAGGATGGATTTATTTTTGACTGCTCTCCATCAACTTAGGACAATCACCATGGAAAGTTAACAGACTTTGCTTGACCACTTGATGACCAGCTCATGCTGATATACAGCGGCAAAGTGGCACGGGTGCACAAAACAACGTACCCGTACGTTGCTGCGGGCCTGACTCCCTAGCTGGTCTTCCATGGACAGGAGTCCAACACTCTCGAGTGGCGCCTCTCCACTCCTTAATTAAACCCACCTTGATAGAACTCTGTAGATATTACAAACTGGCAGAGACTTCCAGTTTCTCCTCGCCACTGACCCCTATCATTGGCCGCCCAGACTTCATTCTGGGTGTGACTGATCTAGCCTTTCAAATCCAACAAGATCTGAACCTAGTCAGAGTTTCTTCCTTCCTTGGTCTATCTGGATGGGTCCGCCCATCAGAACTCTTTGGTTCTTTTAATTCCTCAGCTCCGGGCTTCCTCAGGGCCAATGGAAATTGCTGAAATTAAACTACTTTCTCGATCACTTCCCAATCATTCCCGGGTTTCGAAGACAACCTACCTCATTTGAAGACCTTTGTTTGGGAGAGGGGCCAATTAAGAAATCTCTCACTATTTCTTACGGTATCTTACTTGCAGTCACTTCTTAGCAGGACCCACCATATTTGCTCAAATGGGAAAGAGACCTAAACTCCACATTCTCTGAAGATCAAAAGAACCGAATACTATTTTTTGCTTACAAATCTTCCCTTTGTAGTAAATATTAGGAGACCTCTTACAAAATATTAACACGTTGCTACCGAACCCCTTCTGTGTTAGCATCACTTTTCCCTGGACACAGCCCATTATGGAAAGGATGAACCACCGCTCCAAGGTAATCCTTGAGGACTGAAGCTCTGTCTCCTATTGATGAGCCCCAGGAGCTATGAGTAAGCACTGATTTTTGCTGTGGATTTTTTTATTTTGTTTTAATGTGATCCACGTTATTTCAATTAAAGATGGGATTTCAAGTCTTTTTCCAGTGTACAGCTATCCAGAGTTTTGTTCTGCTTGTTTGCTCACACAGCCCATTATGTTGGCGATGTGGCATCCAGACTGGCACGATATTTCACATCTTCTAGGACTGTCCAAAGATTCACCTCTTCTGGCATAAGGTATTACAAATCATGCGCACACTTACAGACCACTCTATTTTCGACAACCCTGCTGCACTGCTTCTTAATTTGACTCCTATGTCGAGTAAGTGATACCATAAATCCTTACTGAAGCATCTTCTGAATGTCGCCAGGGCATGTATTCCCAGTATGTGGAAACAACAAGCCCCACCCCTTATATTGCAATGGTTTGCCAGGGTGAACAATATTCAGCAAACGGAACACCTAACCGCTGTCCTCAGGACAATACGGAGGAAAACAATATGCAATGGCTATATTGGGACCTGTTTCATTTCTCGGATGAATACCTAACATATTCTTAACTATTTGAGGGTATTCAGCTTAAATTTTATAAAGGTTTTATGCGATGAGATTTTCTTCTTTTTGTCTGGTTTTATATCTTTGATCTATGGGACAGAAATGGCTGACCTACCTGGATCTAGACAGATATAGGAACATTGATCAAAAACTGCTTGCAGACCCTTCTTTTGGTAGGTCCAGGGCTCGAGTCCTGCGGGAACGCGTGGGAATGGCGTCCCTGCACTTTTTTCACAGCAGGAACGCCGTTCCCTTTGCAGACTAGAGCTGCCCGAGCCGATCCTTTACTAAGCGCCGATGACCAGCATCGCCGCATAGTGAAAGACTGAAGGACACAGTGAAGGAAGGAAGTTGGCAGCCGCATCTGCCGATGCCCAGTCTGTAGATCCGGCCGCTGCTGCCCACAGCCTCTGAGGTGTGTGAGCGGTGCCGGAGTGATCTCCAGCCTTGTGTGCTGCGCCGCAATCTGGGACGGGGGACGTGTCTGACAAGGGGAAATCCCGCCCACTGCCCCACCATGCAGTTTGACATGCCGCCCAGACTCTGGAGAGGGGCAGCCAGGAGCCGAGGACACTATTGTAAGGGGAGAGTGGGGAGAAATGTATGGGGGTGAAAGGCTGTGTGGTCTCCTCATGCTGTGTTTGGATGACTGGTGGCAGCCTACTCTGCTGAGACTTGTAGTGCCCTCTGTTGGGGGCTGAGATATGGCAGCCTCCTATGTTGGGACTTGTAGTGCCCTAGACTGTGGGTGGACTGAGGAATCCTCAGTCCCCCACAGAGGGAACTAAAAGTCCCAGCAGAGTAGGCTGCCATTCTTCAGTCCCCTATAATCCAGGGCACTACAAGCCCCAGCATATCAGGCTGCTCTTACAGAACAGGAGAAGGAGATGGGAGGGGGATTTGTACTGGAAGAGGAGAGAAGGAGGCGGTTTGAGATGGGGAAGGATTTGTGATGAGAGGGGGGATTTTTGCTGGGAGGGGGAGATGGGGGAGGTTTTTTTTCTAAGAGGGGTAATATATACTGGGAGGGGGAGATGGGGGAGGATTTGTACTGGGAGAGAAGAGAAGGAGGCACAGGTTTGAGATGGGGGGGGGGGTTTCTGAGAGGGGGATTTTTTTGCTGGGAGGGGGAGAGAGGGGGGTGATTTTTGCTAAGAGGGGGGATTTATGCTGGGAGGGGGAGATGAGAGAGGATTTGTGATGAGAGAGAGAGAGAGAATTTATGCCGAGAAGGAGAGATTAGAGGATTTGTGGTGAAAGGGAGAATTTATGCTGGGATGGGGAGATGGGGAAGGATGTGTGCTAGGAAAGAAGGTGAAGGCAAGGGTTTGTGCTGAGAAGGGGAATTAGTACTGGAAGGGGTTATATGAGGGTGAGGATTTGTGCTGAAAGATGGGATTTTTGCTGCTAGGGGGAGACGGAGGGGACAGGGGTCTGTGCTGAGAGGGGGGATTGGAGGTAAGTGAATTTGTGGATTTATGTTGTAGGTGGGATGTGGGGAGTGATGATTTGTGCTGAGGGGGAGGTATTTGTGCTAGAAGGGGGCATATGGGGGTGAGGAGTTTGCCCTGGGCACTGGATGATCTTGTCCCAGCATTGGCGCACTCTACAAATTGCAAAGGCAGAGATGTGAAGAGAGAGGGCCAGGTGCCGACGTGAGGACTGGATTGGAAGTTGCTGCAGCCTGTACTGATGCGGTGGCGACTATGACGGCCAGGAACGGCAGAATCGTGAGTACCTAGTGGCTCTGCTGAGTGAAGTGACACACACACCCACACACACACACACACACACACACACACACACGTGTTTCTTTGGTAAGATAGCCCCCACAGCTAGCTTAGGTGTATAGAGTGGCAGTCGGAGGAATAGTGTCCCATCATTTTTTTTTATTTTTTTTTTGGTGGGGGAGTGGATCTTGGATGGGAGTTCCCACACTTTTTTCCCCAGGACTTGACCCCTGGGTAGGTCACATTTATTTGGTAAGCGTTTTTATTCACGGTGGCATGAACACTGAAAGCACTTTTTGGGTGCATGTTTACCTCCTTGAAGCACTTTTTGGACACTTTATTATGTGGTGACACAACAGAAGATTTGGAATAAAGGACTCTTTCAAACAATGTTCCTTTTATAATTGTGCAAAGCAAGAGTTACTTTGTTTACAAGATTGGAAGAGCACTTTATGTTTTGCATTTTTGCACAGCATAAGAGACTTTTGTTTACAGAACTGCTAAATTTTTATTCACATTATATGTACTGGTACAGGAGTTTGATATTTTAATCACTTCAGCCCCTGAACATTTTCCCCATAACGGCCAGACCATTTTTTGTGATACGGCACTGCATCGTTTTAACTGACAATTGTGTAGTCGTGCGACTTCGTACCCAAACAAAACTGACGTCCTTTTTTTCCCCACAAATAGAGCTTTCTTTTGGTGGTATTTGATCCTCTCTCCGGTTTTTATTTTTTGAGCTATAAACAAAAAAATAGCGAACATTTTTGACTTTTTGTTATAATAAATATCCCCCAAATTTAAAAAAAACTAATTTTTTCATCGGTTTAGGCCAATATGTATTCTTCTACATATGTTTTGTAAAAAAAAAATCACAATAAGCATACATTGATTGGTTTGCTCAAAAGTTATATTGTCTATGAAATAGGATATAGATATGTCTTTTTTTTTTACTAGTAATAGTGGTGATCTGCGATTTTTTGCGGGACTGCAACATTGAGACAGATCGAACACTTTTTTGGGACCATTGACATTTATACAGCGACCAGTACTATAAAAATGCACTGATTACTGTATAAATGTCACTGGCAGGGAAGGAGTTAACACTAGGGAGCGATCAAGAGGTTAAATGTCTTCCCTCATGAGTGTTTCTAACTGTAGGGGGGATGGGACTGACTAGAGGAGGAGACAGATTGCTGTTCTTAATTACTAGGAACAGCAGATCTGTCTCTCCTGTCAAATCCCAGTTCTGGCTCTCTGGCCCATGACCGCGTGTGGCCTGCGGACATTGCAGCTGCATGCATTGGGTCTCCTGCCATGCAGCGGATGTGCCTGCTATGACTCTTAAAAGAGTCGCCGAACAGGTACGGTGATTCGCGGGAATGATCCACTTTGCCAACGTAAATGTGTGTGAGCTGATCGGCAAGTGGTTAAAGAGTATACCCTATATTCATTTACCTGGGCTGGGGTCAGATACAGTATCTTGGGGTCCCTATAGATCCCAATGCCCCCCCCCCTCTACTACAGACCCTAACATCCATTTTGAGAGCGAGGATTAGGCCCCGCTTCCCTAACCACGAGGACAGATTGCCTTGCAAAGGGGGTAGGCTTTGACACATATGACAGGGACCATTACAACTTTAAGAGGACTCCTCACCATTTTTTTATTTAAAAAAAAGGAAAACAATGTTTCCAAATGTATTCCCAAGGTCAATCAGATTGTACAGCAATGCAGATCCTCATCAATCCTGATAATATGCTGATTGATGATGTAGACTCCCACCATCTGACAGTGTTCACAGGAGCAACATGACAGATCCCTGGCTGGTTGCTGTATCTAAACAACCCGGCTGATCAGTTGGGGGCTCAGACTGTCAGACTGGCCAAATATGGCAGGTTTATTTGCTTGTTCACTGAACTGCTTATCCCCAATGTTGAACTAACTTAGACATGAAATATGAAGAAAGCATATCCCTCTATTTTATGTACTTGTCTCCATACAGAGCACTAAGTATCATTTCTGTCTGCTGCCTCATTTTTCTGCTACATGCATGAATCGCTTCTGATAAGTTTTCCTGACATCATGAGAAAAACGTAACATGGGAGGGATCTCCAGCAGATTGACAGCCTCAGCTCTGTTCCTGTGTGCTGTGTGAAAGGTGGTGTGTCTTTTCCCACCAATCAGCTTCATGAGCTCTGCTCACTGAGCACTGCAGTGTGTCATTTCAGCTTTCCGATACTTTTTTCTGACAGCTCAGACAAGCTTTATAAATTTTGCACTTTGAATGCCTGCAGAGAAGAGAGGATTGCAGATAAACAAGTACAATTTATGTAGGGGGATTTGTTTAATCTCAGTGTATCTCCTGAGGCCAATCACCGCACTGGGTATATGTTAGTGTTCGCAACCAATTTAAAGTGGGAGTAAACTCCCAGGAATTTTGTTTACCTGTAGGTAATCCTATAATAAGGCTTAACTATAAGTGCATAAAATATCTTCTAAACTTGCACCATTTAGGAGATATTTACTTTAGGTGCAGCCGGTGCAGTTTCTTTAGAGCCATGGCATAAAAAGCGACTCCTGCGCACAATCATTCATATCGCCGAAGCCCGCAAACCTGTGCGCTGCTGGAGGGCTTTGTTTTCAGGTAAGTCTGTCATAATGTGCAAGTATGAGATGCATACTAGCAGATTATTACTTAAACTGCCCAGGGCCCAATTTTTTTTTTACATTTGTTATGCGGTTTACTACTGTTTCAGGCTGGGTTCACACTGCTGCCAGATATGGCTTGCAGCAGGGGTCCGGTGCATCCCTGTTCTTTGTTTCAGGGATGAATCAGGGCCACATTTTTGCCTGAATTTGACAGTGAAACGGATCCAAAGATGCACAGGACTCCTGCTGCAAGCCGCTACGCAGCCGCCACAGAGATATGTGAGCCGGCTCCATTGAAAGCAGGTCACAATCTCCTGTCATGTGAATTGGATGTGGGTTTCTTGCTAGCTCAGCAGGAGATCACTCCGTTGATACCCATTAAGGAGGCGGATGACAGGTCCATCTCTGCTCACTGTGCAGGGATGGACCTATCAAAGCCCCGCTTTCCTCTATTGGAAATTTGGATGAAAATGGACAGCCTGTCCGTCTTTATTCATTCCCATCCATTCTGATTCGCTGGACGGATGGCGATTGTATTGAGCGGATCTTGTCGGATTGGATGGCAGGCAGGTCTCAGCGGACACATCTGACATCCGCCTGCCCATAGAAGTCAATGGGTGGCCTGCTCAGATACACTTGAAAAACGGACAGGCAGATCCCAATGGGCCAATCGTGTGAAAGGGACCTAAAGGAGATTTATGGTCACAGCATACACTTTCATTTTTACAGCATTATACTTGTAATAACAATGAAAACAAAAGTTTTTTTGACAATCCTCTATAATGTCTACTGGCCATCATGGGATTACACATTCCATGATATCTTTCTGCCTACAAGCAGTGATTTCTGTACTGACTGTGCTTCCTAAAACTCCTTCTCTCAGCACCTTTGTAGTTCAGAAGACAGGCTCTGGGAAATGTATGACACAGCACTACCTACCCTCAAGGCATACAGTAGTGAATATGTGTTACAAAATTCAAGGAAGTAAATGTATGGGGATCTTGACAAAGTGAGTTTACAAACTTCAAGATCATTCAGATTAAAAGGGGTATGGCTAGAAATAATGAAATACAATGTATAAATAACATTTAATTGTACACGTTAACCATAGATATGCTTTACTGAGCCTATATTTTCCATGTGTGCAACAATTAGATTTTAAGAACGTATCTTTTTCATGTGTAAGGGTAGTTGCAGGGTAATGTGGAGGAGAGTTTCTAGCAGAAGAGGCACAACAGTCACATCCTACTGACTGTAAGTTATGTCCCTTGTGCTGATTTTTGACAGTACTTAAACTTTATTTTCTAACATTTTTAGCATTAGGAGTGAAGTACAGTTCAGAGCTGGAATGAGATCCCTATGGAGTTTTGACAAATAAATCGATATACATATGCAACAGAAAATCCTAATGTACTCAATATATTCACTTAATAGTATGAATGCTATGAATTTATGTATGTGCTACCCTGGACCATCTCTCAGAAATACATCTGTTAACTGAATGCAAGTAAGGAAAAGTTTGAATGGCATTGGCAATGTTAACATAGTCAGCTGCACTCCCATGGGTCTCACAGTGGCACTTACAGTGTAAATGCTTAAAATACATTAAAGCATGAATACAACTTTTGCCTAATAACTGGCTGTTTTGTATTCATGTAGAGAGAAGGTGCATTGTATTTTATTTTAAATCAAGCTCCTTTAAATGAAACCTTTAAGAAAGAAATACAGATCTATTGATAACCTTCTGAAAGTGCTTATTGCCTCGCTCTTTATGATTTGCTGACCCAGAACCAGTTTACAGATTAGAAGGCCGTGTTGGTGATCTTACTTTAAAAAAGTAATTAGTTAAGTTACAAATTACTTCTCCCAAGCAGTAATTGCGTTAGTAACTCGGTTACTACATTGGAAAAGTAATTAGTTACTCAGCAAAGTAACTGTGACTTTTTTTTAAATATTCTATAGAGCAGACTAGCGAAGGAAGTGAATGTTGCCGCCTCCATCGTCGTTGTCTGGCATGGATTTAAAGGGGAAACCCTACGCCGAAAAAACAGTGTGGGGGTCCCCCCAAAGTCCATAGAGGACCCTTATCTGAGCACGCAGTCCGGGCGGTCAGGAAAGGGGGTGGGGCGCCCCTGAACCTTACCAGGCCGCGTGCCCTCAACATGGGGGGTGCTTTGGGGAAGGGGGGTCCTGCGGCCCCCTATGTTGATGAGGACAAGGGCCTCTTCCTGAAAACCCTGACAACCTTTTGGAGGTCAGGGTCTGCAGGCGGCAGATTCTGGCCCCCTATCCTATGTGAATGAGTATGGGGTACGATGTACCCCTACCCATTCACTTGGTAAAAAAAGTATTAATAAAAAAAACACAACACAGCTCCGGGGGCCTTCTACCGACTTTGAGGGTCTTCTCGCCGGGCTCCTCCACTATCTTCTGCTCTTTTACCGCTAGCTCTTTTACTAGCGGAAGAGCCCGGCTTTCTCCTTTGTTGCCGCCGCCATCCGGCTTCTTCCGACTTTGGGGCTCTTCTTCTGACTTTGGGGGTCTTGTCATGCTCTTCGCTTCTTCTACCGGGCCTCCGCTATCTTCTTACAGCTCTTTTACTAGCGTTGGCTGGGTCTTGTCGCTTGTCGCCTTCTTCTTCTTCTTCCTTCCGATGTTGACATGACTCCCTCTCCGGCCGAAATGGCAGGGACGCGTTGTGCGGTGACTTATATAGGCATAAGGGGCAGGGTCACCATGTGACATCACCCAGTGACCGCCCCCCTTATGCCTATATAAGTCGCCGCACAAGGTGTCCCTGCCATTACGGCTGGAGAGAGCGTCATGTCAACATGGGAAGGAACACAGGGATGGCCACACATGGATAGAAATTAAATTGGTTCCTTCTGAAGCAGCTGGATTTTGATCCATCTACGGCCAGCTTACGAAAAATTAGCCATTGGATCAGCAAGACAGCCAGCAGATAGCATTTTCAAATAAGTGGTCAATGACATCTTCCATATTTTCCCAATACAGGTTCCCTTAAATTTCACCTTTTCGACCATGTTATATGTTACACCATTTTTGGGGGTTCAATGTGTAACATTGTGCAAATAAAAGCCACCCTTTAACCTCCTCTGTAAAGATCCTTTCAACCGGGACGGATTCGTGATGATCTGCCCCGTGAACATTCGCTTTCTCATTAGGTATCGCTCCGTTGATCCTCGCTGAGCAGGAAGATCACAGGTCTGTCCCTGCATACTGTACAGGGATGGACCTGTCAGAGCGCCTATGGAGGATCGGATGAGGATGGACCGCAGAGTCCGTCGTCACCCAATTCGATCCTCAGACGGATGGAAAAGTAGGTTTTTTCTCCATCACACTTTTTCGGATCGGAGTGGGTCGGATGTCAGCGGACTGCTGACTAGTGATGGCCGAACGGTTCGCCCGGCGGTCGTTTCGCGGCGAATTTCCGACATTCGCGGTCCGCACGTTCGAACGCCTTTTTCCGTCGTTCGCCGCGGCGGACTTACGTGTTTAATGTATACAAGAACTTTAACCTTTGGTGACACGTTTATCATGTGATACAGGACAGCCAATTGAGACATGACAGCACATGGACACTTGTACATTCCCCCTAACCTATAAATACACCCGATCCGGTGGCCATTTTACATTCTTTCTTCTGTTAAGATAGGGACAGGTTCCTGTGTGGAGTAGGGAGAGATAAACCACTAGCTATTTGGTACACAAAAGTTCTTTTCAGGACTGGTATAGGTGTTAGGTGTTGATAGGTTTGCTGTGCTGCTGATTCTTGCAGCAGCCTGAGTGTCTTTTGTTAGTTTAGAGAAAGGGAAAGGACGGTGTATGCTACAGGGACAGCCAGATTAGTCTTTCATCATCATCATCATCATCATCATCATTAGCTGTTACTATCAAGGTCCACAAAAGAGCTGTTCCAGTAACCACTAATCGTTCTCTTTTTTTGCCAATTTGTATAGGGACAGGAAGGAAGCAGTGTTGTCAGGCAGTGAGGGTAATTTTAAAGACTTGCTGTTATTATTAGTTCCACAAAGGTTCTTTTCAGGACTGGTATCAGTGGTACAGTAATAGGCTTGTACATGTATAATATTCTTTCTTCCAAATATAGAAAGGATATTATACTTGACTGCTGCCCTTCTGCTGCAGTCTGCTAAACATTCACAACTCACTTGTTCCACAAAAGTTCTTATAAGGACTGGTAACTTGGTATAGGGTGCTACGGTACATAGGCTTGAGTGCGGTACAGTCTGCTGTTCTGTAAGGACCGCTATCGGTCCACAATAGATAGGGTTGACGTGCACCACTGCTGACCGCTGCCCTATACTGCAGCAGTCCTTCAGCGGTATAGGGACTGACGTACAGTCTGCTAATCACTAACACACAACCTGCTTGTTCCACAAAAGTTCTTATAAGGACTGGTAACTTGGTATAGGGTGCTACGGTACATAGGCTTGAGTGCGGTACAGTCTGCTGTTCTGTAAGGACCGCTATCGGTCCACAATAGATAGGGTTGACGTGCACCACTGCTGACCGCTGCCCTATACTGCAGCAGTCCTTCAGCGGTATAGGGACTGACGTACAGTCTGCTAAACACTAATACACAACCTGCTTGGTCCACAAAAGTTCTTATAAGGACTGGTAACTTGGTATAGGGTGCTACGGTACATAGGCTTGAGTGCGGTACAGTCTGCTGTTCTGTAAGGACCGCTATCGGTCCACAATAGATAGGGTTGACGTGCACCACTGCTGACCGCTGCCCTATACTGCAGCAGTCCTTCAGCGGTATAGGGACTGACGTACAGTCTGCTAAACACTAATACACAACCTGCTTGGTCCACAAAAGTTCTTATAAGGACTGGTAACTTGGTATAGGGTGCTACGGTACATAGGCTTGAGTGCGGTACAGTCTGCTGTTCTGTAAGGACCGCTATCGGTCCACAATAGATAGGGTTGACGTGCACCACTGCTGACCGCTCACCTATACTGCAGCAGTCCTTCAGCGGTATAGGGACTGACGTACAGTCTGCTAATCACTAACACACAACCTGCTTGTTCCACAAAAGTTCTTATAAGGACTGGTAACTTGGTATAGGGTGCTACGGTACATAGGCTTGAGTGCGGTACAGTCTGCTGTTCTGTAAGGACCGCTATCGGTCCACAATAGATAGGGTTGACGTGCACCACTGCTGACCGCTGCCCTATACTGCAGCAGTCCTTCAGCGGTATAGGGACTGACGTACAGTCTGCTAATCACTAACACACAACCTGCTTGTTCCACAAAAGTTCTTATAAGGACTGGTAACTTGGTATAGGGTGCTACGGTACATAGGCTTGAGTGCGGTACAGTCTGCTGTTCTGTAAGGACCGCTATCGGTCCACAATAGATAGGGTTGACGTGCACCACTGCTGACCGCTGCCCTATACTGCAGCAGTCCTTCAGCGGTATAGGGACTGACGTACAGTCTGCTAAACACTAATACACAACCTGCTTGGTCCACAAAAGTTCTTATAAGGACTGGTAACTTGGTATAGGGTGCTACGGTACATAGGCTTGAGTGCGGTACAGTCTGCTGTTCTGTAAGGACCGCTATCGGTCCACAATAGATAGGGTTGACGTGCACCACTGCTGACCGCTGCCCTATACTGCAGCAGTCCTTCAGCGGTATAGGGACTGACGTACAGTCTGCTAAACACTAATACACAACCTGCTTGGTCCACAAAAGTTCTTATAAGGACTGGTAACTTGGTATAGGGTGCTACGGTACATAGGCTTGAGTGCGGTACAGTCTGCTGTTCTGTAAGGACAGCTATCGGTCCACAATAGATAGGGTTGACGTGCACCACTGCTGACCGCTGCCCTATACTGCAGCAGTCCTTCAGCGGTATAGGGACTGACGTACAGTCTGCTAAACACTAATACACAACCTGCTTGGTCCACAAAAGTTCTTATAAGGACTGGTAACTTGGTATAGGGTGCTACGGTACATAGGCTTGAGTGCGGTACAGTCTGCTGTTCTGTAAGGACCGCTATCGGTCCACAATAGATAGGGTTGACGTGCACCACTGCTGACCGCTGCCCTATACTGCAGCAGTCCTTCAGCGGTATAGGGACTGACGTACAGTCTGCTAAACACTAATACACAACCTGCTTGGTCCACAAAAGTTCTTATAAGGACTGGTAACTTGGTATAGGGTGCTACGGTACATAGGCTTGAGTGCGGTACAGTCTGCTGTTCTGTAAGGACCGCTATCGGTCCACAATAGATAGGGTTGACGTGCACCACTGCTGACCGCTCACCTATACTGCAGCAGTCCTTCAGCGGTATAGGGACTGACGTACAGTCTGCTAATCACTAACACACAACCTGCTTGTTCCACAAAAGTTCTTATAAGGACTGGTAACTTGGTATAGGGTGCTACGGTACATAGGCTTGAGTGCGGTACAGTCTGCTGTTCTGTAAGGACCGCTATCGGTCCACAATAGATAGGGTTGACGTGCACCACTGCTGACCGCTGCCCTATACTGCAGCAGTCCTTCAGCGGTATAGGGACTGACGTACAGTCTGCTAATCACTAACACACAACCTGCTTGTTCCACAAAAGTTCTTATAAGGACTGGTAACTTGGTATAGGGTGCTACGGTACATAGGCTTGAGTGCGGTACAGTCTGCTGTTCTGTAAGGACCGCTATCGGTCCACAATAGATAGGGTTGACGTGCACCACTGCTGACCGCTGCCCTATACTGCAGCAGTCCTTCAGCGGTATAGGGACTGACGTACAGTCTGCTAAACACTAATACACAACCTGCTTGGTCCACAAAAGTTCTTATAAGGACTGGTAACTTGGTATAGGGTGCTACGGTACATAGGCTTGAGTGCGGTACAGTCTGCTGTTCTGTAAGGACCGCTATCGGTCCACAATAGATAGGGTTGACGTGCACCACTGCTGACCGCTGCCCTATACTGCAGCAGTCCTTCAGCGGTATAGGGACTGACGTACAGTCTGCTAAACACTAATACACAACCTGCTTGGTCCACAAAAGTTCTTATAAGGACTGGTAACTTGGTATAGGGTGCTACGGTACATAGGCTTGAGTGCGGTACAGTCTGCTGTTCTGTAAGGACCGCTATCGGTCCACAATAGATAGGGTTGACGTGCACCACTGCTGACCGCTGCCCTATACTGCAGCAGTCCTTCAGCGGTATAGGGACTGACGTACAGTCTGCTAAACACTAATACACAACCTGCTTGGTCCACAAAAGTTCTTATAAGGACTGGTAACTTGGTATAGGGTGCTACGGTACATAGGCTTGAGTGCGGTACAGTCTGCTGTTCTGTAAGGACCGCTATCGGTCCACAATAGATAGGGTTGACGTGCACCACTGCTGACCGCTGCCCTATACTGCAGCAGTCCTTCAGCGGTATAGGGACTGACGTACAGTCTGCTAAACACTAATACACAACCTGCTTGGTCCACAAAAGTTCTTATAAGGACTGGTAACTTGGTATAGGGTGCTACGGTACATAGGCTTGAGTGCGGTACAGTCTGCTGTTCTGTAAGGACCGCTATCGGTCCACAATAGATAGGGTTGACGTGCACCACTGCTGACCGCTGCCCTATACTGCAGCAGTCCTTCAGCGGTATAGGGACTGACGTACAGTCTGCTAAACACTAATACACAACCTGCTTGGTCCACAAAAGTTCTTATAAGGACTGGTAACTTGGTATAGGGTGCTACGGTACATAGGCTTGAGTGCGGTACAGTCTGCTGTTCTGTAAGGACCGCTATCGGTCCACAATAGATAGGGTTGACGTGCACCACTGCTGACCGCTCACCTATACTGCAGCAGTCCTTCAGCGGTATAGGGACTGACGTACAGTCTGCTAATCACTAACACACAACCTGCTTGTTCCACAAAAGTTCTTATAAGGACTGGTAACTTGGTATAGGGTGCTACGGTACATAGGCTTGAGTGCGGTACAGTCTGCTGTTCTGTAAGGACCGCTATCGGTCCACAATAGATAGGGTTGACGTGCACCACTGCTGACCGCTGCCCTATACTGCAGCAGTCCTTCAGCGGTATAGGGACTGACGTACAGTCTGCTAATCACTAACACACAACCTGCTTGTTCCACAAAAGTTCTTATAAGGACTGGTAACTTGGTATAGGGTGCTACGGTACATAGGCTTGAGTGCGGTACAGTCTGCTGTTCTGTAAGGACCGCTATCGGTCCACAATAGATAGGGTTGACGTGCACCACTGCTGACCGCTGCCCTATACTGCAGCAGTCCTTCAGCGGTATAGGGACTAAGAGTTTTGTCACAGGGTCATTTAAAAAATGACATGCAGAGGAAGAGGCAGGCCCTTCCGCAGGGGTGGTAGGGGTAGGGCAGGAGCAACAGGCTTGAGCCAAAGTGGGAAGTTGCAGAAGGTGCGTTCAATTACTTTAAAGGATGCACCAGACTTGGTTGAGTGGCTCGCTCAGCCTTACTCTTCTGCACCCTCCTCATCCTCTCGATCTGCACCCTCTTCTTCACTCTCTGCTATGTGCACCCCCAAAGACACTACCACCAACAACACGACCACCACCACCACCACCACATACCTTCCGCTTGAGTCACTGGAATTATTTTCCGATCCATATCAAGAGGACATTTCTGATGCGCAGCCACTCTTGGTATTGGATCAGGAAGAGGAGGTAGCAACAAGCGCTACTCAGCAGTCTGACGCCAGTACCCAGATCAGCCCAAGGAGGAGGTTGGTCCCCGGTGTTGCTGCCTACTCTACTTATAGCGGTGGGGAAGGTGACGTTGATGATGACGTGTCTAGTGATGTCACGTGGGTGCCCACAAGAGAGGAAGAGGAGGGGAGTTCAGAGGGAGATATGGACCAGCAGATAGGGAGGAGAAGCAGCAATGACTTACATTGCACAGCAGGGACAAAGCAGACTGCAAATGTATCAGGAGCGAGTCATCGACCATGTACGGTCACATCTGGCGCTCCCAGGACACCGGCACATGGCTCCGCAGTGTGGGCTTTTTTTAACGTGTCCGCTGCTGACAATAGCGTTGCCATCTGCAATCTTTGCAGTCAACGCGTTAGTCGCGGTAAGCCCAATACTCACCTAGGGACGACCGCCTTAAGAAGGCACATGAGCAGCCATCACCGAGCCCAGTGGGAGCAACGGAACACACAAAGCCACACTGCAGGCTCTCACCGTCCAGCCTCGTCTTCTACTTCTCCTTCTCCTCTCTCCTCACAATTGTCCTCCACTCCACCTTCCATCACGCCAAGCTCACATTTTTCTGCAAAAAGGCAGGCTTCCGTGGGCCTAATGTTTGAGCGTAAAAAAATGATGACGCCGGATAACCCTCTTGCCCAACGGTTGGCGGCTGGCTTGTCAGAACTCATAGCCCGCCAACTACTGCCATATAAACTGGTGGACTCGGAGGCCTTTCGCAAATTTGTGGCCATTGGAACACCACAATGGAAGGTCCCAGGAAGGAAGTATTTCTCAGAGAAGGGCATCCCAGAGCTATATGGCCATGTTCAGCGGCAAGTGAATGTATCTCTGGCACACAGTGTCGGTGCCAAGATACATCTGACCACAGACACGTGGTCTAGCAAACACGGGCAGGGAAGGTATATCAGTTTTACTGCCCACTGGGTGAACCTTCTGACGGCCGTCAAGCATGTAACCCGTGGCACCCGTGTAGATTTGGTTTTACCGCCACGGATTGCATGCAGGCCTGACTCTTCTTCTCCTCCTCCTACTCCATCCTCCTCCCTCTCCTCCTCAGCTGCCTCCTCCTTTTCCGCTGCTAGCGTCTCTTCCACTGCACCGCCCAAGCTCCCCAGAACCTATTCCACATGCCAGGTGAGACGTTGCCATGCCGTGCTGCGTCTGTTGTGCCTGGAAGCAAAGAGCCACACTGGCCCGGCACTCCTTTCAGCTTTGCGTTCACAGGCAGATGAGTGGCTAACACCGCTCAATTTGACAGTTGGTAAAGTGGTGTGTGACAACGGTGCCAATCTGCTTAGCGCATTGAAACAGGGCAAAATCACGCACGTGCCGTGCATGGCACACGTCTTAAACTTGGTCGTGCAGCGATTCCTTGTCAAATACCCTGGGGTCCAGGACATCTTGCGGCAGGCAAGGAAAATCTCGGCCCATTTCAGAAGATCTTACACGGCCATGGCTCGCCTTGCTGACATTCAGCGGCGACACCATCTGCCGGTCAGACGTCTTATTTGCGATTGCCCGACGCGATGGAACTCAACCTTCTATATGCTTGATAGGCTGCTCCAGCAGAAACGTGCAGTTAACGTCTACCTGTATGAACTCTGCGAAAGAAACGGTTCTGGGGAGCTGGGTTTTTTTTCACCGCGCCAGTGGCTGCTCATGCGCGACACATGCAGACTTCTGCGGCCATTTGAGGAGATCACCAAACTGGTCAGTCGCAGCCATGGCGCCATCAGTGACATGGTACCTTATGCCTTCTTTCTGGAGCGTGCATTGCGTCGTGTCATTGATCAGGCTGTGGAGGAGCAGGAGCGGGAAGATGAGGAAGTCGCAATGCTGGATGAATTCCCAGGGGGGGCTACTCTATCTGAGACAAGTCAACAACAGGAGTCTGATGAGGAGTCAGAGGAGGATGGTGCCGGGGCGGATGAGCAGGAGCAAGAAGAGCATGCTTTAAACCTTTCTGGGATCCCTGTTGTGCGAGGATGGGGAGAGGAGAATGAAGAGGACGACATTATCCTGGATGATGAGCAGGAGCCAGGCCACCACACCGCTTCCACTTTAGTGCAAATGGGGGCCTTCATGCTCCAGTGTTTTAATAGGGACCCCCGTATAAAAAGCATGAGGGTCAAGGACCAGTACTGGGTGGCAACGTACTTAGACCCCCGGTACAAACACAAAATGGCGGAAATGTTACCGCCGTCGCAGAGGGCTGTCAGAATGCAGCACTTCCAGGCCTTGCTTCGAGAAATGCTGCATTCTGCTTTTGCGTGCGCTGGCAGAGGAGCAATTCCCACTCCCAGAGAAGGATTTGCGGGTACCAATCCAACAGCGCCTGCAAGAAGAGGCCGGTTTGAAGATGTGTTGGTGACTTCGGATATGAGGTCATTCTTTCAGCCGACCCATCGACAGGTGTCATCCGGATCCAGCATCAGGGAACGCCTAGACCGTCAGGTGTCCGACTACATTGGGTTAACGGCCGATGTGGACGCTCTGAGGAGTGATGAACCCCTAGACTACTGGGTGGGCAGGCTTGACCTCTGGCCAGAGCTTGCCCAATTTGCAATCGAACTGTTGGCTTGCCCCTCATCCAGTGTCCTGTCCGAAAGGACGTTCAGCGCAGCAGGGGGGATTGTGACCGATAAGCGTACTCGCCTAGCTCACCACAGTGTTAACTACCTCACATTTCTAAAAATGAATGAGGCATGGATCTCGGAGGAATTCAACACATGTGATCAGTAGACCATGTATATGTCTATAAACAATTTTTGGAATCAAGCACACAGACCTTCTTAATTCATTTGGCTCACTTCCCTGACCCAAAAAAGCACACCGTACTATATGCCCCTACCCTCCTCTTTGAAGAGGTTGAGCGGTGTCATATTTCTACTGGGGCTGCTTATTATGAGGGGTTCCCACCATCCCTGTGCTGTGCTGACTTCCTCCTGGGTGTTCTTATTATGAGGGGCTCCCACCATCCCTGTGCTGTGCTGACTTCCTCCTGGGGGTTCTTATTATGAGGGGATCACACCATCCCTGTGCTGTGCTGACTTCCTCCTGGGGCTGCTTACGGTGCTGCTGTCAGCGCTGTATGTCACGGAGCTGCTGTCAGCGCTGTATGTCACGGAGCTGCTGTCAGCGCTGTATGTCACGGAGCTGCTGTCAGCGCTGTATGTCACGGAGCTGCTGTCAGCGCTGTATGTCACGGAGCTGCTGTCAGCGCTGTATGTCACGGAGCTGCTGTCAGCGCTGTATGTCACGGAGCTGCTGTCAGCGCTGTATGTCACGGAGCTGCTGTCAGCGCTGTATGTCACGGAGCTGCTGTCAGCGCTGTATGTCACGGAGCTGCTGTCAGCGCTGTATGTCACGGTGCTGCTGTCAGCGCTGTATGTCACGGAGCTGCTGTCAGCGCTGTATGTCACGGAGCTGCTGTCAGTGCTGTATGTCACGGAGCTGCTGTCAGCGCTGTATGTCACGGAGCTGCTGTCAGCGCTGTATGTCACGGAGCTGCTGTCAGCGCTGTATGTCACGGTGCTGCTGTCAGCGCTGTATGTCACGGAGCTGCTGTCAGCGCTGTATGTCACGGAGCTGCTGTCAGCGCTGTATGTCACGGAGCTGCTGTCAGCGCTGTATGTCACGGAGCTGCTGTCAGCGCTGTATGTCACGGAGCTGCTGTCAGCGCTGTATGTCACGGTGCTGATGTCAGTGCTCTGTATTACGGTGCTGCTGTCAGTGCTCTGTATCTCCTGCACCCTCTTGTTTGCCTACCCTGGTCCCTGACCTTCCCTCTCCTCCATTGCCTTCATTAGCTCCATAGTCCTGAATTGTCAGAACAATTTCCCAAATAAAAAAAAAATGCTTGTAGTTATCGATCCCAAATTCACCTCATACATGTATTATGCTATTGTCCAGGTGGTGGGACTACGTGCTACCCCCTAATAATTACCCCGTGGCCGCAAATTCGACCTAAAGGTTTGCGAAATTCGCCTCCCATTGAAGTCAATGGAGCCCGCGGCGAACGGTCGTTTTCGCGAACGTTTGTGTCCGTTCGCGTTTCGCGTTCGCGAAACGTCCCGTCGGAAGTTCGTCCATCACTACTGCTGACATCTCCATAGAGGTCTATGGAGCATCCGTTCAGGTCCGCCTAAAAAACTGACAGACGGACCTGAACGGATCATTCGTGTGAAAGAGGCCTAAGCTCTTGTACACACGGTCGGAGAATCTGTCGGAATGAGTCTTATCAGACAGTGTCGTCAGATAATCCGACTGTGTGTGGTATGCATCGGAATGATTCCGTCCGAATCTCCGTCCGACCCAATTTTCCAACATGTTGGAAATATTTCCCGACCAACTGGGCAGGACAGACCTAATCTGATCATGTGTAGAGCATTTTCATCGGACCAAGTGCCACGCATGCTCAGATCAAATTCCTACATCAAAGCTATTGGCTACTAGCCTGAATGTAGTCCCATCGTAATGAAATTACGTCATCACGTTCTGAAAGATCGAATTTTTCGCCAACTTGGCCCGACCGTGTGTATGCAACAGTTTCGGACACAATCCGTAGGACTAAATCCGACGGGCAAAATCCGACGGATTTGGTTGGCAAAATCTTCGACCGTGTGTACGTGGGCTCACACGTTGTGGGTGTGAGTGAAATTTTAAATGTGCACAGCTGTGCCACATTATGTGTTCACATATATCTATGCATTAATGGATTACAGGTAAGCATGCCACCACTCAATAGAATACGAGTGCGGATCACTGCAATCATAGTCTATTGACACTTTCTTCAGCTTTCTAGCCAGTGGATTGAACTAAAGAAAATTGACTTGATTCCCTAATCCACACACTCATAGTGGATGGAGGAATCCTCTCTGCTGAGCTATTGTATTCTGACAGCGGGGAGACCGTTCCACCATCAGAATGCACTGATCAGTGTTGCAGGCTATAGCGTGCAGTGTTGATCGATTGGGGAAAAACCAACGGATCAGTTGTACAGGAATTGATCGATAGATAGACTTCTGTATCTCCCTGCCCATACATGGATTAAAATTTAGCCAGTATCTGCTGAACCAGCCGAATTTCAATTGTTTTCAGTTTCAATGTATGGCCAGCTAAACTGAAAGTCCATACCGTGCAACAGATAGGTTGCTGGAGAAAGAATCTGCAGGAAACTGGCATTGCACCCACAGTTGTAATGCTTTGCAGGTTGATTAAATGATCAGGGCCCTCTGATTCCTCCTGTATTAAATTGTATTGTAACTGTACAGTATACCCTCATGTTGTAAAGTGCTGCGCAAAATGTTGGCGCTATATAAATAGTGTATAATAATAATAATAATATTGTTTGTGAAAGGTGAACTTAGCCTTTAACTACTTCCCTCTCGGCCACTGCACATATACGACTGGGTGGGCATTTCCTCCTTCTGAGTGGATGTTCAGGAAGTCGCTCAGAAGAAGGGGGATCGCACGTCCCCGCGCAGAGGTGCGAACCCAATGCGCTCGTGTCACGACCGGCAAGAGGGCTCTGTGATTGGCCCTCCTGATCATATGATGGTTGTGTCCAGTCACAGCCATCATGTGATGTAAATAGAGAGCCGGTTGCTGGGTGATCAGCTCTCCTCTCCTCACTCGGAAGTTGTCAGTGAGGAGAGGAGAGCGGATTGCTGCAGCCGGCCAGTGATCAGTGAGTATGAGCTGTTTTTTACAGCTTTTTACACACTCATCACCGGCCCAGTGTCCCCACACATTTCCCCACACAATGTAAACACGCAAGTCACCAAAATAGTATCCCAAAAACATGTCCCCTCACACACACATGTCCCCACACAGTAAAAACACCTGTCTCACATATGTAACAGTAAAAACACCTGTCTCACATATGTAACAGTAAAAACACCTGTCTCACATATGTAACAGTAAAATCACATGTCCCATATGTGTGCAGATCATCTGCACACATATGTCTGTGATCACCTGTGTACATCTGTACATGATCATCTGTGTACATATGTCTGTGATCACACAAACCAATTATACACTTAACAGGATTTTTTGTTACCAAAGACATGTAGCAGAATACATTTTGGCTTAAATTTATGACAGAATTAAATTTTATTGGATTTCTTTTGAAACTGAAAAAATAAAATATTACATTTTTTTTCCCAAATTTCCGCTCTTTTTTTGCTTATATCGCAAAAAATAAAAAAGTTGTGAATAAATACCACCAAAAGAAAGCTCTATTAGTGTGAACAAAATAATAAAAATTTAATTTGGGTACAGTGTAGCATGACCGCACAATTCTCATTTAAAGTGCGAGAGCGCTGAAAGCTGAAAATTGGTCTGGGAAGGAAGGGGGCGAAAGTGCCCGGTGTTGTAGTGGTTAATAAGACAAATTATTGCTATAAATCATTGCATCCAAACAAAATAAATTGTTCTATAGTTTGAGAAAAAAAAAATGAAAAATTATTGGTTGCTATAGGTTACTGATTTCTACACATTAAAACAGTGGGTAGTGTGAGTTGTTCCTTCTGTATGAACAGAATGTAATTATTTCGGAACGTACTTTATAAAATGCAATTTGTAAACACCAGGGGGCACTGTTAAATTAAAGTTACTTCTTGATAAATCTTAACAGAGCAAATAACCAAAACTAGGTAAGACTTTAAATAATAACTGTAAAAATGAAATCCTCCCTATCCTAGATGTTGTAATGTGAAATACATAGGTCCTTAAACATATGTAAAAACATTAAAAAAAAACATTTTTAGAATCCTGTATAGAAGTATTATTTATTTATTTAACTATTTTATAATTATATTATAATTAATTTGAATTGATGTTAGAGTAGATTATATATCATACACAGCAGATTAGAAATATGGTTCAATAAAATGTAAGCCTGTAGGCTTACTTAAAGCTGAACTCTCGGCAGCTATGAAAGACACACATTATTATAATGTATCATTCTTACTGGGAAAAGAGGGTATTCTATTTATTATTGTGACCAGACAAAACTCCCTCTTCTTTCTTTCTCTCTCCATGTCTTCTCTCTTTTCTCTCTATTTTCCTTTTCTCTTTTCTCTCTTTCTCTTTTCCCTGTCTCTCATTTCTCTTTTTCTCTTCAGTATTCCGTTACCTTGCTCAAAAATGTAAGACATTTTTGTAACTTCCACCTAATATAAACACATACTGTATGCTATTGGATGACAATAGCTAATGTCCATTGAGCACTCATTTAATTTAACCTCTCTATGACCCTTTACTATCTAAAGAGGAGTTGGCAACAATAAGGATATGCTTTTGAAAGGATTAGACAGACTTAAAGCAGAACTCCAGGCAAATTATTTGTTGCTACCTTCACCAAGTATGTCACCCATGTTCTTCTGAGCTAAGTAGTTCCTCTGCAATAGCCTATTGAACTTGCTGAAAAAACATTATTGCCTACCGACATCCTATTTGTAAGACTGCTGGCTGCTAGTGGTGGGACAGACATGGTGATCCCATGGGTGTCCCTGACATGTGGCACTGGTGGTCCCTGAATAGTGGTCCCTGACATGGTAGTCCAATGGTGGTTCCTAGGGATGGGCCAAACACCCCCCCCCCATTCGGTTCGCACCAGAACATGCGAACAGGCAAAATATTTGTTCGAACACGTGAACACCGTAGTCTATTGGACACGAACATGAAAAATCAAAGGTGATCATTTTAAAGACTTATATGTATGGTATTGTCTTAAAAAATGTTTGGGGACCTGGGTCCTGCCCCAGGGGACATGTATCAATGCAAAAAAAAAGTTTTGAAAACGCCAGTTTTTTTGGGAGCAGTAATTTTAATAATGCTTAAAGTGAAACAATAAAAGTGTAATATTCATTAAAATATCGTACCTGGGGGCTGTCTATAGTATGCCTGTAAAGTGGGATATGTTTCCCATGTTTAGTACAGTCTGACAGCAAAATGACATTTCTATAGAAAAAAAAAGTAATTTAAAGCTACTCGCGGCTATAATGAATTGGAGGTCCGGCAATACACATAAAAGTTCAATGATAAAAATGGCATTGGATTACCCAACAGGGGAACCCCAAACCAAAATTAAAGAAAAAAAAAGCGTGGGGGTCCCCCAAAATTCCATACTAGGCCCTCCAGGTCTGGTATGGATATTAAGGGGAACCCTGCACCAAAATTAAAAAAAAAATGTTGTGGGGGTCCCCCTCAAAATCCTTACCAGACCCTTATCTGAGCACGCAACCTGGCAGGCCGCAGGAAAAGAAGGGGGATGAGAGAACGCCCCCCCTCCTGAACCGTACCAGGCCACATGCCCTCAACATTGGGTGGGTGCTTTGGGGTAGCCCCCCCAAAGCACCTTGTCCCCATGTTGATGGGGAGAAGGGCCTCATCCCCACAACCCTTGCCCCGTGGTTGTGGGGGTCTGCGGGCAGGGGGCTTATCGGAACCTGGAAGCCCCCTACCATTTCACAAAAAAAGTGTCAAAACTGTTAAAAAAAGACAGTAGACAGTTTTTGACAATTCCTTTATTAATGTCTTGTTCTTTGGCCGCTTCTTCTTCCATCTTCTTCTGGTCTTCCTTCAGTGTTCTTCTTCTTCCTCCATCTTGTTCTTCCCCCACTTCTTCATCTATTTTCCTCCAGTCTTCTCGTCCGGCATCTTCCTCCGGCTTCACCTTCTCCGATTTGTACTCCAATCCACCTCAATGGGAGTCTCCCGCTGTGTGACGCTTCTGTTCAGGTGACAGCTCTTATAAAACGGAGGGCAGGGCTACCTGGGGCCCGCCCCCCCTCTGACGCATGGGGACTTCCCTACTTCCCTATGGCTTTCTCTGTGTTGTCAGAGGGGTTTACTTAAACGGGTGACCCCGCCCCCTCAGGGAAAGCAATAGGGAAGTCCCCGTGCATCAGAGGGGGCAGGGTCACCAGGTGGCCCCATCCTCCATTTTTATTAGAGCTGTCACCTAAACAGAAGCATCACACAGCAGGAGACTCCCATTGAGGTGGATCGGAGGATGAAGTGGAGAAGAAGAAGCCAGAGGAAGATGCCAGATGAGAAGACCGGAGGAAGAAGCAGAGGAAGATAGATGAAGAAGTGGGGAAAGAACAAGACATTAATAAAGCAATTGTCAAAAACCGTCTATTGTTTTTTTTTTACATTTTTGACACTTTTTTTGTGAAATGGTAGGGGTACAAAGCCCATTGGCAATTCACATGGGGGGCGGGATCTTGGGTCCCCTTTTTAAAGGAGGCTTCCAGATTTCCGATAAGTCCCCCCACCTGCAGACCCCCACAACCACCGGCAAGGGTTGTTGGGATGAGGCCCTTCTCCCCATCAACATGGGGACAAGGTGCTTTGTGGGTGCTACCCCAAAGCACTCTCCCAATGTCAAGGGCATGTGGCCTGGTACAGTTCAGGATGGGGGCGCTCTCTCGTCCCCCTTCTTTTTTCCTGCGGCCTGCCAGGTTGCGTGCTTGGATAAAGGTCTGGTATGGATTTTCGGGGGGAACGCACGCCATCTTATTTTTATTTTGGCATGGAGTTCCCCTTAAAATCCATACCAGACCTCAAGGGTTTGGTATGGATTTTGAGGGGGTCCCGGGCCATTTTTTTTAGATTTTGGCGAGGGGTTCCCCTTAATATCCATACCAGATTTGCAGCTTTCGAATTTGCCGCGAACAACCCTAAATTGTTCGCTATTCGGCGAACGGGTGAACAGCCAATGTTCAAGTCAAACTCATGTTCGACCCGAACATAAAGCCCATCCCTAGTGGTCCCTGACATGCAGTACTGGTGGACCTTTACTGGTGGTTCCTGACATTCGGCACTAGTGGTCCCTGGCTTGCAGCACTGGTGGTCCCTAACATGGTAGTCCCTGACATGGTGGTCCCTGACATGCAGCACTGGTGGTCCCTAACATGTGGCACTGGTGGTCCCTGGTTGGTGGTCCCTGATATGCAGCACTGGTGGTCCCTGACATGCGGCACTGGTGGTCCTTGACATGTGTCACTGGTGGTTCCTGACATGGTGGTCCCTGACATGGTGGTCCCATGGTGGACATGGTGGTCCCTGACATGGTGGTCCCATGGTGGACATGGTGATCACTGACATGGTGGTCCCATGGTCGTCCCTGACATGCGGCACTGGTGGTCCCTGACTGGTGGGCCCTAACATGGTGGTCCGATGGTGGTCCCTGACATGCAGCACTGGTGGTCCCTCACTGGTGGTCCCCGGCATGGGGCACTGGTGGTCCCTGACATGTGGCACTGGTGGTTCCTGACATTCGGCACTGGTGGTCCCTAACAAGGTGGTCCCATGGTGGACATGGTGGTCCCATAGTGGTCCCCGACATGCTGACATGCAGCACTGGTGGTCCCTGACATGTGGCACTGGTGGTTCCTGACATATGACACTGGCGGTCCTTGACTGGTGGTCCCTGACATGGTGGTCCCTGACATGGTGGTCCCTGACATGCAGCACTGGTGCTCACTGACTGGTGGTCCCTGACATGTGGCACTGGTGGTCTCTGTCATGCGGCACTGGTGGTCCCTGATGTGGTGGTCCCTGACTGGTAGTCCAACACATTTGGCACTGGTGGTCCTTGACATGCTGCCCTGGTGGTCCCTAACATGGTGGTCCCTGACATGTGGTACTGGTGGTCCCTGTCATGGTGGTCCCCGACAGTCGGCACTAGTGGTCCCTGACATGGTGCTTCCTGACTAGTGGTCCCTGACATGGTGGTCCCTGACATGTGGCACTGGTGGTCCCTGACATGGTGGTCCCTGACTATTGGTCCCTGACATGGTGATCCCTGACATTCGGCACTGATGGCCCCTGACATGTTGGTCCCTGATATTCGGCACTAGTGGTCCCTGACATGCGGCACGGGTGGTCCCTGACATGGGGTCCCTGACGTAGTGATCCTTGACATGTGGCACTGGTGGTCCCTGACATGGTGGTCCCTGACATGGTGTTCCCTGACATGTGGCACTGGTGGTCCCTGACATTCGGCACTGGTGGTCCCTGACATATGGCACTGGTGGTCCCTAACATGCGGCACTAGTGGTCCCTGACATGATGATCTCTGACATGCTGTACTGGTGGCCCCTGATGTTCGGCACTGGTGGCCCCTGACATTTGACTCTGGTGGTCCCTAATAGGCTGCACTGGTGGTCCCTGACATTCGGCACTGGTGATCCCTGATAAGCTGCACTGGTGGTCCCTGACATTTGACACTGGGGGTCCCTAATAAGCTGCACTGGTGGTCCCTGACATTCTGCACTGGTGATCCCTGATAAGCTGCACTGGTGGTCCCTGACACGTTGCACTGCTTTGTATTTATAGAGCTGTAACCTATCATACCATGTGTTATGTATGGCTTGCTGGCTGCAGAATGAGGGGTGTGATTTATGTTGAAGTGAGAGAGTTCACATTTACATGTACAATCCCAGTGTACCTCCCACATTCACTCCCCTCCCAAGGATTCATGGGAAATGTATGCTGATTACAATTCGAGAGGATATGATGCAATCTCTGTCCTTGCCAGAAAAGATGAAGCATTTTTTTAATCACAAAGCTGACTTCCTGAAAATTAAATCAGACATATCTCTTAAACGGTAAGAAATGTCTTTAATGTAATTACTGTTTAGTGTTGTGTGTGTGTGTGTGTGTGTGTGTGTGTGTCTATAGGGAGACGCCATTCCAGAAACGTTATATCTCCTTTAACCACTAGAGATCCGCGCTATAGCCAAATGACGGCTACAGCGCGGACCTCCTTTGCCGGGACTACGTCTATTGACGTCATCCCGTGCACGAGCGGCCTGCGCGCCCCCTGAGGGGCGCGCACGGCGCGCTCTGTGATCGGCAAGTCTATGAGACTCGCCTGATCATGGATCCGAGCAAGGGGTCGATCCCGACCCCTTACCACGTGATCAGCTGTCAGCCAATGACAGCTGATCATGTGATACAACGGAGCCGGCAATCGGCTGTTATTCCTCCTCGCGCTGACAGCGCGAGGAGAAAAAAAAGAGCCGATCACCGGCGGCCGTGATCGGGACATCAGTCCCGATCACGGCCAGCTTACCAGTGCTCACCTGCCCCCCTCAGGAATAAATAAGTGCCCCCGTAAGTGCCACCCAGCAGTGCCCATAGTGCCACCCAGCAGTGCCCACAGTGTCACCCAACAGTGCCCACAGTGCCACCCAGCAATGCCCACAGTGACACACATCAGTGCCCACAGTGCCACCCATCAGTGCCCACAGTGCCACCCACAATCTGCCTCAACAGCGGTGCTGCACCCCAGTGCCACATATACGTGCCCATCAGTGTCATCTACCAGTGCCCATCAGTGCCCATCAGTGCCCAGCAGTGCCACCTATCAGAGCCACCTATCAGTGCCACCTATCAGTGCCCATCAGTCCCATCTATCAGTGGTACCTATCAGTGCCCCTTAGTGCCACCCATCCGTGCCACCCATCCGTGCCATCTTATCTGTGCCCCTCTTTGCCCATCAGTGCCGCCTTATCTGTGCGCATCAGTACTGCCTTATCTGTGCCTATCGGTGCCACCTTATCTGTGCCTATTAGTGCCGCCTTAACTATGCCTATCAGTGCCCACCAGTGCAGCCTATCAGTGCCCACCAGTGCAGCCTATCAGTGCGCCTCATCAGCGCACTTCAATGAAGGAGAAAAATGACCTGTTTGCAAAATTTTATAACAAACTATTAAACATGATTTTTTTATTTTTTTTTATTTTGCATCTTTTTTTGTTTGTTTAGCAAAAAATAAAACTCTCAGCTGTAATTAAATACCACCAAAAGAAAGCTCCATTTGTGGGAAAAAAATGATAAAAATTTCATTTGGGTACAGTGTTGTATGCCCGCGCAATTGTCATTCAAAGTGCATCAGCGCTGAAAGCTGAAAATTGGTCTGGGCAGGAGGGGGGTTTAAGTGCCCAGTAAGCAAGTGGTTAAAGGAGAAGTACAACCAAAGCTTGTTTGGCTGTACTTCTCCTGTGGATCACAGGAGATCGTTCTGCACTCCAGTGACCCGTTTTCAGCAGGCAATGGACTTCAGCTGATGTCACAGAGCTGGTCCAGGCTCGGGAAAGATCGCGACCATATGGTCGGGATCTGCCCACATGCCTGGACCTGCACTTGTCTCAGCATCCCAGCGTGTCGCTCCTGCCCCTTCCACAGCTCACCGCTCCAGTGAGCGTGGGGGGGAGGGGGAGGGCTGAGCAGAAATTGACTGGTGATTGACTGAGAGCTTTGAGAACCAAGTGATCAGTGGTGTTTAATCGCTCGGTTCTCAGCCTTAGAGTCAGCGGGGGACCAATGCTGCATCCCCCTAGGTAAGAAAAATTCCTGTACTTTATTCTTTTAAAATCTTCTGTTTAACAGTTAAATGGCGGTGGTGGAGGAGTAGTGGTAGGAAAAGGTGAGGCTTAATCTCAACTGGGGCATTAGGTGCAATCTGGGCCTAGGATCCAATGGTCATCACAGGGATTCAATTAGGAACTAAACCAAGTATCACCCCTGGTGTAGAGTGTCTTCGGTGTTTCAAGAATGGCAAATTAAAAACAAATATTTTATACATTAAAAATCAAGCAACGATCATATCTTTTTTTAATAGAACACAGAAGAATTTCACCACTGCCAAAATCAATTTCTAGAATCTAAGCTTTGGCTTTCTATATTGATTCTGTTTTTATTGATTGTATGTATTTGGGTACTGCATGAGTGGCCTTGGGTAAAGTTTGACATGGATGTTACAGTTTTGCCTTCATGTCTGACCTTTAAAATATCACAAAACACAAAGCTTCTAACAAAGCAGCCATTCTGAATTTCCAACGTATGTGATACATACTAGGCATTGGACAATTAAATGGAACTGTTTTGAAGCTCTAGTACCAATGGAAATATTGGAACTTAAGTCAGGAAAGGCTTCAGCTCAGAGCCTAATGAGACATATTTAGTTCGGTGATAAGATCCTTTTAATAAACAATCCTCTAAACAGAGAAAAGCTTGTCTCAATGGACTCATCATTCTGTCTTCACCAGTCACAAAAGCAGAAATTCAAAATACACAGGCAATTCTGCTACCATGGTAATAAGCAGAATACGGAATCTAATGACATGCCTGATAAAGTAGTATACAAACTGCTTATTGGCGTCAAGTGAGCTTTTTTCTGTTTTCTCAAACCCCATGATGTAAAAATATTTTAAACTATACAATTTAGAGAGACATTTTTATGTAAGAAACACATAAAATGTGAAGTTCAAAATATTTATATCACATAAAAAGATTGTTAATTCATAGTTTTATGTTGGTAATGTATTAACATGATTATTATGATTAATATGTCTGTTGTGTAGAGAAACATGTTTTGTAAAGTATAATTTAGTGATCAGACTGTAAAACAATGAGTCTTATAAGGAGTAAAATGTTAATGTTTAAAAGATTCCACTTAAGAAAGACTCATGAGTTGCTCTGTACAATTCTCACCTAAAAAGTGTCAACTCTTTTATCCCTTAACCACTTAAGCCACGGACCATTTATCTGGCCAAAGACCAGCGCTCTTTTTGTGCTTTGGCGCTGTGTCGCTTTAACTGATAATTGCACGGTCGTGCAATGTGGCTCCCAAACAAAACTGACATCTTTTTTTCCCCTCAAATAGAGCTGTCTTTTGGTGGTATTTGATCACTTCTGCGTTTTTTATTTTTTGTGCTATACACAAAAAAAGAGCAACAATTTTGAAAAAAACACATTATTTTTTTACTTTTTGCTATAATAAATATCCCCCAAAAATATATAAAAAACATTTTTTTCCTCAGTTTAGGCTGATACATAGGCTTCTGTATATTTTTGTATAATAGGCATTTATTGATTAGTTTACGCAAAAGTTATAGCATCTACAAAATAGGGGATAGTTTTATGGCATTTTTATTAATCTTTTTTTTTTTTTTTTACTAGTAATGGCGGTGATCAGCGATTTTTATTGTGACTGCGACATTAGGGCTCCCCTTAACCAATTCAATGCACTATATTTTATATTGTACACTGCACTATATATCCTGCACTTTATTATATATACTACACTGACTGTACTACATACTCTGAATTGCAGTGTATATATACTATACGGAATGCAATATATATTCTGCTGAAAAATTGTGCCTTAGGTGTTGGTGTTGCCAGAACACGGTAACCCCTCACAGTTACTCTTGTTGGGCGCAGGAACGGGCCGTGCTGTTACAATTTTTTATATCATTTTTAATAATGTAATATTTAATTACATGCCCCTGCTAAACAGGGGCACAAAAATTGGGCCTTGGATGGTGGTGGTGCCACAACACTGTAACCCCTCACAATTACACTTGTTGGGCACAGGAACAGGCCCTGCTGTTAAATATAATTTCAAAAAATTTAATTACATGCCCTGTTAAACAGGGGCAGACAAATTGGGCTTTTGGTGGTGATGGTGCCCTAAACCAAAAATATTGTTGGAAGCTAGCATCATCATGATTGAGGAGGAATAGGATAGGCAGCATAGACAGTCTTCAAGGGATCCCAGATTCATAGCAAATTCAATCAGTTACATCAGCATCAGGTGAATGATAGCTGCTGATCCAGGACTGATTAATTTTTATAAATGGGAGCCTATCAACGGAGTCTGTGGATAGGCACACTCTTTGTTCCGTTACAAATCCTCCAGCAGCACTGAACGTGTGTTCAGAAAGCACGCTGTATGCAGGACAGGCCAGTAGCTCAATTGCATATCGAGCAAGTTGTGGTCAGTGGTCCAACCTCAAGACCCAGTAACCCAGTGGATGCTCTGTTGGAAAGGTCTCCAAGACTTCTCTTTCCCCTAGATATTCCTGCACCATATAATTCAGACGCTGGCGATGGTTGCTGGAACCTATCAGACCTTGGCGCTGAGGACTGAAAAATTGTTTAAGGGCATCGGTAAGCTGGCTACCTTCTCCACCACTCTTTCTCTGACCGAACAAAGCCTCAGAAACACATTGTCCAGCACCAGGAAATAGTAACCTCCTGGGGTCTGGAAATGCGTTACACAAACTTTTCTTCCAGGCCTACTGAAGATGGAGATGGAGATGGATATCCTCTGCTCCCTCTGCGAAGGCAGGATCAGTTTTACAGCTTTACCCTTGTAATGTGGATCAAGAAGGGTTGTCAGCCAGTAATGATCTCTCTCCTTAATACCCTGAATCCTAGGGTCCTTTTGCAGGCTTTGCAGAATCAGGGAGGTAATGCAGCGTAAGTTTGCTGAGGCATGAGATTCTGAGTTCTCTGGCTACCCCCTCCCAGCCACATACAACTCCTTGGGTTACTGGGGACTGAAAACCATCCGTTGAAGACTGCTGTGTGTTATCCTTAACATCTATGTTAACACACTCCTCCTTTTCCTCCTCCTCTTCTTCCTGTGTGTTTGGCGGACATGCAGGAATGCTATCTGGATAAAGGGAGCCTTGAGTGGAAAGAAAGTCCTCCTCTTCCTCCCGCTGTTCTGCCTCAATTGCCCTGATTCCACAAAGTGTGTGCTCCAGCAGGAAGACTAGAGGGACAGTGTCACTGATGCATGCATTGCCACTGCTCACCATCCTTATGGCCTCCTCAAATGGTGACAGGACAGTGCATGCATCCTTAATCAGTAGGAACTGGCGTGGCAAAAAGAAGCCAAGCTCCCCTGACCATATCTTAGTGTCATACATGCACAGGTACTCATTGATGTCCCTCTGCTGTGTGTGCAGCCGCTGCAGCATTGCCAACGTTGAGTTCCACCTGGTGGGCATGTCACAAATGAGGGGGGTTGATGGGCAGGTTGCATTGCCTTTGAAAGTCAGCTAGCCAAACACTGGCATTGTATGACTGGTGGAAATGACCACAGATTTTTCTGGCCTGCCACAGGAGATCTTGTAAGCCTGGGTACCTGGTCAAGAAACGCTGCACCACCAAATTCAGGATGTGTGCCAAACATGGAATATGGGTCAAGTGTCCCTGTTGGAGGGTGGAGAGAAGGTTTGTGTCATTGTCGCATACTACCAATCCTGGCTGAAGCTGGCATGATGTTAACCACCTCTGAGCCTGCCCCTGCAGAGCTGACAAAATCTCTGCTCCAGTTTGGATCCTGTGCCCTAGGTGACCAACTCAAGCACCGCATTACATCATTTTGCTGAACTGCTTGTGTAGCCTCTTGAGCATTTAGGGAGCACTGCTGGTTCAGAGGACAATTCGACAGAAGAGGCCATAGAGGAAGAAGATGAGGAGGGAGGGGGGCATACAGATATTGTGGCAAAATCACCACTAGCTTTTTGGATGCATGGTGGCGGAACAAGCTCCAACACTGTCCTGCATCCTTCCCAGCTGCCAGCAGAGTTACCCAGTGCTCCGTGAAAGAAAGGTAACGTCCATGTTCATGCCTGCTGGACCATGAGTCAGCAGTAATATTAACCTTACTGCTGAACGTCCTGTCCAAGGAGGTCAAAACATTGCCTTCCACATGGCAATAGAGAGCTGGAATGGCCTTACATGAAAAGAAATGGCGTCTTGGAACCTGACACTGTGGTACAGCTTATTTCACAAATTCACCAAAGGGGGCTGAGTCTACCAGCTGGAAAGGCAGCAGTTGCAGTACTAGGAATTTGGCCAAGCTAGCATTTAGACGCTGAGCATGTGGATGGCTGGGACCCAATTTATTTTTACAGTTCAGCATCTGGGGTAGGGAAATTTGCCTGTTGAAATCAACTGGTGGTGTACTGCTAGCAAATTGGCTGCAAATACTTGTGACATCTATTGCTATACCTTCATTCCTCTCAGTGCAGGTTTTTGAGAGCACTGGAGGTATAGTAGGGTTTGAGATCACAGATAAGGAGCAAGGGGAAGTCTGCCTTTTTCTATAATGTGGGTCTTCCAGGTGCTGCTGCCAATGGACTGCATGGCAGGTCGTCATATGTCTGGTCAAACATGTGGTGCCCAAGTGGCCGCTGTTCTGGACAAGCTTGATCCACTTCAGACATATATGTTGCAAACAGCAACGGTGCAATCTGCTGCACATGTATTTAAAACCCTTAGCCCACACTAAGGAACTTTTAAAAGTGAGCGGGGAGTCAGCAGCACCCTGCACCTGTGGAGCTCTCCTGTTATGATGCAATAGGGTGGCTACCCTTAAGTTGACCCCTGGGGGACATCCTGCCTCATTGGGGTCGTGCCTCTTCCTCCTCACTTTCCTCTTTTCTTCTCTCAGGCACCCAAGTATGGTAAGTGACCTCATCATCCCCTCCCTCCTCTTTACTGGCGCAAACTTGGCAGTATGCTGCAGCTTGGGGAACATGACTGCCAGTTTCTTCTGTGTCACCTCTCTCTCTCTCCCTTATCTCTAGGCTCACATTACTCTCTTCCTCCAACTGGGAACCAACATTGGATTCTTCAAATTGCTATGCTTCCTCCAGCAGCATGTAACCGACACTGTGGTCAAATAATTCTGGGGTCTCCTCCATGCATGATGGTGGGGCTATGCAAGGAGTAACTGTGGACAAGGAGCCAGGAATAAGCCACTTTGGCAGCTGCGTTGGAAGGCAAATTACTGTGAGCCTGGGTGTCAGAGGATGAGGACGATGAGGATGGCTTTGTTATCCACTCCACCAACTCTTCTGCATGTTGTGGCTCAATAACATAGCCAGCAGCAGAAAAAAGGACAAGCGTGCCCCACAGCCACCTGCAGAGGATACATCATGTCCACGACCACCACTGTTGACTGTAGACACAGAGGCTGCTTGCCCTCTTTTAGTGGCCTGTGAGCATCTGCCTCTCATTGGTGGCCTTCCAAACATGATGGGGATTTTTCCTTTTCACAGCACACTACACTGTATTATATACTGTGTACACTGCCTGCACTGTATTAGATACTGTATACAGTATATAGGCTACACTGAATGCAGAAGTGTGTGTGTGTGTGTATAGATATATATACACAGCCTGGAGTGTGTTATATAATGTACACCACCGAGTGAACTATATATATATATTCACAGTTGTATGCTAAAGTTTACAACCCCTGACAATTTCCATGATTGTCATTTATAAATATTTGGCTGTTTGGATCAGCAATTTCATTTTGATCTATCAAATAACTGAAGGACACAATAATATTTCAGTAGTGAAATGAGGTTTATTGGATTAACAGAAAATGAGCAATATGCATCAAAACAAAGTTAGACAGGAACATAAATGTGGGCACCCTTGTCATTTTGTTGATTTGAATACCTGTAACTACTTAGCACTGATTAATTGGAACACACAATTGGTTTGGTGAGCTTATTAAGCCTTGAACTTCATAGACAGGTGCATCCAATCATTAGAAAAGGTATTTAAGTTGGCCAATTGCAAGTTGTTGTTCTCTATGGCTCTCCTCTGAAGAGTGGCAACATGTGAGCCTCAAAACAACTCTCAAATGACCTGAAAACAAATATTGTTCTACATTATGGCTTAGGGGAAGGCTACAAAAAGTTATCGCAGAGATATAAGCTGTGATAGCTGAATATAGTGAGGAAATAGAAGACCACAGGCACAGTTCTTGTTAGGGCCAGAAGTGGCAGGCCACATAAAATATTGAATAGGTGGAAGATGGTGAGAACGGTCAAAAACAGCCCATGGACCACCTCCAAAGACCTAAAACATCAACTTGCTGCAGATGGTGTCACTGTGCATCCTTCAACAATTCAGCACACTTTGCACAGGGAGAAGCTGTATGGGAGAGTGATGCAAAAAAAGCCTTTTCTGCACACAAGCCACAAACAGAGTCGCTTGAGGTATGCAAACACCCATTTGGACAAGCCAGCTTCATTTTGGAATAAGGCGCTATGGACTGATGAAACAAAAATACACTGCATATAACGAACTTGCCTTCCTAATCTAGCTCAATCTATCTCTGTCCACTTAGTCTCCCTGAGCCCTGATTGGACAAAGGCACCCTGCCTTTGGCCAATTATGGCTCTCTTTGTAGAGAGCATTGTGATTGGCCAAAGCATGCAAGTCAGGTACATGTTTTGGCCAATCATCAGACACTAATGCACTGCGATCACGCAGTGCATTATGGGGCATTCCGCAACGCTCAAATTTCCTGTGAACACCCCATATTATTTGTTGTTCAGCAAATTCATCAAACACATCTCTATTTACATTACACAGGCAGAGGAAGTTTGTCTATTGGTCAGAACTGATCAGCAGGTCCAGGCCATGAATTATTGGCCTAGACCTGTTGAGTGAAGCCAATCGTCACTGTGGCGGTGAGGGGGGTGCGACACCGATACAAGGGCACGAGTCATGTACCTGTATGTGACTTTGCACAGCCGGTCCGCCCTTCTGCAGTATATGCATGTTTGGAACTGGTTAATTAGGGCTAAAACCTCTTCCTAGTTACTTACAACACTAGGGCAGGACTAAAAAATGTGAGAGAAACCCCCCAGAGAATTACCGCACCTCCAACCTTTCGATGAATTAGCAGGGTTTATCTTATGGAGGCTTTAGAGGGTAAAATTTGAAATTGGAGTAGAGAGATCAGAGGTGGGCTTCTCATCACACTCTGAATGGAGCACCCATTCCAACTCCAATTGGACAACCATGCAGGATAAGTGTAAGAATTGGGTAGTGACGATATGGGAGATTTTTAGCTAATGAAAAAGATAATGTGTATGAAAATTGTAAGTTGAAGAGAGTGGAGACAGTGGAACTAAAGAATGTTGTGAATCCACCTGAAAGATTGTCTTAATGCCATGTTTAGTCCAAGCATATGGGTCTGGGATCATATATAAGTGGGACAGGGTCGGATTAAGCCATATTGGAGCATTTGGGGACACAGCAGATTTCTGGTAGCCCTCACCGGCTAGACCCACTTTCCAGGCATGCAAAGTAGTAAGCTTGGAAGGGGTCAGTTTGTAGGGTCTCTAAAAATTTGAAATTTAAGAGCTTCCAGGGAGCCGACCACTGTGACATCTAAGAGTGTAGATGGATTGGACAAGTCAGGGTTCATCCACCACGCCAGTTGTGTAGCCAAGAAATATTTAGTTGTGTAATCAAGAAATATTTAAAGTTACCTTTAACTACCTCAGCCTCGGAAGGATTTACCCCTTAATGACCAGGCCATTTTTGAGATACGGCACTGTGTCGCTTTAACTGGCAATTGCGTGGTCGTACCCAAACAAAATTTCTGTATTTTTTCTCACAAATAGAGATTTCTTTTGGTGGTATTTGATCACCGACAATACCGACAATTAAAGAAACAAAGCAATATTTTTTTAACTTTTTGCTATAATTCCGGTGATATACAAAAAAATTAAAAATGTCTTCATCAGTTTAGGCCAATATGTATTCTTCTACATTTTGTTGGGAAAAATTGCAATAAGCGTATATTGATTGGTTTGTGCAAGAGTTATAGCGTCTACAAAATAGGGGATAGATGTATGGCATTTTCTTATTCTTTTTTTTTTACTAGTAATGGCGGTGATCAGCAATTTGTAGTGGGACTATGACATTGTGGCAGACAGATCAGACACTTTTGACACTTTTTTGGGACCAGTGACATTCATACAGCGATCAGTGCTATAAAAATGCACTGATTACTGTATAAATGACACTGGCAGGGAAGGGGTTAATGCTAGGGGTGATCAAGGGCTTAAATATATTCCCTGGAAGGTGTTTATAACTGTGGGGGAGTGGACTGACAGGAAGTACAGAAATATCGCTGTTCCTAATCACTAGGAACAGACACTCACTCTGTACTCCTCTGACAGAACGGGAATCAATTTGTTGTACATTGACAGATCCCCGTTCTGGCTTTCTGTGGAGTGATCACCTGTGGCCGGCGAACATGGCAGCCACACGGGAGCGCCCACTGTACTATTGCGTTAAACGACATACACCTACGGCGATTTGCGCAATAGAGCTGACCTGCCACAGTATAATGACAGCGGCTGGTTGGCAAGTGGTTAAAAAGACCCTATTACATACAACCTTCTAATCAAAGAAGAATGTTTGCATTTTCTGCTGGTCATGCTTCTCATGCTGCTTAATGCTGCTTCTTTGCAGAAAACAGGTCCTCTGTAATGAATGTTTCTCTCTGGGAAACTGACACTTCTGGAAACGTCAATCGTCCTGGTCTCTGCAGCTCTCTCTATATTTCCTCCTGCTGACCTCAACATGGTTATTGCATATTGTGACAACAAAAATGTCAGCAAGAGGAACCAGTTACAGCTGCAGGGGACCAAGGAGATCAACAATTCTGGAAATGTTAGTTTGACAGTGCACTTCAGTGGACCATTGCAAGGGAGCAGTGTTGACTGGTGCAGTTTGCAGGAAAGGTAAGTATGTACATTCTTCTTTACAGGGATATTCTGTGATTAAAACGTTTTAAAATGTTGACAGTCTCTTGCCTGTTGACTTGCATATGGAGCTATGACTTCATAGATATCACATGTTGGAATGTAGGTTGTTTTTTTTATTAATATTTTCATATTTTGGAAGACATGGAGCTGTGATTTGTGCTGCAACAAAACTGTGAGAAATGTCAGCTTTGGTTCAACTTTTTTTCTTTGAACAGATTAACACTTGCATAGTGCCTTTAGTAATTCACCTATAAAAAAAATAAATTGAGAAATTGATTAGTGTGTTATTGCTGCCAACATCCTTAATAACATCATATGAAGAATCATTAGGGTGACTCCCCCTTGGACTTTGTATGGCAGAAATAAAGTGTGCAAAATCAAAACTAAATAGATGAATGTTAAAAAAAAGGCACAAAGGTGGCAATTTTATTAATCATACAATAGTAGAAAAAATGTATATTACATATAGACACAATAGATTAAAACATTTTATGACAGTACATCGATGAATCAGTATAGATAAATAATGAACAATTGCGTATAATGACCATAATGGCATCAACCAAACCATTGAAGGTTGGCAAGCTAATTGTTATGACATAAACCCAACATGTTTCGGAAATTAATTTTACATCGGTATATATTTTCCTTCTTGAGGGGTGATGTTTAGTTTGGGTACTTAGGTTCATATCTGTAACATAGATATAAAAATGCATAGTAATATCCATCTAACAACATCCAGAAGATATATACGTGTTGTCAGCTAATTTCTATAAATAGTATACAAACAAAGCCAAAAATACTTACATATCATGGATTCACTACCGACTGACCAAATTAGAAAACAATACAGAGAAGTAGTACAGGCTGGCTGCATATATCCAAACACATACTCAGGGCAGATGGTGAAAACATATATCCGTGGCTCAGTTGTCAAAGCACGGTCACAAAAGACTCCTGGTGACTACCACAACCACAGGAGTATGCACTGTGGAGATAGTAGTAAGAGAGGGAAAGTGAGTCCCTTTCTCAAAGGAGGTGCATGTTATAGAAAACCATATAAAGGTTAATGAATTAGTAATATGCAGCAAAATATACAGCGCGGAGCCAGTCCATACTTCGTTCAGTATTATAATGAAAAAGTTAATTTACCTTGTAACTGAGGCCAGCATATGGTGCAGACATTGGATACACAGCCGGTGAACTAACAGATCCATCCAGGCGTCAGCCCTTAAATATCCGACTGTGTTCAATGTGGGCCAATCAGAGTGTACCTAGAGCATCTCGCTTGATCAGCTGTGTGAACACAGCTGACTGCGAGAACCAGTGCGTCTTCCTGACGTGGCAGTGCATGGTGTAGCCACGCTCATTAGGGCGTGATGACATCACGCATCCCTGCATCACCGATGGGGAAGAGTTCCTGACTCACAGAGCTAGGCAACAAGGGGAACACAAAGTTGCTCCACCCGGTAGGAGGGCCAGCCGAAGGACGGACACAGTCCATCATCAAGAAAGCCCATACTGATGGAGCTTACCTGCCGGAGGTCCACGCAAGGACAAGGGAAGAAGCAGATACAGAGCCACCTAGTGGATGAATGGAACACTATACAGCCAGAGTGTTTATACGAAATAAATAACAAACTGCAAAAAAAACTAAAATATGTCCTAAACAATATAAAAAAAATCAAAAACTAATACTAAAAAGTGAGATGGAATGAAAATAAAAATAGAAATAAAAAAAATAAAAATATATAAAGAAATGTAGCACTGACCCCCAAAGGAACTGCTGAATTTGTTTGGGCCTGCACTCTTCTAGCGAACCCCCACTGACTTGGCTCAATCCCCTTGACACAGCTGCAGTGTAATGTTGGTGTGGAATAAATGGTGAAAGATAACCCCACAATATACAATATAATGACAGTATACCTTGGTTGTCACCTTGGTATCCAATGGCTCCACCTGCTGGAGAAAGAACAATACTCCACACAAATGTACTTAACTAAAAGTGTATTTTATTATGGTTATGATAAGGTGATAATTACAGTGGTTGTGCTGTCACATCAAGATAACGCAACAATACAGTGACTCTAAACAACAGATAAATATAGCACAAATACGAGGGAGCTCCCCCTACTTTAATTTATAAGTGCAAGGCCTGCAATAACACACAGTCTTTGATCTTCTTTCTTCTGCTAGCTATAAAGGTCTGTAGTTTTTTGTAATCCAACAAAGTGAGATAATAAAGGTTAACTTAGAAAGGATCCTAGAACTATTTCTGGAGGTACTCCAATAGTTATTGCCTCTGGTATGGCACGGTACTAAAGTGAAATGAGGAGTAGGCTTTAGACCTGCCTAATGTCAGTCTTTGTTAGATCCTCCTCCATGGGACTACAGGTCCCAGCACCTCTGTATAGAAGTCTAACTGTATGCAAGTGCGTAATAAACTGTGGGCTACAGCCTGCTCACCAACTGGATCTGAAGAAATACAACAGCTCTTCTCCAGTGCACTTTGTCTTGCTTCTGGCCGGCCAGCTCCGTCACACCGATCCGCTCTGCAAGATGCACTGGGTCCTTCTGATGGCTCCGACAGGTGTCTCTGGATCCTTCCCGATCTGGTCACTCAGTCTCTCTAGCTATCAGATGAATGGCAACGTCTGTCTTAGCTGTGCTTCGCAGTGGTTGTAGGCCGCACTCTCTGGAGACACTCCTCATAGGTCCTCAGGGTCAGGCCATGCGTCCAGAAGCAGCCTAAGATGGCCGCACGGGGCCCTCTTATATCCTACCCAGCATGCAGTTCAGTACGGGGTGATCATGAGTAGGTCACCTGGCATTCTGGGTAGATGAGGTCATAGCCAAAATGTAAACAACAGTCACTTGCTGTTATCTTTCCAACACTATTCAGTAAAAGAAAATAACTAAAGTCCATTTCCAGTTTTGGTCATGATGGCGCCAAAAACTAAAGAATAACATTGTCCATAGGTTTACATATTAGAGCATTAGTAAGCAAAAATATCAGCGCTACAGTAAGATTATTGAAAGTCAAGAGTTAGGAGGGGCGTGGCCGGCGTGTGACCAAGATGGCTGCGTGAGGAGAACACTCTTCACCCAGACGACATCTATAGCGACATTCCAGCGAACCCAAACCGTCTTTCCTACTCCTGGCACCCTGGGGGAACACCCGCTCCACCTCTCGGTGATGTCGCTTAAACAAAAAGACAATCGGCTTCCCCGCAAGCTGACGGCCTTCATGTATCAGCCGTCTGCGCAGAAGAAACAAGACTCGCAGACCACACAGGTAGAGGCCGCATCTCGTCCGGACGGAGGGGGAGATTACCGCTTAATGACTGACCCTCTGGTTAGCAGGGGAGAACCTTCTCTCTCACCCCCAGGGACACCCACAGCCCAAAGCCCAGCTAAGGCTAAAATGCGCCTAGACAACACAGGGACGGCCCAGTGCATGGATCAGGTTAGTGGGATGTCTCGGGCCTTCCCTCAGTAGCACCAACAGCCTGATGCTATAGCAGCATTTCCTACCATTGGGCAGACTGTCATAGACACTACCTTAAAGGACATGCTCATGTCTCTTAGGAGCTCACTGCAATCTGACATGCTCTCCCTCATGCATAGTTTTGGCAATAAAATAGGAGCAATGGATGACAAGCTCACACAAATGGAAGTTACTGTAGGTGACATCACGGGGCACAGTGAATGATATTATTGATACTCAGGAGGCACAATCTCAGGATATTGCTTGGATAAAAGACAAAATGGCGGATTTAAAGGACAGGGCCAGACGTAATAACTTTAAAATCAGAAAGGTCTCATTAAAATGGTGCTTCCTGAGGCAAAAAATATTGAGCTTGTCATTGATCGCATTCACAGGCTACCGAAATCCGCATTCTTACCAGACGCAGTGCCTAGAGATGTCATCCTAAGAGTGCACTTTTATCACATCAAGGAGCAGTTTATGCACAAAATGAGGGGGATGGAATCTCTACCAGACCCGTACTCTCGTCTCCAAATCTATGCTGACCTCTCACAGCATACCCTGAATAGAAGGAGGCAACTTAACACGATAACTAAAGCCCTCCGTAATCACCAGCTCCAGTACCAATGGATAGCACCTGCCAAATTGTCCATCCACCGTGAAGGAAGGAAACACATAGTAACGTCTCTGCAACAAGGATTGCATCTACTACAAAGATGGAACATTATCCCTGCTCCCCCTGATGCAGCACCCATGGATCAAAGTAATACAGGCTCTCTCTTAGCCCAACCTCTGCCCCCAAGGAGCCAGAAAAACACCTCCCTCTAGATATCTGGTTTGGGCCCATGCATTACAATTGCCGTTTGGTGTTGCCATCCACTCACACCAGGTCTTAAGACTCGTTACCCCTGTTCAGTGTTTCTACGCGCTGAGGCGCTGAGGTAGATCCTCAATCGAAACACTTTTTACAGCTTACGGTTAAGTACCATAAAGTTCTACGAGCTACGTCAACTCACAAACATCTCTGCTTTTTGGACCACTAAGCTACGACTGTGTGTTTTTTTTGTTTTTTTCTTCTCTCTTCCCCTTCCCATTTTTCTTCCTTCCCCACCTGTTTCTCTGCCTTATACAGCACTCCGGGAGCCTCAACCTACTTGATTGAACGTGCCTATTCCGGATCCACCCCTGCCTCTACTACAAGCTCACCAGCACGATTCCTGTACCTCTTGTTGTCCACCAACAAAGCCTACTCATCCTAACATCGGAAACATCTTTCACCGCTCACTGACGTCCCGGTCCCCTCTAGTCCAGCGCCTTACCAGGTAATACCTTTCTCACTCTTTGACACTCCTGCACCCCACATGCCTATCACATTTGTTACAATCAATGCAAAGGGGCTTAACCACCCGGCGAAGAGAAGATCTTTGTGGGCACTGGCCAAACATACCAAATGTGAAATTCTATGCGTACAAGAAACGCATTTCCAAGCTAGTAACCCCCCTATATGCACCAACAGAGACTTCAGTAATATCTTCACTGCCAACGCAGACAAGAAAAAGAAAGGAGTACTTATTGCCTTCAAAAATTCTCTGGCGTTTCAACTTGTTCAGTGCACTGAAGACCCTGATGGTCGCTATATAATTCTGTCTTGTATCATCAATGGGGCTCCTTATACTTTTGTTAATGTTTACGCGCCTAATACACACCAAACTATTTTTTTACGTAAACTATATAAAAAAGTAGAAACGAAAAAACAAGGAGCTACAATATTGTGTGGAGACTTTAACAGCACCCCTGATCCTGATCTCGATTCGACCTTCCAGCCCAAGAGAAGTAGGCTAGCACTGAATCCTCTGCTGAGTAAACTACTACTAAACTTCTGGATATTTGGAGATGTCAACACGCAGATGAGAGGGACTATACATACTTCTCACCAGGACATAACTCCTATTCCTGCATCTACCTCTTTTTGACAGACCTCTGGACTCTTCAAAACGTATCCTCTTCTACCATTCACTTGACTACATGGTCAGACCATTCCCTTGTAAGCATAACCTTGGAAGACAATACCAGGCATTCCCCAGCGTATCTTTGGAGACTGAATACCAGAATTTTACAATCTGAACCCTATACCCAAACACTAAAAGATGAATTAGAGGCCTTCTTCGTTCACAACAAAGACTCTGTAGCAGATCCCCATATTCTATGGGCCTTGCATAAAGCATTTATGCGGGGACTTTTCATTCAACTTGGGGCTAGGGACAATAGGCGAAGGAGGCAGCAGATGGACGCCCTTCTTATGCGCATCCAAAATATTGATTTGCTTAACAAAACCCAACCCACCCAAGCACTTAGATCTGAACTAATATCGCTAAGACTAGAACTTAGGGCTCTTCTACTAGAAAAGCATGACAAAATCCAAAGGAGATACAAAATGAAATTTTACGCTGCAGGTAACAAATCTGGCAAACTACTCTCCCACCAAATTAAGGGTCATATCACTAGACATCCCATTCCTTATATTCACCATCCTGACTCTAACTCCGAACTACAGAACCCGCAGGACATTGCTAATGCCTTTAGCACATATTATGGCAAGCTATACAATCTGAAAAATGCTCCCGACCAAACCCAACCCACTCATTTGCAGATACAAACATTCTTAGACTCAGTGAAACTCCCCCGCCTGAATCCACAACAGCTGGAGGAACTAAATGCCCCATTCACACAAACAGAAATTCAATCCGCTATCCTAACGTTACCCAATGGCCCAGATGGTTTTGTGGGAGAGTACTGTAAGGGTTAATCCTGTGTCTAGGGTGGTCCCTTCAACCTCTCAGACCTTAGATCCAATGTATTGTATAAATTCAGAGCGCTCTGGAATCAATTCTCAAAGGACAAATAAAACCACACACACACCATGGCGTCCTTCGAGAACTAATTGTATTGAGTTATTACAAAGCAATTGATATAGGATATTTCACGTCATACAGAATAAGACATGCGCAGTAGACATCAAGACGATTACAGCTGGTCAAGACAAAAACGCTATTGTTCTTTGTTCTAAGCTAGCTGAATTAATATAAGAAAAGATACATAATTCCTTCTGTAGCTAAAAGATGCTGAGAAACAGTGTGAAGGTTATAGATAAGTGTGTGAGAACACATGAGTTAGAAGAATCTCATGTTGAGACAGTTATCTGAGAAGTTAAAGGGGTGTTCAAACTGTACATATTGTAAAATGGAAGTTTGTGAATATTAAGATGGCTGACAGAAACAAGATGGATGCTTAACATAACCTTTCAACCCCCTCTTAAGTCATGGAATGACTTCTACAGATCCGCAACCTCCTGAAATCTACGGTTCTTGCTACGTTTGTTATATTCATTTACATAAAGCTGCAGATATTGTGTATATGCGTGAGAAGGTTGGTCTGGTGTAGTATACTTGCTAATACAAAGTAGAATAAGCTTGAAAATCAGGTAGCCTATCAATCCTAACAATAGTACTATGATAATCATAATCACTATGTCCTTTAACCATGAAAACATTCCACCTAAACCCAAACTAAAAAAGGGGTTCCAACCATAATTACCTATGTCCCTTGCTTGTTTCATTAATTCATTTACCTGTGTTCGGTGTTGATTAATAACATCATAGTAGTCTGGGATTTCCAGGCTGGTATTGTGAAACCATGTACAACATTCATAATCTTGGGTCATTTCGCATAAACCTGTCAGAGCTGCACTCAGCTTTCAATAGCCAATTCGTGTAACTCTAGTTGTCTTCTAATTGCTTTGAGCTCGACATTGAGTAGTTCTATATCTTGGGAGTTTTTTTCCATAACATCATTTATTAAACTAGTGTAGTTATTTAATTTGTCCATCATGGTTATGCCCCATCCTGTCCAGGATGGAAACCATGTCCATGACTTATCTGAAGTAGAAAACATAGGTGGGGTTTCTCTCTTGTATTTATAAGTTAACCTATGTACTGGACTTGAAGTAACTTGTATGTGATGTTCCTGATTCTGGCCTAGGGCTGACATGACTGGTACCAACTGTGCTAAATAACACCATCCTTTCACTCCTGCGGGGATCCATGGGTAACAAATTTTAGCACAGCATACGTATGTATTGTTTCCCAATGAAAAACTTCTTAGAGAACTACGTTGGGGCTCAGTTCCAGCCTCAAATGCAGCACTTACACGTTTACTCACAAGTATCCCAGAGGTTGTGTTCCTGTATGTAGTAAGTTCACTAATGGTGTTGTTAAGGGATTGATTTTTGTAACTACACATATGACCTATGATAATGTTACTGGTGTGGAAGGGAATACCCTTTGAAATGTTAAATACAGACTTGAAACACATACCTATTCCGTTGGATGTATTGCCTAACTGAACACACCACTCAGGTTCATGTGTCTTTCCTAAAGTGTAAAACATAATACTCTGATTGCGGTACCCTTCCAAGACATTCTTAATACTTAAGACTAGAGTATTTTCCAATCATGACTTGAGGTTTAGAGGGACAGCTAAAAGTGGAATCTTAGCAGTTTCTGGGTGCAACTTACTACAAATCCAGCATTTTTCATATCCTGACTTTCTAGCATAAGCATATTTAAATTTTAACAGTAACATTTTTCCAGAAAAACTTGTTTCTTTGATCAATTCATTAGAGACATCTCTTTTACTGCGATTTCTGAGGTGAAAGTCAGTATGGTTGGTGTGTATTTTTCGCTTTTACCACATATGAGTTTCAAGGCACCTAAGTCTTCAGGATGAAAGATACAGTTAGTTATTATCCACACTGGGACAAAGATCAGAAGTAGAAACATCACCAGAAGGCAAAAGGCCTCCCCAGAAGTCTGTGGTGAAATGAGTGACATCACTGTCCTTTATGTCTGTGCTTGTCTTTTGAGGACTTAAAACACCTGCTTCACCTCTTTTCAGCCTTTCTTGAATTCCTGGGCTTAGATCAACCTTCTTTACTCTGCTGGCATGGATCCAAGTAGGACTTTCCTCTGTAAGGATGGCGGTCCTGGTGACGGCTACCACTTTGGTCACTGGTCCGAATGGAACCTCTTGCGGCTTTCGACCTTTCTGAAGCCTCTGGACCACAACTTGATCACCGACCTGGAACGGGTGGGTTGGTACCTGTGAAGAAGAAGGAGAGGTGCGAGCAACTCTTCTTTCAACAATATCAAGAGTTTCAATCAGTTTTTTTACATATTCCTCCTGTATTTGTTCCAAATCACCTTTCTCTACCATCAAGGGATGATTAGCCCACGGTGTGGGGAATGGCCTACCCATGAGTACCTCGAAGGGGGAATAACCCATCACACTGTGAGGGGTCATTCTGATTTCAGCTAATACAGCTGGGAGAACTTTTTTCCACTTGCCAAAATTCCCACCCGTAGCTTTCCTTATCCTGTCTTTAATTGTTCTATTCATTCTCTCTACAATTCCTGAACTCTGTGGATGGTAGGGGAGGTGAAATTTCCAGTCTATTTTTAGTACTTTTACAAGATCTTGGCAGATTTTAGCTGTGAAAGCTGGGCCATTGTCTGAATTTATTTGCAATGGACACCCCCATCTAGGAATAATTTCCTGTGTGAGGATCTTCACTACAGTTTGTGCGTTTTCATTGTTGGTGACAAAAATTTCTGGCCACTGCGACATGTCCACTATAACCAAAAGATATTGTTGTTTCTTTCCTTCTTTGGGCATATGTGTAAAGTCTATCTGTAAATGGGTAAACGGTGTTGTTGGGTATTCAAGATGTTCATGCTTTGATTTCTTTGGGTTTGTTGGATTGTTCCTAATGCAAGTGACACATCTCCTTACAAAAGCTTTGACTAGATTAGGTAATCCTGCAATGAAAAAATCTGCATCTAGAAGTTCACATGTGGCCTGCCATCCCTTGTGACCCAGTCCATGGTATTGTGCAATGAACAGGGGGGCGCTAGCAACAGGAATACAGGGCTTCCCCTCTTTGCAGATTAATCCTGTTTTAGGATCCTTTTGTACCATCCCATCACAGTTCCATTGCGCAATATTATCAGGGGTGGCAAAAGCCTGCAGTTCCGTGAGCCAATGTGTCTCTTTCAGGGAACATGGCTGAGGTGTTAGCATGGGCATTTGAATGTTTGCCTTTTGTGTAGATGCAGCTTCTTTAGCTATTCTGTCAGCTAGTGCATTACCTTTGGCTATATCAGTCATTTGGCCTGTATGTGCCTTACAGTGCATGATAGCTAGTTTTGAAGGCAACTGAATTGCATCTAGTAATGCTGTGACTAGGTCAGAGTGTGAGATGCTCTTTCCATCTGCTGCCACATATCCTCTGCAAAGCCATATTACACCATGGTCCCAAACCACACCATGAGCATACCTGGAATCAGTGTAAATGTTTACCTCTTTTCCTGCAAACAGCTGGCATGCACGGGTTAATGCTATCAATTCAGCAGCTTGTGCAGACTGATAGGGTATTGGATTGGCCTCGAGGACAGTATCCGGCAGTTGGACAACAGCATATCCTGCATGATAAACATTATCACTCGGTCTGCTGCAAGAGCCATCAACAAAAACTGTTTGTGCAGTAGGAATTGGTACTGAAAGCATATCTGCTCTAGGTGAAGTGTCCTTATGTATTGATTGTGTACAGTCATGAGGTGGTGGTAAGTCATCCTGTTCTCCTTTAAGACCTAATAAGGCATTCAAAATTGGAGCTGGGCCAGAGTTTATGTTTGAACTTTTTATTTTCAGGTTTGGATTGGACAGGAGGATGACTTCATACCCACTCAATCTTTGTGCTGACATATACTGAGTATGTAAAGTTTTAAGTAGTGTTATGGCCCAAGGTAAATGGTGCTGCCAACTCTACAACCATAGAACAAGAAGCCAACGCTTCAAGCTTCAACGAGACAAGCAGGCATGCCTTGCACCTGTACTGGAACCACCTTTGAGAAAAAAGCTACAGGGCGTAGTCTCCCACCATGTTCCCGGGCCAGTACTCCTGCCATGGTTCTGCAATTTTCCCTAGCAAACAAGTGAAACATTTTGCCAAAATCAGGGAGGCCGAGGCTCGGGCTGGTAACCATTGCACTTTTCAACATGGTAAAAGCATTTAACATTTCATCAGACCATTTTACAATATCAGACATTTCAGAGAGGGTTGCTTGTCTCAATATATTGTCATAGAAAGAACAGTCAGGTATCCATTGGCAGCAGTAACCAATCATTCCAAGAAAGGTTAGCAGGTCTTTCTTGGTAAGTGGGCGGGGCAGACCCACTATAGCAACAGTTCTTTTGTGACTGACTTTCCTAACTCCCGGAGACAGCACAAACCCTAGGTACTCAACCTCCTGTTTACACCATTGTAATTTTTTCTTAGACACTTTGTGACCACACGTATGTAACCATTTCAATAAGGATAGGCTATCAGCTCGGCAGTCCTCCTCTGAAGAACTACAAATCAAAAGATCATCAACATATTGCAACAGTACAGAACCATGAGGGGCAGTCCAAGGCCTGAGGGTGGCTTGGAGTACTATAGAACAGACCACAGGTGAGTCTATATATCCCTGGGGCATTCTACACCAGGTAAACTGGCGATTGTGTTGGTCAATCGACACAGTAAAAGCAAAGAGTGGCCTTGTCTCCTTGTCTAAAAGGACAGAGAAAAAAGCATTCTTTAAATCAATCACAGTAAAACATTTGGCAGTTGCTGGAATGGAGGACAGTAGAGATGGAACATCAGGTACAATGGGTGCTATTGGGACTATGAGGTCATTTATGGCCCTCAAGTCCTGTACAAATCTGAAGGAGCCATCCGGCTTCTTTACAGGGTTAACAGGTGTGTTGTATGGAGAAATAATTTCCTCCAGGATTCCATCCTGCAGAAACTTTTTCACCATTGGCACTATGCCATCCATCTTTTCTTTAGAGAGTGGATACTGTTTGTGATAGATAGGAAATGCACCTTCTTTGAGAGTGGCCTTGTATGGTGTGCATGAAACAAGTCCTACATCCAGATCTGATGTAGACCAGACCTGGGGGTCTATATCCTCAAAATCTTCTTCACTATTTTGTTGTGACAGCATCAATGAACCTGGTTTGCATGCTACTATAGTGATTTTATCTGAGGAAATGTCTAGACCTCCTTCTGAGTTGGTTCTAATTGTGATTCCTAGTGGCCCAAACAAGTCTCTTCCCAACAAATTTACAGGACACCTTGGTATTATCCTGAAAGAATGTGTGCATATGGTGTACCCTTCATCATCTTCTATTGGTAGGGGTGGAGTCCTATATGTTTTTGTCAGTATCCCATTAATTCCCAAAGAGGGTTCCGCTGGTTCCCATTTGCCTCTGAAATGATCTTCACAAATAGTACTCCTAGTGGCCCCGCTATCAACGAGATAGGGGAGGAGTCTCCCATTTATTGAAATAGCAACCATTGGACTGTCAGTGAAATCATCTGAGACAAAAGGAAAAGCTGGGACATTACCCCCCGGGCCCCATCATTGTTGTTGATTTCCCCATTTGATTGGAAATGTTGGACCTTGTTGGATGGATGCCTGTGGTTGTTGTGTCTGGTTAGGGACAGATCTGGAATCGGGAGTCTGAGTAGCGGTGGGGTGAGGACACTGACTCACCCAGTGATCCTCAGCACCGCAATTGAAACATCCATTGTTTCTAGAGTGACTCATCCTCTTCCATTTCTGCCTTTAAATCTGCCTCTAAAATTTCCTCTGCCTCTAAAGTTCCCCTTCGTATGGGATTTGAGATTACTCAGGAAAGTCTGGATCAATAATGGATCCAAAATTGTCAGAATACCCAAACCGGCTTTCTGTCCATCCTGCCATATGATCCATCCAAGGGTTAACTAGGTAGTGTTCCGCACATTTAATTTTCCTATGAAAACAAAACAATTTACCATGCTTGACTGCAACCTAACGGTGCAGACAATCAGACAACGGTGTGAATCAATCAGACAATAACTCAACTTAGATTCCTTTAACAAAAAGAAATCAGTACTGTCCGTGATACTTTTTTTATACTAATACAGCTACAATCACTTCAAGACTGTAACAGAATAAATTTGGAACAAGTTCAAGAGTATTTCAGACATACAATAAACGCACAATCTTGCTCATGGAGCTGCTGTTTTGTTTCAGACAAATTTAAACCACAGATGAATTTAACTTGCAATGTACATTAATCTGTTTACCTTTCACAAAATAGCTTTACCCAAATTGTAACTTTATAACCTCCAGGAATACTACTCACCAAGTATGCCTTTTGGTCCTGGAAACAAAATAGCAGTCCACATATACACAATCAGCGCAATTCATTCAGCGTGATACTTTTAAAGCAAAGCAGTTATACAATCATACACAAAGTTTACACAATACATTGATCATCAGTCACCAGTTCTGTCCCGAACAGAACTAAAACTCTAGAGTACTCTGTAAATTTTTCTAGGTCCCCAAAACCTATTCTTTTAAGATTACCAAAATCTTTACAAGTGTCCCCAAAACACTATATGACCCCCAAGGTCATGACTGGTCAACTTTTGTATACTTATGAGAGGTTCTATAACCCAACAGCAATCTCTGTGGGAATGAAGCCAAGTCACACACCTGACACCCGGACCCCGGCAAGTCAATTTCACTCAATAAGAATAGAATTCACTTACCGAGCCGTAGCTTTCCAAGTCCGTTAAGGGTTAATAAACTTCCATCCCAGGACAAGCCCCCAGTTCTGAAAGGGTTAATCCTGTGTCTAGGGTGGTCCCTTCAACCTCTCAGACCTTAGATCCAATGTATTGTATAAATTCAGAGCGCTCTGGAATCAATTCTCAAAGGACAAATAAAACCACACACACACCATGGCGTCCTTCGAGAACTAATTGTATTGAGTTATTACAAAGCAATTGATATAGGATATTTCACGTCATACAGAATAAGACATGCGCAGTAGACATTAAGACGATTACAGCTGGTCAAGACAAAAACGCTATTGTTCTTTGTTCTAAGCTAGCTGAATTAATATAAGAAAAGATACATAATTCCTTCTGTAGCTAAAAGATGCTGAGAAACAGTGTGAAGGTTATAGATAAGTGTGTGAGAACACATGAGTTAGAAGAATCTCATGTTGAGACAGTTATCTGAGAAGTTAAAGGGGTGTTCAAACTGTACATATTGTAAAATGGAAGTTTGTGAATATTAAGATGGCTGACAGAAACAAGATGGATGCTTAACATAACCTTTCAAGTACTATAAACAATTCAGCTCTATTCTCACTGAGCACATGACACCTATGTTCAATTCTGCTGCCTCCTCTGCCTCTTTTACACAAGAGATGCTAAAAGCCTTAATCGTAACTATACCGAAGCCAGGGAAGGAACCTAACTTAACTCAAAACTTCTGCCCTATTTCACTGTTGAATCATGACGTGAAACTATATGCTAAAGTTATAGCAAAAAGATTGAACGACGTATTGCCAATGTTGATCCATCCTGACCAATCGGGCTTTGTTAAGGGACGCCAAACCTCGGATGCTACTCGACGGATGATCAACCTTGTCCACCACGCAGTGACCCATCAAACGCCTTCTCTGCTTCTTTCATTGGATGCGGAGAAGGCGTTCGATAGGGTTCACTGGCACTATTTAAAATTGACCTTAGAGAAATTTGGATTTCAAGACCATATTCTTTCAGCTATTCTAGCCCTTTATTCTAACCCTTCGGCCCAAGTTTACTGCTTGTCCATGCTATCGACTTCATTTCACATCACAAACGGCACTCGCCAAGGATGCCCCTTGTCGCCCCTGAAATTTGACCTAATGATCGAACCCCTGGCTGCTAAAATTAGATCCCATCCCACCATTTTTGGTATCAACATTGGCAATACTGATCACAAAATCAGCCTTTTTGCTGATGATGTCATCTTTTCTCTAACTCATCCAACAGCCTCCCTGGCTTCGGTACAAAAGATACTTGATGAATTCAGCGTTGTTTCATATTATAAAGTGAATGTTTCTAAGTCTTATGTACTCCCCTTGCTCTTACCAGAACAACAATGTCTGTTCCTAAAAGAACGTTACTACTATGCATGGGCTGCAGATTCTCTTAGCTACTTAGGTATCACTCTCACTTCTCGCCCTAAAGATCTATTCAAGGCCAACTTTACCCCTTTTCTCAATCAACTCCCATCAGAACTATATAAAATGTCCAAACTGATGCTCACGAGTTCAGGAAGACTAGCAGCGTTTAAAATGCTCCAACTTCCCAAACTGCTATATTTATTTAGGGCAATACCAATCCCCATACCTACATCCTTCCTCACGCAAATCCAAACACTACTCAGAAATTTGTGTGTCAAGGAAAAAGAGTTAGAATAGCACACAACACCCTCATGAAACACAAGCAGGTGGGGGGTATGGGTTATATTAATATTAGAGACTATTACAATGCGGCTATACTAGCTCAAATCAGAGCATGGTTTAATCCTGATCCCTCCAATCAGTGGAGCTCCATAGAAACCTGCCAAATACCTGGTAAAAACTTGGGAACGTGGCTCCTGTCTGCACCTAAACTGAGGGCGAATTGTACCCACCTTTCCCCACCCATAATAGCATCAGTGTTAGCGTTCGCCTATTTGGTCGAACACACAAACACGAACATCACCAATTGCAAAATTCCCCTCCCAATTGATATCATTGGTCTACTAATCTCTGATATGCATCTTCACTCTTGGAAAAACAATGGGATTACACATATAGCAGACCTTTATGACACTGGTTTCCCGAAATCATTTGCATCTCTGTGACGGGGATTTAATCTTCCCTCCCGCGACTACTTTAAATACTTTCAAATAACCCACTGCCTACTACAAAATCCCCGCCTTCATGTAAGTATTCCACGGGTAACTTGGCAATATATCACGAGTAATAATGTAACAGCCAAGGGTATCTCTCTGTTCTATGCCACACTTAATGATAAGACGTCCTTTGCTAAACTACCCCCCATGGTGCAATGGGAACAAGACATGGGTACTTCATATTCATCGCATCAATGGTCACTCGCCATAAAAGCTGTTTATTCTGCAACCAAATCGGCTAATCTTTGGGAACTCACATATAAAATTAATCTTAGGTGGTACCTCACCCCAACCCTTCTACACAAATATTTTGAGAACGCAGACTCTACCTGTTGGAGACAATGTGGCCTCCCAGGAACCCTCTATCATACCCTCTGGTCCTGCCCCAAACTGGTCCCTTTCTGGTCAGATGTATTCAATCTCATATCGGAAGTCACGCACATTGTTACCCTACCTGATCCCACTCTAGCTCTATTCACCATTGGCATTGAACACTACCCACACAGACTTAAATGCATAGTAACGCACATTTGCTTAGCGGCAAGATTGACATTGACCCGAAATTGGAAATCCCCTGCCATGATTTCCTGTGCTGAAGTTGTGAGAACAACACACCTACACGGAATATATGAGCGCATGTATGCCACTGCTGAGGGACATCTACCCAAAACCACGAAACTATGGGAAGCATGGATAAAATGGTTCGACAACTCCCATTCCTTACTTATCTGATACTTATGATCCAACATAGGCTCACCTACCCACTCTTTCACCCCTCCATCTCTCACCTCCCAAAGCCCGACCTTCCCCCCTACCCCCCCCTCCCAAACTGTTTTTATTTCTGTTTTTGTCTTCTTATCCGCTACCATGATCGTAGACCAATACATTTACTACCTACCCTGATCCGGGTGCACTTGAGATATCTATTATCTGTTGTTGTGTTTGCTCCATCCTGTGAGATTGGAGCATTATATATGTTTTTTCTTAGAGTCGGTTTTATATGACTTGAAATGTTCAACTATACTCTCAGGGAAAACTTTACTGCTGCCCTTTTAATCTTATGATGAACGGAGGCTGATCCTCGGTCCAGTACACAGCGAGATCCCAAATGGGGTGTCTGGACAGAGGATATTCCCTGAGCACTGATGTTCATTTTCTCTACTGTTATACTTTCACATTTTACGCAGTCCTACATTATATTGATCAGTTTCTGAACCCAATGTGGATCCTATCACTACTGAATGTAATATTGGCACTGTGCTTGTCTTTTATTTTGTTCTTTTGTTTCTTGTATTACTACAAACTTCAATAAAAATCAATGAAACAGAAAGTCAAGAGTTAAAGAGTGCAGTGTAGTATAGTTATATAAGGTTCTATAAATTGAACTCACAGACCCCCGATATAAAGCCTGGGAGAAAGGATCTGAAGTTGAATGCTTTATTCAACCCAGGCAGTTCGGTGGCCTTGAGATTAAAGATCCACCGAGATTCGCACTGGAGGAGGCATTTGTTGAAGTCGCCTCCCCTAGGGCAGAAATGCAATTGATCTAATGCCAAAAAGTGAACTTTTGGAAGTGAATTTGGATGCATCATGGCCATATGTCGGCCAATTACTGCATCTGGGTCGCGTTTGCGAATGGTAAGACTGTGTTGATAAATAGTGATGGGCTCGGGCGTGTTCGCACAGCTACGTGCAGAGCCCGCCAGGAAGTCGGCACGGCGCTGCGCTAATTACAGCCAGTGAGACATTGCCCGATCTCTGCAGCCGCACATTGGGGCAATGTCTCACTGCCTGTGATTAGCGCAGCGCTGCGCCGACTTCCTGGCGGGCTCTGCACGTGGCTGTGCGAACACGCTCGAGCCCATCACCATTGATATATTCTCTTCCGAAGTTTGTTAATTGTCTTCACCCCTGAAGAAGGAAAATATATACCGATGTAAAATTAATTTCCAAAACATGTTGGGTTTATGTCATAAAATGAGCTTGCCAACCTTCAATGGTTTGGTTGATGCTTTTTTTGACAACAAGTTTGGGTCATTATACGCAATTGTTCATTATTCATTGTTCATTATTTATCTATACTGATTCTTTGATGTACTGTCATAAGATTTCTTAATCTATTGGGGCTGATTTACAAAGGGTTTGCGTCATGAGTTGCTGCGCATGCCTACGCGCAACGGGCGTTTTCGTATTCACAACGCATGTGCGCCTGTAACACAGCACAATTCCCCATTTACTATTAGCATGCCTGCGCATGGGCGGCCGCGATCTGTGCGCCGCTATAGACCTAGCGCATGGCATCTTCAACTCGGAATTAAAAGAAGCTGGAAGTGCCAATATTATAGGGGTGATGTGGGGTGATGTGAGGAAGTATAAACCAAGTAACAAATATGCCCAAAATAGAACAGAAAAGTAACTTTCTCTGAGCCAGCTTACTGCGCCTGCAAATACACTTGGAACTGCGCTTGGTCAATTTATGCACTGCGCAAGCGGCATTTGCGCCCGTTCAAGTGCTCTGGTTCACTGCGCCGGCAAAATTATAGTAAATGTCAAGCCGCATAGATTCATTTGCATAAATTGAACAGGTGCACCTCTCAACTTGACTTTTTTTGCGCTGGTTCACTTCTATGGGTTTTTTTAAGGCTATTTACACACAGGTCATGTTAGCATTAAGAAAAAAATGTCTGGTATGGATATTAAGAGGAACCCCATGCCAACCTTGCAGGCTACAGGAAAAGGGGGGGGGGCGAGAGAGGATACCAGGCCACATGCCCTCAACATTGGGAGGATGCTTTGGGGTCCCCTCCAAAGCATCTTGTCCCCATGTTGATGAGGACAAGGGCCTCATCCTCACAACCCTGGCCGGTGGTTGTGTGGGTCTGCGGGCGGGGGGCTTATCAGAATCTGGAAGCCCCCTTTAACAAGGGGACCCCCAGATCCCGGCCTCCCCCCCTGTGTGAAATGGTAAGGGGGTACAAAAATACTCCTACCATTCACCAAAAAAAGTGACAAAAGTGTTACAAAAGTGTTAAAAATGACAAGAGACAGTTTTTGACAATTCCTTTATTAAAGTCTTCTTCTTTCATCTTCTTTCTTCTGGTCTTCTTTCATCTTCCTTCCTTCATCCTTCGGTTTCTTCCTCCATCTTCTTCTTCCTCCATCTTCTTCCTCCGATCCTCTTCTTCTGGCTCTGGTGTTCTCATCCGGCATCTTCCCCCACAGCGTCTCTTCTTCATTCTCAGGCCGCTCCATGCAATGGGAGGCTCCCGCTGTGTGACGCTTCTCTTCTTCTGACACTTCTTATATAACGGAGGGTGCCCTACCCCTCTGACACACAGTTCCGTTATATAAGAATTGTCAGAAGAAGAGAAGCGTCACACAGCAGGAGCCTCCCATTGTGTGGAACGAAGAAGAGACGCAGTGGAGGAAGATGCAGGACGAGAACACCGGAGCAAGAAGAAGAGGATCGGAGGAAGAAGAGGATCGGAGGAAGAAGAAAATGGAGGAAGAAGAATATGGAGGAGGAAACCGAAGGATGAAGGTAGGAAGAAGGAAGAAGACCAGAAGAAAGAAGATGAAATCAGAAGACTTTAATAAAGGAATTGTCTCTTGTCATTTTTAACACTTTTGTCACTTTTTTGGTGAAATGTTAGGGGTACTTTTGTACCCCACTACCATTTCACACAGGGGGGGGGCTGGGATCTGGGGGTCCCCTTGTTAAAGGGGCTTCCAGATTCCACCCGCAGACCCCCACAACCACCGGCCAGGGTTGTGGGGATGAGGCCCTTGTCCTAATCAACATGGGAACAAGGTGCTTTGGGGGGACCCCAAAATATCCTCCCAATGTTGAGGGCATGTGGCCTGGTACGGTTCAGTACGGTTCTTGTCCCCCCTCTTTTCCTATGGATTTTGAGGGGGACCCCACACCATTTTTTTTGGCACAGGGTTCCCCTTAAAATCCATGCCAGACCTGAAGTGCCTGGTATGGATTTTGAGGGAGACCCCCACGCCATTTTTTTTTGGCACGGGGTTCCCCTTAAAATCCATGCCAGACCTGAAGGGCCTGGTATGGATTTTGAGGGGGGCCCCACGCCATTTTTTTTGCCACGGGGTTCCCCTTAAAATCCATGCCAGACCTGAAGGGCCTGGTATGCTCTTGGAGGGGAACTCATGCCGTTTTTTTTTTAAATTTAAGTAGTATGGCCTGGGGGCGACTTAAAGTCATGTTGTAAGTCGCCCCAAGTCGCGCTGTGATTCACACTCAAGTCGTGTCCAATTTGCCTCCCAAAGTCGAGCTGGAAGTCATGTTGCCCCTGTGTGAATGGACTGTGCGCTATTATTAATTGCGCCGGCATATTATGTGTTGCGCTTATGCATGCGCCTGTTCATACATTCACTTGATAATTTATCTGGCGCACAAATTGAGGTATGAACTGGCACAGCACATTCATCTTAGTAAATCAGCCCCATTGTGTCTATATGTAATATACATTTTTTTCTACTATTGTATGATTAATAAAGTTGGCATCTTCGTGCCTTTTTTATACATTCATCTATTTAGTTTTGATTTTGCACACTTTATTTCTGCCATACAAAGTCCAAGGGGGCGTCCACCAATGCACTTTGATGCATGCTCTTCATATAATTCACATCTATGTATGTTAGCTTAGAGGCCCATTGTATGTAATATTCAATATTATATTTTATATCTGCTACAGAGGATGAGCATGTGAGAATACTTCAAAACACACCTTTTGTATACAAGGTAACATATATTGTACATTTTAATTCAGAGGATTACATAATTATTTCACACAGAAAAGGAGTTAACTTCATTTCTTCACTCTTGACCCCCAAGGCTATTGCTGTCTCTGATATCTACAATTAATCAATGCCCCCTCTAAAATGATTTACGAATTATATCATTTATTTACATCTTGCAGCATTACCTTTCTTACATTCAGACTTGTTGCAAAAAAAAAAAAAAAACACCTTTGGGCTAGTAAGATTAATAGAGATTTTGTCCAGTGCACAGCAGCAACAAAATTAATTGAATTTCTTTTAAGGGAAATAAAATAATTTGAAATTAACTAAGTGTACAGTAGATGCTGTTGTGAAAAGATAGTTCATTTTTAATGTTATAGTGCAACTGTTATGTAGAACATTTACATAAATATTGATATTCATGTTCAGTGGAAGCATATGTAAGCTGGTCATTTATGCACCCATTCTCCAAATAACTGCAGCCAGGGAGTATTTGTGTGATTCTCATTTTAAATATTAGTTCACCATTTTAAGGCATCTAAACACTTTATTGCATGCTCTGCATAACAGAGTCAAATATAATTATTTCTGTTCTTATTCAGTACTGGGTTTTAGGGTAGAATGACACTTTTGTGTCTGCATTCTTATGTTTTTTTTTTGCATTTTTTAATGCATAATGATGCAAGTTGACATGCATTTTTTAATTGATTTTCATTTTTTTTGAGCCAATGAAATGCAATTTCTGCTGTGACATCATTAGTTGTCATCTTAATTGTATCTACTTCTTTTTTATTTATCTATGTTTTGGTGTGTTTTTGTGCTGTCAGAGCAATCTTGAGCCATGTCTGCAATGCAATATTTTTTGGCAACAGCTGAAGCAACTGTTGCATTGCTGATAGAAAAAGAGGTGAAGATACTGGATCTATTCAGTGATCACTAATAGAGAAGAGAAAAAACAGTTCTGGGCTATATTCAATGACCTTTGTGCACATGTGACATGCTTTGGTTACATGTGCATGTTGGTGTAAAGATGATTTCATCTGCTCATTTCTATGTTTTCATGAGTAAATGGGTTTACCCCACCGATTGAAGGGATGATTATCACACTGAGGTAAGTTTATTTTTTCTATTATTTTCTGAAAGAGTTTTTATTTATGACAATTCAGCACCTAAAGAATGTTCTTCCACAACCCCATCAAAGCAAGCAATAGAATCACAGACACGCATGTATATAGTGCATTTTGCATCATAAATTATATGAAATGCAGGTGAATATATTACCTACCCTTTCAACACTTTTTTTTAAAACATATTTATTTACAGAATTAATATATAGATACAAACAAAGGACCTAAATTTTGGGGAAAACAACAGAATTCAAATCCATCCATCTATATCCATATACTCCTGTAGAGTTTCTGAAGTGATTATTTTACCCGCATTTATTATCTGTCTCAATTGAATGTCTTCTCTTCTAATCCAATGTCCTCCCATAGTGCTCTTCCCCAGTGGAAATAAATTATTTTCTTTTAATGCCATTAATGGGGAATTGTATTTCTACTTATTATGTTTGTGGATTCCATCCCATATTCTAAAGACGTTTTTTGTGAGTGCAAGTGTTGTTGGTCCTAGTGATCTGTGTTTTGGGGGTTTCCAAATTTCCTTTCCTAGTCGTGTCTCTGCAGTGCTGTGTTCTATTGCCACCCATCTCTTTTCATTATCTAATTTTGTCCACTCCACCACCCGTGTTAATACTATAGATTCATAGTATTTCTTAAAATCTGGTACCTTTAAACCTCCCCTCTCTTTTCCCAATTGTAATACCTTTAAGGCTATTCTAGGCTTCTTATTTTTCCAAATGAGCTTGGTTATTAAATGTTTAATGGTATTGAAATAAACTGGAGGGATATATATCGGTAACATCTGTAACTTGTATAATATTTTTGGTTGTATGATCATCTTGAGGGCATTTATCCAGCCAAACCAGGACAATGGTTTCATCATTATTTTTTTTGTGTCTTCTCTTACTTCATCTAGTATGGGGATATAGTTTATCTCATAGATTTTCTTTAATGAGGCTGCCAACTTTATACCTAGATATTTAATTTCCTTCTTCCATAGGAAGGGAAATTCACCCTTAATATCCTGTTCTTCCCTATTGCTCGTGTTGACATTTAACACCTCAGTTTTCTTTGAGTTTATTTTAAAGTTTGATAAATCCCCATACTGCTCGATACTCTTTACCAAATTTGGCATGGAGATTCTAGGTTTCGTCACATAAAATAGGACATCATCCGCAAATGCGGCTACCTTATGTGTCTCTTCCCCGAGCTCAATTCCTCCTATATCAGGATTTTTCCTCACTGTCTCCAACAGTGGTTCTAAAGTCAACAGGAACAGTATGGGTGAAAGTGGGCAGCCCTGTCTAGTCCCATTGTACATCCTGAAGGGGTCAGACAAATTGCCGTTTACCCTTACCACTGCCATTGGACACTTGTAAAGTGTCTTTATCCAACTCAGGGTTCGGGTACCAAATCCCATTTCTTTCAGCGTGCCCAACATGAATCCCCAGTCTACTCGATCGAAAGCTTTTTCTGCGTCTATTGACAGAAGCAGACTGGGGATTCTGCTCTCTTGGGCTTTCTGGAGAAGCAATAGTGTCCTCACTCCATTATCCCTTCCCTCTCGGCCCCCCACAAACCCCACTTGGTCTGGGTGGACCTAGTTTGGGACTAATTCTTTCATTCTAGTAGCTAATATTTTTGCAAATAATTTTATGTCAGTATTTAACAATGAGATTGGTCTATAGTTTGAACATATCAAACCCTTGCTCCCTTCTTTCAATATTGTAGAAATGATTGCTAGAGAGGCTTCCTTACCCAAAACATATTTTATACCTAGGCCATTAAAATATGCACATAACCTTGGTGACAATATTTCCACAAATTTCTTAAAGTATTCTATTATATAGCCATCCGGGCCCGGGCTTTTCCCTCCTGTAGTTTCTTTTATTGCTTGGTTTACTTCGGACACTGTTATAGGGGACTCCAATTCCTGTGCTATTTCCTGTGATAATCTCGGGACCTTGGCGTTTATTATATATTCTTTAGTTTTCCCCTTTCTGATGTTCTCTTGTTGTTCTGTCTCCTTTTTTCTGACCCAATATAATTGCTCATAGTATTCTCTAAATACCTCCGCTATATCTTTAGTCTTATACTTGATCTCATTATTTTTATCTAGTATTTTCTTAATATAATTTTTTGCTTTCTTTTTCCTCAGTATCCTAGCTAAGCTTTTACCATTCTTATTTCCCAACATATATCGCTCTTTCGCTATTTTATGATATTCTCTCCTTACTTTTTGCTCTATTATTTCCTCTAGTTCTAATTTTTTAATAGCTAAATTCCGTTGTAACACCTGTATCTGTCCTTTTCCATTTTGTTTCTCTATTTTGTGTTTTAATTCTAATCTTCTAATTTCTTCTCTTAATTCCTTTACCTTATTATTCCTTTCTTTTTTTCTTTTTGCCCCAAGGGAAATATATATTCCTCTTATATAAGCCTTATGGGCCTCCCATAGTATGTTCTCCGCCATCACATCATTCCCATTTGAGGCAAAAAAAAAATCCAACTCCTTTCTTATTATTTCCTCTCCTTCTACATCTAATAAATCTTTATTGAGTTTCCAGGTAAACGGGGGTTTCTTTACCTCTGGGAATTTAATTCTCATAGTTATGGGTGCGTGGTCTGACAGGGTCCTAATTCCGATGTCCGTATCCACCACTTCCTCCAATAGCTGGTGTTCCACCAGCCAGTAATCTATCCTGGTGTACGTCCCATGCACAGTGGAGTAGAACGAATAATCTCGTTTCTTCGGGTATTGCATCCTCCACACATCTATCAGCTGAAACTCCACCATCTGTTGTTTAATTCCATTCCGCTGTCCGTTCCTCGTCTCCTGTGCATGGGACGAACTATCCAGTCTCGGGTTCATCGGAAAATTCAGGTCTCCTGCCACAATCACCCTCCCTTCCTTAAAATCCCAGAGTTTTCTCAGTATCTTTCTCAGATATATTATTGGGTTCTTGTTTGGGCTATATATGTTTGCCAAGGTATATTTTATTCCACATAATTTCCCTTTTAAAAACAGGAACCTCCCTTCCGGGTCTCCCATCCTACCCTCTACCTAAAATTGTATATCCCGGCCCAGCCCCACCGCTACCCCCTTTGTGCTACTTGAAATTGAATCTCCATAGAATCATGTTGGGTACCTTGGGGAATACAGTCTTATTTTACTTTCATGAGTTAAGTGCGTTTCCTGTAAGAACACAACCTCTGCATTAAGTTGCTCCAATTCTCTAAATATCATAAACCATTTGTTTACTGCGTTTAGGCCCCTCAGGTTATACGACACACAATTTACTATTATCATACTAGAACCCGGTTAATACCCTTTTTACATGAGGTCTTGAGCTATAGGTTATTCTCCTCTATATTTGTGCAGGGATATTTGTGCAGGGATATTTGTGCAGGGATATTTGTGCAGGGACAATATAATGCATGAGTCTGTACTCAGGTTACACATATATGTCTTAAGTCGCAATACTTATCTCATGCGATATACAACTTTAAGCCATCTCTTTTAAACCGTTGATATATGATTAGCGGAAGGTGCTTCCGGGGAGCCTTTCCCCATCAATCAGTTGTCAACCAATTATCCACTCCTTTCACTTCCGCCTTTTACACAGGTACTTTAAGAAAGATAGCGATGATGTAAACTTTTTTTTTTCTCCTGGATATGGTTTAAAGTGGAGCTCCACCCTAAAGTGGAGCTTCCACTCATTGGAACCCTCCCCCCCTCCGGCGCCACAATTGGCACCTTTCAGGGGGGAGGGGGTGCAGGTACCTGTACAGTACAGGTATCTGCACCCACTTCCGGCATAGATATCCGCAGAATCTACGGATATTTATGCCCCTTTCCGCAGGTCCTCCGCTATCTGCTGGGAAACACACGGATCCCAGAGACAGCGGGGACCATCCTTATTGCGCAGCGCGACTCGCGCATGCGCAGTAGGGAACCGGGAAATGAAACCGCAAGGCTCCACTTCCTGATTTCCATACCCAAGATGGCGGCGGCAGCACCCGAGAGATGATCGAGAGATCGGCTTTGGGTGCCGACATCGCGGGCGCACTGGTCGGGTAAGTGTCCTTATTTTAAAAGTCAGCAGCTGCAGTATTTGTAGCTGCTGGCTTTTAAAAAAAAAACGGCGGAACTCCTGCTTTAATAACATATCCTTTTACCCCACAGGTTCCATAACTTTATCCATTCTTATCTGTGCATACCTGCACATTAACTGTAAAGACATTATCGTTCTCTCTGCATTCCTTTAAAAAAGAAAAAAAAAACGTTCCTTTACCTCACTGTCCATGTCCCAACAGCCCGTTCTGTCCCATCGGTTAATGAATGGTTAATTAATGGTCCTGTCTGACTGTCACCAACAGACATAGCCTATGGAGCTCATCCAGGGGGGGGGGGTGCAGGAGGCAGGGCAGAGAGGGGGGCGGGAGGTCTCTCTGCAGTCACCGCAGTTCACTGTCCCATTCAGCTTCTCTCATCCAGGGAGGGGGGCTGCTCTCACCAGCCTGCTCTCGCCAATCTCCGTCCGTCCCTCTTGTGGTGCTCCTCTCGTCCAGAGGGGGGGGGGGGGGCGCTCTCACCCGCCTCCACCGCTCACCGTCCTAGCTGAGGCTCACTCTGTGCAGGGGGGTAGATCGTTTTAGCGGGGGGGGCATCCGCGCTGTGTCCCCGGCCATCCAGCTCATCCACCGCCGCAGATGCCGGTCTCTCCTCGGCCCTCACAGACGCCGCGTCAGGCTCCTCCCCCAGCGTTCTGACGTCACATCCTTGCTTCCTGATGCCGTCCAAAACTTGGTTCTGGCTTCTAGGAGGTCCTAATGTGTATGGTACTGAGACAGAAATTGAATTGGGAATAGATGGGCAAGATGAAGGATGATTAGGGTATTGAACAGAGTAGGTGAATGAAATTGTGGGAGGGGTGAAATAATGAGGTTGGTGGGTTAGATGTTTAGAAAATGTTTGATGGGGAGGTGTAGGTTGTGGCATCACCCTAGAGCACATCTCTACCTGATATTTGATTGGCACTTGCTTTATAAGACCCATCAAGCTTTGATCAAATGTATGCTCCTCTGACTTTTTGGCCTCCATTTTTTTAGGCAAACTAGACATAATGTCCAGCAGCCTATCAATATTTTATAAGGCAGCTCTCCCTCGTGCAGCCTGTTTTGGTGCCCTGGCTTGTTTCAGCCAATGCAGTCTCCCCATTTTGCAAAGCAGTATGTAAAGAACGGGTGCCAGTAGTTAGGTGAGTTGTTGTTTTACTTCTTTAGGAAGCCGTCCCTGTGGGAGAAGACAGTGATTGACAGTGATTATTGCTAGTGGCTATAGCAAACACTAGTGATAATCAAAAATATATCCGGCAAGGTGGTTGTACCCAAGCTGATCGATCAACTTGGTACATTCAGCCATCTCACCTGTGATTCAAATCTCGGATGCCACCTGAGGACTGAGGATCCTATAGAAGATATCTTTAACTGTAGCTGGCAAATTCTAGTTGAGTCCACCAAAATAATCCATGCTGACTTCGAACTACCGTCCAAATTCAATAACTATCAGGGCTCTTATGTGGAGACCATATGTGCTCAAAAGGCCACACATAATAACCTTACTCAAGAGTACAAAGCACTCCAAGATCTCAAATCAAGCCCATTAGCATTATCAGACAAGCAAATAGGCTGTTATTTGACCAGAATACCTACAGCCGCAGACCCCCACAACTACTACCCAGGGTTGTGGGAAAGAGACCCTTGTCCCTATCAAATTTTCATTCTGAAAATTTGGAATTAGTTATAAAATGAATAAACCAAATGAAACTAAATGAATTCTGAAAAAAAAAAAAATCAGTGAAGCAAAATTAGTAACATAACAAATCTATCCGAAACAATTCTGTACATGTCTACTGCTTAGGCTGCCTTTCTGACTGATACATTATGAATTGTATACAGCATATAATGCCCATTCTAAATTTTGAGTTAAACAAAAAAATATGCAAAGTCTTAAAGTTTGTTTTTATTGGAAATTAGCTTTAGCAAGAAAAAAAAAAAACAACAGCTTGCTATCTGTGTGTGAGCAGCCATCTCTCTGCAGCGATCCAATATACACCCTGCACATCTCTAGCTCTGATTTAGCTGGAGGCATGCCAGACTACCACAGAGAGGTCCCTTTCTACAGCATGCTTTTCATCAAAAATAAATCGCATGTGTGCGATTGCATGCCTTTTTTTTTTTGTTCAGATTAAATTTATTTGATGAGTTAACAGTAGTTCAAGCTCAATTGAGATTTAACTTTTAAATGAACAAACTTTAAGTGTATGTTTTGAATAAAGTTGGGGAAGTATTATAATTCTTGCTGGGGTTTTCTGCCAACAGAGGCTCTGGTAAAAATATTTACCCTTACTATATCAGTTTTTACTAGATAGTTAAAGAAGGAAAATCCCCATTAGCAATGCAGACTTTAAGTGATTATATATGTATGAATGAATGGACACTTTCTAGCTGAGTAGCATACATATTTCACTACAAGTTGCAAACAGTTAATCCCAGCCATGCCATGATTTTGAGAAAACCACCTTTGGCTAGGCTGTTGGCTGAAACAACTGACAATTCTGGTACAGAATGTTTCCAGGGCAATAGGCCAAAAGTAATAATTTATAAACCAATAGTGAATTTATTTGGTATGGCTGATAGTAACCTTATGATGAGGTTGATCACAGATATTGTGTAAGACATATTATCCTAGAAATTTTTTAGACTCAGCTGGAGTTGGCAATCAATAATAAGATAGGAACTATGTTCTCTACAGAATTAATGTTTTTCCAAAATGTTATCACTTACAAATTTTACACATACAAACACCTTAAATTAAATATATCAAAAATGTAGTTATGAGTTTCTATGTTTTTATTTACAAGGAGAATTTAACAAGGAATTACAATGGTAGTCGTTCTTAATTATTTTAATCAGACATGTTTAAGAGTGTTAACCGTATATTAATACATATTTATGGGAGTCTTTATTTCTTCACAAAACTGGGTCATAATTATTATTTTAAAAAAACAATGATAATTGGACTTTAACCAGAGCAATTTTCTAAATTTCTGCTATTAGCCCCTTTTTATTTGGTGATAATTTTGTCATTTCTTAAAATAACAATGTAATACATATATTGTTTTTTAAGGTTACAAAATGAAACAATGTATTCATGCTGAGCAATGTGGTTAATGAACAACATTTTTTGACAGCTCCTACTGCCCAGACCTTCTCTGTGTACTCAGCAATGCAGCTGTGATTAATCAAAGCTGAATTTCCATATACTGTGATGGGGGGGGGGGGGGGAGGATCCCAGCAGCAGGGCAGAAGGACTGGATATACCAGACATGCCCTGTGTACAAAGTTTTGGGCGTGTCTAGTACGCCCAGAGTCTGCGACTGGTTAAATAGGTAATTGCTCAGTCTTTAATCCAATTGTCAAGGCAATGTTTGTAACGTCCTTCTATTCACTATTAAATTATTTTTTCAGTTACTTTTTACTGGTCAGTAAACTACATGAATAAGCTACTGATTCATAGTAACAAAAACAAAGTGTAAAGCAACTAAAGACATGGGTCCACTTTGATTAGTCCTTTAAAAAATAAAAAAAAGTTCAATGTAAATCCATCATCAGTCACATTGCCCAGGGATGTAGATCCACGTGAATCACAATGAACAATGACTCACAATGAATGACGCCTGTTGAGTTGCCAAAATAATACTTCGAAGACCTTGGACACAATCTTCTCCCGAAAACTGTTCTCTGCAAATGACAGCTATTGGGCTGACAGGTGAATGGAAATAAAGCAGTGAGGTATACATGGTGAGATCTTTGACCAAATATCAGCATTGTCAATCATGTCATCCAGCAATGTAGATCCACATCACAATGAATGATGATCACACCCCACTTCTGATGATTGCTCTCTGCAAATGACAACTCCCAGGCTGCCAGGAGCTTTCTTCGGGTGGACATCCTTTCCATTTAATTAGGAATTTGATTTGTCTCCCTTGCATTCTGCAGTCCAGGATTGATTCTACCTCAAATTCTGTGTCCTCTCCAATAGTCACTGGTGATAGAGGTGGCCCTGCTCTCCCTGAAAGTGGATCTGGGACAGATGATTTAAGTAAGGAGGTGTGAAAGATTGAATGGATCCTATATGAGTCAGGCAGAGACAGTTTGTACACCACTGGGTTTATTTCCTGTTTGATCCAAAAGGGCCAATATATCTTGGCCCTAACTTCCACGAAGGGCATGCCAATTTCTGGTTGGCAGTAGAAAGCCACACTTTGTCTCCTACCTTGAAGGCAAAATTCCCCCTCCGTTTCCGATCAAAGTATTTTTTGTAATCCACTTGGGCTTTCTCTATAGACTCCCAGAGGACCTGATAATTGTTTTGTATGAAAACAAGTCTGTCCTGCAAGGCGGGTACAGTAGTTTCAGGCATAGTTTCAGGCAGGGTAGCAGGGTGGAATCCATAGTTGGCCCAGAATGGGGATTGGTTTATAGCTGAATGGACAGAGTTATTATAGGCAAATTCTGCCAGTGGGAGCAGGGATGCGCAGTCATCTTGGGAAAAGGATGAAAAGCAGCAGGGGTATTGCTCCAGGGTTTGGTTTGTGCGTGCCATTTGCCCATTTGATGGGCAGAGTTCTACTTATGTATTTATTTAAGGCTTTACAAAGGGCTCTCCAAAACTCCAAAAGGAGTTAATATGCACCTCCTGGTCCAAGACAATGTTCTTTGGGAGTCAGTGAAGTCTGAGCTCCTTAATAGTGTGAGCTGTTTCAGCAGCAGAAGGAGTACCAATCATTGGTATGAAGTGGGTCATTTTGGATAGTCGGTCTACCACAACCAGGATAGTCATGAATCTTTCAGAGGGAGGAAGGTCAGCAATAAAATCCAAAGAGGTCATTTTCCAGGGGTGATTAAGGATAGACAAGGATCTCAATAACCCCCAGGCTTTTTCTTTGTTGCCTTTGCAACGTAGACATATTGTGCATGACTTGACGTAGGATCTACAGTACCGACTGAGGTTAGGACACCAAAAAGACCACTCAATGAGCTTTTAGTGCCCTGCAAGTTGGTGGTCGGGGAATGTCCTGAGAACTTGTTTCTGGAGGTACGCAGACTTTGTCCTGGTGACCAAAGTAATCCATCCATTCTCCTTAATGAGTCATGTTCGGATTCGGGGCAAGATACAGAAGCTCATTCAATGGATGCCTTTAGGCTGGGTTGAAAAATTTTGGGTGGATAAGATGGTGCTTGGAGCACATTCCGTAGATTCGGCAACAGCCAGGACAATGCATTGGCTCATTTTTGGAACCCAGGTGGCATGTCAAGTGGATTTAAATCTAGAAAAGAATAAGGCCCATCTGGCCTGTTGAGATCTTAGACGTTTTGCAGATCATAGATATTCCAGATTTTTGTGATCTGTGAAAATCATAATTTGGTGGTAAGCATCCTCCATTCTTCGAGGGCGACTTTAATTGCCAGGAGTACTCTGTCACTCACATCATAGTTTCTCTCTACCTGATTTAGCTTCCTGGAGAAAAAATCTGCTGGGTGAAGCAGGGCCTTTGGGCCCTGACGCTGAGAGAGCACGTCTCCTGTAGCTACTTCGGAGGCATCCACCCCAAGGACAAAGGGAAGAATTGGGTCTGGGTATTGCAACAGGAGTGCAGAGGTGAAGAGAGCCTCCAGTTCAAAGGCCATTTGAGAATCCTGATTTCAGGAGAAGCGTAAGTGCAAGCGAGTGAGCTGGGTAATCGGGGCAATGATAGTTGAGAAATTTCTAATGAATTTCCTATAAAAATTAGCGAAGCCCACCTCTGAACCACTTTCCTGTCAGAAGGTGCAGGCCATTCCAAGATCCTTTTGAGGATCCATTAAGAACCCCTCAGTGGAGATTATGAGTCCTAAGAACTGGATAGATTGTTTCTCGAACTGGCACTTCTTTGCTTTGGCGTATAAACCATGGGTTCTTAAGGTCTTTAACACTTTCTGATGTGCTCTCGATGAAGTTCAAGTGAGGCTGAGAAAATTAGTATGTCGTCTAGATAGACGATTAAGAACAGGCCAAGTTATTCCCTGAAGATGTTATTCACAAAATGTTGCGGGGGCGTTACATAGCCCAAAGGGCATCACAAGGTACTCAAAGTGACCAAGGCATGTTCTGAAGATGTTCTTCCACTTGTCACCCTCCCTAATATGAACCAGGTTGTAGGCCTCCGATCAAAGTCCAATTTTGTGAAAACACAAGCTGTTCGGAACGTTTGGAATAACTCAGGAACAAAAGGGAGTGGGTATCTGTTCTTGATGGTAATTTTATTAAGGTCTCTATAATCAATGCATGGTCTGAGAGCATGATCCTAGTTCTCAACAAAAAATATGCTGGCTTCAGCAGGCAAAGAGGAGGGGTGGATGAATCCTTTGGCTCCAGCTTCAGCTCGGATAAAGGAAAGATTTGCCCAAAGGGTATTTCTGCTCCAGGTAGCAACTCAGTCATACAGTCATAGGACTGATGCGGGGCAGGGCATCAGCACCTTTCTTTTTTAAAACATCAAGGAGATAAAGGTAGGTCAAAGGGATAGCATGACAGGGATCTGGCATAGGTTGAAAAGAGAGACATATTGAAGGATTGAAGGGCGTGAGGACACCACAGTGTTGGTGACAGTAGGAATATTAGAAGATGATCTCTCACATGGGCCAGTCTACTTACAGGTTGTCGGCCCTGCAGCCAGGGTATGCCTAGGATGGCTGGGAATATAGGAGACCTGATGACATCAAATTGGAGTAATTCTTGATGGCTGTCAGCCGTGGTGGCAAAGATAGGGGTAGTCTCCTTAGTTACAGATCCAGAGCTGGGATCAGTGACCTCTGCCAAATGTATGTCAAGTCTTTGTTCCTTCAGCTTCAGGGGAATGCACAAGTTCTTGGCGAGGTTTATGTCCAAGAAGCAACTACAGGCTCCAGAGTCAACGACTACCCACAGCTTGTCTCCCTTTACAGCCACCCGCAGAGAGATGGGGAAAATTACATGAGTGGATACAGTGCCAGATAACTGGAGCTATGAGGGACGTGGAAGTCTGGACTTACTTGGGTGAACAGGACAACTGCGGAGCAAGTGGCCCGAAGCTCCACAGTAGAGACAAGTGACCTTGTTGTTTGTGCACTCCCTTTTCAGGGGTTTAAGCTTGGCAAAGTAAGTCTATTTGCATGGGTTCCCCATCAGATGGACTGGGAAACAGAGCCTGGGATTGTTGGTCCTGTTACCTTTGGCATTACCCATGTGGGCTGAAAGGTCTGGGTGCGTTCCGACCATCGCTCTTGGAGCCATCGGTCTCATTGGATAGAGACTTAGATGAGATTCTCTAATGATGCAGGAGCCGCAATCCTAGCCAACTCATCCTTGAAAGTCTCGTATAAGCCTTACTGGAACTGCCATTATTCCACCTGGTATTAGCTGACCACTTGTGAAACTACACAATATAATCCTCCACTGGGCATCTCCCTTGTACTCAGGGCCAACTTTAATATTGATTGGACCCTGGGCAAAAAATTCCTTGGGACCCCCCGCTCCCCCATGCAATTTCACACTCCACCTGCTCTGAGACATGCAATAAATAGCAGCTAGATTTAAAATCAGTTTACTGTATCAGGCAACAATTGTGATTGGTTGCCAGCAGTTACAGCATATCATTACTGCTTACTGACTGGTTGCTAGAGGTTATAGCACGCATCACGGCTCATTGATTAGTTGCTAGGGGTTACAGCAAATGATTTCTGCTTGTTAATTGCTTGCTAGAGATTGCTGTATAATAATACTGCTCACTGGTTGGTTGCTAGATGTTACAGCACATCATCTCTTCACTGCAGGGGGGCATGATATACATATGAATTCCACCTTTATTTACATATCAATGCCGTCAGCCACAGCTATTTACTTATGAATGATGCTGCTATTTACATATGAATGCCGGTTATTTACATGTAAGCACAAGGTCTGCAGTGAGTCATCTGTACACAACAATATGGCAGAGCTGGGCAGCATTAGTAGCAGCACTTCACACTGAGATATCTGGACACAGCACAGGACTAAAACTTCAAGAAACAAGGCAATTTAAACTGGGATAGTTGGCAAGTATGAGGCAGCTGCTTTGGGCCCCACAACGACAGGGCCCAGGGCAACTGCCCCTTTTGCCCTGCCTCAAAGACGACCCTGCTTGTACTAGAGTGTGAAGGGCAGACTTGGTTTCAAAGAAGGTGGCAAATGAATCCAGTACTAAGTTATTTTGCTCAAGGAGGTTATGAGCCCAGGACTGTGGTTCATCTGATAAAAGTGAGATGATGAAACCCACCTCGACAGTCTCAAGAGTAAAGTTCACAGGCATTTTTGAAGGCCCTGAATTTCCATCGGCCACCTGAAAAGGGCTTAGGAGTGGGAACTCTGGGCTTCGGAGAGGTAATCCCACAGCAAATGCTGCTGTAGCAGGAAGACTGGCTGTAGGACAGTGGAGCTAATAGCTTGGTTAGGATCTGCAGGAGTCATGGAGGCAGTGAGGGAGTGAAGGCATCCTTACAGCTGAAAGTAGCTGTCTTGTAAGATCTGGACTGCTTGTGTAAGCCCACGTACACACGGTCGGAGATTTTGCCAACCAAATCCGTCAGATTTTGCCCATCGGATTTAGTCCGACGGATTGTGTCCGAAACTGTTGCATACACACGGTCGGGCCAAGTTGGCGAAAAATCAGATCTTTCAGAACATGATGATGTTATTTCGTTACGATGGGACTACATTCAGGCTAGTAGCCAATAGCTTTGATGTAGGAATTTGATCTGAGCATGCGTGGCACTTGGTCCGATGAAAATGCTCTACACATGATCGGATTAGGTCCGTCCGGCCCAGTTGGTCGGGAAATATTTCCAACATGTTGGAAAATTGGGTCGGACGGAGATTCGGACGGAATCAGTCCGATGCATACCACACACAGTCGGATTATCTGACGACACGGTCCGATAAGACTCATTCCGACAGATTCTCCGACCGTGTGTACAAGGGCTCAGAGTGTCAGGAACCATGAAACAGACAGAGATCCAACAAATGGAAAATTTTACTATGATATTGAGAGAGCAAGAGGATAGGTATCATGAAGTGTGGAAACCCTATATTATATATAGGGAACAAAACCATTAGGGAGGTTCCCTTTTATTTTTGCTACTTTTTTTCCCTCTCTCCTGTCTGTTATGTCCACATTCTGGTCCAGGGTCATCCTGTCTCTATAATATCCCTGTTTTACCATTTTGATCCTGGACTAGAATGGGGACATGAAAATCCTTCCATGTTTTTTTTCTGGGCAGGGTTAAGGGGAGAGATATACTAGTTGGGTCATAACACAAGGTTAAAACAAAGATTAATCTCAATGTTTTCTGGTATTTAAATATCTGTGGGAGGGTCGGTAATTTTTGGGAGGGGTAGGGGAGGGGGGAGATGGAGGAGGAGGAAGGAGAGGCGAAGAAAAAAGAAAGGAAAAAAAAAAAAAATTCTCTCTTTTTCTATATTTATTTATTTATTTATTTTCCTTTTCCTCTTTCTCTTTCTTTTTTGTTATGTTTTATCATTTGTTTTTTGTTTTTTTGTTTTTTTTCTCTTCAAAGACAAATAACCAGGGCTATCCCAGGTTAAGGAAAAAAAATAATAGTGAATATAAGGAAATATGGTAATGTAATAGAAGAAATTAAGCACGATTAAATGATGAATGGCACGGTGTTAAACATAAGATGTAGGTGTGTAAGTGTTTAGATATGAAAAACTGTATCACTATATTATGAAAATAAAGAATTAAAAAAAAAAAACAGACAGAGACAGAAGTACAATCAAATCACACTTGTTTATTAATAAAAATAAAAAGGTAAATAGGAAAAAGCGTAGTCAAGCAAAGCCAGAGGCCAGTAGCCAGATAGGGTAGTCAGCCAGTCCAAAGTTCATAAACCAGATCGGGTAATCAGCCAGTCCAGATGTCAGGGATCCAAGGAGAGCAACTGCAAGCAGGATAGAAGCCAGGAGGGATGTCAGCAAGCCAGTCTTGAAACAAACAGCAGGAGATGGTTCCTAGTGATGTGACCAACGCGAAGGCAAAGGAAAGGGTGAGCTGGAAGGCTTTAAATAGGCAGGTCAGACGAGCATCATCGGAACAGCTGGTAACTGTGGAAAGAGAAGAGAGCTGGCAATTAGCCGACAGCTGAGCGGCCAGCCCAGAGGAGGAAGGGCTAAGCCAGCCCTGACAGTACCCCCCCAATGGCCCCTCTCCCTCGGAGGGCCACCGGGCTTGAGGGGAAACCATCTATGGAACTCATGGAGGAGGACAGGGGCATGTACGTCAGAGGATGAAACCCAGGAGCGTTCCTCCGGACCATACCCCTTCCAGTGCACCAGGTACTGTATGCGCCCACAGAACCTACGGCAGTCAACAATGGATTGTACCTGACACTCCTCATGGTTCTCAACCAGAATAGGGTGAGGACATGGCACCGAGGTGGTAAATCGGTTGCAGATCAACGGTTTCAATTAGGAGACATGAAACACATTTGAGATGCTACTGGGTTAATCCTGCGAAGGATACGGAAAGGCCCAATAAACCGAGGTGCAAACTTCAGTGAGAGAACACAAAGTCGTAGGTTGCGAGATGACAGCCAGACCCTGTCCCCAACCTGGTAGGAAGGCGCAGGCGTCTGCGGTCAGCATGGAGTCTGTGCCTGTCATTAGCATGACGCAAAGCCTCCTGGACTTGTACCCAAGTGGAACAAAGACCACGGAGATGCTAATCTAACGCATGAATACTCTGCGGAACAAACGAGTCAGGCAAAATGGAAGGTTGGAAACCATAATTCGCCATAAATGGAGACAATCGGGAGGCAGAATTCAAGGCACTGTTGTGAGCAAACTCTGCCCAAGGTAATAGGTCAGACCAGTTGTTATGATGGTCAGAAATATGGCAACGTAGGAATTGCTCCAAGGACTGATTAGCTCATTCTGCGGCCCCATTAGACTGCGGGTGATACGCAGAAGGGAACACAAGCTGGATTCCCAACTGTGCACAAAAGGCTCGCCAGAACCGGGAGACAAACTGACTGCCCCTATCCGAGACAATCACCTTGGGTAGCCCATGTAAGCAAAAGATCTCCCGAGCAAAAATGTAAACCAGTTCCTTAGAGGTGGGCAACTTCTTAAGTGGAATACAATGACACATCTTTGAGAACCGGTCAACCACCATAAGGATAACAGTGTTGCCTTGGGAGTTGGGCAATTCCACAATGAAATCCATAGACAGGTGAGTCCAGGGCCTCTCTCCATTGGGTACATGGAACATGCAGCTACGAAGGCAGTAATATCAGCCCATAGACTAGCCCACCAGAATTGTTGGGAGGTGGCCCAAATGAGTTGATTCTTCCCAGGATGGCCAGCTGCCTTGGGAGAATGGTAAGTCTGGAGCACTGCAGTACGGAGACTCTCTGGGACAAACCAGCGGTCACAAGGTTTATCAGGAGGAGCATGGACCTGAGCAGCAAGAATTTTGTCACTGCATAGCGCTCTCAGAGTTAGAACATTGAGACAGAAGGGCGCCAACTCAAGTCTCAGAAGCATCAACTTCTAGGATAAAAGGCAACGTAGGATCGGGATGTGCCAACACAAGAGCAGAAACAAAGGCAGCCTCGAGAGTCTCAAAGGACTTAATGGACTCCGGAGACCAACTCTGTGGGTTAACAGTCTTTTCTGGTCATATCAGTCAGAGGCTTGACCAGAGACGAGAAGTTACGACTAAACTTCCAATAGTAGTTGGCAAAGCCCAGGAAACGCTGCAGAGGACGTAAACCCATGGGTCAAGGCCACTGTAGGACTGCCGTCAGTTTCTCTGGGTCCATCGAAAAACCAGCAGTGGAAATGACATAGCCCAGGAATGTAACCTGTTCATGATGGAACTCGCACTTTTCCAGTTTACAATAGAGATTGTTCTCCCTTAGGCCGCGTACACACGAGAGGATTGTCCGTCCAACTTAGTCCGCTGAAACGTGTTTCAGCAGACAGTCCGCTCGTGTGTGGGCTTCAGCGGACTTTTTCAGCGGACAGTCTGGCGGACTAAGTCTTTCGGAATTTCCGTAATATTGTCCGTCCAAACTTGGTTTCAGCGGACAGTCCGCTCTTGAGTAGGCAAGTTGGACGGACTAAGTATGGCGCATGCTCAGAAAGGATTTACACGGCCGAAGGTTGCATTACAGTGTATTGGACGTCGTATTTCTAGTCCCGTCGTACGTGCTGTACACGTCATCACGCAAGCTTTCAGCGGACTGTCTGTTCATCGTGTGTGGTCAAGTCCGTTCATTCAAATGTAGGACGGACTGTCTGTCGGATTGTCTGACGGACTTAGTTGGCCAGACAATCCGCCCGTGTGTACGCGGCCTTAGTTTCAGAAGTACTTGACAGACATCTGTGTAGTGGCTCTCCAGGGACTTGGAAAATATGAGGATATCATCGAGATAAACTACCACACACAATTGCAACAAATCTCGGAGGACATTGTTAATAAATTCCTGGAACACTGCCAGGGCGTTACAAAGGCCAAAAGGCATTACCAGGTATTCTTAATGGCCTGTTCTGGTATTAAACACAGTTTTCCACTCGTCGCCCCTCCTTAATGCACACGAGATTGTATGCCCCTCTCAGGTCAAGCTTTGTGAAAACCGTTGCTCCCTTGAGGCGGTCAAATAATTCTGTAATCAATGGAATCGGGTAGGCATTCTTAATCGTGACACGATTGAGACCCCTATAATCAATACAAGGTCTCAGTTCACAGCTCTTCTTTTTCACAAAGAAGAAACCAGCACCAGCAGGAGACGAGGACTTGCGGGTGAAACCTTGAGAAAGTGCGTGAGCAACATACTCCCCCATGACCTTATCCTCCAAGACCGACAAAGGGTAAACCCGGCCAAGAGGAGGTATGGCACCAGGTTGAAGGTCAATTGCACAATCATAAGGCCAGTGTGGAGGCAAACTACCGGCTTGACCTTTATCAAAGACATCGCCAAAATCATGGTACTCCTCCGGCAGGGAGGGGAGTGAAGCGGTGCCCAGGACCTTAGATACCTTCAGGAAGCATGTCTCACTGCATTGTGGTGACCAGGAGAGAACCTCAGCATGGAGCCAATCAAAAGAGGGGTTGTGCCTCTGTAACCAAGAATAACCAATAACCAGCGGAAATCTGGGTGAGGAAATAACTTGGAATTGGATTATCTCATGGTGAAGAGCCCCTACGTCCATGGACAATGGAACCGTCTCATGAGTCACATGGGCAAGCTGTAAAGGTCTCCTGTCAAAAGTCTCAATGGCAAGTGGAGTGACACGCAGCTGCAGCGGAATTGAGTGCTGTGAAACAAATGCAGCATCAATGAACAGGCCTGCAGCCCCAGAGTCGATTAGCGCCTGTATCTCGATGGACGACTCAGCCCAAGAAAGGGTGACCAAAACCAGGGGCTTATCCTTCTGGATAACTGGGGACGAAACAACGTCACCTAAGGTCTGTCCATGACAGGACCTCAAGGTTCGGGCGTTCCCTGGATGGGTAGGACAAGACTTCAAAAAGTGACCTGCCTGGCCACAATAAAAGCACAATCTCTCCCTTCTCCTAAAGGCTCACTCATCCGCAGAGAGGCGCGTGAAGCCCAGGTGCATGGGTTCATCTTCACAGACCAACTCTGTACCAGGAGGCATGGGAGGTGAGGGAGGCATAGGTGGGACTACAAAGCTCGGAGGCAAACATACAGGAGGCTTCTGCAAGCGCTCCTTAAGAGAAAGTCTTTCTCTGAGTCTGGAGTGAATGAGGATGGCAAATGAGATCAAGCTCTCCAACTCAGTGGGTATATCTCAGGCTGCTATCTCATCCTTGATGGAATCCAAGACACCATGAGAAAAAGCAGCCACGAGGGCCTCATTGTTTCAAGCAACCTCTGCTGCCAGAGTACGGAATTCAATGGCGTAGTCGGCAACATTTCTCGTGCTCTGTTTGATGGACATGAGGCACTTGGCAGCAGAAGCTGGAACGTCAAAAACCCTTTTAAAGGAGGCCACAAACTGAGGGTAACTCAAGACAACAGGTTTTTTGCATCTCCCATAGAGGATTAGCCCAGGCCAAGGCTCTCTCAGAAAGCAAAGATATCACGAAACCTACTTTGCTTCTGTCCGTGGGAAACGCCTGGGGCAGCATTTCGAAGTAGATCTCAACCTGATTGAGAAACCCTCTGCATTGAACTGGATTGCCCTCAAATCACTGGGGAAGAATCAAACATACCTCTTATAGAGGTAATACTCAAGGTGGGTGCCTGCACAGAGATTGGTGCAGCAGCAGGGATGGCCTGTGACTCGGGTTGTACCGGAGCAGCCACTGTGGGGGATTCCAGGTCAGCCATGCGATTCAGGAGCGCTTGTAATGCCAAGGCAAACTGATCCATGCGGTGATATTTCTCATCCAATCTGGAAAAAATATTACTAACAAGTGGATTGACTGTATCTTCTGAATTCATGGCCTTCGCGCACTGTCAGGAACCATGAAACAGACAGAGACAGACGTACAATCAAATCACACTTGTTTATTAATAAAAATAAAAAGGTAAATAGGAAAAAGCGTAGTCAAGCATAGCCAGAGTCCAGTAGCCAGATCGGGTAGTCAGCCAGCACAAAGTTCATAAACCAGATCTGGCAATGAGCCAGTCCAGACGTCAGGGATCCAAGGAGAGCAACTGCAAGCAGGATAGAAGCCAGGAGGGATGTCAGCAAGCCAGTCTTGAAACAAACAGCGGGAGATGGTTCCTAGCGTTGTGACCAACGCAAAGGCAAAGGAAAGGGTGAGCTGGAAGGCTTTAATTAGGCAGGTCAGACGAGCATCATCGGGAACAGCTGGTAACTGTGAAAAGAGAAGAGAGCTGGCAATTAGCCGACAGCTGAGCGGCCAGCCCCCCCGAGGCTGAAAACAGGGGATGTCAGGTACAAAGTAGCACATGTTGCCTGCTGGACTGTGTGCAGAAGGTTCCAGAGTACATCTGGTGTGCTGGCGTAGAATCAGAAGACAAGTGGCGCCCATGACATGTTGCAGGACTCTGATAATACTGAGACTTCAGTGTGGTCAGAAGGAAGCCTAGGTCAGGAGCCAGGTGGGTATTAGAGCAGACATAGTCAGATGGATAGCTGAGGTTGAACACAGGAAGCAAGGTGACAGGTCAAGGAGACATAGGAACAGTAATATCACCGAGATAAAGCACTAGAGGAGCCGAAGATCAACGAACAACTGCAGCCACTGATGGGCTTCCTTACAAAGGCCCATGTGAAGTGCTGGTAGAAATGCTGAGTCCTAGAGTCCTTCTCCTGCTGTTTGTGTCCTGAGAGATGCTGAGTCCTGCAACCCTTCTCCTGCTTTTGGTGCCATGACACCAGCATAGATATCAGACCCTTAAGTACCTGGCATGTGTGTTGAGAAAACCTTGGGGGGGGGGGGGGGTTAGAAAAAAAAGCTGGCAGGGAAATTTACATTACTGCAATTAATTTTGCATTTTAAATAGATACTTTTGTTGTAGTACAGTACATCCTACAGTGAGAAAAGAAAAGATAAAGAAAACAAATATTAGTATTATTGTACAATTGTTATATCTAAGATCCAATAAAAGCTTATTGTTTATAAATAATAAGAAAAAAAAAAAGAAAGCAAAAGACAAACAAGTAAAAACAAATTGTGGGGCTTCCTTAAAGTGTTGTAAAGTATATATTTTTTTAAATGAGCAAACATGTTATACTTACCTGCTCTGTGCAATGGAACTGCACAGAGCGGCCCTGATCCTCATTTTTTGGGGTCCCTCTCTGGCATTCTTGGCTCCTGCTCTTCTTGGTGTGCAGCCATAGGAAGACACTTCCTATGGTGGCACATCTGTGGGCCCCTGCTCCCTTGTCACAGGATTTATGACAAAGCCTGTGAGAGTGTAGAGAGCCACTACAGACAGGCATAACACTGGATCGAGTGAGGATTACAAATTAGGAGGGGGTAGGGGACAATACAGGCTTTAGAACCATGTTAAATTCATACCAGAACCCTTATTTTTGATGAAAGTCTTTTACTGATTTTTAATTGGGAACCTAAACTAAACTAAATAATGAAAAATAAAAGGAATTGGGTCACCAAAAATTCATGCCAGACCTTTGCACAGGGCATTTTAAGCCTTGTCGTGGCAGTATTGTTAATTAAAAAAGGACCCACGATAATTACAATTTATGCTGCCTGGGATCATTTTGTGGGCCATTTGTCAAACCCATTGTGAAGTCTGAAAATTGCTTTAATCTAAACCCCACTGACGTCTATGTGGGTAAATCTTTAAAATCTCTGCCCCATTTGGCACCTCCCCCCCGAGCCCCTATCCCCCCCTTACCCTTTCCTTTCCCTTTGATCCATACCCCCTTTCCTTTTCTTTTATATAAATATAGATAGCTTCCTCCCTCAGACTTAATCAACTCAACTTTAATCAACTCAACATTACCATCTCAGATATCACCTTCCATATTGGCCACCTCTACCTGCTTTTATTGGATAACTACTTATAATTTTGGATGTGATACAACATGATTTATATGACTACAAACACCTACACTGTAAACCTGTAAACATGTCTACTATTCAACTTTCTCAATGTACAATTTTTTGTGTACATTAACTTGTACTACAACTTGTTCTTTTAATCTTGTTTTAACTGATAAAACAGGGTGAAAACTCCTGCATGGGTATAAATCCCAGAACACTGCTTTTGTGTGCTCTGGGATTTATGCTGTGTGTATGAGTTTATACAAGCTCAGCATGCAGCTAACACACATTCATTCATTACAATGGTCAGCTGTACGCTACATCTTTCTGTCCTGGGCGATAATATATGGTTTACCAATGGCCATTCTATTTCAGCAAAAGCTTTTTCTATGTCTAAAGCATTGTATATAGAAGGGTGGGGATAATTAGATATTATGGTAGCCGATAGCACTGTACAAATTCCCATAGAGTGTTGTCTATTTTTTTATAAAGCCTTGTTGATGTAGTATGTGCTTCATTAAAGTCCAGAAAGGGAGTACAATGGACTAAAATGGTATGAAAAACTAACGTCCACATAGGGCTAATTTCTAATGAGAGTGATTTATACAATCTGGCTAGGTATCCATTAGGGCCACGGGTCTGTCAGCCATTGTTTTGGCAGTAGGCATGATTCTTGTATTGAGGATCCAAAAGACATGTCATCACAACATGTTTATTTTCTTCATGCTTCTCAAAGCATTTAGTGAGGCTGTCCCTCATAACCTGCCTGAATTTTATAATGCTTGTTGGGTCCTTCATTCTCTTGAAGAAGCATCTTCAGCACTCTCACACGTGAGATTAGAGATGACACAGATAAGTCATAATGACTCACCTCTAGCGTCACTTCCTCTGTGGGGAGTAGGGTCTTAATGACATTGGCTACAATGTCCCACTGATCAGAAGTGTGACAAGAATATCTTCCATGTTCACCTGAATAGATGTTAAGAGCTCACTTCTGTTCCAGCATTTTTTTGCAGCATGTGAAGTGTTGAGTTCCATCATGCTGGAATAGCCTTAAAGTGGACCTCCACCCTAAAGTGGAAGTTCTGCTCATCTGAACCCTCCCCCCCCCCTCCGGCGCCACAATTGGCACCTTTCAGGGGGGAGGAGGGTGCAGATACCTGTATAATCCAGGTATCTGCACACACTTTTGGGAATAGCTAGCTGCAGATGCCCTGCCCCCGTTGTGTTCTGGGAAACACACAGTTCCCAGGACACAACGGGGACCAGTAAAGATGCACAGCGTGACTCGCTCATGTGCAGTAGGGAACCACAATGCTTCACTTCCCGATTCCCTGACAGAGGATGGCGGCGAAGGTAGCCAAGAGATGAGCGATTGCTCATCATTTGCTGCTGACATCGCTGGACACTGGGACAGGTACATGTCCATTTATTAAGTCAGCAGCTGCAGTATTTGTAGCTGCTGGCTTTTAATGTTTTTTGTTTAAGGTGGCACTCCTCTTTAATCAAGTTGTTTTTGAATAGGCCAAGGTTTTCCTAAATGCACCTCAGTGGCTGCTTGGTAAGGATTGAATGATGGAAATGGCCTGCGTACCTCTTCAGCATGACAATTATATCAATCAAAGCTCTCTGGCTTGACAGACCATCATTTACCACAAGTTGCAGGGTGTGTGTCATGCAACTGAGGTCTGACACTTCGGCAAGCCTCATTACATCCACCATGTTTGCTCCGCTGTCTCCCCAATCTTCCCCTGTCTTCAAGCATGCCTAGAATTTTTTAATGTACTTCTAATGTTGTCGTGAATGAGAGTGAGTTGCCAGCATTCTCTGGTTGCAGCATAGTCTTTTCTTTCTCTTTTGGTGAATCTTTACCAGCATTTTTGTCTGGTAATACTTTTCACTCTTCAGTTTGTACCTTGGCTCAGCTATGGACATCAACCGCTTAAGTCCAGAGTCACACACCATTGTAAATGGCTGGTTATTAGTAACTATCATCTCTGTGAGGCTGGCCGTCACCCTGCTGTGGGTGGGTGGCTGGCACCCTGCTGTTTTGAGTGGGAGGCTGGCTGGCATGGTGACCTCCGCTGTGGCTGGGTGGCTGGCTGGCACTCTGGTGTGGGTGGGTGGCTGACTGGCAACATGTGGGTGGGTGGCTGGCTGACACCCTGCTGTGGGTGGGTGGCTGACTGGCACTCTGCTCTGGGTGGATGGCTGGCTGGCAGCCTGTGGTGGGTGGGAGGCTGGCTGGCACAGTGCACCCTGCTGTGGGTAGCCGAATGGCACGGTGTACCCTGCTATGGGTGGGTGGCTGGCTGTCACCCTGCTGTGGGTGGGTGTGTGGTTGGCTGGCACCCTGTGTGGGTGGCTGGCTGTCACCCTGCTGTGGGTGGGTGGCTGGCTGGTACCCTGATGTGGGTGGGTGGCTGACTGGCACCCTGATGTGGGTGGGTAGCTGGCTGGCATGGTGCACCCTGCTGTGGGTGGATGACTTGCTGGCACCCTGCTGTGGGTAACTGGTTGGCTGGCACGGTGCACCCTGCTGTGGGTGGGTGGCTGGCACCCTGTGTGGGTGGCTGGCTGTCACCCTGCTGTGGGTGGGTGGCTGGCTGGTGCCTCTGCTGTGGGTGGGTGGCTGACTGGCACTCTGCTCTGGGTGGATGGCTAGATGGCACCTTGTGGTGGGTGGGAGGCTGGCTGGCACAGTGCACCCTGCTGTGGGTAGCTGGCTGGCATGGTGTACCCTGCTATGGGTGGGTGGCTGGCTGTCACCCTTCTGTGGGTGGGTGGGTCTATGGCACCCTGTGTGGGTGGCTGGCTGTCACCCTGCTGTGGGTGGGTGGCTGGCTGGTACCCTGCTGTGAGTGGGTGGCTGACTGGCACCATGATGTGGGTGGGTAGCTGGCTGGCATGGTGCACCCTGCTGTGGGTGGATGACTTGCTGGCACCCTGCTGTGGGTAACTGGTTGGCTGGCACGGTGCACCCTGCTGTGGGTGAGTGGCTGGCTGTCACCCTGCTGTGGGTGGGTGGCTGGCTGGCACACTGCTGTGGGTGGGTAGCTGGCTGGCATGGTGCACCCTGCTGTGGACGGGAGGCTAGCTGGTACCTTGCTGTGGGTGGGAAGCAAGCTGGCTGTCACCCTGCTGTGGATGGGTGGCTGTCTGACACCCTGCTATAGGTGGGTAGCTGGGTGGCATGGTGCACTCTGCTGTGGGTGGGTGGTTGGCTGGCATCCTGCTGTGGGTGTATGGTTGGTTTGCACCCTGCTGTGGGTGGGTGAATGGCTGGCACGATGCACCCTGTTGTGCATGGGTGGGTGGCTGGCATCCTGCTTTGGGTGGGTGGCTGGCACTCTGCTGTGGTTGGGTGGTTGGTACCCTGCTGTGGCTGGGTGGCTGGCTGGCTGGCACCCTGCTGTGGGTGGCTGTCTGGCACTCTGCTCTGAGTGGGTGACTGGCATGGTGCACCCTGCTGTAGGTGGGTGACTGGCTGGCACCTGCTGTGAGTAGGTAGCTGTCTGGCATGGTTCACCCTGCTGTAGGTGGGTAGTGGGCAGGCACCCTGCTGTTCATGAGTGGCTGGCTGTCTGGAACCCTGCTGTGGCTTGGTGGCTGTCTGGCATCCATCTGTGGGTGGGTGGCTAGCTGGCACCCTGCTGTGGGTGGGTGGCTGGCTGGCACCCTGCTGTGAGTGGGTGGGTGGCTGGCTGGCACCCTGCTGTGGGTGGGTGGTTGGATGGCACCCTGCTGTGGGTGGGTGGCTGACTGGCACTCTGCTCTGGGTGGATGGCTGTCTGGCACCCTGTTGTGGATGGGAGGCTGGCTGGCACCCTGCTGTGGGTGGGTGGCTGTCTGGCATCCTTCTGTGGGTGGGTGGCTAGCTGGCACCCTGCTGTGAGTGGCTGGCTGGCTGGCACCCTGCTGTGGGTGGGTGGCTGGCTGGCACCCTGCTGTGGGTGGGTGGCTAGATGGCACCCTGCTGTGGGTGGGGTGTTGGATGGCACCCTGCTGAGGGTGGGAGGCTGGCTGGCACATCCTGCTGTGGGTGGGTGGCTGGCTGGCATGGTGCACCCTGCTGTGGAAGTGTGGGTGGGTAGCCTGACTCTTTGCTGTGGGTGAGTGGCTGGCACCCTGGCACTGTTGCAGCTGGCTGGCTGGCTGTTGTGTCCTCTCTGGTCCAGTTCCTCCATTCCGTGGCATGCACTGTCTGAGACGAGAGAGGTGGCGGCCTTTGCCCTATCCAGGTAGAAGAAGCCATAACTCTGTCCCAATGTTTGCAGGCCCAGTGAACGAAGGTGTGAGGCACAACATACATAATGACGTTGTGTGTGTGTGCACTGGGTCTGCAGGTCACTGCAAACCTTCTGAGTCCTGTCTTCTTCTACCCAGCCGATGACATAGTAGGCCCCAAAAAGATAGGCCCCGCGGCAAGGGGAGAATATTGGTAATATCTGTAAGTTTCTGATCAATATCCATTCTTTGAAAATTCTCGAATATCGGCCATAATAATCTGCCACTCCTATAATCGGTCGACACCTAGTCAGTACATTAGGATTCATCAATTTTCCATGAGACGTACCATAGATATTTTTACCAAGGATATCTTGTATCATAAATTTTGGACTAAATTTCTGAAGACAAATTACTTATTTGCAAAATATTTCAATAGAATTTTTTTTTTTAATTTAAATTTCCAGTCTCTTTTCGCTTATATTGCAAAAAATTTAAAATCCACTAGTGATTAAATACCACCAAAAGAAAGTTTTGGTTTTCTCAAAAATTATAAAAAATGTGTGAGTACAGTGTTGCATGACTGAGTAATTGTCGTTCAAAGGTTGAGAGCACTGGGGGCGTGGCTACCGCTCTGCTGTAAGGAAGGGAAGCTTGAAAGAGCAGCTCCTCCAGAGTGCTGGGGAGAATGACAAATAGAGGCTATCAACCCCCACCTCATATTTCCTCACCTACCTGCCACAGAGTCCCTGTATCCATGAAGATGGCCAGGAAGAAAAAGGTGACTGCCGACTCAAAGAAACTGCCTCATTTTTTCTTCCTCACAAAGAGCCGCATGCTCAAAATGGTGCCAGGACGGATCACCAGCCTCATCTAGTGGCTCCTCATGCTCTACACAGATCCCTGCACAATCCGGGGCTTCTAAAGCATCACAGCCATGATCAACAGTGGCCTCAACCCCTAAGTCACAGAGCCCAGCCAAAGCAAGCCACAACTGTTAGCAGGCTCTTCACCTATAGAGGTAAGCCACGACTGTACCTCTATCAATAAAACCAGAGAGCTGTCTGACACCTTCAGCTCCTTCCCTGATAGTAACCAGCGTGTATGTGAATCAACCTTAAAAGATATGCTGGACGCCCTATTTGTTAGGCCTTCCTTTTCCTGGTATTTCTAAGGCCGCGTACACACGGGCGGACTGTTCGCCCAACTTTGTCCGCTGAACAGTGTTTCAGCGGACAGTCCGCTCGTGTGTGGGCTTCAGCGGACAGTTTCAGCGGACAGTCTGACGAACAAAGTTTTTCGGAATTCCCGTAAGACAGTCCGCTGAAACTTGGTTTGAGGGGACAGTCCGCTCGTGTGTAGGCTTGTTCCTCAAACTAAGTTCTGCGCATGCTCAGAAAGGATTTACACGCCGAAGGTTGCATTGCAGTGTATAGGACGTCGTTTTTCTAGTCCCGTCGTACGTGCCGTTCACGTCATCGCGCACGCTTTCAGCGGACTGTTCGTTCATCGTGTGTGGTCAAGTCCGCTCATGCAAATTTTGAGCGGACTGTTTGTCGGATTGTTTGACAAACTAAGTTGGGCGAACAGTCCGCCCGTGTGTACGCGGCCTAAGGCTTTGCGCAGACTGATGTATTTTATCTTATTGGCTGCTAAAAGGGTCATCCCCAAGTTATGGTTGTCCACCTCACCACCAACACTCCCGCAATTGATCACCACTGTGGCTGACATACGTAGAATGGAGCATATGACAGCCGTAGTGCAGGGTACGGAGCAGAAAGTTTCTAAAACATGGTCAACATGGGATAAGTCTGTATATGGCTCTGAAGGGATTGACCCTAGTTAGTTAAATTTGGATACATACATATCCCAGAGAGATGGTCTGCTATCTATTTTCCTTTTTGTGTAAATCTTTCTATGAGGTTAAATGGTATGTTTACATTTTTTCTATAACCCCTTTACGGATAAGGTAGAGGGTTGTTTCAATTTTTATTCTTTAGGGGTGAAACTATCTCTCTCCCACTCAAGTTAACACTTTAATCACATTGCTATACCTCTATAAGTTCAGATTATGTGTGCCCTGTAATCAAAGTATACCTGTTTCACGTATATTTCCTTCTGTATGATTTTGAAAATTCATAAATAAACAATAATAAAAAAATAAAAAGATATGCTGGTATCCCTGAGGGCCTCTCTCCATGCAGATATGATGGAATGTGTCATTAACTTTCAAGCTGTACAGGAGCTGGGAGGGAGAGTGGATCACATTGAACAAATGATGGGAGAATTTGCATCTTCTCATAACCACTTAATAGATGCACACAATGATCAGGAAGATGAAATGGAAAATCATCAAAACAAAGTAGCAGATATTGAGGACCGTTCAAGACGGAATAACATGAAACTCAGAGGTGTCCCTGAGTTTGTCCAAAATGCTCACTTCAGTCAGTATGCTTGTGACCTGAAATACATGGTCCTACCTTCTATTCTAGCCTCTGAAATAGTAATTGACAGAATTCATTGTCTTCCTAAACCCTCATACCTCCCTGACAACATACCTAGAGATGTTATTATGAGGGTACATTTTTACCACGTAAAGGAACGTCTACAAAAAAGTAAGTCACTTTTACAAATCACGAAAGCACTACGCAACCATAATATCATCTACCGCTGGGGTTACCCTATGAAGCTCACCGTTACACACAATGATGCCAGCTCAGTGGTTACATCGCTAACTGAAGGCCTAGCACTGCTCCGCTCCTGGGGCATTCTTCTAGAGCAAGCATCCACATCTCGATATACACCCGCCAATATAAATGGCCAAGATGATTGGCGGGTTGTTTCTCACAAACGCAAAAAAAATAATCACTCACCCTTTGCCTCTAACTTCCAACAAAATCATAATACCTGACCTCCCCGGTCAGATGGAACCCAATACCCATGATACTCCCTCCACAAGTAATGTGCAGTATATCTGCATTCAGATTCCGGCTGGAATCATCCATTTTTTTTACTAACTGTTCTCTACTATTTTTTTATATCTTTATGTTCCTTTTTTTTTTGTTTTTTGTTTCCCTTCACTCTTTGTTGGTTACAGATCTGGCAACCAAAATATTCCCCTTTCAAGGTCTTAACTGATATACTACGTCGCAACAGCTACCAACACCTACATCTGAACTTTCTGCCTTCTACATTATCATAAAAGGTGTACTCACCGAGGCCAAGATGCCGAGAGTGGTCGCTGTTGCGACTCGGCGCACACCACCTCTGAAGGTGGCACAGAGGGTGGTTGGCAACAAGAGGCACAAGGTACCAGCGGGAGAGAATTAGCGTGGTCTAGAGGCAATCTGGGTAACATCGGGTAAGACAGGTCACAGGAAAAAGCACAGGAATCACAGGTAGCTGAAGACGAACCGTCAGTTTGTTTGAGTGCTGATGCTTCCTTTATAGGTCAGCAAAAGGGTCACACCATGCGTGCGCCGCACAGTGGGGCCGTGAATGCACGTGAGCCGTAGCACAGTTCTATTGCGCACAGATATGTGCCAGAGCGTCGTTCTTGTGCGCATGCGCACGGGAATGCGCAACTGGGGCAGCCTATTTCTATGAGAGTGCCCCCCCCCCCCAGGGGCGGCCTCTGGACACCCAGGCTAGCCATCAGCTCTGGATATTCCTAATGGAAGGTCTTGATTAGTCTTGGGGCATGAAGGTTTTTGGAAGGTTCCCAGGAGTTATTTTCTGGGGGATACCACTTCCACTTTACCAAGTATTGTAATTGCCTACCCAATTTCCTGCAACCAAGTAAGGCTTCCACCTCAAATTCATCTTCTCCATCAATACTGATGGGCGGAGGCTCCTCTCCTCCAGGGAAAGGACGAGGGACCAGGGTTTTCAAGAGGGAGGCATCAAATACAGGATGTATCTTGTATGATCCAGGAAGGGTTAGCTCGAAGGCTACAGGATTTACCATTCTTTTGATTTTGAATGAGCCTATGAATTTGGGACCCAACTTGCGTGAGGGGCAAGGAAGTTTGAGATTGGCAGCACATAGCCAGACTTTTTCTCTAACTTTAAAGGCAGGGTTCTCTTTCCTTCCTTTATCATGGTACCTCTTGTAGTCATCCTGGGCCTTTTGTATGGTCTCCTGGATCCTCTGGAAATTGGATTGAATAGTGGTTATTCGATCTTGGACGGCAGGGACTGTAGAATCTGGAATGGAGTTGGGGAGAAAGGAAGGGTGAAGCCCAAAGTTTGACCAAAAGGGGGTTTGGTTAGTGGCTGTGTGTACTAAGTTGTTATAAGCTAACTCCGCATACGTCAAAAGGGAAGACCAATAGTCTTGGGATTCTGAACAAAAACAACAAAGGTACTGTTCTAGGGTTTGATTTGTTCACTCTGTCTGTCCATTACTCTGGGGGTGGTATGCAGATGAGAGACAGATCCTGATTTCTAATGCCTTACAGAGTTCCTTCCAGAATTTAGAGGTAAACTGGGAACCTCTATCCGAGGTGATACTATTGGGGACCCCGTGGAGCCTGATAATCTCCTTAATGAAGATGTTGGCCGTTTCCAGGGCAGAAGGGGTACCAACCATGGGCAGGAAGTGAGCCATCTTTGAAAGGCGGTCAACCACCACCAGGATCGTGGGGAAGCCTCCAGAGGATGGTAAATCAACGATGAACTCCATCGAGATGTCTGGCCATGGCTGCTCAGGGATGGACAAGGGCCTCAATAATCCCCAGGGTTTGGTTTTGGAACCTTTGTTGCGCTGGCATGGTACACAAGAGGAAATATAGGTTTGGCAGTCCCGTCTCCCACCAGGCCACCAGAAGGAACGTGAAACCAGTTCTGATTTTTTGTGTTCCAAAATGGCCGACCAGCTTGTGGTCATGGAGAGTCCTTGCTTCAAGAGGGACAAAGACCTTGTTTCGGGCCCAAAACAGATTGTCACGATTCTCCAAAGTGGACAGTACTGGGTCGTTACAACGGGCAGAAGCTGTTCTGGTGGCCGTAGTTAAGTTAGTTTGCGTGAGCAAGACGAAATTCTGGGGTGATAAGATGGTACTTGGTTCCTGGGAAGACTCAGGGAACATTTGAGAAAGCGCATCCGCTTTATTATTCTTGGACCAGGGCCGATATGAAATGTGGAAGTGAAATCTCGAAAAGAATAATGCCCAATGGGCTTGGCGAGATCTTAAAAGTTTGGCAGTCCTGAGATATTCAAGGTTTTTGTGGTCAGTAAATATTGTGATGGGATGGGTTGCTGTCAGTACTAGAATCCCTTTAGGACCCAGCACAACTCACCTGACACAGCCTTTGTCTGGGAAACAACAGTGATTGGCCAGCTCACCTTTAAATCACCTGTATCAGCATTCAGTCAGTGCTCGTGTTAGAGTTTACACTTGTGTTTGATCCAGCTGATATCTGCTCTGTGTCTTTCGTGTATGACCCGGTTTGTTTGACCCTCCTGAGGCCGCGTACACACGCGGGGACTGTTCGCCCAACTTTGTCCGTCAAACAGTTTCAGCGGACAGTCCGCTCAAAATTAGCATGGACGGACTTGCCCACACACGACGAACGAACCGTGCGCGATGACGTGAACGGCACGTACGACGGGACTAGAAAACGACGTCCTATACACTGCAATACAAACTTCGGCGTGTAAATCCTTTCTGAGCATGCGCGGAACTTAGTTTGACGAACAAGCCTACACACGAGGGGACTGTTCGCTGAAACAAAGTTTCAGTGGACAGTTTTTCGGAATTTCCGAAAAACTTTGTTCAGCAGACTGTCCGCTGAAACTGTCCGCTGAAAGCCCACACACGAGCGGACTGTCCGCCGAAACACTGTTCAGCGGACAAAGTTGAGCGAACAGTCCCCGCGTGTGTACGCGGCCTTACTCGCTTTTGATTCGGTACTGTTTGGACTCTGATCTACCTGTGTATGACCCAGCTTGACTAGACTACGCTTTGCCTGAGTCTACTATAGTACCCTCATCTGCAGCAGTGAACTACAAGGTCCAGCAATCATCTACCCTCATCTACACCAGTGAACTACAAGGTCCAGCAATCATCTACCCTCATCTACAGCAGTGAACTACAAGGTCCAGCAATCATCTACCTTCATCTGCAGCGGTGAACTACAAGTCCCAGCTGACCTGCTCTGCTTAGACCTGCTCATGGTATGTGCTTTGAAATCTTTTTATAATCAGCACACCTGAACTGTTACCTGTTATCTGCTCCTAGCCTGACATTAACACAAGCCATACATAAAGGGAAACCTATCATGAATCTTGAGCAGGCTCAGTTGTTTGCACAAGAACTTTGCCGTTTATCCCATCAAGTTCAGGAAATGGCCACTGAGCTCACCAAGGTGCAATCTCCTTCTACTACCACCACTACAAAAACTCCATCTGAACCAAAAATTCCTTTGCCCGACCGGTTTTCTGGTGACCGTAAAGGGTTTTGCAACTTTAAAAACAGCTGCAAATTATATTTCAAGTTGAGGCCATCCTCGTCTGGCCCTGAAACTCAGAAGGTTCAAATCATTATCTCTCTACTACAGGGTGACCCCCAGGCTTGGGCCTTTAACTTGGAACCAAATCATCCAGCCCTGCTAACAGTAGATGCCTTCTTTGAAGCCCTTGGGTTGCTATATGATGATCCAGATCGTGCTGCTAACGCAAAATGGACCCTGCGTAACTTAAAACAAGGAACTACCAAAGCTGAAATGTATTGCTCAGAGTTTCGCAGGTGGGCCCCGGAATCTGGCTGGAATGATGCAGCTCTCCGCAGCCAGTTTAGAATTGGCCTTTCAGATGCAATTAAGGACGCTCTGGACAACTTCTCCTACCCAGCCTCACTGGAGGAGGCTATGTGTCTAGCCATTAGAATTGACCGCCTCCAGCGAGAGAGGAGGCGAGAACAAACAATGGCTGTGGCAAACTATATACCTTCCTTACCACCTGACTATTCCATCTCCAGTGCCAAATCTGAGGAAGAACCTATGCAGTTAGGCTCCACCTGGTTATCTGCCCAGGAACACAAACACAGGCGTAATATGGGACTCCGGGAAACTCTAGGACCTAGGTGATTGCGGGGAGGTCACCTTAGGTCTACTCTCATCTCCCCAGGGGGACAATCGTATACTTTTACCCACTGTCATTCACTTTGGGACAGGGGCTCATGAACTGCTGGCCTTGGTGGATTCTGGAGCAGCTGAGAATTTTATTGATAAAACTCTGATTACCTCTTTATCCCTGGAAACTCATGCTCTAGATTGCCCAGTCTACCTGATCTCCGTGGATAATCGGCCTCTCTCACAAGACCTAGTGCTCCAATCCACCAACCCTTTCCAGTTACAATTGGGGGCTTCGCATTGGGAGAAGATTTCATGTCTTGTCATTGACTCTCCAGCCACTCCTTTGATTCTAGGCCTTCCTTGGCTTCAGAAGCACAATCCTGTAATTGACTGGCCAACAGGAGATATTCTGGCTTGGTCCAATCAGTGTAAAAAGAACTGCATCCAGCACCCTGTTCGACTTGCTACCTGTCAAGTGGGAATGGAACAGATTCCATTGACCTCTTGCCTGACACTACACCTCCTCGAGGGAGAGTCTTTCCACTGTCTGAACCAGAGAATCTTGCTTTGCAAGAATACATCCGGGAAAACCTAGCTAAGGGTTTCATCCATCCCTCCACTTCTCCCGCAGGCGCAGGATGCTTCTTTGTCCCGAAGAAGGATGGAGGACTGAGACTTTGTGTTGATTACAGAGATCTAAATAAAATAACTGTTCCCAATCGGTATCCTCTCCCTCTCATCACAGAGTTGTTCTCTCAAATCCAGGGAGCCAAAATCTTCTCCAAACTGGACTTAAGGGGAGCCTATAATCTGGTGCGAATCCGTGCAGGCGATGAATGGAAGACAGCCTTTAACACCAAGGATGGTCATTACGAATGTCTTGTCATTCCTTTCGGCCTCAGGAATGCACCAGCCATCTTTCAGAACTTTATGAATGACATTTTCTGTGACATGTTGGGTCGCTTCATGCTTGTATATTTAGACAATATTTTGATATACTCTCCCAATCTTGAAACACATCAGAAGCATGTCTGCTCGGTATTAGCCCGACTAAAGACTCACTCCCTTTTTGTAAAGCCTGAAAAATGTATTTTCCATGTTAAACAAGTACCTTTCCTGGCATACCTAATTTTTGACACAGGCCTCACCATGGACCCAGCCAAGGTTCAAGGCATTTTAGACTGGGCACCACCTTCAGACCTGAAGGCAGTTCAACGCTTCCTGGGCTTTGCAAATTTCTATCGAAAATTCATTAAGAACTTTGTCACTATTGCACATCCCATCACCTCTCTCACCAGGAAGACTCTGACTACATTTAAATGGACTACTGAAGCCCAGGCAGCCTTCACTCAGTTAAAGAAAGCCTTTACCTCTGCACCAATTCTACATTATCCTGTTCCTGAGCTACCTTTTATTGTAGAGGTAGATGCATCTGAAGTAGGGGTGGGGGCGCTTTTGTCGCAAAAAGATCCTGTAAATGCTGCCGTCTACCCCTGTGCCTTCTTGTCCCGTAAATATTCCCCAGCAGAGCGCAATTATGATATAGGCAACAGAGAACTCTTAGCCATAAAGCTAGCTTTGGAGGAATGGAGACATTGGCTGGAGGGAGCTCGCTACCCATTCATAGTTCTGACTGACCAAAAAACCTTGAATACATCCGTTCTGCTAAAAGACTGAACTCACGTCAAGCCAGGTGGTCATTGTTCTTCTCTAGATTTGACTTCACAATTTCTTATTTACCAGGACCAAAAAACATTAAGGCTGATGCCTTGTCTCGCAGCTTTTTATCAGAGTCTCCTCCTCCGCTTCCTCCACAACCCATTATCTCTGAGGATAGGATTTTGGCTTTTACACAGACTGACATCTCTGAGGCCTTGCTACCAGCACAAGCTGAAGCTCCTCCCTCCACTCCCTCTGGTATGCTCTTTGTGTCCCTGGCTCTTCGTTTGCAGGTATTGCAGCAAGTACATGCATAAAAACCTGCAGCACATCCAGGGTTTAGACAGACTTTTGAGATTGTCTCTCGCAACCTCTGGTGGGTATCGATTAGGCAGGATGTGTTAGTCTTCGTCCAGGCCTGTGAGGTTTGTGCCAGAAGCAAGAGCAGTACCTCTAAGCCCCCCGGTCTCCTATGTCCTCTACCAAAACCTACCTGTCCCTGGACCCATTTATCTATGGACTTTATCACGGACTTGCTTCCGTTCCAGGGATGTTCCACGATCTGGGTGGTGGTAGACAGGTTCAGTAAGATGGCCCACTTTGTTCCATTTCCAAAGCTTCCATCTGCTAAAGAACTGGCATCTTTATTCATTAAGCATATTTTCAGGCTCCATGGGGAACCAATTAACATTGTTTCTGACCGTGGCTCTCAGTTTATAGCCCAGTTTTGGAAGGCCCTTTGTTCTCAGCTGGGGATTAAATTATCGTATTCTTCAGCATATCATCCTGAGACAAATGGCCAAACAGAAAGGACCAATCACACTTTAGAGAAGATGTTACGTTGTCTGATGGCCAAAGATGAGGTAGAGTGGGTCAACATCCTTCCATGGGCAGAGTTTGCCTTTAATAATTGTGCCAGCACATCTACAGGGACCTCTCCTTTCTTTTGTGTTTACGGGTTGCATCCTCGTGTGTGCTCCTTTGATCTTCCGCCCTCTGATGTTCCAGATGCCAATACCACGATTGAAAATTTCTCCAAAATCTGGTCTGATGTAAATCGTGCTATTTCTCGCTCTGTGCAGGCTTTTAAGAAAACGGCTGACAAGAAGCGCTCAAAGGCACCAGGATATAAAGTTGGTGACAAAGTGTGTCTATCATCTCGGAATCTGTCTCTGCATGTTCCATCTAAAAAGCTTGGCCCAAAATTCATCGGGCCTTATGAAATTTCGGAGAATGTTAATCCTGTGTCCAACAGATTAAAACTTCCCCCATCCATGCGCATTCCAAATGTCTTTTTTATGTTTCATTGTTGAAACCTGTTCATTCCAGCCTCCTAGTAAATTAACCAGAACCTGTGGATGTGTTGGACAGTCAAGAATATGAAGTGGCATTTATTCTTGATTCCAGACGAGTGCGCAATTCCTTACAATATCTCAGTCATTGGAAAGGTTTCGGCCCAGAGGATCGATCCTGGTTACCAGCTCGTGATCTTCATGCTGATCGACTCAAGAAGAAGTTCCATCTCCGTTATCCAAGTAAGCTTGGGGGTGCAGGAGCAACCCCTCGAAAAAGGGGGGGTACTGTCAGTACTAGAATCCCTTTAGGACCCAGCACAACTCACCTGACACAGCCTTTGTCTGGGAAACAACAGTGATTGGCCAGCTCACCTTTAAATCACCTGTATCAGCATTCAGTCAGTGCCCGTGTTAGAGTTTACACTTGTGTTTGATATAGCTGATATCTGCTCTGTGTCTTAAGTGTATGACCCGGCTTGTTTGACCCTCCTTGCTCGCTTCTGATTCGGTACTGTTTGGACTCTGATCTACCTGTGTATGACCCAGCTTGCCTAGACTACGCTTTGCCTGATTCTACTATAGTACCCTCATCTGCAGCAGTGAACTACAAGGTCCAGCAATCATCTACCCTCATCTACAGCAGTGAACTACAAGGTCCAGCAATCATCTACCCTCATCTACAGCAGTGAACTACAAGGTCTAACAATCATCTACCTTCATCTGCAGTGGTGAACTACAATTCCCAGCTGACCTGCTCTGCTTAGACCTGCTCATGTTATGTGCTTTGAACTCTTTTTATAATCAGCACACCTGAACTGTTACCTGTTATCTGCTCCTAGCCTGACAGTTGCTCCATCCAAGAGATACCTCCACTCCTACAGAGCGAACTTGATAGCCAGTAGCTCTCGGTCGCCCACATCATAACTTCTCTCTGGAGGGCTTAATTTCCGAGATGCAAAGGCCACCAGATGTAAAAGGGCTTTAGGCACTCGGGTAGGGTAGCAGTGGGTCGGGATGTTGCAGAATGGGTGCTGAAGTGAATAAGGTCTTTAATTTAGTAAAGGCTTCCTGGGCTTCTTGGGACCACTGGAATTGGCCGTGTTGGTGGGTTAGCTGCGTGATGGGAGCGACTATGGATAAGAACCCAACAATAAATCTTCAGTAAAAATTAGCGAAGCCTATGAATCGGTGTACGGCTTTTTTGTCCCCTGGAGCAGATCATTCCAGAATTGCTTTAACCTTTTGAGGGTCCATAGAAATTCTTTCAGTAGAGATGACAAAATCTAGAAATTGAACCGTGTTTATTTCAAATTCACATTTTCCTGCCTTGAGGTATAGTCAATGTTGTCTGAGGATGGTGAAAACCTTTCTTACATGGGCCCAATGAAGTTCAAGAGAGGCAGAAAAAATAAGGATGTCATCCAAGTAAACTACTACAAAATCGTCAAGATAGTCTCTAAAGAAATCATTTACTAAGTGCTGGAATGTGGCCGGAGCATTGCACAGGCCAAAAGGCATGACTAAATATTCGTAGTGACCAAATCTGGATATGAAGGCTGTTTTCCATTCATCACCGACACGGATTCGGATGAGGTTATAGGCGCCCCGTAAATCTAATTTGGAAAATATTTTTGCAGTCCAGAAGCACTGAAATATGTGTGGGAGTGGGTTACGGTTCTTGATTGTTATCTTGTTGAGTTCTCCGTAATCAATGTAAGGTCTGAGAGAGCCATCTTTTGTCCCGACAAAGAAGATACCTGCCCCTGCTGGAGATTAAGATAGGAAAAAAAAAAAACGGAGCCAGGTAGCAGTTCAATGGGGCAGTCATATGTTCAGTGAGGTGGCAAACGATCAGCTTTATTTTTATAGAAGGCATCTTTGAAATCTAGGTAGACTGGAGGAATCACTGCCATGTAGGGATCTGGAACAGGAACAAGGCAATGCTGGGTACAGTAGAAGGGTATGAAGGAAACTTCCTTCTTATCCCAATTGATCTGGGGATCGTGGGCCTGCAGCCAAGGGAGTCCTAAGATAATAGGAAACATAGGAGAGGATATCAAGTCAAAGCGCAGGAACTCTTGGTGGCCGGAATCCGTGGTGGTAAGTATAGGTTGGGTTTCCTCTGTCACTGGACCGGAGTGTGGAAGAGACCCGTCAGCTAAGTGCACAAGAAGGTGTGTTTTTTTTATTGTGGCAAGGAATATGAAGCCGTTGAGCAACAGAGATGTCCAAGAAGCAGCTGCATGCCCCTGAATCAATCATGGCTGGTAGTTGGATCTTCTCTTCCGCCAGCTGTAGAGAAACAGAGAGAGTCACATAAGACTGGCCAAGACCTGTGGCTTGATAGTTTATAACACACTGTGGGGGAAACTTATAGGGTCTCACAGGGCAGTTGTGAAGATAATGTCCAAGCCCCCCGCAGTATAAACACAGGTTGGCCTGGCATCTCCATTGTCGCACCTCAGGGGTAAGACGAGGATGAACTAGACCCAACTGCATTGGTTCCCCCTCTGGAGCCGAGGGGCCTGAAGGAACTGGGATTGGTTGATAAGGAGCGATGGCCTTAGGGAGCATCCAGCTGGGCCGAGGGACTTGGAGGCGTTCAGAACGCCGCTCACTCATCCGTCTGTCTAGCTTTGTGGCTAGTTGAATTAAGTCCTCCAGGGAGGCAGGGGTCTCTATTTGGGCCAGCTCATCCTTTAAATTCTCAGAGAGTCCTAGCCGGTATTGGTAACGAAGGGCTGCCTTGTTCCAGCCGGTGTCAGCTGATCACTTGCAGAACTCAACTGTATAGTCCTCCACCCTTCTCCTTCCTTGTGAAAGGGCATGCAGGGTAGCTTTAGCTGTAGCAGTGCGTTGAGGATCATTGTATAATTGACCCATGGCCTCAAAGAAGGTGTCCACAGAGTTCAAAAGGGGGCTTCTTTGCTCCATGAGGCTGTGGGTCCAAGCTTGAGGTTGCTCTGACAAAAGGGAGATAATGAATCCAACCTTGACAATTTTGGAGGAAAAAGTCCTGGGTTGCAGAGCTAAGTACAGGGAGCAAGCATTTTTGAAAGCTCAGAATTTTTTCCGGTCGCCTGAAAAACGCTCAGGCGTGGGTACTCTAGGCTCAGGCACAGCCATCATCATGGTAGGCGGTGACTGGACTTGAGGTGCAGATGCACCATTGGTGGAGGCTTGCGTTGGATTTGCGGGTGCAGAGGTTGCAGCCAATTGCTGGAGTCGGCTGTCAATCAATGTGTAACCCTCCTGCAGTTTCTGTACCACTTCAGTGAGAGCTGAGACTTGCTGGCATAGGATTTCCAATGGAGAACCCGCTCTGTTGGCCTCTGTCATGGCTGGTTTGTACAATCATAAAAGGTGTACTCACTGAGGTCAAGATGCCGAGAGTGGTTGCTGTTGTGACTCGGCGCACATCACCCCTGAAGGTGGCACAGAAGGTGGTTGGCACCAAGAGGCACAAGCTACCAGCAGGACAGCTACTTGCTTGGAGATCAAAGGGCAGTTTGAGCAGAGCAGGTAAGTAGTGACCTGTGAGGGTCCAGGAAACAGCAGCAACAAGTCCGTCAGGCAAAGAACAAAGTCCAAAGGCAGGCCGAGGGTCAAACACAGTTTAGATCAGGAATCAGTAGTAATCTGGAACACTGAGACAAAGGCAATCCAAAAATAGGCAGAGGGTCAAGATAAGAGGCAAAGTCCAGGTACAGGCCGAGGATCAAACACGTAAGAGAGCAGAAGTCCGAGAAGTAAGCCAGGGGTCGGGTCCAGGAGAGAATCAGCGTAGTCTAGAGGCAATCTGGGTCACAATGGGTAAGGAAGGTCACAGGAACAAGCGCAGGAATCACAGGTAGTTGAAGACAAACCAGCTGTTTGTTTGAGAGCTGATGCTTCCTTTATAGGTCAGCAAAAGGGTTACGCCATGCGTGCGTTTGTGCGCACGTGTGCGTACCGCTCAGTGGGGCTGCGAATGTGCATGCTCCGTAGCGCAGTTCTATTGCGCACAGATATGCGCCAGAGCACCGTTCCCATGCGCATGCGAGCAGGAATGCATGACTGGCACAGCCAATTTCTATGACATACATGTATCAGCTCCCTTTTATCATCTAAAGGTAACAAAGCTATCCTTATAACTTATCTCCATGGTGCCCAAAATGACTTTGTTTAATGTGCGGGGACTCAATCACCCTGATAAAAGGGCATCTCTCTGGAAAGAGTCTCTTAAGTTAGAAAGCAACCTCATTTGCGTGCAGGAAATGCAATTTCATGCATTTACCCCTTCTATTTTCTGCCATAAACAGTTTCTCCACGTCTTCACCGCATCCGCACAACATAATCGGAAAGGAGTCCTTACTGAGAACAAAAATACAGTAGTTTTCTCCTTATGCCGCGTACACACGTAGCAGACTATCCCTTGTCCGAGCACGCTACCCAGCCGGCCAGGAAGGGGGGGGGGATGAGCGAGCGGCCCCCCTCCTGGGCCGTACCAGGCTGCGTGCCCTCAACATGGGGGGGTGCCTTGGGGAAGGGGGGCTCTGCGGCCCCCCCACCCCAAAGAACCTTGTCCCCATGTTGATGAGGACAAGGGCCTCTTCCCGACAACCCTGGCCGTTGGTTGTCGGGGTCTGCGGGCGAGGGGGGCTTATCGGAATCCGGGAGCCCCCTTTAATAAGGGGGCCCCCGGATACCGGCCCCTCACCCTATGTGAATGAGTATGGGGTACAATGTACCCCTACCCAATCACCTGTAAAAAAAAGTAAAAAAAAACACAACACACAAGGGTTAAAATAGTTTATTGCACAGCTCCGGGGGTCTTCCGTCTTTGGGGGTCTTCTCGCCGGACTCCTCCGCTATCTTCTGCTAGCTCTTTTGCTAGCGGAGGAGCCTGGCTTTCTTCTTCGCAGCCGCCCTCTTCTTCGGGGGTCTTGTCCCCCTCTTCGGTTCTTCTTCTAGCTCTTTTACAGGCGGTGGCCCAGTCTTCTGTCGCCGCTGTCGCCACCTTCTGTTCTTCTGTTCTTCTGTTCCTCTCTTCTTCTCTTCAGATGTTGCCTTGTCGCTCTCTCTGCTCACAATGACGGGGACAAAGCGCGCGGCGACTTATATAGGGACATCACCGGATGATGTCCCCGCCTATTATGATGTCACAGTCCCAGCATCCTCTGGGACTGTGACACCATAATGGGTGTCACACCATAACGCGTCCGTGCCATTGTGAGCAGAGGATGCGACGAGGCAACATCTGAAGAGAAGAAGAGAAGAACAGAAGACAGCAAAAGCGGCGACAGAAGACCAGGGCACCGCCTGTAAAAGAGCTAGAAGAAGGCGCGGTGGCCCGGCAAGAAGAACCGAAGAGGGGGACAAGACCCCCGATGTCGGAAGAAGAGGGTGGCGGCGAAGAAGAAAGCTTTAGCAGAAGATAGCGGAGGAGTCCGGCGAGAAGACCCCCAAAGACGGAAGACCCCCGGAGCTGTGCAATAAACTATTTTAACCCTTGTGTGTTGTGTTTTTTTTTACTTTTTTTACAGGTGATTGGGTAGGGGTACATTGTACCCCATACTCATTCACATAGGGTGGGGGGCCGGTATCTGGGGGCCCCCTTATTAAAGGGGGCTCCCAGATTCCGATAAGCCCCCCTCGCCCGCAGACCTTGACAACCAACGGCCAGGGTTGTCGGGAAGAGGCCCTTGTCCTCATCAACATGGGGACAAGGTACTTTGGGGTGGGGGGCCGCGCCGCCCCCCCTTCCCCAAGGCACCCCTCATGTTGAGGGCACACAGCCTGGTACGGCTCAGGAGGGGGGGCACTCGCTTGTCCCCCCTTTTCCTGGGTGGCTGGGTAGCGTGCTCGGATAAGGGTCTGATGTGGACCTGGTTTTGACGATTTTTTCAGCGTTGGGGTTCCCCTTTAAGTCCATACCAGGTGACGGGGCCAGCGACGCCTCCTTCGCTGGCCCCGTCTACCTGGAGACGCGCTCAAAATGAGCGGACTTTTCTCCACGCGGGAAAAGTCTGCTCATTTCAAAAGTACAGCGGACTGGCATACCAACGGCCGGATTGTCCGCCGAAATGCGAGTCCGGCGGGAAGATTGAAGTGCAAAAATACTTTCTAAGTTCACCGTACTTTAGGGTAAAAAAAGTCCGCCGGAGGCTACACATGGGGGGATTGTCCGGCGGACTTGAGTTTGCCGGACTTTTCCACCCGGTTGTTTGATCGTGTGTACGCGGCATTACATGACTTGTTTTGTGATCCAGAGAGGAGATATTTGATCCTTTTGTGCGATATAAACAGGCCATTTACCATAGTGAACGCGTATGCCGCTAACTCACACCTGGTCCCCCTTCTTTTAGGCATCCCTATTGGGAACAATTTTGTAACCTGAGAGAAGATTGGCTCCATTATAGAAATGTGTTACAAGTATCATACAGAGTTAATGTTCCAACTTGTATCTATCAAACATGTAATGCAGCTCAACAATCAGGAGAAAGATCAGGAATTACCAGTAGTTTTATAAGAACAACGATATTCTATTCCATTGGGACCAGTGCCAATCTTTTTGTGATTTGACCATCATAGCTTTGCTAGAAGCCATCATTAATTCAGAGATGTAGTAAAGGTTTTCTAGTTCTTGAGTGTTTTCTATCGACGGTGCCTGGCTAGTTTTCCATAGTCTTGTTAGGCTTAGTCTGGCTGCAAGTAGAATATGTGTTACCACCCATCTGAGATAGGTGAGTATTCATTCTATAGTCAAATTCAGTATTGCTAGTGACGGTGTCGGCAGAAAATGGCATTGTGTGATATTGTCAAGATATGAAATATGGTAGCCCAGTAGCTTTGTATATGTGGGCATTCACACAGAGTGTGCAGTAAGTCACCTTTTTCTGTATTACATCTCCAGCAGGTATCTGGAGTGGTGGTACAAAATGTGGCCTGTTTAGTTGGTGTTAAGTGCCAATGTAGAGAGATTTTATGGGTGAGCCCCCAGAGGGCAGAGCATTGAGTATACAGTCATGGCCGAAATTGTTGGCACCCCAGAAATTTTTTCAGAAAATCAAGTATTTTTCACAGAAATGTATTTCAGTAACAAATGTTTTGCTATACACATGTTTATTCCCTTTGTGTGTATTGGACCAAAACAAAAAAGGCAGGAAAAAAAGCAAATTGGACATAATGTCACACAAAACTCCAAAAATGGGCTGGTCAAAATGCTTGGCACCCTTAACTTAATATTTGGTTGCACACCCTTTGGAAAAAAATCAATAAGCTTCTTACACCTCTCACTCAGAATTTTGGACCACTCTTCCTTTGCAAACTGTTCCAGGTCTCTCTTATTGGAAGGAAGCCTTTTCCCAACAGCAATTTTAAGATCTCTCCACAGGTATTCCATGGAATTTAGATTTGCACTAATTGCTGGCCACTTTAGAACTCTCCAGCGCTTTGTTACCATCCATTTCTGGGTGCTTTTTGATGTATGTTTGGGGTCATTGTCCTGCTGGAAGACCCAAGATCTCAGACGCAAACCCAGCTTTCTGACACTGGGCTCTAAAGTGCGACCCAAACTCCTTTGGTAATCCACAAATTTCATGATGCCTTGCACACATTCAAGGCACCCAGTGCCAGAGGCAGCAGAACAACCCCAAAATATCATTGAACCTCCACCATATTTCACTGTAGGTACTGTGTTCTTTTCTTTGTAGGCCTCATTCCATTTTCGGTAAACAGTAGAATGATGTGCTTTACCAAAAAGCTCTATCTTGGTCTCATCTGTCCACAAGACATTTTACCAGAAGGATTTTTACTTACTCAAGTACATTTTGGAAAACTTTAGTCTTGCTTTTTTATGTGTCTGTGTCAGCAGTGGGGTCCTCCTGGGTCTCCTGCCATAGCGTTTCATTTCATTTAAATGTCGAATAATAGTTTGAGCTGACACTGATGCTCCCTGAGCCTGCAGGTCAGCTTGAATTTCTTTGGAACTTGTTTGGGCCTGCTTATCCACCATCCGGACTATCCTGTGGTGCAACCTTTCATCAATTTTTCTCTTCCGTCCACGCCCAGAGAGATTAGCTACAGTGTCATGGGTTGCAAACTTCTTGATAATTTTGCATACTGTGGACAAAAGCAAATCTAGATCTCTGGAGTTGGACTTGTAACCTTGAGATTGTTGATATGTTTCCACAATTTTGGTTCACAAGTCCTCAGACAGTTCTCTTCTCATTCTGTTGCCCATGCTTAGTGTGGCACACACAATGCAAAGACTAAGTGAACTTATCTCCTTTTTATCTGCTTTCAGGTGTGATTTTTTATACTGCCCACACCTGTTACTTGCCCCAGGTGAGTTTAAAGGAGCATCACATGCTTGAAACAATCTTATTTATCCACTATTTTGAAAGGGTGGCAAGAATTCTGACCAGCCCATTTTTGGAATTTTGTGTGACATTATGTCCAATTTGCTTTTTTTCCTCCCTTTTTTTGTTTTGTTCCAATACACACAAAGGGAATAAACATGTGTATAGCAAAACATGTGTTACTGCAATACTTTTATGTGAGAAATACTGGATTTTCTGGAAAAAATCTCTGGGGTGCCAACAATTTCGGCCATGACTGTATTTGTAGATTGAAAGGCTTTTTTCCATTGTGAGTCAGGGGGGCTATATCCTAGGTCTGATTCCCAGTGAAGGTGTCATCTTGTTTTAATGAATACTCATTTTTGGCGAAAGGAGTTGTAAAAAAAGTGAGATCCCTCTCAGGCCGGTGTTGTTCCGGTTGGTTAGATATGTCCATACTTTGGGGGAAATGTGTACATTGGGGTAGGAATGTGAGAGAAGCAGTTTCTAACTCAAAATCAAAAATGTCTGAGCCTGGAAGATTAAACTCTCTCTGTAATTGGGGGAATGACTTAACGGTTGTCCCCTGAAACAAATCTTGAATATTTTTGATACCCTTTATTGACCAAGGAACAAGAGAGAGGTCCATGGAAGGATGGGGGAGAATTTATATTGGGAGAAGGGGGTTGAGCATGGAATGGCATGCAGTTTCTATTTTAGCAAATTTTTTCCATGCTAGGGCTGAGGCCCTCATTGTTGGGGGTAGTGCTGTAGGCATGGGAGCTCCGATCGGGGTGCCTAGAATCCAATTATGAAGGCTAATGTGTGGCAATGTAGCTGTCTCTATTTTACCCCATAGGCTAATAGGATTTGGGTTAAACCATAGATCCATAGGCTTTTAATCCTCAAAGTCTATGTATCCTACTACTCCTGCATATTTATATTTGTGAGTGGCATGGGCATATCAGGGTTTTTTTCCCCTTCCATAAGAATTTAAGTATGGTTTCGAGAGATCTGAAATAGGATAGAGGGATATGAATGGCTATAGTTCTGAATTTGTAAAGTAATTGTGGTAAGCGCAGCATTTTAAAAGATGTTAATTTGTGTTTCTCAAGCTGCTGTGTATCAGACTGTAGCTTGGTAAGAAATTGTATGAAATTAGTAGAAAAATTTTCAGGGGGGATTCTCTACGTTTTTCTACGGATGTGGAATCTAGGTGGATATCTGGCACCATATTCCAGTCTTCACAGGTAATTAAGTGGCCTTTCTGGACAGGCTTGACGATGCACATGAGTTTGCGGAAGAATCACATTTGGTGGGTATTGGGTGCATATATGTTCACAAGTGTGTACTCCTCCTTCTTAATGATAGTGCAACCCAAGATAAATATAGTGACTGTTGGGGTCCAAGGTTAGTTGATTAAGTTGAAAATTGATAGTGTTTTTCACTGCTATAAGAATACCTCTTTTTTTTACATGAAAGAGGCTGTTTAGATATAGAGAAAAAAGCTTGTTCGAGGATGTAGACGTATTGGGAGTTGCAAAGTGTGTCTCTTGTACACATAGTATGTCACAGTCCATCTTTTGTGCTGTTTTCCAAAGACAGTATCTTTTGGCCGGGTGATTGAGCTGTTGGCATTTATTGACAGAATCTTAAAAGGCATTTGTGAAGTGGTATAAGAGGGCTGAGTACAAGTAAACACTTATGTCGCGTGCACACGATCGGACTTTCCGCGAACAAAATCGTGGATTTTTGTTCGAAGATTGTTGGCTCAAACTTGTCTTGCATACACACCGTCACACAAATGTTGGCCAACAATTCTGAATGTTAGAACATGGTGACGTACAACACGTAAAACGAGCCAATGAAAAGGAAGTTCAATAGCCAGTGCACCACCTTTTGGGCTCCTTCTACTAATCTAGTGTTTATCTCGTGTTAGTAGAAGTTTGGTGAGAGACGAGTTATGCTTTTCAGCCTTGTTCTTTTCAGTTAATTTCTGCTTTTCAGTTTGTGCTTGTATCTGTTCTTCAGTGTGTGTTGTCTGTTCGTTCCTGTCTTTCTGTGCATTCTATTTATAGTTCACTTCTGTTTTTCAGTGCATTCTTGTCTGCTTGTTTCTGAATTTCAGCTCATTCTTGCCAGGTCCTTTCTGATTTTAAGTGCGTTTTGTCAGTTCTTTCTGAGCAGCCGACCTTTTTCTGGCCATGTTGCAGTTACATACTCATCGTAGAGTTCGTGTTGTTGTTGGGCTTGGTGTTGGAGTTATTGTTTTGACCCAAGTCCAGTCCATGAACAGGGGGAGGAGGAGTTCATGGACCAAGAATTGGTTACTTAAAGTGGAAGTAAACCCTTCTATCGTTTTCAGTCAAGGAAGCTGCCATCTTGGCCTCTAATGATTCTTCAACTGACATAATGCTTCACATGTGATCAGTTATGAAACCAGCCATTGGATGGTTTGAAAGTTTGGTTGAGAGCACAACCAATGTGAAAGTTAGCATTTCCGGCATGCCGGGAATGTAAGTGTTTTTTTAAACTGGGTTTACTACTGCTTTAATTGTGACCAATTGATAAAAGAGGTATCCCTGCGCTTTCGTAGATAAAATCTAATAAACCTCAAATAGGGTTGCAGTAAAACACAGACAGAGGTATAAACCCTACCACTGAAACATATAGCGAAAAATCAAATAAATGGTGCTGCGCTCCCTTAAACCAATAAACTAGATACATAATTCCATAAAGTGCTAGCCAATAAATAGATAAACTATCTGTGAATAAATTCTGATTCCCAGAGTCTCAGATGGTAACAGCGGTGTACCCTTAATTCCAACTAGGAGGTCTTATCCCCACATCAGGGTGTCAAACTGGCAAGATCTCACAGAAAGGGAAACAGGAGGGCTCCAAATGGTGAAGTATGTATACACTTTTTATTGAAAAACTCAAACAATGGAAAGGTACTCACAAACAATCAGTTTAAAAACGCCAGATATGCAGTTAAGTGTTTCTTTTCGTTTCTCAGACGTGACTTCCGGTATCCACAAACGCTTCCTTCCTTCCTAGGAATATATATGTTTCTATTTACACTTAGTGAGATAATTTATTTATTTGCATTTATCACTATCACTGTGTGATTTTACGCGATTTTTCTTTGGTTTATGCGATTTTATATATGTTTTTTATTTTTTGCACATATATATTAGTTTGGAATGTGTTTTTGCACTAATCACTTTAATCACTGATCACGATTTGTCACGGGAATCAGAATTTATTCACAGATAGTTTATCTATTTATTGGCTAGCACTTTATGGGATTATTTAACTAGTTTATTGGTTTAAGGGAGCGCAGCACCATTTATTTGATTTTTCGCAATTCTCTCATAGGCCTTTGCTGTGGGAGCTTCAGGAGAATAATCCTGATGATTTCAGGAACTATCTCAGGATGACAGACCCCGTCTATCACCATCTGTTGGCTTTGATGTCCCCCTATATTACCAAGCAGGACACCTGCATGCCGCAAGCCATCACTTGCTCGTCGCCACCTTGTGGTACTTGGCGAAGGGGAGAAGTCTCCGGGATATCAAGTTCACAACTGAGATCTCCCCCCAGGCTCTGGAAATAATTATTCCAGAGACCTTGTCTGTCATCATTCAGGTCCTGCAGAACATCAAATTCTATGTATTTAATGCTTGCTAATGTATTGTATTTATTTCATCATTCTCTAATTACCATGATTGTAATATGCTGTGAATGTCCTCTTTGTCCTCATGCATGCTGTAAGCTTTTAATGCTCCTTTTTTTTGTCCTTCAAGCATATTTACCTTCACTAACCTCCCCAGCATGCTATCCTGGGCCCATACACACCTAGCCTAGTCACTTAAAATGCATTTTGTCAGCTCCATTGTAGTGGACACCCCCTAAAATATGTCCAAATGTTATTGTTGGCCTTAAATTCAGGCTGAGTGCAAGAGGCTTTTTTTGGGGCCAAAACTCATTTTTAACCCCCCCCCCCCCAACCGTTAAGTCAACCAATACCAATACTCTATCTACTGACTTTGCCAAAACCCATACACACTATACCTACCTCTTTTGTGGTCATATTTATGGATGAATTCACCAAAGCATGTAGTGAAAGGGCCTGTCTGAATACTTTCAAATGGTACTGTTTAAAGTTTTGTTATCCTATTATCTTGATAGGTAATTGCAGAATGTAAAAATGTGCTTCAATTTGGACAGTGTGTATTCATATTTTTGAATTATGACACTTCTTACCTGTCCAGTGGGCTGCCAATAGCGCAAGTAAGGAGGGGCTGGCCAAAGTAACACAGATTATTTATGCATTCAGCTCTCAATGAGGTGAAGACGGTTACCTGTCCAAAACACCCCCCACCCTAAAATGTTTACAATGGGCCATCAGAGGGGGTAAGGAATCGGATAAGTGGACCTTATTCTTTTGTCTTTAAATACTAATTTCAATAAATGTTATACGCATGTTGGCCAAGAATGTTTGTGTCTAATCTGCTTGTAATGTTATGTGCAAAAGTAATATTTTTTTTCTTGTTTGACTCCACAGTTTCCTTCCAACCCACAGGAATGGCAGACTGGGGCCTCCCAATTCGCCCAGCAGTGGAACTTTCCCAACTGCGGTGGTGCGAGAGATGGCAAGCACATCTGGATCATCCCACCCCCCAACTCGGGGGCATACTACTATAACTACAAGGGGTACAGTAGTATTGTGTTGTTGGCGACTTATGAGTTCCTCTATCTGGACGTGGGGAAGAATGGCCGTATGTCAGATGGTGGAGTCATCACATAGACCGAATTTTACAGGCGGCTCCAGAATGGCAGCTTAGGCTTGGCACCTCCAGCAGATAATATGGCGGGCCTCCCATTGGTTTTTGTCATAGATGAGGCATTTGCGCTGGGGGACCATCTGATGAGGCCATTCGCCATGAGGACCCTCACATCAGAGCAGAGGGTTTTTAACTACTGGCTGTCCAGAGCCAGAGGAGTGGTGGAGAATGCCTTCGGCATAATGGCCAGCCAGTTTTGGCTATTCCTAATGGCCGAATGCAAACTGAACCACATAATTTTAAGCTGCTGCATTCTGCATAATTCCCCCCGCCCAAAGTGCCTGCAAAGTACGGCAAAGTTATGTGGAGTACTTCACGGGTAGGGGGGCAATTGATATGCCAGAGAATCTTTAAGCTATTTTAAATACATTTGTTGTTAAAAACTAAACTCATATTTCATTGGATTTACTGCTTATGTTTCTTGTCTGTCTCCTAGGTTCTCCAATGGCCTTTTATTTTTGCCCATTTTCTTCAATAGGGCAAACGTAACTTATTTGATACATGAGGTGAAACTCTCTTGTTTAGATAACTATTATGTCATGCTGTTGGTCTGCTACACACACACACACACACAATGTTTTTGTTGTTAATGTATGTAATGCATTCATGATAAAAATAATCATCCTTTTCAACTCCATGAATTAATTGCTTGGAGTCCCTAAAATGGCCTGTTTGGGGCAAATTTTAGAGCACAGTGGGGGTTATTTACTAGAGGCAAATCCACTTTGCAAGTGCACTTGTAGTGCTAAGTGGATTTGAATTTAGTAAATAACCCCCACTGTCACTGTAACTACACCAACTTACTAAAAAAAACTGGTATTGAGCATTGAAAGAAGAAGCCACACATTGTTGAGTATAAAATATTTTACTCCAAGCACATTCACATGTGCGTTATAAAAGGGTTTTTTAACAAACCAACATCTTTGGTGTATAACATGTATGTTTGACAGTATATAGCCTTTTTTGTGGCTTAACAGGCATGTTTAAAACCATACCATACACATCCCTAACTCAGGAGCTTACAAAGTTAAACTTTGATAAAGTGAAAGCCATATGAGACATTAATATGTCAAAACTGTGTTGATTTTGTAAAAGCCACATTTTGAAGATGCACACAAATTGGGACTCAAAATTTGGATTTCCCTCATGATCCCATGCCTAAAATGTGCGTCTTTTCTCTAAATCTATTATTCTAAAGCCACAAAACACACAGTGTGTCAACATGTGCTATCTGCCATCATGGGATATCAATGTATGCGTTTTGTGGGTGCAACCCCTCCCTCGAAACTAAAGTAGGTGAGAGGAAGGGGTTGTACCCCCAAAAAAATGTCCATTGATCCCCCATGATGTGAGCTACACTGGGCCTTATTTCAGAAAGGACAATCCACTTTGCCCTACAAGTGCACCTTCAAGTGCACTTGCATTGCACTTGTAGTGCAAAGAGTTTTTGCTTTTTTTAACCACTTCCCATCCGGCCACTGCACATAAACGGCCAGGATGGCACGCTCGCCTTCTGAGTGGACGTTCAGGAACGTCCCCCAGAAGGAGGCGGATTGCATGGCATGCCCACACAGCGGCACAATCCCGATGCGCTCGTATCACCCGGATACGCCGCATCTCTGATCGTCAGGAGGGCTCTGTGATTGGCCCTCCTGATCACATGATGGCTGTGTCCAATCACAGCCGCCATGTGATGTAAACAGAGAGTCGGTTGCTAGGCAATCGGCCCTCCTCTCCTCACACAGAAGTTGTGTGAATAGCTGTTTTTTACAGCTTTTTACAAACTGATCACCAGTGTAAAACACACATGTAAAACATTTAGACAATGTAAAACACATGTAGAACATGTACACAATGTAAAACACACATGTCCCCAAAACACATATCCCCACACGCATATTCCCACATTACTACCCCTGTCCCCCACAGGTTTAACAGTAAAATCACATGTCCCAATGATTATCTGCACACATATGTCCGTGATCCCCTGCACACATCTGTACATGATCATCTGCGTACATAAGTTCCGTGATCACATGAACCAATTATTATACACTTAACAGAATTTTTTTTGCCAAAGACATGTAGCAGAATACATTTTGGCTTAAATTCATGAGAAAGTTCAATTTTATTTGATTTCTTTTAAAATAGAAATAACATTTTTTTTTCCAAATTTCTGCTCTTTTTTCGCAAAAAATATAAAATGCAGACATAAATAAATACCACCAAAAGAAAGATCTATTTGTGCAAACAAAATGATAAAAATTTAAATTGGGTACAGCGTAGCATGACGAGCAATTGTCATTGAATTGTGACAGCACTGAAAGCTGAAAATTGGTCTGGGAAGGAAGGGGGTGTGTCAGGTCACCTTGAGGCGAGGCCCCCAGGGTCCCCCAGCTCACACCATGGGCTGGACTGGCATAACTGGTGCAGAGGTCGACTGAATAGTATTGTCAGGTGTAGCGACCATCTCAATCGCATCACAGGGCATAGCAACTGTGGAACTTGCAGACAAGTTAGCCTGGCTGTGCATCCAAGGGAGATTAGGGACAGACAAAGGTAATTGGTTATGTGAACTGGAGTGAATGATAGACTCAGGTTCATAGGTGGGCCCCTCATCCAGAGTACCACATGACCTAGAGAGTGCATCAGTCCGACTATTGCAGGACGCATCCCAGAGATCGCTATATACAGCGGGAAGAGCAGAAGATACTGGGATGGTGGTAACAGGAAGTTTCTCCTTTGGGGTACCCTTGAGTAGGCAGGAAGAGGAACAGGAGGAACCCCAAGCCAGGATCTGTCCAGCAGACCAGTCAACGTGTGGAGAATGGAGCTGTAACCAAGGAAGACCTAATATGATAGGAGATGAAGCCTTAGGTAAGACAAGGAAGGCTATCCACTCCTGGTGGAGTTTCCCTACTGACATCTTAACAGGAAGAGTCTGAAAGTGGATAGGGCCCCCTGGGAGAACCGTGCCATCAATCGCCAAGACCACCAATGGTGTTGTAAGGGGCAAAAGGGTAAGTCTCATGGAGGTGTGTATGTATTAGCCCTGAGCGTTTTTCCGGACGAAGAGAACAAGTGTCAAGGAAATGACCTTTGGCCTCACAATAGAGGCATAGGCTCAGAGTTCTGCGCCTAGCATGTTCTTCGGGAGATAATTTAGTCCAGCCCAACTGCATAGGTTCCTCAGTGGGCAGGGGGTGTTCCTCGGATTGAAGAGAAGGGACTGGGGGCTCAGGCTGCCTAAAGAACGGGGAGTGCTGGCGTCTTTTTTCCAGGGCCCTCTCCTGAAAGCGAATATCGATCTGGTTACACAAGGTGATGACACTGTCCAGATCAGCAGGAAGGGATCTTCCTGCTAATTCATCCTTCACTCTATCAGAGAGGCCATGTAAAAAGGTTGCAACTAGGGCCTCATTATTCCAGCTCAATTCAGCTGTGAGGATACGGAACTGAAGAGCATACTGTCCCACAGACGCAGACTCTTGATGGAGACGTAAAAAAGGGCTAGCTGCTGAGGAGACACGACCCGGTTCCTCGAAGATATTCCGAAAAAGTTTCAAGAAATCAGAAAGGCTAGAAACCACTGAATCATTCAGTTCCCACGGAGGGGCGGCCCAAGCTAACGCCTCGCCGGACAGGAAGGATATGATATATGCGACTTTTGCCCGATCGGACAGGAAGTTTTGGGGCTGAAGTTCAAAATGAATTGTGCACTGGCTAAGGAACCCCCTGCAAGCCTTGGAGTCCCCAGAGAAACGGACCGGAGCTGGTAGTTGTAAAGAATGTGTGGCTGCGACTGATGCGATAGGTGCAGCGGCAGATAGCGGTTGAGGTTGTTGAACCGGGGGTCCTAATGAGGCCTGAACCTGTTCAACACGCGATGCCAAATCCTGAAGGAATCGCATCACCTGGGTCTGATGCGATTCTTGAGTCTCAAGTCTGCGAACTAAGCTCTGCAATGGATCATCTGCAGGAAGCGGCACGTCAGCCGGGTCCATGGCTGATCAAACTGTCAGGTCACCTTGAGGCGAGGTGACAGATGCACACCGTAGGGATCAGGAGTGCACCGCAAGGTTGTGGACCCTATGGCTGACTGCTGCGGACGGGAGACAGGTCCCACCGGGGTTAGAGCGTAAGATTGCCTGGGGCGCGGAGTCTAAGAGCCAGCAGGTGTTCACCAGAGCCTCAAGTGGTGAGGATGGACTTGGCTGCAACTGGCTCCAGGTCGTGACCCCCAGGGTCCCCCAGCTCACACCCACAGTAGGCAACAGGAGGATAGAGATGGTGAGGGACAAAGCCAAGGTCAGGGCCACAAGCAGACAGAAATAGTTAGGGACACGCTGTTGTGGAAATTTTAGATGTATTTATTATATGTATTGTCATAAGAGTCCTCCTGTGTTCATTGTCCCCCAGCCCGCACTAAAAGAGCTGACTGGGGCAGACTGACACTGGTTGAGATCCGTTAGGTAGTGGATAATATCTTGGGGTTGGAAAGAAAGGTGTTTGCGGAGTGGGGGTATGTCCGCCAGCAAAAGGGCCCCTGTACATTGTACAGACAATCGTCTGGGGACATATGCTTGCTCTGCGGGGATTGGTTGTGTGCGGATGTGTGCACATCGTCTCTGCTGTGTCTGATCAGCACATGGAGATAGGCAGTGCACATCTGTAGATAGCTTTCCATTCACAAGAGATGTAGAATTATCCAAGTATACATTGTTCTCTGGAACAATGTATATATGAAGGATTTCTATCAACGGAATTATAGTCATCGTTCATTGGTTTTGTATGGTTTCCATCATTGAAAGCATTTAGTCAATCTGTGTCACAGACTATTTGACATGAATGTGATTGGTACCTTCTATTGTATTGTATTGTATTGTCCTTATATGGGCATTCACATCCTGTTACTGCTGTGAGGTCACGCCCTTTGTGGGAGGTGTTCAGCTGTTGGAGGCAAACCCTCCAATGCGTGGTTTCCAGTGGGAAAAGTAAATAAAAAGCTGTGGTTAAGGGGAGCTCAGTCTCTTGCTTGCTGACGATGAAACAGAAGGAAACACTGCTGTTGATGTCTCTTTAATGGGTAACCAGAGGGGCCTGGCTGAGGAGCAGCCAGGCTGAGATGAGGATGTAGGTTGCATTGGGGATGTCTGGTCATTGGGATGAATGTGTTGGAAGGTAACCTAAAGCATTATATCATTAAGACGGAAATGGGTGCTTATTGGAAGCACAAAGTAGGTAGTGGGGCTGTGTGCATAGCATAGTAGCCAAATTTCTACAACATTATGGCGGGCCAGAGTCTAAATGGACCAAACAGAGCCTCCCTCTGCACAGGCAGAAAGGGGGAAAACAGAACCAAGTCCAGGACGTCAAAACTTTGTTGTTTTGAGAAAAGGGGTACGTCTTCTCTGCCTGATGCATTGGGGAGGTTCTGCTTTGTGAAAAGAACAATTTTCTATATTTTTGAGATAATGCTGGAAGTTTGATTGTGTGTGTGTGAGAATGTGTGTGTGTGTGTGAGAAGGTGTGTGTGATTTGGATAACAAGTTTGTAATGCATGTGAGAAATGGATGAATTTTGATTTTTACCTGTTTGTGTGCCATGCGGCCTTGTGTTGAATGGGATACGCCCTGTGGGAAGGGAAACAATGGCTTGTTATGCTAGCTTTGTTTGAGAAGAGGCGATGTTTGAGCTGGCCTGGGATATATTGTGTTATATTGTGGTTTTATGTGGTGTTTTTGTTTCATTGGATAACATGTGTTACTAAGAGTGCATTCTCAATTGTGTAGTAAGATTGCATACTTTTCAGTGAAACTGTTCCTAAACTGTGTGTCTAAGTGTGCATTTTCAAATGTGTAAGTTTGTGGGGAGAAGTTATGGTTTTGGCGGGAAAAAAACGCCATGTTGTTGAAGCCTAGCTTTTGTTGTCTGCCATGTGACCAAGCTTGGCGGCCATTTTTGAAAATCTGAGCATCCCTATAGGGGAAGGTGCAGACAGCATTCCCTTGTGTGTGAAACCATGTGACATGAACCACCATCTTGTTCTTAGACCATGTGGTCTGGGCACCTCTCTCTAGGCGCCACCTCCTTTAAGTGAATTCTACTTTTGTACCTTTTATGTGATTTTTCAGTTAAGCTATTGCATTTTCTGTAGTGAACTTTTGGTTTTCAGTGTAAATCTCTATTTTGCGTTGAATTTCAGTGGATGGTGAAACTAGCTTTAACTGAGGTTTTGTATACAGCAGTGTGTTAATTTTTATTACAAATGTATGGAAGTTTCACAGAGGACAATTCATTTGTTTTGTTTTTTGTTAAGCTTGTATTGTATAGCCTGCATATGGGGCGAGGCTCCCTCTCCCTTTTCCTGTAACATTGATATGTAAATGAACTTGTTTGCTGGGTTCATGCTGCAACCTTTTAGAGACACAGGAAGTTGGTGGGAGGAGCGGGGGTCTTCGGACTCATGTTTGGAAGCACAATGGAAGATACTGGCGTTTGAAAGAGTGTTTTAAATTTTAATTTCAGTTTTTTTCTAAGGTTTGTACTGTAACACAGTTTTGGGTAGAGAGCAAACAAGAGGCATCCATGTTGTTTGTTGTAATATCTGGATACAGAGAGAGAAGCCACATTGTTCTGTAGAGTAAGCGGGAGTAATTGTGTTTTCTGTGCGGCTAAATCTGGCGACGCAGTGTATGAGCGTACAAAGGAAAAGCTTGTGTACGCATATACTGTGAGGGGTAGAGACTTAATTCGGGGGGTGATAACACCTCAGGTGGAGTTTCTAGTTGAGGGACTAGCTGTAGTCCGTTGATCCACGCAGAAGAAGACACCTGGCGGTGGTCCCCAAAGTAGGTGCAACGGTTTCCCTGGACGCAGGGGTAAGACGATAAGCCGATTCGAATCGCCATGGGCACTAGGAGGTCCATGCAAGGGAAGGATTGGAGGCTTCCCGCAGTCAGACTGCTGCACAGTACATAAGGATCCTAGTTTTGGGGCTAAAGGCCATTAGACCTTCAAAGATTGACATAGGTGGTCCAAGGATACTATTTTGGGTATCCCTCTGGAGTTGATATATCGCAACTGAGGCTTCAGAAATCTGTAAGGCTGAGTGAGCTGATGGATGTGTAGTACTTGCTTTTGTGATTCTCAGAGGAGGAACTGTGGTTCAAATTCTTATGCCCGTTTTAGAACTTTGTGTGGCTGGTCCATACAATATTCTGAGATGGCCTTGTGTCTTTCCCATTGTAGGTATTTTATTTTTTTCTATCGCTAAGAGTGAAGGCAGAATTCTATTTGGTTGTTTTTAAATTTGTAATTTTTGATTTGGAACTATGAAATATCTCCCCCACATTTGTATCTAAGTGTTTGTCTCAGGTTTTAGTATTTTCATTGTTTGTATGTGGTAACAAGAAGATGTCTGAACCCACCGCGGCAGCCCTCTTACGTGTCGCAGGTGTTGTATTTTTAGTAAGAACGTGAAAGTAAGAGTTACAGAGGGTTTAGTTATTATCGGTTTTGAGGAATGTCAATGTCAATTTACCAATGTACACGAATGTTGTATTGTCTATGAAGGACAGAGTAATAACTTTTGTTTATAAGTATCTTTTCAGGTCTAAGGAGTTTCTGAAAGTGTATATGAAGGTAAAAGTATCATAGGCTATTTCACAGTTTACCCTGGGTGTTTTCCTCCAGTTTGTAATGAGGAATAAGGGGGGATGAGAGAGGTGAGAATGAAAAATTTTTCAAACCAATAATACTAACTACTCTAATTCTAGCCAAGTGACTGGGTCGTTGTAAAGAAGATTGCAGAAGGAGAAAAGGATGAGAAGTATCTTTTTATTTATATTTTTAAAGTGTATTTTCCAACTAGGTACGGAAGTGAACAGGACACATGGTGGGGTCTACTCTGAGTCTCCACTGAGCTCTAAGTGCCCCAGCAATGACAGCGGTGTATGAGATATATAGGCATATTGGTGTGAGGAGTTTTTGACAAACTAGTACAATCCAAACAGACACATGACAATAGAATTTAATGATACATTTCTAGAGGGTAAAATTTATTAAAATTTTAAAAATAGCTCTGGTTCTTGCCAGTTTTGGTAACGGGATAACTAGGTAGCCCACAAGCGTGTTTCAGCTCTAGTTTGGTATTAATGTAGATGTACAGCTTATAAGGTAATTCCCCTAAGGCAAGAAGTTCATATGTGCTGATGAATCTCGTCCCAGCATCTTATGTTGCGGCCGATTCTGATGGCGCGAGAGAAGGTAAGGATGGCAGGGACAGCTAGAAGGGAATTGCTTGTACACGGTGGGGGCTTGAGCTTATGAAACGATTGAACAATTTCTCATCCATTGAGGATGGGATGTTTTTATGTAACTGTTGAAGCTACAAGGAAGTTCCCACAGCCCAAGGGTGGTTCCTGGGATTTCATAAGTAAAGATTGCTATACCTGGATCGGGGATACTGGTGACAAAGTTCAGGCCCATATGGATAAGGCTAAGAAACCTAAAGGGCAAAGCCAGAGCTATAGCTAGTGAAGGTTGGAATCTTCTTAAGGGTCTGGGAATCTGGGGGCATTTAATTTTTATTTTTGCAGCGGATCATATTTGAAGGAATTAGGGGTATATTTACTCATGATTTTTTTTTGTTTCTATTCTTCTATATTCCGTGATGAGGCGTTCCTGTTGCCTGATTGGATGCGTGACCAGAGCCCGAGCAGATGAGCCCAAGATGCCTGACCCAAGAAAAAGACACAGAGGATCCCAGACCGACCAGCGACTACTACAGCTCACCATGTCATCCCTCCTGAGGAAAAGTCTACATGTCAAGCCGTGTTTTCCTTTTTATGGACTCATATGGACTGTAAGGCCAGGTGTAAGAAGAAGATCGAAAGTCATCGAGGGACACATGGGATCATATGACAAAGAGGAGGAGCTGTTGTGGAAATTTTAGATGTATTTATTATATGTATTGTCATAAGAGTCCTCCTGTGTTCATTCTCCCCCAGCCCGCACTAAAAGAGCTGACTGGGGCAGACTGACGCTGGTTGAGATCCGTTAGGTAGTGGATAATATCTTGGGGTTGGAAAGAAAGGTGTTTGCGGAGTGGGGGTATGTCCGCCAGCAAAAGGGCCCCTGTACATTGTACAGACAATCGTCTGGGGACATATGCTTGCTCTGCGGGGATTGGTTGTGTGCGGATGTGTGCACATCGTCTCTGCTGTGTCTAATCAGCACATGGAGATAGGCAGTGCACATCTGTAGATAGCTTTCCATTCACAAGAGATGTAGAATTATCCAAGTATACATTGTTCTCTGGAACAATGTATATATGAAGGATTTCTATCAACGGAATTATAGTCATCGTTCATTGGTTTTGTATGGTTTCCATCATTGAAAGCATTTAGTCAATCTGTGTCACAGACTATTTGACATGAATGTGATTGGTACCTTCTATTGTATTGTATTGTATTGTCCTTATATGGGCATTCACATCCTGTTACTGCTGTGAGGTCACACCCTTTGTGGGAGGTGTTCAGCTGTTGGAGGCAAACCCTCCAGGGCGTGGTTTCCAGTGGGAAAAGTAAATAAAAAGCTGTGGTCAAGGGGAGCTCAGGCTCTTGCTTGCTGACGATGAAGCAGAAGGAAACACTGCTGTTGATGTCTCTTTAATGGGTAACCAGAGGGGCCTGGCTGAGGAGCAGCCAGGCTGAGATGAGGATGTAGGTTGCATTGGGGATGTCTGGTCATTGGGATGAATGTGTTGGAAGGTAACCTAAAGCATTATATCATTAAGACGGAAATGGGTGCTTATTGGAAGCACAAAGTAGGTAGTGGGGCTGTGTGCATAGCATAGCAGCCAAATTTCTACGACAACGCCAAAAGGTCAGGATCACAGGCAAACAGGGATAGTCAAAGACACGCCAAAGTCGGTAACGGAACAACAGAAGAGCACACGACAGGTAACAGGAAGCCAAACACACAAAGGAATACACAATGGTTGATCAGCACTGATGGCCTGCAGTGCACAGGTTAATATAGGGCTCCCTGATAGGGCCTGGGGTGGAGCCATGCTTAGAGGAGAGGTTATAAAAACCACCAGGTGGAAGTGGCTGGCCTCTTAGTCTGAACACATGAGGGGAGGTAAGCAAACACAGGAAGATCACTGCATAACCATGACAGGGTGAAAGTGACCAGTATTGATGGGGTTAAATAAGCCACAGTGTGTCAACATGTGCTAGCTCCCATCATGGGGGATTAATAGACATGTTTCAGGGTACAACCCCTTCCTCGCACCTAATTTAGTTTTGAGGAAGGGGTTGCACCCACAAAACGCATATATTGATATCCCATGATGGCAGATAACACATAAAAAAATTTAGCTCATAGATTAACCCCTATTCTACCAACCCTGGTTAAGCCAGATCAAACAGGATTTATTTCTGGGCGACAAGCATCAGATGCAACCAGATGAGTTTTGGGTATAATTAAACTGTCAGGAAAGGCTTGCTGGGAGCAGCAGTTCTACATGAGCTGGTACGTGATTGTGGGTGCCTGTGCGCATGCACAAGCATGCACGCACGATCCCCGGCGCTAACTGGGGATCTGTTAAACTCAGCTGTTACAATGAAGATCTGCTGTCTGATCTACAGCATTCTCTGTGAGTTACCTGCTTATCTGATCTGTTCCTGTGATAACCCGGCTTGCCATGTGACTACCTCTGCTATCCGTCTGCATCTGACCACAGCCTGTCCACGACCTTGCGCCTGCTTTATCCTCTGGTCCATCCGTGCCTGCCTATTACCGACCTGGCTTGTCTAGTGACTCTCCTCCTCTCTTCTGCATCTGTTCCAGTACTGCCTGTCTGTGTATGACCCGGCCTGTCTGACCTCCCTGTGTTCCAGTCCCTCGAACCTCCTCTTTGTATCCTGTGAGTGCCTTCCTGATACAAGCCTGTTCCAGTCTACAGTCCAGTCTGTTGTCTCCAGTCTGCTGACCCCCAGCTACAGCATCATCTGGAACTCTAGACCTACCTTCCAGCTGTTGATCCTGCCAGGCACTCCTGCTACCTTGTACTCGCATGCCCTCTTTCACTGTATCAGGGACTGTGAGTCAGGGACCTAAGAGAGGCCTCCCTCTGCATATTGGGCTCATCTACTAGGTATGTGACATCAACATGCTGGGGCTGGTAGGGTACCTTCTCTGCTATTATCCCTGGATACGGATAAGGCATTTGGCCGCATCCATTGGCAGTATATGCACAAGACTCTCAAAAGATTTGGATTCACTGGGCCTATACTATCTGACATCTTAGCTTTGTATTCCATGACTTCTACCAGAGTATATACTTCCAATATGCGTTCCCACCCCTTCCAAATCTCGAATGTAACCAGGCAGAGCTGCCCTCTATCCCCGTCCATCTTCAACTTATTACTTGAACCATTAGCAGAAGCTATTAAAGCATTACCACAAGTTGCTGGTTTTAAATTTCAGCTTAATTGTCATACCATAAATCTGTTTGCTGATGATATAATTATCTTTCTGACAAACCTGGAATCTTCCCTCGCAGCAACCCATAAAACCCTTACATTATTCATTAAAATATCTTACTATAAAGTTAATTTTACAAAATGTTTACTTTTAGATATGGATAATGTCCCTACCTTATGCAATAAACTACAAGCCTCCTACCCTTTGTGGTGGCGATTTTGAAATATAATATTTATAGCAAGGAGCTTAAAGGAAACCATTCTGAATGTAGGACTTAATATTTTCAGGTTTATGGGTGTATGTGAGCAGAGGTTTTAATACAGAAGTTTTACTCATGGGAACCATTAAAGGTCCCCAGGTGTTCAGTGTATTCCCTTTTGTTTTCCCAATCATCTGTGCAGACAGTAAGGCACCATCTCACCAGGGGACATTAACATGCTAATGTCGGAACTGTTTGGGGTTTAACGATAAAAGCAAATTGTTAGACAAGCTGGCTCCGGACATTCAGGCCTGACCTAGGGATGGTTCTGGGAGCTTGAGAATTAACCAATCAGAGTGTGAGCCATCCTGAACCAATCAGCATGTAGACTTGAGAATCGGCCAATCAGAGGTTGATGCAAACTCAGAGCCAATGGGTGCGTTCCATCTTCTGATTGGCCGAGAATGCATATAAAATAGGGCAAGAGTTAGCTGATGGCTCTCTTGAGTTCTAGACCATGGGGGGCGACCGGAAGTCTGTGTAACGTAGACTTGTATCTCTTTCTCTTTCTCTCTCTTTCTCTCTCTTTCTCTCTCTCTCTCTCTTCATTATGTCTCTTTTCTATTTCTAATTATTTCTTTCTTAGGACTTATCTTGAAATATTGATACATATATTGAAAGTGTATGTCTGTTGTAACCATATGACCTAAATTATCTTGGCAGCCTAAGCAACACTGTACTTGTAACATCACTTGAGTTATATGATAAGTTCTAATTATTCTAAAGTTTCTTTTCTGTATAAATAAAGGTAATTGTTTATCTTTTCGCACTGTTATCATTCATTTTTATTCTTATGTAGACAAAGGTTTAATCACTTATTTCTTGTATCGTTAATCATTTAAGTGAGATATAAAAATAGCCATAACAACTTATACTTGGAACACTGAGGATATCCCCTACCTAGGTATCCATCTCATAGCTGATACATCATGATTGGCAGAGATTAACTATCTTCTTCTCATTAACAAGCTAACTAAAGATGCCCAACGCATGGGGCATGGTCTCGGCATGCAGCGGTGAAGACGCACCTTACCTGAGCTCCGGCGCTGACCCCGCTAATATAGCACTCATTTGCTGCATGAGCACTTCCAAACTCCCAGGGGAGATGGGCAGGAGAACTGGCAAGTCCCTGCCGAAGAAGGGCGCACCCGAAGGCTCGATTAAGAGATTCCTGGCCGAGCCTGAAGAGGTGGGGGACATGGATGGCCTAGGCCGCTCTCCTCATAACACGGGCGCAAATGCAAGTTCCGCCCCCATCACAGGCCTGAGCGCAGATCGCAATCCCCGGCCTCGTCGGCGAGCTCTGATGGGGAGGAGAGTGGAACAAGACACTCGGAGGTGGCAGTCCTGGTGAGTGGACTCCCCACCAAGACGGAACTGGCATCGATGCTAATGGGGCTTGAAAAATCCATTAAGAAGGAAGTATCCGCGGTCCGATCGGACCTCGGTGTTGGACCGGGTGGAAGAGACAGAGCAGAGGCTGGACAGACATGTGACCGCAATTAGGTCACTGCAAGCAACCACCCGCTCACTCGCCATCGCTCACAGGTCGGCCCTCTATAAGATCGAGGACCAGGAAAGCCACAACAGACGGAACAACATCCGTATCCGGGGGCTCCCGGAGGCGACCTGTGATGATGACCTCCTCCCAATAGTAAGAGGCATCTTTAATGGACTTTTGGGCAAGGCGGCGGATCACCCTTTAAAAATTGATCGCGTACACAGGGCCCTCCGCCCGTGCAACCTCACAGTGGAAACTCTGCATGATGTGATCTGCAGGGTGCACTACTTTGAGGAGAAAGAACGCATCATGAAAAAAATCAAAGAGACCCCAGTTTTGGACTTTGATGGGGCATCGCTCACCTTCTTTCCTGATTTGGCCAGGGAGACTCTGGAGCGTCGCAGGGCTTTGCGTCCCCTAACTGAAAAACTGGGTTCATCCTCCATTAACTACCGGTGGGGATTCCCTGCTGCCCTGATTGTACAAAGAGATGGGAAGACGGCGGTTTTGTGGTTTCCAGACGACCTGGAAAAATTCTGCATGGATGTCAATATCTCTCCGCCGGATCTACCGGAATGGCAGGAAGGCATCCCACCTCTACCTAACAACCCTGATGTGCCCTGGCAGAAGGTGACCCGCAAGCACCACGTCTCCTCCTTTAGCCCATCTAGTATGCAAACATAGAGGGCATGCCTGACCGCACTCTCCTGTCCGCTATCCCGTTCCGTTTCCTGGCCCCCCAAGTATAACATGTATTTTATGTTACTTTCTCTTTTTTGTCTTTGCTTTTACCATCAAATTCTCAAGGATGACTTCAGGGGGCCAACCTCAACAGAACGGAGTTCTTATATGCCTACGGTCAGGACCTCAATGATGGTTCACGAGGGATACGCCTTAGCGCTATTATCCCATGACCCCTGGTGTAAGGTTTTATCATTATGAACATTGTTGGTTGTTGTTCTCAGTTTTTTTTTGGTTACATAAACTTTGTGCTATTTTTTTTCTACGTGATATTATGTTCCTAGTAATTTGGGGTGGGGGCCGGGGCTGCGGCCTGCAGTATCTGCCCTGGATGGTTGCGGTTTTCTGCTGGCCGGCCCCCCCTTGCTCTCCCTCTGGGGGGCGTCGGCCGGGTCTCGGCCCCCGACTCCCGTTTTGTTGGCGGGGGCTCGGGGGTGGGGTCCCGGGTGGCTGTCCCTTTATTGCACTGCAGTCGGTTGCGTGTGCATGCTGCCTTGGACCCAGTTTGGCGGGGGGCCCGTTTTGTTGGCGGTGGGTCCGGGGGTGGGGTCCCGGATGGTTGCCCCTTTATTGCACTGCAGTCGGTTGCGTGCGCATGCTGCCTTGGACCAGGGCAGGACTGGGACAGAAATTTGGCCCTGGACTTCATCCAGACCGGCCCACTTACATTTTGAGTGTCCCATCAGTACTCCCTTACATCAGAGTGTCCCATCACCAACCCCCTTACATCAGAGTGTCCCATCAGCACCCCTTACATCAGAGTGTCCCATTACCAGCCTCCTTACATCAGAGTGTCCCATCAGCACCCCCTTACGTCAGAGTGTCCCATGAGCAGCCCCCTTATATCAAAGTGTCTCATGAGCAGCCCCCTTATATCAGAGTGTCCCATCAGCACCCCTTACATCAGAGTGTCCCATTACCAGCCCCCTTACATCAGAGTGTCCCATCAGCACCCCCTTACATCAGAGTGTCCCATCAGCACCCCCTTACATCAGAGTGTCCCATCAGCACCCCTTACATCAGAGTGGCCCATCACCAGCCTCCTTACATCAGAGTGGCCCACTGAGCCATCGGCCCACCGGGAAACTCCCGGTAGTCCCAATGGCCAGTACATGCCTGCCTTGGACCCAGTTTGGTCTGTGTTGCGTGCGCTGCGAGCGTTGCACGTGACAACCCGTGAACCATGTCTTTTCACTCTTTTCCTTTTCTATCTTCTCTTCTTCACCCTCTCTCTCTCGTCCCCCCGTTCCTTATCCCCCTGCCTCCGGTCCTATTTACTAATGTTCATTTATATGCGGAACCCCCTGACGGATCCCCATGGCCACTGTGAAACTAATATCATTGAATGGGAGGGGTCTTCACGCGCCTGGTAAGCATCACAACTTATATCGCGAACTGAGTCGCCTGCGGGGGGACATTGTCTTCCTGCAGGAGACCCAACTTACCCACACCACCTCGGTGAAATTACTCTCTCCGCAATACCCAACCTGGTATTATAGTCTATCAGATGTACATAAAGCAAAAGGTGTGGCCAATGGGCTCCGCAGGGGAACCCCTTTTAACATGGTAGAAATGTTGAGTGATCCTCACAGACGTTTTCTGTTCCTTAACCACTTGGGATCCGCGCTATTGCAAAATGACGGCAACAGCGCGGACCCACATTTCCGGGACTACGTCTATTGACGTGGTCCCGGTTACGAGCGGCCTGCGTGCCCCCTGAGGGGCGCGCGCGGCGCGCTCTGTGATCGGCGAGTCCGTGAGACTCGCCTGATCACCGATCCGTGTAAGGGGTCGATCCCGACCCCTTATCATGTGATCAGCTGTCAGCCAATGACAGCTGATCATGTGATAAAACGGAGCCGGTAATCGGCTAGTATTCCTCCTCGCGCTGACAGCGCGAGGAGAAAAAAAAAAAGCCGATCGCCGGCGGCCGTGTTCGGGACATCAGTCCCGATCACGGCCAGCAATTCAAACGGACACCTGCCCCCTGCCAGTGCCCACCTGCCACCCGCAGTGCCATCCTGAAATAAAGTAAGTGCCCCCCTGTCAGTGCCACCCAGCAGTGCCCATAGTGCCCACAGTGCCACCCAGCAGTGCCCACAGTGCCACCCAGCAGTGCCCACAGTGCCACCCACAGTGCCACCCACAGTGCCACCCAAAATCTGCCTCAAAGGTGCTGCACCCCAGTGCCGCCCATCAGTGCCCAGCAGTGCCGCCCATCAGTGCCCAGCAGTGCCGCCCATCAGTGCCCAGCAGTGCCACCTATCAGAGCCACCTATCAGTGCCACCTATCAGTGCCCATCAGTCCCATCTATCTGTGGTATCTATCAGTGCCCATCCGTGCCACCCATCCATGCCACTTATCCGTGCCACCCATCCGTGCCATCTTATCTGTGCCCATCTTTGCCCATCAGTGCCGCCTTATCTGTGCCCATCGGTGCCGCCTTATCTGTGTCTATTAGTGCCGCCTTAACTATGCCTATCAGTGCCCACCAGTGCAGCCTATCAGTGCCCACCAATGCAGCCCATCAGTGCCCACCAATGCAGCCCATCAGTGCCCACCAATGCAGCCATCAGTGCCGCCTAATCAGCGCACTTCAATGAAGGAGAAAAATGACCCGTTTGCAAAATTTTATAACAAACTATTAAAACATGATTTTTTTTTTTTGCATCTTTTTTTGTTTGTTTAGCAAAAAATAAAACTCCGAGCTGTAACTAAATACCACCAAAAGAAAGCTCTATTTGTGGGAAAAAAATGATAAAAATTTCATTTGGGTACAGTGTTGTATGACCGCGTAATTGTCACTCAAAGTGCATCAGCGCTGAAAGCTGAAAATTGGTCTGGGACTGAGGGGGGCACTGTGGGCACTGCTGGGTGGCACTGTGGGCACTGCTGGGTGGCACTGTGGGCACTATGGGCACTGCTGGGTGGCACTGACAGGGGGGCACTTACTTTATTTCAGGATGGCACTGCGGGTGGCAGGTGGGCACTGGCAGGGGGCAGGTGTCCGTTTAAATTGCTGGCCGTGATCGGGACTGATGTCCCGAACACGGCCGCCGGCGATCGGCTTTTTTTTTTTCTCCTCGCGCTGTCAGCGCGAGGAGGAATACTAGCCGGCTCCGTTTTATCACATGATCAGCTGTCATTGGCTGACAGCTGATCACGTGATAAGGGGTCGGGATCGACCCCTTACACGGATCGGTGATCAGGCGAGTCTCACGGACTCGCCGATCACAGAGCGCGCCGCGCGAGCCCCTCAGGGGGCGCGCAGGCCGCTCGTAACCGGGACTACGTCAATAGACGTAGTCCCGGAAATGTGGGTCCGCGCTATTGCCGTCATTTTGCAATAGCGCGGTACCCAAGTGGTTAAAAGTCAAATAATTAAGTAAAAATTATGACTTGGTGATCACATGAAGGCTAAATGAAATAATAGTAATAAAAGTAATGTGGGGTGCCAACAGCAAGCCCGACGCGTTTCGACATAGAGTGTCTTCAACAGGGGCATGATGGAACCCACCACATTGCTAACAAATTTATGGAGTTTCTGAGACAGGTCCGCCTTAAAAAATGGGCGGAGACTCCGATCTAAGACAACACCTTACAAATAGACTATACAATCATATCAAACTATAAAAGGGCCTATTCGGACATAGTATAAGGATTCATATAGCCAATCCAATACCGATATACAATAATACCCTCTCATAAACCTGTATGGCTACTCGAGTTAAATTTAACACAAACAAGGGTAACGGTAAACATATCACATACATTGGTCTCATCTGTATTTCCCTTGTGCATCAGTATCCAAAGGTGACCAACATATAACCAATAAAAGTGCAGCATTATATCAAACATGGCTACCAAACATGTAGTACTGTCACCATATATGTTGTATCTCAAATCTGTTGCATGGACTGGTTTACTCACGGTTGTACTATATCGGGTTGGGTCTATGTATGTCACAATAGTAATAACTGGTAGCGATCTACCATTGTGTATGGTTTTGTAGATCTTGGTGACAGAAACATACTGGCGATATACGACCAAGACGGGATATGTATGGGTTGCCACGGCAACCAATGCTGTGTTGGGTGTACGTACACTGCGTTCCGGTCATGTGACGTGATTACGTCATGACCCTTAGGACGCTTACACCACCTCCGCCAATCACGGGTTCGCACGATGCGTCACCGTAAGGGGAGGGTCTGGAGGAGACGTGCGTCTCTCACGTCACGAGGCCGCAACGTGCACGCCAAACGGTCACATGGCGCGTCTACCTCACATGGCATACAACTAGGGAGGAGGGGCGGGGAGGGACGTACAACCTTCGCGCCACAAAACCGTAGCGTGCACGCCTCCAATCACGCAGCGCAACCTACGGCGTGATCTCCCCAATCGAAACAACTGGAGCGTGTGACACAACCACGTCACATCAGATCGTGTCTCCAGTTAGATCGAAGCCATGGCAACCAGTCTCCTAAACCCAGGAGAGCCGTTGCCATGGGGAGGAGGACGCCGGAAGGACAACAAATCCCATATTGAGCGCTGTGGGTCACATGACACGCCCCCATCTCGAACATCCCCTCGAAATGGGAGGGATTCATAGTAAATGAATTGTGTCACCCATATAAAAAATTTAAGTTTAAAACAGGGGGGAAAAATAGCTCAAATCCATGCTGTCTATTTCTAAAACTGCAGGAAACAGACAGACATTGGAGGAAATGCGTGTCATGAGCGTACATGCTCCAAAGCAGGGAATTTTTTTTTTAATTTAGTCTGCGATGGGGCATGAACGGCAAAGACACGCATAACACATGATAAAAAAAAGTATCCCAGAAAAATATTGTATTGACTTAGATCCCACATATCTAGGGGAAGTGATACAATATTGCACATAGTGATATGTGTTTATAATGTAAAATTGAGCAGAAATTCAAGCGCATGATTAAAAAGAACAGTAGAGTGATCTGTGAATTTGGATATAGGTGAGCGTGAATAACCGTGTAATGTTTAATTCAGTGGGACCAGAGGTACCACTGTGAACTCAGAAGGAGTCATAAAATGTGCAATGTGTAAGACAAAAATGTGCAAGTAATGTTCAAAAGAACCATATGTCACATACAATTAGGTATTGACAATATCAGTGGGGAAAATTTATATTGTATATAAATGTTGAAAGTGTGAAATAAGTATAAAAAATAAATGAATGTGAAATCTGGAATGAGAAAAATTGTGTGAATGGGTGAACTAGGGAATTGTTATTCCAAACCGAATTAATTATTAAGCCTGATTAATAAAGCTATTAATGTCCCAGTCTGTATTCATGCCGTGGGGGGAGTAGCACCTCAATTCGTATATCCAAAACGTCTCGAGGCGCGACACCCCCCGTAGGCAGGAATCTCCCCTCCAGCTGGGAACAAATTTGTCTATGATCTGAAAACGTGTGCCAGTAGGGTCTCTATTGTGTTGTTCTAGGAAATGTCTCGGGACCGTATGTTTATCACAGCCTTTTTTTATTTTAGTAAGATGTTCATTTACTCTAATTGAGAAATTCCGGATAGTATGGCCAACATATTGATTGTTGCAAGGGCATGTAATCAAGTAAACTATATATCTAGTGGTACAAGTAGTAAAGTGTTTCATAGAATATCTACGTTGGGTAGTTGTGGATGTGAAAGAATCACTCTTCCGCTTGCCCAACATGTTGTGTATGCAAACATTGCATTTTCTGCAAGGGAAATACCCTTTGCTCTGTGGAAAGAACTGAATAGGTCTGGGGATGTCTATCACGTTAGGGGAGATATCGCTTTGTATCGAGCGAGCTCCCCAATAGATAATTCCAGCTTTCTCGGGAATTGTTCCTCCTAGAATTTTGTCACTACATAGTACCTTCCAATGCCTATTGATAATTTTCTTTATCTCCTTGTGTTGTGTAGAGAAGGTGGTGAAGAATGACCATTTAAATTTGTCATTCATTTTTATCTTAGATTTCTTTTTAACAAGGGACGACCTATTGGTCTGTAAAGCTGTTTTAATATCAGCATCCAAAGCACATGGGTCGTAACCCTTGTCTATGAACCTCTTTCGGATGGTATAGGATTGGGAAATAAAATCACTGTCATTAGTGCAGTTGCGCCTTAGTCGGAGGATTTGGCCGCGTGGAACGGATTTAAGCCATTGGTGGTGATGGCAGCTGTCTACGGGAATGTACCCGTTCCTGTCAGTTGGTTTGAAGAAGGTTCTCAAGACCAGGCGTTTCTGCACTACTGTGATTTCTAAATCCAGGAAATGTATGTTGGTAGTGCTGGCTTCAAAGGTCAAATTAATACCGCGATCGTTATTATTAAGGGTTGCCATGAAGGCGTCTAGAGATGACCGACTCCCTCTCCACAGGAGGAGGATGTCGTCTATGTATCTTGCCCACAGTACCAATTCAGGCCTGTCCAGGGCATAGACGACATCCTCCTCCCATTGGGCCATAAACAAATTGGCCAAGCTGGGGGCGTATTTAGCCCCCATGGCAACACCTTTGATCTGGGTATAAAAGATGCCCTGAAACCAGAAGTAATTGTGAGAGGTAGCGAACTCTAAAAAGTGCATAAGAAAATTTCTGTGTATCACAGGGAGTGTGGGGTCCCTTGAAAGAAATAGCTCCACAGCACTCAAACCCAAGTGCTGTGGGATACAAGTGTACAGGGCAGATACATCAGCCGTGACTAGAATGAGATCGTCATGGTACTGTATATTCTCTAATAATCGAATAGTATCACCCGTATCTTGTAAATAGGATGGTACACTTCTCACTAAGGGCTGGAGATAGAAATCGATATATTTCCCTATTCTCGAAGTGATGGAATCTATACCACTAACTATCGGACGGCCTGGTGGATTCACATGGTCCTTATGTATTTTAGGTAGTTGGTATATTGTAGGGATGCGTGGTGCTAGTGGGATCATAAATTCTCTCTCCTTTTGGTTTAAAATATTCAAAGAAAAACCTTCATCTATAATCTGTGTAAGCTCTTTTTTATATTTGGAGGTAGGATCTCCGGGTAAAGGACTGTAAGTGGTAGCATCACTTAACAGTCTATTCATTTCATTAACATAGCGTGATTTATCTAATACCACTAGACCGCCTCCCTTGTCTGCAGGGCGGATAATAAGGTTTTTTCTTCCGCACATGGATTTGAGGCCGTGTGCTATGGCTGGATCTTGGTGTACTCTTTTATTAGGCAATTTGTCTAGATCATCTAGAACAAGGTTTTTAAAAACATTAATTGATGGGGGTAAGATACCTGGATTGAACAGAGAGGGGTTAGTCAATCCAGAGTGTCTAACTGGTGTGGGATCAGGAACTTTAATAGTTCTACTAGGTGAAGACAGAAAGTGTCTCTGTATGTGAAGCTTGCGAATGAATTTCTGCACATCAATAAATGTATTAAGTTTGTTGAGTTTTCTGGGTGGGACAAATTTGAGACCTTTATCGAGAATGCGTTTCTCACTCTCTGATAATATTGCTGTACTGAGATTAAAAATGCCCGCTCCTACTGTGTCCGCTTTCTTTTTCCATTGGATGCGCCGCCCCCCTCTGGTGCCTCGTTTGGTTTTATATTTCCTCCGCGGATGGGGGTGGCCCTGTGAAAATCCTGATGGTATGAAGGTCCAGGATTATAATTATGGTTATATGAAGTTCTGGACGGAGGCTCGTCACCATACGTCATATAGGGGTGAGGGTCACGATAAGAATCGTAGTGGCCCTCATCCCTAAGGGGCAGGTAGCGATTATGAGTGCGTATGGGGGTACTATGAGGGTAGTTCTCCCTCCTATGGCTGAATTTATCATCTCGCCGAGATCTACTAGATTCACGAGGAGTGTGTTGGTAGCCACCATTAGTGTCGCTACGGTGTCTATCTCGGCCGTGATTGTAGTTACCTCTACCTCTACCCTTATTCCGGGGTTTAGAACCCTTACCTTGATGGTTGGGGTATTGGGCTTCGACTGGAGATGTGTATACATGGTCGTTGGTTCTAACAGAGCCAGAAGGTATAGGCTGGGACAAGGGGGGTTCATAAATTAGCCTCCTTTCCATCTCCATAGCCTCAGGCTCTATGTTATCCAACGGTAAATTGCAACCTGGTTCGGAGGCAATTTTTTTTTTCTGCCAATTAAAAACAAAATTAGTCTTATAATCGTTAATATCCCGATTATATTTCTTTTGCTTTTTAATACGTTGGTCCTTCTCCTCTTTCTCCAGGTGATTTTTTAAGTTGGTGGATAAGGTGTTATATTCTGATGTGCCTAGTGCAGGTGTTAATTTATCCTTAAGATCTTTGATCTCCTTATCAATGGAGGGTAACCTTGCCTGTTTCCTTTCGACTAGAAAATTCAACAGTTTGATACCCACTTCATTGAAATAATTAAACCATACATCGAACTCCATCTCCCCCTGTTGGGGGTGGTGTATATCCCAACGTAATCCCCGAGGGACCATCTTCTCCTTGATATATTGCTTCAAAAAGGCGATGTCCCATTGGAGATGAACCTCCGAGACCATCACATTTTTGAGTCTAAGGAAAAGGCCACTGACTTCAGTATTGTTTGAATTAGATGTAAAGACACCATCGGTGTTAAAGGATCTGGAGGTCCTATATTCAAAAATATCCATTTGGAATGGGACAATATATTCTAAGCTGCAGTGAATAGTGTGTCAACAGAAATAAGAAACAAAAAAAGGGGGGAAAACACTGCGCTATAACTAGCTAAACGAAAAAACAGCTGCCAACACTTGAAACAAACAAAGTTCAACAATTTAGGGCAAGAAATAGTGTAGCGCTTCTAAAATGGTGAATGTGATGAACACACACATAAAATCGACAAGAAATAAAAAATGGTCACATAGGGAAGTCCATGAGCACATGAAAGAAGTCCAATTAAAATGGATGGAAACCTCCGTAATGTGACTGGTGCAGGGGTGATCGGACCTCTTCAAGGGAGATAGGGGTCTTGCTAATCAGGTACACCCGAGTATATCAGCTTGTCTGCAGACATTAGTGAAATAGGTAAATACTCTTACCGACTGTGTTGGACTCACACGGTCTTACGACGGTTGAGTCGGGAAAGCTTGTGGTCCTGACCTAGGACCAAAGGATGGATCAGTGAGGGTCCGTCGAGATGGTAGTGAAGCTCCACACAGCTGTAGACCATACGATGTATCTCACGAAGGGATCGCCAGGGTAGGTTCTTGTCCAGCTCAGACGTGACTCGATTGACAAAAGTAACCCCAAATACGGGGTGGAAAGTGGTGTGGGTTTTAAACCAAAAAAAGAAAAAGAAAAAGAAAGCTCCACATGGTGCGGGTCAGACGGTCTTAACCGGCAAATTTATTTAAAAGTCAAATAATTAAGTAAAAATTATGACTTGGTGATCACATGAAGGCTAAATGAAATAATAGTAATAAAAGCAATGTGGGGTGCCAACAGCAAGCCCGACGCGTTTCGACATAGAGTGTCTTCAACAGGGGCATGATGGAACCCACCACATTGCTAACAAATTTATGGAGTTTCTGAGACAGGTCCACCTTAAAAAAGGGGCGGAGACTCCGATCTAAGACAACCCCTTACAAATAGACTATACAATCATATCAAACTATAAAAGGGCCTATTCGGACATAGTATAAGGATTCATATAGCCAATCCAATACCGATATACAATAATACCCTCTCATAAACCTGTATGGCTACTCGAGTTAAATTTAACACAAACAAGGGTAACGGTAAACATATCACATACATTGGTCTCATCTGTATTTCCCTTGTGCATCAGTATCCAAAGGTGACCAACATATAACCAATAAAAGTGCAGCATTATATCAAACATGGCTACCAAACATGTAGTACTGTCACCATATATGTTGTATCTCAAATCTGTTGCATGGACTGGTTTACTCACGGTTGTACTATATCGGGCTGGGTCTATGTATGTCACAATAGTAATAACTGGTAGCGATCTACCATTGTGTATGGTTTTGTAGATCTTGGTGACAGAAACATACTGGCGATATACGACCAAGACGGGATATGTATGGGTTGCCACGGCAACCAATGCTGTGTTGGGTGTACGTATACTGCGTCCCGGTCATGTGACGTGATTACGTCATGACCCTTAGGACGCTTACACCACCTCCGCCAATCACGGGTTTGCACGATGCGTCACCGTAAGGGGAGGGTCTGGAGGAGACGTGCGTCTCTCACGTCACGAGGCCACAACGTGCACGCCAAACGGTCACATGGCGCGTCTACCTCACATGGCATACAACTAGGGAGGAGGGGCGGGGAGGGACGTACAACCTTCGCGCCACAAAACCGTAGCGTGCACGCCTCCAATCATGCAGCGCAACCTACGGCGTGATCTCCCCAATCAAAACAACTGGAGCGTGTGACGCAACCACGTCACATCAGATCGCGTCTCCAGTTAGATCGAAGCCATGGCAACCAGTCTCCTAAGCCCAGGAGAGCCGTTGCCATGGGGAGGAGGACGCCGGAAGGACAACAAATCCCATATTGAGCGCTGTGGGTCACATGACACGCCCCCATCTCGAACATCCCCTCGAAATGTGAGGGATTCATAGTAAATGAATTGTGTCACCCATATAAAAAATTTAAGTTTAAAACAGGGGGGAAAAATAGCTCAAATCCATGCTGTCTATTTCTAAAACTGCAGGAAACAGACAGACATTGGAGGAAATGCGTGTCATGAGCGTACATGCTCCAAAGCAGGGAAACATTTTTTAAATTAGTCTGCGATGGGGCATGAACGGCAAAGACACGCATAACACATGATAAAAAAAAGTATCCCAGAAAAATATTGTATTGACTTAGATCCCACATATCTAGGGGAAGTGATACAATATTGCACATAGTGATATGTGTTTATAATGTAAAATTGAGCAGAAATTCAAGCGCATGATTAAAAAGAACAGTAGAGTGATCTGTGAATTTGGATATAGGTGAGCGTGAATAACCGTGTAATGTTTAATTCAGTGGGACCAGACGTACCACTGTGAACTCAGAAGGAGTCATAAAATGTGCAATGTGTAAGACAAAAATGTGCAAGTAATGTTCAAAAGAACCGTATGTCACATACAATTAAGTATTGACAATATCAGTGGTGAAAATTAATATTGTATATAAATGTTGAAAGTGAGAAATAAGTATAAAAAATAAATGAATGTGAAATCTGGAATGAGAAAAATTGTGTGAATGGGTGAACTAGGGAATTGTTAACCCAAACCGAATTAATTATTAAGCCTGATTAATAAAGCTATTAATGTCCCAGTCTGTATTCATGCCGTGGGGGGAGTAGCATCTCAATTCGTATATCCAAAACGTCTCGAGGCGCGACACCCCCCGTAGGCAGGAATCTCCCCTCCAGCTGGGAACAAATTTGTCTATGATCTGAAAACGTGTGCCAGTAGGGTCTCTATTGTGTTGTTCTAGGAAATGTCTCGGGACCGTATGGTTATCACAGCCTTTTTTTATTTTAGTAAGATGTTCATTTACTCTAATTGAGAAATTCCGGATAGTACGGCCAACATATTGATTGTTGCAAGGGCATGTAATCAAGTAAACTATATATCTAGTGGTACAAGTAGTAAAGTGTTTCATAGAATATCTACGTTGGGTAGTTGTGGATGTGAAAGAATCACTCTTCCGCTTGCCCAACATGTTGTGTATGCAAACATTGCATTTTCTGCAAGGGAAATACCCTTTGCTCTGTGGAAAGAACTGAATAGGTCTGGGGATGTCTATCACGTTAGGGGAGATATCGCTTTGTATCGAGCGAGCTCCCCTATAGATAATTCCAGCTTTCTCGGGAATTGTTCCTCCTAGAATTTTGTCACTACATAGTACCTTCCAATGCCTATTGATAATTTTCTTTATCTCCTTGTGTTGTGTAGAGAAGGTGGTGAAGAATGACCATTTAAATTTGTCATTCATTTTTATCTTAGATTTCTTTTTAACAAGGGACGACCTATTGGTCTGTAAAGCTGTTTTAATATCAGCATCCAAAGCACATGGTTCGTAACCCTTGTCTATGAACCTCTTTCGGATGGTATAGGATTGGGAAATAAAATCACTGTCATTAGTGCACGCTACGGTTTTGTGGCGCGAAGGTTGTACGTCCCTCCCCGCCCCTCCTCCCTAGTTGTATGCCATGTGAGGTAGACGCGCCATGTGACCGTTTGGCGTGCACATTGCGGCCTCGTGACGTGAGAGACGCACGTCTCCTCCAGACCCTCCCCTTACGGTGACGCATCGTTCAAACCCGTGATTGGCGGAGGTGGTGTAAGCGTCCTAAGGGTCATGACGTAATCACGTCACATGACCGGGACGCAGTATACGTACACCCAACACAGCATTGGTTGCCGTGGCAACCCATACATATCCCGTCTTGGTCGTATATTGCCAGTATGTTTCTGTCACCAAGATCTACAAAACCATACACAATGGTAGATCGCTACCAGTTATTACTATTGTGACATACATAGACCCAACCCGATATAGTACAACCGTGAGTAAACCAGTCCATGCAACAGATTTGAGATACAACATATATGGTGACAGTACTACATGTTTGGTAGCCATGTTTGATATAATGCTGCACTTTTATTGGTTATATGTTGGTCACCTTTGGATACTGATGCACAAGGGAAATACAGATGAGACCAATGTATGTGATATGTTTACCGTTACCCTTGTTTGTGTTAAATTTAACTCGAGTAGCCATACAGGTTTATGAGAGGGTATTATTGTATATCGGTATTGGATTGGCTATATGAATCCTTATACTATGTCCGAATAGGCCCTTTTATAGTTTGATATGATTGTATAGTCTATTTGTAAGGGGTTGTCTTAGATCGGAGTCTCCGCCCCTTTTTTAAGGCGGACCTGTCTCAGAAACTCGATAAATTTGTTAGCAATGTGGTGGGTTCCATCATGCCCCTGTTGAAGACACTCTATGTCGAAACGCGTCGGGCTTGCTGTTGGCACCCCACATTGCTTTTATTACTATTATTTCATTTAGCCTTCATGTGATCACCAAGTCATAATTTTTACTTAATTATTTGACTTTTAAATAAATTTGCCGGTTAAGACCGTCTGACCCGCACCATGTGGAGCTTTCTTTTTCCTTTTCTTTTTTTGGTTTAAAACCCACACCACTTTCCACCCCGTATTTGGGGTTACTTTTGTCAATCGAGTCACGTCTGAGCTGGACAAGAACCTACCCTGGCGATCCCTTCGTGAGATACATCGTATGGTCTACAGCTGTGTGGAGCTTCACTACCATCTCGACGGACCCTCACTGATCCATCCTTTGGTCCTAGGTCAGGACCACAAGCTTTCCCGACTCAACCCGTCGTAAGACCGTGTGAGTCCAACACAGTCGGTAAGAGTATTTACCTATTTCACTAATGTCTGCAGACAAGCTGATATACTCGGGTGTACCTGATTAACAAGACCCCTATCTCCCTTGAAGAGGTCCGATCACCCCTGCACCAGTCACATTACGGAGGTTTCCATGCATTTTAATTGGACTTCTTTCATGTGCTCATGGACTTCCCTATGTGACCATTTTTTATTTCTTGTCGATTTTATGTGTGTGTTCATCACATTCACCATTTTAGAAGCGCTACACTATTTCTTGCCCTAAATTGTTGAACTTTGTTTGTTTCAAGTGTTGGCAGCTGTTTTTTCGTTTAGCTAGTTATAGCGCAGTGTTTTCCCCCCTTTTTTTGGAGATTTTAATATCCCATTGGAACCGGGTCTTGACACGTCCCTGGGGAAGTCCTCAGTTCCTTATAAGCGTCTTGTATACATTCGTAAGCGCTTATGTGACACCCAGTTAATGCACGTATGGAGGGTGATGCATCCGCGGGCAAGAGACTACACCTATTACTCTGGTGCCCACCAATCCTATTCTAGGATTGATTTTTTCTTTCTAGATCATCACCACCTTTCCCTATTGACGTAATCAGAAATTGCTTCTTCACCCATCTCAGACCATGCCCCCATTTTGCTTATCCTTAATATCTCTTCGTTGCCCCAAAAACTGACCAATTGGAAATTAAATGAGAATCTTATTAGTAAGGAGGTAGACAGAGTGCACATGAGAGAGGAATTAAATCAATATTTTATAGACAATACCCACCCGGACATATCACCAGGCATACTCTGGGAAGCCCATAAGGCCCATATGAGAGGTAAATTCATGGAGCTGGGAGCCAGACGGAAAAAATAATTCACACAGCTACAATCTAAGCTGTTACTAGAAATTAGCGCCCTCGAGTCACAACACAAGGCCAGTCAGGCACAAGCAACATTACATACTTTAACAGTAAGGCGGGAGGAGTTGAAAGCTCTGTATCATGAGCAGTGGAAACAGGGTGTCACAAAGGTTCCATGAATGGGAAAACAAACCGGGGAGGCTCCTGGCACGTTCCCTACAACAGGAAAAAAACAGGGCTTTCATCGATAAAATTAAGACATCTTCTGACACTCTCACGTACGAGACCACAAACATAGCCAAAGAGTTTCATACGTTTTACCAATGCCTATACCACATCCCGCAATCTGTGACAGACTCGGAGACTAAGAGGGCCCTGATCCGAGAATACCTACAGCAGGCCAACTTACCCAAACTGAACTCGGTGGTCCTCGCCTCATTGGACGGAGAGTTTTCTGTCGAAGAGTTTAGCTTGGCACTGAAGGCCATGGTGAGTGGCAAGGCCCCTGGACCAGACGGCTTTACGGCTCTCTATTATAAGACCTTTGCAGAGACCTTGCTACCTCGCCTCTTACGCTAATTAGATTTCAGGGGGGGGGACCCTCTGACCAGAAACCCTACATGCACATATCTCGGTGATTCCTAAACCGGGGAAGGATCCTAGTTTATGCGGGAGTTATCGCCCCATCTCTCTCTTGAATATAGACGCTAAATTGTACGCCAAAGTCATCGCGAACAGGCTTTTACCCTTACTCCCACGTTGGTTCCCCAACGATCAGACGGGGTTTATACCAGGAAGGGAAGAACGCGATAATGCCCTACGTACCCTGTCCCTAATGGCATTCGTGAGGGGGTCCTCCCAGCCCACCCTGCTACTCTCTACGGACGCGGAAAAAGCATTTGTCAGGGTGGACTGGGAGTATCTCATGGCAACCCTGTCTCACTTGGGAATCAGGCAGTTTTTTCTCTCACATCTCAGCATTATACCACTCCCCCACAGCCCAAATTTGCATCAATGGCTCCTTAAGCGAACCCTTTACACTCTATAATGGTACGCGTCAAGGATGTCCCCTTTCACCGATTCTTTTCGCTTTATCCCTGGAACCCTTCCTCTCAACGATCAGACACAAACCAAACATCCATGGTATTACAGTTGGTGACGAAGAACATAAATACGCAGCCTATGCAGATGACATTCTGTTTTACATACAACAACCCCTGATTTCTCTTCCCAACCTGATGTCTGCCTTCTCAAAATTCGGTGTCATATCCAATTTTAAAATTAATATGTCCAAATCGGAAATCCTAAACATCTCTATCCCCGTTTAGTTGGCAAAAATACAAAATGAAATATTTAGGCATATATCTCACGTCCAAACCCATGACTCTTTTCTGTGCTAATTATATACCCCTTCTTAATGCAATTAGAGCGGATTTAGAAAGATGGTCCCAAGCTGCACATTCGTGGTTGGGGAAGATTAGTGTGGTTAAGATGAATATCCTACCCAGGCTACTGTTTTTGCTCCAGATGCTTCCAGTGGGTATTCCTGCTGTTTTTTTTCACGCTAATAGACTCACTGATAGGAAGATATGTTTGGAACAAGCCAATCTAGCCAGACCCAAACGGATGGGGGGCTTGGCTTTACCTAACATTAAACTTTACTTTTTAGCTACCGTATTAAATAGGATATCGGATTGGAAATATCACAAAGACTCTAAATTGTGGGTCACACTCGAACTGTCGCTCAGTGGCACAGACCTTTTTACCCAAATCTGGATTCCCAGGAAACATAGGTCGCTGGCATCCACCTCCTCCCCTCTCACATATTCTACCCTACGGATCTGGGACTCTATCTGTAAAAACTATATAACTCCCCCATTATGCCATTGACTGGCCATAACTACTTCCCGCCGGGAAACATCAATCCTAGAATTCATTCTTGGAACCTGGGCATTACACCCCTTTTACATCACGTTTCCAACCAATCTGGAATTGTGCCTCTGTCTCAACTACTGCCTCTCTCACGGGCAACGCCCATGGATCATTGGACTTACTGTCAACTGGCAGCTTTTGTGCACTCCCTCCCAAAACCACTTCGCTCATCAGCCGAATTAACACCGATTGAATCGGCCTTCTCAGAAGATCATCCGGTGGAGAGACCTATATTCTTTTTCTACCATGCTTTACAATTGTTGTTGATCAATGGTCACCCCACTTTTTTGACTAACTGGGAGAAGGACCTTCATAGTGAGTTATCGGAGGCACAAAAATCTACTATTTTATCTATGGCCCAAATGTCATCTATGGCCTCTAAAACAGCAGAAGTGAACTATAAACTGTTGACGAGATGGCACTATACCCCAGCAGTCCTACACAAGTTATTTCCACAAACGTCACCTCTCTGTTGGAGAGGATGTGGGGAACATGCCTCGCACGCCCATATTTGGTGGTATTGCCCACTCATTCAACCCTATTGGCTAATTATCCTACACTGGATGAAAAAAATTCTAGGTTATGAGATACCCAATGACCCATGGGTCATACTTTTTCATTGTACAGGCTCACCAGCGGGATCATACAAAAAATCTCTGACTCCACACTTGCTTAATGCTGCAAAAGCACTTATTCCGCGCAGTTGGAAACAATCCACGGTACCCTCTTTACGACAATGGTTGTTGGAAGTAGATCGCACATATCATTTGGAAGATCTCACTTACTCCCTACGGAATAAGTTGGATCTGGGGAAAAATATTTGGTCCTGCTGGTTAGTCTTCAAATGTACATCTGTATATACGGACATTATGTCACAAAATGGGTGAGATAGTGTACTACCATATATTTCTTCTCTCCGGCTGGGAAAGGACCGAGGCAGACTTCAACTCTCCCCCCCCCTTTTCCCCCCTAGATCTTCCTCCCCTTTTCTTCTCTCTCTATCTTTCTTCCCCCCACTTACTTTCTTTCAGCTTGGTTCAATGTAAGTTAATTGATGCAGCGAGAGACTCTGCAGTTATACTGTTGTAGCCCTCATTTTATGCTGGTGAATGGCCTCTCTGCCCGGTCTCTTGGGCTCAGAGCCTAAGTGGGCGACTACTGTCGAGGTGCTAGCAATATGGTGCCCTACACCTTGCTCATTGTCATTTGCAGTTCACGTCTCTCTTTGTCCCGTGTATTATATGTGCCAAGCTATGTTCATGTTATTTTTCAATAAACATAAATTAAACAAAAAAAATGCCCAACGCATGTCCAAGTGCAAACTGTCCTGGACAGGCCATCTCACCTCTTTTAAAATGATAATGTTACTCCAAATATTGTATCTCTTCAGAACCCTCCCTATTCCAATAAAAAAAAAAACACATTTAATAGCACTTAACACATTGCTAAAAAACTTTGTGTGGAAAGACATGAAACCTCGCAGCTCTCATGCCCAACGCCTTATGCATAAATATGCCAGAGGCATGGGCATGATTGAGTTAAAAAGCTGATTTTCACCTTTTAACAGATAAACTTTGGATGGATGTTGAGCAAGCCGGCTGCCCCATACCCTCACGCGGTAACCTATTATTGTTTGATGTGTGGAAACCTTGGTCACTTAAAACCCTACCTTTCTCCGCCCAAGCCTCATTGTTGGCATGGAGAATCTTCTATTCTCTTAATCCTCCACAACTACAGAAATTCTATATACCCATGCCACTAAAGTCCTAGAAACAATTATCCCTCACTCATCTTTCCACAAATAGGACAAAAGAGGAATCTCAACTGTTGAGCACATGTTTAAAGATTTGACTCTTAAATCATGTGCAACTTCCAAGTGAGTTCCACATCTGATCTGTTCACTACTTATATCTTCAATTATCTCACTTCCTAAAATCTCTTGCTTCCCCTGAAATACTTGTACAGAAACAAGGTTGGCAATATTTCCTTGAGGTTTCACCCTCTGTAAAAGGAACCTCTCTTTTCTACAATCTTTTACAACATAAACTCATATTCCACAAATCCACTCCATATACAAAATGGGAAACTGACTTAGGGGAAACCTTCACTGCTTACCAATGGCAATCAGCCTTTAAATCCGTATACCAGGCCTCTAAGCGCGCCGACCATTGGGAATTGTCCCAAAAAATAGCGTTAAGATGGCACCTTACCCCATACAGAATGATCAGGCCGCTTATGCACATCTTCTGGTCATGTAAACACCTAACTAGTTTTTGGAACAAGATATTCTGCACAATATCTGAGATTACTGGGATCATTACCTCATCCTCTGCAGCTTTGGCGATTTTTAACATAGGCATAGAACTCTTCCCTCCTGAGTGTCGTAAAGTTGTAACTCACATCCTGCTGGCTGCCAGGATGCTTACTACTAGATGATGGAAAACAAATCTGTCACCTAAGATGTCTGAAGTAATTGATATGGTGAAGAAAAATTATGAAAGCCTACTGGCGTAGAGACATGGAAACAAACGACTCTTCCATCACAGCTGGAACCTATGGAATGCATGGGTTAAAAAATCTAAAGTATGATATGTTCAATACACATGGTCAGACCAAAGTCTGTTATCGACCATTTGAAACATTGTTCTATTATCCCACTGTTTACTGTTTTATTATTATTATTTCTTTACTTTGCCTGTTTGTTCTACCCTCCTGGCGACTCTATGCCTGAAAAGTTATTAGTTATTACTTAATTATTCTGTGCAACAAGTACTACAAACTTTAGAACAATGGAATCAATACTTGGTTTCTCAACATATACTGTCCAGTTTCCTGCTAGAGCACTACATGCTTAAATGCTTGTTGTACTGTATGATGTTATGCTTATTTCAATAAAAATCAATGAAACAAAAAAAGTGTGAGAGCATCGAAAGCTGAAAATTTATATTTGCAGGAAGAGGGTAAAAGTGTCCTGTATTGAAGTGGTTAATTAACAAGGAGGTGTTTCTATAAACATGATTATGTGCTTTAGAATAACAATTATTATCCTGGTCTGTCAATATTAGGAGACTCCAGGCATCCACCAAGGGAATGTGAATCAGTAAGTGTTTTAGATTTGTCGTGGATGCATGAAACATCAGACTGCATTGATTGAAGCAATCTGGAGAAGACTGGCTTAGCCCTTCCTTCTCTGGGATGGCTGCTCAGCTGTCGGCTAATTGCCAGCTCTAATCTCTCTCCACAGTTACCCAGCTGTTCTTGATCCTGCTCGTCTGACCAGCCTACTTAAAGCTGTCCAGCTCACTTCATCTCTGCCTTTGCCTTGGTCACATCACAAGAAACCATCTCCTGCGTGCCTGGTTAAAGACTGGCTTGCTGACTAAACTTGGATCCCTGACTTCTGGCCTGGCTGATTACCCGATCTGGTTATTGAACTCTGGCCTGGCTGACTACTCAATGTGGTTACTGGACTCTGGCTATGCTTTGACCATGCTTACTCTATTTACCTTTTTATTTTTATTTAATAAACAAGTGTGATTTAATTGTACTTCTGTCTCGGTCTGATTCATGGTTTCTGACAGTAGGCGAAGACCATGAATTCAGAAGATACAGTCAATCCACTTTTTTTATTTTTTCCAGATTGGATGAGCAAGATCACCGCATGGATCAGTTTGCCATGGCGTTACAAATGCTTCTGAGTCACGCGGCTGACCTGGAATCCCCCACTGTGGCTGCTCTGGTACAACCTGAGTCGCAGGCAGTCCCTGCTGTTGCGCCAGTCTCTGTGCAGGCACCCGCCTTGAGTATTACCTCTATTAGAGGTATGTCTGGTTCCGCTCCGCTTCCCCAGCGATTTCTGGGCAATCCAGTTCAATGCAGATGCAGATATACTTCGAGATGTTGCCCCAGGCATTTCCCACAGACAGAAGCAAAGTAGGTTTTGTGATATCTTTGCTTTCTGAGAGAGCCTTGGCCTGGGCTAACCCTCTATGGGAGATGCAAAAACCTGTTGTCTTGAGTTACCTTGAGTTTGTGGCCTCCTTTAAAAGGGTATTTGACGTTCCTGCACGCTCTGCTTCTGCCAAGTGCCTCATGTCCATGAGAACTGTTGCCGACTATGCCATTGAATTCCATACTCTGGCGGCAGAGGTTGCTTGGAACAATGAGGCCCTTGTGGCTGCTTTTTCCCATGGTCTCTCGGATTCCATTAAGGATGAGATAGCAGCGTGGGATATACCTACTGAGCTGGAGAGCTTGATCGTGTTTGCCATCCTTATTGACTCCAGACTCAGAGAAAGACTTTCTTTTAAGGAGCGCTTGCGGAAGCCTCCTGTACGTTTGCCTCTGAGCTTTGCAGTCCCACCCGTGCCTCCCTCACCTCCCATGCCTTCTGGTACCCAGTCGGTCAGTAAAGGTGAACACATGCACCTGGGCTTCGCGCGACTCTCTGCGGATGAGAGAGCCTTTAGGAGGAGGGAGAGATTGTGCCTTTATTGTGGCCAGGCAGGTCACTTTTTTAAGTCTTGTCCTACCCATCCAGGGAACATCCGAACCTTGAGGTCCTGTTAGGTGGCGTTGTTTCGTCTCCAGTTATCCAGAAGGATAAGCCCCTGGTTTCGGTCACTCTTTCTTGGGCTGAGTCGTCCATTGAGATACAGGCTCTAATCGACTCTGGGGCTGCAGGCCTGTTCATTGATGCTGCATTTGTTTCACAGCACTTGACTCCGCTGCAGCTTCGTGACACTCCACTTGCCATTGAGGCTCTTGACGCACCTCTTAACTCTCCTCCCTGCCGGAGGAGTACCATAATTTTAGCGATATCTTTGACAAAGGTCAAGCCGGTAGTTTGCCTCCACACCAGTCTTATGATTGCACAATTGACCTTCAACCTGGTGCCTTACCTCCTCATGGCCGGGTTTACCCTTTGTCAGTCTTGGAGGATAAGGGCATGGGGGAGTATGTTGCAGACACACTTTCTTGAGGTTTCATCTGCAAATCCTCATCTCCTGCTGGTGCTGGTTTCTTCTTTGTGAAGAAGAAGAGCGGTGATCTGAGACCTTGTATAGATTATAGGGGTCTCAATTGTGTCACGATTAGGAATGCCTACCCGATTCCATTGATTACAGAGTTATTTGACTGCCTCAAGGGAGCAACGGTTTTCACGAAGCTGAACTTGAGAGGGGCATACAATCTTGTGCGCATTAAGGAGGGTGACGAGTGGAAAACTGGGTTTAATTCCAGAACAGGCCATTATGAGTACCTGGTAATGCCTTTTGGCATTTGTAACACCCCTGCAGTTTTCCAGGAATTTATTAACGATGTCCTCCGAGATTTGTTGCAGTTATGTGTGGTGGTTTATCTCAACGATATTCTCATATTTTCCAAGTCCCTGGAGAGCCACCACACAGATGTCTGTCGTGTGCTTCAGAAACTAAGAGAGAACAATCTCTATTGTAAACTGGAGAAGTGCGAGTTCCATCGTGAACAGGTTACATTCCTGGGCTATGTCATTTCCACTGCTGGTTTTTCGATGGACCCAGAGAAACTTTCAGCAGTCCAACAGTGGCCTCGATCCGTGGGTTTACGTCCTCTGCAGCATTTCCTGGGCTTTGCCAACTACTATCGGAAGTTTATTCGTAACTTCTTGTCTCTGGTCAAGCCCCTGACTGATATGAACAGAAAGGACGGTAACCCACAGAGTTGGTCTCCGGAGTCCATTAAGGCCTTTGAGACTCTCAAGGCTGCCTTTGTTTCTGCTCCTGTGTTGGCACACCTTGATCCTACGTTGCCTTTTATCCTATAAGCTGATGCTTCTGAGACTGGAGTTGGCCTCCTTCTGTCTCAATGTCCTAACTCTGAGAGCGCTATGCATCCGTGTGGCTACTTTTCCAAGAAATTGTCACCTGCTGAGTGCAATTATAAGATTGGTGACAGAGAGCTGTTGGTGATCATTTTAGCCCTGAAAGAGTGGAGACATCTCCTTGAAGGTACCACCATTCCAGTTCTTATTCTTACTGATCATAAGAATCTTACATTCTTGTCTGAGGCTAAGCGCATCTCTCCCAGAAGGGCGCGATAGGCTCTTTTCTTGTCAAGTTTTAATTACATTGTCTCATTCTTACCTGGTACTAAGAATGTAAGGGCTGATGCCTTGTCACGACAATTTTCCTCCACTTCCGAGTCGGTACTGGTTCCTGTGATTCCTACTGATCGTATCTTGGCTACAGTTCGCACCAGTCTTAATTCTCCTTTGGGTGACAAAATTCTTGCTGTTTAGGTCCATCCTCCTACTGAGAAATCTTTGACCACTGCTTTGTCCCAGAGAGTCTCCGTACTGGCATGCTCCAGACTTACCATTCTCCCAAGGCAGCTGCCCATCCTGGGAAGAATCAACTAATTTGGGCCATTTCCCAACAATTCTGGTGGCCCAGTCTACGGGCTGATGTTACTGCCTTCATAGCTGCCTGTTCCGTGTGTGCTCAGAGTAAGACTCCACGACACCTTTCAGTGGGCTTCCTACAACCCATACCAAATGGAGAGAGGCCCTGGACCCATCTGTCAATGGATTTCATTGTGTAGTTGCCCAACTCCCAAGGCAACATTGTTATCCTTATGGTGGTTGACCGGTTCTCAAAGATGTGTCATTGTATTCCACTTAAGAAGTTGCCTACTTCTAAGGAACTGGCTTCAATTTTTGCTCGGGAGTTCTTTCACTTACATGGGCTACCCAAGGTGATTGTCTCTGACAGGGCAGTCAGTTTGTCTCCCGGTTCTGGCAAGCCTTTTGTGCACAGTTGGGAATCCAGCTTGCTTTCTCTTCTGTGTATCACCCGCAGTCTAATGGGGCCGTAGAGCGAGCCAATCTGTCCTTGGAACAATTCCTACGTTGCTATATTTCTGACTATCATAACAACTGGTCTGACCTATTACCTTGGGCAGAGTTTGCTCACAACAGTGCCTTGAATTCTGCCTCCCGATTGTCTCCATTTATGCCGAATTAGGGTTCCCAACCTTCCATGTTGTCTGACTCGTTTGTTCCACAGAGTATTCCTGCTTTAGAGGAGCATCTCCGTGGTCTTCGTTCCACTTGGATACAAGTCCAGGAGGCTTTGCGTCAGGCTAATGATAGGTACAGACTCCATGCTGACCGCAGACTCCTGCCTGCGCCTTCCCACCAGGTAGGGGACAGGGTCTGGCTGTCATCTCGCAACCTCTGACTTCGTGTTTCCTCACTGAAGTTTGCACCTTGGTTTATTGGGCCTTTCTGTATCCTTCGCAGGATTAACCCAGTGGCTTACGCGTTGGACCTTCCTCCTAGTATGTGCATCTCAAATGTGTTTCATGTCTCCTTATTGAAATCGTTGGTCTGCAACCGATTTACCACCTCTGTGCCACGTCCTCACCCTATTCAGGTTGAGAACCATGAGGAGTATGAGGTACAATCCATTGTTGACTCTCGTAGGTTCCGTGCGTGCATACAGTACCTGGTGCATTGGAAGGGGAATGCTCCTGGGTTTCATCCTCGGATGTACATGCCCCTGTTCTCCTCCGAAAATTCCATAGATGTTTTCCCCTCAAGCCCGGTGGCCCTCCGAGGGAGAGGGGTCATTGAGGAGGGGGTACTGTCAGGGCTGACTTAGCCCTTCCTTCTGTGGGCTGGCTGCTCAGCTGTCGGCTAATTGCCAGCTCTAATCTCTCTCCACAGTTACCCAGCTGTTCTTGATCCTGCTCGTCTGACCTGTCTACTTCATCTCTGCCTTCGCCTTGGTCACATCACAAGAAACCATCTCCTGCGTACCTGATTAAAAACTGGCTTGCTGACATCCCTTCTGGCTTCTTATTCTGCTTGCTGTTTCTCCACTTGGATCCCTGACTTCTGGCCTGGCTGATTACCCGATCTGGTTATTGAACTCTGGCCTGGCTGACTACTCAATGTGGTTACTGGACTTTGGCTATGCTTTGACCATGCTTACTCTATTTACCTTTTTATTTTTATTTAATAAACAAGTGTGATTTAATTGTACTTCTGTCTCGGTCTGATTCATGGTTTCTGACAGTAGGCGAAGACCATGAATTCAGAAGATACAGTCAATCCACTTTTTTTATTTTTTCCAGATTGGATGAGCAAGATCAGTTTGCCATGGCGTTACAAATGCTTCTGAGTCACGCGGCTGACCTGGAATCCCCCACTGTGGCTGCTCTGGTACAACCTGAGTCGCAGGCAGTCCCTGCTGTTGCGCCAGTCTCTGTGCGCAAGACTCAGTGGTGGCGATTAACCGGTTCCCGACCAGCGCACGCCGATGTACGTCGGCAGAATGGCACGGGCAGGCATATTGGCGTACAGGTACGTCCAATCTTCAATGCCGCCCTGCCATCGTGAGCGTGCCGCCGCCGGCGTGCTCGCATGCGGGTCGGGACCCCCGTGAGTCCAGTCGCGGGTCCCGTGGACTCGATCGACGTGGGCATACCCGCGATCGTCTCACGGGGCGACTGAATGGAGGAAATGCCGCTGTAAACTGCATTTCCCCATTCTGCCTAGCAACTAGTGACCATGTGATTGGAGCAGAGATCAGTGTTCATTAAATGAAAGCCCAGCACCCCCACAGTTAGTAACACACCCCTAGGAACACTTAACCCCTACACTGCCACCCCCTGGTTAACCCCTTGACTGCCAGTGTCATTTATACAGGAATCACTGCATTTATATAGCAGTGATTGCTGTATAAATGTGAATGGTCCCAAAAATGTGTTAAAAATGTCCGATGTGTCCACCATAATGTCACAGTCACAATAAAAATTGCTGATCACTGTCATTACTAGTAAAAAAAAAAATAATAAAAAATTATTAATAAAAATGCCATAAAACTATTCCTATTTTGTAAACGCTAGAACCTTTGCGCAAACCAATCAGTAATCGCTTATTGTAATTTTTTTTTACCAAAAATATGTAGGAGAATACGTATCGGCCTAAACTGAGGGAAAAATGTTTTTTATATATTTTTGGGGGATATTTATTATAACAAAAAGTAAAAAATAATGCTTTTTTTTCAAAATTGTCGCTCTATTTTTGTTTATAGCGCAAAAAATAAAAACTGCAGGGGTGATCAAATACCCCCAAAAGAAAGCTCTATTTATGGGAAAAAAAGGATGTAAATTTTGTATGGGAGCCACGTTGCACAACCGCGCAATTGTCAGTTAAAGTGATGCAGTGCCGAATCGCAAAAAGTGGTCTGGTCTTGACCAGCAAAATGGTCCGGTCTGTAAGTGGTTAAATTGGGAAAATTCCATTCCAGTAGTTTCTGAGTCAGCTAAACAAGGACTTGAAATTGTTGCTAGTGCTAGGGGCATATACAGTACAGAGGGAGTAGGTAGTGCCTGCAATTTCCAAGACTATTAATGTGGGTCTTTCTGGATTCGTTTTGGTATGCAGTCAGGTGTACGGTAGGTACTTGTTACAGATTACTGCAACCCTTTTTTGTCTCAAAAGAGGCAGTATTGATTTCTCTAATGCACAAAATTTGGAGCCTAAATTTGTCTATATCTTTTCAGTTTCTCTTGAAAAAAGACAATATCTGGTGCTAGTCTCCTGATATGTAGAAAGACTATATTCTTTTTTTGTGGACTAGACCAGCTACAATCCAAGAAATGGGTTTCAAATCTATTCATGACGTATTAGGCAATGTAAGAGATGGTGCATATTAAAATTGTATGTTGGGTCAGAAAAGCATGCCATCAAAAAGAATTGGTGCCTCTGAAGTAGGGACAGCAAGCTGCTGTGCCACACTGAATAAGGGCACCTGGTTCTTTGTTGACAATGACATATTGGCCGGATGCCACTTGAGCTGTAGTATACTATGGATTAAAAGAACAAAGATGTTATACCAACAATAGTATAACACATAATGTGCCTATTTTATGTATTGAACATACAATAACCTAATTTTATATTTTAAACAAGTCTCACACTGCACCCAGACATGGGCAGAGGGGTACCATGCCTTAACAACTGTTACAAAAATTGTGAAGACAGGATAAAAACAATTGTGAAAACTAGCAAAAAAGTGCTGTCAACAGAGACAATATAAGAGAAAGGAGAGTGTCCTTTTAAAAAGAGATGGGTGTCTTCATTTTAACATTAAAGTACAAAAATGTCTGTAAGAAGAATACAGTACTGCATAGTGGTCAGGCAGTCCTTGCAGATTCAAGTGTCAGATGGAAGAAGGTCTGTTGGTTGAAGTTGTTTTAACACAGAGGCAGGGGAGTGAAACAATTTGGTGTCTCCATTCCAAAGGACTCATTGTTTGGCTGGGTATAACAAGGAGAAGCAAATTCCCTCCTCAGATAGTATGTTGTAGTTTGCAAATTCTGTGAAAAACCCTTCTTCTTTTGAGTGACTGCAAATAAAAAATGTTGGAAGATGAAGATATTTTCTCTGTGAATTTTTATTTCTTCAGCCCTTTGATAAGCTTTAAGTATAGCCTCTTTATCACCAAATTGAATGTGTTTAATTATAATTGCCCATGATCTTTTATTTAAGCTTAATAATTCTGGCCCTGGGAGGGACCCTGTTCTATTTTACATGCAAGGTGGGTCTGGAGGTTAAGAGCTGTCATGAAGGCAACTGTAAGATTGTTAAGGAAACCTTGTCCATTAATATGTTCAAGAATGCCAGTGAATTGTGGGTTATATCTTTCGTTTCTGTTTTCAGGGTCCTCAAGTTTGTTTTCTGTGGACGTGAAAAAGGAGGGATTGTGTTGACAATTTTTTTTGTGAAACTAATAATTTATCCTCCTAATCACTTACTCTTGGGTTAAGCTCCATGATTCATTTGTGCTCGAAGAAATTGTTTCAAGAGCAAAGTTATTGGATTTTTGGGGGATGTTGGATTTTTTTTTTCTTCAAAGTAAGATGAAAGAATATTAGATACCTCCTCCAAAGAGGATTTTGCAGTGGCTAATGACCCTGGTGGAGAAGGAGGTTAGTCTGGTGGAGAAGAGGGAGATTTAGACTCCATTTTGGTCTAACTTTGAAATTTTGTTTCTGTATAACCAATGACTGTAAGGAAAGGTAGAGTTACTTAGGTCTGTTTTAGAAGATAATGTTTTAGAAAATGTCTCATGCTAAGCTTGTGCTAAATTTTACCAGAAGTGTTAAGGCGAAGTGTGAAGCAGGATGCGCCTGTTAGAGTTGACATTTAGTTGCTGGACGTTAAGAACATATATTGTGTGTTGAGAACATTGGTCTCAAGCCAAGGTGATAAGGTCAAACATTGTGACGTTGAGTCTGTCTCTAGGTAGAATTACTATGAATATCTTTTAGGTTAATAATTGTGTAGCATAATGCTTCAATGTGATTGGTTGTTCATGGGGCCTTCCCCCTATATGACACCTTTTTGTTTATTGCATATTATTCTGTGAAGCCGGAATAAAACTTTGTATTCTTGATCATCCACACCTTATGTATGGTGTCTTGACTACCCGACCGGTCAGAGAGTTTTTCCATTGACCATCAAAGTCCAGCTCGAGCACAGAAAAGAGGGGCTGGGATAGGACAAGCTTTCAGATGGGTACCAGAAGTGGGGTGCATTTCAACAGGTAAGCTTTCTTTAAAATTACTTTTGTGAAAAATATTTTTGAACAGCTTACTCTGTCAATGTTTCACCCCTAAATGTTATAGATCTCAGGGCATGAGAGTCATCTTTGCCTGAGATATAGGGACATTGAAAGGCAGCTCACTCAAAAGGGGACCTCGCTAGGTTGGCCAGGATCCCAGGTATTGATATAATAGGGGTTGAAAAACTTTGGAATGGTCATTGGCAACCTCTAAATCACTCAATGTCAGGACCTTGTCCTCTGTATTTATTGGCAGGATGCTGCCCCAAATGTTTAAAGTGGTTGTAAACCCTTACAACACACTTTGACCTACAGGTAAGCCTAGATTAAGGCTTACCTGTAGGTCCAAGAAATATCTCCAAAACCTACATGGTTTAAGAGATATTTGCCGAAAGACAGGCACCGCTGTCTACGGCGCAAGCGCCGTAGACAGCGGAGTGCAGGCACACTGAGCGTGGCACCGTTAACGACGAAGGTGCCACGCGAGTCGGCTCCCGTGTGCATGCGCGGGAGTGACGTCATCGTGGCTTCGCCGAATAACAGTGGCGGAGCATAAAGACCCCACCGAGAAGATGGATGCGCCGGACTACAGGGGACAGCGGTGACATCGCTGGCTCCTGTGTCAGGTAAGCGACACATAATGGACTACTATGTGATGCATAGTAGTCCATTATGCTTTGCCTTTGCAGGGAATGAAAGAGGAAGTCAACTCATCAGGGTTTACTTCCTCTTTAACAGGCCTATTATTTGTGTATAAGGGACCAAAAACCTATTTGGTTGCTAGTTTTGATGGGGGTTATTAACACAAGGTGGGAAAGGGTCCTTTGTTCCGTGAAGGGGTACCGCGGATACAGACATTAAGATTCAATATACATAATACCTTTAAATTTCAAGAAGGTCTTACTGTTAAAGGTGTCAGGAGTACTATTGAATTTAGAACTGGTGAAAGATTTGTGGTTTGCCCTAAGTCATTGATTGTGTGTTCTGAAACTGATGTGTATAAATAAGGTCATAATATAAGTTAAAGTATAAGAATTAACCATGGGAAATCTGCCGGGAAAGGGAAGTTCGGAAGGTAAGCCGGATCAGCCCACTCCCTTAGATTTCGTGTCTGGGAACTATGGAAAACATTATACTAAACCTTTCTGGAAAAACATATTAACTAGAGCACATGCTCTTCAAATTTTGGGGCTAACAAAATGCGGACCATGTCCTGCGGAGGAATGGGAGGAGGTTACCAAACTGTGTGGGCAACATAAACAGTATAATTATCCACCGTTTCCTTGTGATAAAGAATATATGATTGAATGCTATAAGATAAGATACGTTTTATCACTGAGAACTGTACCGAGGGCTTCTCTATGGGAATAAATGGGACAGATGTTACACACAAAATAACTGAACCACTTAAGGTGTCAGACTTGCAGGATAGACCTTAACCCAGCAAAGTTTTGCCATCCTCACTGATTACCCTTTATGTCTAATGGGAAGGATAAGCATTCAATTTGACACACAAGGAGGAATGACTGCTAAATTGGCCACATGTGACCTGACAATGCCAAAAGAAGGGATTTGACATTTTACTTTATGACCATACCGCCGCCTCTAGAGACTCAATATGGGCAAAGTCCAAGACAGATGTAGGACATGTCCTATGTCCCGACTTTCAAACCCAACATTACACCATTCTTTCAGGGTACAGGGTATAGAACCACAGATTAACACATACATACAAAGAGGCATTCTAAAACCCCCAAATCAGTCCTTGGAACACCCCCATTAACCCGGTAAGGAAAGCCAATGAGGAGAGGAGGCTGGTACAGGATTTAAGGATGTAAACACATGTATTCAACCACTTCCACCACTAGTTTCAGACATCACTGGAATTTTTATCAACATCCCTGCTTCCTCCAAAATTTATATGGTACTAGGCTTTTTTTTTTCTGTTTGCAAAAGGTTTTTATTATGGGTAAGGTCATGATTCAAGATTTTCTTTAGCATTGATGTTCACGAGGATTTCCAAAAGATCTTTGCCTTTGCCTGGGGCTCGGGCCAATTGACTTGGGCTCGTCTTCCTCAGGGATTTGTGGACAGTCCTGCAGCATTTTCCATGGTGTTAAAGGTAACCCTGGATGACTGGGCGCCCCCACAGAGATCAGTTCTCCTGCAAATATGTAGATGACCTACTGTTATGTAGTGAGAACGGGGTACAGTGTGCAGAAGACTCTGAAAGCCTGATGACTGACTTGTCTCTTAAGGGCCACCTGGCATCTCGAAAAAAGATCCAGGGGTGCAGGGAGAGGGTGGAATAACTAGGGTGTATTATCTCAGGCGGGACAAGGCAATTGTCCCCTGAAAGAGTCAAGACTCTGACCTGTCTCAGTCCATCTAAATATAAGGCAGCGCTCCTTTCTTTTCTTGGCTCTATTGTCTACTGCAGGCAATGGATCCCAGATTGTTCTTTTATGATTCAATCTTGCGCCCCTCTACTGCAGCAACTGCCCCCAAGCAGGTAGTGCACACTGAGGAAATGACACAAGCCTTCCATTCATTATTACAGTTCTTGGCCAGTGCCCCGACACTCAGTTTACTAGATCATAAGAAACCCTTCGTGCTTTACTGCATAGTCAGAGGCCCTGCTCCCCTTTCAAGTGCAGGGAATACCAGCTTGCCTACAAGCTATCGCTGCATTCGCCATGGCAGTAAAAGAAGCTTCTAAAATGACTTTAGGAACTAGACATGTGCATTCGTTTTCGTCCGAATGCATTTTCGTCCGAATTTCAGCTATTTTCGTTTTCGTTTTGACAAACGATAACGAAAGCACAAAATCTGAAAAACGAAAGATCCGACATAAATACATGCTTTATTTTCGTTTTCATTGTTACAACAGTTCGATATAGAATAGGAGATTCGACATGACTCTGACAACAATCTGTGTCTATAGAACCTGTGGTCGAATGTGCCTAACCTTACCTCTATTAGTCCAAGATTATATAGAGAAAATATTCGACAGAGAAAAAAGTTTTGACAGAGAGAAAAGATTCTGCAAGTTACTGTCCTAAAAAGTGTTTGGGGACCGGGGTCCTGCCCCAGGGGACATGTATCAATGCAAAAAAAAGTTTTAAAAACGGCCGTTTTTTCGGGAGCAGTGATTTTAATAATGATTAAAGTGAAACAATAAAAGTGTAATATTCCTTTAAATTTCGTAGGGGGGGGGTTGTCTATAGTATGCCTGTAAAGGGGTGCATGTTTCCCGTGCTTAGAACAGTCCCTGCACAAAGTGTCATTTATGCAGGAAAAAAAGTCCTTTAAAATCACTCGCAGCTATTATGAATTGTCAGCTCCCGTAATACAGAGAACACTCATTGAAAGTCATGGATAAAAAAATAAATAAATAAATAAATAAAAAAGCGTGAGGGTCCCCCAAATTCAATTACCAGGCCCTTCAGGTCTGGTATGGATATTAAGGGGAACCCTGCCTCAAATTTAAGAAAAAATTTGACGTGGGGTTCCCCCTAAATATCCATAACCAGACCCTTCAGGTCTGGTATGGATATTAAGGGGAACCCCGCGTCAAATTTTAAAAAAAATTGACGTGGGGTTCCCCCTAAAAATCCATACCAGACCCTTTATCCGAGCACGCAACCTGGCAGGCCGCAGGAAAAGAGGGGGGGACGAGAGAGCGGCCCCCCCTCCCTCCTGAACCGTACCAGGCCACATGCCCTCAACATTGGGAGGATGCTTTGGGGGTCTGTGACCCCTCAAAGCACCTTGTCCCCATGTTGATGAGGACAAGGGCCTCATCTCCACAACCCTGGCCGGTGGTTGTGGAGGTCTGCGGGCGGGGGGCTTATCAGAATCTGGAAGCCCCCTTTAACAAGGGGACCCCCAGATCCCGCCCCCCCCCTGTTTGAAATGGTAAGGGGGTACAAAAGTACCCCTACCATTTCACAAAGAAAGTGTAAAAAATGGTTAAATAAAACAAACACACTTTTGAAAAATTCCTTTATTAAAAATAAAAAAATAAAAAAAAGATTCCAGCGGCGGTAATCCACTCTTGCTATCCAGCGACGGACGGTCATCTCTCCAGCGATGTCTCATGTCATCCAGCGCAGCGAATCCTCCGTCCTTCTTCTGTCTCCGTGGAGGAGACACTACAGACATTCCGGCGGCTTGACGTTTCTTATATACGGTGGGCGGGGCCACCCGTCACCTGACCCCGCCCCCTCTGACGCAAGGGCAAACCCGGGGTTCCCTGTGACGTATGGGTGACCCCGCCCCCCTCTGATGTAACGGAAACCTGCCTGTGTTACATCAGAGGGGGGCGGGGTCACCCATACGTCACGGGGAACCCCGGGTTTCCCCTTGCGTCAGAGGGGGGCGGGGTCAGGTGGCGGGTCAGGAATTTTTCAAAAGTGTGTTTGTTTTATTTAACCATTTTTTACACTTTCTTTGTGAAATGGTAGGGGTACTTTTGTACCCCCTTACCATTTCAAACAGGGGGGGGCCGGGATCTGGGGGTCCCCTTGTTAAAGGGGGCTTCCAGATTCTGATAAGCCCCCCGCCCGCAGACCTCCACAACCACCGGCCAGGGTTGTGGAGATGAGGCCCTTGTCCTCATCAACATGGGGACAAGGTGCTTTGAGGGGTCACAGACCCCCAAAGCATCCTCCCAATGTTGAGGGCATGTGGCCTGGTACGGTTCAGGAGGGAGGGGGGGCCGCTCTCTCGTCCCCCCCTCTTTTCCTGCGGCCTGCCAGGTTGCGTGCTCGGATAAAGGGTCTGGTATGGATTTTTAGGGGGAACCCCACGTCAATTTTTTTTTTAATTTGACGCGGGGTTCCCCTTAATATCCATACCAGACCTGAAGGGCCTGGTAATTGAATTTGGGGGACCCTCACGCTTTTTTATTTATTTATTTATTTATTTTTTTATCAATGACTTTCAATGAGTGTTCTCTGTATTACGGGAGCCGACAATTCATAATAGCTGCGAGTGATTTTAAAGGACTTTTTTTCCTGCATAAATGACACTTTGTGCAGGGACTGTTCTAAGCACGGGAAACATGCGCCCCTTCACAGGCATACTATAGACAACCCCCCCCTACGAAATTTAAAGGAATATTACACTTTTATTGTTTCACTGCTCCCGAAAAAACGGACGTTTTTAAAACTTTTTTTTGCATTGATACATGTCCCCTGGGGCAGGACCCGGGTCCCCAAACACTTTTTAGGACAGTAACTTGCATATTAGCCTTTAAAATTAGCACTTTAGATTTTGAACGTTGGAGTCCCATAGACTTTAATAGGGTTCTAAAGTATGCTATATATACTAGTTTCGTCGAATCTTCTTTATACATTCGACAGACACTATAAACCTTCAAAGACAGATTCGACCGTAATTCATGTGGATTTTCGGACGAATGCAATTTTTGAACGAAAAACGAAATAAATAAAAACGAATTTCGGGAGTAACTAAATAAATTACGTTTTCGGACGAAAACGAAATTCCGAAACGAAATATTTTACTCTGCACATGTCTATTAGGAACCAAGACTACTTTGTATACCACACATACTGTAGTACACCTTTTACAAAACATTTCTAAACAGCACATGACAGCACAACGCTCCAGTGGTTATGAAATCATTCTCCTTAGCACACATGGTCTCACTGTCAAATCTTGCTCTGAAACAACACCTGCAATCAGATTACTACATGCATTACTCAAACTCCCGTCAGTTGAAGTCCCCCCAGAGCATGACTGCTCCACACAACTGCTACATTCTACCTCACCAAGACCCGACCTCACAGACCAACCCAACCCGAGCCTGATTACATAAATGTTTTTGTTGATGGCAGCTGTTCTAGACCAAGCGATGACACTTATAAAACCGGTTACGCTGTAGTGACTTTACCAGACGTAGTAGTGGAAGCAAAACCACTAGCAGCCACCTCTGCTCAACAAGCAGAACTCTTTGCCATAGCCTGTACCTGTCATTTGTTCAAAGGACAGAAAGTAAACATTTACACTGACAGCAGATACGCTTTCCTGAAACAGTAGCTCCTTTGATTTTATCTTATCTCCATGGCCCTGGACACATAGGAAAGAAACCCCTGCAGCGAATGTATAACCAGAATTTTTGCACTAACACCACTCACCTATTGATCGAACAACTAATTGACTCCTGCTTAACTTGTGCCCAGAATAATGTTCAAGGGCCAAAGTATGGCCTTCATGGTCACTTACCAGCGCCTTTGGGCCCATTACAGGACCTACAGATTGATTTCACACACATGCCCAAACAGAAAGGTAATATCAAATATCTTTGCGTAATAGTACACAAATGTTCCTCCTGGCACAGGAGAGACTGCGGGGATAGCCTCTAGGTGTTTGATAAATCATTGGGTTAGTAGGTTCGGTTTACCTGCTAACATATACTCTGACCAGGGACCCGCTTTCACAGCAAAACTCACCCAAGAAATAGTGAAAGTTCTTGGGATACAATGGAAGCTCAACATTCCCTACCACCCCAGAGTGCAGAAGTAGTGGAAAGAATGAACAGAAACATTAAAGACAAATTAAGAAAAGACACACAGGGTACTACGAAGAACTGGCTCTATTTCTTGCCAAGGGCACTCTTCCAGATAAGAACCACTCCCCATGCTAGGACAGGACCCTCCCCCTTTGAAATCCTCATGGGAAAACCCGCTCAAAGAGCCCCCAAGATAGGTGAGGAATCAAAATTTATATTCCTTGCAGGAAGAGTACCTGGTAAGTAGCCTCGCTGAAACTTATGACAAGGTTGCTGTCACCTTTCCTCCTCTTTCCACACAACCAACGCATCCTCCCGCCAATAATTGTTCAAGAAAAGACTCTACCACCATTACCCCCTGCCCCCTCCCACAAGTCCCCTTAGCCACCAGAACCATTTTTGCCATAAAATTTCCCCGTGAGCCAAACAGGTGTACCACCCAGACAATTTTCCTTCTTTCAATTATCATAACCACCATGGTATTCCTGCTCTCAGTCTTTGGGTGTTGGATAAGTTCTTCATGCGGGGTGGGGGAGGTTGTTAGTGTCAAAGTGAAGGCCAGGGCTGCATTTATGGGAACAAGCCATATTTACCCATGCTGCACTAGTGTAGCGAGCCAAATGTCTAAAGCACAAGCCGCGTCAGTCATGGGGTATCATCATCAGAAAAGAGATGGGTCATGTAACAGCAGATACTATACTTTTAGACACTCACAAAGGGCAGAACAAAACATGGTGTATGCATCCACAACATAGGGCCACACAAAAAATAATAAGTAGGCTAAAAAGAGCAAAGAAGTCAGAGAAAGATATTAACTCAGTAATGCAACATAGGAAGTCTCTCCCCCAAGCAGTAACAAAAAGGAAAACACCCAAACCTAACATTAATAGTGAGAATAATGGAGCTAAACTTGACCCAGAGACCTACTCAGTCCCTTAAACAATTCCCCATCATTTTATTATGATGCATGCTTTTGGGAGGAAACAAAATTATTCTGAATGCTGGGTGTGCTCCCAGAAGGGCACGGGCTGACATTTAATCCCCATGGTTGGAAGGCCTGTCACCCTAGAGCAGCTGCTAAATGTCACCCAGGAGGTCCCTATTATAGATACCACTGCCATAAACAAACCCCTCTTGTTTACTGGATACACAAGGAATCCCCAGTTCTGTTTTCTAAATGGGGCAGGAAAGAAGTTGTACAATGGGAAGTTCTGCAGAGATAACCAAGTTAATTTCACCATGTTAAACCTAACCCTGCCCCTTAACGGTACTATAGACATAGAGGGTTTAGCTACTTTTGATATCCCTGACCCAGATGAAAGGATGGGTAATATGTCCCTATATGACATAACCAAATGTGTAAGGGGACCCAGAGAATCCGCAGGTCACTGAGTGGCACACACATGGACAGCCCCTGGATGGAACAGAGCGAGGATAGCATTCCTTCTTTGGGGGATTGGATGTGTTTAGTGGGATTAAGGTCAAGGCTGAGCACCCCCAAATTGGTTCAAGCCCCTCATGTTCCCCAAGGATGGATGGTATGTTGGGGGCTATGGTGCCACACTACCATCCCTTATCCTATGGACAGGAAAACTTCAGGATGGTGTTCTCTTGTGGAGATGATCCCCTTTATGGAGACCACAGGGACTGAAACTCCTGTGTCCATGGTCCCTGCCCATGGTCACCTTGAATTTGGCAGACATAAAAGGGAAGTAACCAGTTAGTGGGATAAGGTCTTTGCATCCTTAGGTGGGGTTGGCATGTACAATGCACTCACAAAGGTAGATGAATTTGGGATGTTAATGGATTCATGGATGAATGCCACGGCAATAGACATAGGACTGCTTAATGAAGAACTTAGGAAAGTGTTGTTTGAACAAGAGGTAATTAAAGGCAAGAGAGAATGATGATGGTACTTACGGGGCTGTGTGATTTGACCGGAGACAAGAGATTGTGCTGTACATACATGAATAATCTTACAAAGAAGATTTGGAGGTCCCAGACTATTATGACATTATTAAAGGTCACAATGATGAGAGGGCAAAGTTACAGGACCAAATGAGATGAATGGGGCACTCATGGAATTCCTTTTCAGGTATAGGAGGGTGGTTTGGTTCATTTTGGGAAAGCATCATGATTTTTTTTAAGAAAGTGGGTATGATACTCCTGATGGTACTTATTTTAGGACTTGCCATCTATGTGACAATCAAATTGGTATTCTGTCTTATAAGTAAGGTAGCACAAATAAAAAAAAAATTGATGAACCAGAAACAGTCATGACCATGTTCTACTCAGAGCATAGGTGGTACAGTGAGTGATCAAGGGGAGACATGAGTCTCCCATGATCAAAGGAGGGATTGTAAGGAAAGGTAGAGTTACTCCTTAGGTCTGTTTTAGAAGATAATGTTTTAGAAAATGTTTTCGTCTCATGCTAAGCTTGTGCTAAATTTTACCAGAAGTGCTAAGGCGAAGTGTGAAGCAGGATGCGTCTGCGGTTAGAGTTGACGTTTAGTTGCTGGACGTTAAAGCGGGAGTCCGCCGGGACTCCGCGTTTTTTTTTTTTTAAAAGCCAGCAGCTACAAATACTGCAGCTGCTGACTTTTAAAATAGTGACACTTACCTGTCCAGCACGCCCGCGATGTCGGCACCCGAAGCCGATCTCTAGATTGTCTCTCGGGTGCTGCCGCCGCTATCTTGGGTATGGGAATCAGGAAATGGAGCCTTTCGGCTTCATTTCCCGGTTCCCTACTGCGCATGTGTGAGTCGCGCTGCGCAATAAGGACGGTCCCCGCTGCCTCTGGGATCTGTGTGTTTCCCAGCAGGCAGCGGGGCACTTGCGGAAAGGGGCAGGCACTTGCGGAAAGGGGCGTAATCTACGCCCCTTTCCGCAGAGAGCTATCCCGGAAGTGGGTGCAGATACCTGTACTGTACAGGTATCTGCACCCCCCTGAAAGGTGCCAATTGTGGCGCCGGAGGGGGGGGAGGGTTCTGATGAGCGGAAGGTCCACTTTAGGGTGGACCTCCGCTTTAAGAACATATAGTGTGTGCTGAGAACATTGGTCTCAAGCCAAGGTGAAACATTGTGACGTTGAGTCTGTCTCTAGGTAGAATTACTATGAATATCTTTTAGGTTAATATTAATTGTCTAGCATAATGCTTGAATGTGATTGATTGTTCATGGGGCCTTCCCCCTATACGACCCCTTTTTATTTATTGCATATTATTCCGTGAAGCCGGAATAAACCTTTGTATTCTTGATCATCCACACCTTGTGTATGGTGTCTTGACTACCCGACTGGTCAGAGAGTTTTTCCATTGACCATTAAAGTCCAGCTCAAGCACAGGAAAGAGGGGCTGAGATAGGACAACCTTTCAATGACGTTGTTTGCTGATATATTCAAAAGGTATTAGACTAAGGCCGCGTACACACGCGCGGACTGTCCGCCCAAACACTGTTCAGCGGACAAAGTTGGACGAACAGTCCGCCCGTGTGTACGCGGCCTAACTGATTGAAAATAAAAGAGGTTCAAGTCCACATTCCCAATACAATATGTAAAAACAAATTTCCTCAAAAGTGGGACTTTGAAGGACCATGAACACTCAGAAAAGTATTAGTTGTATGTACAACAGTACACATTTATTACAAAAGATAAATACCATTATAAAACATGAATAAAACTAGAACATTATGACAAGAAAACAGTCCAAGAGAATGTATACATGGAAAAATGGAAGAGGTCCAAACCACCTGTCAAGGAGACATGTTAAATCCAACGTGTTTCAACATGTGAGATAAGAGTCTTCTTCAGGGAAAAGGAATGGGCTAGGAACTTCCAGGTGAATATAGACAATCTACAGTATTAATATAGACATGATTAAACATAGAATTCCAAAATATCCTATATTCAATAGACTCATCAATAGAAAAACAAACAATATTATTGGTATCAGTACTGACCTAATACTTAACACATGAGGTCAGTACTGATACTAATAATATTGTTTATGTTTTTCGATTTTGATGTCTATCTATAATGACTCAGTTGATGAGTCTATTGAATATAGGATATTTTGGTATTCTATGTGTAATTGTGTCTATATTAATATTGTAGATGCTCTATATTCACCTGGAAGTTCATAGCCCATTCATTTTCCCTGAAGTAGACCCTTACCTCACATGTTGAAATGCGTTGGATTTTACCTGTCTCCTTGACAGTTGGTTTGGACCTTCAAAAAAGCAGTGAGCAACAGGGAAAGGGTAAATTAGGTCGAACTGATCAGCAATTGAAGAAGAAATATGGTAACAACTCCTGGTGAGTTTGGTAGGCATAAGTTATAATACTGTTGAAGGGATGTGGCATGCTTAAAAATGTTGTGGTGTGCAGTATCAGGTCAAAAAGGTTAGAGTGACACTATGTATTATCAGAAAATGCTGCATAAGATAGTAGGGTGCTGTATGCTTGGTACTGCTTTTTTGCTTTATATAGTTAGCAACAATGGAGATTTGTAATGGTGATGTCCGTAAAAGGGATGAGCTTTGAGTTTGAGTCGAACTCATGTTCGACTCGAACATTGCCTGTTCACCTGGTCGGCGAACAGTGAACAATTTGGGGTGTTTGTGGCAATTTTCGAAAAGCCATGAAACAACCTGTCAGAGGACGCCATATGATACCCACCCAGGATGGGAGATCCCATCTGTGGGCGTCATATGACTATAGGCTGGGGCTGAAGTGGTTAAAGGAATATTACACTTTTATTGTTTCACTTTAATCATTATTAAAATCACTGCTCCCAAAAAAACTGACGTTTTTAAAACTTTTTTTTGCATTGATACATGTCCCCTGGGGCAGGACCCAGGTCCCCAAACAGTTTTTAGGACAGTAACTTGCATATTAGCCTTTAAAATTAGCACTTTAGATTTTGAACGTTCGAGTCCCATAGACTTTAATAGGGTTCTAAAGTTCAAACGAAGTTTAGGTCTCTTCGCAGGTTCTGGTGCGAACTGAACTGGGGGGCGTTCGGCTCATCCTTTGTCCGTAAGCATAGGATACAAGAGCCTATATTCACACAGTGGCTGTCCCACAATTTAATACTGCAATCCCCAGCAGTGATGTGCTTAAAAAAAGGGGGTCGTTTTGCAATGATAACTATAATTAACAGTCCAGCTCCAGCTTTGAATAACTAGTGAGTGACTTTGTGTCATGCTTGAGCTACACTGTAGCTAGGGCCTGCTAGCTGGTTTAAGCCTACACACTGCTCAAGCTCCTTTCCCAGTGGTGATGTGCAGCAGTCCCAGTTTGTTCTTATAGCAAGTGTATCTGATCTCAGGGTGGCTTGACAGAGTGTATTAGATTTGTGGGGGTTGAGCACTGAAAAAGACAACAGGAGTTGTAGCATGACGGAGGGAAAAGTGTACTGGGTTCATATTCTCTGTGGGCTCCCACAGTTTTGGTTGGTTAGGGTTTTAGGCACTGGGGTGAGGAGTGTGTCAAGCATCTTAATGATGGTGCTCAGTTCAGGGAGATACCCGTAAGGAGAGCAAAACTGCCTGCAACAGAGTTGGACTGGTAAAATACAGCTACAGTATTTTCTGTGGTTCTGCCCTTATGAATATGTTTTTGTTTATTTAATATAGAGGGCAGCAGCTAAATAGCAACTGACATTGTTGCATACACACAGAAAAAGGTGTTTTTAGAAGGGACCATAATATGTAGCCCACCACACTGCAATACATAGTAATGTAGCACAAAACAGCACAGCAAACACAAGGGGGATGCACACTATGTATCCCACAAAAATATATCCCGATACACTGTAATTTACTGGATATAGCACTTTTCATCAGCACTGCATAATATAGCAGCAAGTAACTTTATTCCTGCAAATGCTCTGTCAGCTATCCCTATCTACTCAAGGGCTCTTCAACACACACAGAGAAAAGGCTGCTTGGAACCCTATCTTTTATAGAGAGTGGGCTGGAACATAAGAAATCCCTCATTATTGGCCCTTCTAAGCCACCTGACCACAGTTCAGAATAGGAAGTAAATTATCGGTAATTGTTGCTATAGCGGCGAACGGCCATATTAGTCCCTCACTATACCAAACTGCAAATTACTTGGGATCAGGTCAAACTCATGTTTGACCTAAACCCTAAGCTCACCTACAGTATAGAAAGCTTCAATTTGAATTTAAAAAATAAATGGCCACAAAAAACACTGTTAATTTTATTAACCACTTCCCCCTAGATCAAATTTTAAATTTTTCACAAATATAAAATCTGCAGTTTTGGCTATAAACTTACTTAGAACCCCCATTATATATTTTTGGAATGTAGAGGTCCTACAGAATAATATGTTAGTAGTTACAGTTTTTGTATGTTGCACGATAATTGAGTTTAGAAAATCTATATTTTCAGGAAAAAAGCAAAAAAACTAAAGAGAATTTTATTGTACACAAACACAATTTTTTTTTTTACAAACTAAAAAATTAGGTAGTGGTAAGTAAATAGATACCAAATTTGTCAAGCCTTAAAACTGAGTGCAGCCCTAAAATGCCAAAACAATCAGGGTGACCAAAATTATTAATAGGTGGTGCTTTAAATGCTTTTACAGTTAACCATAAATGAGGGACTTACAGTTATTGCACTCACTCCAGTTTTCACAGTGATATACAGTATATAACGTGTGGCGCAATCGCTGTTTACAAACATTGCACGCTCTATGCATGTTTTTGCATTTATGGGTGTGTGCAGGGTGACTGTGTGCTTTTAAATATTATTTTTATGTGATAGCATTGTATAACAAATTCTCTTTATGGGGACATCAGGGATCTTTTAGACACTTAAGGTCTCCTCTGCCCTTCACTGTAGCTAATCCAGCACAGATCATGCATTGATTAGCTGCTTCCCTGTCCACAGCAGCTGGAGAATGACAGTTCCTCCAACTCGCCATCCTGAAGGCAGTTGTGGGGCTTCTGGGAAGAATGGAAGAGGCTGAAAACCTTGGCTGCAATAGAGATTGTTTTAAATACTTTAGACTTTGGACATACTATCTACATTTAAAGAGCTGACATTGTTAAGATTTTTGAATAGCTAGTTGATCTTACATGATCTCAGCAAACTCTGATCAAAGAATTATTTCAATAGGATTACTTTTTTAAACTCAACATAGTCCTAGGTAAATGGGAATGGAATTGCATTAATATTTGGGCTGAGCAGGAAACTGACAAACTATTGCAAGGATTTATATATTTTTAATAGTTAAGTAGTTAAATGAGAAAACGGCTTTCTACCAAAAAATGTTTTTAGTTGTGTTTGTTTGCCCTGAGATGATTGCATCTTAATTGTATACCTTACCGAATAAAAAGGAGCTATATCGTTGAATAGCAGCTGACATGTTCAAGGTCATGTTGGGGATTCTGTGACCCCCTTCCATTGCTTCCCAAGAGATGTCTGTGATTATCAGTCACTGATTCTAATCAGATGCGCTCAGTTGCCCGTGATAATTTTTGGCCTATAGATTACACTCAATAGGGCCACCTCATTGGGGACTTGAGCACATTCATTCGCACATTACAATGTCAGCTGCTCCGTCAGCTATAGACATACACAGAGTCAAAGATTTGAGTGGAATGATAAGGATTAGAATTGACAGCTAGAAACCATTCTTACTAGCTCTGCACTTTTTCTAGCAAAATATAATTTCATCTACATGGTTAAAAAACACAAGCTCAAAGATAAAGCATTTCCAGTCAAAGCTAAATGCATCGAAGGTTGTCTGTTATAATTAATAAGCAATACATTCACAAGTGTAAACATTCAGAACATCCACGCTGAATAATGATTTTGCTAGATATACTTCTAAAATTTTATTAATATTTCCTATGAACAAAGGACCTTGATTATCACTTATGAAATCTGAGAAAACAAATTGCTACCATATTTTTTTTGTCTTTTAGCAATGGATTTGATTCTCCCTGTCATTTTCCTATACTGCAAAGTACATTCTCCAATTTGCTTTGGGGCAATACAGATTCTTTAAGACATGCATTACAAGTATGCAAAATGCATCACACAGCATTCACTTTTATGACTAGGAAAAATATATTTAAAAAAACTACCTAAGGATAAAGGTCTAACACAGTTAATGTGGTTATAAATCCTGCATTCTCTGCATTAAAGTGGTTGTAAAGTCAGAAAGTTTTTTTTTGTTTTTTTTCTATCCTTATGCATTCTATTCTATGCATTAAGATAAAAAGCCTTTTGTTTGCAGCACCCCCCTAATACTTACTTGCCTTCCCTCTGATCCAGCGATGTTGCACAAGAGGCTCGGCTGTCCAGGACTCTCCCTTCTCATTGGCTGAGACACAAGTGAAGTGCCATTGGCTCCCGCTGCTGGCAATCAAAGTCAGTGAGGCAATGAGGAGAGAGAGGGCAGGGCCAGACCGTGGCTCCATGTTTGAATGAATACACGGAGCTTTGGCTTGGGTACACCCATAGCAAGCTGCCTGCTATGGGGGGACTCAACAGGGGGGAGGTTTGTAGAGAGATTTGTTTCATCTCTGTGTGCCACCTGAGGGCAGTCACATCACTGGGTATATGCAGGGGCGTATTTACCACAAAGAAAATATGGCAATTGCCTTTGTCAGAATTTTTCAGGGGGGGCATCACCCTGAGGCAGAGGGGACACCACGAGCAGTGGAGCCACTACAGCGGTGGGGCTCTAATAGGAAGAGGTGCAGCCTAAAGAGGAAGGGGGAGTTTGCAGATGAAGGGATGGATCTTAAACAGGGAGGGGTGGGACAAATTTAGATGGGTGGGGGGCACCCAATTTTAGTTTTGCCTAGGGTAGCACAAAACCAAAATACACCACTGGGTATATGCAAGGGTTTACTGCTTTAAAGTGGTTGTAAAGGTTCAAGGCCCTTTTACCACATTCATAAATTCTACAAATGAAGGTAAAAAACCTTCTGTGTAGCAGCCCCCCCAGCCTTCCTTAATACTTACCTGAGTCCCATCTCGATCCAGTGATGTACATGAGAGCTCTTCTGGGTCTCTTCCTCCTCATTGGCTGAGACAGCAGAGGCATCATAGCCAGTGAGCCAAAGCAGAGTGAGTTGCACTTCATGTGTGAAGGTGAAGGACTCAAAGAGTAGTGCTCAGGTGCCCTCATAGAAAGCTGCTTGCTATGGGGGCAGGAGAGAGGGTCCAGGAGTGCTGGTGGGGGGGCCTGAAAAGAGAAGGAGAAGCTGCTCTGTGCAAAACCATTGCACAGAGCAGGTAAGTGTGACATGTTTATTATTCGTTTTTAAAAATCTGCCTTTGATATGACTTGCCAGGCAAATAGACAACTCGGTCTCAAACAATTGACCACTCTACCCTCCATGTTTGTGTATATGTGTATATATATATATATATGTATATATGAGAAAGCTTCACTGGCAGTTTCCCTTACTTGCAATGCTGGTGCCTGCACCCAAAGCCGATATATGGAATGGCTTGGGGTGCCAACATCGCAGTGTCCTTATTTTAAAAGTCAACAGCTACAGTATTTGCAGCTGCTGACTTTTAATTTTATTTTCCCCAGGCTGGAACTCCACTTTAAGCTTTGACAAAAAAAAAAAAGCTCTCTTTAAACTTTCACTCTTCAGTTTTAGTAAATCAACACCCTGACTGCAAAATAGACACGGGTGTTCTGAGGACCGTGGGTACACGGGAACTTCTATAAATGCAAGACATTCATTTAATAATACAATCATTTGCCATTTCTCTGAAAAAGAAACAAGAAGGCGCCATCTCCCTAATCCATGCATCTGGCTCCCTAATTTACATGCAGAGCGCCAGACGCATTGATTCCAATGTTTTTTTTTTTGTTGTTTTTGTTTTTAGAAGCACGTGATTAGAGCTCTAATAGGCTTCAAAAAAAGGGTGGGCTTGGGGTGCAGAGCATTGCTCCCCGAGCCCACCTACTTGTGAGACAATAGAGAATTAATATCCGCTATTGTCTTCCTGCTTCTGCTCCCAGCCAATCTGGCTCAGGAAGCGGGTCCTGAGACCCAATTGGCCGTGAGGAGAAGTGGCGATCCTATTGGCTGCTGAGGATGAGGAGAGAGGAGACACAGGGGAAGCCGCGCCGCCATGAAGCTGAGGAAGGAGGAGAGCCAGTGTGAAGCTGCTGCCCGCTGCCCAGAGGAAGCCCACAGCATAGTGCAGGGATCTATTGATTGATTAACTGATAAACCGACCTGGGGAGGTGTGCAGGGGACCCAATCAACCCCCAGGGGGGTAAGGGTGCTGGTGGAGGGCTTGCCACTGGTATTAGCTAGATTATCTAACACCAAAATAGTACATGCAGTTCAGTCTCATTTCAATTAGAATTTTTAGCAGAAATTTCACATGATAAATTCAGGTAACACAATAACTTTACTTCCTAAAACTTCCCAGTTTCATTTTTAAGAATAGAAACACATAAGCTGCACTCAACTACTGTAGATTTTTTGCTGAACCACAAGAAGTTTTATTGATACCAGATTAGGTAAAACAGACATTCTTTCCTTTGTCACTCCCCAAACACTTTGCGCAGGATGAATTTGAATGGTTTTCAAACTTGTTAGGATGCAATAGGCAATACAGGATTCAATATCATATAGGAATAAAACAGGGAGAAGACTAGTGCAGTACCCCTAAATATATTATCCACAGTTTATTTGCCACCCAACTCCTTTTTTTCCAAAATCACCTTTGCTACTCAGACAAGTAAAGACCTATTCACCCTCTTATCCAATAGTTAGTTGAAGATATTAGCAGAGGTGAGAAAGTTATACTTATATCTCCCTATGCTTCCCTTTATGCAGGTAGAGTAAGGGAAATTTTCTGGTGCTTAATGATACAACCTATGGGGAACGAAAGAGTACTTTTTAGGAAAAGCAAAAATTCAGTGATTAAACCCCCTGTAGCCAGAATTGCCATTTTTTTTTCTTCTAGTCCTTATCTAAAAGCCTTTTGTAGTGCCTTTTTCTTGTATGTCTTTTCATCTAATTCTTCTCCATGTTAGTTATGTTCATGATCACGCTGTGACACTTTTAGAATTGAATAGTAAGGGCAGCACCTGTTGCAGACCTTGACCTAGGACTGCCTGTGATGAGAATAATTTGATCTAAACCCTGGTGACTCTTTAAGCAAAGCGCATTAACTGAATATTTCATGCAAGACACATTACAGCATTCATCATGATTTATTGAAAATGATGGCGCTCTGTGTATATTAATACAATGTATTTTCTTCGGTTGGCTGAACGACACATTCATTTTAAGTGGTATATGGGATGTTTTTTGTCTCATCTATATTGATATAACCATTGTAAATGATAGAGTCCAAGGTTAGCATTAAGTTGTTTAACAGGTGTCTGTGCGTGAGAGTTTAGTTTGGTGAGATCTGAAACCTGAGAGGAGTCGCATAGATCATTTTGAGAAAGTGCTCTCTTCTCCAACAACTTATGGTTGTACTGGAATGGCCCTTGTTGAAATATATTGTGTCTAGTCCATAGTATATAACAGTAGAAAGAATTTAAAGCAGTATTAAACCCAAAAGCATACATTTATTGTATTGCAACTTACCAATTATTAAATGTGATGGCTAAACTAGTATTCTTTTTTAGGATTCCTTTCGGACTGGTGCATGATGGGTCAGTGACATCACAAAGGAGCGGTCTCACCAGGTGACGTCGCCAGGTGGCCCGCCCTTACCTGTATAAGAACTGTCAAACAGTGGAGGAGGCATTTCGGCAGTAGTCAGTCAATGATTGCAGAGTGTTTTTTTTTTTTTGGGGTGTGGCAGGCAGCATGATTGACGATACATTTATATCGAGAGGAGATTATTTTCTTATTTAAAAAAAAAAAAGGAATTGTCAAAAACTCTCTGTGTTTTTATTACTTTTTGACAGTTTTTTGGTGAATGGGTACTATGTACACCATACTCATTCACATGACAGGGGGCAGGATCTGGGGTCCCATTCTTAAAGGGGGCTTCCAGATTCTGATAAGCTCCTCCCTGCAGACCCCCACAACCACAGGCTGCATGCTCAGATAAGGGCCTGCCATGGATTTTGGGGAGGACTCCATGCAGTTTTTTTTTCTAAATGTTGAAATAGGGTTCCCCTTAAAATTTGTCTAGCATGGACTGGGAGGGGGGGACCCCACGCTGGTTTTTTTAATATATTTTTTTACCAGCAAATGTTTTTTTTTTTTTATTCAGCTGTCAGCAGTGAAGCCCATTGACAGCTGCTGACTCATCGGTTAAGGACGCCAAGGCTGGCTTACTGACCCCACTCCATAACAACCACCGTCTTATTTCGCTCTAATTGGGCAAAGCTTTGCCCAATCAGGGCGCAGAATACACTTGGCAGTGTGCAATGCGTTGCAGGGCGTTCGTCTGGGCAAACACCCGCTGAACACCCTGCAAATTTGAGTGTTCCTCACAGGGGGCGAACAGCCAATATTCAGCCTGAACTCATGCTTGGAACAAACTGTTCACTAAATTCTAATCAGGAATATGAAGTGTTGGGGTAACAAATGCTTTAAAGGATTGCAAGTCCTCCAGGGCATTCTGAATAGAATGGACTGAGAGGGCTAAAGCATTTTGGTCTGAACAGCATGGACATGTGGCAGCTGTCTAAACAAACAAAAAAAAAGAGTCATGGTCACTTTAAGAAAGTTAGTAGTATGTTAGGCAGAAAAATTGGGTTACATGACCAGCGGGAACATTCTGGAAGTGGGGCTCATCTATATAAGTGGGCCCCCATGGGAATTTTCTCTCAGCTGGTCAGAATACAGCAACAAGCTCCTCACCCCCCACCCTTGGCACGTTATGTGGTTTTGTCACATTTTACATTTAAAGGGGGGACTTGTTTTTTTGATATGTGGTATTGCTCGAGTCCTGAAGACTGAGCTGTTTATATTTATTATTTACAAGTGAGAATTTTTCATGTATTAATAAAATTAATTGGTTTCAGTTTACACCAATAAACGTGCCATGGCCAATTTTACACCAAGTTACGTAGTTGAGTGTCTTTATTCATTAGAAGGTAAAAATTGATATTAATTAAAGGAGGGATAGGTGCGGCCCACATTTCCATGTATACACATTGATTTCTCCTTTCAAAAGCAATATGTCCTGTCCCTCAGAGAATGCACATACTCCACACAGGAGAACATTTGCTTTTCGGAGGATATCATCTCCCCCCTGTCATAAATAAGCCAAAGAGATAGCTGCCCTAAAAGTAAATTCCTTAAAACAAATCGGCAAATTCCTAGGACAACTTTTGTTAATCTTGGTTCCATAACACTATAACCTTAAAGTGGAACCCCAGCTTGTCAGCTAGGAGAGAGTTCATGCCCACCACCAATCAAAAAGAAATGGATTTGAGCCAGAAACCTGTGGTCACATGACCAAATAGAAAAGTTTAAAGCGATTATTTATTTGGTGATTTCTTGACTGTTGGTCATTTCTTAAAATGTATGCGGGAAGTATCAGGGGAATCGGGAGGCGACATTTAACAGATGGTTTTGCATAGGATTTCCTTCTACTCATAAACAGATTCTACATATTTACAGGATGGTCTCTGGAGCAGCAGCTGCACCATTAGCTTGCTATATGACTTTATTTTCTTCAACACTCACATTTGAAGTTGATCTCTTCACACTCCAATTTTTTTTTTAAACATTTATAGAGAAGAGGGCACTAGACATGAGTCAAAGTCTGTAGTGGATCAGCTTGCTTTGCTTGAGGCAGGTGCCTGCATGTGATAAATTACTCATTCCTCCACTATTAGTGCCCTTTTGATGCCATATGTGCTTGTGTTGTGATATTAGCAGGCCTCCCCTAATCCCTAGTATCCCGTCTGAGCCAGATAACAGGTTTACCTCTCCCTGCAGCAGTAATCAATAGAAGTGAAGTGAATAAACCCTCCAACAGCAACACAGGCCTCTAAGAGATCAATAATGGCAGTTTTCTTGTTTAATCTCATTACAGGTTTTTGGAAATGGCCATTGGCGATTAGATTTTGTTTACAGATTTAAATTGTGACTTTTTGTGTGGTTTTATTAACTTCTGTCCAGTATTCAGGATAGGAAGTGTGCCTTGCTGTATCCCCCCAGTTGAACCAGCCTTGTCTACCTACACCATTTACTTATGGACAAACTTCCGACAGCAAGACCCATGAGCTCTACAAACATTATCTAAAAAGTAAAATGCCGCCATGCTGTATGTACAGGAGTTGTAAAGGCAGTAGTTTTTTTTTTTATCTTAATGATTCTATGCATTAAGATAAAAAACCTTCTACATGCAGCAGCCTCCCCAGCACACTCCCAATTACTTACCTGAGCTGCATCTCTCTCCAGTGATGTCCATGAATATCTAAGCCATCCAGGACACTCCTCCTGATTGTCTGAGACACAGCAGCTGTACCATTGGCTCCCTGGGCTGTCAATCAAAGTCAATCAGCCAATCAGGGGAGAGAAGGGGCAGGACTGGGTTGGGCTCTGTTTCTGACTGGACACATGGAGCTGTGACTAAGAACCAGTGCCCCCATAGGAAGCTGCTGGCTGTGTCAGCATAGGAGGGAGGGGCCAGGAGCAGCAAAGAGGGACCCGAGAAAGGAGGATCCAGGCTGCTCTGTGCAAAATCAACTGCACAGAGGAGGTAATTATAACATGTTTGTTATTTTATTTTTTATTTTTTTAACGAGACTTTATAATCACTTTAAAACAGAATTTCCAAAAAGCCAAAATACCAGATAAAAATGGATAATCCATTAAAAGGAAAATAGCAAATCCAGATTTTGCTTAAACATTCACCTAGAATCCAGAGATGTCCCCTAATTTTTTTTGTTTGCCCCTAAATGTCATCAGTCTGATGCCTTGCATTATTCAACCCACTTCCTCTAAACCCAGGTGATTCTCGAACCACCTCAGCTTGTGACTGAACAGCAATAAATGAAGCAGCAGCATCATGCAACTTTTCTCTCTATCACTCTACTCTCTCCTTCTTTGAGCATTCTTTTCACTAGCATGAACTAATTGGCTCCTTTTGCTTCTGCTTTCTCTTATGCCACGTACACACGACCGGACTTTTCGAGGGACTAGGTCCGACGGACCTTCGGCAGAGTTCTGACAGAGTTCTGACGGACTTTCCGAATGAACGGACTTGGCCACACACAATCACACCAAAGTCCGAAAGGATTCGAACGTGATGACATACGACCAGCCTAGAATAAGGAAGTTCATAGCCAGTAGCCAATAGCTGCCCTCGCGTCGGTTTTTGTCCATCGGACTAGCATACACACGAGCGAATTTCTCGGTAGGAACTGGGTCCGGTGGAGTTCCGGCGGAAAAATTTGAAACATGTTCCATTTCTAAAGTCTGACAGATTTTTGCAAATCAAAAGTCCGCTGCAGCCCACACACGAACGAATGGTCTGCCGGAATTGTTCCGTCGGACCTTTGATGTCGAAAAATCCGGTCGTGTGTACGCGGCATTACACTCCAGTCCTGCTGTTCCTGGCTTGTATGCAAAAAAGACACCACATGATGTATTAGTAATTACATAGCTGCCTTGATTTGTGTCTTAATATCAGCCTAGATTTCAGCTTTAATTGCATCTGATGATCCAGTCAGTAAGTCTGGTAATTTTCAACAAACTCTCTTGCAAATAAAGCAGTTTATAGTATTAAATGAAATCATTTACCTCTATCTTCAAAAAAAAAAAACATTGCTGTAACTGCTGGTGTAACTGCAGTGTGAGCTGGTGAATTGGAATTTGACTTTAATTTGTTATTGTATTTAAATATCTTAGTGCTACAGCTAAGTTGCTAACAGTCCCCTCCCCCAGACTGACAATGCTGCTGTCCAAAGATGCCCTGTGCTCCTTCATCCAGTGATCTCATCCAGTTATTTGGTGAATCTGGCTATCCAACTAGTAAGTCTGCTGTTTTTTCCACAAGACAAGGTCTCCTGTAAATGAAGCAGTGTAGAGTGTTGAGACAAACCATTTACCACTGGCAGGGGTGCTTACAATGATCAGCTTTTTATGAATTCACGTAAAGCTTTTATCCTTAAAAAAAAAAGAAAAACATCTGCTGTAACTTCTGGTGTAACTGCAGTGTGAGTTTGTGAACTAGAATTTGACTTCAATTTGTTATGGTGTCTAACTCTGCTAGTTCTACAACTAACACTCCCTCCCCCAGACTGACGATGCCGCTGTACAAAGGTGCCCTTGTGCTACTTTATCCAGAGTGGGGGCACTCTAATACAAGAGGTGTGTTAAAGGCCAGATCTTCCGGTTGAAAACTACTTAAAAAAAAGAAAACGAATGCAGCTACCACATCTAATGATTGTTAAATGGCAATATATTACATTTTAGGTTTTAGGTTTAATACCACTCTATGTAACCCTTTTTTTTATTACCGTATATACTCGAGTATAGGCCGACCCGAATATAAGCCGAGGCCCCCAATTTACCCCCAAAAAAACTGGCAAACTTATTGACTCGTGTATAAGCCGAGGGTGAGACATGCCTGTCCATCCCTGTGTGTGTGTCCGTCCCTGTGTGTCCGTCCATCCCTGTGTGTGTGTGTGTCCATCCATCCATCCATCCCTGTGTGTGTGTGTGTCCATCCATCCATCCATCCCTGTGTGTGTGTGTGTCCATCCATCCATCCATCCCTGTGTGTGTGTGTCTCCATCCATCCATCCCTGTGTGTGTGTGTCTCCATCCATCCATCCATCCCTGTGTGTGTGTGTCTCCATCCATCCATCCATCCCTGTGTGTGTGTGTCTCCATCCATCCATCCCTGTGTGTGTGTGTCCGTGTGTGTGTGTGTGTGTGTGTGTGTGTGTGTGTGTGTGTGTGTGTGTGTCCAGCCTACCTGTGTCCCGAGCCTCCGTCCCGTGCCTTGCCTCCTTGCCTCCGTCCCGTGCCGTGCCTTGCCTCCTTGCCTCCGTCCCGTGCCGTGCCTTGCCTCCTTGCCTCCTTGCCTCCGTCCCGTGTCGTGTCGTGCCTTGCCTCCGTCCCGTCCCGTGCCGTGCCGTGCCTTGCCTTGCCTCCGTCCCGTGCCTTGCCAGGATCGCCTCGGCGGCCATTCTAAAATTCAAAAGCCCCGCCTCCGCCTCCGCCTGTGATAGGCGGAACACTGAATTTCCCAGCAGCCTGTGTTCCGCCTATCACCGATATCGTCTCATCCTCGTACTACGGACGAGGATGAGACGATGTCCGTGATAGGCGGAACACAGGCTGCTGGGAAATTCAGTGTTCCGCCTATCACAGGCGGAGGCGGAGAAGGAGGCGCGGCTTTCAAATTGTAGTATGTCCGCCGTCTGTCTGCTCGATACGCTGATCGAGCAGTCAGACGGCGATGACTCGAGTATAAGCCGAGGGGGGCACTTTCAGCCTCAAAAAAGAGGCTGAAAATCTCGGCTTATACTCGAGTATATACGGTACTCCTAATGTATAAATGCTCTTAATACATAATCAGTGAAATTCATAAAGAGTGTCATAGATACAACAAATGTCGGTGAGGCAGATGGGGGATAGATTCATGTACCCATCACAAAAAGTGTCATAGCAAAGGAAGACTCATCTTCAATCCCATAAAGACTGCTGGCTATGATATTTCTCAACTGAAAGGGCAGAGACATTGGTAACATCATTGTCTGCATATGGCCTTTGCCCTTTTTGGTTAATGACATCAACAGCATCCAGTTTTAATTACAGATAAGCAAACTGATGATAATTCTTTTAGAATCTGTCACAGCCTTCCAGGACCCCAGATTCCACCTGTTGGCCTTCAGATACTCAAGTACTTGGAAAACTATTTCTGCATTCCAGTCGAGTAGGGATGAGCCGAACACCCCCCGATTTGGTTCAGCCCAAAACATGCAAACAGACCAAAAATTTGTGCGAACATGTGAACACCGTTAAAGTCTATGGGACATGAACGTGAAAAGTCAAAAGGTTTAATTTTAAAGGCTTATATGCAAGTTATTGCCATAAAAAGTGTTTGGGGACCCAGGTACTACCCCAGGGGACATGTAACAATGCAAAAAAAAAAAGCTTTTAAAATGTATATAAAAAACAATACAAAAATGTAATATGAATATGAATATATATATATATATATATATATATATATATATATATATATATATATATATATATATATATATATATATAATATGAAATGAATATACAATGTGTACCTGATTAATAAAGTGCACAATAAAATAAACCATCAAAATTGTCCATAATAATCATAAGTGAACAAATCTTCTTGTGTACAGTGAGTGCTGTATATATAGGCTACACTGAATGCAGAGTGTATATATATATATATATATATATATATATTGTATAGGACGCCAAGGTTGGGTCCTGGACGGGTGCTATGTAGCACCAGTATTCGGGTTGTGGTCCCTTTAAGGGAGTCCACGGTAGACTTCAGGGGGTCACCCAAAACGGGTGAGAAATTCCAGGTATAGTCATCAGGAGAGGACTGACTTGCGGTCCTCTCTATATTAAGAGAGAGATAGTTGGGACCTGGAATTTGGGGGCTCTGAAGTGACATTTGGGTGGGAAAGAGCCTCCCTCCCTGACCACAGGGATTCTGCAAACAGGGGGTTAAAGAAGACAGCTCATAAGACAGGAAGTAGTGAAGAGGTGGTGGTGAGGAGGAGTAGGAGATTAACACCTGTCTGAGGAGCTGTGTTGCTGTCTTGCTGTTTTGGAGGCTGCAAAAGATTTCTATAAGGACTCTGAAAACTTTGGGGCGAAGATCCGGCTACAGAACTGTAGGTGTTTTCTTTAATTCTTGTTTTTTGTGCTGAAGATAAGCGGACTTTAATTTACGTTTTGATTTGTGTGCTGAAGAAAGCCTTATTTTTGATTTAATTATAAATAAAAGTCTTTTGGTTTCACCTTTGAACGGTTTATACACTTGGTCCCACGGAGCTATTATCCCCAAAGCTTACAACTGGTGGAGAATGCGGGCAAAAGTGCATTTGCAGCCGCAAAAACTGTTTAAAAACCAAAAAATTACATTTAAAAGAGACTGTGTACAAATGGCATGTCTTGGGTGAAGTCAGCTCAGACACTGCAAGCAGCAGGTAAAGACATGGAGGAGGTCAATAGGGCTTTGGCACAAGCCACCGTGACCCAGCAGCAAGCTTCAGCAGACGCAAATCGTCACCATGAGGAAGCAATGGCTCAGCAGCAGCAGGCCCTGGCACAGGCTATAGTTGCAAAGCAGGAAAGCACACGGCTGCTAGTCGCCCAGTTTACTGCTCAGCAGGAGTCCACTCAAGCACAGGTGGCTGCCTTGCAGGAGGCAGTACAGCAGCTGGCTCAGGGACAAGACAAGAAAAAGCAGCTCTCGCCGTTGACAACCAGGTGTCTGTGAGGGCCAGCCATTTTTTTACAAAAACTGACACGCAGTGATGATGTAGAGGCCTTTATCACCACCTTTGAGAGGATAGTGGAGAGAGAGAGGTGGCCTCATGACCAATGGGCCGGCATTATCTCCCCTTTCTTCACCGGTGACCCACAAAAGGCCTATTTTGACCTCCCAATGGAACACATCAGTGACTATGAGCATCTGAAAGCAGAGATCCTGGCCCGCCTAGGAGTGACCACAGCCGTCCGGGCTCAGAGGGTGCATCACTGGCGGTACAAACCTGACCGACCGCCCAGGTCCCAAATGCATGAACTGGTACAGCTGGTTAAAAAATGGCTGCAGCCAGAAAAACTGTCAGGCCCACAGATGGTGGAACGAGTAGTGATGGACTGGTACCTGTGGTCCATGCCAGATGACCTAAAGCTCTGGGTAAGCCATGGAGACTAGGGATGAGCCGAACACCCCCCTGTTCGGTTCGCACCAGAACCTGCGAACAGACCTAAACTTCGTGTGAACTTTAGAACCCTATTAAAGTCTATGGGACTCGAACGTTCACAATCTAAAGTGCTCATTTTAAAGGGTAATATGCAGGTTACTGTCCTAAAAAGTGTTTGGGGACCCGGGTCCTGCCCCAGGGGACATGGATCAATGCAAAAAAAAGTTTTAAAAACGGCCGTTTTTTCAGGAGCAGTGATTTTAATAATGATTAAAGTGAAACAATAAAAGTGTAATATTCCTTTAAATTTCGTATCTGGGGGGTATCTATAGTATGCCTGTGAAGGGGCGCATGTTTCTGGTGCTTAGAACTGTCCCTGCACAAAGTGTCATTTGTGCAGGAAAAAAAGTCTTTTAAAATCACTTGCGGCTAAATTGTCGGGTCTCCGTAATACAGAGAACACTCAATGAGTGTTCTCTGTATTAGCCGACAATTCATTCATTCATTGATTAACCACTTGGGATCCCCGCTATTGCCAAATGACGGCATTAGCGCGGACCTACTTTTCCGGGACTACGTCTATTGACGTCGTCCCGTGCACGAGCGGCCTGCGTGCCCCCTGAGGGGCGCGCGCGGCGCGCTCTGTGATCGGCGAGTCCATGAGACTCGCCTGATCACCGATCCGTGCAAGGGGTCGATCCCGACCCCTTATCACGTGATCAGCTGTCAGCCAATGACAGCTGATCATGTGATAGAACGGAGCCGGTAAACGGCTATTATTCCTCCTCGCGCTGACAGCGCGAGGAGAAAAAAAAAAGCCGATCACCGGCGGCCCGATCACGGCCAGCAATACAAGCGACCACCTGCCCCCTGCCAGTGCCCACCTGCCCCCTGCAGTGCCATCCTGAATAAAAGTAAGTACCCCCCGTCAGTGCCACCCAGCAGTGCCCATAGTGCCCACAGTGCCACCCACAGTGCCACCCAGCAGTGCCACCCACAGTGCCACCCACAGTGCCCACAATCTGCCTCAAAGGTGCTGCACCCCAGTGCCGCCCATCAGTGCCCAGCAGTGCCGCCCATCAGTGCCCAGCAGTGCCACCTATCAGAGCCACCTATCAGTGCCACCTATCAGTGCCCATCAGTCCCATCTATCAGTGGTACCTATCAGTGCCCATCCGTGCCACCCATCCATGCCACTTATCCGTGCCACCCATCCGTGCCATCTTATCTGTGCCCATCTTTGCCCATCAGTGCCTCCTTATCTGTGCCCATCGGTGCCGCCTTATCTGTGCCTATTAGTGCCGCCTTAACTATGCCTATCAGTGCCCACCAGTGCAGCCTATCAGTGCCCACCAATGCAGCCTATCAGTGCCCACCAATGCAGCCCATCAGTGCCCACCAATGCAGCCTATCAGTGCCGCCTAATCAGCGCACTTCAATGAAGGAGAAAAATGACCCGTTTGCAAAATTTTATAACAAACTATTAAAACATGATTTTTTTTTTTGCATCTTTTTTTGTTTGTTTAGCAAAAAATAAAACTCCGAGCTGTAACTAAATACCACCAAAAGAAAGCTCTATTTGTGGGAAAAAAATGATAAAAATTTCATTTGGGTACAGTGTTGTATGACCGCACAATTGTCATTCAAAGTGCATCAGCGCTGAAAGCTGAAAATTGGTCTGGGACTGAGGGGGGTTTAAGTGCCCAGTAAGCAAGTGGTTAAAAAAAAAAAAAAAAGCATGGGGGTTCCCCTAAATTCAATTACCAGGCCCTTCAGGTCTGACATGGATATTAAGGGGAACCCCGTGTCAAATGTAAAAAAAAAATTGACGTGGGGGTCCCCCCAAATATCCATACCAGACCCTTCAGGTCTGATATGGATATTAAGGGGGACCCCGCATCAAATTTTTTTAAAAAATTGACGTGGGGGTCCCCCTAAAAATCCATATCAGACCCTTTATCCGAGCACGCAACCTGGCAGGCCGCAGGAAAAGAGGGGGGGACGAGAGAGCGGCCCCCCCTCCCTCCTGAACCGTACCAGGCCACATACCCTCAACATTGGGAGGATGCTTTGGGGGTCTGTGACCCCCTCAAAGCACCTTGTCCCCATGTTGATAAGGACAAGGGCCTCATCCTCACAACCCTGGCCGTTGGTTGTGAGGGTCTGCGGGCGGGGGGCTTATCAGAATCTGGAAGCCCCCTTTAACAAGGGGACCCCCAGATCCCGCCCCCCCCTGTTTGAAATGGTAAGGGGGTACAAAAGTACCCCTACCATTTCACAAAGAAAGTGTCAAAATGGTTAAATAAGACAAACACACTTTTGAAAAATTCCTTTATTAAAAATGAAAAAAAAAAAAAAAAAGATTCCAGCGGTGCTAATCCACTCTTGCTATCCAGCGACGGATCTCCGGGGTCCAGCGATGGATGATCATATCCAGCGACGGGGGAATCTCTCAGTCCAGCGCTGTCCATACATCCTTCTTCTGTCCCCTCTCCGGAGACACTGCAGAGAGCACAGCGCTGACGTTTCTTATATTGGGAGGGCGGGGCCACCCGTCACCTGACCCCGCCCCTCTGACGCTGGAGAGGGAAGCCAGGGGTTCCCCAGTGACGTGTGGGTGACCCCGCCCCCTCTGATGTAACGCAGGTTTCCGTTACATCAGAGGGGGCGGGGTCACCCACACGTCACTGGGGAACCCCTGGCTCCCTTCACCAGCGTCAGAGGGGGCGGGGTCAGGTGACGGGTGGCCCCGCCCTCCTAATATAAGAAACGTCAGCGCTGGGATCTCTGCAGTGTCTCCGGAGTGGAGACAGAAGAAGGATGTATGGACAGCGCTGGACTGAGAGATCCCCCGTCGCTGGATATGATCATCCATCGCTGGACCCCGGAGACCCGTCGCTGGATAGCAAGAGTGGATTAGCACCGCTGGAATCTTTTTTTTATTTTTTTCATTTTTAATAAAGGAATTTTTCAAAAGTGTGTTTGTCTTATTTAACCATTTTGACACTTTCTTTGTGAAATGGTAGGGGTACTTTTGTACCCCCTTACCATTTCAAACAGGGGGGGGCCAGGATCTGGGGGTCCCCTTGTTAAAGGGGGCTTCCAGATTCTGATAAGCCCCCCGCCCGCAGACCCTCACAACCAACGACCAGGGTTGTGAGGATGAGGCCCTTGTCCTTATCAACATGGGGACAAGGTGCTTTGAGGGGTCACAGACCCCCAAAGCATCCTCCCAATGTTGAGGGTATGTGGCCTGGTACGGTTCAGGAGGGAGGGGGGCCGCTCTCTCGTCCCCTCTCTTTTCCTGCGGCCTGCCAGGTTGCGTGCTCGGATAAAGGGTCTGATATGGATTTTTAGGGGGACCCCCACGTCAATTTTTTTTTTTAATTTGATACGGGGTTCCCCTTAATATCCATATCAGACCTGAAGGGTCTGGTATGGATATTTGGGGGGACCCCCACGTCAATTTTTTTTAAAAATTTGACACGGGGTTCCCTTTAATATCCATGTCAGACCTGAAGGGCCTGGTAATTGAATTTAGGGGAACCCCCCACGCTTTTTTTTTTTTTTTTTTTTAATCAATGAATGAATGAATTGTCGGCTAATACAGAGAACACTCATTGAGTGTTCTCTGTATTACGGAGACCCGACAATTTAGCCGCAAGTGATTTTAAAAGACTTTTTTTCCTGCACAAATTACACTTTGTGCAGGGACAGTTCTAAGCACCAGAAACATGCGCCCCTTCACAGGCATACTATAGATACCCCCCAGCTACGAAATTTAAAGGAATATTACACTTTTATTGTTTCACTTTAATCATTATTAAAATCACTGCTCCTGAAAAAACGGCCGTTTTTAAAACTTTTTTTTGCATTGATACATGTCCCCTGGGGCAGGACCCAGGTCCCCAAACACTTTTTAGGACAGTAACCTGCATATTACCCTTTAAAATTAGCACTTTAGATTTCTCCCATAGACTTGTATAGGGTGTTCCGGCTTTTCGAATTTGCTGCGAACAGCCCAAATTGTTCACTGTTCGCTGAACAGGCGAACAGGCAATGTTCGAGTAGAACATGAGTTCGACTCGAACTCGAAGCTCATCCCTAATGGAGACCTTGCAACCGCTGACCAGCTGGTTGAGTTGGTTGAAAGGTACACCATGGTGGAGGATCTGCTCGGGCCTGCCAAGCGTCGGGAACCCAAACCAAGGGCAACCAGACCAGCCACAGCACCTAGGAGAGAAGCCCTGCCAGACATTGGGACCCGCAAAACTGCATCATCTGCTGCAGAACCTCGAAGAGTGGTTCCTGTCCCAAGAATGGGAGACCTACAGTGTTGGCGATGTCAGTCCTGGGGACACACCCGGGCGCAATGCCCACTTCAGGAGGAGCCTGGACTGCGGGAGTGGTTGGAGAAGCTCCTATTATGTGCAAAGAGTCTGTGCCACTCATCTGGATCCAATTGCAGGACGGTTCGAGTGTGACGTGTGGCTGAACCACCTTCCTGCCAGGGTGCTACTGGACTCTGGTAGCATGGTAACACTTGTACATGCCAGGATGATTGGGAGACTTGGCCTTGTAAGAAAAACCCTACGCGTAGTGTGCATCCATGGGGACACCAAGGAGTACCCCTTGGTTTCGGTTACTGTGTCCTATGGCCATACCTCAGTGACACAAGAGGTCGGGGTAGTAAGAAGCTTAATACATGACATTATAGTGGGGCGGGACTGTCCACTATTGTTCGAACTGTGGAGCCAGGTACAGATGGGGCTGCCAGGACAGCCAGGAGAACTGGGGACACTGGGCCTGGAAGAGACAGAGTTGAAGGATGATTCTGTTTCAGGTTTCAAAACTGAGTTAACCTCTGAGGGAGGGGAAGTCTTCCCGTTACAGGTTATGCTGGGGGAGGATGACGAGGAGCTCTCCGTTCCTGGTTGAGGAGGGTGAAGGGGAAATCCAGACCTGGATGTACCCAGGGGTGCATTTGGCACCGCCCAGTTGCGGAATCCTACCTTGGTCAATGCCCGAGAGCAGGTTTCTGTTGTGGATGGGGTCTCACAAATGCCAGGGGCAGATCAGAGGTTTCCTCATTTTGCATTGAAGGGGGACTTGCTTTATCAAGTGGCTGAAATCCATGGGGAAACTATAGAGCAGTTGCTGGTTCCCCAACCGTATAGGCGGATGCTACCAGATCTAGCCCACAACGACGCATCTTGTCCCATTTGCCAGTTAACTGCCCCAGTGCCCCACTATAGAAGCCCACTGTTTTTTTTTTTTTTTTACAAAATTGTCATATTATCAGGTTATTTCTCACACACACAGCATATGCAAACAACAAATTACACCCCAAAATACATTCTGCTACTCTTCCCAAGTATGGTAATACCAAATGTGTGAGACTTTTACACAGCCTGGCCACATACAAAGGCCCAACATTGAAGTGGCACTTTCAGGCTTTCTAGGAGCATAATTTACGCATATCATTGCTTAACCACCTATTACACTTTTGTAGGCCCTGGAGCACCAGAACAATTCCAGTTTTTGGAAAAACATGGGGAAAAAAATGAAAACCCATTTTTTTTACACAAAGTTGTCTATTTATAAAATATTTCCAACACATAGCATGTATATAGCAAAAATGACACCCCAAAATACATTCTGCTACTCTTCCCGAGTACGGCAATACCACATGTGTGAGACTTTTACACAGCCTGGCCACATACAGAGGACCAAAATTGAAGTACCGTATTTTTCGGACTATAAGGCGCACTTAAAAGCCTAAATTTTCTCACAAAATCGACCGTGCGCCTTATAATGCGGTGCGCCTTATATATGACCTGTTGACATCGCTGAAGTTCTTTGGTTAATGCACCCGGAATGATGGCAAGCACCGAATTAGTTTTCTTCACTTGGGCTTTGACAGTATCTGTCAGATGGGCGCGCATGGAGTCACAGATCAATAGGGATGGAGATTTGTGGAAAAAGCCACCCGGTCTCTTACCGTAAACGGACGTACCGTAAACCTCTCTCAGGTTGTTCTACTGCATGACTGATAGCGATGAGTTTGAAATCCGCTTCGTAAGCATGTCTCTTAACAGGAGCCATTTTTGGGGCAGCGGGTATACCGTAGAAAATTAACGAATGAATGCGCACACCTCCTGACTAAGATGGCCGTAATGCCCAATCCAAGCAGTGCAGCTTCGTGGGATTACCAAAGCTAGGAAGCTGCACTGCTTGGATTGGGCATTACGGCCATCTTAGTCAGGAGGTGTGCGCATTCATTCGTTAATTTTCTACGGTATACCCGCTGCCCCAAAAATGGCTCCTGTTAAGAGACATGCTTATGATGCGGATTTCAAACTGAAGGCTATCAGTCATGCAGTAGAGCATGGAAATAGAGTAGCTGCGAGAGAATTCAACATTAATGAATCAATGGTACGGAAGTGGAGGAAGCAAGAAGATGCCCTGCGCCAGGTAAAGAAGACCAAACTGAGTTTCCGAGGAAACAAAGCAAGATGGCCACAGTTGGAGGACAAAATTGAACAGTGGGTTATTGAACAGAGAACCGCAGTTAGAAGTGTCTCTACTGTCTCTATTCGACTCAAAGCAACAGCGATCGCACGCGACATGGAGATCAACGACTTTCGAGGAGGTCCCTCTTGGTCCTTCCATTTCATGAAAAGGCGGAATCTCTCTATCCGCACAAGAACCACTATGTCACAGCAACTGCCAAAGGATTACGAAGAAAAGCTGGCCATTTTCCGTACCTACTGCAAGAACAAGATCAATGAACAGAAGATCCGGCCAGAGCACATCACCAACATGGACGAGGTCCCCCTTACCTTTGATATCCCTGTAAACCGTACTGTCGAGAGAACAGGGACCAGTACGGTATCTATACGCACTACAGGAAACGAGAAGTCATCCTTCACTGTAGTTCTCGGTTGCCAGGCTAATGGCCAGAAACTACCACCCATGGTAATTTTCAAGAGGAAGACTCTGCCAAAAGAAAAGTTTCCGGTTGGCATCATCATCAAGGCTAACCCGAAGGGCTGGATGGACGAGGAGAAGATGAGTGAGTGGCTGAGAGAGGTTTACGTCAAGAGACCGGGTGGCTTTTTCCACGAATCTCCATCCCTATTGGTCTGTGACTCCATGCGCGCCCATCTGACAGATACTGTCAAAGCCCAAGTGAAGAAAACTAATTTGGTGCTTGCCATCATTCCGGGTGGATTAACCAAAGAACTGCAGCCACTAGATATAGGTGTCAACAGGTCATTTAAAGTTAAATTGCGAGCTGCGTGGGAGCATTGGATGACAGAATGCGAACACACATTCACCAACACAGGGAGGCAACGCCGGGTGAGTTACGCCACTATCTGCCAGTGGATCGTGGATGCCTGGGTGAAGGTATCAGTCACCAGTGTAATCCGAGCTTTCAAGAAGTCCGGAATTATCACTGAACAGCTAAGTACCGGTACCGATGACAGCAACGAGACTGACTCGGATACTGATGAGAATGATGAGAGGGATACGGGCATGCTTGATGCCGAAATCGCCCAATTGTTAAACTCAGACACTGAAGATGAAGAATTTGATGGATTTGCGGGAGAAGAATAAAGTGAGAAAGTGAGTGTCTGGTTTTGTACGGTATTCACCGGTAACTGAACAGTGTTAAGAGTTATTGAAGAATAAAGTGAAAAAGTGAGTGTCTGGTTTTGTATTTAACTGAACAGTGTTAAGAGTTATTGTTATAGACCATTTTATGGTTATTGCTAAAGAGTTTGACTTACAGTACCGCATCAGAGTTTTGTTTCATTAAATGCGCCTTATAATCCAGTGCGCCTTATAGTCCGGTGCGCCTTATATATGGAAATATCCCATTATCAGCCGATCTTTGCTAGTGCGCCTTATAATCCGGTGCGCCTTATAGTCCGAAAAATACGGTAGTACCTTCAGGCGTTCTAGGAGCATAAATTACACATCTCATTTCATTCCTACCTATCACACTTTTGAAGGTCGTTGAGCAACAGCCCAGTGTAATTACCCACAAAATGTGGAAAGCAAACACCCCAACGTATATTCTATGAGGCATGGGCTGCAGATAGGTCCTCGGGTACTCTGATGGCCTGGTGACAAGTATTTGGGTACTCTGATGGCCTGGTCACCAGTACTTGGGTACTCTGATGGCTTGGTGACAGGTACTCGGGTAGTCTGATGGCCTGGTGACAGGTACTCGGGTACTCTGATGGGCTGGTGACAGGTACTCGGGTACTCTGATGGGCTGGTGACAGGTACTCGGGTACTCTGATGGCCTGGTGACCGGTACTCTGGTACTCTGATGGCTTGGTGACTGGTACTCAGGTACTCTGATGGGCTACAGATAGGTACTCGGGTACTCTGATGGGTTGGTGACTGGTATTTGGGTACTATGAAGGGCGGTGACAGGTGGTCAGGTACTCGGTACTCATATGGACTGTGACAGGTATTCAGGTACTCATATGGGCTGTGACAGGTACTCAGGTACTCTGATGGACTGTGACAGGTACTCCGGTACTCTGATGGACTGTGACGGGTACTCTGATGGACTGTGACAGGTATTCTGATGGACTGCGACAGGTACTCGGGTACTTTGATGGACTGTGACAGGTACTCTGATGGACTGTGACAGGTACTCGGGTACTCTGATGGGCTGTGACAGGTACTCGGGGTACTCTGATGGAATGTGACAGGTACTCGGGTACTCTGATGGACTGTGACAGGTACTTTGATAGGTGGTGACAGGTACTTTGATGTGTGGTGACAGGTCCTCTTTATTGGGGGAGGCAATCAGTGTATGTCGGTGTACACTGTAGGCGGTAACGAGATGTTACCGCAATCTCCTTCTCACACACGATCTGTGTGTGAGGAGGAGAACCTGGTAACATCTCGTTACCGCGGTTTGTTGACATTTAGTGATCGCCTGTGAAAGGATCACAGCAGATCACGTGGTAAACGGCCAATGGTGGTTTACCGCCGTCGGTGATGAGCAGTGTTCCTTGGAACACGCCAACACTGATGTGCATGCGCAGTGCGCTCCCGATCGCGCTCATGTGCCGTGCAAAGTGACTTCATCACGGCCAATTACGTGGTACACAGCCATGCCGCCAATGACAGTACAGGGCTGCATGCACACGATCATGCGCATGCCCTATTTAAATGGGATCACGTCATATGACGTCCTCCCAGAACAAGAGCCTTACTGTCCCGCCATCATATGGCGTGGGCGGTAGGCCAGTGGTTAAGTCCCATAGACATGAGCCGAATAATTGCCAAAATCAGCCAGTACAGTAGAAACCGGACAATATGTGTACAGCTCCTTGTCCGATAGAAGATGAGCTCATGACTGTCTTCTGTTGAATGAGCATGCTGCAAAACCAGCAGCCTATTGGCATCCGATCAGAGCTTGCAGCCAATGGCTGCAAGCGCTGACCAGTGTGCTCTGGCAGTCCCCCTGTAAGAACACAATAACACAGTGAGTAGATTGCTGTACTAACATCACATAATTAGCACAGTGACCTCCTCACAAGCTCCTCTACCCACTGGGTTGAACAAAAAGAAACGCACCATGTGTGCCAAACATTACAATGGTTGAGAGTAAATGGTTGCAACAAGAAATCTTGGACCAAAGTATATAAACAAAGTTGATATGAACTAAGAAAAATCGCTACTTGAAGTCAACGGAGTTGATTTACTAGGTCACTGGCCACCTAGTCTAGTCATTGCAATTCAATTTTCCTTTAGATTGGTGAATAAGGTGACAACATTTAATCGCATGAAAGCAAAAATACATTTTTTTTCTTTTATTATTTTCCTTGATTGGGTAATTTTAGCAACATTTACTAAGCTAAAGGAAATTTCCCCTAAAGAGAACAGCATATTTCTCTATATGAAATCATCCTTGTGGGATTTCTTGGTGTGAGGGGAAATTATACTGCTAGACTATTTTAAATAATAATAATAATAATAATAATAATAATAATAATAAGGCCTCATGCACACTGGATGTTAAAATAATGTTATAAAAATGTCAGTTGCTTTGCAGTGAGTCTTTCAACTTTTCTCAACATTTTTGCAATAGTGTTTAGCGATTTTCCTGCGTTATCGTTTTAGTGCTTTTTTTATTTTGAAGAAAACATTTTTTTTCAATGGATCAAAAACGTTAAACGCTGGTGAGTGACGTTTTTGAGCGCTTATAGTTTATCAGCGTTTACCAGTGTTAGAACGTTTTTACAGCTGAAAAACGTCTCTCAGAACCCTTGGGGTTTTTTCACTGCTCAAAAACGCATCTGCCCAAAACGGCTAATAACAACCTATGTGTGCATGGACACATAGGGTAACATGATGGAGAGTTTAATGACTGTAGAAAAAAAAACCTACAGCCAAAAACAGCTGCTGTAAAAACGTCAAAAAAACGTCCAGTGTGCATGAGTCCTAATAATCATACAGAGACCAGGAGGAAGAAAATGCATTCAAGATACTGTAAAGGTTTAATCAAAAGCAGAGGAAAGTGACACCCATTGGAAAGACTACTGCCCCGTACACACGAGCGGACTTTTCAACATCCAAAGTCCGTCAGACCGAGTCCGTCAGACTATCCGATCGTGTGTGGGCTGCAACGGACTTTAGCTTCGCAAAAGTCTGACGGACTTTAGAAATGAAGCATGCTTCAAATTTTCCCGACGGAACTCCGCCGGACCCGGTCCCCTTCGAAAAATCCGCTCGTGTGTATGCTACTCCGACGGACTAAAACCGACGCTAGGGCAGCTATTGGCTACTGGCTATGAACTTCCTTATTCGAGTCGGGTCGTACGTCATCACGTTCGAATCCGTCGGAGTTTAGTGTGATCGTGTGTGGCCAAGTCCGTTCGGCCGAAAAGTCTGTCAGAACTCCGTCGGAACTCCGGCGGAACTCCTTTGGAAGTCTGTCGGACATAAGTCCTCTCGTGTGTACGGGGCATTAAACTCTTCAGTTAAAGGAGTGACAACTTTATTTTAGAACTGTGAGACCTAGGATTACTAAATGGAAATAGAGTGTATCTGCCTCTGAAGTCTTTTGAACTATAATTATTGTGATTATGCAAAAGAATGACAACAAAAATCCTTTTATATTATGCAGTTATACCAGATTTATACTTCATTAGGCCTTGACATTTGTAAAACAACAAGACATTTATAGATGATTTAATTAATTACTTCTGTTAGAGTAAACATTGCAGGTCCATTTGGCTTGGTCCTCCAAACCATCTTCCAAATAATAGACCAAGAAAAGATTCCTTATTAAGTTCTTTATATGTAGGTTAAACAAGGATCTGGTGTGCAGATTACAGAGTAGCACTTTGTGCTATTGTGATACTTCTGATTTAAAATAGTGTAGCTGCCCCTTTAAAGTGGGTTTTTACTCCTAACAGAAATATTTAGAAAAAGTGTCACTTTACACAAAAACAAATAAAATGCTAAACTAATTATATAAACCACATGTGCAGGGATCCCTTACACATCTCTTAATATAACAATAATAAACATCCAAGTGTACACCAGACAAATAAATCCAGTAAAAGTGCCCAGAAATGATTATATCCTCTTCCAAATCATGCACAGGTGATCACTCCTTGTGCAAGTGCTCACTCACCAGATTCATATGGTCTCTTTGTAACAAAAAGGTCAAAATGCGCTTTGGGTAAAATATCTCCTCACCTCCAGTTATGCAAGTTTCCAATCTCCCATAAAGAAGGAAGGTATTTTATTTCTCCCTCATGCCACGGAACCAGGTGCACATAAGTCAAAGAAAAATACATTATTGTGTAGTATTTATTTAGTTAAAAAGTTGCTACACAGCATAAAAGTATTTAACTTGCATTTAACAGTGCCTCTAATAGGCATTTACACATTTAGCTTGGATGTATGGAATTAGGATGCCACCGCTCTTCTCTCATTGGAGCTGGCATGTGTTGCAATTACCAGACGTGTCAGCCTGGACGCAACATCACCGGAAGCCGGAAGCGAGAGCTAAAGGCTCATCACTCTGGTATCCTCACTAAGCTAACTATATGTTATTTTTCTGTGCATCTGGTTTCATGGCATGAGGATGGGATACTAGTGGACCTTAAGACCTTCTTGTTGTGGATTTACAGTGGTGTGAAAAAGTATTTGCCCCCTTCCTCATTTCCTGTTCCTTTGCATGTTTGTCACACTTAAGTGTTTCGGAACATCAAACCAATTTAAACAATAGTCAAGGACAACACAAGTAAACACAAAATGCAATTTGTAAATGAAGGTGTTTATTATTAAAGGTGAAAAAAAATCCAAACCATCATGGCCCTGTGTGAAAAAGTGATTGCCCCCTTGTTAAAACATACTATAACTGTGGTTGTCCACACCTGAGTTCAATTTCTCTAGCCACACCCAGGCCTGATTATTGCCACACCTGTTCACAATCAAGGCATCACTTAAATAGGAGCTGCTTGACACAGTAAGGTCCACCAGAAGATCCTTAAAAGCTACACATCATGCCGAGACCCAAAGAAATTCAGGAACGATTGAGAAAGAAAGTAATTGAGATCTATCAGTCTGGAAAGGGTTATAAAGCCATTTCCAAAGCTTTGGGAATCCAGCGAACCACAGTGAGAGCCATTATCCACAAATGGCGAAGACATGGAACAGTGGTGAACCTTCCCAGGAGTGGCCGGCCATAGTGATGGCCGAACGGTTCGCCCGGCGGTCGTTTCGCGGCGAATTTCCGACATTCGCGGTCCGCACGTTCGAACGCCTTTTTCCGTCGTTCGCCGCGGCGGACTTACGTGTTTAATGTATACAAGAACTTTAACCTTTGGTGACACGTTTATCATGTGATACAGGACAGCCAATTGAGACATGACAGCACATGGACACTTGTACATTCCCCCTAACCTATAAATACACCCGATCCGGTGGCCATTTTACATTCTTTCTTCTGTTAAGATAGGGACAGGTTCCTGTGTGGAGTAGGGAGAGATAAACCACTAGCTATTTGGTACACAAAAGTTCTTTTCAGGACTGGTATAGGTGTTAGGTGTTGATAGGTTTGCTGTGCTGCTGATTCTTGCAGCAGCCTGAGTGTCTTTTGTTAGTTTAGAGAAAGGGAAAGGACGGTGTATGCTACAGGGACAGCCAGATTAGTCTTTCATCATCATCATCATCATCATCATCATTAGCTGTTACTATCAAGGTCCACAAAAGAGCTGTTCCAGTAACCACTAATCGTTCTCTTTTTTTGCCAATTTGTATAGGGACAGGAAGGAAGCAGTGTTGTCAGGCAGTGAGGGTAATTTTAAAGACTTGCTGTTATTATTAGTTCCACAAAGGTTCTTTTCAGGACTGGTATCAGTGGTACAGTAATAGGCTTGTACATGTATAATATTCTTTCTTCCAAATATAGAAAGGATATTATACTTGACTGCTGCCCTTCTGCTGCAGTCTGCTAAACATTCACAACTCACTTGTTCCACAAAAGTTCTTATAAGGACTGGTAACTTGGTATAGGGTGCTACGGTACATAGGCTTGAGTGCGGTACAGTCTGCTGTTCTGTAAGGACCGCTATCGGTCCACAATAGATAGGGTTGACGTGCACCACTGCTGACCGCTGCCCTATACTGCAGCAGTCCTTCAGCGGTATAGGGACTGACGTACAGTCTGCTAATCACTAACACACAACCTGCTTGTTCCACAAAAGTTCTTATAAGGACTGGTAACTTGGTATAGGGTGCTACGGTACATAGGCTTGAGTGCGGTACAGTCTGCTGTTCTGTAAGGACCGCTATCGGTCCACAATAGATAGGGTTGACGTGCACCACTGCTGACCGCTGCCCTATACTGCAGCAGTCCTTCAGCGGTATAGGGACTGACGTACAGTCTGCTAAAAACTAATACACAACCTGCTTGGTCCACAAAAGTTCTTATAAGGACTGGTAACTTGGTATAGGGTGCTACGGTACATAGGCTTGAGTGCGGTACAGTCTGCTGTTCTGTAAGGACCGCTATCGGTCCACAATAGATAGGGTTGACGTGCACCACTGCTGACCGCTCACCTATACTGCAGCAGTCCTTCAGCGGTATAGGGACTGACGTACAGTCTGCTAAACACTAATACACAACCTGCTTGTTCCACAAAAGTTCTTATAAGGACTGGTAACTTGGTATAGGGTGCTACGGTACATAGGCTTGAGTGCGGTACAGTCTGCTGTTCTGTAAGGACCGCTATCGGTCCACAATAGATAGGGTTGACGTGCACCACTGCTGACCGCTCACCTATACTGCAGCAGTCCTTCAGCGGTATAGGGACTGACGTACAGTCTGCTAATCACTAACACACAACCTGCTTGTTCCACAAAAGTTCTTATAAGGACTGGTAACTTGGTATAGGGTGCTACGGTACATAGGCTTGAGTGCGGTACAGTCTGCTGTTCTGTAAGGACCGCTATCGGTCCACAATAGATAGGGTTGACGTGCACCACTGCTGACCGCTCACCTATACTGCAGCAGTCCTTCAGCGGTATAGGGACTGACGTACAGTCTGCTAAACACTAATACACAACCTGCTTGTTCCACAAAAGTTCTTATAAGGACTGGTAACTTGGTATAGGGTGCTACGGTACATAGGCTTGAGTGCGGTACAGTCTGCTGTTCTGTAAGGACCGCTATCGGTCCACAATAGATAGGGTTGACGTGCACCACTGCTGACCGCTCACCTATACTGCAGCAGTCCTTCAGCGGTATAGGGACTGACGTACAGTCTGCTAAAAACTAATACACAACCTGCTTGGTCCACAAAAGTTCTTATAAGGACTGGTAACTTGGTATAGGGTGCTACGGTACATAGGCTTGAGTGCGGTACAGTCTGCTGTTCTGTAAGGACCGCTATCGGTCCACAATAGATAGGGTTGACGTGCACCACTGCTGACCGCTCACCTATACTGCAGCAGTCCTTCAGCGGTATAGGGACTGACGTACAGTCTGCTAAACACTAATACACAACCTGCTTGTTCCACAAAAGTTCTTATAAGGACTGGTAACTTGGTATAGGGTGCTACGGTACATAGGCTTGAGTGCGGTACAGTCTGCTGTTCTGTAAGGACCGCTATCGGTCCACAATAGATAGGGTTGACGTGCACCACTGCTGACCGCTCACCTATACTGCAGCAGTCCTTCAGCGGTATAGGGACTGACGTACAGTCTGCTAATCACTAACACACAACCTGCTTGTTCCACAAAAGTTCTTATAAGGACTGGTAACTTGGTATAGGGTGCTACGGTACATAGGCTTGAGTGCGGTACAGTCTGCTGTTCTGTAAGGACCGCTATCGGTCCACAATAGATAGGGTTGACGTGCACCACTGCTGACCGCTCACCTATACTGCAGCAGTCCTTCAGCGGTATAGGGACTGACGTACAGTCTGCTAAACACTAATACACAACCTGCTTGTTCCACAAAAGTTCTTATAAGGACTGGTAACTTGGTATAGGGTGCTACGGTACATAGGCTTGAGTGCGGTACAGTCTGCTGTTCTGTAAGGACCGCTATCGGTCCACAATAGATAGGGTTGACGTGCACCACTGCTGACCGCTCACCTATACTGCAGCAGTCCTTCAGCGGTATAGGGACTGACGTACAGTCTGCTAATCACTAACACACAACCTGCTTGTTCCACAAAAGTTCTTATAAGGACTGGTAACTTGGTATAGGGTGCTACGGTACATAGGCTTGAGTGCGGTACAGTCTGCTGTTCTGTAAGGACCGCTATCGGTCCACAATAGATAGGGTTGACGTGCACCACTGCTGACCGCTCACCTATACTGCAGCAGTCCTTCAGCGGTATAGGGACTGACGTACAGTCTGCTAAACACTAATACACAACCTGCTTGTTCCACAAAAGTTCTTATAAGGACTGGTAACTTGGTATAGGGTGCTACGGTACATAGGCTTGAGTGCGGTACAGTCTGCTGTTCTGTAAGGACCGCTATCGGTCCACAATAGATAGGGTTGACGTGCACCACTGCTGACCGCTGCCCTATACTGCAGCAGTCCTTCAGCGGTATAGGGACTGACGTACAGTCTGCTAAACACTAATACACAACCTGCTTGGTCCACAAAAGTTCTTATAAGGACTGGTAACTTGGTATAGGGTGCTACGGTACATAGGCTTGAGTGCGGTACAGTCTGCTGTTCTGTAAGGACCGCTATCGGTCCACAATAGATAGGGTTGACGTGCACCACTGCTGACCGCTCACCTATACTGCAGCAGTCCTTCAGCGGTATAGGGACTGACGTACAGTCTGCTAATCACTAACACACAACCTGCTTGTTCCACAAAAGTTCTTATAAGGACTGGTAACTTGGTATAGGGTGCTACGGTACATAGGCTTGAGTGCGGTACAGTCTGCTGTTCTGTAAGGACCGCTATCGGTCCACAATAGATAGGGTTGACGTGCACCACTGCTGACCGCTGCCCTATACTGCAGCAGTCCTTCAGCGGTATAGGGACTGACGTACAGTCTGCTAAACACTAATACACAACCTGCTTGGTCCACAAAAGTTCTTATAAGGACTGGTAACTTGGTATAGGGTGCTACGGTACATAGGCTTGAGTGCGGTACAGTCTGCTGTTCTGTAAGGACCGCTATCGGTCCACAATAGATAGGGTTGACGTGCACCACTGCTGACCGCTGCCCTATACTGCAGCAGTCCTTCAGCGGTATAGGGACTGACGTACAGTCTGCTAAACACTAATACACAACCTGCTTGGTCCACAAAAGTTCTTATAAGGACTGGTAACTTGGTATAGGGTGCTACGGTACATAGGCTTGAGTGCGGTACAGTCTGCTGTTCTGTAAGGACCGCTATCGGTCCACAATAGATAGGGTTGACGTGCACCACTGCTGACCGCTGCCCTATACTGCAGCAGTCCTTCAGCGGTATAGGGACTGACGTACAGTCTGCTAAACACTAATACACAACCTGCTTGGTCCACAAAAGTTCTTATAAGGACTGGTAACTTGGTATAGGGTGCTACGGTACATAGGCTTGAGTGCGGTACAGTCTGCTGTTCTGTAAGGACCGCTATAGGTCCACAATAGATAGGGTTGACGTGCACCACTGCTGACCGCTCACCTATACTGCAGCAGTCCTTCAGCGGTATAGGGACTAAGAGTTTTGTCACAGGGTCATTTAAAAAATGACATGCAGAGGAAGAGGCAGGCCCTTCCGCAGGGGTGGTAGGGGTAGGGCAGGAGCAACAGGCTTGAGCCAAAGTGGGAAGTTGCAGAAGGTGCGTTCAATTACTTTAAAGGATGCACCAGACTTGGTTGAGTGGCTCGCTCAGCCTTACTCTTCTGCACCCTCCTCATCCTCTCGATCTGCACCCTCTTCTTCACTCTCTGCTATGTGCACCCCCAAAGACACTACCACCAACAACACGACCACCACCACCACCACCACATACCTTCCGCTTGAGTCACTGGAATTATTTTCCGATCCATATCAAGAGGACATTTCTGATGCGCAGCCACTCTTGGTATTGGATCAGGAAGAGGAGGTAGCAACAAGCGCTACTCAGCAGTCTGACGCCAGTACCCAGATCAGCCCAAGGAGGAGGTTGGTCCCCGGTGTTGCTGCCTACTCCGAGATCTCTACTTATAGCGGTGGGGAAGGTGACGTTGATGATGACGTGTCTAGTGATGTCACGTGGGTGCCCACAAGAGAGGAAGAGGAGGGGAGTTCAGAGGGAGATATGGACCAGCAGATAGGGAGGAGAAGCAGCAATGACTTACATTGCACAGCAGGGACAAAGCAGACTGCAAATGTATCAGGAGCGAGTCATCGACCATGTACGGTCACATCTGGCGCTCCCAGGACACCGGCACATGGCTCCGCAGTGTGGGCTTTTTTTAACGTGTCCGCTGCTGACAATAGCGTTGCCATCTGCAATCTTTGCAGTCAACGCGTTAGTCGCGGTAAGCCCAATACTCACCTAGGGACGACCGCCTTAAGAAGGCACATGAGCAGCCATCACCGAGCCCAGTGGGAGCAACGGAACACACAAAGCCACACTGCAGGCTCTCACCGTCCAGCCTCGTCTTCTACTTCTCCTTCTCCTCTCTCCTCACAATTGTCCTCCACTCCACCTTCCATCACGCCAAGCTCACATTTTTCTGCAAAAAGGCAGGCTTCCGTGGGCCTAATGTTTGAGCGTAAAAAAATGATGATGCCGGATAACCCTCTTGCCCAACGGTTGGCGGCTGGCTTGTCAGAACTCATAGCCCGCCAACTACTGCCATATAAACTGGTGGACTCGGAGGCCTTTCGCAAATTTGTGGCCATTGGAACACCACAATGGAAGGTCCCAGGAAGGAAGTATTTCTCAGAGAAGGGCATCCCAGAGCTATATGGCCATGTTCAGCGGCAAGTGAATGTATCTCTGGCACACAGTGTCGGTGCCAAGATACATCTGACCACAGACACGTGGTCTAGCAAACACGGGCAGGGAAGGTATATCAGTTTTACTGCCCACTGGGTGAACCTTCTGACGGCCGTCAAGCATGTAACCCGTGGCACCCGTGTAGATTTGGTTTTACCGCCACGGATTGCATGCAGGCCTGACTCTTCTTCTCCTCCTCCTACTCCATCCTCCTCCCTCTCCTCCTCAGCTGCCTCCTCCTTTTCCGCTGCTAGCGTCTCTTCCACTGCACCGCCCAAGCTCCCCAGAACCTATTCCACATGCCAGGTGAGACGTTGCCATGCCGTGCTGCGTCTGTTGTGCCTGGAAGCAAAGAGCCACACTGGCCCGGCACTCCTTTCAGCTTTGCGTTCACAGGCAGATGAGTGGCTAACACCGCTCAATTTGACAGTTGGTAAAGTGGTGTGTGACAACGGTGCCAATCTGCTTAGCGCATTGAAACAGGGCAAAATCACGCACGTGCCGTGCATGGCACACGTCTTAAACTTGGTCGTGCAGCGATTCCTTGTCAAATACCCTGGGGTCCAGGACATCTTGCGGCAGGCAAGGAAAATCTCGGCCCATTTCAGAAGATCTTACACGGCCATGGCTCGCCTTGCTGACATTCAGCGGCGACACCATCTGCCGGTCAGACGTCTTATTTGCGATTGCCCGACGCGATGGAACTCAACCTTCTATATGCTTGATAGGCTGCTCCAGCAGAAACGTGCAGTTAACGTCTACCTGTATGAACTCTGCGAAAGAAACGGTTCTGGGGAGCTGGGTTTTTTTTCACCGCGCCAGTGGCTGCTCATGCGCGACACATGCAGACTTCTGCGGCCATTTGAGGAGATCACCAAACTGGTCAGTCGCAGCCATGGCGCCATCAGTGACATGGTACCTTATGCCTTCTTTCTGGAGCGTGCATTGCGTCGTGTCATTGATCAGGCTGTGGAGGAGCAGGAGCGGGAAGATGAGGAAGTCGCAATGCTGGATGAATTCCCAGGGGGGGCTACTCTATCTGAGACAAGTCAACAACAGGAGTCTGATGAGGAGTCAGAGGAGGATGGTGCCGGGGCGGATGAGCAGGAGCAAGAAGAGCATGCTTTAAACCTTTCTGGGATCCCTGTTGTGCGAGGATGGGGAGAGGAGAATGAAGAGGACGACATTATCCTGGATGATGAGCAGGAGCCAGGCCACCACACCGCTTCCACTTTAGTGCAAATGGGGGCCTTCATGCTCCAGTGTTTTAATAGGGACCCCCGTATAAAAAGCATGAGGGTCAAGGACCAGTACTGGGTGGCAACGTACTTAGACCCCCGGTACAAACACAAAATGGCGGAAATGTTACCGCCGTCGCAGAGGGCTGTCAGAATGCAGCACTTCCAGGCCTTGCTTCGAGAAATGCTGCATTCTGCTTTTGCGTGCGCTGGCAGAGGAGCAATTCCCACTCCCAGAGAAGGATTTGCGGGTACCAATCCAACAGCGCCTGCAAGAAGAGGCCGGTTTGAAGATGTGTTGGTGACTTCGGATATGAGGTCATTCTTTCAGCCGACCCATCGACAGGTGTCATCCGGATCCAGCATCAGGGAACGCCTAGACCGTCAGGTGTCCGACTACATTGGGTTAACGGCCGATGTGGACGCTCTGAGGAGTGATGAACCCCTAGACTACTGGGTGGGCAGGCTTGACCTCTGGCCAGAGCTTGCCCAATTTGCAATCGAACTGTTGGCTTGCCCCTCATCCAGTGTCCTGTCCGAAAGGACGTTCAGCGCAGCAGGGGGGATTGTGACCGATAAGCGTACTCGCCTAGCTCACCACAGTGTTAACTACCTCACATTTCTAAAAATGAATGAGGCATGGATCTCGGAGGAATTCAACACATGTGACCAGTAGACCATGTATATGTCTATAAACTATTTTTTTAATCAAGCACACAGACCTTCTTAATTCATTTGGCTCACTTCCTTGACCCAAAAAAGCACACCGTACTATATGCCCCTACCCTCCTCTTTGAAGAGGTTGAGCGGTGTCATATTTCTACTGGGGCTGCTTATGATATCCCTGTGCTGTGCTGACTTCCTCCTGGGGGTTCTTATTATGAAGGGATCACACTATCCCTGTGCTGTGCTGACTTCCTCCTGGGGGTTCTTATTATGAGGGGATCACACCATCCCTGTGCTGTGCTGACTTCCTCCTGGGGCTGCTTACGGTGCTGCTGTCAGTGCTGTATGTCACGGTGCTGCTGTCAGCGCTGTATGTCACGGTGCTGCTGTCAGCGCTGTATGTCACGGTGCTGCTGTCAGCGCTGTATGTCACGGTGCTGCTGTCAGCGCTGTATGTCACGGTGCTGCTGTCAGCGCTGTATGTCACGGTGCTGCTGTCAGCGCTGTATGTCACGGTGCTGCTGTCAGCGCTGTATGTCACGGTGCTGCTGTCAGCGCTGTATGTCACGGTGCTGCTGTCAGCGCTGTATGTCACGGTGCTGCTGTCAGCGCTGTATGTCACGGTGCTGCTGTCAGCGCTGTATGTCACGGTGCTGCTGTCAGCGCTGTATGTCACGGTGCTGCTGTCAGTGCTCTGTATTACGGTGCTGCTGTCAGATGCCTCTATCACGGTGCATGTGTCATTCCGGTATGTCACGCTGCTGGTGATCATCTCCTGCACCCTCTTCTTTGCCTACCCTGGTCCCTGACCTTCCCTCTCCTCCATTGCCTTCATTAGCTCCATAGTCCTGAATTGTTAGAACAATTTCCCAAATAAAATAAAAATGCTTGTAGTTATCGATCCCAAATTCACCTCATACATGTATTATGTCATTGTCCAGATGGTGGGACTACGTTTTACCCCCTAATAATTACCACGTGGCCGCAAATTCGACATGAAGGTTTGCAAAGTTCGCCTCCCATTGAAGTCAATGGGGCCCGCGGCGAACGGTCGGTTTCGCGAACGTTTGGGTCCGTTCGCATTTCGCGTTCGCGAAACGTCCCGTCGGAAGTTCGTCCATCACTAGCCGGCCACCCAAAATTACCCCAAGAGCGCAGCGACGACTCATCCAAGAGGTCACAAAAGACCCCACAACAACGTCCAAGGAACTGCAGGCCTCACTTGCCTCAGTTAAGGTCAGCATTCATGCCTCCACCATCAGGAAAAGACTGGGCAAAAATGGCCTGCATGGCAGAGTTCCAAGGAGAAAACCACTGCTGAGCAAAAAGAACATCAAAGCTCGTCTCAATTTCTCCACAACACATCTTGATGATCCCCAAGACTTTTGGGACAACATTCTGTGGACCGATGAGACAAAAGTGGAACTCTTTGGAAGGTGTGTGTCCAAGTATATCTGGCGTAGAAGGAACACTGCATTTCATAAAAAGAACATTATACCAACAGTAAAATATGGTGGTGGTAGTGTGATGGTCTGGGGCTGTTTTGCTGCTTCAGGACCTGGAAGACTTGCTGTGATAAAAGGAACTATGAATTCTGCTGTCTACCAAGAGATCCTGAAGGAGAATGTCCGACCATCTGTTCGTGTACTCAAGCTGAAACGAACTTGGGTTCTGCAGCAGGACAATGATCCTAAACACACCAGCAAGTCCACCACCGAATGGCTGAAGAAAAACAAAATGAAGACTTTGGAGTGGCCTAGCCAAAGTCCTGACCTGAATCCTATTGAGATGTTGTGGTATGACCTTAAAAAGGCCGTTCATGCTCGAAAACCCTCTAATGTAACTGAATTAGGACAATTCTGCAAAGATGAGTGGGCCAAAATTCCTCCAGGACGCTGTAAAAGCCTCATTGCACGTTATCGCAAACGCTTGGTTGCAGTTGTTGCTGCTAAGGGTGGCCCAACCAGTTATTAGGTTTAGGGGGCAATCACTTTTTCACACAGGGCCATGATGGATTGGATTTTTTTTCACCTTTAATAATAAACACCTTCATTTACAAATTGCATTTTGTGTTTACTTGTGTTGTCCTTGACTATTGTTTAAATTGGTTTGATGTTCTGAAACACTTAAGTGTGACAAACATGCAAAGGAACAGGAAATGAGGAAGGGGGCAAACACTTTTTCACACCACTGTATGTGTCTGGTGCACACATGGTGATTTATTATTAATTTAAGAGATGTGTATAGACTCACGCCACATGAGCACTTTTGGTTTATATAATTGATTTTTGCTATTTTTATTAGTTTTTTGTTTTTGTGTAAAGCGACACCTTTTATATGCATTTCTACAATTGCTAAACATAGACAAAAGAAAATGGCAATGAACAACAATTCCAACAGGTCAAGATCTTCTAACTCCAGTCTATTATAGCAATTTTCTAGGTCTCAAGTTTCTTTTGAGACCTAGGCACAGGTGCAAACAGATCATTACAGATATATAATATAGTGGAAAGTGTAATATAACTGTGCAAACCTGATAAAAACAAATTAAACAGCAGCTACACAAGAATGTGACAAATATTCAAATAAGATAGTGTAAATGTAGCGCTAAGACAAATAGTGCAGTAGTGATACTGTACATATAAAATACTGGAACATTCTAATACTCAAAAGTAAATATTAGAGTCTGAATCTAATATTATGAATTTATCTGCAATAAATGAATGTGTAGAACAAAAAATATAATTAGAGTCCTATAACATAAATCCAATCCTGTAAGGAAAAAAAAGAGGCCAGTCAAGTTCCTCCACCCCAAACTCACTCATCCATGTCTTTATGAACCTTGCTTTGTGCTCTGGTACAAATCATTTGGTGGGGGGGAGGGGGGGGGTGTTATGGTGTTGGGTTGTGTTTCAGGGGTTGGGATTGGAAGCTAATCCCAGTGAAGGGAACTCTTAAGGTGTCAGTATACCAAGTAATTTTGGACAAATTCATGCTCCAAAGTTTGTGGGAACAGTTTGAGAATTCTCCCTTCCTGTTCCAACATGGCTGCGCAGCAGTGCATAAAGCAAGTTCCATAAAGTCATGAATGAGCGAGTTTGGGGTGGAGGAACTTGACTGGTCTGCACAGAGTCCTGTCCTCAACCTGATAGAATGTCTTTGGGATGAATTAGAGCAGAGACTGTGAGCCAAGCCTTCTTGTCCACATCAGTGCCTGACTTCACAAATGTGCTTCTGAAAGAATGGACAAACATTCCCGTAGACACACTCCTAAACCTTGGTCATCTCTTTTTTTTTTTACTCAGAAAAAAAACGTTTATTCAAGAACATATTGTAAACATACACCGAATCCATCAATACATTTCAGTACATTTACAGCCATCATTTGCAATAAATTTGCACAGTCTGTGGGTCTAACTAGACATTCCTTGACTGCCCGATCGTGCCCAAGGGCATGCTCTAGACTGAGTTGCCATTACCCAAGGTGTTGAGTCAATGTCCCCCCAGGCCTCCTAATCAGGTACTGAAGCCCATCAGTCTGCCCATGACAAGATCCACCAGGGCAAGCCCCGGCACATCCATCCACGGCCCCCATAGCTTCTGGGTGCAGCCCCTATGCTGGAAAATAAGTTTTTCCTTCTGAAGCATATCACCCATTGTATTGATCCACTCTTTGAAAGTAAGGGGGTCCTCCGATATCCAGTGGGTCATTATTAGCTTGCGTACCAGAAATAGAGATCAAATGACTGCCACCCGGGTGCATTCTACCCATTCCAATTCCTCTAGCACATTGAGTAGGCAGTATTTTGTGTCTGCAGGTAGCGAGACTTGAAATGTCCTGTTTATTATCCAATAGGGGTGGAGTTTCAGGCACCTCCACAGAAGGTGGATCAAGTCTCCATGATCCCTCTTACACCTAGTACACAGTGGGGTAAATTGCAGATCCATAGCAAACATCTTGTGGGGGGTATAGTACACTCTTAACAATAGATACAATTGTGTCAATCTGTGTGATACATTTAGGGAACATGTGGGTACCGCCTGCAGGGCCTCCTCCCACTGATCTGCATCCATTGGGCCCACCTCCCCCTCCCACTTGGCCAGCATCTGTAGAGGGTGTTTATTCAAAAAGGTCCACGATAACATATTGTAGCTTATTGATATAAAGCCTTTAGTGTTGGTGGCTCTTGCAATCAGACTGAACAATTGAGTTAGAGGTGAATTGCACTCCGCGGACTTACTTTGGGCCATTATAGCATGCTTTAGTTGCACATAGTAGAACCTCATGGATTGTGGTAAACCAAAAAGACCTTGCAGAGTTTCGAACGTATGCAATTTCCCATTGTGGAATATCTGTCTAAGGTAGACCACCCCATATCTTTTCCATAGTGTACCATGTTGTAGTTTAGCCAGTTTTGGGTACGAGTCATTAGACCAAATAGGGCTATAGTCCGTGAACCCGTCACACCTTGTAGATATCAAATTTTTTGGATGAGGTTATAGGTCGGTATAATTTATTAGGTTTTCCAAATGCTAGTGACTCCTGTACCGAGTCCCTTTTTACTGTGTGTAGCATCACTAGTTCAGAAGAGTCATAGGTCCCCCCTCTCTGTCTACACTCATGTGGAATGTGCCTATCAGATCCTGTAGCTGTGCAGCAATATAGTATCGTCTTTCGGGCCTTGGAGGTGTTCCAGTTTTATTCTTGGTGTGCGATTCTTCCATATAAGCATACGGAACAGGGAATTTACAATGCTAAACACTTTTAGAGTCACTACCGTCGGGCCGTTGTGAAGTACATAAAGTAATTTAGGCATGAGGATCATTTTTATCAAGTTCATCCTGCCTGCTGCCGACAGCACGTTTTAATTAGGTCTCTAAACTTTTGCAGCAAAGGGGAGATAATTAATCTTCCATAATCACTGATTCTGGCCCTCAGCTGGATGCCCAAGTACTTGAGTGTAGCAGTTATGGGTACTGTATTAGACGTTGGGGGAATCCCCCCATCATCTATTAGCATCAGAGAGGACTTCGACCAATTTATCTGAAGTCCAGAGTACCTACCAAATTCCCTTACGGTGGCCATGGCTTCTGCAAGAGAGCCCTCCACATCTCCAAGTAGCATCATAGTATCGTCTGCATAGAGCATTCATTTCTCCTCCATACTAATTTGTCTCCATACTTAAATCCCACGATATCTGGGTTGGCTATTACCTTTATCGCCAGGGGTTCAATAGCTAATGCAAAAAGTAGGGGTGATAAAGGGCACCCCTGGCGCGTGCCCCTTCCTAGAGTAAATGTTCATGACATAGCCCCAGAGGTCCAAATGGCTGCTCGTGGGTTATGGTACAGCAGGCACACCCAGGAAATATACAAGTCACCAAAGCCAAAGTGCCTAAAAAGTTCCCATATATACTCCCACTCAACACTATTGAAGGCCTTCAAAGCGTCCAGTGAGAGCAAAGCCCTCTTGCCTACATTTTCTGCCAGAGATTGCATGTTAAGGTAAAGCCTCCGTAAGTTGACAGCCGTCGACTTATTAGGCATAAAGCCGGCCTGATCGGGATGTACAATGCTCATGATGGCACGGTTCAGTCTAATTGCCAGCATTTTGCCAAGGAGCTTAATGTCGCTCTGTAGCAGGGATATGGGCCTGTATTAGCCTGGGTCTAAGGGGTCCTTTCTGGGTTTCAATATGAGGACAATGTTAGCCGTGGCCATGGAAGAAGGCAAAGCCCGTTGCTCCCTGGCCCCTTTAAATAACGCCAAAAGCCTGGGCAGGAGTATGTCCGCATAATATTTATATACCTCTATGGGTATCCCATCTGCCCCGGGTGCCTTCCAGTTGGGGAACTCGGCCAATGCCGCCTGTAGATATCCCATAAGCTCCGGTCGAGTGTATTGCCCAGTCAGAAGATATAGGTTCTCATAGAATCTGACCAGTTCCGCCAAGATTAAGTCAGGGGAGTTCACTATCCTGCCCTCTGTCATTTTGATAGTAGGTGCACGTTGCTGGGAATTAGTTATCCTGGCTAGCATGCGTCCTGTGCTCTCCCCCTCCTCGTAGAAAGCTAACTTAGAAAATAATTATTTTTTCTTTGCCGTGGAGGATAGCAACCGCTCATAGGCTGATTGAGCCGACTGCCATGCCTCCCTGGCCGAGTCTGTCTGGATACTAACATATGTCTCCTGCAGAGCCGTTACCTGTTTTTCAAGGTCCTCTCTGAGCCCAGAGGAGTTCTTTTTTATCTTATTGATTTCAGCTACAAGAAATCCCCTCAAATAAGCCTTAAAGGCATCCCACTGTATAGCTGGTGAGTCAACAAAGTCCCGGCTCCCCAGGAATTCCACCATGCTTCGCTCCATCTCACCGTGAGTTAAGAATAGCTTCAGCCAGAAGGAATTACATTTCCACGGGGGCCTTGGAAGTGTGGATGGTGGGGAAGTAATCAAGTTGATCACTAGATGAGAGTGATCTGATACACTGCGGGGCTTACTTAGTACTTCTGAGACGGATGAGATCATGGTTGGGTTGCCCACGGCAAGGTCAATTCTGGGCAGCGTTCTATGGGTTTTGGAGAAGCAAGAGAATTGTCAATCTTGGTCATCTCTAATGGTAGCTCGCAAGATATCTATCTATCAAAACTTGAAATCAATTAGGTTCTTTGCCCTGGAACACCTCCCCCCACATGAGTGGGGGGGGGGGGATTGATTAATAAGCTATTATTTTCTAGAAATGAAATTAATTTACTCTTCACAAGCTAAAGGCATTCTGGACTCAATAAAGGGATTTGTTTTAAGCTCTTTCTTTGTCCCCATTGTCTCTCTCTCTTCCCCGTATACACATTAGAATATATCAGGGGGATGCCAGCAATAAAAGTAAGCAATCACTGTCTCCTGCATTACTTTTGCATGTATGAGCAATTTTGGAATATGTTAAAGAATGTGATTTACACGTTTTATTTGCGATTTATCCAGAATGTATCGACCCATTGGATAAGGCTTCATGATTTAATTCTACACAATTATCACAGCACAACTGGCATAATATGGAATTTCTATTTTTCCCATTTGCCATCACAGTCTTCTCCTTTTTTGGGTTTGTCATGTTGGTGAATCACGCTTCTCTGGTTCAGATTGCCGACTTGGCTGATGTGTTCCCACATGGACACTCATGGGAGATGGGTGTTTGTTGGGGATAAACAGGGGGTGGGGTTACTCACCCTACAGGGTGGTGGGGCATAGATGATCAGCTGGCTTTGTCCCCACATCTGCCCATCTGTGTGAGGGGCCAACGAGCGTTTGGTCTGAGGCAGGATACTATCAGGGTTTGAGCCCCCCCCTCGCCTGGGTGTCTGAATCTATGGGATGGGGACACTGTTTCTGCAGGCGGTGCCCACTTGTGGGGCATTGTGGGCCATGTCCCTGCCCATGTCTAGGGCTGCTGGTGTGTAGGTTCATCCTAGGTTTAGATCTGGGCTGGCCTCATGCTCGTGGCCCCTCCCCCTTGCATCTGCATCACGTTATCGCAAAGCATGCTAGGCGTGATTGGGGGTGATATATAAGGACCCACATGACAGTGGTCATGTTTCTGGAGTCCTTAGGAGTCTGGCCTCATCATGCACCACTGACAGGTCTGTCTTTGTAACAACTCCACTTTGATTGTTGGTCTATGGATACAAAAAGAAGAAATACCGCACTCCCTAATATACCCGAAAATAAAGTAAACTAAATAAATAGCTGCAGCTCAACACTTGTGAGATATACACAAAGTAAAACAACAGTATGGAAATAAGACTGCGCTATGAAAACAAAATAGTGAATGTTCTCAGGATATTACGTGAAATAAACAATAAATGAGTGACAAATTATGGTTGTGATAACAATATTGGGCATAAGTCCATGAGCGTAAATCTAATGAGTGACCAAAAGAAATACAAATGGAAATATTCAAATTATAACTGTGATATTAGTGATAAAACAAAGTCCATAAGCATAAATCCAGTAAGTGAACGGTGATGAAGATGCATGAAATCGTATTCATTCAAATAACACCATATAGTGCAATCCACCACCATGAAAAAATGTGCGCTTACCAAAATGACAAGCTTTATGCAAGCCTGTAGAATAGATCAGTATCCAATTGGCAATGCAATAATGCCACCCCTCCACAGTAAGAACCAGAGCCAGTCAGGATGATTTAATCGAGAAGGCAAACGACACGATCCTAAGGCAGGACCCATAGGGATAAGAAATAACTCTACATAGTGTAAATCAGTATTTAAACGTTTAATGTAAAAACAAAGATGCACTTACATCAAGATAGCAGATAAAATGACAGGATTAAAAAACAATAGCCGGCCGGCATGCAGACACCCATTCGACCAACGAGGTACAACGCGATGACATCAGAGTGTCAACCACCCGACGTACGTTTCATCTCAAACGTACGTGGGGTGGTTGACGAGCTGACATCATCACATTGTACCTCATTGGTCGAACGGGTGTCTGCATGCTGGCCGGCTATTGTTTTTTAATCCTGTCGGTTTTTGTTTCTTTTGGTCACTCATTAGATTTATGCTCATGGACTTATGCACAATATTGTTATTATCACAGTCATAATTTGTCACTCATTTGTTGTTTATTTCATGTAATGTTCTGAGGACATTCACTATTTTGTTCTATGGATATGCTTGTCTTTTGAAACCTGACTTTGCTCACTGCTTTTATGTTTTCCAGGGTCAAGTGGGCCTGTAATAATATCATCTGCCCCCCTCTTTCTTACCTCTATTGGATTTATTGACTTTATTAGACATGTGCAATTCGTTTCGTACGAATCTCAAATTCGTACGAATTTCTCTAAATTCGTACGTTCGGGAGGATCCAAAATACGAATTGCCGTGCGTCCGAATTTTGTACGGAATACGAACTTTTGTTTACGAATTCCGGATCTCAGTCATTATGCTTATTATGACTTGCAGAAGACTTCTGTGATAGAAGTCAATGTAAGTTGCCTGAAGACATTGGTGAAGCACTTTCATCCTCTCTGGGCAGGCTGCCAAGAAAAGAACAAAATGATACAATGTTTCTTCTTCAATGGGCTGAACTCCATGTGTAGAAGTTCCCAGTTTAACCATTTAAAGACTAAATCTTTTTTGACACTTGTTGCTTACAAGTAAAAATCCAGTATTTTCTGCTAGAAAATCACTCAGAAGCCCCAAAAATTATATATATATTTTTTAGCAGAGACCCTAGGGAATAAAATAGCAGTTGTTGCAATATTTTATGTGACGCGGTATTTGCGCAGAGGTCTTTCAAACGCAAGTTAGCCCTTTTTTTTCGGTCGACCTCTAGAGAGCACTGACATTAGCACCGTGACATACAGCAATGACACCTGCACCGTGATAGAGTGATCTGACACCTGCACCGTGATAGAGATCACAGACATCAGCAGCGTGACATAAAGCACTGACACCAGCACCGTTATATACAGCACTGACACCAGCACCGTGATATACAGCACTGACACCAGCACCGTGATATACAGCACTGACACCTGCACCGTAAGCAGCCCCAGAAGGAAGTCAGCATAGCACAGTGATGGTGGGAGCCCCTCATAATAAGCAGCCCCAGGAGGAAGTCAGCACAGCACAGGGATGGTGAACTTTACAAACCTACAGGTCATATTTGCAGCCACAAAATAATTACTAGCTGTGCACACATAGTCCCACCACATGGCCAATGACATAACACATGTATGAGGTGAATCTGGGATCGACAACTACAAGCATTCTTTTTTTATATGTGAAATTCTGAAAATTCAGGAATCTTGAGATAATGGAGGCGAGGGAAGGTCAGGGTAGGCAAAGAAGAGGGTGCAGGAGATGATCACCAGAACCAGCACCATGATATAGAGCACTGACACCTGCACCGTGATAGAGTGATCTGACACCAGCACCGTGACATAACACATGTAGGAGGTGAATCTGGGATCGACAACTGCAAGCATTCTTTTTTTATATGTGAAATTCAGAAAATTCAGGAATCTTGAGATAATGGAGGCGAGGGAAGGTCAGGGTAGGCAAAGAAGAGGGTGCAGGAGATGATTCTTTGCCTACCCTGACCTTCCCTCGCATCCATTATCTCAAGATTCCTGAATTTTCAGAATTTCACATATAAAAAAAAAGAATGCTTGTAGTTGTCGATCCCAGATTCACCTCATACATGTGTTATGTCACGGTGCTGGTGTCAGATCACTCTATCACGGTGCAGGTGTCAGTGCTCTATATCACGGTGCTGGTTCTGGTGATCATCTCCTGCACCCTCTTCTTTGCCTACCCTGACCTCCCCTCGCCTCCGTTATCTCAAGATTCCTGAATTTTCAGGATTTCACATATAAAAAAAGAATGCTTGTAGTTGTCGATCCCAGATTCACCTCATACATGTGTTATGTGACGGTGCTGGTGTCAGATCACTCTATCATGGTGCAGGTGTCAGTGCTCTATATCACGGTGCTGGTGATCATCTCCTGCACCCTTTTCTTTGCCTACCCTGACCTTCCCTCGCCTCCATTATCTCAAGATTCCTGAATTTTCAGAATTTCACATATAAAAAAAGAATGCTTGTAGTTGTCGATCCCAGATTCACCTCATACATGTGTTATGTCACGGTGCTGGTGTCAGATCACTCTATCACGGTGCAGGTGTCAGTGCTCTATATCACGGTGCTGGTGCTGGTGATCATCTCCTGCACCCTCTTCTTTGCCTACCCTGACCTTCCCTCACCTCCATTATCTCAAGATTCCTGAATTTTCTGAATTTCACATATAAAAAAAGAATGCTTGTAGTTGTCGATCCCAGATTCACCTCATACATGTGTTATGTCACGGTGCTGGTGTCAGGTCACTCTATCACGGTGCAGGTGTCAGTGCTCTATATCATGGTGCTGGTGCTGATCTCCTGCACCCTCTTCTTTGCCTACCCTGACCTTCCCTCGCCTCTATTATCTCAAGATTCCTAAATTTTCAGATTTTCACATATAAAAAAAGAATGCTTGTAGTTGTCGATCCCAGATTCACCTCATACATGTGTTATGTCACGGTGCTGGTGTCAGATCACTCTATCACGGTGCAGGTGTCAGTGCTCTATATCATGGTGCTGGTTCTGGTGATCATCTCCTGCACCCTCTTCTTTGCCTACCCTGACCTTCCCTCGCCTCCATTATCTCAAGATTCCTGAATTTTCTGAATTTCACATAAAAAAGAATGCTTGTAGTTGTCGATCCCAGATTCACCTCATACATGTGTTATGTCATTGGCCATGTGGTGGGACTATGTGTGCACAGATAGTAATTATTTTGTGGCTGCAAATATGACCTGTAGGTTTGTAAAGTTCACCATCCCTTTGCTGTGCTGACTTCCTCCTGGGGCTGCTTATTATGAGGGGCTCCCACCATCCCTGTGCTATGCTGACTTCCTCCTGGGGCTGCTTACGGTGCAGGTGTCAGTGCTGTATATCACGGTGCTGGTGTCAGTGCTTTATGTCACGCTGCTGATGTCAGTGCTCTCTATCACGGTGCTGGTGTCAGATCACTCTATCACGGTGCAGGTGTCAGTGCTGTATATCACGGTGCTGGTGGCAGTGCTGTATATCACGGTGCAGGTGTCATTGTTGTATGTCACGCTGCTGATGTCAGTGCTCTCTATCACGGTGCTGGTGTCAGATCACTCTATCACGGTGCAGGTGTCATTGCTGTATGTCACGCTGCTAATGTCAGTGCTCCCTAGAGGTCGACCAAAAAAAAGGGCTAACTTGCGTTTGAAAGACCTCTGCGCAAATACCGCGTCACATAAAATATTGCAACAACCACTATTTTATTCCCTAGGGTCTCTGCTAAAAATATATATATAATTTTTGGGGCTTCTGAGTGATTTTCAAGCAGAAAATACTGGATGTTTACTTGTAAGCAACAAGTGTCAGAAAAGATTTAGTCTTTAAATGATTAAACTGAGAACTTCTACACAAGGAGTTCAGCCCATTGAAGAAGAAACATTGTATCATTTTGTTATTTTCTTGTCAGCCTGCCCAGAGAGGATGAAAGTGCTTCACCGATGTCTTCAGGCAACTTACATTGACTTCTATCACAGAAGTCTTCTGCAAGTCATAATAAGCATAATGAGCAATGTTTTTGCCTTTAAGAACGTTCGTACACGTTAACGACAATTGGTAAATTCGTACGAAACAGAACGGAATTTCGGACACGAAGTACGAATTAATTTTATTACGAATCGAAACGGAACAGAACGAAACGAATTTATTGACGGCGCCCATGTCAAGACTTTATAGGTGTTGTGAGGATGAGAGTTTCACACTCATAATCCAGGTATATACTGTGTTGTATGTATGTATTTATATATATATATATATATATATATATATATATATATATATATATATATATATATATGTATATACACATAGTTTTCATTGTAGCCTTAAATAATGAGAGGATTTGCAGGCACAGATCATGCTTTTTTTGTTAAAACCACCTGTGTTATGTGTTTCAGTGGTTGTCATTAGGATGAATAAGGGATTTGGTGCCATCTAATGAATATGCGGGCTCCCTACACACTTTTCACAAGCTATGTTAAAGTAAGCCATATCTTTAAAAGATGGATATTTTTTTGAAAAAGCTTTTTGTTGCAAAATACGGTAGCTCACTATAATGTGTTATATTGAATCATAGGTATTCCTACTATTTTATACCTTGTGTAATCACATCCAACTTTGCGAGGAATATGGCACTTGTGGGCAATTTTCCTTTGTGATTGGATAGGCATGTGGAGTCGTCACGTACAGACTCAATACCTTCAATTTGCTGCTACTTGGCTTAATCTCTTCATCAGGCTGAGGTAGAAATTGCAACCCAGGGGAACCCTTGTCCAAATGGGGGATGCATCTAAAATGCTGGATTATTTAATAAAAGATATAGTTTTACTTTATGTGTATGTACTGAGGATTTTTCTGTACACAAGATATTTTCTGTAAAAAGTTTTTGACATGGGTTACATTTTTGTGGATTAAATGTCTTCCCGGTTGTCTTTTGCTAAACCAGACAAAATGTCTCCCTACTCTGTTCTCCACAACATAAAGACTACCATAATTGTTTCCAGCATAAGAACTGAATGGGCCAATTAGGCTCATTGAGGTAACAGAGAAAATGAGCACAGGTCACAGCACAGCCCCACATTTCTAATAGCATCAACAGGTATTTTTTCACACTTATTGAATTGATTATAACCAAATGTGTTATTTTGTATATTTAACAGAGGAAATAGAAGTAAATACGAGGAGTATACTCTTTACCAACAAGCCCTGGCATCCCTTTACCAAGGTCTTTATACCCGGAGGGGGGGTGGAGGAGGATGATCGGCTGTTACCATTGTGTTTAGTTGTCAAATTGAAGGACACTGCAGCGCACCAATGTCCATGAAGTATGTTACTGCAACGCATGCAATGTCTTATCATTTCTTAGTATGTTACATTGCTACTCCCTTTCTAACTTACCCAAACACAGCAGCTTTTCTGCTTAAGGCTGAGTTCACACTATTGCGAATTGGATGCGATTTACCGCATCCAATTCGCATGACAGGAGATTGTGACTGGCTCTCTATGGAGCCATTTCACACACCTCTGTAGCAAGTTGCACAGGAGTCCTGTAAATCTTCTGGTCAGTTTCAAGTCTGAACTCAGCCCAAAATTTAGACTGAAATCAGACCTGAAATGGTGAACAGGGACGCACCGGACCCTGCTGTAAGCCACTCCATGCTGCAGTGTGAACTTAGCCTCAAGGAGTGGTAAAACTTCTAAAAAAAATGTTATCTTGTGATTTTTTTTTCTGACACCTATTACAGGATAATCCTAGTAATGAAAAGGGAATATATCAATTTTGTAGAATAAAAGATGAATAGTTGTGGAGAGCTTGTTTATTCTAGTCAGCAGGGAGCCACATGTAAAATCTATATCTTCCAGTTACACTTCATAACCTTCTACTTCCTTTTCAGACCCCCCAGGTCCTAACACAGCTATGTAAATACAACACATACATATTCTACATCTTTCCCCTTTTAAAGAAAGGTTATGCGTACATAAATTAAGTGTAATATACAACAAACAAGGAGTGCAGCATAGCAAGGAACAATAACAAACTACGCTAAAAAAAGTCTTCGAAATTTGGATTGAGTTTACACACTCTTCCAGATCGAGTAACAACTTGTGGGGCTTGTGAGTCTGATACCTCTTGCCTGTTGCCGCCATCATTTTGTTGTTGTTCTGTGTTACACCCATAGGTGGAAGCATCAATTGGCACAGCAGCAGATGGCTGTGCTTGGGGTCCTGAAGTGATCATAGGCACATGGACAGCGGCAGTACAGTATGATTTCAGGTACCTGTAGGAGGTGACAATGGTTCCTTACATAGGTCCTACCATCATAATGGACAGTATAGTTGTTTGGTTGGCAGGCCTTTCCATGAACCGAGGCCAGTTTGTCAAATCCATGGGTTGTCTCCATTATAACATTGCAAGCAGATTAGACACAAACATTCTTGGCCAACATCAGCATAACATTTTATTTGAAGGACTCTTTAACTAGATGCTGACCGCCGGCTGTCAAATGACGGCCAGGCAGCGCACCTATTGTGGCGGGAGGCCGTCATATGACGGCCTCCCGTTTAAACAGGGAATGCGCGCGATCGTGCACGCGCATCCCTGTTTCTTCGGTGGCGGCGTGTCACGGAGACACCGCTCGCCACGGAAGGGGGTGAACAGCCATTGGTTATGGCTGTTTACCACGTGATCAGCCGTGATGAGCCGTGATGAAGTCACGGCTGATCACAGATGGTCACACCCCGACTGTGCACGGCACATGCGCGCAATCGTGAGCGCGCTGCGCGTGCACGTCGGTGGCGGCGTGTTCCCCGGGAACACTGCTCGTCACCGATAATGGTAAACAGCCATTGGCCGGTTGTTTAACCACATGATCGGCTGTGATCCTTTCACGGCCGATCACTAAAATGTAAACAAACCGCGGTAACGAGATGTTACCGAGTTCTCCTCCTCACATACCGATCGTGTGTGAGGAGGAGATTGCGGTGACATCTCGTTACCGCCTACAGTGTACACCAATCATACTGATTGCCCCCCCAATAAAGAGGACCTGTCACCACCCTTCATAGTACCTGTCAATCGCAGTCCATCAGAGTACCTGTCACAGCCCATCAGAGTATTTGAGTACCTGTCACAGCCCATCAAAGTACCCGAGTACCTGTCCCAGCCCATCTGAGTACCCGAGTACCTGTCCCAGCCCATCTGAGTACCCGAGTACCTGTCACAGTTCATCTGAGTACCCAAGTACCTGTCCCGGCCCATCAGAGTACCCGAGTACCTGTCCCCGCCCATCAGAGTACCCGAGTACCTGCCCCGGGCCATCAGAGTACCCGAGTACCTGTCCCAGCACATCAGAGTACCCGAGTACCTATCACAGCACATCAGAGTACCCGAGTACCTGTCACGGCCCATCAGAGTACCTGAGTACCTGTCACGGCCCATCAGAGTGCCCGAGTACCTGTCACGGCCCATCAGAGTACCCGAATACCTGTCACGGTCCATCAGAGTACCCGAGTATCTGTCACGGCCCATCAGAGTACCCGAGTACCTGTCACGGCCCATCATGGTACCCGAGTACCTGTCACGGTCCATCAGGGTACCCGAGTACCTGTCACAGTCCATCAGGGTACCTGAGTACCTGTCACAGTCCATTCGAGTACCGAGTACCTGTCACAGTCCATCAGGGTACCCGAGTATCTGTCACGGTCCATCAGAGTACCCGAGTATCTGTCACAGTCCATCAGAGTACCCGAGTACCAGTCACAGCCCATCTGAGTACCCGAGTACCTGTCACAGCCCATCTGAGTACCCGAGTACCTGTCCCAGTCCATCTGAGTACCCGAGTACCTGTCCCAGTCCATCTGAGTACCCGAGCACCTGTCACAGTCCGAGTACCCGAGTACCTGTCACAGTTCATCTGAGTACCCGAGTACCTGTCACAGTCCATATGAGTACCTGTCACCGCCCTTCAGAGTACCCAAATACCAGTCACCAAGCCATCAGAGTACCTGTCACCAGGCCATCAGAGTACCCGAGTACCTGTCACCAGGCCATCAGAGTACCCGAGTACCTGTCACCAGGCCATCAGAGTACCCGAGTACCTGTCACCAGGCCATCAGAGTACCAGAGTACCTGTCACCAGGCCATCAGAGTACCAGAGTACCTATCTCCAGCCCATCAGAGTACCCGAGTACCTATCTCCAGCCCATCAGGGTACCCGAGTACCTATTTGCAGCCCATGTCTCATAGAATATACGTTGGGGTGTTTGCTTTCCAAAATGGGGTCATTTTGTGGGTAATTTCACTGTCCTGGTGGTCCAGGACCTTCAAAAGTGTGATGGGTAGGAATGAAATGAGATGTGTCCTTTATGCTCCTAGAACGCCTGAACGTACTACTTCAATGTTCGGCCTCTCTATGTGGCCAGGCTGTGTAAAAGTCCTACACATGTGGTATCGCCATACTCGGAAGGAGTAGCAGAATGTGTTTTGGGGGGGTAATTTTTGCTATATACATGCTATGTGTTAGAAAAATCTTATAAATTGACAATTTTGTGTAAAAAAAATGTGTTTAAATTTTTTTCCACATATTCCAAAAACTTCTGGAAAAAAATTAACCATTCAAAAGACTCATTATGCCTCGCAGATTATACGTTGGGGTGTTTGCTTTCCAAAATGGGGTCATTTTATGGGAAATTCCGTTGTCCTGGTACTCCAGGGCCTTCAAAAGTGTAATAGGTGGTTGAGAAATGAGATGCGTCATTTTTGCTCGTAGAATGTCTGAAGGTACTACATCAATGTTGGTGCCCTGTATGTGGCCAGGCTGTGTAAAACACATGTGTTATCGCCGTACTCAGGAAGAGTAGCAGAATGTATTTTGGGGTGTAATTTGTTGTATGCATATGCTGTGTGTGAGAAATAACCTGATAATATGACAATTTTGTAAAAAATAATAATAATAAAAAAAAATCTTCATTTTGCAAAGAATTGTGGGAAAAAATGACAACTTAAAAAAACTCACCATGCTACTTACTTAATACCTTGGAATGTCTACTTTGTAAAAAGGGGTCATTTGGGGGGTATTTGTACTTTCCTGACTTGTTAGTGTCTCAAGAAATGAGGTACACCTGATGTACTGAAGGCCTGATCAGAAGTGATCAATTTTCAGTGATTGGCACCATAGTTGTAGACTCTATAACTTTCACAAAGACCAAATAATATATACTAATGTGGGTTATTTTTACCAAAGATATGTAGCAGTATAAATTTTGGCCAAAATTTATGAAGAAAAATTACTAATTAGCAAAAATGTATGACAGAAACAAAGAAAAAGGCATTTTTTTCACAAAATTTACGTTTTATTTTATTTATAGCACAAAAAATAAAAAACCCACTAGTGATTAAATAAAACTAAAAGAAAGCTCTATTTGTGTGGAAAAAAGGACGCACGTTTCATATGGATACAGTGTTGGATGACTGAGTAATTGTCATTCAAACTGTGAGAGCGCTGAAAGCTGAAAATTGGTCTGGTCAGGAAGGGGGTGTAACTGCACTGTATTAAGGTGGTTAAAGACAAAAATATAAAGGTCCACTTATCAGATTGCAAACCCCCCGGATGGCCCATTGTAAAAATTTTAGGTGGGGGGTGTTTTGAAAAGATAACCCTCTGCACTTCTTTGAGAGCTGAATGCATGATGTGTGTTACTTTGGCCAGCCCCTCCTTACTTACACTATTGGCAGCCCACTGGACAGGTAAGAAGTATCATAACACAAAAAATTTAAAATACACACCGTACAAATGGAAGCACATTTTTAGCATTTGAAAGTATTCAGGCAGGCCCTTACACTACAAACTTTGGGGAATTCATCCCTAAATCGGACCACAAAAGAGGTAGGTATAGTGTGTATGAGTTTGGCAAAGTCAGCAGATAGAGTATTGGTATTTGTTGACTTAGCGGTTGGGAGAGTGAAAGTTCCAAATGATTTGGGGATCCCAAAAAAAAGCCTCTGGCACTCTGCATTAATTTAAGCACACACATAACATTTGTATACATTATAGGGGGTGTTTTGGGTAAAGCAGTACAATGTTAAGTGACTAGGCAATAGGTGTGTATGGGCCCAGGACAGCATGCTGGGGAGGTTAGTGAAGGCAAATATGCTTGTAGGCCAAAAAAGGAACATTAAAAAAATCCAGCATCCATGAGGATAAAGGGGACATTCACAGCATATTCCAATCATGGTAATTATGGAATGATGAAATAAATACAATACATTAGCAAAGACCAAATACATAGAATGTGATGTTAATAAAGGATAAAACTTACCCTAATATAGTCCTTCTGCAGGACCTGGATGATGGCAGAACAGGTCTCTGGAATAATGATCCCCAGAGCCTGGGGGAAGATGCCTGTCGAGAACTTGAGGCCCTGCAGACTTCTCCCAATGGCCAAGTACCACAATGTGGCAACTAGCCTCTGCTCTGGAGTGATGGCTTACCACATGCAGGTGTCCTGCCTGCTAATATAAGGGAAAAGAAAAGCCAACAGACGGTGAAAAACGGGGTCTGTCATCCAGAGATAATTCCTGAAATCATCAGGGTTATTCTCCTGGATCTCGTGCAGCAAAGGTATATGAGAGAATTGGACACACTGGAGTACCCAATTCTTGGTCCATGAACTCCTCCTCACCCTGTTCATGGACTGGGGTTGGGTCAAAGTAAGAACCCCAACACCAAGCCCCCACACAGCATGAACTCTATGACGAGTACATAACCACAACATGGCTTCAAAACGGTCGGCTGGTCAGAACGAACTAAACAGAATGCACTGAAGAACAGCAAGGCTTGTGAAGATTGAGCTGAAAATCAGTAAAGAATGGACAAGAACGCACTGAAAAACAGATACGAACCGACTACACGCACTGGAAACCAGATACAAACCCACAAGCACAAACTGAACAGCAGTAAAAGATCTGAAAAAGCACAAGTCTGAAAAGCGTGAATCGTCTCTCACCAAACTTCTACTAACACGAGATTAGCAAAAGGAGCCCAAAGGGAGGCACTATGGCTATTCCTTTTTCTAGTTCCGTTGTACGTGTTGTACATCACCGCATTGACGGTGAGAATTTGGTGTGACCATGTGTATGCAAGACAAGCTTGAGCGGAATTCCGTCAGAAAAACTACCATAGCTTATTCCGACCAAAATTCTGATTGTGTGTACGCAGCATAACAGTGCCACCAGCAGGTGAAACCAGTAACGACACCATTCCTGATACGGCATCTTGGCACAGAAGCTGATGGAGTGGAGATGTTATCTCACTATAGTGATGAATGAACTTCGAGAGATAATTGGTCATGCCAAGAAACCTTTGCAATCCATGTTTTTCCTATGGGTCAGGCTTGACACCTTTATCTGTGAGAAGGTGTCCAACATATGGCACCTTTAAGACCCTGAAGTGACATTTAGTACAGTTAAACTGCATGGTCTAGTATGCATTTAAGTCATTTGGCATGTTCTTCAATGGAGGATCCGCAAATCAAGATATCATCCGTGACTATTTCACATGGTTGTTGTCATGGATCTAGCACCTAGGGGTTAAAATATTGCAGACTAATTTCAGTGATTGGCAACAGGCTGCCTTATTTAAACACCTCAGCAGCACTGTGTCTTTGCTGTCTGACCTGCAGCTCATACCTGTTCCCGTGACTTCCTGTTCCTGTGACCTGATCTGTTTTCTGTGTTTGACCCGGCTTGTTTGACTACGATTGATCTCTGTTATCTTGACCCTGGCCTGCCTTGTAACCATGCTCAGCTCTACACTGCTTGATATCCTGTTGCCGAACTTTGCCTGTATCCTGACCATTCTCTGTCTGTCGTCTGTATCTACATCTGATCATCTGTTACCAAACCTGGCTTGTCTGACTACGTATTCAGTGTCTCCCCAGCTTACCAGCCTGGTTCCTGTTTCCTACTGCACCAGCTGAACTGACAAGACCAAAGACAAACCAGGCACCCATACACTGCCAGGCTCTTGCGACCACTGTTGCAACACCGGTGGCCCATGAGCCGGGGTTGTATGAGACAGCCTTCCCACTGCACGTCAGGCTCATCCGGCAGGCACGTAACGGCTGTCCAGCAACGAGCTGTTCCATACATCTCTGAAAGACTTTGCTTCCAGTTGAAATTCCATAAGCATTTGTATCTCCCATATGGGGTCATAAATGTTGTGAGTAATGATGATTCCTCACCCAGAAGGATTTGCCAGAATCCACATTTTGCATCTTAGAATTCTGAAGACCTTTGCCTGTGGCATGTTATTGATCACTTGCTCTACAGTTTTTAATGAGTGATAAGGCCTCAGCAGAGCTTTATTGAGGTGCACAGAATAAATGCATATGTGGACAGTGCCATCTTTCTTCACTGTTGCTGCCATGGCAGACACTCAGGGGGTGGCCTCCTGCACTGGTGCAATTATGCCCAGTCTAGTCATCCTTTCCAACTCTTGCAAGACTTTGTCTTTTATAGCCAGTGGGATCCTTCGAGGGGCACATACAATAGGAAGGCTGTATCGTTTCATCTAAGTGCATGTTATACATGACAGGCAGCTTACCAACAGTGTCATTTCAAAATATTGTAAGTCCTCAAAGGAAGTCATCTCAGGAGCCTATTGTTGTGCTGCATTTATTTCGGGACTAAGTTGGATAAGATTTAAGCGCATGCTGTCTGGTAAGCCTAGCAGGCTCTTAACATTTCTATCCACAATGTGGAATAGCAGCTTGTCCCCTGATAGATCCAAGGTAGAAGTGACCCACGTGTGAATTGTTTGACCGCCATAAGCTATCAGGTTTACTTTATTTGACTGATCAATTTCAGCTTTGGGGGTCAATGTTGTGCAATGTGGATAAGGACATGGCATTGCATTTGGCACCAGTGTCAATTTTCAACTTGACATGTTTGTTGCATGCCATTGAGAGGATGGTGAATACTTCTCCCCTATTTGCAATTAGGTCCACACTTTCACAATGAAAACAGCTCATCAGCTTCCACTTCATTAATTCTGGAAGCTTGGACCTACAACATTTTGCAGGAAACTTGTTGTGCTCAGTAACATGTTCACTACCACAGTTGCTGCATTGTCTTTTGTTCTGTTGCACCACAAACACTTCTGCCTCTCTTTTTAGTTCCTTAGTGGCCCTTTCAGAATGTTCAAACAACATACATATTCTGATAGTTGTTTCCAGTATTAATTTTTTTCTCCCTGAACAACTAAACATGAACTGCATGATTGTCAGTTCATCTGTTATGCCGCGTACACACGATCAGACTATCTGGTGGACTTAGTCTGGTGGACAAACCGCAGTAAAGACCACCGGACTGTCCGAACGAGCAGACCTGCCCACACACGGGACTTTTGCGGCGGACTATCCACTGTACTTTTGAAATGAACGAACTTGCCCACACACACAAGGGAAAGTCAGTTAATTTTGAACACGGCTCCAGGTAGCCGGGACCAGCGAAGGAAGCGTCGCTGGCCCCGTCACCTAGTATGAAGTTAAAGGGGAAGCCCTACGTCGAAAAACCGGCGTGAGGGTCCCCCCTAGGTCCATATCAGACCCTTATCCGAGCACGCTACCCGGCAGGTCAGGAAAGGGGTTGGGGACGAGCAAACGCCCCCCTCCTGAGCCGTACCAGGCCACGTGCCCTTAACATGGGGGGGTGCTTTGGGGGAGGGGACTGGGACTGTGACATCATAATGGGCGGGGACATCACCCAGCGATGTCCCTATATAAGTCGCTGCACGCCGCATGCCTGTCATTGTGGCCAGAGACAGTCACAAGTCAACAGCTCAAGAAGAGAAGAAGAGAAGAAAAGAAGAACAGAAGAAGAGAACAGAAGAACAGAAGGCGGTGACAGAAGACCGCGCCACCGCTTGTAAAAGAGCTAGAAGAAGGCGCCGAGGCCCGGCAAGAAGAACCGAAGAGGGGGACAAGACCCCTGAAGAGGGGGACAAGACCCCCAAAGTCGGAAGAAAAGGGTGGTGACGAAGAAGAAAGCTGGGCTCCTCCACTAGTAAAAGAGCTAGCAGAAGATAGCGGAGGAGTCCGGCGAGAAGACCCCCAAAGACGGAAGAAGACCCCTGGAGCTGTGCAATAAACTATTTTGAACCCTTGTGTGTTGTGTTTTTTTTACATTTTTTTCACAGGTGAATGGGTAGGGGTACATTGTACCTCATACTCATTCACATAGGGTGGGGGGCCGGGGGCCCCCTTATTAAAAGGGGGCTCACAAATTCCGATAAGCCCCCTGCCCGCTGACCCCGACAACCAACGGCCAGGGTTGTCGGGAAGAGGCCCTTGTCCTCATCAACATGGGGACAAGGTGCTTTGGGGTGGGGGGGCCGTGCAGCCTCCCTTCCCCAAAGCACCCCCCCATGTTGAGGGCACGTGGCCTGGTATGGCTCAGGAGGGGGGCGCTCGCTTGTCCCCACCCCCTTTCCTGACCGGCCGGGTTGTGTGCTTGGAGAAAGGGTCTGATATGGACCTAGGGGGGACCCCCATGCCGTTTTTTGGCGTAGGCCTTCCCCTTTAAGTCCATACCAGGTGACGGGTCCAGCGACGCTTCATTCGCTGGTCCCGGCTACCTGGAGCCACGCTCAAAATGAACTGACTTTTCTCCGTGTGGGAAAAGTCTGTTAATTTCAAAAGTGCGGCGGACTAGCACACACACGGCCGTATTGTCCGCCGGACTGCGACTCCGGCGGAAATATTTTGGTGCAAAACTACTTCCTTAGTCCGCCGGACCTTTGGGTAAAAAAAGTCCACCGGAGCCCACACATGGGGGGATTTTCCGGCGAACTCGAGTCCGCTGGACTTTTCCACTGTATTGTTTGATCGCGTGTACGCGGCATTAGTGTACCAAAATCAAATTTTTTAGCCAGCAGTCTCAATGTGGCTGCATAGGATTGTATTCCTTCTTCAGGTTTCTGAGCCATCATGTTAAATGCATGTCTGTCTATTATCACATTGCATTGTGGTAAGCATATCTCATCAAATTTCTTGAATAAGACATCAGGGTCCTCTCTGTCCTCATTATCTTAAAAATGAAATGACTCATATGTGTCTAGTGCATCTAAACCAGCAAAATTGAGATGAGTGTAAGCTTGTACCTTTTTTGACTTGTCTGAGAGTTCTGCTTTGCTGTACACGTTCCATTTTCTTTTGAAAATCAGCTAGTTGTTAGCAATGTCCTTATCAAAGGTTAGGGGTTGTATGCCACGTAGATTCCTCGCCATGATGTTTCAGCGATTCCTCACCATGTACGTTTTGTAGAAGCAATGATGAATAGTAAGGCGAATCTTGTGAAGAGCTTGTTTATTCCAGTCAGCAGAGAGCCACATGTAAAACCATTATATTCTAGTTTGACTTAATAACTTCCTACTTCCTGTTCCCGCCCCCAGGTCCTAACACAGCTATGTAAGTAAATACAACACATACATATTCTACAAAATATAACCCCACAGAAACAAACTATATTAATTGTTTTTATTATACTGCGTTTTGATGAAGTTTACCGAAACACAGATACGTTTCGAATAAACAGGATGCATGTATTCTGATCCTAAAACTGCTCCTCTCTATGGTTTTCACTTCTCACTGCAATTCACTTAGTTTTCAGATTTTTTTAGGATAGCAAGATATGAGCCCACTGATTGACAAGTGTGGAGAGCTATGCAAACAGTCATAATCTAGGCAGTTATGAATGTACCACACATTATAATGTCATGAGGTCATAAGGGTAACCCTTAGATGTCTCCTGAGAGTTTTGCTCATATTTTCTTACAGAACCCTTTGTAACCCCTGACACAGCATTAGCTGTCCTGTGTATATTTTCATAGACATTACTTTTGTACTATACATTCTTTGTTCTGCATTAATTTACATAAAATTCCTAGGGTGGATTTATGATTTGCTAATGTGTATCATCCACTGAATTAATGTATCGAAGTTTACTTGAAAACAAGGGTGCATTATATAACTATGAATAGTTATTCTGCTATAAATAACTAAAAGTGTCTACAATCACCTGTGCCCTTATATTCTTTGCATGACTGGCTAGATTTATTAAAAGTACTGTTGGCTGTAAATTTGGGACAGTGGCATTGAAACAATTACTGGTAAAAAAAAAAAAGATATAGGAAAAGAGTTGAAAATTCAATTGCAGTGAAGGTCGGTGGACCAGATTTTAGCTGGCAAACTTTAATTAATAGAACATTCAAATCCACGATAACAGCTCATTGCTACTAGGGCTAAGATAACAACAAAGGATTAAAGGCAGTGCATATTTGAATCAATTTGAAAGGATGGCTGATACTAGAGTGTCAATACTATTTTTCCATTGTACAGCAATAACTTTCATTTCCTTTTGAGCTATGCTCGTCATCTCTCATCACAACACAGAGATATGATGGTACCTTATCTGATAGCAGTTGTGCAGAAAAGTCTATATGTCTAGGATAAAGCGGTTCTCTCAGATCAGGTGCCAGAATACACTTTTGTCGCCGCAGCTCATTTTAAAAACCCACTTATATTATTTTTGACGTATTTTTAACATCAATTCAAGTTTTACAATTTTAACTCTGAAAAGGTTTTCCAAGATAAATGAAAATGTATTTATGTTATACATTGGTATACATTGTTATACATTTATCAAAGTTTTACAGATTGCATAGAACTACCGACATCAGTTTCTGCCAACAAAAATTAACAATGGGACTTTTCAAGTGCTGCTGGTGAATAACATATATATAACTCAATATAAGAATTAACAAAAACTATTTATTTACCTCATTATTTATGTCTCATATTTATATGGCCATACTCTGTGGTAACTTGAAGAGTATTGTCTATCAGCTAAGTTACTCGAATAGTTGTATTATCAATTGTTTGTAAACTTCCTCCAGCAGAGGTTGACAACTGTATTAATTACTCCCACTGATTCATTTTATACATGTAGCATGTTGGTTAGGTTGCTAGTGAGGTTAAAGTAAATTTAGCTTTTTTGGGCTGCTCTGTAGTCATTGGAGCAGAGTGTGATTATTTTTGTCTGTTCTTGGGTCTCACAGGCTGCAGCAGGGGCGATGCTAGGTGGCAAAAGACCAGGGGCTTTAGCCCAAAGTCCAAGGCCAGAAATGGAGGGGGGTGATGTATGCAGCGCTGGCTTTTTTTGGCTGGGCCGTGACCTACCTGACCTACATACAATGATGGTATTGACCTACATACACTGATCTACCTGACCTACATACACTGACCTACATACACTGACCTACACACACTGATGGTAGTGACCTACCTACACTGATGGTAGTGATCTACATACACTGACCTACCTACAGTTACCTACCTACGCTGACGTTAGTGACCTACCTACACTGACCTGCCTACATTGACATGTACATACACTGTCTGACCTACCTCAGCTAGCCGTGGTGTGCGGTGTCACAGCAGGCATGCAGGCAGGCAGTCAGTCAGTCATCAGAGGAGGAGCCGAGGAGGAGAGAAGAGCCGCCTGCCGGAGCGCCGAGCGCTGATGTGGCATGGCTGCCGCATTGTAATTCCCACCTTCTGGAGCCTGCAGCGCCTGATGATAGATGTTACACGTCCCGCGGTACCAGCATTGGACCAGTTGGACATCCATCATAGGAGTTGCCGGCTCCAGAAGGCGGGACCTGCTATGGCGCTTGGGATCATATAGGTCCCGTTGCTCGCTGATTGGGGCTAACAATGGAGATCTGCATGCCTGAGACTCAGGGCCTTTTGCGGGTCACATTCGGGGCTTCAGCCCCCCAGCACCCCCCCCCCCCGACACCCCAGGACTGCAGGCTCCACTACTGCTCCCTGCCTTCTAGTTGGTTCTGGAATGTAGTGGACTTGAAGAGGCAGATGCTAAATTTAAATATTTATGGGATTTTAACCAATCCCTGGGGCCCAGAAGGTAGAGAGAGAGAGCCCTTAAATAGTCTGAGGCCTGGAGTAGCAGGATTCTATCCTAAAGGAGACCCCAGCCTGGAAGGGCTGCTGTCCTTCTTGGCATATCAGCCGAGAACCTGCAGAGAGTTCACCAAGGTCCCAGCCATGCCAGGGCTTGGGAGCTATTTTCCTGAAAGCAGTTTAGAGCCAAGTAAGGGGAAGCACTGAGGATACAGCCTGGAGATTCATGGTACAGTGTCAAGCCAATATTGGACAGAATCAATCCAAGAATCTGGAGGCAAAGTGAGTAAAGGCCTGGAAGTGGGATCCTAGTGACTGCTTGCTGGTTAACCCCTTGAGTGACTGTGTTAGAGCTGCCAAGGTGGGATTCATCTCATCCTGCTGAGAATCCCAGAAGTGTTGTGCCAGTAGTCTTTGAATAAAGGGAGAGAGGCTCCTGAAGAGAGTAGGCAGAAGAGAGAGAGTCCTTGTAGTGTTTGGTGCATTCAATTTTGGACTATCCTAAGGCTTCCCCACACCCCATCCAAGTTCAATGAACATTAAACTTTAAAAAGACACTAACTGCCTGATCATTGTGCTGTAAGACCGTGGGATCCGATGTGTGCCTGGACGCTATGCACCTATGTGGGAATATAACCTAGGACAAATCTGCAAGGTCCGTTTGGGGTCTGTTCTACATTCATAAATTTTATAGAGATATATGAAATAATAAAATACTATTTTGTACATATATTGATTTATATGTCGCATATTTAATATTAGGAATGAGCCGAACACCCCCCGGTTCGGTTCGCACCAGAACTTGCGAACAGACAAAAAATTTGTGCGAACACCGTTAAAGTCTATGGGACACGGATATGGAGAATCAAAAGTTCTCATTTTAATTGCTTATATGCAAGGTATTGCCATAAAAAGTGTTTGGGGACCCAAATACTGCCCCAGGGGACTTGTATCAAGGCAAAAAAAAAGTTTAAAATGGCTTTTTTTTTTTAGGAGCAGTGATTTTAAGAATTCTTAAAGTGAAACATTAAAAATTAAATATTCCAGTCCCCCTTAGTCTGCCTGTAAAGTAGTGTTTTTCTCCCATGTTTAGAAAAGCACCGCAGCAAAGTGAAATTACATTTCTAAAGGAAAAAATGGCATTTTATGTATTGCCAGATCCCGTCAATATACAGAAAAAAAAAACATTTAAAGAAAGTCCACTAGTTCACTATAGTTCACTATATGGTTCACTATATGGACCCCTTATATATTTGTACATGTTGATCATATCCCCCCTTAATCTCCTCTTATCAAGGGTGAATAAATTCAGTTCCTCTAATCTTTCCTCATAGCTGAGTTCCTCCATGCCTCTTATCAGTTTGGTTGCCCTTCTCTGCACTTTCTCCAGTTACCCCATATCCTTTTTGAGAACTGGTGCCCAAAACTGAACTGCATATTCCAGATGAGGTCTTACTAATGATTTGAACAGGGGCAAAATGATATCTCTCTCTCTGGAGTATATATATCTCTTAATACAGGAAAGGACTTTGCTAGCTTTGGAAACTGCAGCTTGGCATTGCATGCTATTATTGAGCTTATGATCTACCAAAACCCCCAGATCCTTCTCCACTATGGATTCCCCCAGTTGTACTCCCCCTAGCATGTATGATGCATGCATATTCTTAGCCCCCAAGTGCATAACTTTACATTTCTTAACATTAAACCTCATCTGCCACATAGTCGCCCAATTAGACAGAACATTGAGGTTGGCTTGTAAATTGGAGACATCCTGTAAAGACGTTATTCCACTGCATAGCTTGGTGTCATCTGCATAGATGGAAATGTTACTTTTGATCCCAGACCCAATATCATTTATAAAGATATTAAAAAGTAAGGGTCCCAGCACTGATCCTTGGGGTACACCACTGATAACCTTAGACCATTCAGAGTAAGAATCATTGACCACTACTCTCTGAATTCCGTCTTTTAGCCAGTTTTCTATCCATTTACAAACTGATATTTCCAAACCTGTAGACTTTACCTTACACATGAGCCATGTGTGCGGAACTGTATCGAACGCTTTCCTGTAGGATCCCTCAAGAGGCTGGAAATTGTGCAGTGTGAATAAAGGAAGTCAGCCACTAGGCACTAGCACCATTCAAAAAATATCTTACATTTTCTCAGTGAATGCAAGGCGTTCTCTGATTGAATTAAACGGAGAGCGTGGCCTTCACTGCCCCACCTCTTCACCTTGCTCAGAGAAAACTTTGCATTCACTGAGAAAATGCAAAACAATTTCAGAATGGCGCTAACTTCCTGTGTTCAGTGAGCAGCAGGGCAGTTGTCTGGCATGGAGCAGGCAGCCTAGTGGAGAGAATTAGATCAGTGGTGTCTACTATAGTGATTTCCGGCTTCTAGAGTACATATGTCAAACACAAGGCCCAAAAGTTGAATCCAGCCCACCAGACTTTGCCATGTGACCCAGTTTTGCAGCCGGATCATGGCAAAGCTCTACTCCACCGCCTTCTGCTCTCACCCTCTGCTTCTTGCTGTCACTTATAAACATAGAGCTTTGTTTTCAGCAACTTCCAAATGCAACAGATCCCTCAGAGTAGGGTATGATGGGGACAACTCTCTTGAATGTGAGAGTGAAAACGATCTCCCTGCAAGGCATCACTGGCTAACCTGGAAGGTATAACAGAGTCAAATATATTGGTAGTAAAGAGATCCTCCTACACAGGGCAGTTCAAGGGTCATCTACATAGGTAGAGGTATGAGTGACTAGAGATGCAACAAAGCTTTGGGGGGAGTGGTGCTGTAAACTATGCATAGTGCACCCCTAAAACCTGCACTCTGTACACAGAACACCCTGAACTCTACATTCAAAGCACTCCTGAACTCTGCACTCTGTAGTAGCACACCTCTAAAAAGAGTAGATAGATATAGATATATATAATTACAGATATATCTAGTTCTTTGAGGGCAACCATACTGCTGATGTGGCCTGCAAAGAAATTTACTTTGACACCTCTGTTCTAGAGGGATCTCACAGGTAGGGATGAACCGAACACCCCCCGGTTCGGTTCGCACCAGAACTTTCGAACGGACCGCAAATTCCTGCGAACTTTAGAACCCCATTGAAGTCTATGGGACTCGAATGTTCAAAATAAAAAGTGCCAATTTGAATGGCTAATATGCAACATGTTGCCCTAAAAAGGGTTTGGGGACCTGGCTCCTGCCCCAGGGGACATGGGTCAATGCCTTAAATGTTTTTAAAAATTGAAGTTTTTTCGGGAGCACTGATTTTAATGACGATTAAAGTGAAAAAAAGTGCAATATTCCTTTAAATATCATGCCTGGGGGGTGTCTCTAGTATGCCTGTGAAGTGCCACGTGTTTCTCGTGTTTAGAACAGTCCCTGCACAAAATTACATCTAACGGAAAAAAGTCATTTAAAACTGCTTGCGGTTTTCATGTAATATCTGGTTCCGGAAATATGGATGAAAATCATTGAGAAAAATGGCATGGGTAGCCCCCCTACCCTTACCAGCCCCTTTGGGTCTTGTACGGATATTAAAGGGAACCCCGTACCCATATCAAAAAAAGGAAAGGTGTGGTGCCCCCGGGCCCTATATACTCAGCAGTATACAGGCGGTGCAAACAAGACAGGGACTGTGTAGGTTTGTTGTGTTAAATAGAATATGTTTGTAATTTTGAACTGGTACATTTTTAAAGTGTAGCTCCAGTCAAAAAATCTGTTTTTAAGCTTTTTGGAAAACATAGGGAAGGGTTATCACCCCTGTATAACCACTTAAGGACCGCCGTATTGCCATTGTACGTCATCGCAATGGCACAGGCAGGCACAAGCACGTACATGTACGTGCCTGCCTTCCAGCAGGTGGGGGGTCCGATCGGACCCCCTCCCGCTGGATACGGCGGTCCGTTTCCCTCCAGGAGCGATCCATGATGAGGGGATGGCCGTTGGTTTCTGGCCACCCCCTCTGGATCACTCCTGACCAATGACAAACTTCCTCCCACTGTGTATTGTTTACACAGGAAGGAGGAAGTGATGTCATTCTCCTCAGGGCGGTCTTTTTGACCGAACTACGAGGAGAAGACACAAAGTAAGTGCACCAAAACACTACACTGACACATAGGTACACATAGGTACACAAACCCCCCCTGATCCCCACCCCCGATCGCCCCCCGATCCCCCCCGCCCCCCCTCCCCCCCCAGTCACAGTGTCACTGATTGCATTGATCATTTCTTTACTGATCAATGTATTCAGTGTCAGTTGTAACAGTTAAAACTGTCAGGGCAGTTAGTGTTAGGTCCAGGGTAGCCCCCTATCACCCCCCAATAAAGATTTAACCCCTGATTGCCCCTAGAGTTAACCCTTTCACCCCCTTTTGCCAGTGTCACTAAGCGATCATTTTTCTGATCGCTGCATCAGTGTCGCTACTGTCGCTAGGTAGCTAGTTATTTTTTTAGGTTCACCGCCAGGTATTTATAGCGCTAGGTACCCCGATATACTACCCAATAATGGTTTTAACCCCCTGATTGTCCCTAGTTAACCCTTTCACCCCCTTTTGCCACTGTCACTAAGCGATCATTTTTCTGATCGCTGCATTAGTGTCGCTAGTGTCGCTAGGTAGCTCGTTTTTTTTTTTAGGTTCACCGTCAGGTTTTTATAGCGCTAGGTACCCCGATATACTACCCAATAATGGTTTTAACCCCCTGATTGCCCCTAGTTAACCCTTTCACCCCCTTTTGCCACTATCACTAAGCGATCATTTTTCTGATCGCTGCATTAGTGTCGCTAGTGTCGCTAGGTAGCTAGTTTTTTTTTAGGTTCACCGCCAGGTTTTTATAGCGCTAGGTACCCGATATACTACCCAATAATGGTTTTAACCCCCTGATTGCCCCTAGTTAACCCTTTCACCCCCTTTTGCCACTGTCACTAAGCGATCATTTTTCTGATCGCTGCATTAGTGTCACTAGTGTCGCTAGGTAGCTAGTTTTTTTTTAGGTTCACCGCCAGGTTTTTATAGCGCTAGGTACCCCGATATACTACCCAATAATGGTTTTAACCCCCTGATTGCCCCTAGTTAACCCTTTCACCCCCTTTTGCCAGTGTCACTAAGCGATCGTTTTTTCTGATCGCTGCATTAGTGTCACTAGTGTCGTTAGGTAGCTAGTTATTTTTTTAGGTTCACCGCCAGGTTTTTATAGCGTTAGGTACCCCCATATACTACCCAATAATGGTTTTAACCCAATGATTGCCCCTAGTTAACCCTTTCACCAGCGATCACAGTATAAGTGTCACTGGTGACGCTGGTTAGCCAGTTAGTTATTTAGGTTCCCCGTCAGGTTTTTATATAGTGCCAGGGAGCCCCATATACTACCTAATAAAAATTTGAACTCCCTGATTGCCCCTAGTTAACCCTTTCACCACTGATCACCGTATAAGTGTTACGGGTGACTCTGGTTAGTTTGCTTTTTATAGCATCGGGGCACCCACCATTTATTACCCAATAAAGGTTTAACCCCCTGATCACCCGGCGGGTGATATCAATTAGGTTTTAGGGTCAGGGTCTGCGTCGCCCCAGGCAGCGCTAGGTTAGTGCCAGTACGTCTAACACCCACACGCAAAGCATAAACCTCCTGTAGTGGTATAGAATCTGAACAGATCAATATCTGATCTGATCAGATCTATACTAGCGTCCCCAGCAGTTCAGGGTTCCAAAAAAACGCATTGTTAGCGGGATCAGCCCAGATACCTGCTAACACCTGCGTTTTGCCCCTCTGCCCAGCCCACCCAAGTGCAGTATCGATCGATCACTGTCACTTACAAAACACTAAACACATAACTGCAGCGATCGCAGAGTCAGGCTTGATCCCTGCGATCACTAACAGTATTTTTGGTAGCATTTTATATTTAAATCCGGAAGGCAGTGCTTGGATTTCGGGGTCCCGTACGCGGCTAGGCTCCCAAAAAGTCACACACATGTGGTATCCCTGTACTCAGGAGAAGCAGCATGTATTTTGGGGTGTCATTTCACATATGCCCATAGCATGTGTGAGCAATATATCATTTAGTGACAACTTTGTGCAAAAAAAAAAGTTTGTAATATTCCTGCAACTTGTGGCAAAATATAAAATATTCCATGGACTCAACATGCCTCTCAGTAAATGGCTTGGGGTGTCTACTTTCCAAAATGGGGTCATTTTGGGGGGTTTTGTGCTGTTTTGGCATTTTATGGCCTTCGAAACTGTGATAGGTAGTGAGGAGTCAAATCAAAAATTTGCACCCTTAGAAATCCTGAAGGTGGTGATTGGTTTTCGGGGTGCCGTGCGCGACTAGACTCCCAAAAAGTCCCACACATGTGGTATCCCCATACTCGGGAGAAGTAGCGGAATATATTTTGGGGTGCAATTCCACATATAACTATGGCATGTGTGAGCAATATATCATTTAGTGACAACTTTTTGTAAAATTTTTATTTTTTTTTTGTCATTATTCAATCCCTTAGGACAAAAAAAAAAATATTCAATGGGCTCAACATACCCATCAGCAATTTCCTTGGGGTGTCTACTTTCCAAAATGGGGTCATTTGGGGGGAGGTTTGTACTGCCCTGCCATTTTAGCACCTCAAGAAATGAGATAGGCAGTCATAAATTAAAAGCTGTGTAAATTCCAGAAAATGTACTCTAGTTTGTAGACGCTATAACTTTTGCGCAAACCAAAAAATATACGCTTATTGACATTTTTTTTACTAAAGACATGTGGCTGAATAAATTTTGCCCTCAATGTATGACTAAAATTTAGTTTATTCGATTTTTCTTATAAAAAAAAGAAGAAAATATAATTTTCGCTCTTTTTCCATTTATATCGCAAAAAATAAAAATCGCAGAGGCAATCAAATACCATCAAAAGAAAGCTCTATTTGTGGGAAGAAAAGGATGCAAATTTCGTTTTGGTGCAATATTGCATGACCGCGCAATTACCAGTTAAAGCAGCGCAGTGCGAAATTGGAAAAAGACCTCTGGTCCTTAAGGTGTTTATTGGTTCGGGGCTGAAGTGGATAATGTGTTTTGCCGTCCGTCTTTTTTCATCTCACTTCCTGTTGTCTCCTTCCGTTTGTAAGTTGGATGTTTGAAAGTAGGGGTCTGTCCTATATGCTCTGCAGAAATGGCGGAACAAGGTGTTGGTGTTGCCACAACATTGCAAGCCCTCAAAGTGACTCTTGGTGGGCACTGGAGAACCCTGCTGTGAACGATTATATCAAGAATTGTAATTACATGCCATTGTTGAACAGTGGTAGAAAAATTGGGCCTTTGGTGGTTGTGGTGCTTGTGCTGGTGCCACAACACTATAAGTCCTCACAGTTACTCTCGGTGGGCACAGGAATGGGCCCTGCTGTGAAATATTATATCAAGAATTGTAATTACATGCCCCTGTTAAACAGGGGCTGAAAAATTGGGCCTTAGGCACTGGTGCTGGTGCCACGGCACTGCAACCTCTCCCATATACTCTAGTTGTAGTGCAGGAATGAGCCCTGCTGCAAAGCATTGCATCAAACATTGTAATTAAACGCCCCTGTTAAACAGGGGCAGAAAAATGTGGCTGGTGGCATCACCCAGAATCAAAAATATTCTTCCAAGATATCAGCAGAGGAGGAATCAACATAACAGGACAGTCACTCAGCATCAGCATAGGCAGTCTTGAAGGGATGTGATATTTCAAAAAAAATTATTCTGTTACATCAGCTTCAGGTGCTTGGTAGCTGTGGGTGATCCAAGACTGATTCATCTTTATGAAGGTCAGTCGATCAACCGAGTCGGTGGACAGTCGCACCCTGTGATTGGTAACAAAGCCACCAGCAGCACTGAAGGTGCGTTCCGAAAGAACGATGGATGCAGGACAGGCCAGTAGCTCAATTGCATACTGTGCAAGCTCTGGCCAGTGATCCATCCTCAAGACCCAGTAAGCCAGAGGATTTTCGGTGGGAAAGGTGTCCAAGTCTGACCTTGCCCCTAGGTATTCCTGCACCATGTAAATCAGACGCTGGCTAAGGTTGCTGAAACCGATCATACCTTGGGGTTTCAGACTAAAAAATTGTCTGAACGCATCGGTCAGACGGCCACCTTCTCCACCGCTCCTTCTGACCGATGCCTCAGCAACACGTTGTCCAGGACCAGGAGTTTGTAACCTCCCAGTCTCTGGGAATGCGTTGCACAGACCTTTCTGCAAGGCCTCCCGGAGATGTCTCATCCTCTGCTCCCTCTGCGATGGCAAGATAAGGTCGGCAACCTTACCCTTTTACGGTAGATCAAGGAGAGTGGCCAGCCAGTTATGGTCCCTCTCCTTGATCTGAAGAATACAAGGATCCTTCCGCAGGCTTTGCAGGATCAGGGAGGCCATGCAGCCTAGGTTAGCTGAGGCATTCGGTCCGGAGTCCTCTGGGTCACTAAGGACAACATGATCCACAGCTACCTCCTCCCAGCCATGTACAAGTCCATGGGTTTCTTGGTACTGTAAATCATCCCTACAAGACTGCTGCTGCTGATGATGCTGAGTGCCAGCCTCCACCTCCATGCTGACACAATCATCCTCCTCCCCCTCGTCCTCTTCCTGTGTGATGGGTGGGGCAGCAGGGACACTGTCTGGATAAAGGGGGCCTTGAGAGGCAAGGAAGTCCTCCTCTTCCTGCCTCTGTTCTGCCTCAAATGCCCTGTCCATTATTCCACGCAGCGTATGCTCCAACAGGTGGACAACAGGTACAGTGTCACTGATGCATGCACTGTCACTGCTCACCATCCTTGTGGCCTCCTCAAACAGTGACAGGACAGTGCATGCATCCCTGATCATGCCCCAATGGCGTGGTGAGAAAAAACCGAGCTCCCCTGACCCTGTCCTGGTGCCGTAGTCGCACTGGTACTCATTGATGGCCCTCTGCTGCGTGTGCAGCCGCTGCAGCATGGCCAACGTTGAGTTCCACCTGGTGGGCATGTCACATATAAGGCGGTTCTTGGGCAGGTTCCACTCCTTTTGGACCTCAGCCAGCCGAGCACAGGCATTAAATGATCGGCGGAAATGCACACAGACTTTCCTGGCCTGCTTCAGGACATCCTGTAAGCCCATGTACGTGCCCAAGAACCACTGCACCACCAGGTTAAGGAAGTGAGCCACACAGGGCACATGGGTCAGTTGTCCCTGTCGGAGGGCGGAGAGGAGGTTGGTGCCATTGTCGCAAACCGCCAATTCTGGCTTAAGCTGGTGTGGTGTCAACCACCTCTCGGCCTGCCCCTGCAGAGCTGACAAAATATCTGCCCCAGTGTGGCTCCTGTCCCCCAAACAAACCAGCGCAAGCACGGCATGGCATCGTTTTGCCTACATTCTTGTGTAGCCCCTTGAATGCCTACGGAGCACCACTGGTTCTGAGGACAGAGCACTGGAAGAGGCCATGGAGGAAGAAGAAGAGCAGGGGGTGGAGGAGAGAGGTGTGTCAAAACCAGTAGTAGCATTTTGGAGGCATGGTGGCGGAACAACCTCCAACACCACTGCACCTTGTCCTGCATCCATCCCAGCTGCCAGAAGAATGACCCAATGGGCCGTGAAAGACAGGTAGCGCCGCTGTCCATGCCCTTTGGACCATGAGTCAGTGGTAATATGCACCTTACCGCTGACCGCCCTGTCCAGCGAGGCAAGGACATTGCCTTCCACATGCCGGTAGAGAGCCGGAATCGCCTTCCGTGAGAAAAAGTGACGTTTGGGGACCTGCCACTGAGGAACTGCACATTGTACAAACTCATGGAAGGGGGCGAGTCTACCAACTGAAAAGGCAGCAGTTGAAGTGCTAGAAATTTAGCCAAGCTAGCATTCAACCTCTGGGCATGTGGATGGCTGGTAGTGAACTTCTTTCGACGACCCAGCAGCTGGGGCAGGGAAATTTGCCTGCTATAATCGGACATGGGTGTACTGCTAGCAGAGTGCCCACAAGCACTTGGCTGTGACACACCTAATTCTACATCTTCATTCCTCTCCGCACAGGTTTCAGAGAGGACTGATGGTCTAGTGGGGTTGGAGATCCCAGCTGATGAGGAGCAAGGAGAGGTCCGCTTTGTTCTTTGGTGTGGGTCTTTGAGGTACGCTTGACAATGAGCTGCATGGCAGGTCAACATATGTCTGGTCAAGCATGTGGGGCCCAACCGGCTGATGTTTTGGCCACGCGAGATACGCTTGAGACATATATTGCAAATAGCAGCGGTGCGATCTGATGCACTCATCTCAAAAAAGGCCCACACCAAAGAATTTTTAGAATAACGCGCAGAGGCAGCTCCCTGCACAGGCGGAGCTCTGCGGTGTGATTCAGTCAGTGTGCTGCCCCTAAACCTTCCCCCGGGGAGCATCCTGCCTTGTTGGAGATGTGCCTCCTCCTCCTCCTCCTCTCTCCTACCAGGCACCCACGTGGAGTCAGTGCCCTCACTCATCATTGGAGCAAACCTGGCAGTATGCTGCAGCTTGTGGAACATGACTGCCAGATTGCTGTCCTTCTTGAGCATCCCCTCTCTCTGCGCTCACGCTACTGCCTTCCTCTACCTGAGTATCATCATCAGAGCCTACAAAACACTGGGCATCCTCTTGGAGCATGTACCCAACACTGTGCTCAAAGAGTTCAGGGGACTCCTCAGGTGGATATGGTGGGTCTAGGGAAGGAGTCACTGATGATGACATTGAGACGAAGGAAGACGATGCATTGGCAGCTGCTTTGCTAGTACCCTGAGCCTGGGTGAGAGAGGATGAGGAGGATGAAGAGGGCTTGGTCATCCACTCTACCAAGTCTTCGGCATGATGCGGCTCAACACGTTCAGCTGCCGAAAATAAGGACAAGCGTGTCCCATGGCCACGTCCTGATGACGATGCACCGCGTCCACGACCAGCACTGTTGTCTCTAGACACAGAGCCTGCTTGCCCTCTTTTATTGGCTCGTGCCTGTCTGCCTCTCCTGGTTGGCCTTCCAGACATGGTAATGGCCTGAAGGGAGATGGGAAAACAGCAAATGGGTAGTGTATATTGTGCTGGAGGGGCACAACACCCACTCCCAACTCCTGCAGATGCCTTTATTCTAGAACAACAGGAATTAAAGGGTATATACCGGTGTATACTGTGCTGTGCTGGAGGCAGACAACACCAACTAACTCCTGCAGATGGCAGATGGCTCAATTAGAGAAGAGCAAAATAGGTGGATAATGGTGTATACTGCGGTCGTTGCACACAGACAACACCCACAAACTCCTGCAGCTGGCTGAAAGCTCAATTACAGAAGAGCAATATAGCTATATAGGTGGATAATGATATATACTGCGCTCAGGGCACACAGACAACACCCACAAACTCCTGCAGCTGGCTGAAAGCTCAATTACAGAAGAGCAATATAGCTATATAGGTGGATAATGGTGTAAACTGCGCTCAGGGCACACAGACAACACCCACAAACTCCTGCAGCTGGCTGAAAGCTCAATTACAGAAGAGCAATATAGCTATATAGGTGGATAATGGTGTATACTGCACTCAGGGCACTCAGGGCACCCAGACAACACCCACAAACTCCTGTAGTTGGCTGAAAGCTCAATTACAGAAGAGCAATATAGCTATATAGGTGGATAATGGTGTATACTGCGCTCAGGGCACACAGACAACACCCACAAACTCCTGCAGCTGGCTGAAAGCTCAATTACAGAAGAGCAATATAGCTATATAGGTGGATAATGGTATATATTGCGGTCTGGGCACACACAGACAACACCCACAAACTCCTGCAGCTGGCTGAAAGCTCAATTACAGAAGAGCAATATAGCTATATAGGTGGATAATGGTGTATACTGCGCTCAGGGCACACAGACAACACCCACAAACTCCTGCAGCTGGCTGAAAGCTCAATTACAGAAGAGCAATATAGATATATAGGTGGATAATGGTATATACTGCGGTCTGGGCACACAGACAACACCCACAAACTCCTGCAGCTGGCTGAAAGCTCAATTACAGAAGAGCAAGAACGCTAAATCGGTGGATAACGGACGGTGCATACTGCATTGAAGGCACACAGAGAACACCCACTAACTCCTACAGACGCCAACACACTAAACAAGTCCTCCGCGCTGGCGGCCTTATATAGTGTGGGGCGTGTACTATACAGCCTGAGCTATGATTGGCCACAGGCATCCTGCCTGTGGCCAATCATGGCTCTCCGCGCCGCCGGCACTGTGATTGGCCAAGCATGCGGGGTCACAGTGCATGCTTGGCCAATGACGATCCAGCAATGCACTGCGATAGCGCAGTGCATTGTGGGCCGTGAGCGCCACATGAATTTGGCGCGAACGCCCCACAGAGCTCTGGCTTCGAACATGCGTCAACTCGAACACCAAGCTCACCCCTACTAACAGGTATGGTTACATTGGTCCAAATCAGACCAATGTAACTATGTAAAAATATCAATACCTGGAATTCTTCTTTAAAAATTATCTGCTAAGGGTGTCAAATGCTAAATTTGCAATCTACATTTTAGGTTAATGTATCTTAAATTGTAAATGTAATACTTTAGAGAAGGGTCCCCTGAGACATTAAAGGATGCGTTTACCTTTGGGAGCATGTTACATGTTCCACCTGTTAGGGTGTAACATATAACAAGTTCCCAATATTTCAGCCCCTGCCCGATACCCCCTCCCTGTGACAGCAGTACAGAGATAAGTTTCCTGTACTGGCTGTCACTTTTTGAAATCAATGCGGCTGTGCCGGGCTTCGCCCACGCAGCTGCATCATTCATTCACACAGCTCTGTGTGTGAATGAACTACAAGCCCCAAGATCCTTTTCAGCTGTCAGCTTGTAGTTCTCTGTGAACTGCCACGGCAACGTGAAGTGCTGTGGTAGTTCATTGATACTTCCTTTCAGTGTATCTGCTTGCCTGTATGGGATGTATGGACACACAGATACACAGAAAGATGTTCAGGAGACCTGCATGGCACTAGCAATCTGCTGATCACTGGTATGATGTTTTACAGGGTAAAAAACATAAAAATAATAAATGCACATTTTTTTAACCACAAAAAAATGTGCATTTACTATTTATTTTAAAAATAAGTGAACTGATCGTTTAACATTATTTAGATGGTTTCAGTTTTAAAAAGGTTGAGAAAGTCCATTGTAGAAGTAGTGCCCATGTTGGTAACTGAACTCCACATTCTAGAGGTACATGTTAACCACCTAACAAAAGAAAGTTTTTAATTTTTGACAGAACTTTGTGTCAGAAAGGCAATATTTTTTATTAATCACTGCTATACTTTTATACAATAAAAAATGGTTTATGTAATCATATTTTTCATGAAAAGAGTTCTATTTTAGCTAAAATGTGGGGACAAGGTTTTCCATTCTTTTTCAATGTTATTTGTGTATTTCGGTTTATGTATGAATTTAAATGCAGTACTTTCAGACTGTGGTAACCCATAAGACATCCTTCATATATTGTAGCTCATTAAACAGAAATATTGTTAGACAGTACTAGTAAATATTCATATTATTTTGCTTTGTTTCCAAGAGTGCTTTTGACACTTCAAAACATTATCTGATTTCTTATGCAACTGTGTTATAAATTCTCTGTAATTGATTGTATTGCTTCATATTGTAGTTGTTTTTGTGTATTTAAGATAACTTTGGCCTGGAACTATTGCACCATTGAACTGCATTATTTTTATATTATATAACCACCACCTTAAAAGTGACACTAAACAATATACTTTTTCTCCAAAAAATAATCCATACACATTCACTACTTTAAGGTGAATAAAGAGTGAACAAATAAAAGGTCAAAAGGACCACAGAGGCTGACTTGATCTGTATTCACAGCCAGGGCCATCTTTAAGGCAGGGCAAAAGGGCCAGCGACCCTGGGCCCTGTAATTGTTGTGGAGCCCAAAGCAGCTATCTTATACGTGACAACTATCCCAGTTTAAATTCCCTTGTCCCTTGAAATTTTAGTCCCGTGCTGTGTCCTGCTATCTCAGTGTGTATTTATGTTGCTGCTTCCCAGCTCTGCCCTGTTGTGTACAGACAACTGACCTGCAGCCCCTGTATGTAAGCAATTGACATTGATATGTAAATAGCAGCAGGCTGGTAGCTAGGGATGAGCTTCCAGTTCGAGTCGAACTCATGTTCGACTCGAACATTGCCTGTTCGCCTGTTCAGCGAACAGTGAACAATTTGGGCTGTTCGCAGCAAATTCGAAAAGCCGGAACACCCTATACAAGTCTATGGGAGAAATCGAAAGTGCTCATTTTAAAGGGTAATATGCAGGTTACTGTCCTAAAAAGTGTTTGGGGACCAGGGTCCTGTCCCAGGGGACATGGATCAATGCAAAAAATAGTTTTAAAAACTGCCGTTTTTTCAGGAGCAGTGATTTTAATAATGATTAAAGTGAAACAATAAAAGTGTAATATTCCTTTAAAAAAGTCTTTTAAAATCACTTGCGGCTATATTGTCGGCTCTCCGTAATAGAGAGAACACTCAATGAGTGTTCTCTGTATTAGCCGACAATTCATTCATTCATTGATTAAAAAAAAAAAAAAAAGCATGGGGGTTCCCCTAAATTCAATTACCAGGCCCTTCAGGTCTGACATGGATATTAAGGGGAACCCCGTGTCAAATTAAAAAAAAAATGGACGTGGGGGTCCCCCTAAATATCCATACCAGACCCTTCAGGTCTGATATGGGTATTAAGGGGAACCCCGCATCAAATTTTTAAAAAAAATTGACGTGGGGGTCCCCCTAAAAATCCATATCAGACCCTTTATCCGAGCACGCAACCTTGCAGGCCGCAGGAAAAGAGGGGGGGACGAGAGAGCGGCCCCCTCCCTCCTGAACCGTACCAGGCCACATACCCTCAACATTGGGAGGATGCTTTGGGGGTCTGTGACCCCTCAAAGCACCTTGTCCCCATGTTGATGAGGACAAGGGCCTCATCCTCACAACCCTGGCCGTTGGTTGTGAGGGTCTGCGGGCGGGGGGCTTATCAGAATCTGGAAGCCCCCATTAACAAGGGGACCCCCAGATCCCGGCCCCCACCTGTTTGAAATGGTAAGGGGGTACAAAAGTACCCCTACCATTTCACAAAGAAAGTGTCAAAATGGTTAAATAAGACAAACACACTTTTGAAAAATTCCTTTATTAAAAATGAAAAAAATAAAAAAAAGATTCCAGCGGTGCTAATCCACTCTTGCTATCCAGCGACGGATCTCCGGGGTCCAGCGATGGATGATCATATCCAGCGACGGGGGATCTCTCAGTCCAGCGCTGTCCATACATCCTTCTTCTGTCTCCACTCCGGAGACACTGCAGAGATCCCAGCGCTGACGTTTCTTATATTAGGAGGGCGGGGCCACCCGTCACCTGACCCCGCCCCCTCTGACGCTGGTGAAGGGAGCCAGGGGTTCCCCAGTGACGTATGGGTGACCCCGCCCCCTCTGATGTAACGGAAACCTGCGTTACATCACAGGGGGCGGGGTCACCCACACGTCACTGGGGAACCCCTGGCTTCCCTCTCAAGCGTCAGAGGGGCGGGGTCAGATGACGGGTGGCCCCGCCCTCCTAATATAAGAAACGTCAGCGCTGGGATCTCTGCAGTGTCTCCGGAGTGGAGACAGAAGAAGGATGTATGGACAGCGCTGGACTGAGAGATCCCCCGTCGCTGGATATGATCATCCATCGCTGGACCCCGGAGATCCGTCGCTGGATAGCAAGAGTGGATTAGCACCGCTGGAATCTTTTTTTTATTTTTTTCATTTTTAATAAAGGAATTTTTCAAAAGTGTGTTTGTCTTATTTAACCATTTTGACACTTTCTTTGTGAAATGGTAGGGGTACTTTTGTACCCCCTTACCATTTCAAACAGGGGGGGGCGGGATCTGGGGGTCCCCTTGTTAAAGGGGGCTTCCTGATTCTGATAAGCCCCCCGCCCGCAGACCCTCACAACCAACGGCCAGTGTTGTGAGGATGAGGCCCTTGTCCTCATCAACATGGGGACAAGGTGCTTTGAGGGGTCACAGACCCCCAAAGCATCCTCCCAATGTTGAGGGTATGTGGCCTGGTACAGATCAGGAGGGAGGGGGGGCCGCTCTCTCGTCCCCCCCTCTTTTCCTGCGGCCTGCAAGGTTGCGTGCTCGGATAAAGGGTCTGATATGGATTTTTAGGGGGACCCCCACGTCAATTTTTTTTTTAAATTTGATGCGGGGTTCCCCTTAATATCCATATATGACCTGAAGGGTCTGGTATGGATATTTAGGGGGACCCCCACGTCCATTTTTTTTTTTTTTTTGACACGGGGTTCCCCTTAATATCCATGTCAGACCTGAAGGGCCTGGTAATTGAATTTAGGGGAACCCCCACGCTTTTTTTTTTATCAATGAATGAATGAATGAATTGTCGGCTAATACAGAGATCACTCATTGAGTGTTCTCTGTATTACTGGGAGCCGACAATTTAGCCGCAAGTGATTTTAAAAGACTTTTTTTCCTGCACAAATGACACTTTGTGCAGGGACAGTTCTAAGCCCCAGAAACATGCGCCCCTTCACAGGCATACTATAGATACCCCCCAGCTACGAAATTTAAAGGAATATTACACTTTTATTGTTTCACTTTAATCATTATTAAAATCACTGCTCCTGAAAAAACGGCCGTTTTTAAAACTTCTTTTTGCATTGATCCATGTCCCCTGGAGCAGGACCCAGGTCCCCAAACACTTTTTAGGACAGTAACCTGCATATTACCCTTTAAAATGAGCACTTTAGATTGTGAACGTTCGAGTCCCATAGACTTTAATAGGGTTCTAAAGTTCACACGAAGTTTAGGTCTGTTCGCAGGTTCTGGTGCGAACCGAACAGGGGGGTGTTCGGCTCATCCCTACTGGTGGCATTCATATGTAAATAGAGGTGACATTCATATGTATATCATGCCCTCCTGAGGTCATATCCACCATCACCTATACTGAATGCTGCCCACTGGGGAGATAAAGGGGCATGCTTAAAAGTCCTTCCTACAATTTGGTCAACATCAACCTGTTCTGCAAAGGTAAGAATATTGGTGTGTGTGTGTGTGTGTGTGTGTGTGGGGGGGGGGGGGGGGGGGTAGTATTGGGTTTGCAGAAAAAGGCAGAGAAGGAATTACAGTTTGAGTGCTCAAGTACCGTATATACTCGAGTATAAGCCGAGATTTTCAGCCTCTTTTTTGAGGCTGAAAGTGCCCCCCTCTGCTTATACTCGAGTCATCGCTGTCTGCCCGCTCGATCAGCGTGTCGAGCAGACAGACAGCGGCCATTCTATCATTCAAAAGCCGCGCCTCCGCCTCCGCCTTCGCCTGTGATAGGCGGAACACTGAATTTCCCAGCAGCCTGTGTTCCGCCTATCACGGACATCGTATCATCCTCGTACTACGGACGAGGATGATACGATGTCCGTGATAGGCGGAACACAGGCTGCTGGGAAATTCAGTGTTCCGCCTATCACAGGCGAAGGCGGAGGCGCGGCTTTTGAATTTTACAATGGCCGCCGAGGCGCCGACGAAGAGGGCACGGGACGGAGGCAAGGCAAGGCAAGGCACGGGACGGAGGCAAGGCAAGGCAAGGCACGGCACGGGACGGAGGCAAGGAGGCAAGGCACGGGACGGAGGCTCGGGACAAAGGCTCGGGACACAGGTAGGCTGGACACACACACACACACACACACACACACACACACACACACACACACACACACACGGATGGAGACACACACACACACAGGGATGGATACACACACACACACAGGGATGGATACACACACACACAGGGATGGATGGATGGATGGAGACACACACACAGGGATGGATGGATGGATGGATGGAGACACACACACACAGGGATGGATGGATGGATGGACACACACACACACAGGGATGGATGGACGGACACACAGGGATGGACGGACACACAGGGATGGACGGACACACACACAGGGATGGACAGGCATGTCTCACCCTCGGCTTATACACGAGTCAATAAGTTTGCCAGTTTTTTTGGGGGTAAATTGGGGGCCTCGGCTTATATTCGGGTCGGCCTATACTCGAGTATATACGGTAAGCAAGGAGGGGGATGTATAGAGGTAAGGAATGTGGGTGCAAAGATGAGCAGAGGAGGCAGGTAGATTTAAAGGGAGGGAGGGTTTGAGTGGAGAGGATGGGGGAGGTGTGGGGTGCATAGATTAGCAGGGATTTTAGGGTGCAAAGGTGTACTGACAGGGTGGATAAAATTGTAGGTCATGCCATTGGGCTGATCTATGCACTAGAAATACAGAAGAAAGTCCCTAGCGCTTTTTCAAAATCAATCGGTTGCTCATCACATGTCAGCAGATGTGTGAGGGTGTCATTAACAATTAATGGCACTGCTGTGTATCTGTTAAGGGCAGCACATTTCTGTGGTGTCAGGAAAGCGATTTTGCATGTGTTCCCGACACACACAAATGTGAACACAGTCTAAATGCCTCAGTTATATTGCTGGTCAGTGTAAATCTTCTCATTACATTGGGGCTTGGTGGAATCCTCTCATTTATACTAGTGGCCAGTGTGAAGTTCCCCTTTACAGTAGTGTTCAGTATAAATCCCTCCCTACATTGGTGGTTAATGTGAATGTTCCTATTACGTTAGTGGTCTGTGTAAATCCCCATTACATTAGTGGTCATTGTAAATCTTCTCATTACATTCGGGCTTGGTGTTCAATCCTTTTATTCACACTAGTGGCCAGTGTGAAGGTCCCCTTCCTTACATTGGAGATCACTGTGAATGCTTCTATTACATTAGTGGTTAGTGTAAACTCCTATTATATTGGTGGCCAGTGTTGAAACTGCTTTTTATATTGGTAGTCTGTAAAAATAAAATAAAAAAATCAGCATTGCTATTGATCCCCCCTCTCCCCTAGCACTACCACTGATCCCAGGGGTTCTAGGATCCCTGGTAGTTTTCTGTCTATTGATGGGTTCCCTCACCACCCCAGACCATGGTGTGCAGGCAGGTGGAGAGCAAAATTGCATGGAGGTGTGGGAGGGGTGTGTGAGCATAACTAGGACTACGAAAGACCCAGAGATATTATGGAATAGAACCTAGAAAAAGCATATTGTACCATGGTGAATAGTTCCTTTTTTCACTCTCAAAGCTGACCACAGAGTACTAGGTGAAGAGTTCTCTCAAAAGAGAGACCCCAGGGTAGGGGAGGAAGGATCCGTATGGCCATACATCCATCCCGTGGTAATCTGGGTAGGCCTGAGGAACCACACCCTCCATCCTGAATAAAGCAGGGACACAAACATAAGTGCAGGTGACACATGTGGAAAGGAAAAATAGATAAATTAATATGTAAACATAAAAAAGTGTGAGCGCATTGGTTAGAGCTTATTGCTTGGTAACCAAAATTTGCCCCAGTCTCAGCCAAAAAGTATAGCCCATGAAGCGTAGTGCATAATACACAAGCGGTATTGTGGCCTAGTGCCCATTCTCACAGTGGGATCCCAAACCCATAATGATACCAAGAGCACTCCCATGGCGCCAGACTGATCATGTTTAAAAATTCTTCATTACATTGATTTTCTGCACACAAAAATGTATCACTTTATTTGAGCCTACCTTAAAAGAGAAATTTAATTAAAATTAGCAAATTATGAGACACTCAATACTAGGTAACATATAATATAGAGTGCAGTAGTCAGGGATGGGGTGGGGGGCACAAATTCCTCTGGAAAGGGAGAAATTATCACTGGTTGCCAAGGACAATATGTGCTCTATTTCCTTTAGATAAGTAGCAACCTTGTCCTGAAAGGAACTTGAAAGCCCTCAAACCACTGCTGCATTAAATGCTTCAATTTCCATATTGTGTTCTATGGTATAATTCAGCTCAGAGTATATCACATCCTAGAGCTATATTTTAGTGGACAAGAATGCTTATAGTCAAGGTGCTCCTTTCTTAGGCCCTATGACTTGATGAGTGTTGGCCTTGCATACTGCCATTGCACTATACTGTGCAGGTGCAATGCAATCTGTTAATGTCTGGTCTGACATCTTCTCTTCTGTGACAAGAGATGTCCACAACATATCAGTACAATGCCATCTTAGCTCCTACCTCAGTGAAAATAACCTTACAGTCTGGCTTTTGCTCGCAGCAATCTACAGAAACTGCCTTACTAAAATTCACTAATGATTTACTAACTCCTAAAACCAACAGCCAGTACTCCATACTCCTACTACTGGACCTCAGCGTTTGATACTGTTAACCACCCACTCCTTCTCAATATACCACATTCTCTGCCTATCTATCACAGCACTTCTTCAGTGTCACCTAAAACTCTGTCTACTCCCCTCCATTGCCCCTTTCTGTGGGGGTCCCCTAAGGTTCTGTTCTTTGACCCCTTCTCTTCTCTATCTACACTCCTCCCTATGTCACCTGATAACCGCCCATGGCTTCCAATACCACTTATATGCCAATGAAACCTAAATCTGTCTACTCCTCACTTCACTCCTTCAGTCTCCTCTCGCATTACTAACTTACTAACTGGCATATCAGCATGGATGTCACACTACTTCTTTAAACTAAATCTTCCTACAACTGAGCTATTAATATCCCCCCCACTGCCCCATGTTCCCCTCCATGTCTTTTCCATCAAAATCAACAATGCAACTATCAGTCCCTCCCCTCACACCAGGGTACTAGGTGTTATCCTAGACTCTGACTTGTCATTTCAGCCTCAAGTCTAATCGTCGTCAAAAGTTTGTAGAATTTATCTCCGTAACAACTCTAAAATTCACCCCTTTTTAACAAATGAAACCACCAAGCTCCTCATTCACTCCCTTGTTTTCTCTCACCTTGACTATTGCAACTTCCTTCTCCTTGGCCTGCCTCTCCAAAAGCTATACCCTCTTCAGTCTATCATGAAAGCTGCTGCCAGACTTATACACCTTACCAACTGCTCAGTGTATGCCAACCCTCTCCTTCAATCCCTACATTGGGTCCCAATTAGGGATGGCCGAACGGTTCGCCCGGCGGTCGGTTCGTGGCGAATTTCGGCTGTTCGCTGTCAACCCGATCGGTGGACTATTGCCGCTGTTCGCCCGGCGGACTTACGTGTTTACTGTGTAAAAGAACTTTGACCTATGATGACACATCCATTATGTGGTACAGGACAGCCAATTGAGACATTACAGCACATGGACACTTGGACATTCCCCCTAACTTATAAATAGACCCGATCCAGTGGCCATTTTACATTCTTTCTACTGTCACTATAGGGAGAGGTTGCTGTGTGGAGCAGGGAGAGACTGCAGTGACCCAAATCGCTAGCTATTAGGTCCACAAAAGTCCTTTTAAGAACTGGTATGGTGTAGATGTAGTTCAGGATATAGATTTGAGGCACTGCTATTCAAGTCATTGTTGTGGCAGATTGTCTTTTGTCAGTGCTGAGAGAGGGACAGACAGGACGCTGTGTGTTGCAGAGAGGGACAGTAAGTTTAATCATTAGCTGTTACTATTAGGTCCACAAAAGTCCTTTTCAGGACTGGTATGGTGTAGTAGTACAGGATATAGTTTTGAGTGCAGTGCTATTCAAGTTATTGTTGCAGCAGCCTGTGTTTTGTCAGTTTAAATAGGGACAGACAGGAAGCTGTGTGTAGCAGTGAGGGACAGTCACTTTAATCATTAGTTACTATTAGGTCCACAAAGGTCCTTTTCAGGACTGGTATGGTAATAGGGTTGTACACGTATAATATTCTTTCTTCCAAATATAGAAAGAATATTATACTTGACTGCTGCCCTTGTGCTGCAGTAGTCCTTTATGAGTATAGGGACTGAGGTACAGTCTGCTAATCACAACCTACTAGTTCCACAAAGGTCCTTCTAAGGACTGGTAAGGTATAGCGTTCTACAGTATATAGGGTTGAGTGAGGTACAGTCTGCTAATCCTTAAGGACTGGTATAGGTCCACAATATATAGGGTTGAGGTGCACTACTGCTGACTGCTGCCCTATTCTGCAGCAGTCCTTTATCAGTATAGGGACTGAGGTACAGTCTGCTAATCACAACCTACTAGTTCCACAAAGGTCCTTATAAGGACTGGTAAGGTATAGTGTACTACAGTATATAGGGTTGAGTGAGGTACAGTCTGCTAATCACAACCTACTAGTTCCACAAAGGTCCTTCTAAGGACTGGTAAGGTATAGCGTACTACAGTATATAGGGTTGAGTGAGGTGCAGTCTGCTAATCCTTAAGGAATAGTATAGGTCCACAAAATATAGGGTTGAGGTGCACTACTGCTGACTGCTGCCCTATTCTGCAGCAGTCCTTTATCAGTATAAGGACTGAGGTACAGTCTGCTAATCACAACCTACTAGTTCCACAAAGGTCCTTATAAGGACTGGTAAGGGTGTACTATTCGATGTGCAGTATATAGTTGTGTAATACAAAAGCATAGTATAGTGCGTTTCCACTGTGCAGCATTGTGACTGCTGAGCAGTTCTGCAGCGATACTACAAAGAGTGACAAACTCAATCCAAAAAAAAAGTATTGTAACTGGTGTGATAGACCAGTGGCCCCCAAAAACAACAGATTGAAGCGGGGTGTTATATACCTTCTTCCACATACATACTGCACTTCTGTAGAGAGTTTTGTCACAGGGTCATTTAAAAAATGACAGGCAGAGGAAGAGGCAGGCTCTTCCGCAGGGGTGGTAGGGCAGGAGCAACAGGCTTGAGCCAAAGTGAGAAATTGCAGAAGGTGTGTGCGATTACGTCAAAGGAAGCACCAGAATTGGTTGAGTGGCTCACTCAGCCTTACTCTTCTGCACCCTCCTCATCCTCTCGATCTGCACCCTCTTCTTCACTCTCTGCTATGTGCACCCCCAAAGACACTACCACCAACAACACCACCACCACATACCTTCAGCTTGAGTCACAGTAATTATTTTCCGATCCATATCAAGACATTTCTGATGCGCAGCCACTCTTGGCATTGGATCAGGAAGAGGAGGTAACAACAACTGCCACTCAGCAGTCTGACGACAGTACCCAGATCAGCCCAAGGAGGAGGTTGGCCACCAGTGTTGCTGCCTACTCCGAGATCTCTAATTATAGCGGTGGGGAAGGTGACGTCGATGATGACGTGTCTAGTGATGTCACGTGGGGGCCCACAAGAGAGGAAGAGGAGGGGAGTTCAGCGGGAGATATGGACCAGCAGATAGGGAGGAGAAGCAGGAATAACTTACATTGCACAGGAGGGACAAAGCAGACTGCTAATGTATCAGGAGCGAGTCATCGACCATGTACGGTCACATCTGGCGCTCCCAGGACGCCGGCACATGCCTCCGCAGTGTGGGCTTTTTTTAACGTGTCCGCTGCTGACAATAGTGTTGCCATCTGCAATCTTTGCAGTCAACGCATTAGTCGCGGTAAGCCCAACACTCACCTAGGGATGACCGCCTTAAGAAGGCACATGAGCTGCCATCACCAAGCCCAGTGGAAGCTGGTGGACTCGGAGGCCTTTCGAAAATTTGTGGCCATTGGGAAACCACAATGGAAGGTCCCAGGAAGGAAGTATTTCTCACAGAAGGGCATCCCAGAGCTATATGGCCATGTTCAGCGGCAAGTGAATGTATCTCTGGCACACAGTGTCGGTGCCAAGATACATCTGACCACAGACACGTGGTCTAGCAAACACGGGCAGGGAAGGTATATCACTTTAACTGCCCACTGGGTGAACCTTCTGACGGCCGTCAAACATGTAACCCGTGGCACCCGTGTAGATTTGGTTTTACCGCCACGGATTGCATACAGGCCTGGCTCTTCTTCTCCTCCTCCTCCTACTCCATCCTCCTCCCTCGCCTCCTCGGCTGACTCCTCCTTTTCCGCTGCTAGCATCTCTTCTGCCCCAGCTCCCCAGAACCTATTCGACATGCCAGGTGAGACGTTACCATGCCGTGCTGTGTCTGTTGTACCTGGAAGCCAAGAGCCACACTGGCCCGGCACTCCTTTCAGCTTTGCGTTCAGAGGCAGATCAGTGGCTAACACCGCTCAATTTGACATTTGGTAAAGTGGTGTGTGACAATGGTGCCAATCTGCTTAGCGCATTGAAACAGGGCAAAATTACGCACGTGCCATGCATGGCACACATCTTAAACTTGATCGTGCAGCGATTCATTGTCAAATACTCTGGGGTCCTGGACATCTTGCGGCAGGCAAGGAAAATCTCGGCCCATTTCAGAAGATCTTACACGGCCATGGCTCACCTTGCTGACATTCAGCGGCGACACAATCTGCCAGTCAGACGTCTTCTTTGCGATTGCCCAACGCGATGGAACTCAACCTTCTATATGCTTGATAGGCTGCTCCAGCAGAAACGTGCAGTTAACGTCTACCTGTATGAACTCTGCGGCAGAACAGGTTCTGGGGAGCTGGGTTTTTTTTCACCACGCCAGTGGCTGCTCATGCGCGACGCATGTAGACTTCTGCAGCCATTTGAGGAGATCACCAAACTGGTCAGTCGCAGCCATGGCGCCATCAATGACATGGTACCTTATGCCTTCTTTATGGAGCATGCATTGCGTTGTGTCATTGATCAAGCTGTGGAGGAGCAGGAGCGGGAAGATGAGGAAGTCGGAATGCTGGATGAATTCCCAAGGGGGGCTACTCTATCTGAGACAAGTGAACAACAGGAGTCTGAAGAGGAGTCAGAGGAGGATGGTGCCGGGGCAGATGAGGAGGAGCAAGAAGAGCATGCTTTAAACCTTTCTGGGATCCCTGTTGTTGTGCGTGGATGGAGAGAGGAGAATGAAGAGGACGACATTATCCTGGATGATGAGCAGGAGCCAGGCCACCACACCGCTTCCAGTTTAGTGCAAATGAGGGCCTTCATGCTCCAGTGTTTTAATAGGGACCCCCGTATAAAAAGCATAAGGGTCAAGGACCAGTACTGGGTGGCAACGTACTTAGACCCCCGGTACAAACACAAAATGGCGGAAATGTTACCGTTGTCACAGAGGGCTGTCAGAATGGAGCACTTCCAGGCCTTGCTTCGAGAAATGCTGCAATTTGCTTTTGCGTGCGCTGGTAGAGGAGCAATTCCCACTCCCAGAGAAGGAGTTGCGGGTACCAATCCAACAGCACCTGCAAGAAGAGGCCGGTTTGAAGATGTGTTGGTGACTTCGGATATGAGGTAATTTTTTCAGCCGACCTATTGACAGGTGTCATCTAGATCCAGCATCAGGGAACGCCTAGACCGTCAGGTGTCCGACTACATCGGGTTAACGGCTGATGTGGACGCTCTGAGGAGTGATGAACCCCTGGACTACTGGGTGGGCAGACTTGACCTCTGGCCAGAGCTTGCCCAATTTGCAATCAAACTGTTGGCTTGCCCCTCGTCCAGTGTCCTGTCCGAAAAGACGTTCAGCGCAGCAGGGGGGATCGTGACCGATAAGCGTACTCGCCTAGCTCACGACAGTGTTAACTACCTCACATTTCTAAAAATGAATGAGGCATGGATCTCGGAGAAATTCAACACATGTGACCAGTAGACCATGTATATGTCTATAAACAATTTTTTTAATCGAGCACACAGACCTTCTTTCTTCATTTGGCTCACTTCCTTGTCCAAAAAAAGCACACCGTACTATATACCCGTACCCTCCTGTTTGAAGAGGTTGAGCGGTGTCATATTTCTCCTGGGGCTGCTTATTATGAGGGGCTCCCACCATCCCTGTGCTGTGCTGACTTCCTCCTGGGGCTGCTTATTATGAGGGGCTCCCACCATCCCTGTGCTGTGCTGACTTCCTCCTGGGGCTGTACCTCTGCTGTGCATATTATGAGGGGCTCCCACCATCTCTGTGCTATGCTCATTATGAGGGGCTCCCACCATCCCTGTGCTGTGCTGACTTCATCCTGGGTCTGCTTATTATGAGGGGCTCCCACCATCCCTATGCTATGCTGACATCCTCCTGGGGCTGCTTATTATGAGGGGCTCCCACCATCCCTGTGCTGTGCTGACTTCCTCCTGGGGCTGCTTATTATGAGGGGCTCCCACCATCCCTGTGCTGTGCTGACTTCCTCCTGGGGCTGTACCTCTGCTGTGCATATTATGAGGGGCTCCCACCATCTCTGTGCTATGCTCATTATGAGGGGCTCCCACCATCCCTGTGCTGTGCTGACTTCATCCTGGGTCTGCTTATTATGAGGGGCTCCCACCATCCCTGTGCTATGCTGACATCCTCCTGGGGCTGCTTATTATGAGGGGCTCCCACCATCCCTGTGCTGTGCTGACTTCCTCCTGGGGCTGTACCTCTGCTGTGCATATTATGAGGGGCTCCCACCATACCTGTGCTATGCTCATTATGAGGGGCTCCCACCATCCCTGTGCTATGCTCATAATGAGGGGCTCCCACCATCCCTGTGCTGTGCTGACTTCCTCCTGGGGCTGCTTATTATGAGGGGCTCCCACCATCCCTGTGCTATGCAGACATCCTCCTGGGGCTGCTTATTATGAGGGGCTCCCACCATCCCTGTGCTGTGCTGACCTCCTCCTGGGGCTGTACCTCTGCTGTGCATATTATGAGGGGCTCCCACCATACCTGTGCTATGCTCATTATGAGGGGCTCCCACCATCCCTGTGCTATGCTGAGTTCCTCCTGGGGCTGCTTATTATGAGGGGCTCCCACCATCCCTGTGCTGTGCTGACTTCCTCCTGGGGCTGTACCTCTGCTGTGCATATTATGAGAGGCTCCCACCATCCCTGTGCTGTGCTCATTATGAGGGGCTCCCACCATCCCTGTGCTATGCTGAGTTCCTCCTGGGGCTGCTTATTATGAGGGGCTCCCACCATCCCTGTGCTGTGCTGACTTCCTCCTTGGGCTGTACCTCTGCTGTGCATATTATGAGGGGCTCCCACCATCCCTGTGCTATGCTCATTATGAGGGGCTCCCACCATCCATGTGCTATGCTGACTTCCTCCTGGGGCTGCTTATTATGAGGGGCTCCCACCATCCCTGTGCTGTGCTGACCTCCTCCTGGGGCTGTACCTCTGCTGTGCATATTATGAGGGGCTCCCACCATCCCTGTGCTATGCTCATTATGAGGGGCTCCCACCATCCCTGTGCTATGCTGACTTCCTCCTTGGGCTGCTTACGGTGCAGGTGTCAGTGCTGTATATCACGGTGCTGGTGTCAGTGCTTTATGTCACGCTGCTGATGTCAGTGCTCTCTATCACGGTGCTGGTGTCAGGTCACTCTATCACGGTGCAGGTGTCAGTGCTGTATATCACGGTGCTGGTGTCAGTGCTTTATGTCACGCTGCTGATGTCATTGCTCTCTATCACGGTGCTGGTGTCAGATCACTCTATCACGGTGCAGGTGTCAGTGCTGTATATCACAGTGCTGGTGTCAGTGCTTTATGTCACGCTGCTGATGTCAGTGCTCTCTATCACGGTGCTGGTGTCAGATCACTCTATCACGGTGCAGGTGTCAGTGCTCTATATCACGTGCTGGTGATCATCTCCTGCACCCTCTTCTTAGCCTACCCTGACCTTGCCTCTCCTCCATTGTCTTCTTGCGCTCCTGAGTCCTGAATTGTCAGAATTTCACATATAAAAAAAGAATGCTTGTAGTTGTCGATCCCAGATTCACCTCACACATCTGTTATGTCATTGGCCATGTGGTGGGACTATGTGTGCACAGCTAGTAATTATTTTTTGGCAGCAAATATGGCCTGTAGGTTTGTAAAGTTCGCCTCCCATTGATGTCAATGGGGCCCACCGCGAACGTTACAGTTCGCGAACTATCAGCCACGTTCGCGTTACGCGTTCGCGAAACGTCCCGTCAGAGGTTCGTCCATCACTAGTCCCAATCACCCAGAAAATGTAATTCAAAATACTAACCACAACATACAAAGCCCTTAACAACTCTGCCCGAAGCTACATCACCAATCTTGTGTCCAAATATCACCCAAATCATCCTCTCCGCTCATCTCAAGAACTTACTCTCAAGCTCTCTTGTCTCCTCCTCCCACGCTCGTCTCCAGGATTTCTCCAGAGCCTCTCCCATCCTCTGGAATTTGCTACTTCCACCTGTCCAGCTATCCCCTACTCTTTCTACCTTCAGGCGATCCCTGAAAACTCATCTCTTCAGGAAAGCCTATAACTTCTCCAACTAATCTTTTACCACTTCCATCAGCTCATTTCCCCCAGTTACAACCTTTTGTACCACCTGCCCCAACCTATTAGAATGTAAGCTCTTCTGAGCAGGGCCCTCTTAATCCTGTTGTATTTTATTGTAGTAAAACTGTATTGTCTCCCTTTTATATTGTAAACTGCTGCGTAAACTGTTGGTGCTATATAAATCCTGTATAATAATAATAATAATTTTATTGCAATTTCTGATCGCAGTATGTGGACATGTTTCCTGGTCTAGTCATTCGTTTGCAACAGCTGCAGATGAAACAGTGTCATGGATGGTGCAGGATGAGAGCATATCACCATTCCTCCTGTTGCTGATAACCATAGAGTCCTCTTCTACTCACATGACTTCCCACGCAAGCATAATCTGATGCTAGCAGTTTGTGCTCCCAGGGCTGATGGACAGTGGGGTTCAGATTGGACAAAGCTTCCACAAGGTCAGAGGCACTAAGGTAGGTACCGTGGGGCTCAGCTTTCACAAAAATGTTCACCAATGTGCAAAAAAAGAAAAAAAGCTGATACCAGGTTAGTAACAGCATTCAACAGAGCCATAACCAAACTCAATGTCCTCTCACTTAACAATCCACCTCAATAATGTGAACAGCACCTACAGATGCAGGTGGAGTTGAACAAGCTGCAACAGGTCTCCTGATCAACCTCCTCTTTTCCTCATCCAAACAGTCCAACAATTCACTTTGCTTGGATAGCAGATCACTGCCTTCTCCTTACCCCATTGCAACTGCCCAACTTTGACATATGGTGGCTGAACTGGAAAGGTCTGACTATCCCTGGGAAAAATCAGCTCGGTAACAGCTGTGGACAATGTGGTAGATCCCATGTGTTCACCGACAATACCACTGCAGGTGGCCCGCTACTGCACCACTGATCCTGTGTCCATTGCTGTGGGTCAAGGTTCCAACTCTGTAGTTCCAGCTGGATAGGCTCTGACCCTTGAAAAAGATGTCCAAGATGCTGAAGGCCACCCTTCTTAATGCTTGGTCGAGTACATATAAACAGAACATCTCACCTACAGACTGGCCACAGGTGAATGTAATTGGTAATAACATTGAAGTGACCACCCTGGCCCCACCCCATTCAGGGAAACCATAGCAACCTTCCTGCCACAGAATCTCCCCTTTTAAGGGTGAGCAAATTCCTCTACCAGCCAGCATCAGAAGGGTTGTTTCTGACCTTTATAGCACAGCGTAGTGTGAAGCTTGCCCCCTTTCTCCACCCTCTATTGCCAGCTTGGCCTCTTAGTTCCAGTGAAAGAAACTCTTCAGGCATCAGCATACCGAGATATTTTGGAAAATGTTATGCTCCCAACTTTATGCAAACTGTTCAAGGATTGCCTCTTCCTGTTCCAACATGACTGTGCACTAGGGATGGGCGAACGGTTCGGGCAAATTCGAAAGCTGAGGAACCTCATTAAAGTCTATGGGACACTAACATGAAAAACCAAAAGTGCTAATTTTAAAGGCTTATATGCAAGTTATTAAATAAAATAATGTGATACTGTGCTGTCCTAAAAAATTTGAATAAATACTCATTTAACTGTTGCAACTAAATTATGTGAGATACCCACACCAAAATAACAATTCCAAACCTATTAGCTGCGCTGAAAAGAGATTTACGTAAATTGCCACCAAAGACAAATGAACTTAGTGAGACATTAAAGTGATGAGTCAAAGCAATCAGTGAAATAACCCAATCCAAAAACAAAACAAATAATTGATTAAAGCAATGAATAAATAATATAGTCCCGGAAAAACCGGTCCAAAAAATAAAGTCCCTCAAATATACTTGAATCCTTAATAATCTGTTATTCGTGACATCACACAAAAGAAACACCCGGGAAGCAGTGACAAATTCCAAAGGAAAGATCCTCCACCACTGTTCACACTGCCCCTTACCAGATTCTGAGATCTCTTTTTCAGGAGATCTACAAGAGCTTGTGATTCCTTTGACAGACAGGGGTTCACTTTAAGAGTCAGGAGGGTAGTCCCCACAACTGCGTCCCAGATGGTAACAAGGTATTCTAGGCAGTATTCCTCCCCCATGTAGAAAACAGAAAAGCCTCCATAGTGTAACTCTTAGCCCCTGTACACACGGTCGGAGATTTCCACAACCAAATCCGTCAGATTTTGCCCGTCGGATTTTGTCCGTCGGATCTTGTCCGAAACTGTTGCATACACACGGTCGGGCCAAGTTGGCGAAAAATCCGATCTTTCAGAACGCGATGACGTAATTTCGTTACGATGGGACTACATTCAGGCTAGTAGCCAATAGCTTTGATGTAGGAATTTGATCTGAGCATGCGTGGCACTTGGTCCGATGAAAATGCTCTACACATGATCGGATTAGGTCCGTCCGGCCCAGTTAGTCGGGAAATATTTCCAACATGTTGGAAAATTGGGTCGGACGGAGATTTGGACGGAATCAGTCCGATGCATACCACACACAGTCGGATTATCTGACGACACGGTCCGATAAGACTCATTCCGACAGATTCTCCGACCGTGTGTACAAGGGCTAAGACCTTGTACACACGGTCGGACATTCCGATGGACAATGTCCGATCGGACCGTGTTGTCGGATAAACCGACTGTGTGGGGTCTCCATCGGACTGTTTCCGTCAGAATATCCGACGGACAAAGTTTTCCAACTTGTCTATAAAATTTTCCGACAACATGCTCCGAGCGAACATAGTCCAATCATGTGTAGCCTACTCCAACGGATAAGGTGCCATGCATGCTCACAATCAAATTCGGACACGGAAGCGCTTGCTCAGGTAAAACTACTGCTCGTAATCGATATAGCACATTTGTCACGCTGCAATGTTAAAAATTCTTTCATGCAGTGCATTCTCTTGTTCTTTACAATGCTGCAAGAATGAACTTGTTTTTATGCTCATATTCACACACACTTCTCCCGAATGTATTTCTTTAGTCTTTTTACTCATTTCAGCAATACAATATTTTAACTCGTCACATCTACACAATCTTTTTTTGTTTTTTGTTTTTTATAATTTTGTGGTTGTTTTTTTTAATCAGCATCTCCTTTTTTAACAGTTTGCTCATCTTTGCATTTTTTGGGTGTGTATCTTTTTTGTATTTTGTTTTTCTTTTTTAATCTACAGGAGGTTGTTTGGTGTTGGTACCCCTTGTTATTCCTTTCACTTTTTTTTTAATGTACCTGCCTGCTCACATATAAACTGTCCTTTTTGAAGTCAAACATATACGCAAGCATTTCTTCAAACAAAAAAAAACTTTATTTAGGTATCAGTAACAAATAAAGAGGGAGGCAGCGCTGGAGAAACTGGGGAGATTAGGAAAGCCTTTGGCCCCCAGGGCACACATCGACTATTTAAATGCAAAAATTGGTGGCCTGAGGAGTACATGTCTGAGGGAGAGAAGTCTGGTCCTGAAGTCCATGAAACCCGGAACAGCAGCAGATGACATCTATATTCCCAGGCTGTGGTACTACAAGAGGCTGCATCTTCTGTCAGACCAGACTGAACCCAGGTCATCACACTCTGGTCTTCCTTCCTTTCTTCCAGGCTGTGGCTGTGGTGCTGGAGGTGTGGCAGAAGGAGGAGGAGGAGGGGCATGGGCCAAATCACACAAGTGTGTTGCTTGTGTGATTTGGCCCAACATACCCTTGTTGAGGGTGTGGAGAATTAGCTCCTCACACAAGATCTTTTGCCCCTCCTCCATTTTCTGGAGTTTACATGCAGCCAAGGCGGCAAAGGCCTCTTGATAGGTGGGGGTGGCTTGGAGCCTCCCCGATGAGCCTCAGAGCCGACTTCTCCACATCCCCCCTTTCTTGCCATTTTGCGTGGAAGGCGGAGGGGGGGGGGGGACCTGGGGTTCCGTCAGGCTCCTCCGCCCGCCCACCGCTTGGCTGCCGCTTACCCCTGACTCCTCCTGGCTGCCACTTTCCACAGCCACCTCCTGGCTGCTGCATTCCACACCCTCCTCCTGGCTGATGTCTTCCTGTGTATGAAAAAGGGACATAGTTTTAGTTTTTGGTTCATCAAACACACACAATTTTCGCCTCAAGACTGTTGCAAATTGTTAACCAATAGAAAAGACTATCATTCTGAGCCCAGCATTTTTCATTCTTGGCCCAAAGGTTTTGGCCACTACTGTCTATTGATACGTGAAACACTTTCTAAAATAAGCAATTAGAGAGCAAAACTAAATTTTACATCATTAATTTTTACTCCCAAAATATTAATATTAGTATAACAATACTATAGCTGGCTCAAGCTGGGCCCCTCCAGTTCTTCCTGAGTGGAAGGCCCAGGTTGGGCGTCGGAAGACTCAGCGGGTGTGGAATGTAGCATAGAAGGACACACGGAAGGAAGGGTAGAGAGTGATTCCCTGACATCAGCCTGGTCTGACAGAAACTGCATCCTGTCATAATACCACAGCCTGGGGACATGAACTTCATCTGCTGCAGCTCCAGATTGCATGGACTCCAGCACCTTCTTCCTCTCCCTCAGATATGTACTCCTGAGGCCACCAATTTTTGTTCTTAAATAGTTGATGTTTGCCCTGGGGACCACCGGCTTCACAAACTCAACCAGTTTCTCCATCACTGCCTGCCTCTTTAGTTTGTTACTGTAATGTGGGTGCGTCAATTGCCACAGGCAGGGCAGCTCCCTGTATTTATCAATGAACAGAGGGCGGAAACTTTGGTCATTGAAACCGTCCATAATCTCTGCAAGACACAAGACAAACCCTAATGTCTGACTAAACTCCACTAATCCAGGCCTCAATCTAGAAGCAGTATAGGCTAGTGATGTACCAAGTTAAAAATGTTACGATCGTCGCGGCAGCTTCTCCCTCTGTTCACAGATCGTACGTAAGACACACGAGTGTTGTGTTTTATATACAGTGCGCATGTGTGAAACTCTGCCCACCCCTGACGTTCTTTCAAGACTATTCCCCACCCCTTCTCTTTCGGCGCAGTGGGGAGAGCACATGGCGGAGAGAACACAGGTGCGCAATCAGAGTTCCACTAACGAGTAGTGATGGACGAACTTCCGACGGGACGTTTCGCGAACGCGAAATGCGAACGGACCCAAACGTTCGCGAAACCGACCGTTCGCCGCGGGCCCCATTGACTTCAATGGGAGGCGAACTTTGCAAACCTTCATGTCGAATTTGCGGCCACGTGGTAATTATTAGGGGGTAAAACGTAGTCCCACCATCTGGACAATGACATAATACATGTATGAGGTGAATTTGGGATCGATAACTACAAGCATTTTTATTTTATTTGGGAAATTGTTCTAACAATTCAGGACTATGGAGCTAATGAAGGCAATGGAGGAGAGGGAAGGTCAGGGACCAGGGTAGGCAAAGAAGAGGGTGCAGGAGATGATCACCAGCAGCGTGACATACCGGAATGACACATGCACCGTAATACAGAGCACTGACAGCAGCACCGTGACATACAGAGCACTGACAGCAGCACCGTGACATACAGCGCTGACAGCAGCACCGTGACATACAGCGCTGACAGCAGCACCGTGACATACAGCGCTGACAGCAGCACCGTGACATACAGCGCTGACAGCAGCACCGTGACATACAGCGCTGACAGCAGCACCGTGACATACAGCGCTGACAGCAGCACCGTGACATACAGCGCTGACAGCAGCACCGTGACATACAGCGCTGACAGCAGCACCGTGACATACAGCGCTGACAGCAGCACCGTGACATACAGCGCTGACAGCAGCACCGTGACATACAGCGCTGACAGCAGCACCGTGACATACAGCGCTGACAGCAGCACCGTGACATACAGCGCTGACAGCAGCACCGTGACATACAGCGCTGACAGCAGCACCGTGACATACAGCACTGACAGCAGCACCGTAAGCAGCCCCAGGAGGAAGTCAGCACAGCACAGGGATGGTGTGATCCCCTCATAATAAGAACCCCCAGGAGGAAGTCAGCACAGCACAGGGATAGTGTGATCCCTTCATAATAAGAACCCCCAGGAGGAAGTCAGCACAGCACAGGGATATCATAAGCAGCCCCAGTAGAAATATGACACCGCTCAACCTCTTCAAAGAGGAGGGTAGGGGCATATAGTACGGTGTGCTTTTTTGGGTCAAGGAAGTGAGCCAAATGAATTAAGAAGGTCTGTGTGCTTGATTAAAAAAATAGTTTATAGACATATACATGGTCTACTGGTCACATGTGTTGAATTCCTCCGAGATCCATGCCTCATTCATTTTTAGAAATGTGAGGTAGTTAACACTGTGGTGAGCTAGGCGAGTACGCTTATCGGTCACAATCCCCCCTGCTGCGCTGAACGTCCTTTCGGACAGGACACTGGATGAGGGGCAAGCCAACAGTTCGATTGCAAATTGGGCAAGCTCTGGCCAGAGGTCAAGCCTGCCCACCCAGTAGTCTAGGGGTTCATCACTCCTCAGAGCGTCCACATCGGCCGTTAACCCAATGTAGTCGGACACCTGACGGTCTAGGCGTTCCCTGATGCTGGATCCGGATGACACCTGTCGATGGGTCGGCTGAAAGAATGACCTCATATCCGAAGTCACCAACACATCTTCAAACCGGCCTCTTCTTGCAGGCGCTGTTGGATTGGTACCCGCAAATCCTTCTCTGGGAGTGGGAATTGCTCCTCTGCCAGCGCACGCAAAAGCAGAATGCAGCATTTCTCGAAGCAAGGCCTGGAAGTGCTGCATTCTGACAGCCCTCTGCGACAGCGGTAACATTTCCGCCATTTTGTGTTTGTACCGGGGGTCTAAGTACGTTGCCACCCAGTACTGGTCCTTGACCCTCATGCTTTTTATACGGGGGTCCCTATTAAAACACTGGAGCATGAAGGCCCCCATTTGCACTAAAGTGGAAGCGGTGTGGTGGCCTGGCTCCTGCTCATCATCCAGGATAATGTCGTCCTCTTCATTCTCCTCTCCCCATCCTCGCACAACAGGGATCCCAGAAAGGTTTAAAGCATGCTCTTCTTGCTCCTGCTCATCCGCCCCGGCACCATCCTCCTCTGACTCCTCATCAGACTCCTGTTGTTGACTTGTCTCAGATAGAGTAGCCCCCCCTGGGAATTCATCCAGCATTGCGACTTCCTCATCTTCCCGCTCCTGCTCCTCCACAGCCTGATCAATGACACGACGCAATGCACGCTCCAGAAAGAAGGCATAAGGTACCATGTCACTGATGGCGCCATGGCTGCGACTGACCAGTTTGGTGATCTCCTCAAATGGCCGCAGAAGTCTGCATGTGTCGCGCATGAGCAGCCACTGGCGCGGTGAAAAAAAACCCAGCTCCCCAGAACCGTTTCTTTCGCAGAGTTCATACAGGTAGACGTTAACTGCACGTTTCTGCTGGAGCAGCCTATCAAGCATATAGAAGGTTGAGTTCCATCGCGTCGGGCAATCGCAAATAAGACGTCTGACCGGCAGATGGTGTCGCCGCTGAATGTCAGCAAGGCGAGCCATGGCCGTGTAAGATCTTCTGAAATGGGCCGAGATTTTCCTTGCCTGCCGCAAGATGTCCTGGACCCCAGGGTATTTGACAAGGAATCGCTGCACGACCAAGTTTAAGACGTGTGCCATGCACGGCACGTGCGTGATTTTGCCCTGTTTCAATGCGCTAAGCAGATTGGCACCGTTGTCACACACCACTTTACCAACTGTCAAATTGAGCGGTGTTAGCCACTCATCTGCCTGTGAACGCAAAGCTGAAAGGAGTGCCGGGCCAGTGTGGCTCTTTGCTTCCAGGCACAACAGACGCAGCACGGCATGGCAACGTCTCACCTGGCATGTGGAATAGGTTCTGGGGAGCTTGGGCGGTGCAGTGGAAGAGACGCTAGCAGCGGAAAAGGAGGAGGCAGCTGAGGAGGAGAGGGAGGAGGATGGAGTAGGAGGAGGAGAAGAAGAGTCAGGCCTGCATGCAATCCGTGGCGGTAAAACCAAATCTACACGGGTGCCACGGGTTACATGCTTGACGGCCGTCAGAAGGTTCACCCAGTGGGCAGTAAAACTGATATACCTTCCCTGCCCGTGTTTGCTAGACCACGTGTCTGTGGTCAGATGTATCTTGGCACCGACACTGTGTGCCAGAGATACATTCACTTGCCGCTGAACATGGCCATATAGCTCTGGGATGCCCTTCTCTGAGAAATACTTCCTTCCTGGGACCTTCCATTGTGGTGTTCCAATGGCCACAAATTTGCGAAAGGCCTCCGAGTCCACCAGTTTATATGGCAGTAGTTGGCGGGCTATGAGTTCTGACAAGCCAGCCGCCAACCGTTGGGCAAGAGGGTTATCCGGCATCATCATTTTTTTACGCTCAAACATTAGGCCCACGGAAGCCTGCCTTTTTGCAGAAAAATGTGAGCTTGGCGTGATGGAAGGTGGAGTGGAGGACAATTGTGAGGAGAGAGGAGAAGGAGAAGTAGAAGACGAGGCTGGACGGTGAGAGCCTGCAGTGTGGCTTTGTGTGTTCCGTTGCTCCCACTGGGCTCGGTGATGGCTGCTCATGTGCCTTCTTAAGGCGGTCGTCCCTAGGTGAGTATTGGGCTTACCGCGACTAACGCGTTGACTGCAAAGATTGCAGATGGCAACGCTATTGTCAGCAGCGGACACGTTAAAAAAAGCCCACACTGCGGAGCCATGTGCCGGTGTCCTGGGAGCGCCAGATGTGACCGTACATGGTCGATGACTCGCTCCTGATACATTTGCAGTCTGCTTTGTCCCTGCTGTGCAATGTAAGTCATTGCTGCTTCTCCTCCCTATCTGCTGGTCCATATCTCCCTCTGAACTCCCCTCCTCTTCCTCTCTTGTGGGCACCCACGTGACATCACTAGACACGTCATCATCAACGTCACCTTCCCCACCGCTATAAGTAGAGATCTCGGAGTAGGCAGCAACACCGGGGACCAACCTCCTCCTTGGGCTGATCTGGGTACTGGCGTCAGACTGCTGAGTAGCGCTTGTTGCTACCTCCTCTTCCTGATCCAATACCAAGAGTGGCTGCGCATCAGAAATGTCCTCTTGATATGGATCGGAAAATAATTCCAGTGACTCAAGCGGAAGGTATGTGGTGGTGGTGGTGGTGGTCGTGTTGTTGGTGGTAGTGTCTTTGGGGGTGCACATAGCAGAGAGTGAAGAAGAGGGTGCAGATCGAGAGGATGAGGAGGGTGCAGAAGAGTAAGGCTGAGCGAGCCACTCAACCAAGTCTGGTGCATCCTTTAAAGTAATTGAACGCACCTTCTGCAACTTCCCACTTTGGCTCAAGCCTGTTGCTCCTGCCCTACCCCTACCACCCCTGCGGAAGGGCCTGCCTCTTCCTCTGCATGTCATTTTTTAAATGACCCTGTGACAAAACTCTTAGTCCCTATACCGCTGAAGGACTGCTGCAGTATAGGTGAGCGGTCAGCAGTGGTGCACGTCAACCCTATCTATTGTGGACCTATAGCGGTCCTTACAGAACAGCAGACTGTACCGCACTCAAGCCTATGTACCGTAGCACCCTATACCAAGTTACCAGTCCTTATAAGAACTTTTGTGGACCAAGCAGGTTGTGTATTAGTGTTTAGCAGACTGTACGTCAGTCCCTATACCGCTGAAGGACTGCTGCAGTATAGGGCAGCGGTCAGCAGTGGTGCACGTCAACCCTATCTATTGTGGACCGATAGCGGTCCTTACAGAACAGCAGACTGTACCGCACTCAAGCCTATGTACCGTAGCACCCTATACCAAGTTACCAGTCCTTATAAGAACTTTTGTGGAACAAGCAGGTTGTGTGTTAGTGATTAGCAGACTGTACGTCAGTCCCTATACCGCTGAAGGACTGCTGCAGTATAGGTGAGCGGTCAGCAGTGGTGCACGTCAACCCTATCTATTGTGGACCGATAGCGGTCCTTACAGAACAGCAGACTGTACCGCACTCAAGCCTATGTACCGTAGCACCCTATACCAAGTTACCAGTCCTTATAAGAACTTTTGTGGACCAAGCAGGTTGTGTATTAGTGTTTAGCAGACTGTACGTCAGTCCCTATACCGCTGAAGGACTGCTGCAGTATAGGGCAGCGGTCAGCAGTGGTGCACGTCAACCCTATCTATTGTGGACCGATAGCGGTCCTTACAGAACAGCAGACTGTACCGCACTCAAGCCTATGTACCGTAGCACCCTATACCAAGTTACCAGTCCTTATAAGAACTTTTGTGGAACAAGCAGGTTGTGTGTTAGTGATTAGCAGACTGTACGTCAGTCCCTATACCGCTGAAGGACTGCTGCAGTATAGGTGAGCGGTCAGCAGTGGTGCACGTCAACCCTATCTATTGTGGACCGATAGCGGTCCTTACAGAACAGCAGACTGTACCGCACTCAAGCCTATGTACCGTAGCACCCTATACCAAGTTACCAGTCCTTATAAGAACTTTTGTGGACCAAGCAGGTTGTGTATTAGTGTTTAGCAGACTGTACGTCAGTCCCTATACCGCTGAAGGACTGCTGCAGTATAGGGCAGCGGTCAGCAGTGGTGCACGTCAACCCTATCTATTGTGGACCGATAGCGGTCCTTACAGAACAGCAGACTGTACCGCACTCAAGCCTATGTACCGTAGCACCCTATACCAAGTTACCAGTCCTTATAAGAACTTTTGTGGACCAAGCAGGTTGTGTATTAGTGTTTAGCAGACTGTACGTCAGTCCCTATACCGCTGAAGGACTGCTGCAGTATAGGGCAGCGGTCAGCAGTGGTGCACGTCAACCCTATCTATTGTGGACCGATAGCGGTCCTTACAGAACAGCAGACTGTACCGCACTCAAGCCTATGTACCGTAGCACCCTATACCAAGTTACCAGTCCTTATAAGAACTTTTGTGGAACAAGCAGGTTGTGTGTTAGTGATTAGCAGACTGTACGTCAGTCCCTATACCGCTGAAGGACTGCTGCAGTATAGGTGAGCGGTCAGCAGTGGTGCACGTCAACCCTATCTATTGTGGACCGATAGCGGTCCTTACAGAACAGCAGACTGTACCGCACTCAAGCCTATGTACCGTAGCACCCTATACCAAGTTACCAGTCCTTATAAGAACTTTTGTGGACCAAGCAGGTTGTGTATTAGTGTTTAGCAGACTGTACGTCAGTCCCTATACCGCTGAAGGACTGCTGCAGTATAGGGCAGCGGTCAGCAGTGGTGCACGTCAACCCTATCTATTGTGGACCGATAGCGGTCCTTACAGAACAGCAGACTGTACCGCACTCAAGCCTATGTACCGTAGCACCCTATACCAAGTTACCAGTCCTTATAAGAACTTTTGTGGACCAAGCAGGTTGTGTATTAGTGTTTAGCAGACTGTACGTCAGTCCCTATACCGCTGAAGGACTGCTGCAGTATAGGGCAGCGGTCAGCAGTGGTGCACGTCAACCCTATCTATTGTGGACCGATAGCGGTCCTTACAGAACAGCAGACTGTACCGCACTCAAGCCTATGTACCGTAGCACCCTATACCAAGTTACCAGTCCTTATAAGAACTTTTGTGGAACAAGCAGGTTGTGTGTTAGTGATTAGCAGACTGTACGTCAGTCCCTATACCGCTGAAGGACTGCTGCAGTATAGGTGAGCGGTCAGCAGTGGTGCACGTCAACCCTATCTATTGTGGACCGATAGCGGTCCTTACAGAACAGCAGACTGTACCGCACTCAAGCCTATGTACCGTAGCACCCTATACCAAGTTACCAGTCCTTATAAGAACTTTTGTGGACCAAGCAGGTTGTGTATTAGTGTTTAGCAGACTGTACGTCAGTCCCTATACCGCTGAAGGACTGCTGCAGTATAGGGCAGCGGTCAGCAGTGGTGCACGTCAACCCTATCTATTGTGGACCGATAGCGGTCCTTACAGAACAGCAGACTGTACCGCACTCAAGCCTATGTACCGTAGCACCCTATACCAAGTTACCAGTCCTTATAAGAACTTTTGTGGAACAAGCAGGTTGTGTGTTAGTGATTAGCAGACTGTACGTCAGTCCCTATACCGCTGAAGGACTGCTGCAGTATAGGGCAGCGGTCAGCAGTGGTGCACGTCAACCCTATCTATTGTGGACCGATAGCGGTCCTTACAGAACAGCAGACTGTACCGCACTCAAGCCTATGTACCGTAGCACCCTATACCAAGTTACCAGTCCTTATAAGAACTTTTGTGGAACAAGTGAGTTGTGAATGTTTAGCAGACTGCAGCAGAAGGGCAGCAGTCAAGTATAATATCCTTTCTATATTTGGAAGAAAGAATATTATACATGTACAAGCCTATTACTGTACCACTGATACCAGTCCTGAAAAGAACCTTTGTGGAACTAATAATAACAGCAAGTCTTTAAAATTACCCTCACTGCCTGACAACACTGCTTCCTTCCTGTCCCTATACAAATTGGCAAAAAAAGAGAACGATTAGTGGTTACTGGAACAGCTCTTTTGTGGACCTTGATAGTAACAGCTAATGATGATGATGATGATGATGATGATGAAAGACTAATCTGGCTGTCCCTGTAGCATACACCGTCCTTTCCCTTTCTCTAAACTAACAAAAGACACTCAGGCTGCTGCAAGAATCAGCAGCACAGCAAACCTATCAACACCTAACACCTATACCAGTCCTGAAAAGAACTTTTGTGTACCAAATAGCTAGTGGTTTATCTCTCCCTACTCCACACAGGAACCTGTCCCTATCTTAACAGAAGAAAGAATGTAAAATGGCCACCGGATCGGGTGTATTTATAGGTTAGGGGGAATGTACAAGTGTCCATGTGCTGTCATGTCTCAATTGGCTGTCCTGTATCACATGATAAACGTGTCACCAAAGGTTAAAGTTCTTGTATACATTAAACACGTAAGTCCGCCGCGGCGAACGACGGAAAAAGGCGTTCGAACGTGCGGACCGCGAATGTCGGAAATTCGCCGCGAAACGACCGCCGGGCGAACCGTTCGGCCATCACTACTAACGAGGAGGCCGAGGAAAGCCCGGAGCCTGAAACGATCTTGGAGGAGAAGCTTTAAAGGCCTCAAATATGTCTTTTGTTGATATGTTGGAGATGGTGGACATATTGAAGATGACCGACTATGATGGGAAGTATGGACCGTACCCAAACCCAAATATCATAAAGGCCAAGATCATGACTAAAGTTGTGAAGAGTCTTCAGAAGAATTTTGGGGTACGACGATCCAAGGATCAACTGAGAAAACGCTGGTCAGACCTGAAACTGAGGAAAAAAAGTAAGTAGCTGTTGTGTGTTCATATGATTATTCTTGCTTGCATACTGCTCCATGTGCTTGGATTTAATGTTGTACAGTTTAAAATGGCCACTTTCAAGTTCATGGTTCAAATGTTCGTAAGAAACATTTTTCGTTAGCCCACTTGCAACACGATGTTTTCACAAATTACACTTCACTACATTTCTTCACACTGCAGGTACGTATTCCAGCTTTCCAAAGTGTCCAAAATAATGTTCTCACCTTTGAACTCGGCCAAAAAACACAATTGTACGACACTTCCAAGTAAAGTTTCATATTCCTAATTCTGCCCTCTGTGTGCTAAGTATTCCTTTTTTACATCATCTCATAGGGGAGAGAAGACTCGGGAAGTCTGAGGACACCAGGGACCCCACACCTTCCAAAGAAGGCGAAATTCCAACACCAGAAGCAGAGGAGGAGGAGGAGGAAGGAGAGATCGTTGAAGTTGGTCAAATTGTCACCACAACAGGTGAGTGTCGGAGACCACAGTTTCCGGTGAGCTAATCAATGTATGTCGTCATATTTATAATACATGGTGTTTTTTTTGTATTTTTTTTAGGGGATGTGGAAGAAAAATTCCACTTTAACAGTGAAAGTGCCCAGATAGTGATTGAGGAGATAATGGGGTGCAATTGTGATTTTGAAAATATGTTCAAAATAAAATGAAGAACATCATTGATGTTTTGGGGAGAGTCTGAAACACTCCAAACTAGCTAGGGTTTTATTTTTGTGTTTTGAAAAAACAACTTTTGTATTTTACAAAAAGCCAAATTTGGAAGATGCACAATTAATCCGACAGATTTGGTTGCCGGAATGTCTGACCGTGTGTACGGGGTCTTACACAAAATATTTATTAAATAAAAGAATTTATCGCACTTACAAACATTTTTTCATAAAAACACTTCAATTAAAATCATCAAGCCGGCCGGCTCATAGATGCTGCCCGTGTCTTCCGGGTCCAGTGCGGTATGCGGTGACGTCAGCACGTCACTCCTCCCTACACCGTTTCATCACAGATGACATCTTCCAGGGGCACAGGCGGCGTGCTGACTCACCGCCATATAAACACATTAAGACACGGAAGTGGACTCCCAGCGCTGAACTCCTGGCAAACCTCTACCTCCGCCATTCACTAAGTGGGCATTTTAGGTTTGCAACTATGCCCTCCCCCAGTGATCTCTCATTGTATATAAGTACATTATAATTCATATGCAGCCCATACGTGTGTATCCACATCACCATAGGCTGACATACAGAGGTAGAATTAATACCATAATAAAATATATAATTTTTTTATATAAAACTACATCTCAAAAAGAAAATGTAGAAGAGGTTATAAAGAGTATAAGAAGAGACCATCGGTAGATTCATTTAACCTCAAACAGAGGCAAACTAATCGCCAAATTAAAATGTGTCTCTATCTGTCAAATTGATTCCCAAATAGAAGACGAATCATCAACATTCTATAAAAAAAATGTTCAATACTGTGAGAATTATTTCAACAGTAGAGAAATAGCTGAAAAAAAAAAAAAAAGGAAAGACGGAAGAAAGGGAAGGGGAAACATCTCACCAAGGAGAAGGGGAAGGTGAGGTACCACACCCTTCATACTGAAATAATCCCCCATCGTTGGTAAACATTTCTTTTGATTAAGGTTCACCAGGAATTCAACGCTAGTTCACATAGAAATTCAGCCATTATCCATGAGTGACACCCTACGTAAACAATCCCCCCATGCGCTCAACTGTTGTCAATAAATGCATTGACCATTGACATCTGTCTCAACATTGAGGCCATGGGGGGTGTAGCACCGTACCTTGTATATCCACATCATTTCTAACCTGGAAAGTTCCCTAACTAGGGAGCTCCCCCTCCAGTGGGCACTGTATTTGTCGATTCCCAAAAACAGTGTGTTAGCTGGATTGTGATTATGGTGAATCGCATAGTGTTTAGAAACAGAATGGTACTTAAAACCATTCTTAATATTGGTGATATGTTCACCCAAGCGAACCTGCATGGATCGCTTGGTTCTACCGATATACTGGTACCCACATGGACATTGTAACAAGTAGACAACGCCCGTTGAATTACAGGTGATAAATGGTTCAATTTTGTGTGTAACTGATGTACTAGTGGAAACAAAGGTCTCAGTTTTTCTTTGCTTACTCACATTCAGTGTGCAGACCTGACACCTGCGACACCAATGGTATCCAGATAGATTTTGAAAGAAGGAGACCTTTTTGTTAGGGGGATTCACTACATTAGGGGCAATTCTATCCCTAAGAGAAGGAGCCCCCTAAATATCACCTGCGACTGTATTGGAAGAAAGGTTTTAATAACTCTATCATTCCCCAATATATGCCAGTGTTTCCGGAAAATTTTCTTGATACAATAATGTTGACTTGAGAAGGTGGTAATGAAGGGTAAAGTGGGTCTCTCATGTGCTTTTTTATTCCTATGGTCCTCCGAGAGTAAAGTAGTTCTATCAATATTTGCCAACTCCTGCAATGTTTTCTCCAATACACCACCCTCATAACCTTTCTCCTCCAACCTATCTTTGAGAATCCCTGCCTGGATCCTATAGTCCTCCAGAGTCGTACAGTTCCTTCTCATCCTAATGAACTGACTCTTGGGGATTGATTTAAGCCAAGAGTCCTGATGACAACTCCCCAAGGGTATATAGGCGTTCCGACCTGACTACTTAAAATATGAAATCGTCTTAAAGGTATCCTCATACTTCGAGATAATGATATCCAAAAAGTTAATTTTCTCCAAACTTGCCTCATGTACAAATCTGATGCCCCTATTATTTTTATTCAAGGAGCAAAAAAAATCATTCAACTCCAGAGTAGTTCCCTCCCATAGGAGGAGGACATCATCTATATACCTAGCCCAGAGCCATAGGTGTGGGTTTCGGTCCTTATAGATGACGTCCTCCTCCCACTTAGCCATAAATAAATTGGCTAGGCTGGGGGCATATTTAGCCCCCATAGCCACGCCACATTGTTGTTTATAATACTGGTGATCGGACCAGAAATAGATATGACCCACTGCATATTGCAGAAGATCAATAATAAAGGCCTGTTGTTTTCTAGACAAAGTGGAGAGATTACTCAAATAGTGCTGTACTGCCGCTATCCCCAGATCATGTGGTATAATGGTATACAGAGATGTTACATCTGCAGTTACTAATATAGTCCGATTATTTGGTTTTAATCCTGATAACATATTAATCACCTGTCTGGTGTTCTTAAGATAAGACGGCAAAGGGGGTTCTTTTAAAAGCCCAATGAGGAACCAACCACCCCCCCAAAGATATGGAGAGAAGTTGGATCGTGGCTATGGACAGCCACCTATCCATGGCCAATACTACCAGCCCAATAGGGATTTTTCTCATGATATGAGGGGATTTGAACTAATACTGTATAGCAATTATGGCCCCAACACATACTATAACCAGGGTCCATATTACGGGAACCACCCACAATATGGAAGAGAAGGAGATGGTCATGATTATGAGTTCGGTGTGCCAATGAGAGGGGCGGGGATGCCACGGATGGTATCTGATCGGATTCTGTACGACTCTAGGATCCAGGCAGGGATTCTCAAAGATAGATTGGAGGAGAAAGGTTATGAGGGTGGTGTATTGGAGAAAACATTGGAGGAGGTGGCAAATATTGATAGAACTACTTTACTCTCGGAGGACCATATGAATAAAAAAGCACGTGAGAGACCCACTTTTTGATTATCTATTACTTTATTTTTGAGAGTGAATTGTGGTGGTTTCCACCAAATATAGTATTACTAGTTTACAAATAGCGGTAACACAATTGGGGATGATTCTTTGATTACTGATGACTATTTCTTGTATTGATTATGTTTTTTAGTGTTTTTGTAAATAAAATTTATATTTTTAACCAATAAGTTGTTGTAACTGTGCCTAGAAAGTCCATAGCCCAATTTTCTTCTTTTTTTGCAATAGTGAACAGATAACAAAAATCTCCTAACACGATCGGAACTTTCTAAAGAATATATAAAGCTGAAGACAGAAGATATATATGTAAAACTTATGTAGGGAGATTTGTTTCATCCCTGTGTATCATCTGAGGCTGTTCACTTCACTGGCTATATGTGAGGGCTTGCATTCACTTTAATTTTCCATGCTCTTCACCCCATGCTGCTGCCTCCTTCTGCAAGAATTTCAGTGTTTCAGGCAGGAGAACTTTACATCCAAAAGAGCAGTAAAGAAGCCAAACCCATGCGCAAGAATGAGGGATCGAACATCCAGATGGCATCTGGATAGCCTGGATATGTGAGATACCAAGATTTGGACAAAATCTCGGACTGTTAGAAAGAATGTTATTACTGCCGACAGTACAAGCACCAAAGGGCGCTAACATCCATTAGGTAACCAGGAAAGTGTGTACATGTGTCTTGTAGTGAAAGGGGCACACCTATCAGCACTGGATCTGCATTGCACAGGACAGGCTCCAAGAGTTACACAAAAGATCTGTGATAGTGGACAGAAGTCAGTGTTCCAGCCAGAAACATGATCTGCAAGACTCAGGGGTTTTGTTAAACTCCTGGGGCAATCCTCTGATATCTGGGATTGTTGGGATATATGTGCTAAAGAGTTGTAAGGGCTTGTTTTTTTGTGGTAGAGAGAAAGTTCTGGCATTTGGAGGTTGGAGGATGAGTTAAATGAGTTAAGAAAGCATCTATATGGGAAAATGGACCAGCTTGACAGCTGTTCTAGTCTGCAGACTACAAAATTCATGGGGGATGGTGGTTATGTCTGGACATGTTAAGAGACAAGTTGTGGCCTTCCAAACTCTAGTGTATAAAAAATTACCCTATTCCAGAGCAGCTAACAAATAGAAAAATTAAGCAATCCAGGACTTTAGTGCATGAAGTAAAGAGCTGATTCTATTCTATTTCAAGTTATGCCAAGATAGAACAGCAAGACTATGCTGATTTTAATTGACATTCTTTTGCAGAATCATAATTGAAAATCATAGGGCCTTATACAGTATCAAAATGTTGTTCCCTGCTTTATTCAAAACAAAAATCAACTTTTGGTTTCTATAAATACACTTTAAGGGTATATTTTCATATACTTCTTGATTTTAACATATTTTTGTTCTAGCTTTCCTTATTAATAATTGTGTTGACTTTTTTCAGTGAGTCTAGAGTAGCTTAAATGTTACCTTGTAAAAATTGTGGCTTTGGCCTACAGACTACACTTTTAAAATGTAATCTTCGAACTTTGTGTAGCACCCTCTAGTGCGTGCTACTAGAAGTGTACTGCAGACAAAACAGTCTGGCTCTGGGATAAACCTTGGACTGCAGCTTGGGAGGTTGACCTGGAAGGATCCCACCACAGGAGACAGTTGAAGGGATTCAAGCCAGAGAGGCAGTGAGTAGATCAGAACGGTGCATGGACAGACAAGTGGAGAGGCTGGCAGCTGTAGCAGTGGTCTCTTGAAGACATTGGTGGAATCTTCATGTGTGTGCCAGTCAGAAGGACTGGGAGGAGAAAAGCAGCCGGGTGCCGCTGGTGGCAGCCAGGGGGGCTAGAATTTTCTGCAAGTGGTGGAGCTGGGATCAGTGGCCACGCTGTTTGATCTACGTGGTACGGTTCACATGGATCTCTTTATTAGTTATCTACATATATTGTGTGGATCTTTACACATTGTTCAAGTGGATTTTGGTATTGTTTATTTATACATATTGCATTTGTGTCATTTCTATTATGCTTGGCTTATGCTATGCCACTTTGCAAAAAAAAAAATTTCACCTTTCTCACAAGTAGGTGATTTTTTCACTTTTAGCGCTGCATTTTTAATTTTTTTATATCTGTACATGTGAGATATACCCTTTAGATACTGTTGCTCTAGTCTGCTATTCTAAGAACACCCATTTAGGGCAAAAAATATATTTTTCTGTGTTTCCTGCATATCTAAACATGTGAGATTCACACTTTAGATATTGTTGTTTTATTCTGTTATTCAAAAAATAATAATTTAGGGGAAAAAAAAATTTGATGCGTTTTCTGCATATCTGTACCTGTGAGGTATACCCTTTAGATACTGTTGCTCTATTCTGGTATTCAAAAAAAAAAAAACATTTAGGGCAAAAAATAATATTTTGCAGCATTTCCTGCATATCTGTACATGTGAGATACACACTTTAGATACTGTTGCTCTATTTTGCTATTCAAAAAACACATTTAGGTAAAAAATCTTAAATTGCGGCCTAGTCTGTACCTGTGCGTGTGAGATACACCCTTTAAATACTGTTCTGTTCTGCTATTCTAAAAACACACATTTAGGGCAAAAAAAAAATTTGCAGCATTTGCTGCATATCTGTACATGTGAGATACACACTTTAGAAACTGTACTTCTATTCTGCTATTCAAAAAAATAATAATCAAGGCAAAAAAGAAATTTTTGGTGCATTTTCTGCATATCTGTACCTGCGAGATACACCCTTTAGATACTATTGTTCTATTCTGCTATTCAAAAACACCCATTTAGGGCAAGATCCTAAATGTGAGAAATATGAGGAGAACGTCAAATAAGGGACGTGGCCCCGGTAATGGTGATGCTGGGGGAGCTCCTGTTGCGGGGACATGGTCAATTTGTGCCAGCTACACGCACAAGTGAAACACCTTCCTCAGGTGCGAGTAGGCGACAGAGCCTGCAGCGGTATTTGGTCGGGCCTAATTTGGCTCTACAAATGTTGAGGCCAGGACAAGTACAGGCGATAGTAGATTGGGTTGGTGACAGTGCCTCCAGTTCCTTCACATTGTCTCCCACCCAGTCTCCTGCTGAAAGATCAGAGTTGGCATTTGCAGCCCATGTCCATCAGTCTTTCACCTCACCCCCTTGCAAATCAACCAAGCAGTCTTAGCCCCAAATCATGCAGCAGTCTCTTCTGCTTTTTGATGAATCTGTTAGCAGGGTTTCCCAGGGCCATCCACCTTGCCCTGCCCCAGAAGTGGAAGAGATTGAGTGCACCAATGCCCAACCACTTATGTTTCAAGATGAGTACATGGGAGGACCATTGCAGCACTTCTCGGATGATGACGAAACACAGGTGCCAACTGATGCTGCTTTCGCAATTGTGCAGACCGACAAGGAGGGCAGGGGTGGAAGATGATGTGGAGGACAATGAGGTCCTCGACCCCACATCAACGTCATGCAGGTGACCTGTGTCATTCGGAGGAAGAGGCAGTGGTCGCACAGAGCCACCAGCACATCAGAAGAGGGAGCAGGGTGCAAAAGCAGAGCGTCCGTCCCCTAGACAGTACATCTGCTACTGCCCAACGTAGCAAGGGACCAAGCACACCAAAGCCAGGTCCAAGGAGTTCTCTAGCATGGCAGTTCTTCAGACAATGTGCTGATGACAAGACATGAGTGGTTTGCACGCTTTGCAATCAGAGCCTGAAGGGAGGCATAAACATTCTCAACCTGAGCACAACCTGCATGACCAGGCATCTAAGTGCCAAGCACGAGCTGCAGTGGAGTAGACACCTCAAAAACCAAGAAAGGTCTCTGGCTCCTCCAGCTTCCTCTTCTGCTACAGTCTCAGCCTCTTCATCCACCTTTGTAGTGACAGTGGCACCTGCCACCCCACAAACAGAGGAATCTGCCAGCAACACTGCCACCTGGGTCACCAACCATCTCCACAATGCCCCATGGAAGCGTTCAGCTCTCTATCTCCCAAACACTGGAGCAAAAGAGGAAGTACCCCCCTACCCACCCGCGATCCCTGGCCCTGAATGCCAGCATTTCAAAATCCCTGGCCTTTGAAATGCTGTCATTCCGTCTGGTGGAGACGCAGAGTTTTAAAAGCCTGATGGCATTGGCTGTCCCACAGTATGTCGTGCCCAGCCGCCACTACTTTTCCAAGTGAGCCATCCCTTCCCTGCACAACCAAGTGGGGGACAAAATCAGGTGTACACTGCACAACAACATCTGTGGCAAGGTCCACCTAACTATGGATTCGTGGACCAGTAAGCACGGTCAGGGACGTTATACCTCCCTAACAGCACACTGGGTAAATGCAGTTGCGGCTGGGCCTGAGGCGGATAGCAGTTTGGCGCATGTCCTTCCACCACCAAGGATTGTAGGGCGCTTCAGTTTGCCCCCTGTTGCTAACTCCTCCTACTCCACTTCCTCATCCTCTATCGCCTCCTCATCCGGTCAGCATAACACCTTCACCACAACTTCAGCACAGCCAGGGGTAAACGACAGCAGGCAGTTTTAAAACTTTCCTGTTTGGGGGAAAAACCCCACACCACGCAGGAGTTTTGGAGGGACATGGAACAACAGACCGATGAGTGATTGGTGGCAGTGAGCCTCAAGCCCAGCCTGGTGGTGTGCGATAATGGGCGAAATCTCGTAGCAGCTCTGGGCCTAGCCGGTTTGACGCACATCCCTTGCCTGGCGCATGTGCTGAATTCGGTTGTGCAGAGGTTCCTTAAAAATTACCCCGATATGTCAGAGTTGATGCAGAAAGTGCGGGCCGTATGTGCACATTTTCAGCGTTCTCACCCTGCTGCTCGCCTGTCAGTGCTGCAGCGTAATTTCGGCCTTCCCACTCACTGCCTCATATGTGACGTGCCCACAAGGTGGAACTCCACCTTGCACATGCTGGCCAGACTGTGCGAGCAGCAGCAGACAGTAGCAGAGTTTCAGCTGCAGCACGCATGCAGCCCTCTGCGGAACAGCACCACTTCACCACCAATAATTGGGCCTCCATGCGAGACCTGTGTGCCTTGTTGCGCTGTTTCGAGTACTCCACCAACATGGCCAGTGCCGATTACGCCGTTCTTAGCGTTACTATCACAGTTCTATGCCTCCTTGAAAAAACGCTTCAGGCGATGATGGAAGAGGTTGTGGCACAGGAGGAGGAGGAGGAAGAGGTGGAGGAAGAGGGATAATTTCCAAGGCTTTCAGGGCAGTCATTCACAAGTGGCTCTGAGGGTGGGTTCCTGCACCAACAAACACCAGGTACACAATTGTCCAGCAAGGGCACAGTTCTGGAGGATGACAAGGTGGAGGATGAGGAGATGGAGGAGGAGACTATGAAATAATCATCACTGAGGCTTATAATAATGGGATAATAGATAAAGATATTTTTGAAGCGTTAAGAACTACCCATCCTAGAATACCGTTGTTCTATTCTTTACCAAAAATGCATAAAAATATCCAAAAACCCCCCGGACGCTCGATTATATCAGGCATAGGAGCTAAAAGTGAGAAAGGAAGTCGTTTGATGGATGCGTTTTTATGACCATATGTAATGAAGCTCCCCTCTTATCTTCAGGACACCTTGGCTTTATTAAGGGTCCTACACAATAAGAAATTTTTAGCTAAGAGTATCTTATTCTCTATAGACGTTGAGGCATTGTATTGTAGCATACCTCACTCTCTTGGCGTCTCAGTGGTAGAGAGTTTCTTTAATGAGAGCGAGGAAATTGCTTGACCCTACAATGCATTTATTATGCAATTACTGAGGCACATTTTGACTAAGAACGTGTTTTCTTTTGATGGCTCCCACTACCTCCAGGTGCAGGGGGTGGCGATGGGGATATGTTGTACCCCATCATACGCCAACCTGTACCTGGAGGGATGGGAGCAGTCACTTTTTTTCCAGCCCTGATTTGTTGGTATACCTGGCCAATATCCGATGTTGGCACAGGTTTATCAACAATATATTTATGGTGTGGGACGCTGGTGCGGACAATCTGAATAGGTTTTTGGAACAGTTAGCCATCAATAGCTATAATTTGAAATTCATGATGGAACATCGTTTGAGATCACTACCTTTCCTAGATTTAATGATCCTTAAACAAGAGGATGGAACTATAAACACATCACTTTTTCGAAAAACTACTGCTGGGAACACCCTTCTCCATGCAGAAGCACCCCGTACTCACAGTATCTGCGCCTCAGATGAAATTGTTCAGTTGAGGACGACTTTAGATTTGAGGCCCACTTATTGAGAAATCGTCTCAGTGAAAGTGGCTATAGTAAGACTATTCTGAAAAAGGCGTTTAAAAAAGCTCTTGATAGAGATAGGATCAAATTATTGATTGAGAAAGATAAGTATCAGAAATAATGTGTAGATGTTACGAGAGTGATAACCACATATTCAAGTAATCACGAAAGTATACGTGACGTAATCAATAGGCATTGGCATCTTCTAACGGGTGATCGCATCATCAGTAAGTATATTGGTACTGCTCCTCAAATCACCTATAGAAGATGCCAATCTCTCAAAGATAGACTGGTTCATACCCACTTCCAGGATTTGGCTGGGGGTGAGGATGAACCAATGGGCATGTTCAGATGCCATGGATGTGAATATTGTAACTGGATGCTAGAAGGTTCGTCCTACATGCTTCCTAATGGGGAGGTTTACAATATGAAATGTTTTGCCAATTGCCAGACCAAGGGAATTGTTTAGGAACTTCTGGAGATGGGTCTATGACCATATATATTACATAAGGAACATTTTTCTCTATACCCCCATAGGAAGACATACACTCTAGAACACAAGAATGACACATCCATGGTATGCTTTACAGCTTTAGAAAGGGTCAGAAAAACACGAGAGGGGGCAACATTGATCAAAAGTTGCTCCAACGAGAGGCTAAATGGATATTTAAATTGAATTCTACGAGGGCACCGAGCCTGAATGACTCTCTTAACTATAGACCCTTTCTCTGAAATTGAGACCTTTCTAAAGAGCAGCGCTCCTCTGTATGCCTACTTCGGAGTTGATCTGTTATGAGGATGCTTTATTTTGATGCTTGTTAACCTGTATGTCCGTTCTTTTGTTGTTCTGTGGGGGGATATACTGTTCTGCCAATTATGTAAATGAGATGTATATAATTTATTGATTTTTTTGGGTTTTATATATAGTTTTTTGATTTGTTGGTATATTCATTTTGGACAAAATATGGGAGTAAGAAATGAGGTTAAAGAATTTCTGTACAGTCCCTATATGGGGCTTATAACTTTCATCTTTTGTACAGGTGGGACGCATGTTTGTGCATGCTTAGGACTCTGAGTTATCGACTTCGGATGGTGAGTGTCGCTCTTGGCTTGGATAGCATCGGGGGTTGGAAGACAATGGTAGTTGCTCTCCGTTCACCTTTGGGGGTGGTGTTGCAGTGGTGGCATTGAGAGGACCTCCCCTTTCCTTAGTCGATATGGCATTTGTAATATTCTAGACGAAGGGATATACTAGTTCTTCCTAAATTACTGTTTCAATCTACAGTTGTTTATATGTGATTGTTATTCTCCCTGAGTAGTCTATTTTGACGGTCTAGGCATCCATTTTTGATTTTAGGCTAATACTAGGGCATTGTTAGCCTTTGGGCGTTAGCGCTGATGGTATGGACATGTTGGGATCTATTTTGGTCCAACTAGCACCTTTTGTATGGTCTCAGATGGCATGTGATTGACACGATTGGGATCATTACTTGTGTGCAGATACGTATTCTGCCACAAAAGGCACACGCACTGTTGCATACTGGTGTGTTCTTGCGCATGCGCAGATTCTGCCATAGAATAGGCGCACGCAATGATGTATATTCTGTGCACGGGGACGCATTAGATATGAGCCAATGCCATAGAGTATGCGTACGCAATGATGTATAATTTATGCGCAAGGGTGAATTATATATGCGCTAATGCGCATGTCGATGCGCCTAGGTGTCTCCTTGGAGATACAAGTGAAGTCCCAGCTGTTAGGAATTAGATTAATGTGCAGGTGTTTTTGACACCAATGCACATTTATAAACAGCTGGACTGCCAGTCTCTGTGTGTGGTGTATCCACCTGATGGATGGATGTTTTGTAGGTAAGGAGCTGTTTACTATCTGTTTCTTATGGTTTTATGTGCATCTGATTGGGATCATTTGTCATTTTATGCGATGATTAATTGGGATCACTTTCTCTTTTTTCTTTGTTTTCTATAGTGGGGTTTTCCTGTTTGATATTAATCTGTTATCAGGGACACTGATGTGTTCCTTATAAGTTGGATCTTGTCTATGGACTGATCATCTGAGAACACTAGCTGTTTGAGAACATTGTCTCCAGTATGGGAGAGGCCCTCTAGTGGCCAATACAAGGCATTTTCCTTTTGGAATTTAAATGTACTATAATGTACTATATTTAGTTGTCCTATAGGTAGATATGAGAGTATTTGGTATAGCTCCCGTATTTAATTAGGTATGCATTGTCTTTTCTGGAACTTTTAGGTTGCCAATTGTGTTTTCTCTTTTGCACACATGTGTCCTTGGTTAATCAGAGGGGATATTTGGATACGACAGTTGTAAGTATTTTCAATATGAGTTTATAATGATGGTTATTTGATTATTCTTAAGGAGATTGGATATTATGAGTTATATTTTAACCACTTCCCGACCAGTGCACGACGATGTACGTCGACAGAATGGCATGGGCAGGCATATTGGCGTACATGTACGTCCAATATTCGTTGCCGCCATGCCATCGGGAGCGTGCCGCCGGCGGCGCGCTCCCGCGCTGGTCGGGACCCCCGTGAGTCCGGTCGCGGGGACCCGCGGACTCGATCGCCTCGCGCATCCCCGCGATCATCTCACGGAGCGGCCGAATGGAGGAAATGCTGTATAAACAACATTTTCCCATTCTGCCTAGCAACTAGTGACGCTGATCTCTGCTCCATGTGATTGGAGCAGAGATCAGCGTACACTAAATGAAAGCCCAACCCCCCACAGTTAGTAACACACCCCTAGGAACACTTAACCCCTACACTGCCACCAACTGGTTAACCCTTTCACTGCCAGTGTCATTTACACAGGAATCACTGCATTTATATAGCAGTGATTACTGTATAAATGACAATGGTCCCAAAAATGTGTCAAAAATGTCCGATGGGTCCCTGATAATGTCGCAGTCACAATAAAAATCGCAGATCGCCGCCATTACTAGTAAAAAAAAAAATAATAAAAAATTATTAATAAAAATGCTATAAAACTATCCCTATTTTGTAAACGCTATAACTTTTGCGCAAACCAATCAATAATCGCTTATTGCGATTTTTTTTACCAAAAAATATGTAGAAGAATACGTATCGGCCTAAATTGAGGGAAAAAAATGTTTTTTTATATATTTTTGGGGGATATTTATTATAACAAAAGGTAAAAAATAATGCGTTTTTTTCAAAATTGTCGCTTTATTTTTGTTTATAGCGCAAAAAATAAAAACCGCAGGGGTGATCAAATACCACCAAAAGAAAGCTCTATTTGTGGGAAAAAAAGGACGTCAATTTTGTTTGGGAGCCACGTCGCACGACCGCGCAATTGTCAGTTAAAGCGACGCAGTGCCGAATCGCAAAAAGTGGTCTGGTCTTTGACCAGCAAATTGGTCCAGTCTGAAAGTGGTTAAAGTATACTTGAACATGTGTTCTTATTTTTAACTTTTATATGTATATGGTCTGTGTTTTGTATCAATAAAATTAGAAATGTATTAATTTTTGTCTGTATATCTTGTTCAGGTACTGATATAGTCCGTCTTTTTCCTTTACTTTTTTGTTAACACTATTTAGGATGAGGTAATCCCTTAGCTTTTATCATATATTTTGGACGTTCCCAAAGTGGATGCAATGTTACTTGCTGGTGTTCACCTTTATGTTGGCGTAGCACTCTATCCCCTGGTTGAGGCTCAAAGTCTGGTGCTTTCAACTCTTCTTGCTCCACTCATGACTGGTCTTTAATGAACTGTTGGACTTCATAAAGGAGTTGTTTCCACTCCCAAATCAAGGACATTAGAGATTGTTCAAGTTACATTTTGGGCACTGTGGCCCATAGGTCTGTGTACCTTCAAAAGTAATATAACATAACATAAATGGGTAAGCAACCTGTCGAGAACTAATGGGTACATTTCCTTCATTTTTCACTTGCTAAGCCTCCCAGCAGTTGTATCAGGGTGTGATTGGACTTCTCATATATTCCATTGCCTTGTAAGTGGTAAAGGGTGATGGGAGAGGTTCCAAATGCCTAGTGAGATCTTGTTTGGATCTTGTACACCATTCTTGGAAGAACTAATTTTGAAACAGGATCCCTTTTGTTAAAATGCATTGCCTTCTACGGACAGCTATATGGAGGTCAGAATTGCTTCCACACTATCCCGGTGGTGGTCTTGGTGGTCAGAATGTGGGTCAGTACAGCCACCACAAACTTGATAAAGTGGCCCAACATGACAAGAATGTGATGGTATCTGGGGGCATGGCTACCGCGCTGCTGGATGGACGTCTGCTAACACAGCTCCACTCCAGCAACGGGAACCAAACGACTTACAGACTGCATTGCTGATCAGACGGCCCTTCGCCGAACATCCAAAGCTCCGGCCACCTTAGAGAGATGTCCAGAAAGCAGAGGGGAGCGGCGGCTCCAAATAAATTGGACGATTTCTTCAGACGGGAAGGCCGTGATCTGCGGCAAAATGGCGCCGGCCCCTGCTCCCGCGCGGCCTCCTTCTCGGACGGCTCTGCAGCACCCAGCCCTGAGAACCATGAGACGGACTACCGTTGATCCCCGGAGGCCTCCACACCACTCTCTCGCAGCCCGGCCAAATCTAAGCCAAGGATGGCTTCAGACACCACCTAGGTGAGCACGGGCCGGGATCCATTAGAGGACACGAGGGAGCTGATTGACCCCTTTACTGCCTTCCCCACCACAGATAAACCTATCTCTGACATAGGTTGCCAAAAACCTACTTTCCTCCCTGATAACATTCCTCGTGATGTCTTAATGAGAGTTCACTTTTTTCAAACAAAAGAACAACTCATGTCTGCTTTCCGCAAACACCAGAACCCGCCTGCAGAATATGCTCGCATCCAACTATTTGCAGACCTCTCACAGTTCACCATGCAGAAGCGCAAATCCCTTCTGTCTGTAACTAAGGCCCTGCACAATCACAATATCCCATACAGATGGGGTTATCCAGTTAAATTAACAGTCACCCACGAGGGCAAAGCTACAGTTGTTACCTCCATTGAAGAGGGCCTTACACTGTTGCGGTCATTGGACATTCTCCCTGCCCTGACTTCAGAGGGTGCCTCCCTCTCCTCCAGTGAACACCTACAGATGGAGTGGCAAAAGGTGGTACACAAGAAGAAGCACAAGTAACGTCAGTATTGAATACACATCATAGATGCGATTATATTCTTTTTACAATAATGTTCCTGTTGCACTGAGGACCCCGCTCCATGTATCTGTTCTCCCCCCCCCCCCCCCCAAACCATGGGCAGCTGTTATGCCTCTGAGTGCAGGATTGCACCTCTCTTCTTACAGAACTTTGTTTTTTTTTTTTTTTTTTTTTCCTCTCTCCCTTTGCTGAGTACTATTCCTCGCTCTGTAACCTAAAAACAGACTCTAACACCCCACAACCGAATGAGCAGAATATAAAGGAGTTTTTAGCAAAAATTTATTTGCCCTCCCTTACCCCTGACCAACTTAACTCTTTGAACTCCCCTATTACGGAGCCTGAGAATAGGAAACTCATTAGGACCCTCCCTTTGGGAAAGTCTCCAGGCCCAGATGGGCTCCCCAATGATTACTATAGATCTTTCCAAGAAAACCTTATACCAACACTTCAGCATGTTTATTCAGCAGCAATGTCCTCTGCCTCGTTTCCTGCAGAAATGCTTAAAGCTTACGTGGTCACCATCCCGAAACCAGGGAAGGAACCTACCTCACCAGCCAATTTTAGACCGATTTCCTTGCTTAATTCTGATGTTAAGCTGTTTGCGAAAATCCTTGCACATAGACTGCTCCCGATACTGCCTGGGCTTGTCAACTCTGACCAGGCGGGCTTTACTCTGGGTAGGCAGGCCTCCAATGCCACAAGAAGAGTTATTGGCATAATGCAATATGCCAGGACCTGTCAGATGCCTTCTCTGCTCCTCTCTTTGGATGCGGAGAAGGCATTCGACAGGATCCATTGGGGTTACATGAGACTCACCTTGCAAAAGTTTGGATTCTCAGGCCCTATCTACTCGACTATAATGGCCCTCTACTCGTCCCCCTGCGCACAAGTCTATACGTCCAATATGCTGTCCACCACGTTTACTATATCCAATGGTACAAACAGGGGTGCCCCCTCTCCCCCACCATCTTTAACTTACTCATTGAACCCCTAGCAGAAAGAATTAGAACTCACCCCCATATTTGTGGCTTTGACCTTCCAAATAGTTCACACGTTATAAATCTATTCGCAGATGATATCATTCTGTTTCTAACCTCACCACGAACCTCTCTCTCCAAAACCAAAAGTACACTAATAGAATTTAGCAATATATCCTACTATAAGGTCAATTGTACGAAATCGATTATTCTCCAACTAGGCCTCCCCCCCCCCCCTGTGTAAATCACTACAGAACGCCTTCCCCTATACCTGGAGCAAAGACAGTATAACATACCTTGTCCTAAAAATTACTGATATTAGGCGGGTTAGCGGACACCAACTACGTGGCCATCATAGACAAACTTAACAAGGAAGCCAAAAGATTAACAAACACTAAACTGACTTGGTCGGGCAGACTTGCTACATTTAAACTGCTACTTCACCCTCAAGTGCTGTATGTCTTCCGGACCCTACCAATCCCATTGAAATCGAAACATATCAAAGCTCTGAACTCTTTACTTAAGAACTTCATCTGGAAAAATTTGAGGCCTAGATGCGCAAAACCTTTACTAACCAAACACAGATCAGCCGGGGGGATGGGTCTGGTTGACATGCAGGACTACTATAGGGCCTCTATCCTTATATAACTCAAAAAGTGGCTCCATCACTCACTAGACACTCCCTGGTACAGTGTCGAACAAGCTTTAAGCCCGACCAAGAATCTCAAACATCTTTTGATGGTTGACGCTCTCCATCCAATCCCTATTCATAAACTACCTCCCACTCTCCATGCCTCCCTAGATGCCTGGAGAGTTCTTCAGAAGCTTTCTCTTCCATCTGATAGGTTAACTGCCATTCCGATACCCTTATTGACCCTCCAACAGGCCATTCCCAATCTTTCACTCATAAGCTGGCAGGAAAAAGGTATACAACTTATCACTGACTTGTATGATGGGCACTCCCTTATTCCATTTGATGTTCTCCAACTTTGTTTCAACTTACCGTCCTCAGATAAATACAAATATAACCAAGTCCACCACTTTTGCAGGCCCATTAAATCGCCCACCATTCATGTCCCTAGGGAAGCCTGGCAATTCTATAATACTGTCCCTGCATTTTGCAAAGGTATCTCTTTATTTTATAACCTATTCCAACAAAAAATGGAATTTGTCAAATCGCCCCCTCATCAAAAATGGGAAGCTGACCTTAAGACAACTTTTACTGTTTCACAGTGGAAGGAAGCTTTCAGGTGGCTATATAGAGCCTCAAAATGCGTTAACCATTGGGAATTGTCACAAAAGATAGACCTTAGATGGTATCTTACCCCGTATAGACTTGCCAAGTTCAGTAAGGATGGATCCCCACTATGCTGGAGGAACTGTGGAGAAGTGGGTAACTTACTCCATATGTTTTGGACATGTAAAAATCTTACTAGCTACTCGAATTCCGTATTCCGCTCGCTCTCCAGCATCACGGACATCATCACACCTCCTAACCCTAACCTGGCAATACTAAACATAGGCATAGACTCCTTCCCACCAGAATTTAGAGTGGTGGTCACGCACGTACTCCTAGTAGCCAGATCCCTGATCACAAGACATTGGAAACTGGACAAGGCCCCTGATGTGGCTGAAGTGTTTACTACTACGCAGACCCACTATACATATGAGTCACTAATAGCAGCAGCAGGAGGAAACAAAAAACACTTTGATAATAAATGGAAGAGTTGGACAACTTGGTATAAAAATAGGGACTGATGTACGCCCCTAACCTGATCAGTATCCCCATCATCCGGACCAGACCAGACCACCTACACCCTCCCCGCCCCCTCCCTGATCCCCTTCTTTACTTTCTTGCCTTTATTACTGTTTCTTGTTCACACACTCCTCGGCAGTGTATTTTTATAGTTAAACAATGATATGGTAGTAGGACTTCTTTAACTGAGTCCTCTGCAGCCCCAAGGGAGTCGGATTGACAGTATTGCAAATTAGTTGATATAATGTATGATATACATCCTAATACTCCTTTGGCTGCTTCTTTGCTGCAATATGTATTTGTTAGTTTACCCACATTAGTGTACCAATATCCCGAGAAGTGCACCCTACTTCCAAATATCACAAATAGCAACACCCAAACAAATATAATCAATAGAAAAAAATATGTTAAGCAAAAAAATTATCTAATGAGTTCATTTTTTTTCATTTTGAAATGCTGATAGTGACCCTTCGGTCTTATATTAAATAAAGACCATTTTTTCTTGTTAATATGCCTTTTTATATTAGCATTTATCCACCCAGGTTTAACTTTTGTTCTTGTTTTTATTTGTTGCCTATTGGAATGCCCTGCTGAATGCCATATGTTCTTAAAATACACCCACTTTTTGTTTAACATATTTTTCTATTGATTATATATTGGAAAAGCACTCAACGCTCTTATTGTTTTAGGAAGAATTACGGGGGAAGGGGGGCAATGGGGGCAAGTGAAACTTTATGTGAAGCATGCAGTCTCAGGGACAACCAACTATCAATAGTGTTTTATATATATATATAATTATTTTAATGATAGTGTCCTCTGAATCTTGCGCAGTGGGCAGGCTCCCCTCCAGCAGCTGTGAGTGTAAATGTAGCAGTCCATACCTCCCAACCATCCCGGATTCCGCGGGACCATCCCATGATTTGAAGTAAGTCCTGGAGTCCCAAAAATCTGGGCTGGAGTCTCGGGTCCCAGGGTTGGAACAAGTTACAGCTCTGGGCTCCACTCAGTGGTATGCTCAATGGGTGTTGAAAGGTGCACCTGCACCTTTAACCACTAGTCCTGACTATTATCTTATTATCTAATTATAATTACCTGATTGTTGGCTGATTCCATTTCTCCCACACCTAAAGAGTATATAAATAATCGACACAACATGGTGCTTCATACAATGTTCCACTTTATTATGGCTCAGACAAGGTTTTAAGTATGAATAAAAGATGGGCATTACCGACCATCTTCCACCAATAAGGGGTACATGTTCAAATGACATATTTCCTGACATATTTCCTTTTAACATGCATTCAACCAGTCATAGTCATTAACTCTTTATCATTATAACTCATTATGTCACATTATATTATGTCACATCATATTATGTCACCCAGACAGATATAACTGCAGACCATCTCATGACAAACATAACTTCCCTATGTCTGGTTTTGACTTCAACACAAGTTCACTTCTTCAACATCAATCATTTCACTTGATCAGCAAAATGATAAACTTTAAAGGTGCAGTCGAGTATTAGATTGCAAAACACAATATGAACATAAGGGGGGCTTTTTCCATAACTCTTTTAATCATTTCTTTTGTTACGAACATGAAAATCACAAACCCTGTTTCCCCCAATATGCTCCTGACATTCACCTGGACTAAAAGGAAAGTGATATGCGCAATATCCTAAAGTGATCAAATCTAAAATTCCAGTGAATATAATAATAAATACCAATAAAGTGAAATACAACAAAAATGTCCAAACACGTAAAAGTGAAATAGTTCTTCTGAAAAGTGACAACCAATTCTTCTTCTTATGTGAATCTTCGCAAGAGCGCTTGCCTCCATTAGGAGTATAACAAGCCTTGAAAGTATCCTGTAGTGGAAATGGATGCACCGCAGTGGGACTCCAGTTGATAGCTATATTGGGAGGTATTTTTAAGATGCTGGTGTTGTCCAGCCAGGTTGTATTCTCACTATGCTGATGGTCTGCTGACCCCACTGTGACTGGATGCCACTCTGGTTCCAACCGTTTACATAAAAGAAAGCCTCTCATAGTTTAATACGTAAAATGATTCCGTTTATTCAAATGCCAAGTGAATCCTTACTTAAAAGCAGAAAAAAAAAATGAAATACACTATTTACGTCACGTCCGGTTCATTACAACACCTGACCGCGCCCTACTCATTACGTTACATCACGTGCCTTAATCAGGGGATTCCATGGCATTAGAACAACAAAGATGAACAAGATTTCCATGTAAAAGCTGTAGTCATTCCTTCAAGTAACTTAACATTCGGATATGGTATATGGTATGTATACATGAATACCACAGAATCTACCTGATCAATTCAGGTCTTAGCCATTGGAGGTATTAAAAATTATATTTCTCCTTAGGGTCTCCACAGCCAAAAAGCAACAGTTGGCGCAAACTCAACGCATTTTTGAGCGGGGGGTAAAATCGGACGACTTTCTGGCCTGGTTAGCTAGAGAGCAAAAGCCAACTACATTGATTGCCCATATTCGGGACTTGGACGGGGCAGTTCTGGTGGATCCCCTAGTCATAAATGCCCGCTTTTCTTCCTACTACAGCAATCTCTATGCCTCCAGGGTGGACTACACTAATGAGGAACTGCATCTATTTCTATATCAGATCAAATTCCCCAATCCATCTGACACAGCTCATGAACACCTTGATGGCTTCATAACTGTGGAGGAGGTCCAGCAGGCTCTGGGTGAACTCCAGGCAGGGAAGACTCCGGGTATGGATGGGATCCCTCCGGAGTTTTACAGGCAATATGGGGACCAACTGACACCCAAAATCCACCATATGATAGTCAAGGCTCCGGGGCAGGGGACTCTCCCAACATCTATGGCGGAGGCAATTATAGTGGTTATGTCCAAGCCAGGCAGGGACCCGGAGCTGTATTTCCCCTATTGACCCATCTCCCTGCTCAATGCTGACACCAAGGTCCTCACCAAGATCTTGGCGTGGAGATTGAATGAGGTGATCCTTACACTGGTCCACAAGGATCAGACCGGTTTTATGCCGAGTAAGGGTATGGATATAAACCTGCAGAGGTTGCACACAGTTCTGGGATCCGATAATCCCCTGGCCCCCTCGGATGCATTGGTCTCCCTGGATGCTGAAAAAGCATTCAGTTCAGTTGAATGGGATTATCTATAGGAGGTCTTGCTCTGTTTCAGCTTCGGCCCCAGGTTTATCTCATGACTCAAAGCCCAATGGCGATCCTGATGCGCACCACAGCAGCAGTCCGTGGCATCTACCTGGGTCCTGTGGAGGAGAAAATTTCTCTATATGCCGACGACACCCTCCTCTACCTTAGAGACACGTCCACTTCCCTGAGAGAGGCCCTCTCCCTTATAAACAGATTCGGCAGATACTCGGGTGTTCGGGTAAACTGGGGAAAGTATGTCCTATTTGCCCTGCACCCCTCTGACACCGGATTGCCAACAGATACCCCACTGCAAATAGTCTCCCAGTTTAAGTATCTAGAAATTATTATCCACAAGGACTTAAGTCAATTTATTCCCCTCAACCTAGATCCGGTTATGTCCTCTCTGACATGGAGATGCTCGGCCTGGAGGGCCCTACCCCTCACGCTCGTCGGCAGGGTTAACTTGATAAAAATGTCTCTACTTCCCCAATTTACCTACCTGTTCAGACAAACCCCAGTGCACATCCCGCAAGTTTTGTTTAGGAAATTAAATAGTCTGCTAACCTCCTTTATCTGGGACAGAAGCACCCCTAGGATAGCGTTGAGCACAATACAGCTCCCAATCTTTCTGGGAAGCCTGACAATGCCCTGCTTTGTCAAATATTATTGGGCTGCGGTCCTAGTGACTGTCAAATGGTGGCTGTCTGAGGAGCTAATCCTGCGGCTACCCTGGAGGCGGCATTGCTGGGTTCCTACTCCGAACTCCAGAACCTAATACACAGAGGCCCCAGATCCAACCCCACCGTTACTCCATCAATGCGATTCACGCTGCGGGTCTGGGACACGGTTAGGACCAAGGTGGAAAAACCCAATAGCTGGTCCCCATGTACCCCGCTATGGGGAAACCCAAGGTTGCCCCACTTTCATTCCATTCCGGACCCGGTGTTATGGGCCCGAAGTGGTATTAAAACTTTAGCAGATATCGCCTCCCCGAATGGGCTACACACATTTGATGACCTAAAAAGATGACGCAAACTACCTAATCACATGTTCTTTAGGTACATCCAGCTCCGGCATGCTTACCGGGCACAATTTCCCCAGGCTATTACCCTTGAGGCTAATTCTGTAGAGAGCATGTTGACCCCAGACAGGGGCATAAAACCGCTGTTGGCCCTATACTCTGAACTAATTGGTTTAGATACCTCGGTAGTCTCCCGACTATTCCCCAAATAGAAAAAAAAAAGACATACCAGCACTGGAGGATGATGACTGGGAGGAGGGTGTTCAGCAATACCTTTCCCTCAGGATTTCTTCACGGGATAGATTCACCCAGCTTCGGTTCATTCACCGGGCTTACTATTCACCAGAGCGTCTAGCCAAAATTTACCCCAACAGGAATACCCTATGCCCCAAATGCACCTCAGCTCCGGGGTCCTTCTTCCATGTTATATGGTCCTGCAAACATCTCCAGACCTTCTGGAGGGAAGCGGTCTCGGAAATGAATTCTCTAGGCAACCTTAATGTTCCCTGTAACCCGCTACCACTGCTGCTAGGCATTGTTGGCCCGATACAGGCATCACAAGCTAAGAAGCACTTCATATTTTATACAGCCTTTTATGCCAGGAAAGCGGTCCTTCTCAAATGGAAGGACCCCAGTCCCCCAACGGTCCCCCAGTGGAGGGCCCTTGTAGACACGGCCTTACCACTTTATAAACTGACATACTTGGGGCAAAACTGCCCCAAGAAATTTTAAAAAATATAGCCGTCCTGGACGCAAGGGAGACAAGCTAACCCACAAAAGAACCAAGGTTGAACAGTAACATGTTTAATATTGATGCTATCTTGTCTATGGCCTTTAATGTCTAGAAGGTTGCATATATCTCTGACTAGTTTTATTTGTCTAAACTGTTGACGGCTAATTGTTTTTTTCATTTCATGTCCTGTTATGAATAACTACTGCTGAGTCTGTACCGCTTTTCTAACATGTCATGTACAAAATAAATAAAATGTATGTTAAAATAAAAAATAAAAAATGATATTTCTCATTAATTCAAACATAAGTCCGTAAAGTGTGCAGAAATAAAATGTTTCTCAGTAATAATTTTCATTATATAGATTCAATATTCAACATTTTTCCCAAGTGCAGCATTACAGCAGGATTTCAACAAAACATAAACACCTTTAGTTTGTTCTACCCCCAGGACCCAAGTGAACTCGATGGTCACAGAACAGAATATTTTACCCAAACACATATTCTGACTCAGAGGTCAGCCTCCCAACTTTGCAAATTTATCTGACCATCACCAACAAACAAAGCATTTGATTAATAAACAACATTATATCATCAACACTTTACAGTTAAACTTTCCCCTCAAATTTTAGCATCTCACAGACTCAATATATGCAGCAATTCTGGTCCTGATTACTTCATTTCAGTAACTCTTCAAACATTTATTACCCTTTTTTTTACCGAAATCCCATTATCAAATAATTTTTTTTTTAAATCAATTTTTATTGGAATTTTTTACCGTTTACAATACAGTACAAAGTCTTTGAATAAAAGAATACAAAGCAAACCAAGGAAAATAGCCATAACCCTAAATAGTCAACAGGGTTCAAATAGGAAACCTTGAAAAGGGGAGGTATTTTCCTTCCAAGTGTGAACAATTTTGAATTAACATAGATGTTGTACATTGTACTCTGAAACTGCCAGGGTAAGGGGGAGAAAAAAAAAGGGGGGGGGGGTATGGATAAGGGCAAGGAATCTTGAACTGGTTGAACCGTGCTACTATTGGTATTACTCGTGACCAGCTCGTGTGATAGAGCCATAGATAAAGTCATAATATTACAAAATGTTCTTGATATAAACATATGCAGTAAAATGAAGGGGTAGAGAGAATAGGTGTCTGGAATGTTTTACATACATTGCCCAGGTATACCTCATATAACCGTCTAATCAGGGTTGGAGCGGTCTTGTATGTTAAGTTTTCCCAAGGAGTTTGTTATTGAGCGTTTCAAGTACCAGTCAGTGTATCTAAATGGGTAAAGTATCGTTGAAATCTTGTTGGTATCATAGGTGTATTCAATAAATTTTCTCCATCTGGTAAAAAATCGTGTGTTTGATCGGAAATTCGATAGGATTGTATCCAGTCTTTCTAGTTGAAACAGTGACTGCAGAGTGAGTTTCCTTTTCAAATTTTAATTCAACCCAAAACCTCTAGGGAAATCTTTTGTAAATATAGATATATATATTTATATATATATTTATCAGGAACATGGGCCTAATAATTTCCAGTCCCAAAATAAGAGAACACAATATCCCGTGAGCTAACCCTCTCTTTGTGTACATTTTAGAACAAACTTACTAATACTTTACTTTACTAATCAAATAGTACCTTGTGTATTCATTAAACACAATACAATACCACTTTCTCATTCCACATTCATTGGCTATTTCATTCATTCTCCATTTCGAAATGTTTTCATATTTTCCCCTTGAACACCTTTTCAAATATCAAATTCTTTTTTTTTACATAAAATGACACAGCCTTAAGTTATTTCCCCTTTTTTCTTAACCACCATTTCTTTGGCGCAACGCCTGGAACACATAACTTCCTTCCTTTTTTTTCTATTATAATAATATTCTTAAACTTGTGTTAAACTAAAGTCTTATCATTTATAAATCCCCAAGCATTGCAAAACATCTTAAACACAATTGAAATCATTTGCACAAATAACCATTCCCTTGTTTTGTAACAGGTAATGTCTTTGTGCAATGCCAAGTTCCCATTTCTTTAATTTCAACATCAACAATTGGGCTCATCGGAACAATTACTTTTCAAACATATAATACCATCCTAGGCTCTTCTACAAAACCTATAATGCTATTTCTTTAACACTTTCGGAGCCCAGGGCAATTATATCAATCCAAAATATAGTACACCTGTTAATATTGAAAAATACATTCCAAACCTTTAACAATATGAGGAAAGGCAATTGCACAATTAAAAACATTCCTTAAAGTCAGACTCTAACTGGAATAATCAATATACCCCAGCTACAAGTTAAAATGTTACTCTTAAAAATGTATATTTTGCAATTATCTTAAACCTTTTAAATCTACTTAATTATCTGATCAGATTCCTCAAAATACAGCAAATACATGTAATCTAACCACTTCAGCCCGAAAGGATTTGCCCCCTTCCTGACCAGGCCATTTTTTGCGATACAGCACTGCGTTATTTTATCTCACAATTGCAAGGTCGTGCAACATTGTACTCAAACAAAATGTATGTCCCTTTTTCCCCACAAATGGAGCTTTCTTTTAGTGGTATTTGATCACCTTGGTTTTTATTTTTTGTGCTATAAACAAAAAAAGAGAGACAATTTTGAAAAAAAAAACGCAATATTTTTAACTTTTTGCTATAATAAATATCCCCCAAAATATATATAAAAAAATATTTTCTTCAGTTTAGGCTGATATGTATTCTTCGATATATTTTAGTAAAGCACACATCCCCATTCTCATTCTGTCAGGAGCGATTGCCCAGCGGACATCGAGTCTGCCAGGCACGCGCATCGGCTCTGGGGACATGCTGTGGGTGTGCGTGCCTGCAATAGCATTTTAAAGAGCCGATGTACTCCTACGGCAATTTGCACAGCCATGCCAACCTGCCACCTTGCAACTGTGGCAGCTGGATGGCTAGTGGTTAATAGTGACATTACGTTCTCCATATGTGATTCCAATTAACAGTGCAGTGGGCATAGGCTTAATATAAAATTATATGATCATTATTAAATGTATAGTTAATAATATGTGCCCACCACATTCCATGAACATGCTAACAGTACTAACAGTAGTTGCAACCTTTCAACAAGTCCTAGCCTTTCAGTGAGTCCTGGCATTGCTGGAATGGAGAGTGAATGTTGAGAAGGGTTTAGTTAAAACATACTTTAAATCTATATAGATAACTTCTCTTAACTAAACCCTTCTCAACATTCACTCTCCATTCCAGCAATGCTAGGACTCACTGAATATGAAATGCAAATGTAGCAACATGCATTCTGGAAAAATATGAATAATATATAATCTCAAATAATACATATAACCATGAAGTGAACCCATAAAATATATATATATATATATATATATATATATATATATATATACACATATATATGTTTTTACAGGTAAAAACAATACACTTTTATTCTAGAAGTCACAAATAGGTATCAAAATGAAGAGGTGACAGAGGAAATGCAGGCTGTATAATAAACAGGCTTAAAGAGCTGATGGTGTGGAGGATGCTAATGGGTGGAGCTATGAGCCAACTATACACAATAGGCAGAAAGGGATTGTAGGGCATTTAGAACGCTTAAGAGTCTTCCTCATTTGCACTGTCCCCCTTATCTTCTCCCTCCTCTGTTTCTTTATCACCATCTTTAATTTCTTCAAGTGTGTCCTCTCCCTGATCATCATCATCAAGTAAATCTCCCTCTTCGCCAGAATCTCCTTCTTCCTCTGCAGCCATCTTAACACTTGTTTCTTCCTTCTTCACAGAGCTGTCACTCTGTTCTTCATCCATCTTTGTCTCTGGTTTAGATTGCTCATGTTCAATTCGCTCTAAGCTTTCCAGAAGAGAGTCTACTCTCTGTTTTATCTAACTGAGCTCCTTTTTGATTGTCTGAAGATCATCTCCCTTCAATCTATTAGACTTGGATGATCCCCCTGCTTACCACTCTTGGGGTTAAAGCTCTTTCCACGGCATGAAGTGTTACCAGAAACCCTCTGAAGTTTTGAAGGTACAACAGCTCTGGCAATAGGTGGTGGTGAGGGTACTCTGGCTGCAAAATATCCATCATAGTAGTCTCTCTGAAAATCATAGTTCAGTTGAAATACAGACCTATACATATCAGCTGCTGATAGTTTCATTCCTCCTTTTCCTTTGTTGGCTTTGGGCTCTGAAGCAAGGTTTATGTCCAGGACTTGCCCAGCTATCATGCGTCCATCTTCACCTGCTACAACTGTATGGGGAGTGCGCTCATTGTTGTATTGTACAAATGCAAAACCCTTGTGTACAGAGCAGCCCACAATTTTTCCATATTTAGAAAAGATTGCTTCTTCGTCTGCTTTCTTCACCACTAATGCGTTTAGGTTCCCAATAAACACTCGGGACTTCAAAGAACGGGGATCTGTTTTATTAGTGATGTTGCTGGCCATCATGTCTTGATATTTCAAAAAAAAATTCTTCACTCTTTTTCTTCAGGTTATTAACCTGCCTTAAATGCTTGAAACGGTGGTGGCGACAATGGCGGTGACTACACCAAGGAACGCGAAGGAAAGGGGGGTAATAAATAAACAAGGGAACAGCGACTAAAGGAAGACAATGACAGAGGGCAACTGTTCTTTCTCTGGCACAAAATGGCGGTGAGTCCCCAAAAAATAAAATTTACAAGCATTTATTTTATCATATCATCTACCTCAATATTTCAACTTCTATTATTGATTATATAAAACAAAGATGACAATATTATATGTGTTAAAATTAAGTGATATTTATCTAAGAAATAAGTAATAATATTCTATTCAATGCCACCCCTTTTTTAGTTTCAATACTAATACATGGGCTTACATATATCTCAAAAAATCTCAATGTCTACTGCGTAGTTTGAGAATGACTGCAAAAAAATTACTTCATCCTTAATTTTGTCTTTTGACTTTTGTAAATCAGTACATTTAATTATTCTCAACCCTGGCTAATTCTATTTGCTAAAACACTTCCTGTTTTTCCATACTTCAAGCAGAAATAAAATTGCGAGCATACAAGCAAATATATCTATGGCAATGCACATATATCATGTGACTACGAATTATATTATATTATTAAGTTGCACATCCAAAATATTACTATACATTCCCCTAATTCCAGCTAACATCCTAGGATCTGGACAGCCCTTGATGATCTCATTTAATTCCTGACTATCCCTTGGTTCAAGTATACTTCATAATTAAAATTAATTTTCCCACAAAGCTTTGTCAAACATGGACACTTCCCAGGAATGGTATACTTAGCCATTAATGTCTCCTATGTTCACTTTAAACCTCGAAGCTCTGTAATGTCACTTCCCGTTTTTTAAAACTATATATTTTTTTCTGCTTGTTTTGTCTCTAAACTATATGGTGTCAACTTGTAGAATGAAAATTTTCATCAGACATATTGGTAGCATGCTCATTTACCTGCGATAATGCATTTACCTGTAGAAACAGTGTTCCTAAGCTTCTAGATGTGAGCTCCACCTGGCCTAGGACTGGTAAGTTCCATTAACTTTTCCACTGTAATCCTAAAACCTTAATACTCCCTGAGCTTTCTGGCTGATCTTTTTATAATTTAATTTAACTTTCATTAATAAATAACCCCTCTCTTACTTTTCCTTTGAATCTTAACTTACATTACCCTCTACGATGTAGGTAGTTTTCATTAAAAACACCTTTAAACTTACTTACTTTATCCTTACCACAACAAAACAACCACCCCCAGCGCACCTTTGCACCTTTGTATTACACCTTAGTAATGGGGAGACTTCATATAACTCATATACTATTGTACTGTAACCTCGACTGGTCCATTAATATTCATCTCTTTATGTAATGTATATCTATTCTATTTTCTTGAGATATTTGTTGACACTCTGTTAGAATATAAATATCCATTTCTACCCCTCTGTTGGAATGCACCGGTGGCTGTGACAACTTAAGCAAAGAAACTTTCTCTTGTTTAACCCTTATGATATCCCTTCAATTTCTCTGTGTAACTCTGGTTATACATTTTTGTATAGTAGTTAAAACTTTAAGTTTAACCATTCAGCCCAGGAAGATTTTACCCCCTTCCTGACCAGGGCACTTTTTGCGATTTGGCACTGCGTCACTTTAACTGACAATTGTGTGGTTGTGCGATGTTGTACCCAAACTAAATGGAATTTTTCCAACAAATAGAGCTTTATTTTGGTGGTATTTGATCACCTCTGTGTTTTTATATTTTTTGCACTATAAACAAAAAAAGAGAGACAATTGTGAAAAAAACACAATATTTTTTACTTTTTGCTATAATAAATATCCCCCAAAAATATATATAAATTTTTTTATTTTCCTCAGTTTAGGCTATGTATTCTTCAAAATATTTTTGGTAAAATAAATCGCAATAAGCGTTTATTGATTGGTTTGTGCATCTTTGTGCAAAGATTCTACAAAATAGGGGGTAGTTTTATGCCATTTTTTTTTATTAGTAATGGCGGTGATCTGCAATTTTTGTTCTCAATAATTTTTATTAAATTCAATCAGTAGCAAAACAGTTGCAGTTTGTACAACATATTACAATCAGAATCGTTATTTAAGGCAGCATACTTATTGAGTTCTTAATTTGTTATTATCATGTAAATGGTGACAAGTTTGTACAGAAATATGCATCAATAAAACTAACACATGTTAAAAAAAAGACGCTAAATAAAAGAAAAAACAAAACATTAGTAACAGTCAAGGCGATTATCTATTAGACCTTTATAGACCAGGAGGTCGCGTTCTCAATCACTACGCGCTCTACGTCTTTATTCTTATACCAGCTGTTCCATGGATCCCACAATTTTTTTGCCCTAGGGTAATTTCCTACTGCTGAGGCGTGCATTACCTCATAGGAACCATTGGTATGCGTGAGCTGTATCACTTCTGTGAGTATGGGGGGGGGTCGCTTTCTTCCAATGTCTCAATATAGTCATTCTAGTGGACAATAGGATGTGGGATATCACAAACCTGTAAGATGCTGGTATGAGGAGTAATTCCAATGACAGGAGCGCCATCCCCAGCGAGAGTTCGTGTGGCGTACCTGTGATTTCTGTCATCAACCCCTCCACCCGAATCCAAAGTGTTCTCAACCTGGGACAGGACCATAATATATGGATTAGTGTGCCCATGTTTCCGCAGTCCCTCCAACAATCTGAGGAGGTGCCCGGAAACATCTTGGCTAGGCAATGGGGAGTTAGGTACCATCTAAGTGCAATCTTATGATGCATTTCGCTCAGGTTAGTGCTTTTTGTAGAAGAATGCAATAATCGTAGTGATGTTTCCCAGTGCTGTGATGTGTATGCTGTTCCTAATTCCCGCTCCCAAGCCACCATGGATGGGGACTTAATACATATGTTTTTTTCTTGGAGACTCGAATAGATGAGTGAAATATCTTTACCCCTATCTGAGTCTAATTGGTAGAATTGTGTCAATTTGATAGGTAATTCTATAATAAGATGAGGATGTTTTTTTTATTAGGTGCACTATCTGTGAGTACCTATAGAGCTCTGTTTTCAGTAGCTGGTATTCGTTTTGTAGGCTAGAAAATTGCTTAACTACAGGGCCAACCATTATTTAATTCAACCAATTAATCCCTCTGTCTCTCCATTTTGACAAGTTAATGTCAGGTATCATATGGGTTAGTACAGACAAGGGGAACTTCAGTGGCGCCGTAGCCCCCCCTCCGCTCCCCCCTCCTTACACATGTGCATCCATGCTCTAATTGTGGCTAGTATTGGTGGGGAAATCATCTTATTTAAAGATTTGTAATGTTGAGCAGTCAGTATAAAGTCTCTAAGGTTCCCTTTTGGTACTTGCTGGAGAGTGTGCTTTCAATATCTTTCCATACCGCATTGAAGTCTTCTCTCATCCAATGCTGGAGCTGGGCTAGAATGGCTGCAAAGTAGTAGTCCTGCACCTGAACATGTCCCACTCCCCCCGCCTTTTTATGCTTAATAAATCCGCTGAAGGCACACCTCGCCCTTTTACCTTTCCATAAGAATTTATTAATGATAGCTTGTAAAGAGCGAAAATATGAGTTGGGAAGTGGTATCGGCACTGTTCTAAATTGGTACAGCAGCTTCGGGAGTATTTGCATTTTAAAGGCCGCTAATCTCCCGAGCCACCATAACTCATTATGGGCAATATTAGATAACTGGGTCTCCATAGAATTTAAGCAGGATGTATAATTTTCCGATATAAGGTCTTCTGTTCTAGGGGTAAGGGTTATTCCTAAGTATTTGATGCCCTCTGATTTCCAAATATAGGGGAATTTTCGTTTGAGTTCCTGACATTCCCCCTCCGGTGTTCCTAGGTTCAGTACATATGACTTGGTTTCATTAACCTTTTAATACGATATCTCATTAAAGAGTGACAATGCTTCATGCACACAGGGAAGGGATGTACTTGGATTGGAGAGCATCAATATTATGTCATCAGCAAAGAGGCTTATGGTATGGATGGGGTTACCGATTTCTATACCTGAGATACTTGGATGAGAGCGAATATAAGTAGCCAGAGGTTCCATCAGCAGATTGAAGATCAGCGGGGAGAGTGGGCAGCCCTGTCTAGTCCCGTTGATAATCCCAAATGGGGTAGACAGAGCCCCTGAGATATAAACTCTTGCAGATGGAGATGAGTAAAGTGCCATGATTGCATTATAAATAAACCCCATGAAGCCGAATTTCCGTAGGACCACCTCCAAGAAATCCCAATGAATCCTGTCAAACGCCTTCTCTGCGTCCAAAGCTAGGAGCAGAGAAGGCGTCCAACGTACCCCACTCACATGAATAACATTTATCAGGTGCCTAGTAGCGTCAGCAGTCTGTCTACCCTTGGTGAACCCAGATTGATCCCTATCTATGAGGGAAGGTAATATATCCACCAATCGCGATGCTAAGAGTTTTGCGTATATCTTAACGTCATTGTTCAACAATGAAATAGGTCAGAAATTCTGTGGTATGTCTGGTTCCTTACCCAGTTTTGGCAAAGCCACAATCAGAGCCTGTAACATCTCAGTGGGGAAGGAGGAGGAAGCAGCAGCAGATCCAAACACCTTTGCCAAATGAGGTGCTAATATGTCTTGGGATGTTCTATAGTATTCCCCTGTGAACCCATCAGGTCCGGGGGATTTGTTAAGTGGAAGTGTTAATATAATTTGTTTTATTTCCTCAGTTGTTATTGGAGAGTTCAGTTCCCTGAGCTGTTCCTGTGTCAGTGTAGGGATCTTAAGTTGATCCAAAAACCTCTGAATGATTTCTGGCGTGGGTTGTGGTACAGTGGTGTCATCTTTTATATTGTAAAGTGAGCTATAGTAATGGCTGAATGCATCCGCTATGTGTTGTGGGTGATGTTGTTTGTTGTGGGTGATAGGATGTTTCACAAAGGGAATTTAAACTGTATTTTTTATTGAGAGAATTTTTTTACAGAAAATGAAAAGATACAGAACTGACAATAGACAAAGAAAGTCTGGAGCATACCATATTAGAGAGACTGATATAACCGCATGGTGGCTACAGATATACAGTAGCAGCCCAAGGATAAAAATAACTAACTAAAAGAAAACAAAGAAAAACAGAACGCATAAAGGAAATAAACAACAGAAAAGTATTACGTAAAACAATATAAAAATAAAAAGAAAGACTGAGAGACATCATATATGTCGTAATGCAGGGGTTGGGGTCTTGAACTGGAGCTTCAATAACATGACTAACATCTGATAAAAGAGGGTTACATACCACTATAAATTTCCTCAAGAGATAAGGTAAGCTTCGGGTGGCCGATGGGCTAGCATAAAAAGACTTAAAGTACCGACAAGATACAAAACATTGGGGAGTGAGAAGGCCAGGGAACACTATGAGATGGACACCGACCAGGTGGCTAGGGGTACCAAGGGCACCTGTGGGAGTCCAAAGGTCGAGGCATCCCATGGGGCCCAAATCACGCCAAACCGGTCAATCCCATCCTCCACCATAGCCGTCAAATGTTCCATCCTGCATATGTCCTTGATGGTTTGTATCAGCTGAGTCTGCGTTGGGGGCTGAGTAGACAACCAATTAGAGGGGATAGCTCTTTTAGCAGCAAGCAGCACATAGGAGGCTAATTCATTAGCTGCCTTCCCCAACTCCGGGAAGGGAAGGCCTAGGAGAAGGTGGACAGGATCTAATGGAATGGGGGTGTCAAAGATCTGCCGGAGCATGTGAGATACCATGGCCCAGAAAGGAGTAATTAGAGCACATTGCCAAAAGATATGATAATACGTTCCCTTGGTCCTCCCACACCTCCAGCACATGGGAGAAAGAGAGGGGTCATACCGATGAATAACCTCGGGGGTCCTATACCAGAACAGTAGGACTTTATATGCTGTCTCTCTCTGTGCCACGCATCTGGAAATTTTAGAGGTGGAGGACCAAATTCTGGACCATTGCGGGAGGGTGATTTGTTGATTAAGGAGCTGCGTCCATTTATCCATGTAGGAGTGGGATAGGGCAGTGAGAGAGGACCTTTGCTGGAGTATATGGTAAATACTAGAGATAAGCTTTGCTTGGTAGGGGCCCTGGGAGCAGAGCAGCTCAAAAGGCGTTGGTGTGGCGAGGGAGAGAGAGGGGGAAAGAGTGGAAAAGTAGTGAGTTATCTGGAGGTACGAATACCGCATGTGGTTTGGGAGTTGACTGTCAGTTTGGAGGACCGAAAAGGGCTTAAGTTTACGCGTGACAGGGTGAACGATGTGGCGGAGTTGGAACAATCCCTCTTTAGCCCAGGGGAACATACGAAAATGCGATAGACTGTCAGGAACTAAAGGGTTAAACAGCACATTAGAGAGGGGGGGACAGGGTGATGACAATGCAAATTTGGAAGAGCAGGAACGCCACAGTCTAAGCGTGAACAACATGGGACCCAGGAAGAAATCCAGCAGCCCGGGGTCCCCCATTGTCCCTGGCGACCACGCCAAGGAGCAAGGATGGGTCGGATATAGGGAACCCATCTCAATCTCCGTCCAGCGATTCGGAGGTCTCAGGCACGACCAAGACACTATCGGGCGCAAATGAGATGCCAGATAGTATTTGTAGATGTCCGGGGCACCCATGCCCCCCTGATCCTTGGGGGCAAACATCACCGACCCGGCCACTCTATGGGCCCTGCCATTCCAAATAAATTTCAAGAACCAGAACTTAAGCAACTTAATCTGTGACATAGGGATGGGGACAGGCAAGGTTTCAAAGTAATATAACAGTTTGGGCATGATGGACATTTTTAGCACATTAATTCGGCCTATCCAGGACAGAGGAAGGGAGGTCCATCGAGATAACATACTGTTGATAGACTTAAACAAAGGGATGTAATTGGTCGGATAAAGGGCGGCGTAGGAAGTCGTTAGCTGAACCCCAAGATATTTGAGGGACGATGCGCACCATCGGTAGGGGAATGTATTTTGCAGACACAGAAGTTCCTCCGGGGGAACATGGAGGGGGAGGGCCTCCGTCTTCGCCGTGTTGACCTTATAGCCTGATAGGGAGCTAAATTGAGTGAGTAGGGCATGCAGGGAAGGGAGGGAAATGTGGGGACTGGTCAGAGTAAGGAGGACGTCATCCGCAAATAAGGATAATTTATACTCCCTTTGCCGCATGGGAACCCCCTTGATATCAGGGTGAGATCTAATAGCCTCTGCCAGGGGCTCTAGGCAGAGTATAAAGAGGAGCGGGGAGAGAGGGCAACCCTGTCTCGTCCCATTTGTCATAGGGAATGATTGGGAGGTGAAGGACAGTAATCGGACCTGAGAAGAGGGGTTGGAGTATAGGGATTGTAGTGCGGAGAGAAAGGGTCCCCGTAGGCCAAATCTAGTGAGGGTCGCGAACATGTAGGGCCAGCTTAACCTGTCAAATGCCTTTTGGGCGTCCAGACTGAGAATCAGGGCGGGGAGACGAACCCTGTTCAGCATGTCAATTAGGTCTATAGTTCGCCGGGTGTTATCACCCGCATGCCTGGTTGGAACGAAGCCCACCTGGTCTCTGTCTATGAGCTTCGTCAGGAATTGGGACAAACGGTTTGCAAGGATTTTTGTAAATAGTTTGTAGTCTGAATTTAAAAGGGCTATAGGTCTGTAGTTGTCTGGTAGGGTCGGGTCCTTGTCCTGTTTAGGAATGACCGTGATGAAGGAGTGAAGAAAATGTTGGTGAGGGGACTTACCTAGAAGCAGCGAGTTATACAGGGTCACTAGATGAGGCGACAGGATGGGGAGGAAATGTTTGTAATAGGAGTATGGGAGGCCATCCGGACCTGGAGCTTTGTGGGAGGGGAGAGCCTTAACAGTGTTGTCCACCTCATCCTCTGTAACGGGTACGTTTAGTATATGCAGATCCGAATCTGACAACTGGGGGAGCTTCAGGCCCGACATGAACTCCTCAAAAGCAGCCAAATCAAAAGTTGGATGTTGTGCGGGGGTTAGGCAATTATAGAGTTTGTTATAGAAGTCGCCAAACACCTGGGTCATTGTCTGGGGGCAGAAAGTGGGGGACCCGTCAGGGAGTTTGATGTGGCCTGGGAAGGCGTGATAAGGCCTAGGGTTAAGTCTAGAAACCAGCATCCTGTGGGGCTTATTCGAGTACTCATAGAACTTTTGTTTAGCCCACAGGATTGATTTGTGAGACATGTCTAGGGATTTTATACGGTTCCGCAGGCCCGTGACTGTGCGCAGCCGATCCACCGTGGGGGAGCGCAGCAGAGCCCTTTCTGCTCTGTGAAGTTCTAGGAGCAAAGAAGTTTTCAAGAGAGCCACATCTTTTTTCCTTCGAGAACTGAGAGCAATACATTGCCCCCGGAAGAAGGCCTTGTGGGCCTCCCAGAGGGTGGATGGGCTGGGCACGGAGCCCTTGTTCAGGAGAAAATATTCGGTCAGGGCCGCCTCGAGTTTAGCATTGGTTTCAGGGTGCTTGAGCAGGGACTTGTTGAGTCTCCAGTGACATTTCTTGGGGAAAGCAGCAGAGAGGCATAAATCTAGAGTCAAGGGGGCATGGTCCGACCAGGTTATCGCACCCAGGTCAGATGACACTGCGTGAGATATCAAGGGGGCCGTAATAAAAAAATAATCCAATCGAGAGAACATCTTGTGAGGAGGGGAGTAAAATGAGTATTGCCTACCCGAGGGATGTTTCAGCCGCCAAGCGTCGAACAAGTGGTGTGTACGAATAAGTTTCCTAAAGGAGGTAGCCAGGGTGTGAGAGGCCGGGGGGGGAGTGAGATTAAATAGAGATCGTCTGTCCCGGGCGGGAGAGAGCACAGCATTAAAGTCCCCCCCTAGAACTGTAAAGGGGGTAGAAAGCTTATGCAGACGTGCCAAGGCATCTGTGAGAAATTTCACCTGGCCTGAATTGGGGGCGTAGACGTTCATGATCGTCATAGGGTTAGAGAGATAGGATCCCTGCAAAATAATATAACGACCATGAGGATCCACTTGAGAGGACCTAACCTGGAGAGGACATGAGTTTTTTATTAAAATTGCTACTCCAGCCTTCCCCGAGGGGTCCGATGCCACATAAGACACCGGAAAATGTTTAGATGCGAATCTAAAGGAGCCTCCGGCCCGGAAGTGCGTCTCTTGGACTAATATCACATCCGCGCCGGAGGCCCTAAACTCCCTCAAGGCCAGCCATCTCTTCCTGACAGAGTTCAGGCCCTTTACGTTATAGGAGACCAGCTTCAAAGCCATGTCGCGTCGGGGCAGTCAGGCCAGTGAACATGCAGGTCAAAGGGCGGAGGCCCAGACACAACACGGCTCAATAGGGGGCCAGGGAGGGGCCCCAACCTGCCTATCAGCACATTATAATTAAAACAGATATTGCTAACAATAGAGTTAGTTGCAACATGGAAAGAAACACCCAAGGACATATATAGACATAAAATGCACATAACAGTTATCGGCAAATGCATTAGAGGAAAAACCCCAATGAAAGCAATAAAATCAAAAAAATAAATGAAAAAAAAATAAAAACCAAAAAATAAAAAATAAAAAATAAAAACCAAAACACCAAGAACACATCAGAGCAATAATATAAAAAAAAGAAGACACATATCAGTCCCCAAAAAAGAGGGTATGCGTGCAGGCCCAAAAAGGGGACCACTGAATATAGTGTTGTGGAGCAACCATAAGGCCAGGACGGCCTAAAAAAAACAAAAAAGGTCAGCAAAAAAAAACCTGAGAGAGTCAAACCCCTCAGGGGTCCTTGGCCGCAGCCCAAGGACTTGGTGGGGAGCATGGCAGTTCCCAACATGGAAGGGGGTCCGTGACGTCCCGCCCCGACGATCCAGAGAGGTCGATGGCATTGTAAGGGCTCCCCATGTCCTCCGTAACAAAGTCAGTAGCTGAGGGAAGCAAACATAAGCTGAAGTATAAAACAGAACCGTAGAAAAAACAGCCCAACTGGGATCTCTGAACCAGCGGTGGAACCACGCAGGGCCGAAAACCAACTGTAGAGGCATACCTCACTCCACGGGGGGGGGGGGAACCATCAAGAAGGTCGCAACCCCCAGTGTGAGGCAACAAAAAAAAAGGAGCAAATCCCGAGGGGACCCCGACAGGTCTTCAGGTGGGGGGTCTGGAGCGTTGAGAGTGTTGGGGTGTGGAGTAGGCCCTTGATCCTCTTCCTCTCACCAGGGGCCAGATCCTGGGAGGAAGAGAGCTGTGTCTTGGGGGGAGGCGGAGGAGCTTGGTCAAACTCTGCAGGGAGCGGGGGAAGGCCCAGCTTCTTGAGGAAAGCCTCCCCCTCCTGGGGGTCCCGCAGGGTGTGCTGGGCCCCCTCCATGGTGACACTCAAACGGAAGGGAAAGCCCCAATAATAAGGGACCTTGAGCTCCTGAAGGTGGGATGTGATGGGTCTCAGAGAGCGACGCTTGGCCAATGTGATGGGAGAAAGGTCACTAAACAGTTGAATCTTATCCCCCTTGTACTCGATGCTGGACCTGTTGCGCGTAGCCTTGGTCAGGGCCTCCTTGCTTTCATAGAAGTGGAAACGCACCACTATATCCCGGGGCCTGGCCCCCGCAGGGGGTTTAGGAGCCATGGACCTGTGGGCCCTGTCCAGGCGCCAGTCTATGTCCACTATGTCCGGGGCCAGGGTGTTGAAGAGGCCTAGAAGATACGGCCTGATGTTATTGTCAGCTATCTTCTCAGAGACACCGCGGATCCTGAGGTTTTGGCGTCGTTCTCTGTTCTCGAGATCCTCCTGTTGGAGTTGTAGTTGGGAGACAGAATTTTTAAGAGTAGCGTTTTCCTCTTCAAGGGCCTGCACATAATGCAGAGTCTCGTCAAATTTTGTTTCCAGGGTCGCAGTGCGTTCCCCTAGGGCATCTATTTCCCCCCTAAGTTCTCTGGAGATCCTTCCCATCTCCTGGGCTATGTCCCTGGTAACTTGCTGCGCCAGGGCCTGGAGCTTGAGATCCATCAACTCCGGTGTGAGGGCCTGCCAAGGGGGGGAAGGCGGGGGCTGTCGGGGTGACCGCTGCGAGGAGTCCTCCGCCATAAGCGCACTGACATAGTCCTTCGGATCCCCCTGTGTAATCGGGGCCGGGGATGAGGGCCTAGTTAGAAAGCGATCCATATTGGAGGAGGGCTGCGGGGGATGATACGCCGATCGCTGATCCCCGATTTTTCCCATGAAGTGCCTGGGAGGGATGAGGAGGGTCGGAGGCTTGCCCCTGGATCAATCTGTGCTAGCGTTAGTGTTACAGGGGCCGCGGATCGCGGGACGGGACCGGAACTCACGGATTAAACATCCGCCATCTTGGAGAGCCGTGCTTGCGACCTAGTAGAGATGTTTAAGGCATAAATCAGGTTGGTAGAAGGGCGAACGAAGGCCTTTGAGTGTAGATGAAGGGTTTGGGTGGTCCAAGATGGCCGCCGGCTAGGCCAAGGTAGTCCCAAAGTGTGGAGGTGACCGTGGGGCGGGTAGGAGACCTTCCTGGGGTGCCCAGTCCCCGCTGTGGCGGGGTAATATGTAATTTCCCCTGGGGACAGTAGTATTGGTGCTGTAGGGGAGCCAGACAGGAGATCCTGGGTGTAGCAAGATGGCCGCCGGAGTACACCTTACTTACCTCCAAACTGATTGCCGCTCTGGTGTCCTTTAGCTCGGCTCCCGTCCTCCAGCAGGGGGGCCCAGAGGGTCGAGCGGTGCTGTGTGGTGCCGAGATGGCCGAAGGGCGGCCCGGATTCCGCTGTCCGGCGGTCACGGGGACTGAGTAGGCCGCAAGATGGCGGCGCCCGGCCTGTTGTGTAGCTCACAGTCGCGGGCCGGTTTACGATGCCGAGACCGGCCAAATACCGCCCCAGCCTGAAGCAGAGGTGTCCCGCAAGGGAGATGGGTGGTCCAGCGGGCTCCCAAACTGTGTCCTGAGAGAGGATGGACACGGATTGCAAGAGGCGCCAGCGGAGCTCCTCTCTAACACATCCCTCTTCTTCCGCTGCCGGCCACGCCCCCCACAAAGGGAATTTAAGTTTTATACCTATGGCCTTTGAGTTTATTGGCCAATAGTTTACCTGCTCTATTGCCACTACTATAGTATGATAGTTTGAGCCTTCTGTTGGCTTTTTCGAATTCATCCATAAACAGTGCTCTTAGTTCTGTTCGTAGTTGCATTCATTTTTCTGTATGTTTGCAGGAGATACATGTTTTGTTTTGTTTTTAAATTTGGTCTATCTGGGACACTATTAGCTCGACCCTCTGCTGCCTCCTCCTCCGGAGCCTGGCCCCTTGTTGAATCATGATACCCCTCAGCATTAGCATAGAAAATAAATGGGGGTGCGCATGCGGGGGACTTCCGGTCCGACACGCTGATCGGGAGCTCCGCACCGCTCCGGCCTTTCAGCACCTTCAGCAGCCTCCCCAGCCAACAGGAACCCTCACCGCTACCACCACCGATCACCGGAAGACACCGGGCGTTCGACCATATGCCACAAGGCCGGGCGAAAACGATCGCCAGCCGCCAGCTCCACTACGGCCTAGCCGCGCCTGAGCCTCCCAAGATGGCGACCGTTCCTCTCCCAGGCGGAGACACGGACATCCAGGACAACATTGCAGACCCCCCTCCTCAGCTCACCTCCGCTGACGTGAGTAACCATCATGACCCCCTGACTTCTCCAGCCTCCACTATATCCCTGCTAAATAGATCACTAGCAGGCTACTCCTATTCTCCCCAGATCATCACTCCAAACAGCCTAGCAGATGCCCTGCAGGCCTCTCCTCAGCCTAACCATCCACCTGACATGACCCAGCTATTGAGCAGATTCTCGGAAATGCTGGCATCTGGACTGGCTCAGAATGCTATGCAGATAACTTCTTCAATTAAAGCAGACCTGCAGAGTCTTGGGGCTAGAATGGATATCATAGAACAGGCAGTGGATGATTCAGCTGCACGCACCAATCAGAACGCTAAATGCATACAATCCCTGCAGGAGCAACTGGATTCTGCTCTCTCAAAAATAGATGATTTGGAAAATAGAAGCAGAAGGTACAACTTCCGCATCAGAGGAGTGCCTGAATCTGTCACGAACATTCACGGTACTGTCAAGGCCTTCATTAGGGACATTATCCTGGACGTTCCGGACCACAAGCTTGAGCTGGACAGGGCTCATCGAGCTCTACAAGCCCCTCGCCAAGACGGACTCCCCGGGGACATAGTGATCAAGCCTCACTTCTATGGGATAAAGGAGGAAGTTATGCTGCGGTCACGTAACCGCGACAATCTCACTATCCAGGGTAATAAAATTCAAGTCTTTGCGGACATTTCTCCTGCCACGATACAAAAGAGAAGATCCCTCAGACCCCTCCTGGAGATCCTCAATCAAAATCTGATCAAATACAGATGGGCCTTCCCGTTTCGCCTGCAGTTCCAGTTTAAAGAAAGACAGTACAGCTTTGCTAACTTTCAGGATGGGGAAACTCTTCTCCTGCAACTCGGGCTCATTTCACAAGATCTACACCCCAATCAGTCGGAGAGCAGTGCGAACGCGTCCAAAAGACCCCCCCCCCCCCGAACAGCCATCTGGCCCCCTTGTGGGTGAAGCAGCAGTCGAAGCGGCATCGTGACTCTGTACCTCCAAAGTGACTCCTAGGCCCTCAGGGCCTCTAGGCCTTTGCCTTCTCTCCCTTGAATCCGGATGATTCCCAGGAGGGGCTGACGGACTTCCCAGCTTCCCTCCGGTCCTTCTCAGGACCCTCTTGACTCACTTTTCCCCCTCACCAATTTTTCAGAAAAATATATTCTTCCCCCTTTTTTTTTTTTTTTTGTTGTGCTTTGGCCTTTTTCCTTTCCCTCGACAAGAGGGGTCAATTGGCTTTTACAGGGCCTACTGCCCTGGTCGAAATAATTTTCTTTTTTTTTTCTTTTTTTTTTACAGCGGGGCTTAACTGTCCCCCCTGCTTCTCACCTAACATCGCCGTCCTTCCTTTCCCTCCTACCCATGTCTCATCCCACCCAGCAATGTTGTTGTAATGACGTTATTTGTTTCTGTGTCTCCCTATATGATTGTGAAGTTTAGGTTATCGAATGTTATACGGTTAACTACTGTTATTTTGTTTTCTATATTTCCCGCTGGCGGCCACTCCTCTAAGCATGCTAGCGGAGGCGCTGGAGCCGGAGCGGGGCTGTTTGCCGCGTGCCACTTTACCTGCTGTCCCCTCGCGGAGATTTTCTCCCTTGGTAACACCAGGAATGCAGTCTGGTTTAAGACTGCCCTTATTCCGAGTCCTCCTGTTTTTGGAGACTCGGGGCAGGCTCTGGCAGGCCAGACCTGTCATTGAAGGACCCGAGCTATCCAAACCTCGGGTCCTCCCCCCTCTCCTTCTCCCCTTTCCCTCTTCCACCTCTCAGCTTTCTTTCACCCTCTCTATCTCTACTTCCCTCTACCTCCAGAAGTCCTCAGGGAGTCCTCGCGTGTCCGGCAGAGACATGTCCCGGTCTATGCATCCAGATCACCAGAAAAGCGAACAGGACCTTCTACCCAGGGTAAGGCTGTTTTTCTCTATTTTGATTCCATACTCTGATGACCATGGCTGATCTACTAAGGCGACGCTCAAGATAGCGTCCCATAACACACAAGGTCTGAATTCCCCGTCTAAAAGACGTAAAGCCCTTCACAGCTACTACATTAGGGGCCTTAATATCATTATGCTCCAAGAAACCCATTTCCCTAAATGCTTTAACCCCACATTCTTACACCGAAATTTCCCTACTTTTTTCCTAGCTAACGCCGATGACAAGACAAGGGGTGTCGCCATCCTATTCTCCAAACACACCCCATTTACCCATACCCAAACCAGATAACGAAGGGAGGTTTATCCTGGTTAAAGGCCATATTAACGATACCCTCTTTTCCTTCGTCTCCTATTATGCGCCCAACAAAAACCAAGCTCCTTTCTTTTCGTCTATGCTGACTACCCTATCCTCCCACCTGGAGGGTAAGGTAATCCTGGGCGGTGACTCGAACATTGCGTTTGACCACCTCATGGACAAGACTTCCAATGGCAGGACTCTTATGAAACGTCCCCCCAAACAGAGTCTCAAAATTGCTAGACTCTTACACACATTAGGGATGATAGACTCTTGGAGGGAGCTTCATCCTACCTCCAAGGATTATACCCACTATTCAGCACCACACAGGACATTCTCTCGCATAGATCACATCTTCGTTCATACATCAGATATTAACTATTTGTCCCAGGCTTGCATTAAAGAGGTCCCGTGGTCTGATCATTCCGTCATCTACATCAGGCTGGTGGGCTTTCTGGCTCCAGCGGGCCCCCCCCCCAGTGGCGCCTTAACCACTTTCAGACCGGACCAATTTGCTGGTCAAAGACCAGACCACTTTTTGCGATTCGGCACTGCGTCACTTTAACTGACAATTGCGCGGTCGTGCGACGTGGCTCCCAAACAAAATTGACGTCATTTTTTTCCCACAAATAGAGCTTTCTTTTGGTGGTATTTGATCACCCCTGCGGTTTTTATTTTTTGCGCTATAAACAAAAATAGAGCGACAATTTTGAAAAAAACGCATTATTTTTTACTTTTTGTTATAATAAATATCCCCCAAAAATATATAAAAAAACATTTTTTTCCCTCAATTTAGGCCGATACGTATTCTTCTACATATTTTTGGTAAAAAAAATCGCAATAAGCGATTATTGATTGGTTTGCGCAAAAGTTATAGCGTTTACAAAATAGGGATAGTTTTATAGCATTTTTATTAATAATTTTTTATTATTTTTTTTTACTAGTAATGGCGGCGATCTGCGATTTTTATTGTGACTGCGACATTGTCGAGGACCCATCGGACATTTTTGACACATTTTTGGGACCATTGTCATTTATACAGTAATCACTGCTATATAAATGCAGTGATTCCTGTGTAAATGACACTGGCAGTGAAAGGGTTAACCAGTGGGTGGCAGTGTAGGGGTTAAGTGTTCCTAGGGGTGTGTTACTAACTGTGGGGGGGTTGGGCTTTCATTTAGTGTACACTGATCTCTGCTCCAATCACATGGAGCAGAGATCAGCGTCACTAGTTGCTAGGCAGAATGGAAAAATGTTGTTTATACAGCATTTCCTCCATTCAGCCGCTCTGTGAGACGATCGCGGGGATGCCCGCGGCGATCGAGTCCGCGGGTCCCGCGACCGGACTCACGGGGGTCCCGAGCAGCGCGGGAGCGCGCCGCCGGCGGCGCGCTCCCGACGACAGGGCGGCATCGAATATTGGACGTACATGTACGCCAATATGCCTGCCCGTGCCATTCTGTCGACGTACATCGTCGTGCGCTGGTCGGGAAGTGGTTAAGGAGTCCCTCCTCGCTAACCAAGTACACTGTACGAAGCTTGAGAAAGACCTAATAGAGTTCTTTCACACCAATGATACTCCTGACGTCTCCCCGGGCACGCTGTGGGGGGCCCACAAAGCAGTCATGAGAGGTAAAATTATCCAATTGACTTCCCGTCTCAAGAGGGAGAAAAACCTATGCTTAGTCAATCTGGAACGGGACTTCCAGGCCCTAACTGCTGCTCACAAGAAAAGCCCCTCACCCACTTCTTTAGCCAGAATGGACACCGCTAGAATTGCACTAAATGTGGCCCTGACTTCCAGTGCTGAAAGCCATCTAAAATGGACTAGTGGCAGATTCTACCTCCACTCTGACAAATTTGGCCCCCAGTTAGCTGCTAGGCTCTCCCCCCGGCACAGGGTTCACGCACTCCCCAAAGTCAAGTCCCTGTCAGGATCATTGACCCAAAATCCTAAACAAATCCTTGAGGCCTTTAATGAGTTTTATTCTAAACTTTATTCTGACCCCAACCCCGCTAGCTCACAACAGATCGAAGCCTTCCTGGACGGGATCGCCCTCCCAAAAATCTCAGACCCCCATAGGGATCTTATGGAATCCTCTATCTCAGAGGAAGAGGTCAGAGAAGTCATTAAAGAGCTCAAAATTGGCTCGGCCCCTGGCCCTGACGGGTTTTCGTCTAAATAGTACAAAACTTTCACAGATGTACTGGCTCCTTACCTGGCCTGTTTTTTCAACTCCCTTAACAAAAATTCCCCTCTGGACCCGACAGCTAACCTGGCCTTTATATCGGTGATTCCTAAACCCGATAAAGACCTAAGTCTGGTGAGCAACTATAGACCTATATCCCTAATTAATAATGACCTTAAAATAATGACAAAGATTTTATCAAACAGACTGGGCTCATTTATAGGCTCCTATGTCCATAAGGACCAGGCAGGCTTCATTCCAGGTCGACAGGGACCGGACCAGGTAAGGAGAGCTATCGACGTAATTTCCCTTCTTCAGTCTGGCTGGGATGGCGGCCCTCTCCAGGAAGGTTTTTTGCTATCCATCGATCTTCAAAAGGCCTTTGATACCGTTACCTGGCCCTACTTATTTCACACTCTGGAGCGGTGGGGCTTTGGTCACAAATTCATCAATCCTCTTTCTGCCCTTTATTCCCAGCCTAGTGCCCAGATCAGACTCCAAGGCCACCTCTCAGACCCTTTTCCAATTACAAAGGGAACTAGGCAGGGATGCCCATTATCCCCCCTCTTATTCACTATAGCCATAGAAACTCTAGCAATCTCCTTTAGAACACACCCAGATATTCACGGCGTTAAGTGCGGCCCCTCCACACATAAATGCGCGTTATTCGCGGATGATGTCCTCCTTTTCATTACCTCGCCACTCATCTCCACCCCTAACATCCTACAGGTGCTTCACAAGTTCGGGCAAGTCTCTGGCCTACAAGTCAATATGTCCAAGTCAGTGGCTCTAAACATCTCTGCCAACCCCAGCTTGGTTGACAGACTCCGAACCCAGTTCCCCTTTTCGTGGAACTCTACGTCCATCCCATATTTGGGAGTCCACCTTACCTCAAACATAGACCTACTATACAAGCATAATTTTCCCCCTATGTTTAATAAATTAAAGGCGGACTTGGACCAATGGTCCCTCTACAAGCTCTCCTGGTTAGGTAGAATTAACGCCATTAAAATGACGTCACTGCCCCGAATCCTTTATATTTTTCGTTCTCTCCCTATTCCGGTTCCCAAATCCCACATCAACAGTCTTCACTCCTCGATAGTCCGCTTTGTGTGGGGCAGCACTTCCCATAGACTTCCCAAAATGGTTCTCTTCAGACCTAGACAGAAAGGGGGACTTGGGCTACCTAATATTTGGTGGTATTACCAAGCGGCCCAGCTGAGCCAAATCTCCTGTATCTACCCTAAAGGTAAGAAACCGGATTGGGTGGAAATGGAAAGACAAGCTATTCCCAATTTCACCATAGACTTCCTTATTTGGCGACCCCCCAAGTCCAGACCCCCGATTATGTCCCCCACTTTTTCACACTCAGTGACCCTCTGTGACTCGGTCTACTCATTGAACTCCTTGACTTCTCATTGGCGTCCCCTAGCCCACATTTTCAACAATCCCCAGTTTCCTCCTGGGCTAGATATCAAAGCGTTCCAATGGTGGCTCAACAAAGGTCTTATTAGAATAGGGAACTTCTTCAACTCCAACGGTCCCCTCACGCTAGAACAGTGTAAGTCGAAACTTGAAATGCCCCCTTCCGAGAGGTTCCGCTTCCACCAAATCTATCACTTCCTGAGCTCGCTTTCCTCTCGCACTTCAGGCCCCCTGACCGTCACTCCCTACGAACAATGGTGCATATCAGCCGTGGTCATGAGAGGAGGAATCTCCCTGATCTATGCAGCTCTAGCAGAACCACGGGAAAAGGCTGGATACATGCTGAAATGGGAGCGGGATCTTGATTTTGAATGGGATCTGGAAACCTGGCATGGTTGCTTTGCTAGAGGGTTCAAGGGAATTATCAATATTTCTTTAATGGAGGCCATCCTCAAGGTGATTTCCAGATGGTATTTGGTCCCGACGCGTATAGCCTCAATTTTTTCCCAGTCCTCTCCCCTTTGTTTTAGGGGATGTGGCCATTTAGGATCCCTTATCCACACATTCTGGGAATGCCCCAGAATCAGAGGATACTGGAATAAAATTTTTAGCCTTATCCGCAAAGTCACGGGGTTAGGGATCCCCCAGGACCCTTAGATTGCTCTTCTCAATCTGAATATCCCCCATGTGAAGAAATATACCCGAATTTTGATCCACTTCATTCTGACAGGGGCGAAATTGTCCATTGCCCGTGCCTGGAAATCACCTAAGGTTTCCATCCAATCTACTAAACAAAAGATTCCTTGGATCATGTTCCAAGAAAAAACCTCCAGCTTAATTCTAGACAAGGTGGACAGATTTAAACGAATATGGGAACCCTGGGCCAGTCATATTGGGATTTCTCTCTAATTCTTGACCACCATCCTTCCCCCCTTGGCCCCCTCCCCGAGGGAGCCTTCCCCCGGATGTGCCGGGACCTCCCCGAGGTCTCCCCCCCTCTTCTCTTAGCTGTCTTCTCTCCCCTCTTCTCTCTCCCCCCCTCCTCATCCCTTCCCCAAACCCCTACTCCTTACTTCTTTCTCCCCTATCTGACATCTCCTTCGCTCACTGATTCTGCAAGCGAGGGCCCTGCTCGGAGAGCGACCTTAATATTATATTTTTCCATTTCATAGGATTGCTCTGTACCCCCAACACAGCTTGCTCCCAGATGGGGTGTTGGGGTCCCGGAGCATTCGTAGCTTTAATTCAAAAATTGTGCCTTGTACTTTGGTCTCCTTGGACACACAGACGATACGGGTTAGGTGGCGTGTCTTGATCCGCCCCCCCTCGACTAACTATGCAGGTAGTAGAGTTTATGTCAGATACGCTGTGCCATTGCTTTGTAACCTCACGTTCTTGATTCCCCTGCGTGGGAGATCTGTTGTTACATTTCTCTGATTCTGTCTCAATAAAACTCTTTTATAAAAATAAAAAAAAGAATAACCGGATACTAGCATTTTGGACCCTTTTTTCCAGATAGAGAGTAATTTAGCACTTCTGTTATAAGGCAGCTGTGTATACTAAGAAAGCAAGTACTTAATGTATAAATGTATGAACACTGCAATTTAAATATATCTGGAATATTACTAAATAAAATTGTTATTGATAAAAAAAAAAAAAAAAAAAAAAAAAAGAAAATAAATGGGAACTTAGGGTGGGTGCACTTAGGCTGTGATGGGGCTCTAAAGTGCGTTTCCTGAGCACACAGAAAATCAAAATTTGGCTGTGTAGCTTCCTACCAGAGTGACCTACGTTTCGCTGGGTGATTGAGGCCTTTTGTGTTTATAGTCAAAAATTTAACAGCCATGGTTGAGGCCTTAAAAACAAGGTATGTTGCGGTGTAAGCACATTCCACTTACTGTTAGTAGGGTTCTTGACTTCCATCCAGTAGATGGTTATAGTGTGGTATTTTTCCTGATGTAAGATCTTGGGGGGTCTTGTTGCTGCGATATCATCCTTGACTGTTAGGCAAAAGGAAGAGTTAACTTTGGAACAAAGTAGTAACAAAACCAGGGCTACCAGCCCACCCATGGTGAAAAGGGGATGGGTGTGACACATGGCCACTCAATAAGCAGTAGGGGGAAAGGTGGTCTGGCTGACCAACAACTGGGAGAACCGAGCAAGGTGAGTGGTCTCCCCCACAGCGGGTAATAAAACGTATTTCTGCCACAGACCCCTCTTACTTGTGGGTGCGGGCATTCTTGTAATTAACAACGCGCCAGGTAGGGTCGTGGGTATTGTTGTTTTGGGGAGAGCCCATTGTAGCAGACTGTTCGGGTATTATACCCCATGACTCCAAGAGAGCTATGCCTTTAGTCATTGATTTGATCGTGTAGTCTTTACCCTCTCTCGTGATAAGTAGTTTTGTGGGAAATCCCCATTTGTAGCTGAGCTTGTTATTTCTAAGCTTTTTCGTTATAGTGTTGAGATTCCTGCGCTTCTGTACTGAGACAAGTCAGCGAATAGCTGCAGGTCGGCGTACGGTGCTGGGATATGTTCCTTCTGGTAAAAGACCTGCATCAGTTTCTCTTTTGTGTGGAAAAAGTGAAGACTTAATATTACATCCCTAGGCACGCTAGCTGGCAGGTGTGAGGGTTTAGGGAGCCGATGGATTCTATTCACGGCGAAGTCCAGGATGGTTAGGTCCGGGAGAACAGAATAAAAAAGCTGGCTGATATAGTTGAGCAAGTCATGTTGCAGGACCATTTCTGGTATACTGCAGAACTTAACATTGTTCCTCTCTGGCCCTGTCTTCCATGTCAGCCATTTTAGCCTTGACGCTTTCAATATCATTCTCATTATCTTCATTTACGTCCACCAAGGCATTAATAGTGGAGGCAAATTCCCCCATCTTAGTTTCCACATATGATACCCTGTCTGACACTGCTTGTAATTCTTTGCCAAATGAATGCATGCAGGATACTATGTCCGAGTGGAGAGAACTCCTTAAGGACACCAGCATTTCCTTGAGTACTGTGTCTACAACCGGTTTATTGTTTGTAGGAAACTGATCTATGGAGTCTGGTAACTCTCTGGTGTCCTCCCCTGAGTCATGTGCAGAGCTCATCTCTATGTCTTCCTCTGTGGTGTCCAGCCTTACCCGTCCCTTTTCTGGGTATACCAGATGTAGGAGTAGTTGATAGAGACAGTGTGGCTTTCGGCGGGCTCCTTCTCTTGTGAGCCTTCCCCTCCTGTGTGCATCTCGGCATTTGCCTCGCTCCTGGCGTAGTTGACGCTCCAGCGCCATTTTGCCTGGGCCCCTGCAGGAAGAATTCCATCAGCTTTTGAGGCTGGATACGTCCGTTTTTTCCGTGTCATTATGGCTGTGTCCTCCGGTCGTGCTCGGCTACCAGAACGCCGCTATTACAAGCTTGGATGGGGCTCTGGGACTGTGATCTGAGCCGCTATTGTCCCGCTGTGGGCGGAGCTGTTCTAGATCTCAGCCATCTTGGTATCCGGCAAACTCCACCCCGTAATCTGCAATTTTTATTGGGATTGTGACATTATGGTGGACACATTGGATGTTTTTGACACTATTTTGGGACCATTGTCATTTATACATCCATCAGTGCTATTAAAATGCATTGATTACTGTGTAAATGACACTGGCAGGTTAACCACTAGGGGGCAGTGAAGGGGTTAAGTGTGTCCTAGGGAGTAGTTCTAACTGTGAGGGGGCTGAGCTTCAACACACAGGACAATGTTCAATGCTTGCGATGACAGAGAGCATTGATCTCTGTCCTGTCACTAGGCAGAACGGGGAAATGCTTTGTTTACAAAAGCATCTCCCCGTTCTTCCTCAGTGTGACATGATCGTGGACATCGAGTCCATGGGACCCGCATTCACAGAGACTACAGCGGGCATGGCCACGCACCCATGCACGTGACACTGCTTCCTAAAGGGGACGTAACTGTTCACCCTTTTTCTTAGCAGTGCCATTCTGCCGACGTAAATGGGGCATGTGCTGGCCAGCAAGCGGTTAAATTGAATTAACAAAACCCCCTTTTCCCATATGCACCACAGCAACATCAATTTCCTTAATTTCATTCATCTTTTTAACACCTTAAGTAATGACCTACCCACATTTGAGTTACCTTCTTTCATTCTTTCATTCAGAAAACTTAGCAGATTATATGAACATACATACAAAAGTACTTACCACTCTCACAATATTTGGGTGTGAGCAAGGGAGTTTTATAATTTACTTTGTCCCTATTTCTGACTAAAAATTTGCCTGCTCGAGCGTCTCACCTTTCCCACGAGCTTCAAAAGCTAACAATGGGCGTGTACACTTTTTCACACAGCATTCCCAGAACGCTTAAAACCAACCTGGACACAACATTATTGAAACCCCAGGCTGCTACAACAAACAGTATGCATGTAATCTCTGCCAACCAGCAATCACACGTTTTCACAATCTTACCAGTAAAATAATACTAACTATGTGCATACACTTCAAGTATTTCAAAAACACCTGACCTGAGGCATTTGTCCTATAAGGGTGGGCAACCCAGGTAAAACTATCACCAAAGTGGCCCGCACCATCCCCAACAAAAATACTCAAAAAAAACAATTCTCCTCTTTTGATCTAACTCCCTATCAAATTTAATCTGCATTAAAATAGTATCTAATTACCTGAGTATTTAAAACTCTGACACCACTGAAAGGTGTGTCTTAACCTTTAACGACTAGTCTTGACTCTTATCTTATCTAATTATAATTACCTAATTGTCGGCTGATTCCGTTGCTCTCATACCCAAATATCTCTATGGATAGGGGTTGTATAAATAATTGACACAACACAGTGCTTCATACACTGTCCTGCTTTATTAGGGCTCAGACAAGGTGTTAAGTATGAATGAGATGGGCCTTAACGTCCATCTTCCACCAATAAGGGGTACATGTTCAAATTACACATTTCCTTTTACCATGCATTCAACCAATCATAGTCATTAACTCTTTATCATTATAATTCATTATGTCACATTATATTATGTCACATTATATTATGTCACCCAGACAGATCTAACTGCAGACAATCTCATAACACACACATAACTTCCTTATGTATGGTTTTGACTTCAACACCAGTTCATTTCTTCAACAACAATAATTTCACTTGATCAATCCTCCACTATTATAGGTCCTTTACAGGAATTATTAAAGGGACATGCCAAGGGTAGTTACAAGTTTAATGAAGACAAATTAACCCCAGCAGTGAAGAATGCTTTAAAAGAAATAAAAGGATCTTTACTGACAGCCCCAAATCTCGGGTTACCTGACTATAGTAAACCCTACTAATTATTTTGTGCAGAAGTTAACGGTCATGCTAATGTCTGATGTGTCCACATTAACAAGAAGCGATGCTTAATAGTGCATATACTAGGCATTTTTCTGTACAAAGAGTGACTCGTTATCATATAGTTTTACTGTCAGCTTCAAACCTATCCAACGGTGTCAGATTCTAAATCCATCTACCTTTTTGCTGGAAGCTGACACTGATGAGGATGGCACTAATGACTACTAGACATGTGCATTCGTTTTCGTCCGAATGCATTTTCGTCCGAATTTCAGCTATTTTCGTTTTCGTTTTGACAAACGATAACGAAAGCACAAAATCTGAAAAACGAAAGATCCGACATAAATAAATGCTTTATTTTCGTTTTCATTGTTACAACAGTTCGATATAGAATAGGAGATTCGACATGACTCTGACAACAATCTGTGTCTATAGAACCTGTGTTCGAATGTGCCTAACCTTACCTCTATTAGTCCAAGATTATATAGAGAAAATATTCGACAGAGAAAAAAGATTTGACAGAGAGAAAAGATTCTGCAAGATACTGTCCTAAAAAGTGTTTGGGGACCCAGGTCCTGCCCCAGGGGACATGGATCAATGCAAAAAAAAGTTTTAAAAACTTCCGTTTAGGAGACACTGCAGGCATTCCGGCGGCTGACGTTTCTTATATACGGAGGGCGGGGCCACCCGTCACCTGACCCCACCCCCCCTCTGACGCAAGGGGAAACCCGGGGTTCCCTGTGACGTATGGGTGACCCCGCACCCCTCTGATGTAACACAGGCAGGTTTCCGTTACATCAGAGGGGGGCGGGGTCACCTATACGTCACGGGGAACCCCGGGTTTCCCCTTGCGTCAGAGGGGGGCGGGGTCAGGTGACGGGTGGCCCCGCCCTCCGTATATAAGGAACGTCAGCCGCCGGAATCCTTGCAGTGTCTCCTCCACGGAGACAGAAGAAGGATGGATCGCTGCGCTGGATGAGATGAGACATCGCTGGAGAGATGATCGTCCGTTGCTGGATAGCAAGAGTGGATTACCGCCGCTGGAATCTTTTTTTTATTTTTTTATTTTTAATAAAGGAATTTTTCAAAAGTGTGTTTGTTTTATTTAACCATTTTTTACACTTTCTTTGTGAAATGGTAGGGGTACTTTTGTACCCCCTTACCATTTCAAACAGGGGGGGGGGCGGGATCTGGGGGTCCCCTTGTTAAAGGGGGCTTCCAGATTCTGATAAGCCCCCCGCCCGCAGACCTCCACAACCACCGGCCAGGGTTGTGGGGATGAGGCCCTTGTCCTCATCAACATGGGGACAAGGTGCTTTGAGGGGTCACAGACCCCCAAAGCATCCTCCCAATGTTGAGGGCATGTGGCCTGGTATGGTTCAGGAGGGAGGGGGGGCCGCTCTCTCGTCCCCCCCTCTTTTCCTGCGGCCTGCCAGGTTGCGTGCTCGGATAAAGGGTCTGGTATGGATTTTTAGGGGGAACCCCACGTCAATTTTTTTTTTAATTTGACGCGGGGTTCCCCTTAATATCCATACCAGACCTGAAGGGTCTGGTTATGGATATTTAGGGGGAACCCCACGTCAAATTTTTTCTTAAATTTGAGGCAGGGTTCCCCTTAATATCCATACCAGACCTGAAGGGCCTGGTAATTGAATTTGGGGGACCCCCACGCTTTTTTTTTAAAATGTATTTATTTATTTTTTTATCAATGACTTTCAATGAGTGTTCTCTGTATTACGGGAGCCGACAATTCATAATAGCTGCGAGTGATTTTAAAGGACTTTTTTTCCTGCATAAATGACACTTTGTGCAGGGACAGTTCTAAGCACGGGAAACATGCGCCCCTTCACAGGCATACTATAGACAACCCCCCCCCCCCCTACGAAATTTAAAGGAATATTACACTTTTATTGTTTCACTTTAATCATTATTAAAATCACTGCTCCCGAAAAAACGGCCGTTTTTAAAACTTTTTTTTGCATTGATCCATGTCCCCTGGGGCAGGACCCAGGTCCCCAAACACTTTTTAGGACAGTAACTTGCAAATTAGCCTTTAAAATGAGCACTTTAGATTTTGAACGTTGGAGTCCCATAGACTTTAATAGGGTTCTAAAGTATGCTATATACTAGCTCCGTCGAATCTTCTTTATACATTCGACAGACACCATAAGCCTTCAAAGACAGATTCGACCGTGATTCATGTGGATTTTCGGACGAATGCAATTTTTGAACGAAAAACGAAATAAATAAAAACGAATTTCGGGAGTAACTAAATAAATTAAGTTTTCAGACGAAAACGAAATTCCGAAACGAAATATTTTACTCTGCACATGTCTAATGACTACATTGACCATGATTGTACTACAGCTATTGACAAAGTGACCAAGCCTAGACTGGATTTGCAGGATGTTCCCATTACGGGGTTGCCCCCTCTTTGCAAACCTCTTAGTAGATAGATCATCAATTAGAAGGGATGATAGGCTCACATTAGCTGTGAGTGCAGTGGTGAATGGTGAGGGAAATCTACAGCATGCTTCAATTCTGTCAAATTGCAAATCTTCACAAGTGGCTGAGCTAACTGCTTTGTGTGTTGCATTGGAATTGGCACAGGGAGCTACTGTAAATATCTACAGTGAGTCTGCTTATGCAGTTGGAATACTGCATAGCTTTGCTCAGCTGTGGAAGGAACAAGGTTTTCTAACTACAGCAGGAATGCCAATACAACACAAGGATTTTTTTTTTTTTAAATAAATTTTATTCAGAGAAAAAGAAATAAGGACATACAAAGGCATACAAAAAAGGCACAATCAGCGATAAGGAGAAAATATATAAATATCCAGGGCATGCCCTGGGACAGAGGGAAACCGTGGTACACCAAAGAGTTCAGCGAACAGTAATACTATCATAGTATAGAACAGTAGGGACCAACCGGATGAATCGGGGACTGTTTTGAACCCTAAATAGAGCAGGTATTAATACCGGCTCCCTAGCGGAGCAAATGCCTAGATTACATTATATAGATCCAAATAAGTAGGAGGGAGGGGAGGGGGGGGAGGGGAAGGTAGGGAAGGACAAGGGAAGGGGGGGGAGGGGGAAGGGACCGGGGGGGGGGAAGAGAAGGCAGATTAGGAACAAGGATAATATCGTAAGGAAGGGTTCATATGCAGTGATCACAAAGATGAAACCTGGGAAGCAGACAAGGACCATAACAGCCTAGGCATTTAAGTAGATCCTGGAGATATGTTAGGAGTGGAGCAAGTCATTGTAAGTAAAAGACAGTTGATCCAATGCACGTTGATCAAGTGATGACATGGTTGCGGTGATAAACAGACGCCATTTGGCGAAAAAGGCAGATTTTTGGGAGGCATGGGAGAAGTCAGCCAGAAGCCTCTCCTTATGCATGAGAGATAGCAGGTCCTGGAGAAGTTGGGAGGCCGAGGGGCTGGGAGGCGAAAGCCAAAAACGAAGTATAAGGCGACGGGCCAGAAGTAGACATAACAAGATCCATTCGACTGTAGCATGCTGGGAATGGGGCCCTAAAATGGGTCTGGCACCCGGCAGTGTAGACCATGGCAGCAGCAATGGGTCCCAATATCCGAAGATTAGGAGCAGAGGTTCCTTGGGTAATTTCAGTAGAGTGATATCAAAAATGAATGCAATGACCTGGTCCCAGAATGTAGATATTGTCTGACAAGACCAGAAGCGATGAGAGAGAGATGGCTTTGGATCTTTACAGTGAGGGCAGGATGCCCCATCTTGTTTTGCTTTGGGAGACAAAAACGGGATGTAGGCCCTGTGGGCAATCTTAAGCTGGGTCTCCCTCCAAATTTCGTTGGGCGTAAGTCTCAGAACTTTGTTGAGACCCAGCATAATCTTGTAGACGATGTCGGGGTCTGGGAAGGCCGAGGACCAGTTTGCAATGGAGGTGCTGGAGGCCGGAGGCGTTGAGCGTTCCAGAAGGGGTTTGTAGACATCTGAGATTTTAAAACACTTGTCCCGTATCAGGTGATCCATGAAACTGGGTTGGAAACGAAGGAGCTCTTTTTTGCAACTTTGAGTAATAAAGCTGACACTGTTGGTAGTGCAGAAAGTGCGAGGCGGGTATGGAGAACGATTCCATCACTGAGTGGAAAGGAAGAGGTCTGCCAGTAGCCGGGTCGCACAAGGAGGAGAAAAGGGATAGACCCCATTCAGTCCAAGACGAAAAAGCCTTGCAATGGAGGCCTGGAGTAAAGCAAGGGTTTCCTTGGATAGGCAGGTGTGTAGAAATGAAGGGTGGGAGATTAGCCAGTTTCCTGGATTCCCTCCAGGCTATCACTGTGTCTCTGAGAACAAGGTTGTGTTGGTGAGGGAGGGGAACGGATTTCCAGCGGCAGTGCAGCAGGGCAGTCAAGGAGTAAGGGTGAGCCATAGCAGTTTCGAGATCAAAATTGGAGTACCTGGACGAGTGGGTGATCCAATCTAGGCTGGTTCTGAGTAAACAAGCTAAATTGTATCTAACATTAGGTAAACTGATACCCCTTTGCCCCTGGGAAGGTGTAATTTTCTGTAGGCAATACATGGTCTTTTGCCGCGCCATAAAAATTTTGAGATAGCAGAATCCAAAGAAGTAACATCTTTATGTTTAAGCAATAGTGGTAGAGTTTGCATAGGGTATAAGAGTTTGGCAAAGCTGACCATTTTCACAAGGTGGCACCTTCACAGGAGCGAAAGGGGCAGATCCATCCAGTTGGTCAATTCTTGGGAGATCTTAGATAGCAGGGGAGGATAATTCAACTGGTACAACGAGGAAGGTAGCTTCCAAATCTTGATGCCTAGATATGTGATGAAAGAAGGGGCAACCGAAAATAAGGAGCCAGCGGCCCAGGAGGGGGTGGAGTGGGAGCCAATAGGAAGAATCTCACTTTTAGAATAGTTAATGCGGAGCCCTGAGCAACGCCTAAATTCGTCAAAGACACTTTTAATAGTGGGAATGTCAGCTGCTGGATTAGATGTGAAGATGAGTACATCATCTGCGAACAGAGATGTGCGGAGTTCCTTGCCCCCTATGTCTATGCCGTGGAGTGGAGCAGTATAGGTCAGGTGTCTAGATAGAGGTTCAAGGGCTATGTTAAAAAGTAAAGGGGATAGAGGGCAGCCCTGTCTGGTGCCTTTGTGCAATGGAAAACTGGGTGAGAGGAGGCCAGCTGCCACCAAATTGGCGGAAGGGGAGGCGTACATAGAGTTTATGAGGTGGGAGAAGGGGCCTGTGAAACCTAATTTGGAGAGGGTTAATGAAAGCCAATCGAAACTAACATTATCAAAGGCTTTCTCTGCATCTAACGTGATAATGGCATAGGAACCCTTGGGGTTTTGTTTGGCTGCTTCAAGAGCTAGTAAAACTTTGCGGATATTTAAAGTGGCCGTTCGCCCTTTGGTAAAACCCGATTGGGCCGAGTGAATTAGGTGGGGTAAGATATCAGCCAATCGCGTGGCTATAATCTTTGAGAAGATTTTTACGTCTAAATTTAGGAGGGAAATGGGTCTGTAGGATCCGGGCTGTAATGGATCCTTTCCGTTTTTGGAAAGTAGTTTAATGATAGCTTGGTTCCCTGAGGGGAGATATGGACCTCCCGCCCAGATAGCAGAATAGACGGAGAGGAGAGTGGGAGCCACAATGTTGATGTGGTTTTTATAAAAGTCGCTAGTAAAGCCATCGGGACCGGGGGCCTTGTGTGAGTTGAGATGGCGGATGGTGTTTTCTATCTCAGGGAGAGTGATGGGGGCATTGAGGATCTCCAATTGCTCCGGCGAGATAGAGGGGAGGGATAGGGTGTCTAAGAATTGTCGAGCCTTTTGTTGTATGATGGGGTCCGGGGCGTACAGATTAGTGTAGTACTGTAACATTGCTTCATTGATGGCTTGCGGGGAAGAGAGTGTACGGCCCGTGTGATCAGATAGGGCGGTGATGTGTGTAGGGCGAAGACTACCTTTACATAATCTGGAAAGAAGTTTTCCAGCTTTATTACCGTACCTGTGGAGGGTGGCATCTAAGTGAGCCTTTTTCGTGCGCTCAAGGGTGTCCGCCCAGTTGTCAAAATTGGACTTGGCTGAGACCCATTCGTCGTGGTGTTTAGGGGAACTGGCGGAGGACAGCTGCCGTTGGGCAGAATGAAGTCTGGCACTGGCCAATTTGTAGTGTTGGAGAGCGTGGCGTTTAAATGATGTGGCATTGCTGATAATGCGCCCCCTAAGATACGCTTTTCCGGCATCCCAAAAAAGGTTAGGATTAGCGGAATGGGTGGCATTCGCAGACGTGTATTCTGCCCAGGTCTTGTCTAGATATGTGCGAAAATCTGAGTTATTGGTTAGGAAAGCGGGGAAGCGCCAAAGGTTAGGGTGAGGAGGGAGATCCAGCCTATCTAGGGTGACTACCACAGGGGCATGGTCCAAAATCGCAATGTCGTGTATTTTGGCGTCAGAAATTAAGTTTATGATATCGTCTGACCCAAAGAAATGATCAAGTCTCGCTAGAGATCTATGAGGGTTAGAGTAAAACGTGAACTCCTTGTCAACGGGGTGCGAAAGACGCCAGAGGTCTGTCATGTGTAGGGAGTCCATGGTGGACGAGAATAGGGTGGGGTTTGATACGGCCGCGCCCGATATCAGTGGTCTTGGAGAGGATCTGTCTAACGAGGGATGCATGACGTCATTAAAGTCACCACCTACCAAGTGAGGCAGGTGAGTGAAGTCAAGTAGCCATGTAGAGAGTTCCTTATAAAATTGTGTAGTGGGGTTGTTAGAAGCATATATATTGGTGATGAACAACTCTTTAGTACCTATCCGTACCGTTGCGGTAAAGAAACGGCCTTTATCGTCCGAGACGGTGGATAGGATAGTGCATGGGAGGTTTTTGTTTATTAAAAGCAGGACACCAGCCTTCCATCCCAAAGATTCAGCTGCATGGACTGAGCCCACCCACATTTTTTGCATGCGCGGGAAGTCGGATGCAAGTAAGTGGGTTTCCTGTAGAAGGGCAATATCTGCCTTGAGACGTTTAAGATGCCGAAGGATCTTCACCCTCTTATGAGGAGAGTGAAGGCCCTTGACATTCCAAGAGACAACTCTAAGATAGGCATTGGTTGGGGGCTTGGAAGGCTGGTATTCTGGCTGAAAGGTGCAGGAGAGATTAGATGGCCTGGGTTGGAGAAAATATGGATCAGAAGAGATAGACCTCGTTCATGGGTCCTAAACGGATGAGGGGGAGATCCCCGGTAAGCAGGGAGGGGGAGGGGGGTTTGGGGGGCTTGAAGGGGTAAAACAGTGGTAAAAAATGGATAACCAAACGAATAAACAAAAACACACACTTCACTTTTTTCCGCATGAGTTCACTGTGTAGGGAGGGACGCTCCTCAAACAGAGCCCCAGGGAGAAAATGGAGTGCCAGCGGTTCGTCTCGAAGATGCTCAGTAAGCAAGTAATTCAGGGACGAAAGTCGCAGCGTGGCGGCCGAAAAGTAGCGGTGGGGAAGGAATACACAGTGGAGTCATGCCAGAACTGTTACGCTGTAGTAACCACAGTAATGTATGGCTTAGCAGAACTATACATAAAAAAAAAAAAACGTGAACGAGCATAGTATAAAACAATACAAAATGCGTTAATAAACATAACCTGAGTAGTCCTAATGAGCTCGGAGAAGAACCACGAAGGTGGGGCAGAGAGAAAGGAGGCCTGCAGTGCCCAGCGTCTGAGTCCTCCATGGTCGGCAGGAAATCATCTCCCGGAGTCGGAGAATAACAGACCTGATATCAGGAATGATGGGGGGAGAAAGAGGTAAACGTTAGATTGAAACATGTGACGGAAAAAAAACGCCGATCAACATAGCGTTCCTTATGACCTAGGCGGAGGAAGAATAAAAAAGATAGGTCAGCATTGGGGAGCAGGAGAAGCTTCAACGTGGAATATTGCGGTGTCGGTGATCCTGGGCAGATGCTCTAAAGCGCTTTGGTGAGTCCTTCCTGGGGCTCCTCTGATCCAGCGCACGGAGTGATGAGGCCGGTTTGGAGGGTGTGACTGGCAGCGTGTCTGGGCGAAGAGAACGCAGAAATGTTTCTGCTTCTGAGGGGTCCTGGAAGGAGAGTTGTTCCCCCTTAGGGGACTTGAGGCGAAGCACTGCGGGGAACGCCAGGGAGAATTTAATCTGCATTTTAAACAGTTCCGAGCAAATCGGTTGAAAAGCTTTGCGTTTCTTTGACACTTCAATAGAATAGTCCACAAAAATAAGAATTTTGACACCATCAACAAGTAAGGATGGGGATTGCTGGAATGCTTGAAGAATAACGGCTTTATCTGCACAATGAAGGTACTTGGCAATGATGGGGCGAGGATTCTTGCGGTCAGCGTTGAAGGAGCCCATGCGGTGCGCCCTTTCCACTATGAAAGAGCCTGAAAGTCCCATGGCCTCTGGCACACGTTTGGAGCAGAAGTCGTTCAATTCAGCTGTGGGGAGAGCCTCGGGGACACCGACGAATCACAGATTGGATCGTCTGGATCTGTTCCCCAAATCATCTAATTTCTGTATGATATATTGTACTGTTTTTTCCTGGGACCGCTCTGTGGCCTGAGACTGAAATAAGTCATCTTCCACCTCAGAAACTCGGTGCTCAAGGTCATTGAGCCTGGTACTATGTTCTGTGAGCTGGGCCTTGATTTGCTTCATACCAGCCTGGATGGCTTTTTCCACCGAGGCAGTGATCATAGGGGACAGCAATGCCGCCACCGCCTGAGCTATGCGGTTGGTATGGCCGTCCTCACCGGGGGACGCCGAATTAGCATCCCCAGGCGTAATGTGGGGGGTTCCTGTGACTTGTCCCCGAGATTGGGGGGGTCCGGTGAAGGCAGGAGATGTGTGAGAGGTGGCCCCGCTTACCTCCATGGCCGCATCTGAAAGATCTGGAGCCGAGGCCTGCGATGCCGGAGCGGAGTAGGCCGAAGCCGGGGGCTCGATTTGCGGCCATTCGGGTGGCGCCGCCGCGGCCGCGTAAGACCGGGCCCCCGTTTTTTCAACAAAACGATCCATGTTGGCGGGGATCGAGTGGGGGACGCACGGGTCCGAATTAGGGTTCTGTGTCCGCTGGCGGTGGCTTTATAGGCCGATTCGGGAGGCTCTGTGGCGGGAGCTAAGCTGAGACGCAGCTAGCTCATGCGGCACCGGAACCGGAAGTAACACAAGGATTTAATCATCAGATTGTTAACAGCAGCGTAAATACCCTTGCATGTTGCTGTTATTAAATGCAAAGTTCATACTCATTCTGATGATTGTGTCTCAAGGGGTAATGCTTTAGCTGATGAATATGCTAAAAGAGCAATCAATGAATACCCATCTAATGCCATTTCTATGTTGTTTCTGACTGATTTACCTGTCAATTTACACATTTTGTCTGCCTTACAGGAGAATTTGCCACACAGACCATCTTGGTGCCCCAAAGGGGCTGTTTGTGATGAGGATAGACATTCAAGGGAAAAGTGGTTGCTCCTCCAACTCTGTTTCCTTCTTTGTTTTCTTTGAGTCATGGGCCTTGCCATGTCGGAATATGCTGCTAAAAATTGCACGGCATATTATATGTAGTGGGATTAGTTGTACTTGTAATCCTTATAGTCAAATGTGCACCAATGATGTGCAAATGTTGTTTGAAAATGATTGCAAATGTGTGTACTAATCCTCACCCTTCTGAGCCCTCAAGGTCATGCATGATGACTGCCTAATAGATGGTAGCATGTATACCTGAAGGACGGCCTAGAGACACAGAGGAAGTTTAGAGACACAGAAGAAGGGAGAGAGCCTAATTCCGAAGAGTTGGAACTACAGGGGGGGTTGTTAAGATATTGAATATCTGGAGTCCGGAGTTCCCCCTATTATTGAACTGTATATTGAATCTGAGGAGTCTGGAGTTCCCCTGTTAATATGTTCTCAACTACTTCAGTATTAGGCAATGTTGTGAAATGAAATGTGCCGCCAAGTGATGTCTGGACTAGTTTGGCTGTACATTGCCCTTTTCTGGGAAAAAGCTAGCATAATAGAAAGTCCCATTTGGATGAATCCTCATGTGTCACTATAAGACTGATTAAGTATGACAATAATCTAGAGGTCAGAATGACCATATGTAAATGTAGAAATAATTAGTTAAGGATGACTTTTATTTTGGTATCATGCCATACATAGACAACTATTCTGCAATATCTGTAAAAAAGCTGATGTTATACCTTTACGGACCACCACATTGAGCTGGTGGTCCGACGTAACTCATTATCCATATGTATGATTGTTATTCTGAAGTAAACTCGTATCAGGCAAGAATGTTTCTGGATCATTGATGTTTTTAATTCCAAAAGCCAATCAAAGGCCAACTTAACAAAAATGATACATTTTAAAGGCTCAGTCAAGTATTAGCTGGCAAAACACAATATGAACATGAGGGGGACTTTTTCCATGACCCTTTCAGGCGTGTAGCACCCTGAGTTTAGGCAGGGTTGTTATCAAATTTAGTTGCCAGGTGATAATTGCCTTGGCCAATTGTTAGGAGATCAATTGATTTCTCCCTTATTCTGAAATTGCTGTACTTCTCTTTTCTGTCACCAGATGGCATGGTAGCTGGTGACATTTTATAAGACAAGGGCATGGCGATGACAGATTATGAATGGGGTGTCTCAGCCAATTGGCAGAGGTTTCTTTAAGTCCCTTGGTCTGCTGGGAGAGCCTATTTATTTGGATGGAGACAGGTGATTGGGGGTTTGTGCCACTTGGACGGCTATCGGGGTAGACATGTTGTACTGCCCCAGGCTACTAAGCTGAAAGCCTGAGGCCTATCTCGAGGTCATCTGGCTACTAGGCTGTCTGAGGCCTATCCAGAAGCAGGAGAGCAGCGTAGTGTTGGGACTGCTGGCCTTTAGTTCAACCAGAAGTAATGGTTCAGCCGGACGGGGGAACCAGCTGTGGTCGGAGGTAAAACAGGAACTTGTCACCACTAAGGGACCATCCACCTTGTTACCGAAGATGACTGTTTCTAATCTGAAGACAGTACCAGAGCTGTCTTCTCACAAACCAGGGACGGTGAAGAAGTGGGAAACTTCAGTGAGTGCCAAGCCGGGGACCAGCGGGACAGAAGAGGTGACACTTCAGTGAGTGCCAAGCAAGGGACCTAGTATGTCAGCAGGGGGTGAACCTTGAAGAGTATCTGTGAGTGCCAAGCCAGGGACTAAGGATGAGCTGAACACCCCTCAGTTTGGTTTGCACCAGAACATCTGAACAGGAAAAAAATTCAGAAGAACACACAAACACAGTTAAAATCTATGGGACATGAACATGAAAAATAAAAAGTGCTAATTTTAAAGGCTTATATATATGCAAGTTGTTGTCATAAAACGTGTTTGGGGACCCGGGTCCTGCCCCAGGGGACATTTATCAATGCAAAAATACGTTTTTTCGGGAGCAGTGATTTTATTAATGCTTAAAGTGAAACAATAAAAATTAAATATTCAGGCACATGCACGGACGGCTCCAAGATGGCCACTTAATCCTGAAGCTCCACCCTGCTTTGGCCAGCTGGCGCACCTAGCGAGGGACTCGGGACCCCTTGGAACATGACACCCACACCATCTAATGGCGGAATGCCTAGGGCACACGCCCATGCCCGCAGGACTGACTAGAAGAGACCTGGGACAACAATGCAGGGCAGCGAGTGAGTGGGCTGAATCCAAGATGGCGGGCGCCATGCAGACACACATGCCAGGCACTGAGGAATCCACTGGAGCCAGGCAATCCTATGCCTCAGAAGCCCGAATCCACACTCCTGGGACCCCCGTGAGTACTCTCATTGAGCACTCCATGTAGGAACTTCTGCACTCTCCCCTTGGGCCTACATCACACCCTAGGCACAAGGATGGAAGCTATAGTGCACAAGCTTAACCAAATAATTTCAAAAACCATACAGAATTCTGATCACATCCAGGTACTGCAAAATCAATTGGATACAGAATATCCCGAATTGATGACCTAGAGAACAGGTCCAGAAGGGAAAACATCAGAATCAGGGGACTCCCAGAATCGATCACTGGCACCACATCTGTAGTGCAGGACTTTATCTGGCAGCTAATCCCTAACATCTCCTCACACAATCTGAAGATCGACAGAGCAGACAGAACTCTGGGACCCCCCAGGAAGGATGGCACACCCAGGGACATTATGGTTAAACCCCACTACTTTTCGGTGAAGGAAGAGGTGATGAAGCTGTATAGATATCAAAACCCCCTCACTTGCCAGGGGCACGTCATCCAAGTGTTTTCAGATATTTCACTGACCACGATTCAAAAAGTAAGAGCCCTGAAACCCCTACTGACAGTGCTGTCTCAACGTGACATTAAATATAGGTGGACTTCCCCTTTGCTCTGAAGTTTGACTACAAGGGTAAGACACACTCCTTCCACAGCTTCCAAGAAGGAGAACGACTCCTACTTGATCTATGCATCATCCCACAAGAAGCACCGATGGACATTGCTAACTCCACTGCAGGATCCGCCAAGCACCCATCACCAGCGAGCCTTTTGACAAGTGTCTGAGACAAACCTAAATTCAAAAGATCCAAGGACACCAAACAACCATTATACTCTGAGTCAAGACTCTTGGCAACAGTTTGAAAGGACGTCCTTTTTCATACTCCCTTCTGAGTTCCACAAGATGCTGGGGGGGATAGCCCCTAACTATTGCCCGAACGATTGACTTTTTTTCGGACCTACCATCGTTTTGCTTCTTTATCTTCCCCTTTTTTTTCTTTATTATTATTATTGAAGTTCAAGAAGCATTCTGAGTTCACAAAGTTTTGCTTTCTTTCCCGAGTTCCAGTTTGCTATCGTGGATGTTTTAGTCGTTGGAAAGCTGTTTTATGTTTCTATTGATCCATTGCTCCACATACGGATGTGGCCCTACTCCCCTGTGGAAAATTCCTGGGAGGCTCTCCCCTTTTTTTGTAGGGGGCGGGCCACTTGGGGGGCATCCCCAGGGCCTCCTGATCCTCCAAATTTTGATGATGTTAATTTTGCAGTTAAGTTTAAGGTGCACCGAAGCTGAGGCAGTGAAGCTGCGCCTCCCCCTACCCCACGGACTTCGTGACACCTTTTCCCTGTGTTAGGCATGGGTACTATGTTTTTGAGCCACAAGCCTAAGTCTTCCTGCTGCTCACCCAGACCGCAAACGGGCTTGGGACTCCTACCTTACCCCTCCTCCCTTCCTTCTTTCTTCTATACTCACCCTTCTTTCTCTTTCAGCCAGCTGCCAGACCTACGGAAACAAACATCAGCACTGATGGCTACTGTACTTACTCCACACAAGACCCCAAGACCAGCATCGTTGCTTCCCTCAGATAAGTGGCAGTGAGTTGGGGATGATCCTGACCCTTCAGCTCCATGGCTAGTTCTGACCAACCAGCTGTTCCGATGAGAGAAGCAACCCACAACACACAGGGCCTCAACTCCCCCACCAAACATAGAAAGATTTTAGACTACATGAAATCATACAAAATAGATGTCCTATTCCTACAGGAAACACACTTCCCGATCCGGTACAAACCCACCTTTTAGTCATGCATAATTCCCCCTGTTTTTTTTTTTTTAGCTAATGTAGAAGATAAAACTAGAGGGGGCTGTTCTCATTTCAAGGAACTGCAGGTTCTCACTGAAGTCAGAACAGAGGGCCCCCGAAGGTAGATTTATCCTAATCAAAGGCACAATTGATGGCCAATTGAAATTTTTTAGTAAACTATTTCAGACCTTGGATTCCCAGTTAGATGGCTCCATAATCCTGGGTGGGGACTCAAATGTAGCCTTCGATCTGGGCATAGATAAATCCAAACCACCACATGCACAAATCATCAGATCAACCAGGAGTAGCTGAAACATTGCTAAAATGATATTTCAGCAGGGCCTCAAGGACATCTGGAGAGAACTGAAACCCACCAAAAAAGACTACACACATTTCTCACATGCATATCAGTCCTATGCTAGAATTGATCACCTACTGGTCTTGAATGCCCTCATTCCCTCAGTAAGGGAGGCATGAATCACAGACATGGTCTGGTCTGACCATTCCATGATGAGTATCCTGATAAATAATCTCTAAATCTCCCTACTGGTGCTTAAATGAGATGATCCTTTCAGACCCCATTAGAAAATTGGAAATTGAAAAGGCAGTTTCTGAATATTTTGTCCTGAACTACACCGATGACATCTCGGCAGAAACCCTATGGGCAGAACTCTGCATACCTCTTTTGCTCACTCCCAGTATCCATAAGAAAGGACTATCTCTTATCATTCGAAAGTAAAGTTGTTAAATTTATCTGGGGCAAGTCTGACCATCGTCTTGCATGGCACACCCTATTTAGATTGAGGAATAAGGGGGATTGGGCCTCCCTAATCTGCTCTGGTACTACCAAGCAGCTAGACTAGCTAAGCTTTCCACGGTTTATTCCAAAATGGCTAGACCAGACTGGGTAGACATGGAGAGACAAGCGGTCCCATCCTTTACTTTGGGCTTTCTCCTATGGTGCTCTCCCAAAGCTAGGCTCTCTATCTTATCACCTTCCCTGTCACATACTTTAGCAATATGGGATAAACTCAGGAATTCTCCATCTCTAATATCGCCATGCAAACCCATAGTTCCCATTTTCCACAAACCAGAATTCCACCCAGGCAAGGACATCAGAGCATTTCAATGGTGGCTGGATAAGGGGGTGTACCGGATCGGGCACTTTTTCACTTCTGCAGGATCCATCTCCCTTCCCCATTGCATTAAGACTCTGGATGTTCCTGACTCGGAGAGATTCAGATTTCAACAACTGTCACATTAATTACACTCTATATGGTCTACTAAACCTGACCCTCCCCAATTCACCCCTTATAAACAATGGTGTGGTCAATTAATGGAGCAGAGGGAAAGGGTTTCCACAATTCATCAAAACTCCTTATATGCTGGCTTCGGAGGCAGATACACAGGAAACGTGGGAAGTGGACACCTAGCACAGGGCCTTATCCACATCATTCAAGGGTATCCTCAATATTTCATTAGCAGAAGTGAGTCTGAAGGTCATCACCAGAGGGTACATGACCCTCCACAAACTTTCCACCATGTTCCCTTCAGTTTCTCCCTTATAATTCAGAGGGTGCCAAATGAGGGGAACCATGATGCACATATGGTGTGAATGCCCCAAAATCAGAAGCTTCTGGAACAAGATCTTCCAAATAGCATCCAAAAAGTCACAGAACTCATGGTCCCCGAGTCCCCCTCAACAGCTCTTCTCAACCACTTTATACCCAAAAAAGATTTTTTTGGGGAAGAGACAAAAGGAATTCATACATGGAACATCATAACCATGATTTGCCTTAAAGTCACCCAACAGAATGATAGACTGTCTTGATACCAAGTTTATATAAAAATACAAATATTTATTATTGATTATAAAAAAAAATTTCAAAAAAAGAGGGGAAAAATGTATACATACATAAATAAATACATATTATAGCTATAACATAGACAAAGTTTGTTACGACAGTATTATGTGTCCAATACGGTCTTTGGTTTCTCTACTAGTTTCGCGACTATTCTGTCGCTTCTTCAGGAGACCTCGTTTGTCTAAAACAAAATTTATCACAAATTACTTAACAAAGAAACAATATATATGTCAAGGTATTTGATGTGTTTTTTTACAAACAGTTAGGAGGGGAAAAAAAGAGGGGAGGTATAAACGCCAAGTATGCAGCTCAGTGAGCTTTGTCTATGTTATAGCTATAATATGTATTTATTTATGTATGTATACATTTTTCCCCTCTTTTTTGAATTTTTTTTTTATAATCAATAATAAATATTTGTATTTTTATATAAACTTGGTATCAAGACAGTCCATCATTCTGTTGGGTGACTTTAAGGCAAATCATGGTTATGATGTTCCATGTATGAATTCCTTTTGTCTCTTCCCCAAAAAAATCTTTTCTGTAGTCAATATATAAGGATGAGGATACCATATACCTTTTTTTCTTTGTAAATTAGGCACAACAATATAACACACTTGATACCCAAGATTCTGAAATTCTCTCAAAACTAATCTTCTTTATCTTCCTGGGATCCAAACTCACCATAACTAAAGCATGGAAGCATCCCAAGGTCTCAGTCATAGTTCAAAATATCTTGGATCATGTCACAAGAGAAGATGGTGAGCTCCATTTTGGACACTTCAATTCATTTCAGGGAGACTTGGGGACCATGGGCCAACTATATGGGAGTGGACAATTCCCTGAGCATGTTTCAACCATAAATAAAGTCTATTGGGTCTGATTAGCTGGCGATGCACCCCCCTTCTCTTTGATTCTGTCTGTCCTCTTTCTATCCTACCCCCTTTACCTTCCCCACCCGCACTTATTCTGTTTGGATTTTGTTCCCACTTATTGGTGTCCTGCAAGTGGACACACACAATGATCTCCTTTAAAGGTGGGCATTACTCTCTTAATACCATTAAATATCATGAGCAGCACTGTACCATTAGATCAATTTTGGTTGTATAGGGAGCTTCCATTTTCCACCAATGTCTCGGGGGAATCTATAAGAGCACAGGCCGGAGGGTGGGAGCTTGTCAACTCCTTCCTTGCACAGTTAGATCTCTTTCAGGTTGCAGGGAGTGTGGAGGAGACGGATTTACACCCCAAGGAGTCATTAGGCATCTGGTCTACGAGTCGTCACTCCACATGTACCCCAGGGCTTAGACAGGCTAGCGCCAGATCACATGAAAGACCTATAGATTACCTTCTTATGTCATTGTATTGTTGTATTATTTTAATCATACTTTGGTATGCCATGTTTATTCTGTGAAAAACAATAAAAACATTTGAAACTGAAAAAAAAAAAAGAAAAGAAAAGAAATATTACTTTAAATATCATGCCTGGGGGCATTTATATAGTATGCCTGTAAAGTGGCACATTTTACCACAGTACCACAGCAAAATAAAATTTCTAAAGGAAATAAAGTAATTTAAAACTGATTGTGGCTGTAAGGAATTGTCAGGTCTCAGCAATATAAATAAAACTCATTGAAAATAATGGCATGGGTTCCCCTCCAGTCCATTACCAGGCCCTTTGGGCCTGGTATGAATATTAAGGGGAACCCCGAAACAAAGATTAAAAAACAAATTGTGTGGGGGTCCCCCCAAAATCCTTACCAGGCCCTTCGTTCGTCTGGTATGGAAATTATAGGATGCCCTGCACCAAATTTAAAAGAAAATGAAGTAGGGGCCCCCAAAATCCATACCAGACCCTTACCCGAGCATGCAACCTGGCAGGCCGCAGGGAAAGGGGGGGGGTCGAGAAAGCGTACCATACCAGGCCACATGCCCTCAACATGGGGAGGGTGCTTTGGAGTAGCCTCCCAAAGCACCTTGTCCTCATGTTGATGGGGACAAGGGCCTCATCCCCACAACCCTTGCCTGGTGGTGGTGGGGGTATGCGGGTGGGGGCTTATCTGAATCTGGAAGCCCCCTTTAACAGTTCTGTTTAAGAGACAATAAATCACTTTTTGCATTCTAAATGTGTCTGGCACCCACCATTTCATCTTGCAACCACTCTACACAGAAGGATGTCAGCTGCCCCTGACTCTGGTGGTCACCACTGGGCCTCAGGGGCCCTGGAGCTTTGCTACAGGTGCAATATGTGCTCTCACATCCAACACGAATTGAGGATTCCCAAGAGAAGCTCTGATGGCAGTCTCTGCTCCCCCTCTCCCATCCTCAATGCAGTCATCGGTTGTTAGGACCGCTGGCATCCCAACAACGGATGACATAATTTGCAGGCCACCTCTCAGCTCTGCCCTGTCTTCAGCTCCTGAATCCGCCTCTCACAACCCAACTCTGCCTCTCAGTGTCCCTGATGCCAGCTCTCAGCAGCCTTGCTCCGCCTCTCTGTGTCGCTGATGCCTACTCTCAGCAGCCCTGCTCCTCCTGTCAGTGACCCCAATACTGGCCTCAATCCTGTCTGACAGCAGCCTTGATACCATCTGTCTGCGGCCTGATGCTGGCTCTCAACAGCCATAATCTCAGGATCCCGCTTGTGGAAAGTAAGAGGAACTCCTGGTCACACAGAAGTGATCCACCTGCTTCTGTGTGTTTGTGGCAGGCACCGGGGGTGGGGGGGGGGACATGGCCTACATTTGCTGTTGGGTGCACGGGGTCCCAGCGCCACAACCACTCACATTGGGGATGCCGGAGGTGTCTTCTTTCCCCACCTGTCAGCACTGTAGCATGGAGCGAATAAAGTGCTCTGATACTCTCCGCTCTATGTTGCAGTCCTGGCACTTGGAGCTGTCAGCGGCACTGTGCATACAGAGAGCTTGGGGGGCATTGCTGAGAAAGCTGGGGGGGGGGCATTAGTAAGAGAGGAGGGGGAGTATCGGTGAGAGAGCTGGGGGGGCATTTATGAGAAAGCTAGGGTGGGGGCATTGGTGAGAGAGCTGGGGGACATTTGTAAGAGGGGAGAGAGCTAGGTTTTGTTTAATTACACCCCTTAAGCCTCTCCCACCATTAAGACTTTGGTCATACTCACATTTTGCCATTATGCATGCAGGGCCGTCTTTAATATTGATTAGACCCTGGGCAAAACTTTTCTTGGGCCTCTCCCCCATGCAGTTTTGCTCTCCACCTGCTCTGAGACATACAATAAATAGCAGCTAGACTCAAAATCAGTTTACTGAATCAGATCAGGCAGCTATTGTGATTGGTTGCCAGAGGTTACAGTGCATCATTACCGCTCACTGACTGGCTGCTAGAGGTTACAGCACATGATTTCTGCTTGTTGAGATTACTGTACAGTAATACTGCTCACTGATTCGTTGCTAGAGGTTACAGCACTTCATCTCCTCAGTCCAGGGGTCATGCTATACATATGGATGCTGCCTTTATTTACATATCTATGCAGCTATTTACATATGAATGCTTGTTATTTACATGTAAACACAGGGTTTGCAGGTGAGTTACCTGTTCACAACAATATGGCAGAGCTGGGCAGCATTAATAGCAGCACTTCACACTGAGATATCAGGACACAGCAAGAGACAAGGAAATTTAAACTGGGATAGTTGGCAAGTATGAGGCAGCTGCTTTGAGCCCCACAACAATGACAGGGCCCAGGGCAGCTGCCCCTATTGCCCTGCCTTAAAAACCGTCCTGTATGTGTGTCACAGCTCACTTACTCCCTCAATTGTTTCTCATTCTGAATTTCAAAAGTTGGGAGATATGTAGCATTGTCACAATGACTGTGTCTTTTTCTTTAACCCCCCTCTGGCCCATGAAGCCACGCCACACACTTCACTTGTGGCTGGAGAGAAGGAGATGACAGCTGCAGAGTGCTGGCAGCAGAGACTCTAAAGTCCATGCAGCTGTAGTCAGGGGAGTGCCATGGACTGGGGCTACAATAAGAAAAGAGATTAAACATTATTAATGTACCAATGTTTCCTCTCTAATCATATGTTTTTCATTTACCTGTGTCATTAAAGCAGAATTAAATATCTGTTATTTTTATTTTTATGGCTCTCTAGGAGCTGTTAGTCATAATGTGGTAGCCAGGGCCATCTTTAAGGCAGGGCAAAAGGGGCAGCTGCCCTGGGCCCTGCCATTGTTGTGGGACCCAAAGCAGCTGCCTCATACTTGCCAACTATCCTATTTAAAATTCCCTAATCCCTTAAGGTTTTAGTCCCGTGCTGTGTCCCAATATCTCAGTGAAGTTCTGTTACTAATGCTGCTCTGCCCTATTGTGTACAGATAACTCACCTGCAGACCCTGTATTTACATGTAAATAAGGGCATTGATATGTAAGTAGCAGCAGCATTCACATGTAAATAGCGGTGGATCTGCAGCATTCATATCTAAATAGAGGCAGTATTCACATGTATATCATGCCCCCCCTTAGGTCTTATTCACCATCACCTATACTGAATTCTGCCCACTGGGGAGATAAATGGGTGTGCTTGAAGGTCATGCCTACATCTGTGGTTATTAAGCCTAACATCAGCTTGTTCTGCAAAGGTAAGCAAATTAGTGGGTGGGGGATTGGTAGTGTGGGGTTTGCAGAGGAAAGCAGAGAAAGAATTATAATTTGAGGTGCACAGGTGAGCAAGGAGAGGATGTATGGAGGTAAGGAAGGTGGGTGCAAAGATGAGCAGAGGAGGCAGGTAGTGTTAAAGGGGAGGGGGATTGGAGGGGAGAGGATGGGTGAGGTTTGGGGTGCAGAGGTTAGCAGGGGTTTTAGGATACAAAGATGCACTGACAGGGTGGATAAAGATGTAGGTCACGTGTAGGGCAACCCATTAATTTCAATGGGTTGCTCTGTGCACTACAAGTTCAGAAGAAAGTCCCAAACCCTTTTTCCAAATAACAGTGTCAAGGCACATGTCAGCAGATGTGTGAGAGTGTCATTAACAATTAATGGCACTGCTGTGTATCTGCTAAAGGGCAGCACATTTCTGTGGTGTCAGAAAAGCAATTTTGCATGCGTTTCCAACACACACAAATGTGAATGCAGGCTACATTTCTCAGTTACATTGGTAGTCAGTGTAAATATTCTCATTACTTTGGTGCTTGGTGTAAAATCCTTTCATTCACACTAGTGGCCAGTGTGAATGCCCCCTTCACATTGGTGGTCAGTGTAAATACCTCCTTACATTGGTGGCTACTGTAAATGCATCTATTACATTGGTGGTCAGTGTCAACCCCTATTACATTGGTGGCCACTGGCCAGTGTTGAAATTCCTCTACTTATTGGTAGTCGATTAAAAAAAAAATAATAACATTGCCATTGATCACACCCTCCCCTCCTAAGATTCATAGGAGTTTTCTATCTATTAATGTGTGCCCTCCCCTCCCCAGTCCATGGTGAGCAGGCAGTGAGGAGATGATGTGCTGTGCCCATCATACAGCCTTTGTGCCTATCATATGCAGCCTTTGCTCATCATATACAGCCTGTGCCCATTATATGCAGCCTCTGTGCCCATCATATGTAGCCTCTGTGCCCATTATATGCGTCCTGTGCCCATCATATTCAGCCTCTGTGCCCATCATATGCAGCCTCTGTGCCCATCATATGCAGCCACTGTGCCCATCATATGCAGCCTGTGCCCATCATATGTAGCCTCTGTGCCCCCCCACTCGCCATATGACCGACACACACTTTCCCCATCCTGGTGGCAGGTCAGGCAGTGGGTGACGGTGGCGAGCTGTGGGACATGCAGTGGGTCAGAAGACAGCTCCTGTCTCCTCCATGGTTCTCTGTCTTCCCATGCGTCTCTCTTTCCGTTCTGGTAGGCATCCAATCAGAGCGCTGGCGCCTTCAGTCAATCAGGTGAAGTATTAGATTTGCACCTCCTGATTGGCTGAGAGGCGGTTAAATAGTTACATAGTAGGTGAGGTTGAAAAAGACACAAATCGATCAAGTCCAACCTATGTGTGTGATTATATGTCAGTATTTCATTATACATCCCTGTATTTTTGGTTGTTCAGGTGCTTATCGATTAGCTTTTTGATTGATACCACTGCCTGAGGAAGGGAATTCCACATCCTTGCCGCACTTACAGTAAAGAATCCTCTATGTAGTTTAAGGTTAAACCTCTTTTCTTCTAATTTTATTGAGTGGCCACATGTCTTGCTAAACTCCCTTCCACAAATGCACAATAGGGATAAAATCTCCCCTCTCAAGCGTCTCTTCTCCAGAGACAATACGTTTAGTGCTGGCAACCTATCCTCATAACTAATATCCTCTAGACACTTTATTAGCTTTGTTGCCCTTCTTTGTATTCGCTCCATTTCCAGTAATCCTTCCTGAGGACTGGTGCCCAGCATACTCTAGGTGCAGCCAGACAAGAGTCTTGTAGAGTGGGAGAATTATTGTTTTATCTCTGGAGTTGATCATCTTTTTAATGCATTCCAATATTCTGTTTGCTTTGTTAGCAGCAGCTTGGCATTGCATGCCATTGCTGAGCCTATCATCTACTAGGACCCCCAGGTCCTTTTCCATCCTAGATCCCCCCAGAGGTTCTCCCCCCCCCCCCAGTGTATAGATTGCATTCATATTTTTTCCACCCAAATACATTATTTTACATTTTTCTACATTAAACCTCATTTGTGCAACAAAAAAATATATAGAAAAAATACCGGCGCACTAAGGACAAGAAAAATATAAAATATATCTGTTTGCTGCAACCCAATATAGAAATATCACTATGCGAGTCAATCTAATTAATATATGCATATAATGGAGGTTGCACTAACTTTTGTTTGTCATAATGGTCCTTTGCATGTCTTTTTGAGCCATATACTGTAAGTACCTTCCTTGGGGAGAAACCATTGATGTGACCAGTGAAGGAATGGTTATCCTTAACCACTTACAGACCGGACCATTTTGCTGGTCAAAGACCAGACCACTTTTTGCGATTCGGCACTGGGTCGCTTTAACTGACAATTGCGCGGTCGTGCGACGTGGCTCCCAAACAAAATTGATGTCCTTTTTTTCCCACAAATAGAGCTTTCTTTTGGTGGTATTTGATCACCCCTGCGGTTTTTATTTTTTGCGCTATAAACAAAAATAGAGCGACAATTTTGAAAAAAACACATTATTTTTTACTTTTTGTTATAATAAATATCCCCCAAAAATATATAAAAAAACACATTTTTCCCTCAGTTTAGGCCGATACGTATTCTTCTACATATTTTTGGTAAAAAAAAACGATTATTGATTGGTTTGCGCAAAAGTTATAGCGTTTACAAAATAGGGATAGTTTTATAGCATTTTTATTAATAATTTTTCATTATTATTTTTTTTACTAGTAATGGCGGCGATCAGCGATTTTTATTGTGACTGCGACATTGTGGGGGACCCATCGGACATTTATGACACATTTTTGGGACCATTGTCATTTATACAGTAATCACTGCTATATAAATGCAGTGATTCCTGTGTAAATGACACTGGCAGTGAAGGGGTTAACAAGTGGGTGGCAGTGTAGGGGTTAAGTGTTCCTAGGGGTGTGTTACTAACTGTGGGGGGGTTGGGCTTTCATTTAGTGAACACTGATCTCTGCTCCAATCACATGGAGCAGAGATCAGCGTCACTAGTTGCTAGGCAGAATGGAGAAATGGTGTTTACACGGCATTTCCTCCATTCAGCCGTCCCGTGAGACAATCGCGGGGATGCCCGCGGTGATCGAGTCCGCGGGTCCCGCGACCGGCCTCACGGAGGTCCCGACCAGCTCGGGAGCGCGCCGCCGCCGGCGCGCTCCCGATGGCAGGGCGGCATTGAAGATTGGAAGTACCTGTACGCCAATATGCCTGCCCGTGCCATTCTGTCGACGTACATCGGCGCGCGCTGGTCGGGAACCGGTTAAATGAACCAAAGGCGATAACACAGACTAGGTCTGGTGAGTGGCCAATCTTTCCGGTGGTGGTGAAGCACTTGGTCTTTGTCTCTAGCTGACACTTTGGGTGGAGATAGAAGCATTATCAGGAAAATCCTAAGCACTGAAGAGACTGTTTAGATTTATGTATTATATGCACGCAGAACTTTTTCCCACAGGAGATATTTAAGCACTTGTAATTTTTCTTACAGGAGATATTTTAAGCACTTGTAACATTGATGTAACATTTGAACCTATTGTGGCATATACTGTTTATGTTATAGAGTAAGCAGCAAGTAGTTTTTTTTCACATATTTTTCACACTATTGAAATTATTTATTTATTGTGGATGTTTTTTTCACAGGTTTTGTATATAAATTCTAATATATTTGTTGGGGTTGGAATACTTTAGTTGTTTGTAGTTTGAGCAAGATATGTTGTGTTTGGTGACACCGGTGCAAGAGTCAGGGGTCTGGTTAACAGACACAAACTGCAGTGGTGCCACCACAGACATATTTTTATATATATTGCTTTTTCTTTTTTGATTTTATCACCTGAAAAAGTGGTGGTTTAGCTGGTAGTGATATCAGTGTATTTTATTTGCCCTTGGAAATAAGACACCATTATGGCAAACAAAAGTTAGCGCAACCTCCATTATACGCATATATTAAACCTCATTTGCCATGTAGTTGCCCACCTCATTAATTTGTTCAGATCTTTTTGCAAGGTTTCCTCATCCTACGGAGAAGTTATTGTCCTGCTTAGCTTAGTATTGTCTGCAAATACAGATTGAACTGTTTACCCCATTCTCCGGGTAGTTTATGAACAAAATAAATAGGATTGGTCCCAGCAAAGAACCCTGGGGGACCCCACTACCCACCTCTGACCATTCCCAGTACTCCCCATTTATCACCACCCTCTGAGCTCACCCTTGTAGCCAGTTTTCAATCCATGTACTCACCCTATGGTCCATGCCAACGGACCTTATTTTGTACACTAAACATTTATGGGGAACTGTGTCAAATGCTTTTAAAAAATCCAGATACACTACATCTACAGGCCTTCCTTAACCAGTTGCCGACCGCCGCACGCCGATGTACGTCGGTAGAATGGCACGGGCAGGCATAAGGACATACATGTATGTCCCTTGCCTCCCGCGGGTCGGGGGCCCGATCGGGCCCCCGCCCGGTGCCTGCGGCGGTCGGTATTCGTTCGGGAGCGATCCCGGACGAGGGGACGGCCATTCATTCATGGCCACCCCCTCGCGATCGCTCCCGACGAATAGAAATCCCCGGTGACATCACTTCCTCTCCTGTAATGTAAACACAGGAGAGGAAGTGATGTATTCTCTCCTCCGTGTCGGTATTTTTCGTTCCGACACGGAGGAGAGCGGATCAGTGAGTTGCACCAACACTCTACACACACAGTAGAACATGCCAGGCACACTCACACCCCCCCTTTACCCCCCGATCACCCCCCCAATTACCCCTGCCCCCCAGTCACAGTGACACCAATGTCATTTTATTTTTTTTTTTTGCATTGGTGTCATTTGTGACTGTAATAACTGTTAGGGCAGTTAGAGTTAGCCCCCTTTAGTTCTAATGTACCCCCCTAACCCCCCCAATAAAGGTTTAACCCCGTGATCACCCCCCGTCGCCAGTGTCACTAAGGCTGGGTTCACATTGCAGCGGTTTATGAGAACGAATGTGATTCGCACCGCACTGCAGTGCAAATCACATCCGATCTCTGTGCGATTCGAGTTCAGCCATTCGCCGCACCCGCCACACCCGCCGCACCCGCCGCAAATTCGCACGGGACCCTTTTTTTGGCCCGCAGCAGAATCGGATCGCATGGGTGTTCACACCATGCGATCCGAGTTTGCAGATCGCACTGCGATATGCGAACTGATCTGGGGGTGTCAGTAACATTTCACTGACACTCCCAGCAGTTCGCATAGGGCAGTGTGAACTGCCGCTGGGAGGCATGCGATGCGGGAACCCGCCGCAGATTCGCGGCGTTTCCGCATCGCTCCAGTGTGAACCCAGCCTAATAAGCGATCATTTTTCTGATCGCCGTATTAGTGTCACAGGTGACGCTAGTTAGGCAGGTAGGTATTTAGGTTCGCCACAGCTTTTTATAGCGCCAGGGACCCCCATATACTACCGCATAAAGCCCCCTGATTGCCCCCTAGTTAACCCTTTCACCAGTGATCACCATATAACTGTTACAGGTGACGCTGGTTGGTTAGTTATTTTTTTATAGTTTCAGGGCACCCGCCATTTATTACCTAATAAAGGTTTAACCCCCTGATCACCCGGCGGGTGTCATTTGTGACTAATAACTGTTAGGGCAGTTAGGGTTAGCCCCCTTTAGTTCTAAGGTACCCCCCTAACCCCCCCAATAAAGGTTTAACCCCGTGATCACCCCCCGTCGCCAGTGTCACTAAGGCTGGGTTCACATTGCAGCGGTTTATGAGAACGGATGTGATTCGCACCGCACTGCAGTGCAAATCACATCCGATCTCTGTGCGATTCGAGTTCAGCCATTCGCCGCACCCGCCGCACCCGCCGCAAATTCGCACGGGACCCTTTTTTTGGCCCGCAGCAGAATCGGATCGCATGGGTGTTCACACCATGCGATCCGAGTTTGCAGATCGCACTGCGATATGCGAACTGATCTGGGGGTGTCAGTAACATTTCACTGACACTCCCAGCAGTTCGCATAGGGCAGTGTGAACTGCCGCCGGGAGGCATGCGATGCGGGAACCCGCCGCGCATTCGTGGCGTTCCCGCATCGCTCCAGTGTGAACCCAGCCTAATAAGCGATCGTTTTTCTGATCGCTGTATTAGTGTCACAGGTGACGCTAGTTAGGCAGGTAGGTATTTAGGTTCGCCACAGCTTTTTATAGCGCCAGGGACCCCCATATACTACCGCATAAAGCCCCCTGATTGCCCCCTAGTTAACCCTTTCACCAGTGATCACCATATAACTGTTACAGGTGACGCTGGTTGGTTAGTTATTTTTTTATAGTTTCAGGGCACCCGCCATTTATTACCTAATAAAGGTTTAACCCCCTGATCACCCGGCGGGTGTCATTTGTGACTAATAACTGTTAGGGCAGTTAGGGTTAGCCCCCTTTAGTTCTAAGGTACCCCCCTAACCCCCCCAATAAAGGTTTAACCCCGTGATCACCCCCCGTCGCCAGTGTCACTAAGGCTGGGTTCACATTGCAGCGGTTTATGAGAACGGATGTGATTCGCACCGCACTGCAGTGCAAATCACATCCGATCTCTGTGCGATTCGAGTTCAGCCATTCGCCGCACCCGCCGCACCCGCCGCAAATTCGCACGGGACCCTTTTTTTGGCCCGCAGCAGAATCGGATCGCATGGGTGTTCACACCATGCGATCCGAGTTTGCAGATCGCACTGCGATATGCGAACTGATCTGGGGGTGTCAGTAACATTTCACTGACACTCCCAGCAGTTCGCATAGGGCAGTGTGAACTGCCGCCGGGAGGCATGCGATGCGGGAACCCGCCGCGCATTCGTGGCGTTCCCGCATCGCTCCAGTGTGAACCCAGCCTAATAAGCGATCGTTTTTCTGATCGCTGTATTAGTGTCACAGGTGACGCTAGTTAGGCAGGTAGGTATTTAGGTTCGCCACAGCTTTTTATAGCGCCAGGGACCCCCATATACTACCGCATAAAGCCCCCTGATTGCCCCCTAGTTAACCCTTTCACCAGTGATCACCATATAACTGTTACAGGTGACGCTGGTTGGTTAGTTATTTTTTTATAGTTTCAGGGCACCCGCCATTTATTACCTAATAAAGGTTTAACCCCCTGATCACCCGGCGGGTGTCATTTGTGACTAATAACTGTTAGGGCAGTTAGGGTTAGCCCCCTTTAGTTCTAAGGTACCCCCCTAACCCCCCCAATAAAGGTTTAACCCCGTGATCACCCCCCGTCGCCAGTGTCACTAAGGCTGGGTTCACATTGCAGCGGTTTATGAGAACGGATGTGATTCGCACCGCACTGCAGTGCAAATCACATCCGATCTCTGTGCGATTCGAGTTCAGCCATTCGCCGCACCCGCCGCACCCGCCGCAAATTCGCACGGGACCCTTTTTTTGGCCCGCAGCAGAATCGGATCGCATGGGTGTTCACACCATGCGATCCGAGTTTGCAGATCGCACTGCGATATGCGAACTGATCTGGGGGTGTCAGTAACATTTCACTGACACTCCCAGCAGTTCGCATAGGGCAGTGTGAACTGCCGCCGGGAGGCATGCGATGCGGGAACCCGCCGCGCATTCGTGGCGTTCCCGCATCGCTCCAGTGTGAACCCAGCCTAATAAGCGATCGTTTTTCTGATCGCTGTATTAGTGTCACAGGTGACGCTAGTTAGGCAGGTAGGTATTTAGGTTCGCTGCAGCTTTTTATAGCGCCAGGGACCCCCATATACTACCGCATAAAGCCCCCTAATTGCCCCCTAGTTAACCCTTTCACCAGTGATCACCATATAACTGTTACAGGTGACGCTGGTTGGTTAGTTATTTTTTTATAGTTTCAGGGCACCCGCCATTTATTACCTAGTCTCACTAGTGTACCCCTAAATTTAGGGGTGTCTACTTTCCAAAATGGGGTCATTTGGGGGGGGGTTTGTGCCATCTTGGCATTTTATGGCCTTCAAAACTGTAACGCCCTTAGAAAGCCTGAAGGCGGTGCTTGGTTTTCGGGGCCCCGTACGCGGCTAGGCTCCCAAAAAGTCCCACATATGTGGTATCCCCATACTCAGGAGAAGCAGCAGAATTTATTTTGGGGTGTCATTTCACATATGCCCATGGCATGCGTGAGCAATATATCATTTAGTGACAACTTTGTGAAAAAAAAAAAAAAAAAAAGTTTGTAATTTTCCCGCAACTTGTGGCAAAATATAAAATATTCCATGGACTCAACATGCCTCTCAGCAAATAGCTTGGGGTGTCTACTTTCTAAAATGGGGTCATTTGTGGGGGTTTTGTGCCATCTTGGCATTTTATGGCCTTCAAAACTGTAATAGGTAGTGAGAAGTGAACTCAAAAATTTACGCCCTTAGAAAGCCTGAAGGCGGTGCTTGGATTTCGGGGCCCCGTACGCGGCTAGGCTCCCAAAAAGTCCCACATATGTGGTATCCCCGTACTCAGGAGAAGCAGCAGAATTTATTTTGGGGTGTCATTTCACATATGCCCATGGCATGCATGAGCAATATATCATTTAGTGACAACTTTGTTAAAAAAAAAAAAAAAAAAAAAAGTTTGTAATTTTCCCGCAACTTGTGGCAAAATATAAAATATTCCATGAACTCAACATGCCTCTCAGCAAATAGCTTGGGGTGTCTACTTTCTAAAATGGGGTCATTTGTGGGGGTTTTGTGCCATCTTGGCATTTTATGGCCTTCAAAACTGTAATAGGTAGTGAGAAGTGAACTCAAAAATTTACGCCCTTAGAAAGCCTGAAGGCGGTGCTTGGTTTTCAGGGCCCCGTACGCGGCTAGGCTCCCAAAAAGTCCCACATATGTGGTATCCCCATACTCAGGAGAAGCAGCAGAATTTATTTTGGGGTGTCATTTCACATACGCCCATAGCATGTGTGAGCAATATATCATTTAGTGACAACTTTGTGTAAAAAAAAAAAAAAATTTTTTTTTTTGTCATTATTCAATCGCTTGAGGCAAAAAAATAAAATATTCAATGGGCTCAACATGCCTCTTATCAATTTCCTTAGGGGGTCTACTTTCCAAAATGGGGTCATTTGGGGGGGTTTTGTACTGCCCTGCCATTTTAGCACCTCAAGAAATGAGATAGGCAGTCGTAAACTAAAAGCTGCGTAAATTCCAGAAAACGTACCTTAGTTTGTAGATGTGACAACTTTTGCGCAAACCAATAAATATACAATTATTGACTTTTTTTTTACCAAAGACATGTGGCTGAATACATTTTGGCCTAAATGTATGACTAAAATTGAGTTTATTGGATTTTTCTAATAACAAAAAGTAGAAAATATCATTTTTTTTCAAAATTTGCGGTCTTTTTACGTTTATATCGCAAAAAATAAAAATCGCAGAGGCAATCAAATATCATCAAAAGAAAGCTCTATTTGTGGGAAGAAAAGGACGCAAATTTTGTTTGGGTACAACATTGCATGACCGCGCAATTACCAGTTAAAGCAGCGCAGTGCCAAAGTGTAAAAAGACCTCTGGTCATTTACCAGCAAAATGGTCCGGTCTGAAAGTGGTTAATCTAGATGGCATTTTACCTCCTCATAGAAGGTTAATAGATTGGTTTGGCAAGAACGATTCTTCATGAATCCATGCTGATTACTGCTAATTATATCATTCTCGTTACTAAAATCTTGTATATAGTCCCTTATCTTCCCCTCTAAGAGCTTGCATACTATTGATGTTAAGCTAACTCATCTGTAGTTCCCAGGGATGTATTTTGGGCCATTTTTAAATATCGGTGCTACATTGGCTTTTCTCCAATTACCTGGTACCATTCCAGTCAGTAGACTATCAGTAAAAATTAGGAACAATGGTCTGGTAATTACTTGACTGAGTTCTCTAAGTACCCCAAGTAGTTTCCCAAGTCTAATTTGAATTCTGTCCTCTGTTAACCATGGAGGTGCTTCCTGTGATGTGTCATAAGGATAAACACTGCAGTTTTGGTTACTGAAGCCCCCGATTCACTTGTGAAGACAGAGGAGAAGAATAAATTCAATACCTTTGCCATCTCCCCATCCTTTGTAACCAGATGTCCTTACTCATTCTTTATAGGGCCAATATGGCCTGTCCTCCCTTTTTTACTGTTTACATATTTAAAGTGATTGTAAAGCTTCAAGTGTAGTTCGTTTTGCATAAAGTGGCCAGATCCTCTTTTGGGGTTCCCCGGCGGCGCTGTTAGCTCCTCCCCGCATTGCATAACCCCCTAGGAGAAGCGCTATCCTGGAGGTGTTAACTTGCGGAAACACTACCGAGTCCAGCATTTGCATCCATAGCCGCAGAATGCCAGACTTGGCCCTGCCCCTGGCGCCATATCATTGGATTTGATTGACAGCAGTGGGAGCCAATGGCTGCGCTGCTATCAATCTATAGCCAATACAATCAAGAGCCTAGAACCCCGGGCAGAGGAACAGCATGTCTCCGCCATGGGAAATTCCAGAGCTTGGGTAAGTAAAATGGGGGGGCTGGGGGGCCGATCACTGCCAGGTGTTTTTTCCCCTTAATGCATCCTATGCATTAAGGGGAAAAGACACGATGATTTACAACCATTTTAAATAATTTCTTCGATGTTTTTTGCTTTCCTCCGCTATGTGTCTTTTGTGTTCTACCTTAGCTGCCCTAATTGCACCCCTACATTTCTTGTTGCATTCTTTATAAAGTCTAAATGCTGATGATGATCCCTCAACCTTGTTTTTTTTGTAAGGTCTTTTCCTTTGCTTTTATATGCATGTTTACATCAGAGTTAAGCCATCCAGGACTTTTGTTCGCTCTTTTAAATGTGTTACCCAATGGGATGCATTGGCTAATGCCCTTATTTAATATGCGCTTAAAGCAAACCCATCTCACCTCTGTGTTCTTTGTTCCTAAGATATTATCCCAATTTATGCCTTCTAGCAAGGTTTGTAGTTTAAGGAAGTTGGCTCTTTTGAAAGTCTTTGTATTCTCCTTATGTTTCCTATTTGTGTGATTTATACTGAAGCCAAATGACCTGTGATCGCTGTTTCCTAAATTGCCCCGTATTTCCACTTCTGTGATTAGGTCTGTATTGTTGGTAATCAGTAGGTCCAGTAATGTTTTATTTCTAAAACGTCTACCATCCGAACCATGAAATTGACCATGAATAACACTTCCCATCCTTGCTGCTAATCCAAACTGTGATAGGAGATCTGTCTGCCCCTCCTCCCTCAGGTTAGGGGGCCTAAAGGATAGTCCCAGTATTATTTTCCTCTTAGCTTCATCCCTTTGGAGCACTACCCATAAGGATTCCACCTCCTCCCTAGCTCCCCTAGTGATGTCATCTTTCACATTCACATTCAGTGTTATATATTAATATTAATTAAATATTAATTTCCTTTGCTATCACACCTGGGTGGACTGCAAGCACAATTCTTTGCGCTCCAAGTCCACCTTTTTGGAAGCCTTTTAGAGCCTATGGCTAATCAGGTGCTTCAAAAAAACACCCCACCGCTGGAATTCAGGTGCCAGGCGTCCAAAAAGGGACTGGACGCCTGAATAGGGGGTGGCTATAGTGCCCATGGATAGACTCATGCTATGCATGAATCTATGCATTCTACACAGAGGGGAGTGGCGTGACAGAGGGGGTGGCGTGCAAGAGGGGGGGTGCCCGTGCACCCTTAATTAATGCACCAAAACTAGTCTAGCTGCTATTTATTGTATGTCTCAGAGCGGAACTGCATGGAGGGGGAGTGGGGCCCCTGAACATTTTTGTCCAGGCTCCAATTAACATTAAAGACGGCCCTGGTGGTAGAACATATATCAGCATATTAACCTCCCTGGCGGTACGATTATTTCGGATTTTAGGTGCTAAAAGCGGTACCATTATTTTGCATGAAAATTTGGCGTTTTATATTGTAGTCCTGTAATTCTTAGGAATAACTCTCTTAAATCTGTCCAAACCAGAGTCTAGCAGACATCCCAGGTATAATAAAGTTTGAAAAATGAAATCATAAATTATAATATAATAAATAATTATAAATAATTGTACCAAATAATAATATAACAATAATAAAAATTATTCAATAATGTAATCAAATCAAAAACACTGAAATTTGCTCAGTTGCAGAATTGTCACTGTCATTACTTTTCAGTATTTGATGACGGATCTCCCCACAAATCGCTATCGCTCAATTCTGCGAGTGATTCCAATTTATTATCACTGTTTTCTAGCTGGTCTAAAACCATTTTTGATGTAAAGTGACAGTTTTGGTTGCTATAGACAATCTCCAGTTTCCAGGCATAAAGAACAGTTTTTATTATATAAAACTGCATGCAGGACACTGGGCAGACCACTAGGGACAAAGGGGATGTGAAATAATTACATACAGCAATGTAATCTGTAAGATTACATTATACTGTATGTTTACTGTTTGTTTCACTTTTTGAATTTGGCGCCGATCTCCGTCCACGTGCGTCGCAACGCTCGCAGGGCACGGAGATCGGCGATGTGATGAATCGAGCGAGACACGGCTCGCTCGTACAGCGGGGAGACAACGCTGGATCCGAGGGAGAAGGTAAGTAAACCTCCTCCTGGATCCAGCGATGCAGTCCCGAGTCTGGCTCGGGGATACCGCTTTTGGTATGAAAATTCCACCCCGAGCCAGACTCGGGAATACCGTCAGGGGGGTTAATGCAGACTTACCTGGCAAGGGATCCAAGCCACTGCTGTACTGTCGGCACTCCCATCATGCATGGCAATACCATCTTTTCTTTTACTCTTCCTTCTATGTTCCAAAACTTTGACCATTTTTTTGGGTCAGAACTGTGCATGTGTGAGTCACATCATCACGACACAAAATGATGCTGTAAGAGCCGGTTCACACAGGGGCGACACGACTTTCAACACGACTTTTGGAGGCAACTTGGACACGACTTGGGGCGACTTACAACACAACTTTAAGTCACCCCAGGCCAGGCGACTTTTGCCGTGGCCAATCAGAGAATGAGCTCTGAAGGGGGAACTCCACGCCAAATAAAAAAAAAGGCATGGGTCCACTCTCCAAGAGCATACCAGGCCCTTAGGTCTGGTATGGATTCTAAGGGGAACCCCCTACGCCGAAAAAACGGCGTGGGGGTCCCCCCAGATCCATACCAGACCCTTATCCGAGCACGCTACCTGGCCGGCCAGGAAAGGGGGTGGGGACGAGCGAGCGCCCCCCCCCCTCCTGAGCTGTACCAGGCCGCGTGCCCTCAACATGGGGGGTGCCTTGTCCCCATGTTGATGAGGACAAGGGCCTCTTCCTGACAACCCTGGCCGTTGGTTGTCAGGGTCTGCGGGCGGGGGGCTTATTGGAATACGGGAGCCCCCTTTAATAAGGGGGCCCCAGATCCCGGCCCCCCACCCTATGTGAATGAGTATGGGGTACAATGTACCCCTACCCATTCACCTGTGAAAAAAATGTAAAAAAAAACCCACAACACAGGGTTAAAATAGTTTATTGTACAGCTCCGGGGGTCCTCCGTCTTCGGGGGTCTTCTCGCCGGACTCCTCCGCTATATTCTGCTAGCTCTTTTACTAGCGGAGGAGCCCGGCTTTCTTCTTCATCGCCTCCCTCTTCTTCCGACTTCGGGGGTCTTGTCCCCCTCTTCGGTTCTTCTTGTCGGGCCACCGCGCCTTCTTCTAGCTCTTTTACAAGCGGTGGCCGGTCTTCTGTCACGGCTGTCGCCGTCTTCTGTTCTTCTCTTCTTCTCTTCAGGAGATGTTGCCTCGTCGCTGTCTCTGCTCACAATGACAGGGACGCGGCGTGCGGCGACTTATATAGGGACATCCCGGATGATGTCCCCGCCCATTATGATGTCACAGTCCCAGAGGATGCAGTCTCCCGGATTCCGATAAGCGAGAAGAGGCCCTTGTCCTCATCAACATGAGGCACCCCCCATGTTAAGGGCACGCGGCCTGGTACGGCTCAGGAGGGGGGGGCGCACGCTCGTCTCCACCCCCTTTCCTGGCCGGCTGGGTAGCGTGCTCGGATAAGGGTCTGGTATGGATCTGGGGGGGACCCCCACGGCGTTTTTTCGGCGTAGGTGGTTCCCCTTGGAATCCATACCAGACCTAAGGGCCTGGTATGCTCTAGCAGGGGGAACCCACGCCAAATTTTTTAAATAAATTTGGCGTGGAGTTCCTTCTTGAGAGCTGATAATTCTGTCAGTAGCCTCCGCATAGACGCAGATCCGACTTGGAGACGACCTCCATTGAAATCCATGCGTACCAGTCGCCTACAAGTCGGATTGAAGTAGTACAGGAACCTTTTCTGAAGTCGGAGCTCCTTCAGTAGCGTGCATTAAGATGGCTCTCATTCACTTACATTGATTTTTACATGTTGTCCGACCTGAGGCGACTAGGGGCGACCTGAAGTCGGATCTGAGTTGCCCTTGTGTGAACCGGCTCTAAATGTTCACTGAGCTTGTGCATGCATGGCTCAGCATACAGTATAAAAACTCTGACAGGTAGTAAGAGTGGTTTATGATAGAAGAGACCAATAGGGTCACTTCTGTCTTAAAAATACTACCTGTCAGCATTTTTTCTTTTTTAAAGTTGAATTATACGTTAAAGCGGAGGTCCACCCTAAAGTGGACCTTCCGCTCATCGGAACCCTCCCCCCCTCCGGCGCCACAATTGGCACCTTTCAGGGGGGAGGGGGGTGCAGATACCTGTACAGTACAGGTATCTGCACCCACTTCCGGGATAGCTCTCTGCGGAAAGGGGCGTAGATTACGCCCCTTTCCGCAAGTGCCTGCCCCTTTCCGCAAGTGCCCCGCTGCCTGCTGGGAAACACACAGATCCCAGAGGCAACGGGGACCGTCCTTATTGCGCAGCGCGATTCGCGCATGCGCAGTAGGGAACCGGGAAATGAAGCCGAAAGGCTCCATTTCCTGATTCCCATACCCAAGATGGCGGCGGCAGCACCCGACAGGCGATCTAGAGATCGGCTTCGGGTGCCGACATCGCGGGCGCGCTGGACAGGTAAGTGTCACTATTTTAAAAGTCAGCAGCTGCAGTATTTGTAGCTGCTGGCTTTAAAAAAAATAAAAAAACGCGGAGTCCCGGCGGACTCCCCCTTTAAGGCTGACTCCACCTTTTGCACAATGTTACATCTGCATCTAGGCTGCAAACCCATTTTCCAAGTAATACAGCAAATGTACATATTTTTCCTGCAAATATATGTTCATTTATTCTTTTTTTTTTTTTTTTAAAGATGGACTTAGCCTTTAAAAAAGCATTTATTATTTAGTCAAAAAGCATTTTTGCTGGATATTCTGAGCTGAATTATGGAGCTGAATTGTGCAAACTGGAGATGGAGTGGGTTTTAAAAAGATTGGTCTTCTTTACTTAGCAGCTTAAATAATAAGCAAAGTAATATGATTCTCTGATAAGAATAGGGGAGAGTCTTGGGAATATTATACTCTGAAAAGAGTAAATATTACATAATTGTTAGTGCTACCCTGCTAGCCTATCTTTACTATTCTTTTGCTCTCTTTTTATTCAGTTAGTTCCCTTACCCTCTGAAACTTGCCTTTTTATGTTGATGTCTGAAATGTTAATATAATTCAATAACTATCCTCAGCAGTTGAGTTTTTCAGGCCGCCAAATGCTGATATCATGAAACCAAAAACACTTCAATTTAAATACAGAAAGGTCAGAGAATAAAATAAACATAATGACTCCAAAATCATAATGTGTGAATGGATTGAGAACCAGAGGCACACTAAACCACCCAAATTAATTCAAATGTCAGTAAACATCCAGAGTTCACTCAGTGGACAATGTGCAAAGCTTTACCTGTTTGTCTTTATTAAATAGTAAAATATGACAAAGTCTGCACTTTGCAAAATGACTTCAAACTCATATTAGATTTTCCATGGTTTCTGTTGACGGAGGCATCTTCAGATCTCTTTTATTTGTGGACTTAGGGTAGTGCCATGGGGATTTTAATGGATCCAATTATGTGAACCCATACAGGAGGAAAAAGATAATCAGTAGCTCGGAAATGCAAAAGGTCAGCAGGTCCAGGAACAAAAAATAAATAAAAAAAAACAAGCTCTGAAAATATCTCACTCATTTGTGACAGGCAGATGCCCTAAACAGCAACAATATATTTTTTAAGGCACCAATGTATCAAACTGATTTCCATGTTAAAGAAAATATTACTTTGTAATAAATGCAATAAGCCTATAAATATTTTACAATTTTTTTTTCCTTTGGTTGACATTTTATGATCCATATTATATGAACAATTTTTAGGCATGGTAAATACATATGATGTCAAATCTTACATCATTAAATGCTATTGGTTTTCCCAAAATGATTTCCACTATTCTTGGTCATACCTGTCTTTTCTTTTTTACGTAATAAAAAAAAAATCTTATACACACCAGTTATGACACATTCTTGCAGCTTAACAAAGCTTAGTTTAGCTTTTTTTTTTTTTTTTTAGTGAGCTAAAATACAATCCATGAATTGTAATGTGCCTGTGCACACAGGCGTGCAAACAAGCACCCTGAATTGTTCAGTAAAATAAATAAATAGAACAATCTGAATTTTTGGTCAGTAAATCACTAAAATCTCATATAAAATGTAACATGTTTATGTCATTCTAAATGTAATTTTCAATCTTTTTAAATCTACAGATTTCATTGAAACATTGTCTGATGATCATGCCATGACTTCTTTGTTCAGCCACTTCCTGTTATAGGACCCAATACTCTGTCCCAACCTTCCAATTATTCCTTACTAGGGACGAGCTTCGTGTTCGAGTCGAACATACGTTCGACTCGAACATCGGCTGTTCGCCCGTTCGGCGAATTCCGAATGTTATGGCCCGTTCGCGCCAAATTCGTGTGGCGCTCACGGCCCACAATGCACTGCGTCATCGCAGTGCATTGCTGGCTCATGATTGGCCAAGCATGCACTGTGACCCCGCATGCTTGGCCAATCACAGCGCCAGCAGCAAGGAGAGCCATGATTGGCCACAGGCAGGATGCCTGTGGCCAATCATAGCTCAGGCTGTGTAGTTCACGCCCCACACTATATGAGGCCGCCAGCGCAGCGGCCTTGTGTAGTGTGTTGGCGTCTGAAGCAGTTAGTGGGTGTTCTGTGTACCTTCAACACAGTATACACCGATCGTTATCGGCCGATTTTCGATCTTGGTCTTCTGTAGTGGTTGTTGTCTGCGTGCCCTGACCGCAGTATACACCGCTATATTCACCTCACCTATATAGCTAGTGATCTATCTTTTATAATAGAGCTTGCAGTCAGTAGTGTTAGGAGCTTGTGCGTGCTGTCTGCGTTCTCTGTACCCAGTACACACCGCTATATCCACCTACATAGCTCTTCTCTATTTGAGCCCACTTGCCATCTGCAGGAGTTATTGGAAGTTGTGTGTGCCTCCAGCACAGCACAGTATACATCTGTATATACCCCTTTATCTCTGGTGTTCTATAATAAAGGCATCTGCAGGAGTTAGTGGGTGTTTTGTGCCTCCAGCACAATATACACCTGTATCTACCCTTTATTGCTGTTCTCTAATAGTGCCATCTGCAGGGCTTAGTGGGTGTTGTGTGACTCCATTACAGTATACCCCTTTATCTCTGGTGTTCTATAATAAAGGCATCTGCAGGAGTTAGTGGGTGTTGTGTGCCTCCAGCACAATATACACCTGTATCTACCCTTTATTGCTGTTCTCTAATAGAGCCATCGGCAGGGCTTAGTGGGTGTTGTGTGACTCCATTACAGTATACCCCTTTATCTCTGGTGTTCTATAATAAAGGCATCTGCAGGAGTTAGTGGGTGTTGTGTGCCTCCAGCACAATATACACTACCCAACTGCTGTTTTACCCAACTCCCTTCAGGCCATTACCATGTCTGGAAGGCCAGCAAGGAGAGGCAGACAGGCGCGAGCCGATAAAAGAGGGCAAGCAGGCTCTGTGTCTAGAGACAACAGTGCTGGTCGTGGACGCGGTGCATTGTCATCAGCACGTGGCCATGGGAGACGCTTGTCCTTCTTTTCGGCAGCTGGACATGTTGAACCGCAACATGCCAACGACTTGGTAGAGTGGATGACCAAGCCCTCTTCATCCTCCTCATCCTCTCTCACCCAGTCTCAGGGTACTAGCAAAGTAGCTGCCAACGCATCGTCTTCCCTAGTCTCAATGTCATCATCAGTGACTCCTTCCCTAGACCCACCACGTCCTCCTGAGGAGTCTCCTAAACTCTTTGAGCACAGTGTTGGGTACATGCTCCAGGAGGATGCCCAGTGTTTTGTAGGCTCTAATGATGACACTCAGCTAGAGGAAGGCAGTAGCGTCAATGCAGACAGAGGGGGTGCTCAAGAAGGACAGCAATCTGGCAGTCATGTTCCACAAGCTGCAGCATATTGCCAGGTTTGCTACAGCGATGAAGAGGGAGGGGATGATGAGGGCACTGACTCCACGTGGGTGCCTGGTAGGAGAGAGGAGGAGGAGGAGGAGGCACATGTTCAACGAGGCAGGATGCCCTCCGGGGGCCAGCTTAGGGGCAGCACACCGACTGAATTACACCGCAGAGCTCCGCCTGTGCAGGGCGCTGCCTCTGCGCGTTATTCTAAAAGTTCTTGGTGTGGGCCTTTTTTGAGACGAGTGCATCAGATCGCACCGCTGCTATTTGCAACATATGTCTCAAGCGTATCTCGCGTGGCCAAAACATCAGCCGCTTGGGCACCACATGCTTGACCAGACATATGTTGACCTGCCATGCAGCTCATTGTCAAGCGTACCTCAAAGACCCACACCAAAGAACAAAGCGGACCTCTCCTTGCTCCTCATCAGCTGGGATCTCCAACCCCACTAGACCTTCAGTCCTCTCTGAAACCTGCGCTGAGAGGAATGAAGGTGTAGAATTAGGTGTGTCACAGCCAAGTGCTTCCGGGCACTCTGCTAGCAGTACACCCACGTCCGATTATAGCAGGCAAATGTCCCTGCCCCAGCTGGTGGACCGGCGAAAGAAGTTCACTCCCAGCTATCCACATGCCCAGCGGTTGAATGCTAGCTTGGCTAAATTGCTAGCACTTCAACTGCTGCCTTTTCAGTTGGTAGACTCGGCCCCCTTCCGTGAGTTTGTACAATGTGCGGTTCCTCAGTGGCAGATCCCCAAATGCCACTTTTTCTCACGGAAGGCGATTCCGGCTCTCTACCGGCATGTGGAAGGCAATGTCCTTGCCTCGCTGGACAGGGCGGTCAGCGGTAAGGTGCATATTACCGCTGACTCATGGTCCAGCAGGCATGGACAGGGACGTTACCTGTCTTTCACGGCCCATTGGGTCAATCTTCTGGCAGCTGGGAAGGATGCAGGACAAGGTGCAGTAATGTTGGAGGTTGTTCCGCCACCACGCCTCCAAAATGCTACTATTGGTTGTGACACACCTCTCTCCTCCACCCCCTCCTCTTCTTCTTCTTCCATGGCCTCTTCCAGTGCTCTGTCCTCAGAACCAGCGGTGCTCCGTAGGCGTTCCAGGGGCTACGCAAGTACGCAAGCAAAACGATGCCATGCCGTGCTTGCGCTGGTTTGTTTGGGGGACAGGAGCCACACTGGGGCGGATGTTTTGTCAGCTCTGCAGGGGTAGGCTGAGAGGTGGTTGACGCCACGCCAGCTTAAGCCAGGAATAGTGGTTTGCGACAATGGCACCAACCTGCTCTCCGCCCTCCGACAGGGACAACTGACCCATGTGCCCTGTGTAGCTCACGTCCTTAACCTGGTGGTGCAGCAGTTCTTGGGCAGGTACCCCGGCTTACAGGATGTCCTGAAGCAGGCCAGGAAAGTCTGTGTGCATTTCCGCCGATCATTTAATGCCTGTGCTCGGCTGGCTGAGCTCCAAAAGGAGTTGAACCTGCCCAAGAACTGACTTATATGTGAAATGCCCACCAGGTGGAACTCAACGTTGGCCATGCTGCACACGCATCAGAGGGCCATCAATGAGTACCTGTGCGACTACGGCACCAGGACAGGGTCAGGGGAGCTCGGTTTTTTCTCACCACGCCAGTGGGGCATGATCAGGGATGCATGCACTGTCCTGTCACCGTTTGAGGAGGCCACAAGGATGGTGAGCAGTGACAGTGCATGCATCAGTGACACTGTACCTCTTGTCCACCTCTTGGAGCATATGCTGCGTGGAATAATGGACAGGGCACTTGAGGCAGAACAGAGGCAGGAAGAGGAGGACTTCCTTGCCTCTCAAGGCCCCCTTTATCCAGACAGTGCTCCTGCTGTGCCACCCATCACACAGGAAGAGGATGAGGAGGAGGAAGAGGAGGAGGAGGATGATTGTGTCAGCATGGAGGTGGAGGCTGGCATCAGCAGCAGCAGTCTTGTAGGGATGATTTACAGTCCCAAGCAACACGTGGATTTGTACATGGCTGTGAGGAGGTAGCTGCGGATCATGTTGTCCTTAGTGACCCAGAGGACTCCGGACCGAATGCCTCAGCTAACCTACGCTGCATGGCCTCCCTGATCCTGCAAAGCCTGCGGAAGGATCCTCGTATTCTTTGGATCAAGGAGAGGGACCATTACTGGCTGGCCACTCTCCTTGATCCACGGTACAAGGGTAAGGTTGCCGACCTTATCTTGCCATCGCAGAGGGAGCAGAGGATGAGACATCTCCGGGAGGCCTCGCAGAAAGGTCTGTGCAACGCGTTCCCAGAGACTGGGAGGTTACAAACTCCTGGTCCTGGACAACGAGTTGCTGAGGCATCGGTCAGAAGGAGCGGTGGAGAAGGTTGCCGTCTGACTGATGCTTTCAGACAATTTTTTAGTCCGCAGCCCCAAGGTATGATCGGTTCCAGCAACCATCGCCAGCGTCTGATTTACATGGTGCAGGAATACCTAGGGGCAAGGTCAGACTTGGACACCTTTCCCACCGAAAATTATTTGGCTTACTGGGTCTTGAGGATGGATCACTGGCCAGAGCTTGCACAGTATGCAATTGAGCTACTGGCCTGTCCTGCATCCAGCGTTCTTTCGGAACGCACCTTCAGTGCTGCTGGTGGCTTTGTTACCGATCACAGGGTGCGCCTGTCCACCGAATCAGTTGATCGACTGACCTTCATCAAGATGAATCAGTCTTGGATCACCCACAGCTAACAAGCACCTGAAGCTGATGTAACCGAATATTTTTTTTGGAAATATCACATCCCTTAAAGACTGCCTATGCTGATGCTGAGTGACTGTCCTGTTATGTTGATTGTCTATCCTCTTCCTCCTCCGCTGATATGTTGGAAGAACATTTCTGGTTCTGGGTGATGCCATCAGCCCAATTTTTCTGCCCCTGTTTAACAGGGGCGTTTAATTACAATTTTTGATGCAATGCTTTGCAGCAGGGCTTATTCCTGCAATAAAACTAGAGTATATGGGAGAGGTTGCAGTGTCGTGGCACCAGCACCAGTGCCTAAGGCCCAATTTTTCTGCCCCTGTTTAACCACTTTCAGACCGGACCATTTTGCTGGTCAATGACAAGAGGTCTTTTTACAATTTGGCACTGCGCTGCTTTAACTGGCAATTGCGCGGTCATGCAATGTTGTACCCAAACAAAATTTGCGTCCTTTTTTTCCCACAAATAGAGCTTTCTTTTAAAGGTATTTGACTGACTCTGCGATTTTTATTTTTTGCGATATAAACGTAAAAAGACCGCAAATTTTGAAAAAAAAAGATATTTTCTACTTTTTGTTATTAGAAAAATCCAATAAACTCAATTTTAGTCATACATTTAGGCCAAAATGTATTCAGCCACATGTCTTTGGTAAAAAAAAAGTCAATAACTGTATATTTATTGGTTTGCGCAAAAGTTGTCACATCTACAAACTAAGGTACGTTTTCTGGAATTTACGCAGCTTTTAGTTTATGACTGTCATTTCTTGAGGTGCTAAAATGGCAGGGCAGTACAAAACCCCCCCAAATGACCCCATTTTGGAAAGTAGATACCCTAAGCAAATTGATAAGAGGCATGTTGAGCCCATTTAATATTAGATTTTTTTGCCTCAAGCGATTGAATAATGACAAAAAAAAATTATTATTATTTTTTTTACACAAAGTTGTCACTAAATGATATATTGCTCACACATGCCATGGTTATATGTGGAATTGTACCCCAAAATACATTCTGCTGCTTCTCCTGAGTACGGGGATACCACATGTGGTCGACTTTTTGGAAGTCTAGCCGCGTACAGGGCCCTGAAAGCTAAGCACCGCCTTCAGGATTTCTAAGGGCATACATTTGTAATTTCACTCCTCACTACCTATCACAGTTTTGAAGGCCATAAAATGCCAATATGGCACAAAACCCCCACAAATGACCCCATTTTAGAAAGTAGACACCCCGAGCTATTTGCTGAGAGGCATGTTGAGTCCATGGAATATTTTATATTTGGCACAAGTTGCGGGAAAATTATAAACTTTTATTTTTTTTATTTTTTTTTCACAAAGTTGTCACTAAATTATATATTGCTCACACATGCTATGGGCATATGTGAAATGACACCCCAAAATAAGTTCTGCTGCTTCTCCTGAGTACGGGGATACCACATATGTGGGACTTTTTGGGAGCCTAGCCGCGTACGGGGCCCCGAAAACCAAGCACCGCCTTCAGGCTTTCTAAGGGCGTAAATTTTTGACTTCACTCCTCACTACCCATTACAGTTTTGAAGGCCATAAAATGCCAAGATGGCACAAAACCCCCACAAATGACCCCATTTTAGAAAGTAGACACCCCAAGCTATTTGCTGAGAGGCATGTTGAGTCCATGGAATATTTTATATTTTGCCACAAGTTGCGGGAAAATTACAAACTTTTTTTTTTTTTTTTTTTTCACAAAGTTGTCACTAAATGATATATTGCTCACGCATGCCATGGGCATATGTGAAATGACACCCCAAAATAAATTCTGCTGCTTCTCCTGAGTACGGGGATACCACATATGTGGGACTTTTTGGGAGCCTAGCCGCGTACGGGGCCCCCGAAAACCAAGCACCGCCTTCAGGCTTTCTAAGGGCGTTACAGTTTTGAAGGCCATAAAATGCCAAGATGGCACAAACCCCCCCAAATGACCCCATTTTGGAAAGTAGACACCCCTAAATTTAGGGGTACACTAGTGAGACTAGGTAATAAATGGCGGGTGCCCTGAAACTATAAAAAAATAACTAACCAACCAGCGTCACCTGTAACAGTTATATGGTGATCACTGGTGAAAGGGTTAACTAGGGGGCAATCAGGGGGCTTTATGCGGTAGTATATGGGGGTCCCTGGTGCTATAAAAAGCTGCGGCGAACCTAAATACCTACCTGCCTAACTAGCGTCACCTGTGACACTAATACAGCGATCAGAAAAACGATCGCTTATTAGGCTGGGTTCACACTGGAGCGATGCGGGAACGCCACGAATCGGCGGCGGGTTCCCGCATCGCATGCCTCCCGGCGGCAGTTCACACTGCCCTATGCGAACTGCTGGGAGTGTCAGTGAAATGTTAATGACACTCCTAGATCAGTTCGCATATCGCAGTGCGATCTGCAAACTCGGATCGCATGGTGTGAACACCCATGCGATCCGATTCTGCTGCGGACCAAAAAAAGGGTCCCGTGCGAATTTGCGGCGGGTGCGGCGGGTGCGGCGGGTGCAGCGGGTGCGGCGCAAATTCAGCCATACTATCTGTATGGCTGAACTCGAATCGCACAGAGATCGGATGTGATTTGCACTGCAGTGCGGTGCGAATTACATCCGTTCTCATAAACCGCTGCAATGTGAACCCAGCCTTAGTGACACTGGCGACGGGGGGTGATCACGGGGTTAAACCTTTATTGGGGGGGTTAGGGGGGTACATTAGAACTAAAGGGGGCTAACCCTAACTGCCCTAACAGTTATTACAGTCACAAATGACACCAATGCAAAAAAAAAATGCAATTGGTGTCACTGTGACTGGGGGGGGGGGGGGGGGCAGGGGTAATTGGGGGGGGTGATCGGGGGGTGAAGGGGGGGTGTGAGTGTGCCTGGCATGTTCTACTGTGTAGTGTCGTGTTGGTGCAACTCACCGATCCTCTCTCCTCGGTGCCGGAACGAAAAATACTGACACGGAGGAGAGATTACATCACTTCCTCTGCCTGTGTTTACATTACAGGAGAGGAAGTGATGCAATGCTTCACTTCCATTCGTCAGGAGCGATCGCGAGGGGGTGGCCATGAATGAATGGCCGCCCCCTCATCCCAGATCGCTCCTGCACGGATACCGACCGCCGCTGGCACCGCGGGAAGGCAGGGACGTACAGGTACGCCCATATGCCAGCCCGTGCCATTCTGTCGACGTATATCGTCTTGCGGCGGTCGGCAAGTGGTTAACAGGGGCGTTTAAGTACAATTTTTGATGCAATGCTTTGCAGCAGGGCTAATTCCTGCAATAAAACTAGAGTATATGGGAGAGGTTGCAGTGTCGTGGCACCAGCACCAGTGCCTAAGGCCCAATTTTTCTGCCCCTGTTTAACAGGGGCGTTTAAGTACAATTTTTGATGCAATGCTTTGCAGCAGGGCTAATTCCTGCAATGAAACTAGAGTATATGGGAGAGGTTGCAGTGTGGTGGCACCAGCACCAGTGCCTAAGGCCCAATTTTTCTGCCCCTGTTTAACAGGGGCGTTTAATTACAATTTTTGATGCAATGCTTTGCAGCAGGGCTAATTCCTGCACTAAAACTAGAGTATATGGGAGAGGTTGTAGTGTCGTGGCACCAGCACCATTGCCTAAGGCCCAATTTTTCTGCCCCTGTTTAACAGGGACATGTCATTACAATTCTTGATATAATATTTCACAGGAGGGCCCGTTCCTGTGCCCACCCAGAGTAACTGTGAGGACTTATAGTGTTGTGGCACCAGCACCACAACCACCAAAGGTCAATTTTTCTACCACTGTTCAACAATGGCATGTAATTACAATTCTTGATATAATCGTTCACAGCAGGGCGCTCCAGCGCCCACCAAGAGTCACTTTGAGAGCTTACAAAGTTGTGGCAAAACCAACACCTTGTTCCGCCATTTCTGCAGAGCATATAGGCCCCTATAGGCCCCTACTTTCAAACATCCAACTTACAAACATCTCCTACTTGCAAACGGAAGGAGACAACAGCAAGTGAGATGAAAAAAGATGGACGGCAAAACAAATTATACAGGGGTGATAACCCTTCCCTATGCTTTCCAAAAAGTTTAAAATAGTTTTTTTGACTGGAGCTACACTTTAAAAATTTACCAGTTGAAAATTACAAACAGATTCAACTTAACACAACAAACCTACACAGTCCCTGTCTTGTTTGCACCGCCTGTATACTGCTGTTCTGAGTATATAGGGCCTGGGGGCCACACGCATTTCCTTTTTTTAATATGGGTACGGGGTTCCCCTTAATATGCGTACAAGACCCAAAGGGGCTGGTAATGGGCAGGGAGGGCTACCCATGCCATTTTTCTCAATGATTTTCAACCATATTGCAGGAACCAGATATAACATTAAAACCGCAAGCAGTTTTAAATGATGTTATTTCCTTTTAATGTCATTTTGTGCAGGGACTGTTCTAAACGCGGGAAACACGTGGCACTTCACAGGCATACTACAGACACCCCCCAAGTACCATATTTAAAGGAATATTTCACTTTTTTTTTTCACTTTAATCATCATTAAAATCAGTGCTCCCGCCAAAACGGCCATTTTTAAAAACATTTTAGGCATTGACCCATGTCCCCTGGGGCAGGAGCCAGGTCCCCAAACCCTTTTTAGGACAGTATCTTGCATATGAGCCGTTAAAATTAGCACTTTTAATTTCGAACGTTCGAGTCCCATTCAATGGGGTTCTAAAGTTCGTACGAATTTGGGGTCCGTTCGAAAGTTCTGGTGCGAACCGAACCGGGGGGTGTTCGGCTCATCCCTATTCCTTACTATCATACTTCCACTGGATACTTTACATGACCATGTTGACACTCATTGTACATGCCTGTTCTGTTGTAGTCATCATCAAGAAGCCTATCTTAAAAAACTTCATCTAGCCATCAATGGAGTGCATGAACATGAAGTGGCTGCAGTAGTAAAAGGCAAAAAATGGATAAAAATCATGAAAGCATATATTATATTAAAATAGACAATAATTAATGATACATGGTGCTGCAGCAAAATAAAACACATCTATCCAGTGTTTATATCAACTCTACTGATATAGTGGAGTATTTACATAGTTGCCTATGATTTCACATAATGTACACCATATTTATCTACTTACTGTTTGTACTTTGTAAAGAAATCTGTACTTCATCATTTTGATATATATATATATATATATATATATATATATATATATATATATATATATATAGATAGATAGATATAGATATATATATATATATATATACATATATATATATATATATATATTGTGACAGAGGAAAGGCCACAAATAACAGTGGAATAGAAGGCTGTGGCATCGAAAGGGTGTCTACGAACAGGTATACACTAAGGCATGATTCACACTGCCGTGACTTCCACGCAATTTTTAAGCCAACATCCCATGTTTGACAGAAGTCAATGCAAGTCGTGCGGTAGTCGGTCCAAAAGTAGTGCAGGAAACCTTTTTTAAGTATGAGCGACATTCTAATTAAGTCACTCCTTTTAGAACAGTTCCATTGAACTTAATGTGCCACGAGTTGTCATCTCTCTCAGAGCACAGGTCGCACCAATGTGAACCGAGCCTTAATCCCAGGGTTTTGGTCCACAACGAAGTGAGCCTGGAGTCAGGTAGGGGAGATGCGTAGAGTTAGTACTACAGAGGCAGCTTACTAAGAAACCTTGCATAGATTACGTGTATAGGCTTGTCTGTTGCCAGAACAGATTGAAGCTCAGAGCCAGAGGGCCAGGGCAACCAGGGCTGCAAGAAAAAGCAAGGAGGTCAATGCTTGTTCTTTATGTCATACTGGTACAGATGCCTACAAAGGATTTTTTTTTTGTACTGTATATTTTTCTGTTGGTGACAAATATTCATATGCACAAAAGATCTCTAATATAACCTGGTGTGTCATCTACCTCCTTTTTTTAAATCTCTGCACATGAGTTTCTGGGCCTGCTCACCTAAGGGGATGTTACCAGTTTTTCCCATCCTTCCTCTTGTTGTTTTGTTTAATATGGAGAATGTAGAGGAAATGATGGGACAGGCAAATGTGTGCAGGAACATCCAAAGTTTCCAGTTGGAGGGAAACAATGTCAAAAATGGAGTTAGGAGATCTTGCTGTTGCAGTATCTAAGACATACAAGAAGCCAAAGCCTTCAGCTTATTGGGGCCACCTGAAATTAAAATATATATGAGTGGGCCATCCCTTTAAGTAAGTCATTGATTTTCTATTATTGCATCATATGGAAAGTTATTTTCTACACTTTGGAAATTATACCTTTCTTGAGTAGAGGAAAGATATATGGCAGTTTCAGAGCAGAATATTGCTACAGGAGATGGTGGAGTTAAAAAAGGAGAATTAAAGAACTGCCTGGTTTCAAAGAGAAGAATGTGCCAAATCACAACTAGCTAAATTGTTTACCTTTGAATAGGCCTGAAAAAAAGTAAAATGCTTCTGTCAAAACAGTTTTTTCTGCCTATGACCCAGTTGGACGATTTACCTCACTGTTCCTTTGATGGCAGGGTTAGAAAAAATAGACACTGTTGTTCCCAGGAAAGAAAAACACAGACAGTATATATAGCCCTTTAATAGATTGTACGGTAATCCCTTTCTATCTTACAGGGAAAAAAATGGTTTGTTGCATTTGTGACCCCACTAGTAATATTGCTTATGAATTTGTCCCAAATATAAAAACCAGGCATCACTAAATGGTGTACTGCAGTCCGGGTCTGGACCCAGTCACTGTCCCACATAGAAAAAAGTGTAACTGCGCTGACCCTAAATAGTATATTTATTTTACCACATATCAAAAACAATCTTTATCAATGATTCATCATCATGAATTCAAATAAAGTGCATATTTAGTGAACTGCAATATTATAAAGAAAATGATCCCTCTTGATCAAGAAAAAATATATAAAATCATGTGTTAAACAAAAAAACAGTCCCAATAATCCTCTTCAAAAGATGGTTATCCGAATCCCACATGCACAAATTCACATCCGTGATTGGAAAACTTTCTCCAATCGTGAAACACCACCACCTTCTAAAATGTACACTCACCAGAAACAAGGTGAAAAGATGCCTGAAGAGTTCCTAATATAATGCCAGTAACCACTTGCATCTCCACATTAATCTCAGGATCTCATAAAAAGCCAACAGCCATCATAGCTCAACATATTATAATTTACTCAATCATTAAAATAAGTATAGGGAATTTTCACTCACAAGTGTGCTGCCTATAGGCCGGCACTATGTTTTTCTAGCAATGCTCTTAGAGCTAGCAAGCGTTGTTCCATCTTTCGAGATCGGTCATACAATCAAAGCCTCAATTTGGTGCAGGTTGGGGCAGGAAGTGACTTCAGCATTACCCAGAAGACTCTACGTGTTTTGCATCTAATCATACGTCTTCAGGAAGCCGACATCCCATCTTTGACAGAAGTCAATGGAATGCACTTTATTTGAATTCATGATGATGAATCACTGATAAAGATTGTTTTTGATATGTGGTAAGATAAATATACTGTTTAGGGTCAGCGCAGTTACACCTTTTTCTGTAACATTGCTTACCCCACACTATTGTTGGGGGATCTATAACTGCAGGAGGGCGGGAGCTACCCATGGTAAACAAGCCAGTGATTGGTTTCTAGGAAGAAGGGCGGTCCAAGCAACCAATCACCAGCTTGCAACTCCCATCCTCCATTCAGACTTGCTGTGCCTCCTGTCTTCTCGCCCGTGTAAAGTAAGGGAGATGTGAGAGGGGGGATGAGGACATTAGTGTGAAGGGAGGCAATGTGGGAGAGCGAACTGAGAACTCTAATGTTGTAGGGGGAAGGAGGGGCACTGAGTACTGTAATGAGGTATGCCAAGTACCGTGTGGGGGTTGAGTACTGTAATATGAGGGGGGTTAAGGCTGAGTACTGTAATGTCAGGAGGTGGGCTGAGAACTGTAAAGAGGTGGCGGCTGAGGACAGTAATGAGGAAACTGAGTATTGTATTGGGGGGCTGAGGACAATAATGTGGGGAAACAGAGTACTGTAATGGGATGGCTGAGGACAATAATGTGGGGAGCTGAATACTGTATTGGGGGCTGAGGACAGTAATGTGGGGCAGCTGAGTACTGTAATGGGGGACTGAAAACAGTAATGGGGGCTGAGGATTGTAAGGGGGCAGCTGAAGACAGGAATGGGGGGTTGAATACTGTATTGGGGGACTGAGGACAATAATGTGGGGAAGCTGAGTACAGTGATGGAGGGCTGAGGACAGTAGTGGGGAGGGGGGCTGAGGACAGTAATACAGGGAAGCTGAATACTGTACTGGGGATTGAGGACAATGTTGGTGAGCTGGGTACTGTAATGAGGGGGCTGAGTACTGTAATGGGGGTGCTGAGGACAGTAATGGGGAGCTGAAGACAATAATGTTGGGGAGCTAAATACCTTGTCCCCATGTTGATGAGGACAAGGGCCTCTTCCCGACAACCCTGGCCGTTGGTTGTCGGGGTCTGCGGGTGGGGGGCTTATCGGAATCCGGAAGCCCCCTTTAATAAGGGGGCCTCAGATACCGGCCCCCACCCTATGTGAATGAGTATGGGGTACAATGTACCCCTACCCATTCACCTGGTGAAAAAATTTAAATAAAACACAACACAAGGTTTTAAAATAATTTATTGCACAGCTCCGGGGGTCTTCTTCCATCTTGGGGGGTCTTCTCGCCAGACTCCTCCGCTATCTTCTGCTAGCTCTTTTACTAGCAGTGATGTCATAGTCCCAGAGGATGCTGGGACTGTGACATCATAAGGGGCTGGGTCACCATGTAACATCACCCGGTGACCCCGCCCATTGCCCCTATATAAGTCACCACACAACACGCACCTATCATTGCAGCCAGGGACAGCATCAAGTCAACATCTCAAGAAAGAAGAGAAGAAGAAGAAGAGAAGAGACGGCGGCGGGGATGACGACAGAAGACCGGGCCACCGCTAGTAAAAAAGCTGGAAGAAGGAAGAGGAGACCTGGCAAGAAGAACCGAAGAGGGGGACAAGACCTCTGAAGTCGGAAGAAGACCCCCGGGCGGCGACAAAGAAGAAACCCAGGCTCCTCCACTAGTAAAAGAGCTAGCAGAAGATATCGGAGGAGTCCGGCGAGAAGACCCCCCAAGATGGAAGAAGACCCCTGGAGCTGTGCAATAAATTATTTTAAAACCTTGTGTTGTGTTTTATTTACATTCTTTTCACCAGATGAATGGGTAGGGGTACATTGTACCCCTTACTCATTCACTTAGGGTGGGGGGCCGGTATCTGGGGGCCCCTTATTAAAGGGGGCTCCCGTTTTCCGATAAGCCCCCCACCCGCAGACCCCGACAACGAACGGCCAGGGTTGTCGGGGCCAGTGAGGTGTCAATCTCGCCGTCAAAGGCGGCGACATTGACTTCCTTCGCTAGGCCTGGCTACCTGGAGCCGCGTTGAAAATGAACAGACTTTTCTCCATGTGCGGGCAAGTCCGTTCATTTCAAAAGTCTGGCAGACTAGCACACAGATGGCCGGTTGGCCACCGGACTCTCAGTCCGGTGGACAATTTTGAGTCAAAACTTTTGTCTAAGTCTGCCGAACTTTTGGTGGAAAAAAGTCAGCCGGAGCCCACACACGGGTCGGGCCAAGTCCGCCAGATAGTCCGATCATGTGTACAGGGCATTGCTGGTTGCTAAACAGTCCCTGAAAATGTTTAATTTGAATTCTTCTTTAAGGTGGCACTATGTTATGAGTGAGACTGGGCTGATTGCTTTCTGTGGATCCTATGAGTAATGCTGACTATGGATGAGCCCTCGGTTCGAGTCGAACGTAAGTTTGACTCGAACATCTGGTGTTCGTTTGTTCTAAAATAAACTAAACATATGGGGTATTTGCGAGAAATTGGAGCACCCCATAATGCACTGTGAGATAGCAGTGCATTGCTGTATGATGATTGGCACAGCACGCTCTGCTGAGAGAGCCTATACAAAGAATTACCGCTCTAAGGTAATGGCTTCTCCCAAAACAGCTGTCTCCACAATCCCACAGGGTGCTGGCTCTGTTTGCAACAGGAACTGAAGTAGAAAAGATGTAGCTGGATAGCCGCACTCCAAATTATTCAACTTTATTTCAAAAATGTAATTAAAATCATAGCATCTAGGCTGGCAAACAGACTAACTGCACAGCCGCTGACATGTTTCACACCGAACACGGTGCTGAGAGAGCCAGGCAGGGTCCACGCCCCAAACTATATAAGGCTGCTTACATAGCGGTCATGTATAGTGTGTGGATGGTGATAGATTGAGCTAGCATAGGCAGACAGGTTAGTTACTGGCAGTGTATTTGATATATATATATATATATATATATATATATATATATATACTCTGCATTTAGCATAGACTAGATATTCAGTGTAGACTCTATATTCAGTCAGTGCAGGCAGTTTATTTGATGTATGTTATAAGATGATGAAAAATGGTTTGATTTTTAAAGGGATAGCAGTTTTGATGCTGCGGCACCATTACTAAACATACTGCAACAGCAGATTCATCTGCTGGCAGACCTTAGACCCAGTGACACTTCAGAATTGAGAGAGGGCTCTCCTAGGCTCCTAGGCTCCTCCTCAGCTTTGATCTAGCCAAGTGGAAGTCTTCCCCTCATAATAGACTGCTGCTGTATTTTAGGTTAGGTGATTGGAAAGAGTCGGGCAAAACTCTGAACTTAGGGGGGGGGGATTTCGGAGGGGTGGGAGGGAATTCTGTACTTTGGGGGTTTGGGGTGAGAGCTCTGTACTGGGAGGATTTGGGTGGAATGTTATTTTTGGTTGCAATCTGTATGTTACTTACTCCTGAGCCCTGTGGTCTGTGTGGCACACATTCATGAGCCTTGCAGTCTATGCAATATATACTCCTGAGGCCATGGCCCTGTGCGATACACACTCCTGACCTGAGCCCTGCATTATATATACATTTGTTGTACTCTTCATACTCCTGACCATTGCATGCTATATGTAGGGCTATATATATAACATCTAACTGAGCACTGCACTCTTTATGCTATACTTTACATGACATACTTATGACCATACTTTACCTAGGACCAATATGGTGGGTGTGGGCGGGTGTGACTGAGGGAGACCAGAGAAAATCCATTTGCAGATCTCCCCTCTGGAAAATTAACATGGAAGCAATGTGTAGTGTGTCATCACTTACTGACCTGGGACCAGCATGGTAGGTGTCAGTGGGTGCAATGGAGGGAGAGCAGGCAAATGTTTATTCATTTTTTTCCCCTTGACATTCATTATGTCAATTTCAATTTGGCTGTCACTTTCCCCAGTTACTTTGACTGAGGAAGAAGCTAATGGAACACAATATTTCTTTCCTTGTATGACCCATGACATTGTATATGTGTGATCCTTGGGTAATGTGAGCTATCTACAGTATGTGTGATCTATGGACAATGTATAAATGTGATACAGGATATGGATTTACTTGCAGCATTCTAATGCACCACATGGCATATTTTACATGCAGCTGGCATGGTGCCTGGTCTCACCGCATGACACCCCTCTCCTAGTTCATTGTTCTTATCAGGAAAGTGAGCTGATGTGGCTCAGTCCCATGCCCTGCCCACCTCCAGCAGCAGAGCTGCCATGTGCCTGAATTTACCCACCTCCCCCTCTACTCAGCCATCCCTAGACATCACCATTGTGAGGTAAAGCAGAGTGTTTGGGCTTAGAAATAGTGTTGTCACCACACCAGGTCTCCCTCATCAGGTATCACACGCACACACAATGCCCTGCCTTGCCCTTGGTTCTTCTATAGACAGGAAACTCTGTTTTCCCACTGACCACATGAACTTGACTATTGACATGACTACATAATGGAATTTCAACTTGATTCCTCACCTTGTATATGTGCTTGAACAAGTATGTGCGCATGTGTATGCAGGGCCGTCTTTAATATTGATTGGACCCTGGGCAAAACTTTTCTTGCCCCCCATGTAGTTTCGTTCGCCACCTGCTCTGAGACATACAATAAATAGCACCTAGACTCAAAATCTGTTTACTGAATCAGATCAGGCAGCTATTGCGATTGGTTGCCAGAGGTTACAGAGTATCATTACCACTCACTGACTGGTTGCTAGAGGTTACAGCACACATTACAGCTCACTGATTAGTTGCAAGAGGTTAGAGCACATGATTTCTGTTTGTTGTTTAGTTGCTAGAGATTACTGTGGATATGACCTCAGGGGGGCATGATATACATATCAATTTATTTACATATGAATGCCGGTAATTTACATGTAAACACAGGGTCTGCATGTCATCTGTACACAACAATAAGGCAGAGCTGGGCAGCATTAGTAGCAGCACTTCACATTGAGATATCAGGACAGAGCACAGGACTAAAACCTCAAGGGACAAGGGAATTTAAACCAGGATAGTTGGCAAATATGAGGCAGCTGCTTTGGGCCCCACAACAATGACAGGGCCCAGGGCAGCTGCCCCTTTTGCCCTGCCTTAAAAACGACCCTGTATGTATGTATGTATGCATATTATATACAGTATATAAATTATATATTATACTGAGGTTTAGGCAGGTGGGGAAATGATGCCGTAAATTAAGAATGCTTTCAGAAATAGAAGTGTTAATAGTTTATTTTTATTCATTGACAAAATGGAAAGTAAATAAACAGAAGAGAAATTCAAATCAAATCAATATTTAATATAACTACCTTTTGACTTGAAGCCAGCATCAAGTATTCTAGGAACACACAGTACTTGTTCACACAGTTTTCGAAGGAACTCAACAGGTAGGTTGTTCCAAACATCTTGGATAACTAACATATCTTCTGTGGATGTAGGCTGCCCTAAATCCTTCTATCTCTTCATGTAATTCCAGACAGACTCAATAAAATTGCAATCAGGACTCTGTGGGGGCCAAACCATCACTTCCAGGGCTCCTTTACACTGAAGATAGTGCTTGACAACATTGGCTGTATGTTTGCGGTCTTTAGGGTCTGCAGAATAAATTTGGGACCAGTCAACGCCTCCCTGATGGTATGGCATGATGGATAAATATTTGTCTGTATTTCTCTGCCGGTATTGAGGAACACATTAATAGAATATGGTAAATATGTGGTCAAGATCAGATCAATATATGTCACCAACAACCCTAAACGTAAACAGTAGGGAGAGGGAAGAGATATGAGACTTTATAGGTGAAATTGTAAAAATTAATAGAATAGCTGATTTGCTAATTTTTAGCTATCTTTTTGATCTGTCATCTGTCTGATGTGAGGAGAACAACACCATTAACCACTTCCCATCCGGCCTATAATAGATTGACGTCCGGGAAGTGGTTCTGTTATCCTGACTGTTTCAAATCTTCTCTTTATTATTTTTATAATAAACATTAACCATACATATCCATTTACAACATCATCATAAAACATTATACACAAAACACAATCATTTTACTCTTCATTTAATACCAAAAAAATAAAAAAAATAAAAAAAATAAAAAAAGGAAACGACAAACCTCCTTTTCTCCCTCCCTTCCCCCCTCCTCTCCCTCCCCCCCCCCTTTCTTTAAATTATAAATATTCTACCATTCCTTTTGAGGACCGAAACTCTTCCCATTTCTTCCACACCATTGGTATCTGGCTTTTTACATAGCCTTCTTCTCTTATTTGTTTTTCCATAAAACACATCTCGTTCATTTCGCATATCCATTCTGATATTGTTGGACTAGTTGTTTCTTTCCATTTACGTGCTATTATTGTTCTAGCTGCTGTTGTCATATGTTGAATTATCCCATTTTTCATACTATCCAATGTATCTGTCGTAAGAGAAAATAATGCTACCTTTACGTCTGGGATTAATTCTTTTCCAGTCACTTTTTGGTATATCTCAAACAATTTTAACCAAAAATTTCTCACTTTTATACATCTATACCAAATATGTTCCAGTGTTCCTTTTTCTATCCCACACCTCCAGCACTTATCTGTATTTCCTTCATTTACTATTTTTAGTGCAATTGGGCTCCAATACCATCTCAGTGCCACTTTATAATTTCTTTCTTGATGTTTTAATGCCGTTGAGGTTTTATGTATTGTCCCTAAAACTTTTTTCCATTCTTTTTCTGTAATTGTCTCTCCTAATTCTTCCTCCCATTTTCTAATTTCTATTAGGTCTCTAATATCCCCCGTAGGTAGCAGCAATTCATATATTTTAGATAGCTTATTCTTATGGTTTTGCTCCTTTAATATTATCTGTTCAAATTTAGTTAATGGTCTAATTATTAAATTTTTATTTAACTCAATAAATTTTTCTAATTGATAATGTTGCAACCAGTCATTTTTAACTTCCAATCCAAGATCAATTAAACTTGGCATTTTTCCATCCACCAGAATCTGTACTAGTCTTACATTCTCCATCTTGTTCCAATTTAAATATCTTGCCCCTTCCAAAGCTGGCTTAAATTCTGGGTTGGACATCAATGGAGTCAACGGTCCAATTCTGGAGACTAGCTTTCCCTTTTTCAGCATTGCGTCCCAAATTTTTAGAGTAGCTCTCACGAAAATTGGCATTTCCTTTTTTTTTGTTCTTAATTCAGGTTTTATCCAAGGTAAAAATTTAAGTTGTATTCCCGTAATTACCTCTTCCAACGTTACCCATTGTTTTTTTTCTTTATCATGTTGCCAATTTATAATTCTAACCAATGATGCAGCTTGCATATATTTTGCAAAATCGGGCAATGCCAGCCCTCCATCTTCTTTTGTTCTGGTTAATGTTTCTCTTTTTATTCGGCAGTTTTTTTTTGCCCATACAAAGCTATTTATAGCTTTCCTTAAATCTATCATTATCTTCCTAGATGGAACAATAGGCAATGTTTGGAATACATATAATATCTTTGGCAGTATCTCCATTTTTACTATATTTATTCTACCCAGCCATGAATATGTTATTTTTTCGTATTTTTGCATTTGTTTTATTATTTTACGTATAATCGTATTATGGTTTAATTCTTGTATTTGTTTCAAATCCTTCGGAATCATAACTCCCAAGTACTTGATTGCCTCTTTTTGCCATCTAAACGGAAAATCCTCCTGCAAGAGTATCTGTGTTTCTTCTTTTATTGTGATGTTCATCATTTCTGATTTCTCATAGTTTACCTTAAAATTGCTTAATTCCCCCGAATTGATCTAATTCTTTTATTATATTAGGAATTGTTATGATTGGGTTTGTTATGTACAATAATAGATCGTCCGCATATACGGCCAATTTATAGTCTTTATCCTTGATTTTGATCCCTTGTATATCTTTATTTTTCCGAATTGCATTAATTAGATGTTCCATCACTATTATATATAGTAAAGGGGATAGGGGGCAGCCTTGACGGGTGCCATTCGATATCTTTATGTATTCTGAAAGTATTCCGTTTATTCTTACCTTGGCTCTTGAATTGGCATATAATGCCATAATCCAACCTATCATTTTTGGGCCTAATCCTAACTGTATTAGTGCCTCCTCTAAGAACCGCTATCCCACCCTATCAAAAGCTTTCTCAGCGTCTATAGTTAATAAACAGGCCGGGATGGCGGCCCTCTGGGCATATTCCAACAGAGTACAGGTCTTCATTATATTATCCCTAGTTTCCCGCCCCTTTGTAAAACCCGTTTGGTCCAACTTTATATATTCTGGCAAAATAGGGGTTAATCTGTTAGAAATAATTTTTGAATATAATCTAATATCTATGTTTGTTAGTGAAATAGGGCGGAAATTTTTACTTAATGTGTGATCTTTTTCTGGTTTTGGGATTAATATAATGTGAGCTTCTGTACTCTGTGGTGCGAAGGTCTGCGTTTTCGTTATAGAGTTATATGTTTTTTTAAGTATGGGTATGATTAGATCTTGAAACCGTTTATAGAACCTTGTTGTATAACCGTCTGGTCCTGGGCTCTTTCCCAGGGCCAGTTCGGCGATTGCCTGTTGGATCTCCTCTGTTGTAATTTCTTCTTCCATTTTCTCAATTATTTCTCTAGGAAATCTTGGTAACGCTGTTTCGTTAATATATTTTCTAATTTTTTCCGCCCTTTCCTCTTTTTTATTTTCCTGTTGTAGTTCTATATTATATAATTTATCATAATATTCTTGAAATGTTTTTACAATTTCGGTTGGATCATATGTTATTTCCCCGTTTACTTTTAAGATCTTTACTATAGATGTCGTGGATTGTTGTCCTCTTAATGTTCTTGCAAGTAGTTTTCACGTTTTATTACCATAATAGTACCATTGTGTTCTATTCTTATCTCTTGAACGAAGGGACTCTTCATCAAGCATGGCCTGTAGTTCAATTCTTTTGTCTTTTAAATGTATGTTATCATCTGACTTTAAACTCTGTTTATGTTTTCCTTCCAATATCCCGATTTCCAACAATAATTGGTCTTTTTTTTGTTCTTTTTCCCTTTTTATCCTACATCCGTGCTTGATGAACAGTCCCCTCAATACGCATTTTAAAGTTTCCCATTGTATAGGAGATGAGGTGCTATCTCTATCATGAATTAACTGGAATTCCTTTATCGCTCGCTGTATGTCTTCCTCACACTTTCTATCTTTAAGTAAATTATCGTTAAGGCTCCACCTCCCCCTTGTTTTTTTATTTTCCATTATTTTTAATTCCAGATATATTGGTGCATGATCTGACCATAAAAATCCTCCTATATCTGTTGTTGGAGTCATCAATAATCCAGATTGACTCAGGAAGAAGTAATCTATTCTATGATAGGAATCATGAATATTAGAATGATATGTGTAGTTCTTTTCTTTTAGGTGTTGTACTCTCCATATATCAATCAATTGATATTCATCTAGTAATTCTTTAAATTCTTTTAGTTGTTTATTTCTCCTCTGGGGGTGGGTATTAGTAGTATCTATTTTCATATCCATTATGAAGTTTAAGTCTCCGCCAATTATTGTTGTTCCTTCTACACTATCCATTACGTTCCTTAAAATTTTTATCCCTGTCTCAATTTGTTCATAATTTGGTAAATAGAGATTAACGATTGTAAACATCTTGCCAAATAATTTTAACTTTACAGCCAAAGATCTTCCGTCCTTTCCCTTTGTGCTCCTGAATTATTTGATATAACGTATCTCTATGGAACGCTATTGATACCCCTCTTGACTTGGAATATGGAAATGTATCATGAATCCAATTGACATAGTACTTATTAGTTAATTTCGGAATATGCTCTGAACGAAAATGCGTTTCCTGGAAAAGGATTATATTTACCTTTCGTTTATGGAAGAAGTTTAGAATTTGACTTCTTTTTGAGGGGGAGTTAAGGCCTCTTGCGTTAAAAGAGCAGATTTTTAACCCCTCCATGTTAAAATTTCTGGAGGGGATGAGTTATCCCTTAATCTACGAGGGATCTCACAAGGTAACGGAAGAAGAGGGAAGAAAAAGCCAAAAAGGAAAAAAAAAACAAAAAAAACAAACAAAACCCCCCAAAAAAAAAAAAAAATTAAGTTACACGTTACTTTCACTCAGTCCTAACACTTCTACTAATCGACTCGCCACTTACTCCACTCTTTCCTACACTTACACTACCCTATAATGACTTAAAAAAAAGTCTAACTTACTTAACCAGTAAGGTCCCTATTAAGAGGGGGGCAGTCGGAACCGCTGGTTTAGATTGGCTATTCGTCAGTTTTTCCATTGCTGCCTATCTTTTCTTATCTTCATCTACTATTATTACTTCTAGTGTTGAAAGCTCATATCTTACTACATATCATTAGGCTTCTTCGTTTTTTCCCTTCTTATCCGTGACCCCAGAAAGGAAAGGAAAAAAAAAAAAAAAATTTCTCTTTCCTTCCCCGGAGCCCCTGTCATAGTCGGGAAAAATAGGATACAAAGAGGGCATACGGATGGGTCGTGGGGAGGGAGGGAGAGGAAGAGAGAAAAAAAAAAGCCCCAAACACCCCACCCTTTTGCAACCCCCTACAATCATTTATTCCATTTAATAATTATACTTGTGTGTAAAAAAAAAAAAAAAAAAAATAAATGTTTTCCCTTTTTTTTTTCTTTCTCTTTCCTTCTCCTCTCTCCCTCTCCCCGTTTTCCAATATTCAGTCATTATATCTTTACTGTGTTTGTTTACCATATTACGTGACAAAAAAAAAAAAAAAGGATCCCCCGTTTTCCCATATTCAGTCATTATATCTTTACTGTATTTATTTACCATATTACGTGAAGAAAAAAAAAAAAAACCCCGTTTTCCCATATTCACTCATTACATCTTTACTGTATTTGTTTGCCATATTACGTGACAAAAAAAAAAAAAAATCCCCCGTTTTCCCATATTTACTCATTCGATCTTAACTGTGTTTGTTTACCATATTTCGTGAAAAAAAAAAAAAACGCATACATACATACATCTATATATGTACTTATACGTGTGAGTACCTTTCTCCCTCCCCTCCCCCCATATCATTACCCTTTTAATTTCGTGTATATAATTCCACACACAAAAAAAAAAAAAACCCGTTTTCCCCTATTCACTCATTATATCTTTACTGTGTTTGTTTACCATATTGCGTGACAAAAAAAAAAAAAAAAACGCATACATACATACTTCTATATATGTACTTATACGTGTGAGTACCTTCTCCCTCCCCTCTCCCCATATCATTACCCTTTTAATTACGTGTATATAATTCCACACAAAAAAAAAAAAATTTTACATCCTAATCAGTCTCCCCGCCCCCGCCCCCCCTTCCCCTCCCTCCCCCTACCCAATTCCACAAGTTCTTATATTCTTGTTGCTGATTTTCTATTTAATTTTGGCCAGTCTGGTAAGTCTATTAGGGGGAGACCAAGAATTTTTACAAATTCGGATAGATCTTCTGGGTTCCTGTAGGTAGCTATCAACCCTTCATATTGAACCTGCAGTTGAAATGGATATTTCCATCTATATTGCAAGTTCCTTTTTCTAAGTTGTTCCAACAGGGGTTTTAATGCTCTTCTTCTGTCCAAGGTGTATTTGGAGATATCCTGAAAAAATATCAGTTGTTTTCCCTCATATTCTATATATTTTTTTGGTCTTGCTGCCATCATTATTTTATCTTTTGTTCGTGCGTAATGCATCCTACAGATAACGTCTCTAGCCTCTCCAGGCTCTATCCTTCTTGCTCCAGCTACTCTATGCGCTCGATCAATCATCAGCTCTTCTAAAGACAGGTCCCCACCCAGACCTTGGAAAACCCCTTGTATCACCGAAATCAAGTCTTTTGAGTTCACATTTTCACTCAAACCTCTAATCCTTATATTGCTTCTTCTGCTTCTGTTTTCCTGTTCATCTATAGCAATTCTAGCTTGTATTAAATCTTTTCCTTGTTCCTGTATTCTTTCTTTTAATTGAGCCACCTCTTGCTCCATATTAAACATTCTTTCATCCAGTTTCCCTATTGTTTCCTGTGTTCTTTGAGTGGAAACTTTAATCTCCTGGATCTCGGTTTTATAGGAGTCCTCCAACCTGTGTATATATTGATCCATATCCGACCGGGTAGGAAGGGAGCGAATATATGTTCTTATGTCCCAACTTTCATTATCTCCCTCTTTTTGTTCTGTTAATAATCCTGTTATCTCAATTGGTGAACTATTCCTAGGCTGACTTGTAGTTTCCTCTCCTGATATTCCCAAAGATGTTGATGTTTCTGCCATTTCTAATAATTCCTGCGATATTTGTAGTGATCTTATTGTATGCGATGTATGCAATGTTTTTAATAATTGTTGGGGGGATTGAGATTGATCCTGTACCTCTATCTGTGGGTGCATTTGCTGAAAAAATTCCTTAATATCCGTTGTTTGGGTAGCTTGGGCCCCTATGGATCCTTTATTTCCACCTTCTTTTTTATCCCTTTTATTTTTTTGGCTTTGGGGTGTTTTATTTCCCTTTCTTTGGTGCCATAACTTTAACTTTCCTGGGCTTTTCTACCTTCTGCTAAGAACCGTTATGATCCCTTTAAGGAGATTGTAGTATATTTCAGCAATAGCTTTATCTTAATTTTTGGTAATCTTTCAAAAAGCGACTATATCTCAACCGCATCAAGATAGCATCTTTATGTATATATTCATAATAAAACAGTCCATGAGATTCCATAGTTATGTCAATCAAACCTTTTTCCTTGTTTGTTTGTTTGGACCTTATATTCATTAATTAGGCCGCCATATCTTAAAACCTTAATCGTATCCTTGAACCAGCAGATCTAGATTATATTTACTTTGGTTTTTAAATATAAGTGCAGTTCACAGTTCACACAGTCCTTAATTTACTTTACTTCTTGTTTAATATTTAATACTGTTGTTACATCTTACATCCATCTCTGGTTCCTCGCTGCAGGTTTTTCTTTTGCTTCTGTTGTCACTCAAGCATAGGGAAAAGAAGCAGATTACCTTCACGTTCCTCTGGCACTCTAGTCAATCCTGGGGTTCCCCGAGGCTCTTCAGTGTCTCTAGCTCCCTGCCTCTCAAACGGGGCTCTCCGCAGTTCTCCACAGCCCCCCTCGAGACCCTTCCCGATATCCGCCTGGATCCTCCGGGACCGCCGCCGTGTGGACGGTCAAACGGCCGATAGCGTCGGCGGCTGGCTTCCGCCCACACACCGCTGCTCACGCCGGACCTCCTCCACCTCCTCGGCTGCGTCTCGCTCCACGGCGCTCCACAGGTTGTCTCTGGTTGACTCGGGCTAACTCGGACCCCCTCGGTCCGACTCGGATTTCCTCGGGCTTCCCTCGCTCCCCCTCCCGCCGGAACCTCAATGGTATGGCTCCGGAGGGTACGAGCGTCCACTGCAAGTTTCGCAATCAGTCGGATGTAACAGGTATGGCAACGCATAAAACGGCTCCCTCGTCTTCCTGGTTAATGACTGATATGAGCTTTTCTAAGTCTTTCTAAGCCTTCAAACCATTAGTATCAGCTATAGCAGCGGCAGCATTGGATCCGCTCTACGAGACAGCAACCATCTCTCCCAGCAGCTCCGCCCCTCCCTCCCCCCTGTTATCCTGACTGGACATCATATCAGGATAACATGCTGGCGCGTGCCTGCCCATGGGGGCATGCAGCGTGGCGATTGCAAGTGCGGTGTGTCAGTCTGACAAGCCGCATCTCCGATCGTGATAAGAAGCCTCTGACAGAGGCTTCTTAACACATGATCAGCTGTGACCAATCACAGCTGATCATCCTGTAAACCAGGAAGCGCCGGTAAATGGCATTCCTCAGTTCGCACTGACATGGAGAGAAGATCGGCGACTCTCCCTGTCAGAGGGGGGGTCTGTGCTGATAATGAGCACATGGATTATCAGCACAGCCCCCATCAAATGTACCCATAAGCTGCCAATCTGTGCCCAGTCAGTGCCCCATCATAACCCCCTGCTAGTGCCCAATAAAGTGCCAATCAGTGCCCACCACAGTGCAAATCAGTGCCCCCCATAGTGCCAATCAGTGTCCATCACATTCCCAATTATTGCCCAGCATTAACACCTGTCAGTGCCTGCTCAATCAGTGCTGCCCATCAGTGATATCTATTACTGTCCATCAATGCTACCTGTCAGTGGCAATCAGTGCCACCTAACAGTGCTGCCGGTCAGTGCCCATCTATGCACATCACTGATGCATATCAGTGCCAACTATTGGTGCTCATCAGTGCTGCATATCAGTGCCCATCCATTCTATATATCAGTGCCTCTTCATCAGTGCCACCTTATCAGTGGCAACTCATCAGTGCCACCTCATCAGTGCCTGTCAGTGAAGGAGAAAACAACATTTTATAGCAGAAACAAAGAAAAGCTTTTTTTTTTTTAAATGTCAGTCTTTTTTAGTTTGTTTAGCAAAAAATAAAAACCTCAGGTGATAAAATACCACCAAAAGAAAATGGAAGAAAATGATAAAAATTTAGTTTGGGTACAGTGTTGTATGACTGCACAATTGTCATTCAAAGCGCGACAGCACTGAAAGCTCAAAATTGTCCTGGGCAGGAAGGGGCGAAAGTGCCTGGTATTGAAGTGGTTAATAAATCCATGAAATCATAATTCATTAACTGTATGATTGGAAAAAACTTTATGATTAGAAAAATGTATATTTTCCACTTTTTCCACTAATTAATCAAGAAAAAATTACAGGTTGATTTGTGAACCTGCTAACTAATGTTTACAGCAAAGATTGAAAATATTTATACACAACAGCAGTTATTTCGTCTGTTGTGCTGTTTCTATTGTGTATACAAAAAAATATGCAAATGAACATTAGGTAAATTTGTATTCTGCAAGCACGCACTGCCCTTGGTTATTGTTATGACCCTATGAATGTTTTTAAATGTCTGTAGTTCTAATTATTTATGCATTCAAAGGAAATTGCATATATGCTTCTTTTCTCTCAATCAAATCACCATTTGATGTTCTTGTTTAATATTAAGTAGGATTCATCACATGCTTCCTTATGCAGTGTCCCCTGGCAAAACACATATTGAACCTCATTTATACGCACTTTGAATTATCACACATTTGGTAAATATAGGCAGAAAAATAAAGCCCTGTATAGGACAATACAATTTAGTTTAGAATATTTGTACTTGCTCAAAAAAGATAATATCAACAGGTGCACTGATGCTGTGTAGGGGCATCCCCTTAATGCTTTATGGGTTACCCTTTAATTTGGATATACTTTACTTATGTTCAATTAAAACTACCCGGAGTGACAATACTGCCGAGACATTTTACTGCAGAAGGATCACATTGTTACAGTACAGCTAAAAAAAAATGATGTGGGGGGGGTCAAAAAACAAATTGCTGTGCTAGGGGCCAACTTTATCATATGTAGCACTGACCCCTGAAGGAGCTGCTGGTTTGATTGGGCTTACCGTTACCTTCTTCTCCTCGATTTGTGTCTAGGGGTTTCCTGTGGTAGATGGCCCAGTGACTTTGGTGACCGACGACAGATCCGCATAAAGGGATTTTTATTTGCAAAAACGTAGACAACGAACAGTCTCTTAAAATAGGATCAGAGAGTTAGGAAGTAAGTTCAGGTACTCTTAGCCCCTGTACACACGGTCGGAGATTTCCACAACCAAATCCGTCGGATTTTGCCCGTCGGATTTTGTCCATCGGATCTTGTCGGAAACTGCATACACACGGTCGGACAAAGTTGGCGAAAAATTCGATCTTTCAGAACGTGATGACGTAATTTCGTTACGATGGGACTACATTCAGGCTAGTAGCCAATAGCTTTGATGTAGGAATTTGATCTGAGCATGCGTGGCACTTGGTCCGATCAAAATTCTCTACACATGATCGGAGTATGTCCGATCGGCCCAGTTGGTCGGGAAATATTTCCAACATGTTGGAAAATTGGGTCCGACGGATATTCAGACGGAATCAGTCCGATGCATACCACACACAGTCGGATTATCCGACGACACGGTCCGATAGGACACATTCCGACGGATTCTCCGACCGTGTGTACAAGGGCTTATGCCACGTACACACATTCGGACTATCTGGCGGACTTAGTACGGTGGACCAGGTCTGGCGGAACACCTGCCGGACTTTGCAGCTGAGGTCCACCGGACTTTCCGAATGACGGACCTGCCCACACACAACCGGACTTTTATGGGGGGCTAAGCTCGACGGACAATCCGGCGGAACGGACTTGCCAACACAAGGAGGAAAGTTTGTTCATTTTAAACGCGACTCCAGGTAGACGGGACTAGCGAAGGAGGTCAATGTCGCCGCCTCCATGGGGCGAGATTGACACGTTGTCGGCCCCGTCACCTGGTATGGGCTTAAAGGGGAAGCCCCTACGCCGAAAAAACGGCATGGGGGTCCCCCCCAAAGTCCATATCAGACCCTTATCTGAGCATGCAGTCAGAAAAGGGGGTGGGGATGAGCAAGCACCCCCCTTCCTGAGCAATACTAGGCCACATGCCCTCAACAGGGGGGGTGCTTTGGGGAAGGGGGGCCCTGCGGCCCCCACCCCAAAGCACCTTGTCCCCATGTTGATGTGGACAAGGGCCTCTTCCCGAGAACCCTGGTTGTCGGGGTCTGCGGGCGGGGGGCTTATCGAAATACGGCCCCCAGATACTGCCCCCCCACCCTATGTGAATGAGTATGGGGTACAATGTACCCCTACCCATTCACCTGGTGAAAAAAATGTAAATAAAACACAACACAAGGTTTTACACAAGGTTTTAAAATAATTTATTGCACAGCTCCGCGGGTCTTCTTCCATCTTGGGGGGTCTTCTCGCTGGACTCCTCCGCTATCTGCTGCTAGCTCTTTTACTAGCGGAGGAGCACGGCTTTCTTCTTTGTCGCCGCCCGGGGGTCTTCTTCCGACTTCTGGGGTCTTGTCCCCCTCTTAGGTTCTTCTTGCCGGGCCTCCACTTTCTTCCTATAGCTCTTTTACTAGCAGTGACCTGGTCTTCTGTCACTGCCGCCACCGCACATTGTGCGGCGACTTATATAGGGACAATGGGCAGGGTCACTGGGTGATGTCCCGTCCCTTATGATGTCACAGTCCCAGCATCCTCCTGGACTGTGACATCATAAGGGGTGGGGACATCACCCGGTGACCCCACCCATTGTCCCTATATAAGTCGCCGCACAACGCGTTCCTGTCATTGCGGCCAGAGAGAGCGTTGAGTCAACATCTCAAGGAAGAAGAAGAGAAGGCGGCGGCGGTGACAGAAGACCGGGCCACCGCTAGTAAAAGAGTTGGGAGAAGAAAGCGGAGGCCCAGCAAGAAGAACCGAAGAGGGGGACAAGACTCCCGAAGAGGGGGACAAGACCCCCAAGTCGGAAGAGGCGGCGACAGAAGACCAGTCACTGCTAGTAAAAGAGCTGGGAGAAGAAAGCGGAGGCCGGCAAGAAGAACTGAAGAGGGGGACAAGACCCCCAAAGTCAGAAGAAGAGGCGGCGACAGAAGACCGGGCCACCGCTAAGCTGGAAGAAGAAAGCGGAGGCCCGGCAAGAAGAACCGAAGAGGGGGACACGACCTCCGAAGAGGTGGACAAGCCCCCAAAGTTGGAAGAAGAGGTAGTGACAGAAGACCGGCTACCACTAGTAAAAGAGCTGGAAGAAGAAAGTGAAGGCCCAGCAAGAAGAACCGAAGAGGGGGACAAGACCCCCGAAGAAGGGGACAAGACCCCAAAGTCGGAAGAAGACCCCCGGGTGGTGACAAAGGAGAAAGCTGGGATAGCAGAAGATTGCGGAGGAGTCCGACGAGAAACCCCCCAAGATGGAAGGAGATGTGCAATAAATTATTTTAAAACCTTGTGTTATTTACACTTTTTTCACAGGTGAATGGGTAGGGGTACATTGTACCCCATGCTCATTCACATAGGGTGGGGGGCTGGTATCTGGGGGCCCCCTTATTAAAGGGGGCTCCCGGATTCCGATAAGCCCCTCGCCTGCAGACCCCAACAACCAACGGCCAGGGTTGTCAGGAAGAGGCCCTTGTCCTCATCAACATGGGGACAAGGTGCTTTGGGGTGGGGGCCGCAGGGCCCCCCTTACCCAAAGCACCCCTCCATGTTGAGGACACGCGGCCTGGTACGGCTCTCAGGAGGGGGGGGGGGCGCTTGCTCGTCCCCACCCCCTTTCCTGACCGGCCGGGCTGCGTGCTCGGATAAGGGTCTGATATGGGCTTCCCTTTAAGTCCATACCAGGTGACGGGGCTAGCAACTTCCTTCGCTAGTCCCATCTACCTGGAGCCGCGTTCAAAATTAACGGACTTTCCTCCATGTGTGGGCAAGTCCGTTCATTTCAAAAGTCTGGCGGACTAGCACACTGACGGCTGGATTGTCCACTGGACTTGTAGTCCGGCGGACAATTTTTGAGTCAAATTTCTTTCTAAGTCTGCTGGACCTTTGGGGAAAAAAGTCCGCCGGAGCCCACACACACCAAGTCCGCCAGATAGTCTGATCGTGTGTACGTGGCATTAGTGTCAAAGTCAGTGATGAAGGACTTTCTTACTTTGACTAAATTCAGAGAATAGCCATTCACAACTGGATGTTCACTCAGGTTGGATAGTCCCTCTCTCACAAGGCCTAGCAGCCAACAAGGTGCTTTACCCATCAACAAGTCTCTGCCACAAACGTTGTTGTAGAACATACAGGAAACTAAAACTTGTGGAACACTCGTGTGATACCTGGATCTTTCAGCAACTTGGTGATACCCACGAGACTGGATTCACTTAGGTACTTCAGCCCCACCAGGCTCTTGCTAAGAAACCAACCTGTACGTTGGCCTTTTTCTGAAGAGTCCTCCCCTGGATAGCTACGAAGTTACCGGGCCTCTCCAACTACCAGAGACGGCACCAGGCCACCTTGGAATCCTTCTTTAGTTTCCTTGCCTCGGGCTAGCCAGCCCAGAGACAACAAGTCGGGTGGATCCGCACCCCAGGCCATATCCTTCCTGGGGGCTGGTCAGGAGGACCAGGACCATGGAGTCAGAACGTACTTCTGGACCGGAACCCCAAACCACGTGACATCCGCATCTTAAGTATCCTCTCCCAGAAACCACAGCAAGAGTCACACTCCCACTGGGCGGGCTCCGAGAAATAGTAAACTTAAAGTGCCCAACCAGACTGTAGTTCCTTGCCCACCAGAAGAGACAGTGCCCCTTGTGCCCAGTCCGACTGATGCTGAGGTCCAAATTTGGAACAATTGTACCCAAACCAAACTGCAGTTCAGGTGTAACCTTAACCCTTTCCCGCCGAGCGTACGCACATCTGCGTACTCGGCTTCCGAGGGTTATACCGGGATGATGCCCGCACCTGCAGGCATCATCCCGGTACCGTTTTTTACAGCAGGCGATTGGCTATCCAGGCATAACAACCGATGCAGCTAAAAGCCGCTCGGCTGTTATGCCGGAGGAGCGGGAGGGGACGTCCCCCCCTCCCGCCGCCTCTCGCCGCTGTTACCGGTGCTCCCGCTCGATCGGGAGCACCGATTTGCGATCCGTCGGCTCTGGCTGCTGGGGAGGAACTGGAACGAAGCCGTAATCGGCTTCGTTCCAGTCTCCTCATCGTAAACATGGAAGCGACGTCATGACGTCACTTCCCGTTTACTCGGCTGCCAATGGCGCCGGTTTAAAAAAAATATCCGGTATTCAGAATCGCCGTTTTCGGCGATCTGAATACATTGAAGTGTAAAGGAGGGGTGGGGGGTCTTTTAGACCCCCGATCCCTCCATAAAGAGTACCTGTCACCACCTATTACTGTCACAAGGGATGTTTACATTCCTTGTGACAGCAATAAAAGTGATCAAATTTTTTTTTTTTTTTTAAACAATTTAGTCATTTAAAAATAAATAAAAAAAATAAAAAAAAAATAAAAAAAATTTCAAAGCGCCCGCCGTCCCCGCGAGCTCGCGAAGCAAAGAAAACGCATACGGAAGTCGCGCCCGCGTATGTAAACGGTGTTCAAATCACACATGTGAGGTATCGCCGCGATCGTCAGAGCGAGAGCAATAATTCTAGCAGTAGACCTCCTCTGTAACGCTAACCTGGTAACCGTAAAAAATTTTTAAAGCGTCGCCTATTGAGATTTTTAGGTACCGTACTTTGTCGTCAATCTACAAGTGCGCGCAATTATAAAGTGTGACATGTTTGGTATCTATTTACTCGGCGTAACATTATCTTTCACATTTCGCAAAAAAATTGGGCTAATTTTACTGTTTTGTTTTTTTTTTATTCATGAAAGTGTCCCTTTTCCCAAAAAGTTGCGTTTAAAACACCACTGCGCAAATACCGTGTGACATAAAATATTGCAACAATCGCCGTTTTATTCTCTAGAGCCTCTGCTAAAAAAATATATATAATGTTTGGGGGTTCCAAATAATTTTCTAGCAAAAAATATGGATTTTAACTTGTAAACACCAAATTCCAAAAATAGGCTTAGTCATGAAAGGGTTAACTTTCAAAAACATAGCGCGTGCTCTTCAGGAGTCGGCGCTACATATATAATCTTAAGCCCCGTACACTCTATCAGATTGTCTGCTGAGTTTTTCCTTCAGATTTACCAAAACCATATAATATGAGGTCAAACCTTAGGAGTTTCAATGTGTATGCAATCAGGCAGGCCCTTCTACTACATGGTTTTGGTAAATCTGAAGGAAAAACTCAGCAGACAATCTGATAGTGTGTACGGGGCTTTATATGTACTCTACTCAATGCATATACAAATTTAGACTTGAAGGAGATTTACTAAAGCTGGAGTTTGCAATATCTGGTGCAGCTCTGCATAGAAATCAATCAGCTTCCAGAATTTTTTCAAAGTTTAACTTGACATGTTGAAGTTAGAAGCTACCATGATTGGCTACCATGCACAGCTGCACCAGATTTTGCACTCCCAAGTTTTAGTAAATCCTTCCTAATGGCTCCAAGCAAATTGTGAGCACTAATGTGGAGCTCATAATCTTTATTATTAAAAAATTTACATTAAATAACTTTAATCTCTTACCATTACATTTTATTTTGAAGAAGGTTTCATTTTAAGCATAACATAAGATTTCCTCTCTGCCTAAATTAAAGCCCATCTATGGTCAAAATGTAAATTTATATACTCATTTACACATTGTATTTTATTTATTTCTAGCCTACTCTTATTACTATAAATGATCTGGAAAGTTGTAAACTTACCTTTGTGAGGATCCCCATACATTTACTTCCTTAAATTCTTTGACACATACTCATTATACCCTGTTGATAGACACTGCTGTGTCACGCATTTCTCAGAGCCTGCCTTTTGAATGACAGAGGCTCTGAGAATAGTAGTCATTACAGGAAACACAGCTCAAGACAGCAAGGTACCAGGGGAAATATAGACTTCAGAAATTGACAGTAAACAGCAGAGGAGAAGCTGCAAAGCATGCAGGGGATCCAGGAAGTTGTGAAAGAGATGACAAGCAAACAGGCAGTGCTAACAACATGGAAGGATATTTTTTTTTTATAACTATTGTTTATATTTCAACAATGTTGATGTTATAAAATTAAAGTCTATGCTGTGACTAGGGATGAGCCGAACACCCCTCTGTTCGGCTCACATCCAGAACATGCGAACAGGCAAAAAATTTGTTCGAACATACGAACACCGTTAAAGTCTATGGGACTCGAACGTGAAAAATCGAAAGCGCTAATTTTAAAGGCGAATATGCAAGTTATTGGCATAAAAAGTGTTTGGGGGTGGCTTGACGCTGTTCCGAGATGGCCGCCTGATCCCGGAGCTCCCGTCCGAGAGACCCTGCTACATGAGCTCAGGCAAGTAATCGATTGCCCTTCTCCCCTAAATTGAGCTCCAAACAACCACACTATGTCAGCGGCGAGACCCCGGGCGCCACCGGAGCCTGACACTCTCCCAAATAGACAAATTCCTGAAATATTCAGGTCCCGGCCTACTGGCAGCACCTGAGCCGCGGCCTCGAGTAAGCCGCGGTCCCACAGTAGAAGCCCGCTCCGCACCAGGCCAGATGCGGACGCCCGAGATCAGCCTGCGATTAGCCTGGAGGACTTGCGCAATGTCGCGGGAGACATTAAGCACACCCTCTCTGCAGCCATCTCAGACCTTCGGACGGATATCCAATCCATGACACTGCGGGTGGAAGATATTGAAGCTGCACAGGCCCGCCATGATTCCTCCCTCTGTCAGCTGCAGCAACTCACTGAGTCCCATGCTATTCACCTAAGGGACATTAACAGGCACATGGAGGATCTTGATAACCGAGGGAGACGTTGGAATTTACGAGTGAGAGGTATTCCAGAAACATTAGATCCTGATCTCCTAACTCAGAGGGTGATCAATATCTTTAATGACCTCCTCGAAAGACCTCCGGACACCCCGATTGTGTTTGAACGTATCCACAGAGCTCTACGCCCCAGAGGCCGCGACACTGACCCCCCGAGGGATGTTGTCTGCTGCCTGATAGATTTTCCTCTGAAAGAGGAAATCCTTCGCAAGGCCAGGGATAGGAACCAACAGGAATCTACAGAGGAGTGAACATTAAAATATTCCAAGACCTGTCTAACATCACTCTCCAACGCAGGAGGGAACTCCGACCACTATTGGAAATACTGAGGAACAGAGCCATTCCTTATCGTTGGAAGTATCCTTTCTGCCTATCTGTCTCCCACCAGGGCCGCACAGAAAATTTGAGAGTCCCGGAGGACCTCGACCACTTCTGTACTGCGTTGGATCTGCCCATTGTGGACCTGCCTGACTGGTATAGCGACTTCAGATTACCTATGCTCCACAGAGCAACATCAATGGAAGGAGTGGATGAAGCAGGCAACTACGCCATTGGAAGACGCCGCAGACATGCACACCAGCCTCCTCTCCCTCGCTCTCCTCAGAGGAACGCGACCCCACCAAGAAATGGTAGCCCCACTGCATCACCTGCCAAACCGCAGGCCCCGTCATAACTAAAGAACAGATCACTAGCTCAAACTAATGCACGGCACCAGTTGTTACAAATGCCGGCTGTCATTCTGCAGCCACTTTGCTGAAACAGATACCAACCTTACCTGGGGACACCAACGTATGCAGATACTACCCGCTTGATGTGAACGTCTACTAGAGACGCTTACCCACCGTGCGACCCCTTGAGCAATTCCAGTTGATGCCCCCTTCCACACGCCAATCAGATCGCCGTGCTCTCTCTCTCTCTGTGAGGACCTCTCTTGCCCCAGACTGGACATGCCCACTTCTACTTACCTATACAAACTTTGTGCTTGAGACTTGCCGCACTATCTCTTGATGTCTCCCCCCATATCTCTAACTGGAATCCCCAGCGATATTCAAAGAAACTGACGAGTACTCCACGGTGCCTCTGATGACTTTACCCACCCCCACCCACCTTTTGCCTCCCTGGTGTACCTCCCATGACCCACCTTGGACTGCCATGGACACTACTTGGTTAACCCAGGCTGTAGCCTACCCGTCAGGCTCCCCCCATCCCCCACCCTCCCCTTCCCCTCTCTCCCCCCCCCCACCTTTTTTTTTCTTTTTTTTTTCTTTTTCTTTTTCTTGTAGACTTGGCAGCTCATCTATGGACTGATTCATGCCACATTGGTATCTACAAAAGAGTCGGGAGTGAGATGTCTGGTAAGAATGGCCTCTAGCCCTTCGGGGCAATAGCAACTATTTCACTATTGCTTGCTCACACTTGACACCCCGTTCAGTTCACTATAACATGAAGCTTGTACTCTCTATTACACAAAGTAGTCGGGAAGCCCTAGTGACTTTCTCAAATGCCATAGGCGGGGCTAGAGGACCTGAATGGTAATGCGAGGAAAGAAGGGGAGGGACCTACATGCTAGATTTATTCAATGAGGGGGGCCCGCGCAGAGGGAGAGAGAGTAGGGGCAGACCAGACCCTGACATCTGGGAGGGGATCTCCAAGAGCGGTACTGCTGGAGCATTGGATAGGTGAACCGGCATACCTAACAATAGGGGTAGGGACAGCTAGCCTGCAAAGAACTCCCCATCAGGAATGCACTATACGCCATTGGGTTAATTGTCTCCTCACTCCCGGCTCCGAATAACGCATGTATTTACACTTTATATTTGTATAAATGTCAAGTGTTTCCCAGGTATAGCATTTACTGTTATTTCCTATGTATGTTCGCACCTCTGTTTCAAATGTTAAAGCATTTTGTTGTGCCATTCCAAACCTATGTTTTTGAATTTAATTGTTTGATTGTCTATGGACAGGACTGCTCCTGACCTCTGTACCTAAATCTGGAGCTCCTCCCTGCACATAGCTCAACCTGTTTAGATGTTTTTGACCTTTTTGGCATGCACAGGGCTTACGCTCATATTTAAATTCACTATCCATAAGGTTATCCCCCCGAGTTAGCCCTTCCTCTCCACTACCCTGTCGGACCCTGGGGCCCAGATGCCCCCGTGCTAAGTAACCTGGACTACTTTTGGCCCTCCACCTACAGGTCATGACTGCTACCCTCCTTGTAACCCTCCTTAGGTCTACAAGAGTGCCCAACCCTGCCCCCCTTAGGTTATCGCCATTTGATTGGAACATACCCTGTTCCCCCCTAGCCTTGAACTTGACTTTTATCCATTGGCCCCCGGGCCCTAGTGCTAAACTACCGGCCGCTAGTCCGGTATGTTTCCTCCCTCTAACTCATGACGCGGTGCCCTTATTCTGTTACTCTTTGTTACTTTCTCTCGACTCCATACCCGGTAACACTTCCAATTGCCTTCATTTACACCTTTAGGTCTCGCTGTGACGGAGCCTCTTCACGTCTCGTGCAACCCCGTCTACCACCCCCACGCAACAGACGCTGGTAGTCAGTGTTGATCCGACCGGTGCCCTGTTCGGTATTCCGAGGGTTGGCAGGTTCAACCCAACCACTGGTCCCATCCTCTACCCCCCCTATTCACTTCTCTAGGTACCCACCTCCCCCCTACGCCTATCACCTTCTAGCCCCCTCCCCTCCCTCTCCCCCCTCCTTTTTTCTCTTCATCTTCTCTTTTTCTCTCTGCCCCTCCCCTTCCCCGGGGCCCCCCCTCTCGGAAGCATTGTACGCGACCCTCACCTTTGATCTCCGACAAAATGCCCCCTCCAATACAAAGCTCCACGAACTTGTCCTTGAAGCTTGTTTCCCTAAATGCTAAGGGATTAAACACCCCGGAGAAACGTCACCAAACACGGTTAACAATGCAGAAACTGAAGGCGGATGTAGTCTTCCTTCAGAAAACCCATTTCTGCTCTAAATCCACCCCCAAATTATCCAACCATGCCTTCCCTGTGGAATTTCACGCAACGTGCCCCACTTCTAAAAGCAAAGGAGTCTCCATACTTCTCTCCAAGCACTTTGACTTCCAAACTATAGACACCCTAGCAGATGAGAACGGGAGATTCTTGCTTATCAAGGGAGCGTTCAAAAATAGAAAGATTACACTAGCGAACATATACAGTCCTAATACCTCCCAAGTACCCTTTTTCCGGAGGGTAATGAACCAACTGAGCTCTTTTGCTGAAGGGATGCTGATCCTTGGTGGTGATTTTAACGCCCCCTTTGATCCTCTGCTAGACACTTCCTCAGGGACTTCCAGCTTAACGTTTCGAGCAATCAAACAAATCAAAAAAAGCCTCCAAGAATTACTACTACATGATACGTGGCGAACGCTTCACCCCAGAGACAAAGATTTCACCTTTTTCTCTGCCCCCCACAATAGGTATTCTCGTATTGACTACCTCATGGTCTCCCAGCAGGATCTACATCATTTAACCAAGGCCTCTGTGGAACCTATGACGATCTCTGATCATCACCCCATCACAGCCCTCTTCACCTTCCCCGAACTGCTTGACCGAACCAGCATCTGGAGACTAGATGCAAGTATCCTAACAGACGAGGTTAGAGAAAAGGAAGTTAGGGACTGTTTGTCCCACTACTTCTTAGACAATGACACACCGGACGTTTCCCCTCTTACACAATGGGAGGCACATAAATATGTGATAAGAGGCAAATTTATCTCCCTTGCAGCTGCGCTCAAGAAAGAAAGAGCTGCCGCACTGACAGCCCTATTCACGAAACTCAGATCCCTTGAAACAAAACACAAGAAAACCCTAGCGGTAGACACCCATACTGAGTTGATGGATACTCGCACCCAGATCCAAGAAATACTAGGCTACCAGACGAGAAGAACCTTTGCCCTCTCCCAGAAATTCTTTTACAAACATGGGAACAAATCAGGTCACTTATTAGCACGTGCACTGAGATCCAAGAAAGCCAAACAAACGATACACCATATCCACTCCCCAGCTGGCTCCACCCTTGAAACGAACGCAGATATAGCCCGGGAATTTGAACGTTACTACACTTCCCTTTACAACCTCGACTCCGAATGCCCACATTCTCCAGACCCCCAAAAACGTCTGAATGACTTTCAAGCATATCTTTCCAAACTTCCTCTTAAAAAAGTTTCCTCTGACACCCTCCACTCGTTGGAAGCACCAATCTTGACGACAGAATGGCTTCAAGCCGTTAAACAATTAAAACCTGGCAAGAGCCCTGGACCTGACGGGCTGACCTCTGCTTACTACAAATTATTCGCAGAGACACTTCAAACACCTTTTCTTAAGGCCTTTAACTCCATCCCTACATCAAAGTCTCTCCCCCGCGGTATCTTAGAAGCCCATATCACCGTTATACCCAAACCCGACAAGGACCCCACAGTCAGAAGCAGCTATAGACCAATTTCCCTACTCAATGTGGACATCAAAATATTTGCCAAGATACTAGCCAACAGAATCCTACCATTCATCCCGACCCTCATCTCCCCCGACCAGGTGGGTTTCGTCCCTGGGCGCGAAGCCAGGGACAACACCCTAAAATCTATTAATATTCACCACCTGATAACACAATCTGAACAGAAAGCCTTCTTCTTATATCTGGACGCGGAGAAGGCGTTTGACAGAGTGGCATGGGACTACATGGAAGCGGTGCTCCTTAATCTGGGACTTGTCCCTCACATGATGACCATGATCATGTCCCTATACTCTACCCCAACCGCGCGGGTGCGGGTTAATGGCACTCTGTCAGACGCCTTCCCCATCAAAAACGGAGCAAGGCAAGGCTGCCCCCTCTCCCCGATCTTGTTTATCCTAACCCTAGAACCCCTCCTCCAGACCCTCAACCTAAATAACGACATTAAGGGCGTCCTCACCCCACTTAAAGAGTGCAAGTACGCGGCATTTGCCGACGACATATTGATGTTCCTCACAGAACCTATTACCACCATCCCAATCATTATATCAGAGTTCAAAAAATTTCAGGCCATTTCCAACCTTAAAATTAATTTTTCCAAATCTTATGCCCTGAACATCTCCCTCCCAGAGACTATCCAAACGCAATGTGAAACAAACTTCCCTATACGCTGGAAGAACGACTCCATCACCTACCTGGGTACTCAAATTCCAAGGAAGATAGCCGACTTATATACTAAAAACCATCTCCCCATCCTACACAATCTTACGGCCGACCTCGAACGATGGAACAAACAAACTCTCTCTTGGTTCGGCAGAATTGCAGTTCTCAAGATGAATGTCCTGCCTCGTTTGCTGTATATTCTCCAAACAGTCCCTATACAGGTCCCTCAAACATTCTTTAAAACGTATAATGCCATCTGCCTCAAGTTCCTATGGGGGAACCGAAAACCTAGAATCTCCCTTAAGACTCTATCACGCCCTAAGCACCTTGGAGGCCTGGGCTTTCCAGACGTACTTAATTACTACAGAGCAGTCCATTTAACTAGAATTGTTGACTGGAATGTTCGCGATCCCTACAAAGAATGGGTTTCTCTACAAGCGTCCTTCTCACCCCTTCCACTCGCCTCCTTACCTTGGATGAAACCAACTCATGTTGCAATCTCCACCATCCTCCACCCCCTCATACGCCCTACGCTAAAATGCTTCCAGCAGATCTGTTCCCGTACGAAAATCTCATCGACTCCGGGACCCTTAACCCCAATTAAATGCAACCCAGACTTCCCACCCGGCTTGTCTCCAGAATTTTTGTCAGATAACTGGCCACAAGACAGATTGAATGCTTACCACTTCTACGAGAGAGGGAAACTCGTTCCCGCACCGGTCATCGCCAGCAACTTAGATAGACCACCCACCTATTAATTGCACATTACCTGCGGTCTCTAAACATGAACTCTCAATGCTCTAGGCCACTAACTCCATTCGAAAAACGATGCACTCAATCAACCCCCCAAAGACATCTGATAGCGTTCACCCACAACCTACTCTTTGACGAAGAGCGTCCTGGTTCCACCACTGCGTGCAAACGGTGGGAGGAAGATCTAGCCTTGTCAATCAGTGACGAGCAATGGGATGCCATCTTCCATACCATTCACAGGGGATCGTTAAATCTTAGCACTCAAGAGAATGGCTATAAAATTCAATCGAGATGGTACCGTACACCTTCTCTCTTACACAAATTTGCCCCTAACACCACCGACATTTTCTGGAGGTGCAACCAAGACAGGGGAACGCCACTTCACATCTGGTGGTCGTGTCCCCCACTGCAGAGTTACTGGAGAGAAGTATGCAGACTCACCACCCAAATTACCACATACAACATTGACCTTACCCCATCCCAATGCCTCCTCCACCTCTCGCCCTTACCGAGACGAGCTTATCATGGCTCTCTAGCTATGCACATGCTTAACGCGGCTAAACAGTGTATCCCTGTTCACTGGGGCTCACCCAGAGTTCCCTCCATTAAAGAGTGGTTCACCAGAATCAACAAAACAGCTGAAATGGAGGAGCTGATTCACATATCCAGGGACACCCCCTTTAAATTCAGCACAAAATGGGCTTGTTGGAAACACTTCCAGACCACTACCGATTACTCGGACGCATACAGATAAGGACATTTTGAACTGTAGATTTGATGCTCTGATCTACAAACCCTAGTATTCATTGGAGTTGGAGATCTCAGTACTCGGGAGGCGGGTGAGGAGACAAGCCATGTATCATTTGGCATGCTCCGGGGGGGTCATGGGGAAGGGGACCCCAGACAACTTAAGCCTCTCCTGTACCTATGCTTTCCCCCTCTGCCCTCCCTACTGCCCCCCCCTCTTTTTCTCCCTCCTTTTCCTTTCTCTTCTTCATCCTCCCCCTTCTGCCCCCTTCCTTCGACCGATTCCTGACCCCTGGCATCCCAGCCCAGGCACACACACATACCACTACATCTCAACGGCACAGATTCCCAACAACACATCACTACCACCATTATCCATGGAACCCTTTCAGGTAACTCCATGACGCGACCTGGAAAGTCTGATACCTAAAATGTCCCATCATTTACCCCAAGACCTCACTGGGGCAGATCCAACCCCTCACACTTTTGGCCCCAACTTTCTCCCCCAGATGGACCCCTTATCTGACCGAGATGGAGATCTCCATAGCACCATGTTGCGAACCATATCAGGCTCTTCTTAGTTTCTAATTCCCTTCTCTTTCACTCTTGGTAGTTGACCTGAACTTATCAGACTGTATCGTTGTATCTCACACCTTTATGGACATGTCAGTTTAAGAGTGTTTATATGCACAGCCTCACCAAACTCATTTCATGTTTATTTTGAAACTTTGTTGGCATCTTAGGCCGCGTACACACGCGGGGACTGTTCGCTCAACTTTGTCCGCTGAACAGTGTTTCAGCGGACAGTCCGCTCGTGTGTGGGCTTTCAGTGGACAGTTTCAGCGAACAGTCTGCTGAACAAGGTTTTTCGGAATTTCCGAAAAACTGTCCGCTGAAACCTTGTTTCAGCGAACAGTCCCCTCGTGTGTAGGCTTGTTCGTCAAACAAAGTTCTGCGCATGCTCAGAAAGAATTTATACGCCGAAGGTTGCATTGCAGTGTATAGGACGTCGTTTTCTAGTCCCGTCGTACGTGCCGTTCACGTCATCGCGCACGGTTTCAGCAAACTGTTCGTACGTCGTGTGTGGCCATGTCCGTCCATGCTAATTTTGAGCGGACTGTCCGCTGAAACTGTTTGACGAACAAAGTTGAGCGAACAGTCCCCGTGTGTGTACGCGCCCTTACTCCTCCAGTTGTTGGAGATCTCTGTACATCTGTATTCCAGTGCCTATTATTTCTTTTCAATAAAAATTGTATTAAAAAAAAAAAAAAAAAAAGTGTTTGGGGACCTGGGTCCTGCCCCAGGGGACGTGTATCAATGCAAAAAAAGTTATAAAAAAATGACTTTTTTTGGGAGCAGTGATTTTAATAATGCTTAAAGTGAAACAATAAAAGTGTAATATTTTTCGTACCTGGGGGTTGTCTATAGTATGCCTGTAAAGGGTTGCAATGTTTCCAGTGTTTAGAAAAGTCCCTGCACAAAATGTCATTTCTAAAGGAAATAAAAGTAATTTAAAAAGTTTTGGCTCTTGGCAGTACAAATGAAAGCCATTGAAAAAAACGGCATGGGGATTCCTCCCAGTCCATTACCAGACCCTTTGGGTCTGGTATGAATATTAAGGGGAATCCCAAACAAAAATTAAAAAATAAATTAAAACGTTTTTTGCATGGGGGTCCCCCCAAATTCCATTACCAGGCCCTTCGGGTCTGGTATGGATATTAAGGGGAACCCCGCACTAAATAAAAAAAATGGTGTAGGGGTCCCCCTCAAAATCCATACCAGACCCTTCAGGTCTGGCATGGATTGTAAGGGGAACCCCGCGCCAACATAAAAAAAAAATATTGGCGTAAGGTTCGCCTAAAAATCCATACCAGACCCTTATCTGAGCACACAACCTGGCAGGCCACATGACCAGGCTACATGACCTCAACATTGGACGGCCGTTTTTAAAACTTTTTTTTGCATTGATACATGCCCCCTGGGGCAGGACCCAGGTCCCCAAACACTTTTTATTACAATAACTAGCAAATTGCCCTTTAAAATTAACACTTTTGATTTCTCCCATAGACTTTTAAAGAGTGTTCCGCAGCTTTCGAATTTGCCACGAACACCCCAGATGTTTGAGTCAAACTCATGTTCGACTCAAAGAGAGAGTGCATCCCTAGCTGTGACCATAGATTTTCTTGAATTTTTTTTAGTTTTGGATAGAGTTGGGAAAGGGGTAAACTTTGGTTAGGATTTTATTGCTACCCTTGTCCCTATTAGGAAGCTACTCCCTAACTTTTTGTCATAAAACTCGAGATGCGCTTAAGCATCCTCTGAAGTCTCCTCCAGCCTAACTGTAGAAAAACCATAATGTAGCGCTAAGGAAAATAAGAAAAAGAAAATATTGAAGTGACTAACACCAAAAAGGACACTATACAGTCCAAATAATGAAAATAAATAAGTCCTTGAAATCCACATGGGATTTGGATGTGATATTTCACACAGGGGGTAATCTCAAAGACATTCACAGCAGTGACATTCAGTTGAATCGAAAGACGCAAAAGGGTGGGTACTCTTACCAGAGCCACAGGACCTGTGTGGTAACACTAGGTCATACAAGCATATATAGATGGGTCATCCACTCTACATGGGCTGTACATCAAATCCCGACCGGTCCATCAGCCAATGGGGGGGGGGGGGGCTGTGGGTCTTCAAATCAATGGAGAGGTGGTCAGCACCTTCTAGGAGCTTCCAATCTTCTGTGTTCCTCTGCTTCCTGTTCCTGTTTACCACTTCCAGACTATAGACTTCTACTTTTTTGTACCCCAATGAGCTGTGGGGTAGGGAATGACTCAATCTGCAGCTCATTGGAGTACAACAAAGCGTCATCTGTAACTAATCACTGTCAGATAGAAGGTAGGAAAATGTTACATTTTCTACCTATCACTACAAGAAAACTTTCTCCCCAACTTTGGGGATTTTTAAGGGTTTGTTTTGAGTAATATTTGGGCTAGCAGTATAGGTCAATTGCAGATGGCAGTGGTTTCAAGAACTTGGTAAAACTGAGTTGTGGGGGAGAGGATTAGTGGTTTAGGACAGTGGTCATCAACCCTGTCCGCAGGGCCCACTAACAGGACAGGTTTTATGTATTACCTTGGGGAGATGCAGACTAGAATACTGCAATCACTGAGCAGCAAATTATATCACCTGTGATGTATTTCAGTTATCTTGCAAACCTGGCCTGTTAGTGAGCCTTGAGGACAGGGTTGATGATCACTTGATTGGGATCAAAGTGGCTTGGCTGAAAATATTAACTATTCTTTGTTTTAAAGTATACTCTTTAAGCCCTCAAAGCCTTATTTTCCATGAGGAATTGATTGTTCTGCCAAAAGTATAATTTGTCCTTCTTTAATTGCCATTAAAGTGACTCTAAACTGGTTTAAAAAAAAAAAAAAAAACTTCCATTCAAGTGTTTATTCTCTACTAAAAAAGTTACCTTCCATTTCTCTCACCCTCCTCCAAATCTCCAAATTTCTTTTTTTTTTGCTGTTATGATCTGACTTCCTTTTGGAGGGTGGCTACATTAGTTCTCCATACAGGTATATGGAGATAGCCGCGCTTATGGAGGTAAACAGGATAAATAGGAAAACTTATAGGGAAGGAAATAAGTGCTGTCGCACAGAAGGATACAAACAGGTTGCAGCTGCCCTTGAATACACGGACTTTCGTTGAAGTCTGTGCCTTGAGATTTATATAAGTTGTTGATAAGGGCTATTGGCACTACCTCAAATAATAATTATGCTGTTAAACCTTAAATTAGTGACCATTACCAATTCACAAAGCTAAATCTGTAATATTAGTGCAAAAACTTTCCCTATTATCTATATATATGTACTGGTGACACCAATAGTGTACATCTGCCACATATATGCAATAGCCTCCACAGATAGGTATAAAGATATATATATATAAAAGAATCCTCAGGTCAAGAGTTATACAAGAACAAAAATTAGAAAAATAGAGCCCAGGGTGTCTTGTGAATAATTGTGGTTAGTTACACTACAATATAGAAATATACCCCTTAAAAATGCTACACGTTACAAGATTCCTCTAGGCAGCATAAATTATCCATGTAAATAATACTTATACTTATTCCCCTTATAGCTCTCAATAAATAATAGTGCAGTGCAGACCCTATGTGAACATATCACTACAAATACCAACTGGTGTAAATTAAACCAATAAGTGCATGAATCAACAACCCCCAAATAAGTGATACCTATACAGGCATTAACAAAGAGATATATATGAGAAAAGATATATGTGAAAAAATATATATGAAGAAAATATGTATGAAGAAATATATATGAAAAAAAGGGAATTTTTTCCCTTTTTTTGACCCGTGGAGAAATGTGTGTGTGCAAATTATATGTGAACCATATATAGGTGGTGAAACATATACTAGGATTTACAACAACCTTCCCATCCACGTAAAAAAGAAGAAAAAATGGAAAAATACAAATGAAGAAAAAATGAAAAAATACAAATGAAAAAATGAAAAAATACAAATGAAGAAAAAATGGAAAAATACATATTTTTTCATTTGTATTTTTCCATTTTAGTATATGTTTCACCACCTATATATGGTTCACATATAAGTTGCACACACACATTTCTCCACGGGTCAAAAAAAAGGAAAAAAATTCCCTTTTTTTCATATATATTTCTTCATACATATTTTCTTCATATATATTTTTTTCACATATATCTTTTCTCATATATATCTCTTTTTTAATGCCTGTATAGGTATCACTTATTTGGGGGTTGATGATTCATGCACTTATTGGTTTAACCACTTGCTTACTGGGCACTTAAACCTCCCTCAGTCCCAGACCAATTTTCAGCTTTCAGCGCTGATGCACTTTGAATGACAATTGCGCGGGCATACAACACTGTACCCAAATGAAATTTTTATCATTTTTTTCCCACAAATAGAGCTTTATTTTGGTGGTATTTAGTTACAGCTCGGAGTTTTATTTTTTGCTAAACAAACAAAAAAAGATGCAAAAAAAAAAAAATCATGTTTAATAGTTTGTTATAAAATTTTGCAAACGGGTCATTTTTCTCCTTCATTGAAGTGCGCTGATTAGGTGGCACTGATAGGCTGCACTGGTGGGCACTGATGGGCTGCATTGGTGGGCACTGATGGGCTGCATTGGTGGGCACTGATAGGCTGCACTGGTGGGCACTGATAGGCATAGTTAAGGCGGCATTAATAGGCACAGATAAGGCGGCACTGATGGGCAAAGATGGGCACGGATGGGTGGCACGGATGGGTGGCACGGATGGGCACTGATAGGTACCACTGATAGATGGGACTGATGGGCACTGATAGGTGGCACTGATAGGTGGCTCTGATAGGTGGCACTGCTGGGCACTGATGGGCGGCATTGCTGGGCACTGGTAAATGACACTGATGGGCACGGATGTGGCACTGGGGTGCAGCACCTTTGAGGCAGATTGTGGGCACTGCTGGGTGGCACTGTGGGTGGCACTGCTGGGTGGCACTGTGGGTGGCACTGTGGGCACTGCTGGGTGGCACTATGGGCACTGCTGGGTGGCACTATGGGCACTGCTGGGTGGCACTGACGGGGGCACTTACTTTTAATACATTTGGCACTGCATGGGGCAGGTGGGCACTGGCAGGGGGCAGGTGGGCACTAGCAGGGCTGGCCCTGATCGGGACTAATGTCCCGATCACGGCCGCCGGTAATCGGCTTTTTTTTTCTTCTCCTCGCGCTGACAGCGCGAGGAGGAATAATAGCCGATTACCGGCTCCGTTATATCACATGATCAGCTGTCATTGGCTGACAGCTGATCACGTGATAAGGGGTCGGGATCGACCCCTTGCACGGATCGGTGATCAGGCGAGTCTCATGGACTCGCCGATCACAGAGCGCGCCGCGTGTGCCCCTCAGGGGGCACGCAGGCCGCTCGTGCGCGGGACTACGTCAATAGACGTAGTCCCGGAAAAGGAGGTCCGCGCTGTAGCTGTCATTGGGCTATAGCGCGGATCTCAAGTGGTTAATTTACACCAGTTGGTATTTGTAGTGATATGTTCACATAGGGTCTGCACTGCACTATTATGTATTGAGAGCTATAAGGGGAATAAGTATAAGTATTATTTACATGGATAATTTATGCTGCCTAGAGGAATCTTGTAACGTGTAGCATTTTTGAGGGGTATATTTCTATATTGTAGTGTAACTAACCACAATTATTCACAAGGCACCCTGGGCTCTATTTTTCTAATTTTTGTTCTTGTATAACTCTTGACCTGAGGATTCTTTTATATATATCTTTATACCTATCTGTGGAGGCTATTGCATATATGTGGCAGATGTACACTATTGGTGTCACCAGAACATATATATAGATAATAGGGAAAGTTTTTGCACTAATATTACAGATTTAGCTTTGTGAATTGGTAATGGTCACTAATTTAAGGTTTAACAGCATAATTATTATTTGAGGTAGCGCCAATAGCCCTTATCAACAACTTATATACATTAGTTCTCCATAGCTCCTCTGTATGTAGTAATGCAGGCACCATCTCTTACTGGCTCCCGAGATGGATTAAGAACTATTGATTATGGAATTTGTAGTATGCCATTGTAGTGTACCAGTTATAGTGCCATTATAGAGTGGAAGAGTATGGATTATACTTAGATAATAAGGATACCATTCAGAGTTACTTTAACATTTATCCGTCATAACTACTTGCATGTTAGTAGATTTTAGCCCCAACAACATTCATTCATAGTAATTTTTACCATTTTACTCCAACATCTTCACTTATTTAAATACATTCTCTAAAACAATATCATCCAGTCCATGTCGTCTAGTCTGCTTTCTTTAAGTTTTTTTTTCTGTTGGGGAGCCCCAACGCAAATTGATTGTTCGCTTTTTCATATGACTAATGGAACAAGTAAAGGGAGAGATTGTGAAAATGTAGATCAGGTGTCAAACTCAATTTCATTGCGGGTCTTATCAGCATTATGGTTGCCCTTATAGGGCCAGTTGTATCTGTAAGACTATATAAAATTATCCAGGGCTTTTTTTCCTCAGAGAATAGGTGCATGAACTCACACCATCCCACATAACCACATCAAATGGTGGGTGTGGCCAAATTGCACATTATGTGTCGTGTTCAGGGATGTTCTATATACAGAGTGCAGAATTTAGGGGTGCCCTATGCACAGAGTGCCGATTTCAGGGAGGCACTATGTGCTGAGTGCAGGGTTCAGGGATGCACTACATACATAATGCAGGTTTTAGGGGTGCCCTATGTAAAGAGTGCTGGATTCAGCTCTCTTTCACATCCTGTCCACATCTCACTTCCACCCCTCCTTTGACTTCTTCGAACACTCTACCCATCCATAAGGTGAAACACGAATGCTTTACGTTATGAAACGTTATTACTTATTATTATTATTATTATTATTACTTATTATTATAAGCACTATAGCTACTACCGAAGATGGTTTCAGGTTTTCATCTAAACCAGGATATTGTTCTGCCTTCATTTTTTCCATATCCCTGTCACTACATTCTCTGGATGTAGTGAGAGGGTAAAAACCTATTTGGAAGTGACTGGTCAGATTCACAAAATGGATGTTTTGTTTGTATTGCCTGAAGGTCCTAAAAAAGGACAGGCAGCGTCAAAATCTACCATTGCTAAATGGATTTGACAGGTAATTATTCAAGCTTATGGTTTGAAGAGGAAAGTTCCACCTTTTCAAATCAAAGCACACTCCACAAAGGCTGTTAGTGCTTCATGGGCAATGCATCACCAGGCCTCCATGGCTCAAATATGCAAGGCCGCAACTTGATCTTGATCTATCACCTTTGGGTGCAGTGTGCTGCAGGCAGTGGTACAAGGTCCTCAGGTCTGATTGCTCCCTTATTTTGTTATGTCTCCCTCCCCTCAGATAGGGACATCCCATCAGTAAATACTGTGGCTCTGTGTCATAGCTTACCTGTAAAATCCTTTTCTTTGAGTACATCATGGGACACAGTGCTTATATGTATTGAAGCCACATGGGTAAGAACCCACTGCCCCCAACCATGAACTGAAAGAATGAGGGTTATGGGAATGAAAAAGGGAGGGAGAGAACGTAGCACCCACATTTGGGGCTTTCCTACTTGAAAATGTACATCCCTGTTGTAAAATATCATGTAATGTCTTATCTGCATATAAGATAGGGAGGCAATGTTTAATGATTTTTACAATCTGATTATATTACATGGAATAGGTGGTAACAAAATTAATCCCCACACTTCTACCACAGAACTGTTTTTTATTTTTAGACGCAGAGGAATTGTTGATCAAGACATCCCAATCCCTCTCCTCAGCTACATTTCTACCTCTATTAATTCGATGTTTGCTATATCCTCGTTACCTTAAAGGGGTTGTAAAGGTAAATGTTTATTCACCTTAATGCATTCTATGCATTACGGTGAAAAAACATCTGACAGTGCCTGCACCCCCAGCCCCCGTTTTACTTACCTCACCCCTCAAAAGTCCCGCGCTCGTCCCCCGACGTCCTTTCCACCGTTCAGCCTGGCCACTGATTGGCTGGAGTGGATGGATGGAAACAGCGCAGCCATTGGCTCGCGCTGCTGTCAATCACATCCACTGACGCGGAGCGCCGGGGGCGGGCCCGTGTGATACAGCCAGCGGCTATAGCCGCTGGCTGTATCACGGGAGCGCGCCCGCAGATGCTTCTCACCATGTGAGGGAGCTCACATGAACGTTGTAAACACCTGCGGGAGGAAGCCGAGACAGCCACCGAGGGACCACAGAAGAGCAGGTTCGGGGCCACTCTGTGCAAAACAAGCTGCACAGTGGAGGTACATATAACATGTTTGTTATTTAAAAAAAAAAATATCACTTTACAATCCCTTTAAAGCAGAGGTCCACCCACCCCTGCAAAAATTAAAAGCCAGCAGCTACAAATACTGCAAGTGCTGACTGTTAATATTAGGACACTTACCTGTCCTGCAGTCCAGCGGTGTCAGCACCGCAGCTGATGTTTCCATCAGCTACCGTGTGCTGCTGCCGCCATTGGCAGTTAGGGAACTCGGTAATGAAGCATTACAGCTTCATGGTAGGTCCCTACCTCGCATGCGCGAGACACCTGCTGCACTCTCCTAATGGGCCGGTGGTGGGGGGAGGAGGAGGGATCTGAGTGCTGACATAATGTGCCATGGCTATGACTCCTGGAAGTGGGGACAGGATACCTGTCAAAGACAGGTATCCACTCACCCTCCCCCCAAAAGGTGCCAAATGTGGCACTGGGGGGGGGGGGGAGGAGACAAATGAGCGGACGTTACACTTTTGGGTGGAACTCCGCTTTAACCTATCTGAAACAATGTTGCACTCCTGATTAAAGTTGTCCTGTGATGAATAATTCCTCCTGATTCTCACAAATTCCCTAATTGGAAGTGCCTGCACAGTATGGGTAGGGTGACAGAAGCCAGTAAAAGTGAATTACCAGCAGATTGTTTCCTGAAGGTCTTTGTAGAGACTGAGCCATCCTCCACATGTCCTAATAAAGTAACATCCAGATAACCAATCTTGATAGGAGAAAAACTGTGAGAAACTCTAGGTTCATTGGTTGGCATTACGGTAAAGCATGAATGGATCTATAGCATGTACAGAGCCGTTCCATACAAAAGTTGAATTGTCTATAAAACAACAGTACCAATCAATTTGCATCCTGTGAGGATTATCACGGGAAAAAAGAAACCCACCAGCCCATGTATAGATTTGCCAATGAGTGGGGACATTTGGAGCCCATCGAGGTACCACAGCACTGTAAATAAACATTTTTACCATCCACAGCCCTAATCTTTCCCACCCTCCCTCCCCAAAATCTTTCTTGCATTTCACCTACCTGCAGTGTAGGCAACTCCGCTTCTCAATATCTCACTTGCAGGGAGATCACTGATCGGCATCTGTGCACCCGGGCACAGATGGGGATCACAGTGCAGCTTACCATGTGATTTCCTACACTGCACCTCCTTTGTCCCCACCATGAGAACAGGGCAGGCAGGGATTTGTGAGAGCCGCCGATAGGAAAGCTGTCCTTGTAAACACAGAAGGCTTCTGTGTTTACATGTACCAGTGGTGAACGCAAAGCATAGGGCAAGAGCTGGTGGTGGCGCAACAGAATTCCACCACATCCTGGCTCACAAAAAGCCCTGGGCCCTAGGGCCACAATCAAATTCTAACCTAATAAAAGTCCTTACAGCTGGCTGGTAAACAACATGGTAAACAAATATCTTTTTGTACCATATCAAGTATGAACAGTGTCTATAGCTAAACCATTTTAGGCGTGGATAGGCGTGGTTCACTTCCAAAGGGTTTTGCACTCTCATACAAGCCAATGAGAATGCAAAATTCATTTGACACAGGTCAAATGCAGGTCAGAAAGTAGCTACTTTCCCATTCACCCCTATATATGCAAAATGGTAACTCCATTTTCGTGGAAAAAATGTAGTACTTAAAAATAATAGTGTATACAATTGCTAGCAAGTTGTATTATAATGTCATTAAAAATTATCTTTTCTTTTCAATCTGCAGCGCTGTAACTTTCTGTAGAATTCAATGCAATAAGGCTACTGATAGGCATTTTTACACAGTCAGCTACAATACAAATGTGAGTTTTAGTGGGATACTCCCTAAGGGTAAATTACTTCAAAAGGAATGCAGACAATGCTGCTTTCCTTATTAGAACACAAAAAGTACATCGGCTGATTCATAATGAACCAGATCCACCCATTCAGAATGAGTGAGCATGCAATCAGTCTGTTAAAACAAAAAGCTATTTCTTCACAGTAACAATGTGCTACAAAATTTCTTAAAATGCATGCAATGTACGTTGATCACCCAGAGGGGTTTGTTTCAAAATTATTAATATTTGAATCAGTCAAAAAACGATCAACCAATTCGAATTCTGTGTGAAAAATAGCTGGTTGTAAGACCCTACTGACCATACCCAAGGACAAGGGGGGCCTGGGTGTCCCTGATTACAAATACTACTATTACGCTTCTCACATAGCACGTATTATTGACTGGCATTGTCATTCTCATCTCAAGGACTGGGTTCTCCTGGAGGAATGCTCTAGCAGGACCCCCCTCAGGTTCTCGCCCTGGATCCCACAGGCTAAATGCCCCATAGCCATGCGGTCGCATCCTATCATTGGCACTACCCTCAACATATTTCATAAACTAGCCGGAAGTCCCGGGTTCTCCTCTTCCTTGAGCCCTCTCACCCCTATGTGTGATAACCCGGATTTCCCCCCGGGCTTGGGCAACCCTTCACTCACGCTGACTGACTCAAGCAAACCGCTCCTGGTGGCTAATTGTTTCCTTAACAAAAGGATGAAAGACTTTGCTCAACTCAAATTGGATTATGACCTGCCACAATTGCCTATGTGGACGTACTTCCAATTGCGTAGCTACGTTAGTGTCAGTACCCGCAGGCCTCACTTTTCGAGAGACCTGACGGATTTTGAGTCGGTGTGTGCAAAGGGAGAACCAACCCCGAAGACCACATCACTTTCCTATGCTTGGTTACAGTCCTTGAGCCCGCGGGAAGACCATAGACTCAGGGAGCGATGGATTCAGGAAATGGGTTTGCCAATTTCTGATGACCAGTGGGATAGGGCTTGCATTTTTTCGCACAGATGCTCCTTGAGCACGAGGATGCAGGAAACGGCCTACAAGGTTCTCACTCATTGGTATGCCACCCCAGAGAAAATCCACCGCTGGTACCCACAATCATCTGACAGATGTTGGAGATGTGACACAGAGCTGGGCACCCTGTTCCACATATGGTGGAAATGTGAGCGGCTGAGGCCATTCTGGACAGGGGTTAGAAACTTGATCGTTCAGATTATGGAGACCAGACTTAGGTTAGACGCTGCATGCTGTCTGCTACATATATCCAACATATCTTTCAGACAGTATAAACATTCTCTTACAAGGCACATGTTGAATGCAGCCAATTCCCTTATTCCACTTTACTGGAAATCTAAAGCAACCCCCTCCTTGAAGGACTGGTTGAACAAAGTCTCCTTCATATGCGAAATGGAGGACACGGTGGCTCAATCCAATGAGCATGTGGAGCGCTACCATAGGACCTGGTCTCCGTGTTTTGCCTTTAGATACTTCCAGGCATATCGGGATATGATAGATCAGGGAGGACTGAGAGCTTGAAAGTCAGTGGCCCGCACTGGACCTGTGTCCCAGAAGAGCCTTTCAGATATTTAGTTCAGACCTAGGGACCAAAGATCTTATGTCCCAGCACTACTTAGCCAGTCTTGTACTACCTTATTCTACTTCTTGGTATAGGCACTCCTTCTCTTTCTTTCTTTTACTTGATACCTTTACCCTGCTTTTCCTTAGCCTTACACTTTTTCTACCTTTGTTTCCCTTTCTCCTACCGGAAACATATGGGAATGGTTAGCATTGAGGTGTTATATGATGAACGAGCCTCCAAGGGCTATTTAGGCCGGTACTGGAGGAATATGGTTCTCCATAGACAATACCTCTGTCATTCTTCATAAAGACAATGTTGGCATGTATATGTTTTGTCTCGGCTTGTAACAACTCCTTGTGTCAATTATGTACCCATGTTCAATGTGTTCTTTTTTTCTTGCAAATAAACTTTTCCTTTAATGAAAAATAGCTGGTTGTTAAGCAGTGGGCCAAGAAGCTAACAACAACCGATGACTCATCATCTGTCAGTGGACTTTCTCACTGACAGATGAATGTAAAGAAAAGAATGCCGGCATTGCCCGGCAATAGAAAAATGTTTAAAAAAATGGCCCAGATATATAAAAAAAAAAAGAAAACGGTGTGTGCCCCCCCCCCTCCCGGTCCATACCATGGGTTTTTAGAAGAACCTTACACCATTATTATTATTATTTTTTTTAACGGAAAGGGGTCCTCCCCGAAATCAATAACAGACCCTTATCCAAGCATGCAGCCTGGCAGGGCAGGGAAGGGGGGGAACGAGCAAGCTCCCCCTCCTGAACCATACTAGGCCACATGCCCTCAACATAGAAAGTGGTTGCTTTGGGGCAGGGGGGCTCTGTTGATGAGGACAAGGGCCTCATCCCCACAGCTGTGGCCTATCAGTGCCAATCAGTGCAGCCTCATCAGCGCACATCAGTGAAGGAGGAAAATTACCTGTTTGCAAACTTTATAACAAACTATAAACAATGTTTGTTTTTTCAAAATTTTTGTTTGTTTTTTCATTTGTTTAGCAAAAAAATATAAAACACAGTTGCGAATAAATACCGCCAAAAGAAATCTCTACTTGTGTGAAAAAAACTATAAAAACTCCAAATGGGTGCAGTGTTGCATGACCGTGCAATTGTCATTCAAAGTGTGACATGGCTGAAAGCTGAAAATTGGCCTGGGTAGGAAGAGGGTGAAAATTTCTAGTAGGCAAGTGGTTAAGGTCTCATGCGCCTTTTGTTAGATTAGACAGTAGAGATGGGCTGAACAACCCCTTGTTTGGGTCGTGCCAGAACTCTTGAACGTCGCAAAGGTTCAGAGAAGAACAAACCCCAATTAAGTTGATGGGACCTGAACTGGAAACATAAAAAGTGTCCATTTTGAGGGCTTAGATGCAAGTTATTGGGCATACAAAGGGTATGGGAGTCTGGGCACTGCCCTGGGGGACATGAAAAAGTTTGTAAAAACAATCATTTTTAAATGAGCAGTGATTTACTGAAGTTTATAGTGAAATAATAAAAATGAAAAAATCCTTTAAATATAGTGCATAGGGGGTCCCCATAGTCTGCCTGAAAAGTGGAGCATCTGTACAGTGTTACCAACCTACCAGATTGAAATTTACTGACACTACACCCAAGATTTACTGGCACAGTCAAGTTTTTACTGGCAAAATTAAAAGTTGCAAAATTACAGTTTAAAGTGCACATTTCAGTATTTAGGCTAAAAACAAGTACTATATGGAATTAGCAAAGTGATTTAAAGGTAGATATTAAGGCGAAAACATATTACTTATTTTATTTTCAATATAGTAAATAGGTAGCTCAGGAAGAAGAATCAAGAGGGCAAGACATTAGAATGGGTGGCAAAAAAATGCAATTGACTCGCACAGTGACACTGACAGCAGTGTCTAGCAGCACAGATGATGACGGCACCTCACCAACATGACACATCACCTACTGAGTCACAGCGACCCTCTCTCTCCATGCCAGGTTGGCCCTTCAGTCCACTCCTGGCTTGCCTTCCTCCACTTCCACAGACCTGCACATGAGGCTCCGGTTGCTCCGTTCCCTTGCCCCGTGCCTTCACGCGACACACTGCCGGCACAGTCCGAACACACTGTAGCAAGCACTCTGATAGTCTTGGCCAAACGTCACAACCATATTTTTTACTGCCATCCTTTTTCTTTCACTGGCATTTACTGGCAGAAAAGTGCCCATTTTTTACTGGCTGCCAGTAAAAATACTGGCGGTTGGCAACACTGAACGTGTATAACAAAATTACATTAATAAAGCCAATAAAATTAAAATTTCCCTGCCATCTTTCTTTATTTTATAAACAACGGCTTGGAGAGCAAGTCTATATGATGAGGCCACAATTTAATTCACTTGGAACAAGATTCAAGATTTTTTGGGGTGAATTATGGAGTCTGTTTTGCAGACTTTGAATAGAAACCGGTGTGGAAAAATGTGGGTGTTGGTGGTCCCTTCACACCATAACCCTGTAGAGGTACTCTTGATGAAAGCAAGAATTAACCTTGTCAAAAATTAAAATGATATGCCCCAGTCAAACAGGTGCAGAGAAATTGGTCCCTGAGTGTTAATTGTGCCCATGTAACCTATACCAAAATATTTGTTTACAATAAAATCAACACCCCACTTGCATAGATTCCACATGCCAAAAACACTTAATTGGCAAAATCGACATCAGGAGATTGATAGCTGCTGCTAATCCAGGAATGATTCATTTTGATAAATGTTAGCCAGTCAACAGAGTCTGTAGACAGATGCGCTCTTTTATCTATCACAAAACCTCTGGCAGCACCGAATGTATATTTGGAAAAGCACACTTGATGAAGGGCAGCTTATTGCATATTGGGCAAGTTCTGGACAGTGGTCTATTCTCATGATAGGAAGACAAGGGAACACCTAGGCGGCCCTTCCATTTTGTTCCCTTGTCTTCCTATTATAGAGCTGGCTTCTCTCTAAGGATAGCTGCCGCCCACCATCATCTCCTTTTAGGATCTGCTATTGTTTAGCTTATCATATAGACTAATGAACTGTGACTGTTGCATGTATAGAGATATACATATCTCTGCGCTTACAGTTTTCTTTTTGTATACTCTCATGACCCAGTAACTCAGTGGATCATCAACAGGAAAGCTCTCCATGTCTGTTTTGGCCCCTAGATAATCTGCCGCCATATGATGTAGACCCTGCCGAAGTTGGCAGCCCTGGGCGCCAAGGACTAATTTTCTTTTTAAATGCATCACTGAGGTGGCCCGATTCTTCACTGCTCCTCTCTTGACCAACAGAAGCCCCAAAACTAGCCCTTCCATCAGACTGGTGTATGTGCTCTGAAGGAATGGCCTCGGATGCCGTTCCTTCTGAGCCCCGTGCCGTGAACAGTGGCTCATGCGTGCATGAGTGACGTCATCGTGGCTCCAACCAATCACAGTGTTAGAGCCTGCGAACCTGGAAGAAGATGTTGACCGCGTCAACATTGTGCGGGGACCACTGCAACAGCTTTATTCTAAGGTAAGTATTTCATACTGAGCTAGGATGCGATGCATACTAGCTTAATATGCCTTTGTTTTGCAGGGTTTTTTTTCTGAGGTTTACAACTTCTTTAAAATTTGATGTTTGTCTTTCTCTGCTTCAATGCCTCTAAAACTGCAATAATCCTCCTCCTCCTCCTCTTGTGTATTCTGTGGTGTTGCTAGAATGGTGTCTGAATAAAGCAGGCCTTGAAAGGAAAGGAAGTCCTCCTTTTTCTCCTGCTGCTCTGCCAGGAATGCCCTGTCCATAATGTCATGCAGAGTCTGCTCCAGCAGGAACACAACAGGGATTGTATCACTGATACATGCATTGTTATGGCTCACCATCCTTGTCGCCTCCTCAAATGGTGACAGTATAGTGCATGCATCCTTTATCAGGGGCCTTTAATATGGGAAAAAAAAGCCCATACTTCTTGACAACCCTCTGCTGCATGTGCAGCTTCTGCAGCATTGCCAAAGTTAAGTTCCACCTGGTAGGCATGTCACAAATCAGGCAATTTAGAGGCATGTGGAATTCCCCCTGAATTTCAGCCAAACAAGCACTGACTGTATATGACCGCCTGAAATGGCTACAGACTCTTCTGGCCTGCTTTAGCAGATCTTCCAACCCTGGGTATCCGTTTAAGAAATGCTGCACCACCAAATTGAGGACATGTGTCAGGCATGGCACATGTGTCAATTTCCCTGTTTAATGCCGCGTACACATGACCGGACTTTCTGGCAGACTAGGTCTGATGGAATCAGTCCATCGGACAATCCGATCGTGTGTGGGCTAATCCGATCGTTTTCCATTTAAAAAATCAGACGGACCTAGAAATAGAACATGTTTCAAATCTGTCCGATGGACTCAATTCCTATTGGGAAAACCATTTGTCTGTATGCTGGTCTCACAGACCAAATACGACACAAGGGAAGCTATTGGCTACTAGCTATTGAACTTCCTTTTTTAGTCTTGTCTTATGTCATCACATTCAAAACAAAGAGACTTTCAACAGACTTAGTCCGTTCATGTGTGGGCAAGTCCGTTAGTTCGAAAGATCTGTCGGAACTCCGCCGAAAGTCCGTCAGGAAGACCGTTGGACCTAATCCAAAGTCTGGTCGTGTGTACGCGGCATAAGGTGGACAGGATGTCAGTGCCATTATTACACACCACCATTCCTGGCTCAAACTGGCATGGCATGGCATGAACCACTTCTGGGCTTGCCCCAACAGAGCTAAAAGAATCTCTGCTCTGGTGTGGCTCCTCTCCCCCAGAGACCAATTCAAGCACTGCATGGCTATTTTTAGCCTGAATCATTGAATAGCCCCTTGAATGCTTAGGCATAATGGTGATTTATAGGACAATTCAGAAGAGGAGGGCATGGAGGAGGGAGTGGGGCTTCTGAGGTGCAAGCAGAGTTACCTAGTGTGCTTTGAATGAAATGTAGAGTCCCTGACCATGCTTGCTGGACCACGTGTCAGCAGTAACGTGGACCTTGCAGCTGACTGCCTTGGCCAAAGATGCCAAAACATTGCCTTCCAAGAAATAGTGACTGGGGACCTGCCGTTGTGGTACCTCATGTAACAAGGTCCCAGGCCTCTTTCAGTCTAATGAGAACCTCCAAGGCCAGAGATAGCTGACATCCTTCTTGATATGTTGGGTTGCAAGATAGAGTTGGTGTAATGCAAGGTATATTAATTGGGCACCAGACACTTCTTGAATGCAAAGAGATTGTATCTCTCTTAATAGCACTAAATGGACTGTAGTGAAAATTTGCAAAATGCAAAAAGCACTAAAAATGCATAGGTGTGAATCCAGCCTAACACAGTTCAGTATATTTGAGTAAACATGCACTAACGCACCTTAATAATCTGCAGTAAACGTGCACTAAAGCAGCTCAATATACTGCAGTGAACATGCACTAAAGCAGTTCAACATACTGTAGTAAATGTGCATTAATGCACCTCATACTGCACTATCACTATATTCACACTAAACTGACACTAATATAAAAATGAATGGTCACACTTCATTCACACTGCACTATCACTAGATTCACACTACACTGACACTCTACACTCACAATATAATCACAATAGCACATTATAGAATGCTTTCTTGCTACTTACTTGCTATTTGCTTACTTACCCGAATGGGCGAACAGTCAATATTCAGCCCAAATTCATGTTTGGGCCGAACCGTTCGCCCAACACTATTAGGCAACCTCTAGGCTTGATCAGCTTGGAGCTGGTAGCTTGGGTTTAGTGCAATGAGGATCACTGATGTACAAGATGCACAGTGGGAGACTTGATAAATGTGAAATTAGAATTCAATAGAAGCAATGCTGTTGAGAAAAGCTATTATTGCCTTTCGTCCATAACAAAATAATAATTAGTTATTATCTAATATTGTTGTAATATTAGCTGAATGAGGATTTTGCTTACCAGGGTAGTATTGTGTCTCTATGGGGGCCATTAAATTAAAAGGTAGATGCTGAAACAGTGGTTGGATTTTGAACTAAAGTATAAATAATGAGAAATGTGTGTATGATTTTTCTTCATACACCAGTGGTGCATGCTATGTATCATTTCAGTTCATTAGTATATTTATTTCAGTAATCTGACCTAGTAGCACACATTCTACAAAACTGCATTTTGTTGAAGAACAGATTAGCAAGTCATTTTGTGTATGCTTTTTACATTTGCGTACTGATATTATTTATGCTCTGGTGAGTGCTATTCATCCCAGTGCTTTCATCATATGATTGCTGCTACTTCCATTTACATTGCTGCCATTTCATATTGTAAAGATTTTTTTTTTTCTATTTTACTCAATACTTTTTCATGGGAATAAAAGTGATTTCTCTTGTAATAGACATTCCACTTTTGCCCTTACCCTGAAATGGCAGACAGACTACTGTAATTTTAATAAAATAATAATCAAAACAAGTTGTATTTCTTTACTGGATGACATAGGCTTTACATAACAGGAAATAAAATCAGTTTTCTCTGACAGTCTCAGGAAATAAAAGTGAAAACTGAGTCTGCAGCAGTATAGTTTTAAGTTTTTCGTGATGTACAAATCTTAAAATACATGTTATGTCAGACTACATATTAGATGCTTTAGGCTGAGGGAAATCTATAGTCTTTTGGTATGCTAAGAATCAATGACTCATTAAGGCAAATCTGTCAAGAGAAGGAAATATGTAGTCTGTCATCACTGACCTTGCCACCTGAGAATGCTAATTGTCTGGCTGTCTTATTGATACTTTGGCTTCAATGCTTTCAGTAACTGACCTGGAATAAACAGAGGAATTCTAGCATTTCCTGACTTTTATTTGGTCAAAGAATGGTTTCCTTTTGAGCATCCTCATTGTAGAAACCAATCGCTAAAATTTGATGCTCCTCTGTGAAACATGTTCAATATTTTAACAATGTACATTTGGTGCTTTTGAGAACAACTCTAACAATATCTACGCCTAAGGCAGAATTGTTCAGATAATGCTGATTTGTAGAAAGCATTTTTTTACAACAAGGATACAACAATTTTCCAACTTTAAGCTATAAGTTTTTATTTACATTCATCCCTAGCATATTGTACATTGGCAACTGGGTTTAATAATGTAATACTAGGTTAAATAAATACTCTCTAGGTGCTCCACCGTGCTTTAAATTGTACCTAAACCCAAAACCAATAAAACGTTATATATTGTAGCTTAGCAATCCTTAGATGTAGTGACTGCAATAGTTTTCTTTTTGGCTTTTCCAGTTTATTTTCACCCGGTAAGCTGGGCAGTAACACACTTCCTGTCTTAAGCCCCATACACACTATCAGATTTTCTGCTGACTTTTTCCTTCAGATTTACCAAAACCATATAATATGAGGTCAAATCTTAGGAGTTTCAATTTGTATGCAATCAGGCAGGCCCTTCTACTACATGGTTTTGGTAAATCTGAAGACAAAAATCAGCAGAAAATCTGATAGTGTGTATGGGGCTTTAGGGTGGCTACGCTCGTTCCACTGGGAGGAGCAGCATAGCCACCTTTGGACAACAACATTGTCAGTTAGTGAAGAGGGCAGTGTTAGTTGGTCTAGTAGATGTATGTATACTTTACATTAGTGACTAACAAATTGAATCCTGACTCTAGCTAACACTAGCTAGCTGTAACTAAGCAGTTACAGAAACTTTTTATTTTTGCTTTTTGAGATGTAGTTTTTAAAGTGGTTGTAAAGTCAGAGTAGGAATACTTACTGCCAGCTGCTCTGTTATACCAATGTATACTAAATGTTTGTTTAAAATAATGCCACTAAATATCTTCTTTCAGCTCGCCTCGGTGTGGTCACATGACCTCTCCTTCCCTGATTCAAGGTCCTGGTTTCCTCCTGCTGCGGTTCATCTGCTGAGTCCCCTCAGCCCCCGACTTGGACATTCTTATTGCCGCCATCTTGTCATCAGTATTGGAAGACCTAGCCCAGCGGATTGGTAAGTAGGAGGTTTCTGTCTTTTTGACCCCTCCTGCCAACCAACCCCCCCCCCCCACCTTTTTTGCTTTTTGCCCTTACTCTTCTAATTATTAATATATATCAATTTTTGTATTATACTTTTTGTTTCAGATATTAATGCATCTGCCCCTGAATAGCGAGCAATAGACTCGTGAAACGCGTAGGGCACCATCAATGCTTTCTGTTATGTCTATATTGCTGGGCACTCTTGCAGTGTGTTACTATTGTTCACACAGTATTTCATCTACGCATGTATAACTTCTACCTCCTGTGATGTATATATATCAATTTTTTTATCAATTTAAATCAATTTTATTATTTAATGGATGTGTATTTAATGTAATGATCTGATATTTATCTTTGCTTGTGTTCTCAATTTGGCCACTATGCCGGGTAACGCACATTTATTGCTCTTCCCATTTGGTTATGTAACATTATGTAATTAATAAATTGATTTTATTGCATTTTTTTGTGAAACGTTTGCCAAATCTCTCCCACCTCACTCAAAGTCCCAGGGCTCTTGTCCTCTCTTTTCTTTTGTCCATGTATTGCATTGGCTCTAGTTCACACCAGTGCAGTTAGTTTCCGGTGCAGAAGAAGAGTAAAGCGTGCTGCATTTTTTCTGCACAGAACTGTACTGGAACCTAGCAAATTGTATCAAAAACACACTGGAAGTTCACTGGAACTGCGTGTGGTGTGAACTGTAAGAAAAACTGATTGTATGAATGTATGAGTGCATTTTTGTGGTGTGAACTGACCCTAAAAATGCATGCACAGTGTTTTCCATGGCTCTAGTTTACACCAGTGCAGTCAGTTCCAGTCAGTTTACAATGCGGAACTGACGGCATTGGTGTGAACAGGAGTCATTGGAATACATGGAAAACACTGTGCATTCATTTTTAGTGCAGAAAAAAAGTGCATGTAACTGCATCTGGTTTGAACTGGCCCTAAAAGATTGTGAAAATCGAAGGAAAGCAAAACTCTAAGGCTGAATTCACACCTATGCATTTTTTGTGCTTTTTGCATTTTGCAGATTTTCACAACAGAACGTGTTCCATAGGAAACCATGGTAAATGGATTGTAGTACAAATTTGCAAAATGCAAAAAGCACTAAAAATGCATAGGTGTGAAATTAGCCTAACACAGGGGATGATTTACTAAAACTGGTGCAAACAGAATTGGGTGCACCTCTGCATAGTAATCAATCAGCTTCCAGGTTTTATTGTCAAAACTTAATTAAACAAGCTGGTGTTGGAAGCTAATTGGTTATCATGCATAGCTGCACCAGATTCTGAGTGATCCAATTTCCAATCTCCCCCTAAGCAACCTAAACTAAAAACCTTGAAGCTAGCTGTACACTTATAAGTTTTGGTAACACACAATCCTCAACGCCATGAGTTGCAGTGTCATTCATTTTAAATAGCATCCTAATGCATTTTCTATAGCACATCTCAACGGGAATGCGTTTTAGTGCAAAATGATGTACAGATATAACCATCTGTGCATTTGCTGTGCTAGACTGGAAAACAAGATTCATGTTTGCCCACTATAGCATGCCGGTACCCTATTTAAAAGAAATCGACTGCATCATCTCAATGAACATTAATGCATGAAATGATGCACAGGAAAGAGATGCTGTCCACTTACGGACCTCCATGACCCATTGATACTCCTTTTTCAGTGATCCCTGCCACTTCTTCATCCTTCCCAGCCACCACCAAAATATCTAATCTTGGTCCTTGTTGGAGCCTTGAAGGAGCTGTGACATTACTCTCTCCATGACATATTTGTTCAGTGATGCCACCACTATCCTTGCTGCTTCCCTTTGATAGCTAATGACCTAACAAAGAGCTGTCATTCGCCGCAGAGAACCATTGGGATTGAGTTTGTGCTCCAATCGAAAGGCAGCTGGCATTATCATTGATGATGGATGTACAACTAAAAACATTTCTTAGATTTTTTTTTAAATAAAGGATTTTTTATACATGTGAATGTAATTTTTTCTTGGTTACATTTTATTTTTTGAACGTGTACTATGTACCCCTTTCACTTGGAGGGGTGGTATCTGAGGGCCCCCATATTTTTAAAGGGAAAACAAGAAAAAAGGGAAGCCAGGTGGAGTGTGTTGGAAACTGCACACATCCCAAATAGCTAGGAAGATATGAAGATACACACAGAACAACCCCCAGGGACTTTAAAGTAGCTCAAAAAAGGTAAATTGAGTTAAAAAGGCAAATGCCAATATTTGTATACAGTCATAAAAAGGGCATAGGTCCTTAAAAAATACAATGTAACATACAGAGATACAAGCCATATATGTATGGTACTCTAGATTTAAAGATACAACCGACAGTAGCTGCCTGTGTTCAATAAGCAAGCTGAGGGGATATCAGAGTGCGTCCCAACATGTTTCGGAGTAAATTCTTCTTCGGGGGATTAGGGGTACAGAAAAAATATACACTACATAGAGTAAAAATTAGCATGTAAAGATTGATTGATTTCTTTGCATGCTAATTTTTACTCATTGTAATGTAGGTTTTTCTGTACCCCAAACCCCTGAAGAAGGATTTACTCCAAAACATGACTGGACGCACACTGAGATTCCCTCAGCTTGCTTAATAAACACAGGAAGCTACTGTGGGTTGTATGTTTATGTCAAGGGAACCATACATATATGTCTTGTATCTTTGTATGTTACATATATTTAAAGGCAGTTTCCAGATTATGATGAGCCCTCCACCTGCAAACCTCCAAAACACTGACCTAGTGATGGTGGGGGTCAGTGGGCTGGAGGTTTATGTGAATCTGGAAACGCCTTTAAAATGAGGAGCCTGTCACCTGTGGTGTATGTAAACCTTAGCAATCAAACTATTTTGTGCAAATAAAGTGTTGCGTTAAGCAAATACAATCAATGAAAACAACGGTAAACACTGTGTATGCCAGCTGTAAAGGCCTTTTATCATTGCACAACTTATTTTATTTTTTCTGAGTGACATTTTAAATATAAATAAATGTTTTAAAAAGGTTTTATGCTATGCAATATTTCTTATTTCCTTCCACTGTGGAGGTGAGGATGAAATACGGGATACTCATTTTTGAGCACTGCCAGTGGAAGTGATGTGGTTTGGATAATTACTACATGAGCCTTTATTGATCACTCTTTAGTTAGAGGGTCTACTGCCGTTGGTAAGCTTACATCTGTACCTTCAAGGTGGTGGTTTCCCTGTAGAGTGGTGGTGGGGAAGTCTGGATTACTCACTTATATTTGGGATTTGGATTTAATGTCTGTTTTTCATTTATAAACTCACATAAGGACACTTTTCATATCATTATGTTTGCTTTTATTTTACAGATGCATTTGTTATAGTTTGTTTTCACTCATTGTATTTGCTTAGAGCAACACTTTATTTGCACATATTTTTATTCTATGAACAATATCTCTAAAGCCCCATACACACTATCAGTTTTTCTGCTGAGTTGTTCCTTCAGATTTACCAAAACCATATAATATGTGGTCAAACCTTAGGAGTTTCAATTTGTATGCAATCAGGCAGCCATTGCACTACGTTTTTTTTTTTGTAAACCTGAAGCAGAAAAACTGATAGTGATATTTAGGGATGGAGTGTAGTGGGCTGCCGACATCCAGAGTAAACATAGAAAAATATGCACCAAGTGCTATGTATGGTAACCCCCATGGATTTTTAAGGCAGACAATATTATGAAAGGTACATTTTTAGACCTATTCTATATACCACATTAAGACCCCTTTCACACCAGGGCGTTTTGCAGGCGCTATAGCGTTAGAAATAGCGCCTGCAAAACGCCCCAAAGAAGCTGCACCATTGTGTGTAGTGTGAAAGCCCTGAGGGCTTTCACACTACAGCGGTGCGCTGGCAGGACGTCAGAAAAAAGTCCTGCCAGCAGCTTTAGTAATCTTTACTATATTAATTATATTAATATAAATTTTAGACATTACCATCTGTGTTGCTGGTGCAGTTTGTTGTCTGCGGACGATTCTTGGGGATGCATGGTGACCCATCTCGGGGCCCATCTACCCATCCAGTCAGGGGGTTTATACACTCCAGCCCCATCCAATTTGGATCTTTCATTGATGCATGTGCTTGTCTGTGTATTGTACATTGTTTGTTGTAAGTATATAAAAACAGCCACTACTATACCCCGACATACTACATGAAATTAAAGTGTTTCTATATGTTTATACTATATGTTTGTACTATAATAACAGGTGATTATGTATATCTGCATTCTAAAAGCAAAAAATTACCCAGCATCTCCCCTGAAGAAAGAATAACAATTCTGAAACATGTTGGGAGTTATCAAAGAAACCAGTATATCTTTGGCAGTACCTGGGTATACTTGATAGTATTGGGTATGGGTCATATGATGATCTTTGAACAGTGTACTACATTGTTATTATCTGTATATTGTTTTATGTGTCTTATTTGCTATCAGGACTTGTATTTGCCCCTTTTTTATGGTTGTATTAATAAAATTGGCGTTATTGCCTTTTAAACAAACAAACCTTTCATACAATTGTCTGCCTTAAAATGCCATGGGGGTTACAATACATTATTATATTATATTGTTCCATGTCACATAGAGGTATCCCATTTCATTATATGCTCCCTTTTGCACCCTTCAGGTTAATAAACCATTAAAAGCTTTTTGTAAATTCAGTCTGAAAAGTACCTATTGATCCATCCAGTGATCCAACAAGCTTGCAAAGTCTTTAGTATTCTGTAGTGTTATCTTAAACAGTTTCGTTAGCACTGCCCAGTTTTCCTGTATAAACTACACAACGTCTCCTCCATGTTAAAATTTTCACATAACAAAAATAGCTTAGTCACAAGAAATAGGATTTGATGTGTGTATAGCAACTCAGCAAGTTTTTACTCTAGCTTCCAATACACAAACCATATCAATAATCTGTCTGTTGCAACTAAGAACTCTAATGTATTTTTTAACTACTGACTGGTTATCATAGACCATTTTTTTGTATGGATATATCCTGTTTTATAAAGCTGAGCTTAGCAAACTGGAAACTAGTAGAAAATATAGCTTTATACCTATCATGAAAGGGGCAATTGACTTCTAGCTTCAATATTACCTTGATATAAATGTAGTATTCCAAGGAGGATTGTTGTTTTTGTTGTTTTTTTTAAAAGAGCTCCTAGGTTGCTAAATCCATCAAGTTAATCTTTTTCCAGAAAAATAGGCGTGTAGCTTGTGAATGAGGGGCAGAGGGAAGTGAAAAAGCAAACATATCCTTTTTAAATGCCTTATCAACAGCAATGAGTTATTTTCTTGTGCAACTCACACGCATGTAATATGCTATAGAGAAAAGGAAGAAATGAAAAGGAAATGGTCCAGCTGATCAAAATGACATTTCACACAAAACCCCAAAATAATAAAAATGACAATGAAGCAGAGAAAATGAACAGTTGTTAATTTAATTGGTGCTTAACATCTGCAGGTAGAGAGGGCCACACATTCTGTAATAAGCAGAAAGTGTATTTGCACAAAGTGAAATGAAAATTGGTGTAGTTGTTTTCTTCCTGGCAGCTTATTAAATGAATACAACTCTGCTATTTTAAGAAGTAATATATCTCTTTTCATTGAAGCTTATATATCATTGTATACAGGGCCTTTTCTCAGCGGGAATGCAGGGGAGCGCAGTTCTGGCACCTTCAGCACTGAATATATGTAATAGCATGGGGTGTGGGGTGTGCTGGAGGGTCTATTGGTGGCTTCTGGGGGATCTATTGTCACTGGTGGGGATCTATTTTGTGTGGGGGTCTATTGTTGCTGATGGGGAGTATGTTGTTGCTGACTGGGAATATATTGTTGCTGGAAAGGATCTACTGTTGAGGTAGAGTTCTATTTTTACTGGCTGCTGGATGATCTATTGATGCTGGCTGCTGGGAGTTCTGTTGTTGCTGCTGGGGAGGGTCTAATGTTGCTTGGGTGGATATTTTGTTACTGGGTGTGATATTTTGTTGTGGGTAGTTCACTGTTGCTGCAGGCAATCTATTGTTGTTGGGGTTGAGTCAATTGTTTCTGGGGGAGTCTATTGTTGGGTGTGGATATATTGCTGGGATTCTATTGTTGCTGGCTGCTGGGGATCTATTTTACTGCTTTTCTTTTTATCATCAACATGTTCCATACAAATAATTTAGCACCACAAAATGATACTTGGTTCTGTGTTCTTTAAAAGGGGCAGTACTGGTAGGTGGGTAGGGGGTGGAATCAAGGGACGGTGTTCAGAGGTGGGTAGGGGGCAGAGACAAGGGGTGACTCAGACGGGGGGAGTTTCTGCACCTATTCTCCGAGAAAAAAAAGCCCTGATTGTATATAAGAATTCATAAAGGTTGGCTGCATTAATATTTTGTATAATTTGTCAGAAAGAGTTTTTTCCTAATACATTTTAATAAATCTTATTTGGTTTTACAAAGTACAGATACCCCAGGTGTTAATGACAGCCCAGAAAAGGGATTCTAGCTAAATCAGAAGGTGGGCGAAGTACCTGAGAAATGTGTAAACTTCAGCAAACAGTCTAGCCAAGTAACAGCACATGCTAATAAAGAGCAAAACAATAAAGAGACATGGATGGATCCTCTTAGAGTTGTCGTCACGCATCAGAAGGGGCCAAAAGACTGGCCAAAAATTGAGGACTAGCACAAGAGTGTTAGATAGAAAGCCCTCAGAGAAAATGTTAAGAACTATAAAAGTATTAAAAAAAAAAGAAAAAAAAACTAGAATCAAACCAGTACATAAAACAAAAAAAGATGCCAAGCAAGTTAGAGCACTGATTTTTAATAAGATCACGGTAAAAGTGGGAAGAAATTTTTCCCCAAGTCAGTCACTATTAAGGTGCTTGCAAAGGTATGGTATGGTATGGTAAAGGTATGGTAAATCTTCTAGAACAGAGGTAGAGAAAGTGGCGTCTATAAATTCTTGCCATCTGGAGGTGAAACATTTTTCAGAGCTATGGTAAAACAGTTGAGAATCCAGCTTTTCCTGACACAGCAGGGTTTTTAATTCTCTTTTAACATTCGTTACAGTTGGAGTAGTGGTGGTCATCCATTTCCTCAGAATGGCCCTACAGGCCACCAGCAGGCATATTAGGATCCAATGTGGATAAGAGGTTGTAACAGTCCTAGACATTGGTGGTTGGGGTTCCGGACTATCATACCAAAAAAGTACTATGAGGGAGTCCTTGGGAACATGACAGTGTGTTATCCCATAGTTGAAGTTGACGACCTGATCCCAAAAAAGTACTGTGGGCTGGCATAGCCAAATATGATGAGCCACTGTTAGTTTAGGAGTGCCACACAGAGGGCAGAGTAGCCTAGGGGACTGGATTTGGAGAAGAGGAAGGGGTATAGGCTCTGTTTATTTGTTTGAGTTGACTTTCTCACCATATTTCATTGGTGATCAGGAGAGAGATTCTATTATACACGCTCAGCAATTTATCAGAGAGAGAATCAAATGTAAAACCTTTGCCCCAGTTTGATGCTGAGGATGAGCTGAATGGTTTCATACATTGCAGATTAAGAGGACGATAAATATCTGAGATGGAGTATTTTTGAGTGTGAAAGAGGCAGTCAATCAAAGAGAGCTGTAACCTCTTTGCTTTATCATGACAACAGGATTTTGCATAGTTGATGCATTGTCAAAAGTGAAAGAGGTGACATGAGGGTAGAGTAAACTTGTTTGTGATGTCTAGGGATGAACTGAACACCCCCCAGTTCAGTTCGCAGCAAGCTGACAAAATTTGTGTGAACATGCGAACACTGTTCAAGTCTATGGGACACGAACATGAAAAAGTGCTAATTTTAAAAGCTTATTTTTATGCAAGTTATTGGTTTCAATGCAAAAAATAAATAAAAAAATGACCACTTTTTCAGGATCAGTAATTTTAATAATGCTTAAAGTAAAACAATAAAAATGAAATATTCCTTTAAATATTGTGCTTGGTGTCTCCTTAGTCTGCCTGTAAAATAGCGCATCTTTATGACCCATAGCGTGGGGAGGTGCGGCCCACTGGCTCGGGTGCAGTTTGATCCCAGAAGGGGCGCCCGGGTCAGAAAGCCGCAAGCTCCCTATCTAACTGTTTCACCTCTACTCTCTGAGGACTATCCAGTGGTTATTCTATAACCACATATCTAGATCGGGATGCTCCCCTCTTGATATATTATCTTATATTACCCAGTGTATAATACAAATATTTGCTTTGGCGGGTCTCGGGTCTCCATTAGAGTTATATTAGCTTTAGTGGGTCTCTGGTCTCCATTAGAGTAATGATGAACCTTATGTACTTATTGTTTCATGTGCTGAATTTTTATTGCTTGTGACTATACTCTGTATTACAGTTTGAGCATATGTATGCTGTTGAATATCCTTTACTGCTATTCTTGTGGAAATATTCAATAAAAACCTATTGTTATAAATAGCGCATCTTTCCCATGTTCAAAACAGTACCACAGCAAAATGACATTTCTACAGGGAAAAATGGCATTTAAAATTGCTTGCAGTTGTAATGTATTGTCGGATCTCGGCAATTTAGATAAAAATCATTGAAAAAAATGGCGTGTTTTCTCCCCAGTACATAACAGGCCCTTCAGGTCTGGTATGAATATTAAGGGAAACCCTGCACTAAAATAAAAAAAATGGCGTGGGGGTCCCCCCAAAATCCATACCAGGCCCTTCAGGTCTGGTATGGATATTAAGGGGAAACCACGTGCCAAAATAAAAAGAAGGTGTGGGGGTCCCCTATGCCAAACCCTTATCCAAGCACGCAACCTGGCAGGCTGCAGGAAAAGGGGGGACAAGATAGAGCACTCCCCATCCTGAACCATACCAGGCCTCAACATGGGGAGGGTGCTTTAGGGTCCCCCCCAAAAAAACTTGTTCTCATACTGATGGGGACAAGGGCCTCATCCCCACAACCCTTGCCTGATGGTTGTGGGGGTCTGCGGGCGGGGGGGCTTATTGAAATCTGGAAGCCCCTTTAACAAGTTTGTATCCCTTTAACAAGTTTGTATCGGGTACATTGTATTCACCCAATCAGCAAAAAAGTGTCAAAAAAGTAAAAATTACAGGAGACAGTTTTAGACAATTCCTTTATTAAAAAAAGTCCCGTAATTTCCATCCATCTTCAATCACAGCGCCGGTGGACCAAAAAAAAAAATGGAAAAACTCCACCTTGATGGGAGGTGTCCCGCCAACATCAGCCTTTCGTGAGGACATCTCTTATATATCCAAGGGTGGGGCATCACAGTGCATAACCAGGTAACTCTGCCCCTTCTGACATCATGTGACGTCACATGATGTCAGAGGGGGTGCGGCCATCCGTTTACATCACTGAGTGGCCGGCCCCACCCTTGGATATATAAGAGCTGTCATCGTGAAAAGACTGCAGTTGGCGGGATGCCTCCCATCGAGGCAGTTTTTTTGTTTTTTGTTTTTTTAATCAATCCATCAGCACCGTGATTGAAGATTGATTCACCAAAAAAAATGGTTTTCTTTTTTTTTTAAATAAAGGAATTGTCCAAAATTGTCTTCTGTCATTTACTTTTTTGACACATTTTTCAGTGAATGAGTAGCCTCACAATGTACCCAATACCCATTCACATAGGGAGGGGATCCGGGATCTGGGGGCCCCCTTGCAGACCCCCACAACCACTGGAAAGGGTTGTGGGGATGAGGTTCTTGTCCCCATCAACATGGGGACCCCAAAGCATCCTCCCTACGTTGAAGGCATGTGGCCTGGTATGTTTCGGGATGGGGGCGCTCTCAGTTTTTTTCAATGATTTTTATCTATATTGCCGGGATCCGACAGTACATTACAGCAGCAAGCAGTTTTAAATAAAAAAATTTCCTTTAGAAATGTAATTTTATTGCTCTCATTGATTACACTATGCACGGCTGCTATGTAAGCAGCCTTACATAGTGTGGGGTGTGGACATGATTGACCTTTCGCCAATTATGGCTCTCTCAGCAGAGCGTGCTATAATCGGCCAAAGCAGGCAGGTCATGTGCATGCTATGGCCTGTCATAGGACGCCAGTGCACTGCAATCTCACAGTGCATTATCAACGTTCCATGGCACACTAATTTGCCGCAAATGCTTCATAATGTTTGGCATTCGCCAAATGGGCAAACACCCAATGTTTGAGGCGAATTTACACTCAACTCGAACATCGGGCTAATCCCTAGTGATGTCCTTAAAGGTCTGAGGGGTTGCCAGATTAGAGGTAAAAAAGTTGAGAGATTGAGGTCAGCCCTTGAGTTTTCCATATTGAAAAGGCCTCATGTTGCAGCACTGCTGGGAACATTGGATTACCCTGGATTGGTAGGTGTCTAGAAACAAATGATGAGGCCTAGTTTTTTGCATGCTTCTCTCCACTCTATAATAGTGTCTCTCAATAATAAGTTGCGTTGAAGTATGTTTGGAAGTTGCTTCAGTTTGCTATGTAATAACACCCCAAGAGAATAAGGAAGTCTAATTTCTGATTGTAGGGGCCAGCTTGAGTAGCGAGATGAGGAAGATATTCAGTCTAGCCCTATCTATTTACACTTAATATTAGACAAGTTTGCACCCCCTTCACTTCTGGGGGGATAAAGTTTGTCCATAGATTTTTGAGGTTTCTTATTACACCTCAAAAAGAAAGTAACTACCTTATTCAGCATAATGATAGCTTTATGTTTCATTAAGAGGGGGATAGTTTGGAGTGGGTATAACAGTCAGGTAAAGCTCACCATTTTAAACAAATAACATCTCCCCAGAAGTGAGATGGATAAATCCATCCAGGTCTCCAATTCATGAACAATGTTCTGCAACAAAAGCGGATAAGTGAGAGCGTAGAGAAGAAGGAAGTTTCCCTATATTTATAACTAGGTAGGTAATTCTAGCTTTGGCTGTAGGAAAGATCGAGGTTTCAAGCTGAGGTCTAGGCTGGGAGGTTCCTAAAGGTAGCATTTCACTTTTATTGTAATTTATGTGGAGACCTATACATTTACAGAACTCATCAAAGGTGTTTTTTATAATACACATGTCAGATGTAGGATCAGCAGTGAAGATGAGGACGTCATCAGTGAAAATGGCAGTGTGCACCTAAAATCTCCCTATATGGACACCATACAGGTAATGGGATAAAGGTTTTAAAGCCAGATTGAACAAAAGAGGAGATGGGACACCCTTGTCTTGTTCACTTGAGAAGTCTAATGTTGTCTCATAGTAGACCCACAACCACCACCCTGGCCAATGGAGAAGCTTACATACCACGTACAAGATGAAGGAAAGGACCCAAAAAGGCCATTTTGCCAAGAGCCAAGGAAATCCAATCAAAGATAACATTATAAAAGTCTTTCTCCGCGTCCAGGGTGATGATCACATAGTCACCAGCTGGTTTTGATTTGGCACACTCTAGGACCATAAGAATTTTTGATATGATAATTGAGATGGCCCTTCCTTTGATGAAACCTGATTGCACTGGGTGAATCAATGAAGGCAGAATATCCACCAGGCGCGAAGCTATGATCTTGGAAAGGATCTTTATGTTTAGGTTGAGCAAAGATATAGGTCGATAAGACTCAGGTTCCAGGGGATCTTTGCCAGTTTTTTGGTCAAATATTGAATTCATGCCTGGTTACTTGTGGGCAAATAGGGACCACCTAACCACATCCCATTGTATACCTCTAACAGGGCTGGCTGCAGAGTATCTTTGAATGATTTAAATAATTCCCCCCCAAAAATTATTGGGCCCTGGATAGGTGTTGGATCACTGATAAGATTCCCCCTGCAGATATGGGAGCGTTCAGCATCTATAGTTGAGAGGGCCGAACAAAAGAATCACGGGCATAGAGTGAAACATAGGAATGTTCCATAATTTTATTGACTTCCAGGGGAGAGGATCACACTGTCCCTTCAGGGTCTTGGAGAGCTGCTGTATGAGTCAGTATCCTTAGATCTCAATAGCAATTTACCTGCTTTATCACCAACTGTTCTGCTAATTAATCAAACTGTTGTTTGGCTTCGTGCCACCTAGTCCTAGTGTCAGGGGAATTTATTGACTGAAGAACACTCTAAGGCAGTGGTTATCAACCCTGTTCTCAGGGCCCACTAACAGGCCAGGTTTGCAAGATAACTGAAATACATCACAGGTGATATCATTTGCTGCTCAGTGATTGCAGTATTCTAGTCTGCATCTTCCCAAGATAATATATAAAACCTGGCCTGTTAGTGGGCCCTGAGGACAGGGTTGATGACCACTGCTCTAAGGCCAGTGCTGGCTTTCCGGTAATTTGCCATTGTATGTTTTCTAAAAGATACAGTATAGGATATGATCTGACCCCTGAGGAAAGCTTTGCTTTGTCAGCATCCCAATAGAGGTTTGGATTATCCTTGTGAACTGAATTGTTAGATTCATAATCTGCCCAGTTTGGAATTATGAAAATCTTCATTTTTGGCGAGGAGAGAAGGGAATCACCATAGGTGGAGGTTAGCCTGACTATTCAGGTCATCAATGGTCACTGCAGATGGGCTATGGTCTGTTATGGCTATTTTGTGGCTAATGGCATCATGAGTGTTCTGCACCAACAAGTGAGAACTGAAAAAGTAATCCAGTCTTGTTACATAGTTACATAATTAGGTTGAAAAAGGACACACGTCTATCTAGTTCAACCAAACAAAAAATAAATAAAATAATAATAATACAATCCCATATACACAATCCTGTGCCCACAGTTGATCCAGAGGAAGGCAAAAAAAAACTGAAAATCATTCTCTAGATTTGCTACAGCAGGGGGGAAAATTCCTTCCTGATCCCTGAGAGGCAATCAGATTTTCTCTGGATCAACTTTACCTATATATGTTAGTACCCAGTTATATTCTGTACATTTAAGAAAGAATCCAGGCCTTTTTTAAAGCAATTTACTGAACTTGCCAGAACCACCTCTGGAGGAAGTCTATTTCACATTTTCACAGCTCTTACTGGGAAGAAACCTTTCCATATTTGGAGATGAAATCTTTTTTCCTCTAGATGTAAAGGGCTCCCCCTTGTTCCCTGTACAGACCTTAAAGTGAATAACTCAACAACAAGTTTACTATATGGATCAACTACCCTGTTTCCACGAAAATAAGACCTAGCGTGATTGTTGGTGTTGGCTGCAATATAAGCCCTACCATGTTTCCCAAAAAATAAGCCCTACTCTGAAAATAAGACCTACAAGGACTTTAACTAGGGCTAATTTGTGGGGTAGAGCTTATATTGCAGCCATCACCGACAATCATACTAGGTCTTATTTTTGAGGAAACAAAGTATGTATTTGTACATATTGATCATATCCCCCCATAATCTCCTCTTCTTGAGAGGGAATAGATTCAGTCGCTCTAATTTTTCCTCATATTTTAGCTCCTCCATGCCTCTTATCAGTTTGGTTGCACTTCTCTGCACTTTCTCCAGTTCCCCGATATCCTTTTTGAGAACTAGTGCCCAAAACTGGACTACATATTGCAGATGAGGTCTTACTAATAATTTTGTACAGGAACATAATTTTTTCTCTCTAGAGTCTATACCTCTCTTAATACAAGAAAGGACTTTGCTTGCTTTGGAAACAGCAGCTTGATATTGCATGCTATTATTGAGCTTATGATCTACCAAACTCCCATATCCTTCCCCACCATTGATTCCCCCAGTTGCACTCCCTCTAGTATGTATGATGCATGCATATTCTTACCCTCCAAGTGCATAACTTTATATTTATCAACATTAAACCTCATTGGCACTTAGTTACCCAATTAGACATTGAGGTTGGCGTGTAAATTGGAGACATGCTGTAAGGAAATTATTCCACTGCATAGCTTAGTGTCATCTGCAAAGACAGAAATGTTACTTTTAATCCTAGACCATATATCATTTATAAAGATATTAAAAAGTAAGGGTCCCAGCACTGAACCTTGGGGTACACCACTGATAACCTTAGACCATTCAGAATAAGAGTCATTAACTACTGCTCTCTGAATTCTGTCTTTTAGCCAGTTTTCTATCCATTTACAAATCGATCCTTCCTTCCTGTAGACTTTACCTTACACATGTGTAGGGAACTGTGTCAAAGTCTTTTGCAAAATCCAGGTGTACCACGTCCAAAGCTGAGCTATGAGTAAGCACTACGTTTAGTGTAAAATGCGCCAGCTGTTTTTGGTTCTGTATTACATTGCTGTGACATATACAGTGTGATCCTGATTTTCTAATAAAGGCACAAGAAGTTTCATTTGGAGTGTGGCTGTCCAGAATTTTCTGCTCACCTTAATTTTTCATGAATCCATGCTTTCTGTTGCTTAAAATATTATTTTTCCAGCAAGAATTTGCCCATGTGGTCTTTTATTAAACTCTCCAGTATCTTCTCGACTATAGAAGTTAAACTAATAGGTCTATAGTGACTTGGCAAAGACCTTGGCCCCTTTTTAAATATGCACCACATAGGCCCTGTGCCAATTCAGTGGTACCATCTAGTGAATATCTATAAAGTTAAGGGAGTTAATTGTGGCCACAAGTAAGGTCGGTTGGGTGTCGGGAGCCTGAGCAGGTATCATTTAGGGTGTTCATTTTCTTCAAGGGTGTGCATGACCACATTTAAATCAAAGTCAACTATAAGGGAATAAGCAAAGCCAAAGAAGGTATGTAGTCAAATGACAGAAGAGTTTCTTCAAGGCATTTTAAGACTTAGGAGGCTATGGGTAGATGGTTAAAATTGGCATGTATTAAAAAGGATATTTATCACTTTGGATAGATTTTCTTTCATATTCTATTTTGCCCATGGGTAAGAATGTGCAGAGAAATCTTCCCAACAGAACACAGACAGCAAAAAAAAGAAAAAACTGACAGCTGTTTTAACCCATCCCTGCACTGTCCAAAACTAAATAAAAATAATTATAGAAATACTTTAAACCATTTTGTGAGTAACTCAGATCACTTCTAATGGGTTTAAGTGTGAAAATAAGTTGGCTTATTTCATCTCAGTAATGTAAATAAAGTGAAAGGACCTAGCTTTATCATGCTGTAAATTGTGTTCAGGAAAATAATTTCACTTTTCTTTAGTATGGTTACTAGGGATGAGCTGAGTGTTTGGTCTGAACATTCCATAATGCATTGTTAATGCTCTGCGCAGATGCAATACATTGGCCATTGATGGTGTAGTATTGGATTTAAGTAAATAACGAGAGGAGAGCTTCTGACAGGTGCAGTACTTTTATTCTTTTGCCTCAAAGGTGTGCAGTAGGGTTGAACACCGCAGAGGTTAATTATTTTAACTCCTTAAACACAGTGAAAACTGTAAAATGGCATGCAATACATTAGTTTACATCACACATATCTAAATTAACATTAAACATCTAAGAAACATGACTATATGTTCAAGGATTTGGATTGTCTACAGCATATCTTTTAACTAACAGCATGGACTCAATTTATGCCTAAAAACATATATACTTTTATAGACAATGCACTTTTACTGCATACCTTGATCTGCTTGCCAAGGGGTGCAACTTTAAACTATAGAAAACTTCAATAAACAATTGCCTTCACACGAGGTGCTGCTAACTTGCTTTGTCTCTGAATGCTGAGTAGGGATGAGCTTCGAGTTTGAGTCAAACTCATGTTCGAATCAAACATTGCCTGTTCGCCGAACAGCGAACAATTTGGGGTGTTCGCAGCAAATTCGAAAAGCCACAGAACACCCTGTAAAAGTCTATGTGAGAAATATAAAGTGCTAATTTTAAAGGCTTATATGCAAGTAATTGTCATAAAAAGTGTTTGAGGACCTGGGTCCTGCCCCAGGGGACATGTATAATGTAATGCAAAAAAACCTTTTAAAAACGGCCGTTTTTTCGGGAGCAGTGATTTTAATAATGCTTAAAGTGAAACAATAAAAGTGTAATATTCCTTAAAATTTGGTATAGTATGTATGCCTGTAAAGGGGAGCATGTTTCCTGTTCTTAGAACTGTCCCTGCACAAAGTGTCATTTCTGCAGGAAAAAAAGTCATTTAAAAGCACTCGTGGCTATAATGAATTGTTGGCTCCCAGTAATACAGAGAACAGTCATTGAAAGTCACTGATAAAAAAAAATGCTGAAACCTGCGTTACATCAGAGGGGGCGGAGTCCCCCGTACATCACTGGGGAAGCCCAAGTTTCCTCCTCAGCTAAGACCTGTCAGGCTGCCGGGATTCCCGCAGTGTCTCCGGTGGAGACAGGATGCGCTGCGCTGGACCATCGGGACAGATCACCCATCACTGGACCCCGGAGACGAGATCAGCCATCGCTGGATAGTAAGAGTGGATTACCACCGCTGGAATCTTTTTTTCTTTTTTTATTTTTAATAAAGGACTTTTCCCAACGGTGTCTGTGTGTTTTTTAACAATTTTTTACACTTTCTTTGTGAAATGGTAGGGGTAGTTTTGTATCCCCTTACCATTTCAAACAGAGGGGTCGGGATCTGGGGGTTCCCTTGTTAAAAGGGGCTTCCAGATTCTGATAAGCCCCCCACCCGCAGACCAACACAACCACCGGCCAGGGTTGTGGGGATGAGGCCCTGGGGGACATGGTGCTTTAAGGGGTCACAGACCCAAAAGCATCCTCCCAATGTTGAGGGCATGTGGCCTGGTATGGACCGAAAGGGGGAGGCGCTCTCTCGTCCCCCCCTCTTTTCCTGCGGCCTGCCAGGTTGCGTACTCGGATAAAGGGTCTGGTATGGATTTTTGGGGGGAACTCCATGGCATTTTTTTTTTTATTTGGCGTGGAGTTCCCCTTAAAAAAATGTTTTTAATTTGACACGGGGTTCCCCTTCATATCCATACCAGACCTGAGGGGCCTGGTAATTGAATTTGGGAGGAACCCCACGCATTTTTTTTATCAATGACTTTCAATGACTGTTCTCTGTATTACGGGGAGCCGACAATTCATTATAGCTGCGAGTGCTTTTAAATGACTTTTTTCCTGCAGAAATTACACTTTGTGCAGGGACAGTTCTAAGCACGGGAAACATGCGCTCCTTTACAGGCATACTATACACACCCCCCAGGTACGAAAGTTTAAAGAATATTACACTTTTATTGTTTCACTTTAAGCATTATTAAAATCACTGCTCCCGAAAAAATGGACATCTTTAAAAGTTTTTCTTGTATTAATACTACATGTCCCCTGGGGCAGGACCCAGGTCCCCAAACACTTTTTGTGACAATAACTTGCATATTAGCCTTTAAAATTAGCACTTTGATTTTGAACATTCGAGTCCCATAGACTTTAATAGGGTTCTAAAGTTTACGCAAATTTTAGGTCTGTTCGCAGGTTCTGGTGCCAACTGAACCGGGGGTGTTCAGCTCATCCTTAATACTGAATAAGGAGAAACCACTCGTACCACTGAATAACTCCAAAACTAGAGGAAGGAGGAAGGGTCTGATGATGAAAATATTCCCCAGGGAAACAAGAGGAACGCATAAAGGTTACACCTGTCAGTCAGTGCTGAACAAGGGTTTAAAGTGACAAGCGGACAGTTACAGATGATTTGGCCTAAGTTTCAGCCCACACACTATAGAAGGCTGCTTTCCCAGCAGCTTGTTTTTTAGTGTGTTGGGAGTTTAGTGAGGGATAGGGATGAGCCGAACAACCTCCAGTTCGTTTCGCACCAGAACCTGCGAACGGACCAAAAATGTGTGCAAACTTTAGAACCCCATTAAAGTCTATGGGACTCGAACATTTGAAATCAAAAGTGCTAATTTTAAAGGCTAATAAGCAAGTTATTGTCCTAAAAAGGGTTTGGAGACCCGGCTCCTGCCCCAGGAGACATGTGTCGATGCAAAAAAAGCCATTATTGGGATATTGGCCATGCTTTACAGCCAGATCACATGAAGGAGGTAGTAGAGTGGCTAACCAAGCCTTGATGTTCCTCCTTCTCTGTCACCCAGGTGCAAATTAGCTATAATTTCACTGTGCTCTATCATGTCTCTTCTTCCACAGCTGCTCCTGCCATTTGCCTTACCAACTTTTACAAAGGAGTCTGTTAACAACACTAGCACAGTGTGGGGTACCCAAGTTTAAAAGATCTTCTGAGGTAGGCCAGAATAGTTTGTTGCTATTTCAGGCAGTTCTATCCAGGCACTGTTTTTCTGGTGTGAATCTGTGGGATTGACCCACTGCCCACAAACAACCTGATCTGTGACTGCCCACCAGCTGGAACTCAACTTTGGTCATGCTGCAAGGGCTTCACATGCAGCAGACGGCCATCAGTGAGTACCCTATGCCAGTGACTTTTGATACAGGACACATGCACTATATTGTTACCATTTCAGTAGACACCAAGAATTATGGACTGTGACAATGCATGCATCAGTGACACTGTACCAGCTACAGTATCTCACAAAAGTGAGTACACCCCTCACATTTTTGTGAATATTTTATTATCTCTTTTCATGTGACAACACTGAAGAAATGACACGTTGCTACAATGTAAACTAGTGAGTGTACAGCTAGAAATGGTGTAAATTTGCTGCCCCCTCAGAATAATTAATCACACAGCTATTAATGTCAAAACCGCTGCCAACAAATGTGAGTACACACCCAAGTGATGTCTAAATTGGACCCAAAGTGTCAATATGTTGTGTTGCCTCCATTATTTTCCAGGACTGCCTTTAACCCTCTTGGGCATGGAGTTTACCAGAGCTTCACAGGTTGCCACTGGAGTCCTCTTCCACTCCTCCATAATGACCTCACTGAGCTGGTGGATGTTAGAGGCCTTGCACTCCTTCACCTTCCATTTGAGGATGCCCTACAGATGCTCAATAGGGTTTAGGTCTGGAGACATGCTTGGCCAGTCCATCACCTTACCCTCAGCTTCTTTAGCAAGGCAGTGGTCATCTTGGAGGTGTGTTTGAGGTCGTTATCATGTTGGAATACTGCCCTGCGGCCCTATCTCTGAAGGGAGGAGATCATGCTTTACTTCAGTATGTCACAGTACATGTTGGCACTCATGATTCCCTCAATAAACTGTAACTTCCCAGTGCCGGCAGCACTCATGCAGCCCCAGACCTTGACACTCCCACCACCATGCTTGACTGTAGGCAAGACACACTTGTCTTTGTACCCCTCACCTGGTTGCCACCACACACGCTTGACATCACCTGAACCAAATACGTTTATCTTGGTCTCATCAGACTACAGGACATGGTTCCAGCAAATCCTGTCCTTAGTCTGCTTGTCTTCAGCAAACTGCAGGCTTTCTTGAACATCATCTTTAGAAGAGGCTTCAATCTGGGACGACAGCCATGCAGACCAATTTTATGCAGTGTGCGGTGCATGGTCTGTGCACTGACAGGCTGAATCCACACCCCTTCAACCTCTGCAGCAATGCTGGCAGCACTCATACATCTATTTCCCAAAGACAACCTTTGGATATGACGCTGAGCATGTGCACTCAACTTCTTTGGTTGACCATGGCGAGGCCTGTTCTGAGTGGAACCTATCCTGTTAAACCGCTGTATGGTCTTGGCCACCGTGCTGCAGTTTAGTTTAAGGGTCTTGGCAATCTTCTTGTAGCCTAGGCCATATTTATGTAGAGCGACAATTTTTTTTTTATATCTTCAGGGAGTTCTTTGTCATGAGTTGTGATGTTGAATTTCCAGTGGCCAGTATGAGAGAGTGAGAGCGATAACACCAAATTTAACACACCTCCCCATTCTTACCTGAGACCTTGTAACACTAATGGATAGAAGCTAAAAGGTTTGGGACTTTAAATGAGACAGGTAATAACACAGAAGTAGAAGATAAAGGATAATTTGATGTTTGTTCACATGGCAATGATGGCCCATGGCACAAATAGGGTATATAAAGGATACAATTCTGGACATGCAAAACACCTAACAGTAGCAAAAAATAAATGCTGTGTAATTATGGTCCCATTTTATGTGTATGTTATAACATTTAACCAGCAACAAATCCCAGTGACACACAACAAATAACTGCCTAAACCAAAAGTATATACAGGAGTAAGATGCAATCGTAAACAAGCCAGGGTCATACACAGAGATCAAGCAGATTGGGCTGGGAACAAGACAGGACCAGGAAAAGGGTAACATGAGACAGGGGGAACAGGTAGAAGGAATCAGGCTGCAGGGCAGGGATCCAGGAACAGATATAGGGTCACAGGATAACAGGATCAGGATACAGGATCACAGGCTAGCTATCACAGGTCAGGGCTCAAGGAACACTACCAAGACAAATTGTGTGCAGAATCTGCCGGGTATATATACACTTCCTCAGGGGTCAAGTCCTGGGGAAAAAAGTGTGGGAACTCCCACCCAAGATCCACTCGCCCACCAAAACTCAGCTTACCACCCCAAACTGATGTTCCTCCCTCAGATCACCTCTCTCCCTGCATGTCCTGTGAGCAGAATAGCTGTGCTCCTCCTCTTGGTTTTCTCATCATATGGCACTGGAGATAGAGGAGGGGGGGATTCAGCGGGACACACAGAGCAAGTATGCAGGAGACTGGGGGGGGGGGGATATGAGGAGACAGAAAATCAGGAGGGGCCGGCAGGGAGGAGCGCATCACGAGAGAGGTCTGACTATATACAATCTCTTAGCAGTATTGACCTGATCTACCCATCAGCTAGCTGTGAGTGACAGGTAGATTGAAATGGAAGCTGTCATGGGGCCCCCTACTGGCAATGCCTGAATGGTCAGTTGTGCGTCACTTACTATTGCGAGCTGTGTCGGCAGCTGCTGGTGTAGCACCTGCCACACAGCTTGCATACTTCAAAGTCTTGCAGGACAAGGCTGCTAACGGGAACTGAGTTCCTGTTGTGGAAAAAGTACAGGAACTCCGTGCCCATGCGTTCCCACAGGACTTGAGCCCTGCACTTCCTGCAATCAGTCTCAGGTGATGCCTGATTGCAGGAGATGATTTTGGCTCCAGACTGCCGGGAGACACCCACTGGTGGACACCTGGACTGGGGCCCATAGATCTGACAGTGCCACCAGCATGTGAAACCTTTCCTGACAGCTACTTTATGTTTTGCATGTCCAGGATTTTTTCCTTTTATGTACCCTATTTGTGCCGTGAGTCATCATTGCCCATGTGAATAAACGTGTCATGTATCCTTTATCTTCTACTTCTGTGTTATTACCTGTCTCATCTAAAGTCTCAAACCTTTTCGCTTCCAACCATTTAGGGATGGAGGTGCATCTCCCCTTATGCACCTCATTTAAATTCCCAGTATATTGGTTATATACACCCGCTGGTGGACACCAGTACTGCGGCCCATAGATCTGACAGTGCCACCAGCAGGTGAAACCTTTCCTGACAGTACCCTCCCTCGAAGGAGCAACCTTCAGACACTCCAACTAGTCGTAACTTCAAAAAGTCCATGACATCAAGCTGATCTTTGGTTAAAAGATCATCAGAGGCAGGCTGGAATGCAGGCATTGGATTATCAGGCTGGGTGACAGGAAGAGGCACATCAAGCTAAGCAGCGGGCAGAAGCACATCAAGCTGAGCAGCGGGCAGAGGCACATCAAGCTGGGCATCGGACCAGCAGACTGGAGAGCAGGCACTGGAACAGGCCGGACAACGGGCACTGGAATATCAGGCCAGACATCAGGGACTGGATCAAGTAGGACATGCGCTTATCAGACTGGAGAGTAGGCACTGGAAAATCAGACTGAACAGCAGGCACTGAAACATCAGGCCGTCTGTCAGGAACTGGATCATCAAGCTGGACAACAGCCACTGGAACATCAGACTGAGCAGCAGGCACTGGAACATCAGGCCGGACAGGGGGCACTGGAACATCAGGCTGGGCATCAGGAACTGGATCATCGAGTCGTGGCATCAGGTTATCAGACTGGACAGCAGACACTGGAACATCAAGCCAGACAACTGGCACTGGAACATCAGAGCGGACAGAGGGCCCTGGAACATCAAGCCAGGCATCAGGAACTGGATCATCAGGCTGGGTATCGGGCTCTATGGGTTCTATACTGTGTCCGGGCCGGAAACACCCCCCCCCCCCCTTTTTTAATTCTGTGCTCAATTAGATTTTTAGATTTTATTGAGTGCTTCCAGATTACTGCAAAAATCACCTGTGTTTTTTTTATTCATGTTAACAATCAGGAACTTACATATCATGACTACATTGAGCAATACTTATATCGTATAGCGTGCATCTCACCATGTAACTGACATTCTAGCTCTATTTTCTTATACTGTATTATATTGACAGTATGGAATAGCAAGTAATGAACAGAAGGTAAAGGAATAAAGGTAGGGATAAGGGTAGGGAGGGGTAAACCATATTGAGCAGCCGGTTTGCCGGATGCAGGACCACCACTAGGGGCTGTCTGTATTTTGCCATGCTAACCAGTTAGCGATGTATCTATTTTGTAGGCCATCTTTATGCGCCAGGATCTTTTCATATTCTGCCACTATATTAACCTTTGCAGTTAGTTCTTGCCTGTTCGAGGTCACATTGGATTTCCATTTACTCAACACCAGGGACCTTGCAGCAAAAATGATATGCATTGCAATTGACCTGACGGAGATTGGGTAATCTTATAGGTTAATGCTTAAAATTGCTTTCTCTATAGTTGGTTGGGTGATAACCCCTGTGATTTTTGCAATCAACTAGAAAGTCTCATTCCAGTAACCCTTTATGTGAGGGCATGCCCACACTATATGGGCCAGTGTTCCCCTCCAACAAAGATTTGAGTTGTTGGCTGAGAATTTGGCTACTATGTAGGGAGTGAGGTGCCATCTAGCTAGAAGTTTCATCGCCAGTTCTTCATAGTTGGAGCACCTTGAGAACTGGCGGTTGTTTTTAATTGCAGAAAGCCATTGTTTATCAGTGAAAGACTTGCCTAAGTCTTTTTCCTATTTGGTGAATGGGACAAATTTGTGGAATGTTGATTTGGAATTAAGAAGGTTGTAAATAAAAGATATACCTTTGGCCCTGCAGTTAGGAGAATTCAGATTTCCCCATAGTGTAGTGGGAATTTGGGTAAGTGTTATATCTATTTGTTGAAGTAGAAAGGATATTTGCACATAGGTCACGAACTCTGACGAAGGTATTTTGAATTTAGTTTGGATCTCTTGGAATGGCATAAGCCGGCCCTTACTCAGGAGGTCTTTCAGAAAAGTTATGTCTTTTCCCAGCCAGTGGGTCAAAGAAATGTTCGGGATTAGCCATTTAAGAGATTCCAATGGCACAGGTACACCCGTGGTCGGGGGGTCCGTGTGGCATGTATTTGTGAGGTAAGTCCATGCTTTGAGTGCCACTTGGATCGTAGGGTGGTCTACATTAGTATGTGATGGACATTTCTCATGTGTTAGTAATAAGGACAGTAGCGTTTTAGGATAGAGCCATGCTTGCTCTAGTTGGCCCCATGGTTTGGTCTTAGTCTTATCTAGCCAACTTCTAGTTGGTCTAAAATTGCTGCTATATAGTAGTCTATCAGAGTTGGAAAGCCAAGACCTCCTACTGACTTGTGTTTCCCTAGCATGGAAGAGGGGAACCTCACTCTCTTCCCTAGCCAGACAAAGTGGACCAGTTGCTTCTGCATGGCTTTGAAAAATGACGCTGGGATGGGGATCGGTAGTGCCCTATAAAGGTATGTTAGCTTTGGTAGTAATAGCATCTTGTATGCTGCTAGGCGTACACTCCACGATATATAGTGTTTTTGTAATCTGTACATTTCTTGTTGGAATAGTTTCATTATGGGAAGGAAGTTGGTTTGGAACAAGGATTTAGTGGAGGGAGTTAATTGGATTCCTAAGTACTGTATAGAGTTTTTAATGACCATGGGTATGGAAAATCTTTTTGAATAGTAGCCATGGTTGTTCTGTCAATCACAATGCCGAGTATATTTGATTTAGATGCATTAACCTTGTAGTGTGCTACTTTGCTAAATAATGAAAGAATCTCATGTGCTGCAGTAAGGGAGTTATATGGGTCAGACAGAGTCAGTATCACCTCGTCTGCGAAGAGGGAGATTATATGTTGTTTATGTAAAGATGGAATACCCTGAATCAAGGGGTGGGTTCTGATCTTTTCCACTAGGGGCTCCATTACCATTGCAAATATCAGGGGAGATAACAGACCCTGCCTTGTCCCGTTGGTTATTTGGAAGTTTCTAGAGAACATGCTCTCTGTAAATACGTATGCCGATGGGGAAGAGTAGAGTGCTAGGATTGCCTTTTGAATTGGGCCTATCACCCCCGAACTTCCCCAGAACCCCACACAAGTAGCCCCAATGCACTCTGTCAAAGGCCTTCTCTGCGTCCATCGTGAGAAGCAGAGAAGGCCTTTTAGTTTGTACAGTTAAGTGCAGAATGTCTACCATTCTTCTGGTTGCATCATTTGCTTGGCGACCCAACACAAAGCCCACCTGATCATGGTCAATAAGACTGGGAAGCAAGGGGGACAGTCTATTGGCAATTATTTTGGCATATAGTTTAACATCGACATTCAATAGTGAGATGGGCCTAAAATTTTGCGGGATGTTGGTTCTTTGCCTGGTTTCGGGAGGGCAACAATGGTTGCTGTCAACATTTCATGTGGACATGGCGACATCAAAGACCCGCTTTAGATGCGGTGATAGTTCATGTTGGAATAATTGATAATACTCAGAGGTGTATCCATCTGGGCCTGGCGATTTGTTGTGTGGCATGTTTCTAATTGTCTTCTCAATTTAGTTGATTGTAAAAGGTGCATTGAGTGTGGATAGGTCTACCTGAGATAGTTTGGCAGTTGACCTGAGCCCAGGAAGTCAGTTATTAGTTTGTCTGAGGGCTGAGGAGTTTTGGGTCATCTTTGAGGTTATATAAAGCCTCATAATAGTCGCAGAAGGCGTCTGCTATTTCTTTGGGATTTGTCACTATTCTCCCTGATTTAGGATTTGTCATTTGGTGTATTTTCTGCTTTGTCATTTTATCTTTCAGCTGGTTCGCCAGCAGTTTCCCTGTTTTGTTACCATAACAGTAAGTACTAGCTTTTAGTGTGCGGAATAGGGATAAGTTTCGAGTTCGAGTCGAACTCATGTTCTACTCGAACATTGCCTGTTCGCCTGTTCAGCGAACAGGGAACAATTTGGGCTGTTCGCAGCAAATTCGAAAAGCCGGAACACCCTATACAAGTCTATGGGAGAAATCTAAAGTGCTAATTTTAAAGGGTAATATGCAGGTTACTGTCCTAAAAAGTGTTTGGGGACCCGGGTCCTGCCCCAGGGGACATGGATCAATGCAAAAAAAAGTTTTAAAAACGGCCGTTTTTTCAGGAGCAGTGATTTTAATAATGATTAAAGTGAAACAATAAAAGTGTAATATTTCTTTAAATTTCGTAGCTGGGGGGTATCTATAGTATGCCTGTGAAGGGGCGCATGTTTCTGGTGCTTAGAACTGTCCCTGCACAAAGTGTCATTTGTGCAGGAAAAAAAGTCTTTTAAAATCACTTGCGGCTATTGTCGGGTCCCGTAATACAGAGAACACTCAATGAGTGTTCTCTGCATTAGCCGACAATTCATTCATTCATTGATAAAAAAAATTTAAAAAAAAAAAGCGTGGCAGTTCCCCTAAATTCAATTACCAGGCCCTTCAGGTCTGACATGGATATTAAGGGGAACCCCGTGTCAAATTAAAAAAAAAATTGACGTGGGGGTCCCCCTAAATATCCATAACCAGACCCTTCAGGTCTGATATGGATATTAAGGGGAACCCCGCATCAAATTAAAAAAAAATTGACGTGGGGTCCCCCTAAAAATCCATATCAGACCCTTTATCCGAGCACGCAACCTGGCAGGCCACAGGAAAAGAGGGGGGGACGAGAGAGCGGCCCCCCCTCCCTCCTGAACCGTACCAGGCCACATACCCTCAACATTGGGAGGATGCTTTGGGGGTCTGTGACCCCTCAAAGCACCTTGTCCCCATGTTGATGAGGACAAGGGCCTCATCCTCACAACCCTGGCCGTTGGTTGTGAGGGTCTGCGGGCGGGGGGCTTATCAGAATCTGGAAGCCCCCTTTTTTTTTTTCTGCCCACTACTGCCTTTCTATATCCCTCTGAAAGATGGAGGGGATAAGGGTAACTTCCATAAATGCAAAAGGATTGAATATACCGGAGAAACGGAAAATACTCCTTAATGAATTAAAACGATCCAGTCCGGACGTGGCGTTCATACAAGAAACACACTTTAAAAAGAGCGACCTTCCGTATCTCCAGAATAGATTCTTCCCCTGTGCATACCATGTACATAATCAAGTATCGAAGTCTAAGGGAGTGTCCATCTTAATTTCGAACCGGGTACCCTGGGCTCTTCTGGATATGCGGAAAGATGTAGATGGACGCTTCCTTTTTATAAAGGGACAAATAGGGGGGGCAAAAGTTACGTTAGCCACTGTATATGCGCCAAATGTACATCAAGATAACTTTATAAGTAAAACTCTGACTAAATTAATGGAATTTGCAGAAGGAAAAGTGATTTTAGGTGGAGATTTTAATATACCACTAAACCCTAAGGAAGATACATCATCGGGAGTCTCATCAGTCCCTAAGGGTGTCAGGGGGAAGATAGTGCGGAAGCTGCAAGAGATGCATTTGGTGGATGTATGGAGGTTGTTACATGAAGGAGAGAGAGACTATACATTCTTCTAAAACCCGCATCAACTTTACTCCCACATTGATCTCTTTCTGATACCCCATTACTTATTGCCATCAGTACAGAAAGTAGAGATAGGAAATATAACTTGGTCAGATCACGCACCAGTGACACTACAGATATCCATGTCGGGCCCGGCTCTATCCAAGGGGCGTCAATGGCGGCTAAATGAAAGTTTGTTGCAGATTCCCGAAATACGGGAAGATGTAGGGAAAGAAATGGAAGTGTACCTCCAGATAAACGACACCCCGGGGAGCGACCCGGGCATGATTTGGGAGGCGCATAAGGCGGTAATGAGAGGAGTGCTGATTAAACATGGCTCTCGATTAAAAAAAATACGAGAAGAACAGATGGTAAAACTAGCAGACGAAATTCAGAAGTTGGAGACTCTCCACAAGAATATACAAACTATATCTATAGGAAATGAGTTGGCACATCTGAGGAGACAGCTGACCGATCTCCTCCGATGTAAAGCGAAGGCGGCAATCCAGTTTGGCAGGAAAATAACGTATGAACTAGGGGATAAGTGTAGCAAAGCATTAGCAGGGAAACTTAAAGAAAAGGGGAAGATGGTTTATGTCCCTCATATTAAAGGGGAAAATGGACGTCTGATTTCCCGACCCAGTGAGATAGCTAAGAGATTTGGAGAATACTACTCTTCGTTATACAACTTGTCACTACCCCGAGTACCCCAGGCTAAAATGGAGGAGTATTTATCAGCAGCAGGCCTATGTAGGCTCTCTTCCACGGAACGTAGTAGACTGGAAGCCCCTATAACGATAGAGGAATTAAATGTAGTAATGAAAACAGTTAAACAGTGGAAAGCACCGGGGCCGGATGGATTTTCAATCCAGTATTATAAGAGTTTCCTCTCAATCTTAGGTACACATATGTTAAAGGCCTTTAATGCGATCGGCCAAGCCGCGGCCCTCCCCCAGGATGCACTTAGAGCGCACATCTCAGTAATTCCAAAGGAAGGGAAGGATCCCGCGGATTGTGGGAGTTACCGGCCTATCTCATTGCTAAACTGTGATTTGAAGCTTTTTACCAAACTGTTGTCCTCTCGCCTCCAACCATTATTAAACCAACTGGTACATCGAGATCAAGTAGGGTTTATCCCTACTAGGGAGGCGAGAGACAACACGGTTAAGGTACTCAACCTGGTCCACTATGCCAATCAAACTAGAACACCCTCTATTTTTTTAAGTACAGATGCAGAAAAAGCATTTGATAGGGTGAACTGGGGGTTTATGTTTGAAGTACTGAGGCATATGGGACTAGGTGAGCATATGATAAAGTGGATATCTGGAATATACTCCTCCCCGCAAGCTCTGGTTAAAGTCAATGGGGTACTCTCAGAGCCGATTAAAATCTCAAATGGAACACGGCAAGGGTGCCCACTTTCTCCTATGCTATTTGCCCTTTCGATAGAACCATTACTGAATAAAATTAGGCTAAATCCAGATATTAGAGGTCTACAAGTTGGAGATAGGAGCTATAAAATCTCTGCTTATGCAGATGATCTGCTGTTTTCACTGGTCAGTCCACATATCTCACTGCCAAATTTAATGAAGGAAATAGAAGAGTATGGAGCATTAGCAAATTTTAAAATCAATTATTCAAAGTCAGAGGCAATGGGGGTAGCTCTTCCCCGGGAAAAACAACAAGTGTTACAACCCAATTTTAAATTTAAATGGGTAGGGACGGCCTTAAAATACCTGGGCACACAGATCCCAGTAAAGATAGAGGAGACATTTAAGATGAACTTTCCCCCGGTCCTTAAGGCAGTTAGAACATTGTTAGAGAAATGGCAATAGGGACGGCATTCATGGTTTGGTCGTTGCAACTCCATTAAAATGAGTATTTTGCCAAAATTTCTGTATATATTACAGGCCCTACCGATAGAAATCCCACCTGCTTTCTTCCGTAAAATAGACACGGTGTTTACGAAATTTATTTGGGCAGGTAAGCGACCGAGGATCAGTAGAAGCCGGATGACCATGCTAAAAAGAGACGGAGGCTTAGCAGTACCAGATTTACTTAAATATTATAAGCCAGTTCATATTGGGAGGATTATCGACTGGTGCCGACATACAGAATTTAAGATATGGATAGAATTAGAGCAAGAAATGTGTATAGTACCTCTCCGAAGAGCGATCTGGTGCTATACAAAACTACCGGAATCCATGAAAAAACATCCTCTTATAGGCCCAACATTGCAAATAGGGTTTAGAATTAGTCAGAACCCTAAATTCTCGTCAGCACATTCCCCATTAGTTCCGGTGCTAGGTAACCCCAGTTTAAACCAGGAATGGAGAGGAGGGACTTTAAGAGCTTGCGGGAAAAGGGGTATATGCAGGTATCACATTTTCTGCAATCTAATTCTTGGCCAACAGTGACCATATTGACTCAACAGGGGGGCCAATTTGAAGTGAAGGTGTGGCAGGCAATGCAGCTTCGGCACTTTTTTGAGTCACTAGGTCCAGCAATAAACTATAAACGAGATCTAACTAGATTTTAAATATACTGTGAAGAGAAGGAACCTCTGTCTCGAACGATATCAAAGATATATACAATGCTTATAGCCCCCCCAGATAATTACGAGATGCCATGCTTTGTAAAGTGGGAAAGGGACTTGGACAGGACATTCTCATCAGATCAACGTCAGAGGATGATATACCTCTCGTTAAACACATCAAACTGCACTGGAATTCAGGAATTAAATTACAAGTTGTTGACGAGGTGGTACTATACCCCATCGAAGCTCCAGAGGTTCTCCCCTGGAGCTTCAGATCAATGTTGAAGGTGCAACGGGGGACGGGGGACTTTATTACATATTTTCTGGACCTGTCCCAGGATCAAACAGTATTGGAGAGACGTGCAAAAAATTATGCAAAAATTTACAGAATATCGAATACTGGATGACCCGGCTTTTTTTCTGTTGCACCTCTCACATATCCCAATAAGAAAATATAAGAGCTCAGTACTGTGTCACATGGTTAATGAGGCCAAGGGATGTATTGCCCGTTCTTGGAAAGATTCTAAACCACCAACAATAGCAATGTGGTTAAATAAAGTGAGGAAGGTGGGGGCTGTGGAAGATTTAATATACACGGCCCAGGACAGAAGTGAGCAGTATGCCAGGATATGGGTGGTATGGAATGCTTTTCTCTCTTCAGAAGAGGGAAAGAAACTGCTGGGGAACAGGGAAAGATAAGGAAACCACCATGTAGTGGGATTAAGTAAATTGTATTCGTGGGAGGCAGGATGGGTGTTCTTCTTTTTTTTTTTTTTTTTTGGAGGGGGGGAGGGTAGGGGGGAAAAAATTAAAATAAAAGGAGGGAAAGTGGAATACTTAATAACAGCAGAGATAAATAAGAAAGGGTTCTCAGTTATTTAAACTAGGGAAACAGTATTTTTGGTAGAGAATAAGATGGGCTGAGAACCGATGAATGCTTGTATGTAACTATGAAGATGTGTGTAATTTGACTCTGTGACCTCCTTGAAGTTTAAATAAAGAATATATAAAAAAAATAAAATAAAAGTGTAATATTCCTTTAAATTTCGTAGCTGGGGGGTATCTATAGTATGCCTGTAAAGGGGCGCATGTTTCTGGTGACCCCGCCCCCTCTGATGTAACGGAAACCTGCGTTACATCAGAGGGGGCGGGGTCACCCACAAGTCACTGGGGAACCCCTGGCTTCCCTCTCCAGCGTCAGAGGGGCGGGGTCAGGTGACGGATGGCCTCGCCCTCCTAATATAAGAAACGTCAGCGCTGGGATCTCTGCAGTGTCTCCGGAGTGGAGACAGAAGAAGGATGTATGGACAGCGCTGGACTGAGAGATCCCCCGTCGCTGGATATGATCATCCATCGCTGGACCCCGGAGACCCGTCGCTGGATAGCAAGAGTGGATTAGCACCGCTGGAATCTTTTTTTTATTTTTTTTATTTTTAATAAAGGAATTTTTCAAAAGTGTGTTTGTCTTATTTAACCATTTTGACACTTTCTTTGTGAAATGGTAGGGGTACTTTTGTACCCCCTTACCATTTCAAACAGGGGGGGGCGGGATCTTGGGGTCCCCTTGTTAAAGGGGGCTTTCAGATTCTGATAAGCCCCCCGCCCGCAGACCCTCACAACCAACGGCCAGGGTTGTGAGGATGAGGCCCTTGTCCTCATCAACATGGGGACAAGGTGCTTTGAGGGGTCACAGACCCCCAAAGCATCCTCCCAATGTTGAGGGTATGTGGCCTGGTACGGTTCAGGAGGGAGGGGGGGCCGCTCTCTCGTCCCCCCTCTTTTCCTGCGGCCTGCCAGGTTGCGTGCTCGGATAAAGGGTCTGATATGGATTTTTAGGGGGACCCCCACGTCAATTTTTTTTTAATTTGATGTGGGGTTCCCCTTAATATCCATATCAGACCTGAAGGGTCTGGTTATGGATATTTAGGGGGACCCCCACGTCATTTTTTAAAAAAAAATTGACACGAGGTTCCCCTTAATATCCATGTCAGACCTGAAGGGCCTGGTAATTGAATTTAGGGGAACCCCCACGCTTTTTTTTTTTTTTTTTTTGATCAATGAATGAATGAATTGTCGGCTAATGCAGAGAACACTCATTGAGTGTTCTCTGTATTACGGGACCCGACAATAGCCGCAAGTGATTTTAAAAGACTTTTTTTCCTGCACAAATGACACTTTGTGCAGGGACAGTTCTAATCACCAGAAACATGCGCCCCTTCACAGGCATACTATAGATACCCCCCAGCTACGAAATTTAAAGGAATATTACACTTTTATTGTTTCACTTTAATCATTATTAAAATCACTGCTCCTGAAAAAACTGCCGTTTTTAAAACTTTTTTTTGCATTGATCCATGTCCCCTGGGGCAGGACCCGGGTCCCCAAACACTTTTTAGAACAGTAACCTGCATATTACCCTTTAAAATTAGCACTTTAGATTGTGAACGTTCGAGTCCCATAGACTTTAATAGGGTTCTAAAGTTCACACAAAGTTTAGGTCTGTTCGCAGGTTCTGGTGCGAACCGAACAGGGGGGTGTTCGGCTCATCCCTAGTGCGGAAGCGTTTTTCTTGCTGGGAAACCAAATGCGTGCGTAATTCCTGTCTTGGTAGATAGAGAGAGTCTCTAGTTTTTTGCATGATGTGTTGTTTATTTAACGATTCTAGAGTTTGTATTTTGTTTAGCAGGTCGTTGAGTTGCTTTGTCCGCTGCTTTTTAAGCTTAGTACAAGTAATTGTATGATTATACCTCTTATATGAGCCTTATGCGTATTCCATAGGGTGAAGGGATCGCCGACCGAGGGAGCATTAATATTAAAAAAATTATTCTAAAGTTGATCTAAGTAGTTTCAGATTTTCAGGTTGAGAGATTGTGTAAATGTCGTTTCTCCATCTATTTGCTCTCGTCTCGGCACAGCGATCCCCTACTCCAATGGAAATAGGAGCATGGTCAGACCAGGACATGACATGTATGTCAGATTTAACAATTTTTTGCAATAAAAACATATCCACTAAAAACATATTGATACGTGAATGTGTGGTGCACATTTGAAAGAAACATAAAACCCCTTCTCGGAGGAGTGCTGGCACCTCCAGACATCAAAGAGGCCCGATAATGCAATAAAGTTAGCTAAAGTTGGACGTCGAAGATGTTGATGCTGTGGGTGGGATAAGTCCAGTTCTTTATCCGGGATTACATTAAAATCTCCACACCTCATTATGTGGCCCTGTTTCAGTGTTTCCACTTTTTTCCATATTTTCCTTAAGTGTCTTAGTTGTGCACATTTGGTAGGTACACGTTCACCAGTGTGTATTTGATTTTTGATATTTTGTTCATGAGAATAAGATATTTTCCCACTGGGTCTGTATGAGACTCCACGAATGTGAAGGGGGTAGAGTCTCTTACTGCTATTGGAACTCTGCCCTTCTTTTTTTGACTGTTAGCCATAAATACGTGTGGAAATTTCTGATGAGTAAATGATGGAGGGTTGTGCCCTTTAAAGTGGGTCTCTTGGAAGCATATAATGTCGCTGTTAAGTTTAATTGCTTCCCTCCAGGCCATTTGCCACTTGTGGGGGCTGTTCAAGCCCTTTACATTGATGGAGGAAATGTTTATTGCCATTTTGATGGATTCCACGGAGCGTACCTAGTGATTGTATGGTCCGAATGGAGGTTACTGATTTCTTCCTGGACTAGGTGTTGGTGCTTTCAGGCTTGTAATGAGCTGCAAAGGGGTGGTGAGTGTCGAGTAGTCAAACAGCTGAGTTCAGATGCGAAGATCCCGGAGTGGTGGCCATGTGAAGAAAAGCACGGCAGTACCAACAAACAACGAAGGGGTACAAAAAACAAAAGTTAGTAAAAAGTAGGGCGATTCTGTAAAGAATCTGTGTGGGTTTCAACCGCTATAATGTGGGGGCAATGAGGGTTAACTCAGTGGCTTTCTCCTGGGCCATCAGGAGATATCTGTAAACAAACAATTATTGGTTATATTTCAGCCTGTCTCTGTGTCAGAGCTCGTCCGAGTGGACGGGGGTGATCGCTGCAATTCCTCCTCATCTGATTGGGGGTTCAGTATTTGCCAGTCTCTCAGTAGTCTAAGGCCATCTTTGAGACATGAAATCACATGCGACTTTCCGTATTTTGTAATCAGTAATTTGGCGGGATATAGCCATCTATATGATATGCGATAGTTGGTAAGTGGTTTAGTGATGGTGGCAAGCTGTCTTCGTTGCTGCATGGTAAATGCAGATAGATCTGCAAAGAAGGATAGTTCCTGCATTTCTGGAGGTAGGTCCTCCCAGCGTCTCACAGCCGCCATAAACTGATCCTTAATGTGGTAAAAATGTACCCGTACTATAGTGTCTCTCGGCAGATGGGACAGAATATTTTGGGGTTTGGCAAGTGATGGATCTGGTCTATCACCAAGTCCTCTAATGGCGCTTCCAGAAGTGCTGCCTTCATGAAATTTGTGAAGTACTCTTTTAGATCAGGTGGTTTGACCGACTCAGGGATTCCACGTATCTTAATATTATTGCGCCTCGATCTAGCTTCCAAATCAGCCATCTTGGTTTTAAAGCTCATAAGCTCATCTTCTCTGTCGTTATGGGCATCGACCATAACGTTAAATGTGGCTGTGTATTTCCCCATTTTGGATTCAATATGTGATACTCTGCTGTATATTGCTGTCACTTCAGATTTAAATTTCTGGGTAATGGACATCATGTCCGCATGCACAGTGGAGCGGAGTGATACCAGCATGTCTTTAAGAGTGGTATCCAATACTGGTTGATTTGATGTGGGGAAATCTGTGATGGAGTATTGCAGCTCTCTTGTGTCTCTTACCTTCTCCTGGTCAGTCGGAGTATTATTTGTCTTTTGTCTATTTTTCGCTGGGCTGGAGGAAGCTGAGAGAGGTGGTGGATCGTAGCCATATTCCTGCAAGTTGTTGTTATGACCCTTGTCTTTTGCTGCATAGAGGATATTCCATGCTGAACATGCAAGCCGCGTGAATCTCCTATATGCGCGCCGGCGCCATTTTGGCTATGAGGCCGGTGCGGCTGTGTAAAAAAGTCCGCCATCCTCCCCAGTCTGGCGCTTTCCTTTCACTTACGGGATGGTATTAGGGAATGTGCCCGCACCTTGTCCGCTATGTGACGTGCATAAACGAGGCTTATAGCCCCTGTATATCCCCCGGACAGCCCTGGATTTGGCGGAGCTGTCTCAATGTGCTGCCACCTGCCGCGCTGGCTAGCCATGCCACCCTGACAGCTACTTTTGATGTGTTTTGCATGTACAAGATTTTATCCTTTTATGCACCCTATTTGTGCCGTGGGTCATCATTGCCCATGTGAATAAACACATTTATCAAATGTATCCTTTTATCTTATACTTCTGTGTTATTACCTGCTTCATTTAAACTCCCAAAACTTTTGGCTTCCATCCAGATTATGGATGGAGGTGCATCTCCCCTTGTGCATTTAAAGTCCCAGTATATTGGATATATACATCCCCCCCCTCCCCTTGTAACACTAATGAGTCACATGACACCAGGAAGGGAAAATAGATAATTGGGCCCAATTTGAAAATTTTCACTTAGGGGTGTACTCACTTTTGTTGCCAGCGGTTTAGACATTAATACCTGTTTGTTGCGTTATTTTGAGGGGACAGCAAATTTACACTGTAAGCCCTTGTACACACGGTCAGAGATTCCGACAACCAAATCCGTCGGATTTTGTCCAACGGATTTTGTCCGAAACTGTTGCATACTCACAGTCGGACAAAGTTGTCGGAAAATCCGACGTGATTACGTTATTTCGTTACGACGGGACTACGTTCACGTTAGTAGCCAATAGTTTTGGTTTAGGAATTTGATCTGAGCATGCGTGGCACTTTGTCCGATCGGAATTCTCTACACATGATCGGAGTATGTCCCATCGGAGAATTTTGTCGGAAAATTTTACCATCAAGTTGGAAAAGTTGGTCCGTCGGATATTCCGACGGAAACAGTCCGATGTAGACCACACACAGTCGGAATATCCGACAAAACGGTCCGATCGGACACATTCCGTCGGAATCTCCGACCGTGTGTACAAGGGCTTATACAAGCTGTACACTCACTACTTTACATTGTAGCAAAGTATAATTTCTTCAGTGTTGTCACATGAAAAGATAAAATACAATATTTAGAAAAATGTGAGGGGTGTACTCACTCTTGTGAGATACTGTATGTTTTCACTGAGGCACACACTGCATGATATCATGGACAGGGTGCTCAAAGCAGAACAGCAGGGGGGAAGAGGAGGACTTCTCTGCACTGCAGGGACCACTCTATCCAGACACCATCAGGATTACATGAGCAGACTAGAGCAGAATAAAAATAGGTAAGCACACAGATCTAATTTTATAAAGGATAGGTTGGAGGGGAAAGGAACATGTTTAAGAAGAGTTAGTCAGGCTTTCCTTCCACTTTAAGGCTCGATTCACATCTATGCATGTTGCTTTTAAATGTTTCTGCAGTGCTTTTTGCTGTACTTTCTGCATTTTTTTATTGCGATTTTTGTCTGTGATTTGCGTTTTGCATTTTCTATTTATTTATTTATTGTTTGGGCAGATTTAAAAATGCAATGCGCAAATCAAGGCAAAATCACGGTAAAAACACACTAAATGCTTTTCTCTATCTTCTCCATTGAACCAAAAAATTTAAAAAAGCACAGTTTTGTGTTGAAAAAAGTCCCTGACCCTTTCCAAAAATGTAGAGGCACAAAAATGCATTGATGTGAACGTGTTCCAAAGCGCATTGGTGTAAATGGAGCCTTAGGCCGGGTTCACACCTATGCTCTTTTTAGTGTGTTTTAAGCTTTGTAGAGACACACTACAGTCCATTTAACATGATTTGCTATGGGTCACGTTTGCATCTATGCATTTTATGGAAATAGCCAGGGACCAGCGAGTTGTGTTTTTGGTTCCATATACTTCAATGGATCATATAGTTACATACCGCTTCCCCGAAAATAAGACCTAGCGTGATTGTCAGTGATGGCTGCAATGCAAGCCCTACCCTCCAAATACGCCCTACCCTGTTTCCCTGAAAATAAGCCCTACCCTGAAAAGAAGACCTACAAGGACTTTAAGTAGGGCTTATTTGGGGGGTAGGGCTTATATTGTAGCCATCACCGACAATCACGTTAGGTCTTATTTTCAGGGAAAGAGGGTAGTAAGTCAGGCTGAAAAAAGAAGTAAGTCCATTTAGTTCAACCTATAAAAGGGGGGGGGGATATAAAATAAATAATAATACACAATCCCATATACACAAACCTATACCCACAGTTAATCAAGAGTAAGGCAAAAAAAACGGCAAAGCATGATTCAATTTGCTCCAGCAGGGAAAATAAATCCTTCCTGATCCCTCAATAGGCAATTGGATATTCCCTGGATCCTCTTTACCTATAAATGTTAATATCCAGTTATATTATGTACATTTTGGAAATAATCCAGTCCTTTTATTAAAGCAATCTATTGAGCTGACCAGAACCAGCTCTTGAGGGAATCTATTCTACATGTTCACTCCTCTTACTGTGAAGAAACCTTTCCATATTTGGAGATTAAATCTCTCCAGATGTAAAGAAAGCCTCCTTGTCCTCTGTGATGAACTTAATGTAAATAACTCTATACCAAGTTCACTATATGGACCACTTATGTATTTATACATGTTGATCATATACCCCCTAATCTCCTCTTCTCAAGAGAAAACAAAAATAATTTCAGTTCCTCTATTCTTTCCTCATAGATGATCTCCTCAATGCCTCTTATCAGTTTGGTTGCCCTTCTCTGCATCTTCTCCAGTTCCCCCATTTAGTTGCAGCCCATTCATTAGGGGCGCAGGGGTGTCACCTCCCTAATCCATGCACCCAGGCCCTAATCTACATGCAGGGCATTGGACACATGATTCCCAATGGTGTTTTTTTTTTTTTTTTGAAGCACGTGATTAGAGCCTGAGGCTCTAACTGGCCTCAAAAAAGGGTGGGCTTGAGGGGCAGAACACTTGCCCGGCACATGAAGCACTGAAGGATGGTCCCTTGTGTGTGTGATACCAACTGTGAAACATAGGGAATTATTTACTAAAGGAAAATCCACTTTGCACTGCAAGTGCAATTGAAAGTACGCTTGTAAGTGCAGTCGCTGTAGATCTGTGGGGAAGATCTGAAATGAGGGGAAGCTCTTTTTTTTATGGATGCTAAATGTCTGCCCAATATCTCCAAAATTGCAGACAGGTCTTTTCCTGTAGTACACTGCTGAGTATGTTGGCAGGGACAGATCTCACCCCAGCTCCAAAATTGCAGCTTGTACAAACAGGCTTTCTAGGTGTGGTGCAAACACATATGCTATGTCCATCATCAACTTCCAAAAAAGCACTGACTTTTTTTATGGATAATAAATATCTGCTCAATCTGTTAGCCCTTCTGCACACAGTCTGAAATTCCGATGGAAAATGTCTGATACGACCGTGTGTGGGCTCCATCTGACTTTTTCCATCGGAATGTCCGACCAACAAAGTTTGAGAGCTAGATATAAAATTTTCCAACAACATGATCCGATGCGCGTCAGTTCTGATTGTGTGTAGCCTAGTCTGATGGACAAAGTGCCGTGCATGCTCAGAATAAATTCTGAGACGGAAGCACTCAGTCAGGTAAAGCTACTGTTCGGAATCGATATAGCACATTCGTCACGCTGCAATGTTAAAAATTCTTTAATGCAGCACATTTTCTTTTTCTTTATAATGCTACAAGAATGAAGTTGTTTTGCTGCTCATATTCACACAGACTTCTCCAAAACGTATTTCTTTATTATTTTTCCTGATTTCATGAATACAATATTTTAAATCGTCACATCTCTCCAATCAATTTTTTTTTCTGTAAATTTTTTGGTTGGTTTCTTAATCAAGATCTACTTTTATGACATTGTGCATGTGTTTTGTGTGTCAACTTACAACACCATATTTATCTATTTTATTATTTTCTTTTTTAATCTCTAGGAGGTTGTTTGGTGTTGGTGCCCTTTGTTATTAATTTGACTTTGTATTTTTGAAATGTACCTGACTACTCACAAATAAACTGTCCTTTTTGAAGTAAAACACATAGGCAAGTATTTCTTGAACCAAAAAAAACCCTTTATTTACGTGTCATAAACAAAAAAAGAGGGAGGCAGCGCTGGAGAAACTGGGGAAATTAGCAAAGCCTTTGGCCCCAAGAGCACACATCAACTATTTAAACGCAAAAATTGGTGGCCTGAGGAGTACATATCTGAGGGAGAACAGTCTGTTCCTGAAGTCCAAGAAACCCGTAACAGCAGGAGATGACATTTATGTCCCCAGGCTGTGGTCATACAAGAGCCTGCATCTTCTGTCAGACCAGACTGAACCCAGGTCATCACTCTCTGGTCTTCCTTCCACTCTTCCTTTCAGGCTGTGGCTGTGGTGCTGGAGGTGTGGCAGAAGGAGGAGGAGGAGGAGGAGCATGGTCCAAATCACACAAGTGTGTTGTTTGTGTGATTTGGCCATTCAACCCCCTTATTCAGTGTTTGGATAATTAGCTCCTCACACAGGTGTTGCCCCTCCTCCATTTGCTGGAGTTTTCAGGCAGTCAAGGTGGCAAAGGCCTCTTGATATGTGGGGGTGGCTTTGTTGCTGCATCCAGAAGCCTCCCCAATTAGCTTGAGAGCCGACACCTCCACACCCCCCCCCTTTTCTGGCCCTGTTGGGGGGAAGGCAGAGGGGAGGGACTTGGGATTCAGTCAGGCTGCTAGGCCTGCCCACCTCTTGGCTGCCACTTACCCCTGCCTCCTCCTGGCTGCCAGGTTCCACAGACACCACTTGGCTGCTGCATTCCACACCCTCCTCCTGGCTGAGGTCTTCCTGTGTATGAAAAAGGGAGATAGTTTTAGTTTTTGGTTCATCAAACCCACACAATTTTCAGCTCTTTACTGTTGCAAATTGTTAACAAATAGAAAAGACTATCATTCTGAGCCCAGCATTTTTCATTCTTGGCCCAAATGTTTTGGGCACTACTGTCTATTGATATGTGAAGCACTTTCTAAAATCAGCAATTAGTGAGCAAAAATCAAGTTAACATCATTAATTTTTACTCCAAAAATGTAGAACAATACTATACCTGGTTCAAACTGGGCTCCTCCAGTTCTTCCTTTCTGGAAGGCCCAGGTTGGGCGTCAGAAGACTCAGCAAGGGTGGAATGAAGCATAGAAGGAAGCGTGGAAGGAAGGGTAGAGAGGGATTCCCTGAACTCAGTCTGGTCTAACAGAAAATGCATCCTCTTATAGTACCACAGCCTGGGGACATAAACTTCATCTGCTGCAGCTCCAGTTTACATGGACTTCAGCACCTTCTTGCGTTCCCTCAGATATGTACTCCTCAGGCCACCAATTTTATTTTTTAAATAGATGATGATGTCTGCCCTGGCGACCACCGGCTTCACAAACTCGAACAGTTTCTCCATCGATGCCTGCCTCTTTAATTTGTTGCTGTAGTGGGGATGTGTAGCTTGCCACAGACAGGGCAGCTCCCTGTACTTGTCAATGAACAGGGGGAGAAAGCTGTGGTCGCTAAACCCACCCATATTATTTTATCTGCAAGACACAACACAAGACAAACCCTAATGTCAGGCTAAACTCTCCTAATCTTGTCCCAATATAGGCCTCAATCTAGAAGCAGTATAGGCTAGTGATGTACCAAGTTAAAATTGTACCTTCGTTTGAACGATCAGCGCGTCAGCTTCTCCTCCAGCTCACAGATCGTACATACGACACACGCGTGTTGTGTTTTATATACAGTGCGCATGCATGAAACTCCGCCCGCCCTTGACGTTCTTTCTAGTCTATTCCCCACCCCTACTCTTTCGGTGCAGTGGGGAGAGCACATGGCAGAGACACAGCAGGGGCATGATAAGAATTCCATTAACGAGTTGGAGGACAAGGAAAGCCCAGAGCCTGAAACGTCCCGATCCCAGAGGAGAAGATTTAAGACCTCAAATATGTCTTTTGGAGAGATGTTGGAGATGGTGGACATACTGAAGAGGAACGACTATGATGGGAAGTATGGACCTTACCCAAACCCAAATGTCAGATAGGCCATGACTAAAGTTGTGAAAAGTCTTCAGAAGAATTTTGGGGTACGATGATCCAAGGATCAACTGAGAAAACGCTGGTCAGACCTGAGGGAGCACGATCAGTACAGAAGGATCAAGCGAGTTCTTCAAAAAAGTAAGTAGTTGTCGTGTGTTCATATTATTATTATTATTGCTTACATACTGCTCCATATGCTTTGATTTAATGTTGTACAGTTTAAAATGGCCACTTTCATGTTCATGGGTTCAATCCTACGCAATAAACATCATTCGTTAGCCCACTCCAAAGACAATGTTTTGGCACACAACAGGTAAGTATTCCAGCTTTAGAAAGTGTCAAAAATAATGTTTTCACCTTTGAACTTTGCCAAAAAACACAATTGTACGACACTTCCAAGCAATGTTTTCATATTCCTATTTCTGCCCTCAAATATCAGTGTGCTAAGTATTCCTTTTTTACATTCTCATAGGGGAGAGAAGACTTGGGACGTCTGAGGACACCAGGGACCCCACACCTCCCAAAGAAGGGGAAATACCAACTCCAAAAGCAGAGGAGGAGGAGTAAGGAGAGATTGTAGAAATTGTAGAAATTGGCACCACAACAGGTGAGTGTCTGAGACCACAGCTTCTGGTAAGATAATCAATATATGTCTGCATATTTATAATTAGGGATGAGCCGAACACCCCCCGGTTCGATTCGCTCCAGAACTTTCGAACGGACCGAAAATTCGTGCAAAATTTATAACCCCATTGAAGTCTATGGGACTCGAACGTTCAAAATAAAAAGTGCTAATTTTAATGGATAATAAGCAAGATATTGTCCTAAAAAGGGTTTGGGGACCTGTCTCCTTCCCCAGGGGACATGAGTCAATGCCAATTTTTTTTTTTTCGGGAGCACTGATTTTAATGACGATTAAATTAAAAAGAAAAGTGAAATATTCCTTTAAATGTCGTGCCTGGGGGCGTCTATAGTATGCCTGTGAAGTGGCACATTTTTCCCGTGTTTAGAACAGTCCCTGCACAAAATGACATTTAACGGAAAAAAAAGTCATTTAAAACTGCTTGCAGTTTTAATGTCATGTCTGATTCTGGCAATACGGATGAAAATCATTGAGAAAAAAATGACATGGGTAGCCCCTCTGCCCATTACCAGCCCCTTTGGGCCTTGTACAGATAGTAAGGGGAACCCCATACCTAAATTAAAAAAAGGAAAGGTGTGGGGCCCCCAGGCCCTATATATTCAGAACAGCCGGAGGCATACATTAACTCCTGCAGATGCCTGTATTAGAGAACACCAACAATAAAGGGTAGCTACAGGTGTATACTGTGCTGGAGGCACACAACACCCACTTTAACTTCTGCAGATGCCTGAGAAAATAACACACTGTCCCTGCCTATCCTTCTCTCCCTGCACGCTGGAACACACTACACAAGGCCGCCTCGCTGGCGGCCTTAGATAGTGTGGGGCATGTACTAAACCCCCTGAGCTATATGTGGCCACAGGCATCCTGCCTGTGGCCAATTATGGGTCTCCTCGCTGCTGGCGCTGTGATTGGCCAAGCATGTGGGGTCACAGTGCATGCTTGGCCAATCATGAGCCAGCAATGCACTGTGATGGCGCAGTGCATTGTGGGCCGTGAGCGCCACACAAATTTGGCAGGAACGGCCCATAACATTCAGTATTCGCCGAACGGCCAAACAGCCGGTGTTCAAGTCGAACATGCGTTTGACTCGAACACCAAGCTCATCCCCACATTTTACCAGTGAAACTGCCCAGATCCTCATTGGAGAGATAATGGGGTGCAATCACGATTTAGAGAATATCCAGAAAAACATCAATGATGTTCAGCAAAATATGAAGAACATCATTGATGTTTTAGGGAGAATCTGAAACACCCAAAACTAGCTAGCATCCATTTTAATTTTTCAAAAACACTTATATTTTTAGAAATGCCACATTTGGAAGATGCACACAGTGTGTCAACATGTGCTATATCCCATCATGGGGGATCAATGTACGTGTTTTGTGGGTGAAACCCCTTCCTTGCTACTAAAGTGGTTGAGATGAAGGGGTTGCACCCCTAAAACAATTTTATTGATACCCCATGATGGGAGATAGCACATGTTGACATTATGAATGGGATCAGGAGGAAAACTGGCCACTTTTTGATTCTCAATTTGTGTGCATCTTCCAAATTTGGCTTTTACAGGGGTGACACCCCATCTGATGAAGGCAATATCGGCACAGTTTGTACATACTCATGTCTGATATTGTCTTCACTTTTTAAAGTTGAACTTTGTAAGTACCTGTGTTCTGTATGTTATGCTTTGATACATGCCTGTTTACACAAAAACGGCAAGTTAGAAAATTTTTAACAAAAATAATGTTTTATATACACCAAATATGTTGGTTTGTTGTAAAACCCTTTTCTAAACGCACGTGTGAATGTGCTTTGAGTAAAAAGTTAAATTATCAACAATGTTTGGCTTGTAGTAAAGTTGTTGTTTTCTGTGACAATGGATGTTATTTACTAAAGGCAAATCCACTTTGCACTCCAAGTGCACTTTTGCAGTGCACTTGTAGTGCATAGTGGATTTGCCTTTAGTAAATAACACCCACAGTGATTTTTAAAGTTCCACAATCACGCCATTTTCATGACCCCACATATTTCTGCCATGGTGCTGAAAATTAGCAATATTTTTGTCAGTAATGCACTACATACATTAACAACAAAAACAAGGTGTGTGTGTAGCAGACCCACAGCATAATAAGATTATCTGAATAAAAGACTGTCACCTCATCTCGCTCTGAAATTGGGTTTGTGCTGTTGTAGAAAAAGGCCCAAAAAAACACAAAAAAATCCTAGGAGACACCTAAAACAAAGCCAAGCAGTAAATGAAAACAAATTGGAGTTTTGAAAAAAAAAATTATTGGAGTTTTAAAGAAAAATGTATCAAAAAATGCCTCTCAGACATTGTCTGGCATATCAATGCCCACAGTTCTGACCTCGCGGGCGCTTTGGGGGGGGCAAGTCAGGGCGACCAGCTTCAAAGGCTGTCAGGTTGTCATTTTCAGGTAAGTCTGCATCAGGCCCAACTGAGGCCACATTGTCTGGTGAGTGTTTTTTCTAAAAATTGTGCAGAATGCAGCACGAAAGCACAATTTCATAGTTTCATAGTTAGTAAGGTTGAATAAAGACACCAGTCCATCCAGTTCAACCTGAGTGTCTACAATTGCCCCTGTACATTGCACACTCACATTGGTCCCTACCCTCAAAGAGCCCACAATCCAAGGTCCCCATTCATATACTAGAGCCAATTTTGGACAGAAGCCAATTAACCTACCTGCATGTCTTTGGATTGTGGGAGGAAACCGGAGTACCCGGAGGAAACCCACGCAGGCACAGGGAGAACATGCAAACTCCAGGCAGGTAGTGTCATGGTTGGGATTTGAACCAGCGACCCTTCTTACTGCTAGGTGAGAGTGCTAACCACTACACCACTGTGCCACACAATGTGATTGAGTTTATTTTCCGCCATGTGGATTGGAGTCAACAATAGGCGGAACCGGCTGGCCATTATGGCCAAAGTGTTCTGCACTACTCTTCTGGCTCTGGCCTGCTGGAAATTAAAGAATCCTCTGGTCCGGGGTCAGGGTCCTCATCGGGAAAGGCCGCATCAGATGGTTTGCCAGAGCAAACGCCTCATTCATGACTAAAACAATGGGGAGTCCTTCCACATTCTCCTCTGGAGGTGGCAAGCCCAGACTGCCACTCTAGAGACGCCAGTAGAACTCTGTCCGCGTGAACACTCCACCATCCGACATCCTGCCATTTTTCCCCACGTCCACATACAGGAAGTCATATGTCGCTGACACCACTGCCAACATCACGATACTATTATACCCCTTGTAATTATAATAGTAGGACCCCGAGTTGGGGGTGGGACGATGCGGATGTGTTTCCCATCAATTGCACCTCCACAATTGGGAAAGTCCCAACGGCTGGCAAAGTGGGAGACCACAGTCTGCCATTCCTGTAGCGTTGAAGGAAACTGTGGAGTCAAACAAGAAAAAAAAATGTAATTTTGTACATCAACATTGCAAGCAGATTAGACACAAACATTTTTGGCCAAGATCAGTATAAAATTTTTGGAAATGTGTTTTTCAAGCCAAAAGTATAAGGTCCCCTTATCAGATTCCTTACCCTCACCCCCCCATCTGATGGCCCATTGCAAGATGTTTTGGACAGGTAACCCTCTCCACTTCATTGAGAGCTGAATGCATAAATAATGTGTGATACTTTGGACAGACCCTCCTTACTTACACTATTGGCAGCCCACCGGACAGGTAAGAAGTGTCATAATACAAAAAAAAGGAACAAATGGAAGCACATTTTGACATTCTGCTATTACCTATCAAGATAATAATAGGAGAAAAAAACTTTAAACAGTAGCATTTGAAGGTATTGAGGCAGGCCCTTGCACTACATGCTTTGGTGAATTCATCCATAAATCTGACCACAAAAGAGGTAGGTATAGTGTGTATTGGGTTTGGCAAAGTCAGGAGATAGAGGATTGCTATCAGCGTACCTAGCAGTTGTAGGGAGGGGGGTTCCTAATGAGTTTGGCCCACCAAAAATAATAACCACTTTCAGACCGGACCATTTTGCTGGTAAATGACCAGAGGTCTTTTTACACTTTGGCACTGCGCTGCTTTAACTGGTAATTACGCGGTCATGCAATGTTGTACCCAAACAAAATTTGCGTCCTTTTCTTCCCACAAATAGAGCTTTCTTTTGATGGTATTTGATTGCCTCTGCGATTTTTATTTTTTGCGATATAAACGTAAAAAGACCGCAAATTTTGAAAAAAAATGATATTTTCTACTTTTTGTTATTAGAAAAATCCAATAAACTCAATTTTAGTCATACATTTAGGCCAAAATGTATTCAGCCACATGTCTTTGGTAAAAAAAAAGTCAATAATTGTATATTTATTGGTTTGCGCAAAAGTTGTCACATCTACAAACTAAGGTACGTTTTCTGGAATTTACGCAGCTTTTAGTTTACGACTGCCTATCTCATTTCTTGAGGTGCTAAAATGGCAGGGCAGTACAAAACCCCCCCAAATGACCCCATTTTGGAAAGTAGACCCCCTAAGGAAATTGATAAGAGGCATGTTGAGCCCATTGAATATTTTATTTTTTTGCCTCAAGCGATTGAATAATGACAAAAAAAAAATTTTTTTTTTTTTTTTACACAAAGTTGTCACTAAATGATATATTGCTCACACATGCTATGGGCGTATGTGAAATGACACCCCAAAACAAATTCTGCTGCTTCTCCTGAGTACGGGGATACCACATATGTGGGACTTTTTGGGAGCCTAGCCGCGTACGGGGCCCCGAAAACCAAGCACCGCCTTCAGGCTTTCTAAGGGCGTAAATTTTTGAGTTCACTTCTCACTACCTATTACAGTTTTGAAGGCCATAAAATGCCAAGATGGCACAAAACCCCCACAAATGACCCCATTTTAGAAAGTAGACACCCCAAGCTATTTGCTGAGAGGCATGTTGAGTTCATGGAATATTTTATATTTTGCCACAAGTTGCGGGAAAATTACAAACTTTTTTTTTTTTTTTTTTTTTTAACAAAGTTGTCACTAAATGATATATTGCTCATGCATGCCATGGGCATATGTGAAATGACACCCCAAAATAAATTCTGCTGCTTCTCCTGAGTATGAGGATACCACATATGTGGGACTTTTTGGGAGCCTAGCCGCGTACGGGGCCCCGAAAACCAAGCACCGCCTTCAGGCTTTCTAAGGGCGTAAATTTTTGAGTTCACTTCTCACTACCTATTACAGTTTTGAAGGCCATAAAATGCCAAGATGGCACAAAACCCCCACAAATGACCCCATTTTAGAAAGTAGACACCCCAAGCTATTTGCTGAGAGGCATGTTGAGTCCATGGAATATTTTATATTTTGCCACAAGTTGCGGGAAAATTACAAACTTTTTTTTTTCACAAAGTTGTCACTAAATGATATATTGCTCACGCATGCCATGGGCATATGTGAAATGACACCCCAAAATAAATTCTGCTGCTTCTCCTGAGTATGGGGATACCACATATGTGGGACTTTTTGGGAGCCTAGCCGCGTACGGGGCCCCGAAAACCAAGCACCGCCTTCAGGCTTTCTAAGGGCGTTACAGTTTTGAAGGCCATAAAATGCCAAGATGGCACAAACCCCCCCCAAATGACCCCATTTTGGAAAGTAGACACCCCTAAATTTAGGGGTACACTAGTGAGACTAGGTAATAAATGGCGGGTGCCCTGAAACTATAAAAAAATAACTAACCAACCAGCGTCACCTGTAACAGTTATATGGTGATCACTGGTGAAAGGGTTAACTAGGGGGCAATCGGGGGGCTTTATGCGGTAGTATATGGGGGTCCCTGGCGCTATAAAAAGCTGCAGCGAACCTAAATACCTACCTGCCTAACTAGCGTCACCTGTGACACTAATACAGCGATCAGAAAAACGATCGCTTATTAGGCTGGGTTCACACTGGAGCGATGCGGGAACGCCACGAATGCGCGGCGGGTTCCCGCATCGCATGCCTCCCGGCGGCAGTTCACACTGCCCTATGCGAACTGCTGGGAGTGTCAGTGAAATGTTACTGACACCCCCAGATCAGTTCGCATATCGCAGTGCGATCTGCAAACTCGGATCGCATGGTGTGAACACCCATGCGATCCGATTCTGCTGCGGGCCAAAAAAAGGGTCCCGTGCGAATTTGCGGCGGGTGCGGCGGGTGCGGCGAATGGCTGAACTCGAATCGCACAGAGATCGGATGTGATTTGCACTGCAGTGCGGTGCGAATCACATCCGTTCTCATAAACCGCTGCAATGTGAACCCAGCCTTAGTGACACTGGCGACGGGGGGTGATCACGGGGTTAAACCTTTATTGGGGGGGTTAGGGGGGTACCTTAGAACTAAAGGGGGCTAACCCTAACTGCCCTAACAGTTATTAGTCACAAATGACACCCGCCGGGTGATCAGGGGGTTAAACCTTTATTAGGTAATAAATGGCGGGTGCCCTGAAACTATAAAAAAATAACTAACCAACCAGCGTCACCTGTAACAGTTATATGGTGATCACTGGTGAAAGGGTTAACTAGGGGGCAATCAGGGGGCTTTATGCGGTAGTATATGGGGGTCCCTGGCGCTATAAAAAGCTGCGGCGAACCTAAATACCTACCTGCCTAACTAGCGTCACCTGTGACACTAATACAGCGATCAGAAAAATGATCGCTTATTAGGCTGGGTTCACACTGGAGCGATGCGGAAACGCCGCGAATCCGCGGCGGGTTCCCGCATCGCATGCCTCCCGGCGGCAGTTCACACTGCCCTATGCGAACTGCTGGGAGTGTCAGTGAAATGTTACTGACACCCCCAGATCAGTTCGCATATCGCAGTGCGATCTGCAAACTCGGATCGCATGGTGTGAACACCCATGCGATCCGATTCTGCTGCGGGCCAAAAAAAGGGTCCCGTGCGAATTTGCGGCGGGTGCGGCGGGTGTGGCGGGTGCGGCGGGTGCGGCGAATGGCTGAACTCGAATCGCACAGAGATCGGATGTGATTTGCACTGCAGTGCGGTGCGAATCACATTCGTTCTCATAAACCGCTGCAATGTGAACCCAGCCTTAGTGACACTGGCGACGGGGGGTGATCACGGGGTTAAACCTTTATTGGGGGGGTTAGGGGGGTACATTAGAACTAAAGGGGGCTAACTCTAACTGCCCTAACAGTTATTACAGTCACAAATGACACCAATGCAAAAAAAAAAAAAAAAAAAAAAAAAAATGACATTGGTGTCACTGTGACTGGGGGGCAGGGGTAATTGGGGGGGTGATCGGGGGGTAAAGGGGGGGTGTGAGTGTGCCTGGCATGTTCTACTGTGTGTGTAGAGTGTTGGTGCAACTTACTGATCCGCTCTCCTCCGTGTCGGAACGAAAAATACCGACACGGAGGAGAGAATACATCACTTCCTCTCCTGTGTTTACATTACAGGAGAGGAAGTGATGTCACCGGGGATTTCTATTCGTCGGGAGCGATCGCGAGGGGGTGGCCATGAATGAATGGCCGTCCCCTCGTCCGGGATCGCTCCCGTACGAAAACCGACCGCCGCAGGCACCGGGCGGGGGCCCGATCGGGCCCCCGACCCGCGGGAGGCAAGGGACGTACATGTATGTCCTTATGCCTGCCCGTGCCATTGTACCAACGTACATCGGCGTGCGGCGGTCGGCAACTGGATAATCTGGCACTCTGCATGAATTTAAGCACACACATAACATTTTTACACATTTAAGGGGGTGTTTAGGGGAAAGCAATACTATGGAGCTGACAAAATACATTGCTACGTGACTAGGCTATAGGTTTATGGGCCCAGAAGAGCATGCTGGGGAAGTTAGTGAAGGCAAATATGCCTGAAGGACAAAAAAGGAACTTTAAAAGCTTCCAGCATGCATGAGGACAAAGGAGCACAGCATATCAATTACAGCATATTGAAATCATGGTAATTAGGGAATGAGGAAAGAAATACAATATATTAGCAAACATTAAATACATAGAATGTGATTTTAAGGGAGAAAACTTACCTTGATATAGTCCTTCTGCAGGACCTGTATGATGGCAGAACATGTCTCTGGAATAATGATTCCCAGAGCCTGGGGGGATATGCCTGTCGAGAACTTGAGGTCCTGAAGACTTCTCCCTATCGCCAAGTACTGCAACGTGGCGATGAGCCTCTGCTCTGGAGTGATGGCTTGCCACATGCAAGTATCCTGCCTGCTGATATAAGGGGACAGCAAAGCCAGCAGACGGTGAAAAATGGAGTCCGTCATCCGGAGATAACTCCTGAAATCATCAGGATTATTCTCCCGGATCTTACGAAGCAAAGGCATGTGCGAGAATTGGTCACGCTGGAGCAACCAATTCTTGCTCCACGAACTCCTCCTCGCCCTGTTCATGGACTGTGCTTGTGTCAAAGCTAAAAGCCCAACACCAAGCCCCTGCACAGCACGAACTCTACGAAGAGTACGTACAGGAAACATGGCTTCAAAATGGTCGGCTGGTCAGAACGGACTAACAGAAAGCACCAATAAACAGCAAGGCCTGAAAGAACGAACTGAAAACCAGAAACGAGCGGACAATAACCACTGAAAATCAAAGCGTACTATATGAAGATATAGTCCGCAATGACCAACAAATGCGAACTGACTACACGCACTGATAAGCAGATACGCACCGACAAGCACAAACTGAAGAGCAGTAACTATCTGAAGCACAAATCTGAAAAGTGCGAATCGTCTCTAACCAAACTTCTACTAACATGCAATAAACACAAGATCAGCAGAAGGAGCCCAAAGGGTGCCGCATGTGGTGCTTAACTTCCCTTTTCTAGTCCCGTTGTACACGGTTTTACGTCATCGCGTTCTTGTCGCCTGGAAATTCCGACAACTTTGTCCAACCTTATGTATGCAACACCACTTCCGGAACTAAATCTGTCGGAAATTATCCAACTAATTTTGTGGTCGGAATGTCCGACCATGTGTACAAGGGCTTAGAACTTGTGGCCTGTTCAAACAGCCTGTCCAGTTGTGGTGCAAACCTGTATGCTTTTTCTATCATCAATGTCCAAAAAAAACAATAAAAAAAATGCATGGATACTAAATGCCTGCTCGGTATTTGCAACTTTGTTTGCTAGGATCCTGTCAGCTGCACAGCCAGCAACGTGCTAGCTACCAATATGCTACCCCCCACCATGACACTGATTCATGCACCTGTTTCTGATGAGTACATTATTCTGTCACACACACTGACATTTGCCGCATGGAGGAGCAAAGGCATTCTAAAAAGTGTATATTTTCTAAAAGCAAAAACAGGAAATCTGGTGGTTGCACAGTTTTTACATTGCACAATGCTAACACATCTGTTGTGTTTATCAAAACTACTGTATGTAGATAATTCTAATTATTTTAGTATACACAAACATAATCTCCAAATCTACAGTAAAAAAAAAAAAAAAAAAAAAAAAATATTTGGATAAATACATACCAAATATGTCAAGACTCAAATGGGTTTATTTACTAAAACTGGTGAATGCAAATCTGGGGCAGCTGTGCATGGTAGCCAATCAGCTTCTAACTTCAGCTTTAACAAAAAAAAAAAACCTAGAAGCTGATCGATTTCTATGCAGAACTGCAGAGTTTGCAATGATACCAAAAAGTGTACATAGGCTATGCTTTTAAGCTTCTTCACTGTTCAACAAATAAAGTTAACCAGCAATGATCCTCTCCTCCTGGCTTGCATGGCAATTTTCAACATGTATTGTATTAATGAGTATCTGTGTATTGTTGCATATTAGTGTCAGAAAGATAGTTGTTAGCTAATTTGGGGTATAATCCCCAATCCCTATTAAATTAGCGGGTACGATGCCTAGTGGGTGTGGCGGCATGTATGTGTTCCTTGATCATCCAATCAAGGGCAAATACTACTCTGCAAAATGCATTGTTTCCCTGGAAGCCCAGGTTCTGAATCTAGGGAAGCAACTGTCAACACTGAGAATACTCGCCATACTAAAGCAAAGTTGGGATTGTACCCGGCAGGTGCAAGCAAGGGCCAGTACAGAGGTGGGTGGAGATAAAGAGGGGTAGGCACCAAACCAGAGTAGATGGGTGACAGTCAGGAAAGGTAGAGGGGAAAGGGCCAGGGAGGCTGATCCTGGGCTGGAACATCCCAATAAGTACTGCGCTTTGCGTGACATTAGTGGAACCAGTCAGGGACCAGCATTGCTGGAGCTGAGTCACTCCCCTAGCTGCCAGGTGAATAACTACTTCAGTGAGCGCGAGAGTAAAGCCAAGGGAAAGGAAAGACAGATTTTGGTGTTAGGGGACTCAATTCTTAGAAGGATAGAGAGGGCAATCTGTCACAAAGAGCTGAAGCGCCGAACTGTATGTTGTCTACAGGGCACTTGGGTTTAGCACATCATGGATCTGGTGGACAGATTACTGGGAGGGGCTGGGGAAGACCTGGCTGTCATGGTGCACGTTGCCACCAATGACAAAGTCAGAGGAAGATGGAGTGTCCTTAAAAATGATTTTGGGGATTTAGGAGCTAAATTGAGGAAATGAACCTCCAAGGTAGTAATCTCAGAAATACTACTGGTACCTCAAGCCACACCAGAAAAGCAGAGGGAGATTAGGGAAGTAAACAAGTGGCTGAAGAGCTGGTCTAGAAAGGAGGGGTTTGGGTTCGTGGAGACCTGGGCAGATTTCTCAATCGGTTACCAGCTCTTTAGCAGGGACGGACTGAACCTAAATGGGGAAGATGCAGATCGGCTGGAAGTGAAGTTGGCTGACAAGGTAGAGGGACTTTTAAACTAGGCGATGGGGGGAGGGACCAGAGGTAGAGATAGTTAGTTAGCGTGGAACAAATTCCAGAGGGAAGTTTTGGGGGCTAAGTGGTAGTTTGACTAAAGCACCTAAACCCAAGGTAAGTACAGTAACAAGTCCTATTTTCAACCTTACGAGACCCAATAAGGAGATAGTATGCGAACAGTTTAAACTACGTGGCATGTTCACTAATGCCAGGAGTCTGTCGGACAAGATGGGAGAACTAGAGCTACTGTTATACGAGGAGGATTTTGATTTTGTAGGAATTTCAGAGGCTTGGTTAAACAGCTTTTATGATTGGCTGGCAACCATTCAAGGGAATTCCCTATATCCCAGGGATAGAGAGGGTAAAAAGGGGGAGGAGTATGCCTGTATATCAAAAATGATGTACAAGTGAATGTGAGAGATGACATCACTAAGGGAGCAAGGGAGGAGGCGGAATCCCTATAGGTAGATCTATAAAAGGGAGGAAATTAAGGGGACAGTAATACTGGGAGTATGCTATAGCCCCCCTAACCTGAGGGAGGAGGAGGAGGAGGACCTCCTATCATCACAATTTTGGATTTGCAGCAAGGATAGGAAGTGTCATTATAACGGGGGATTTTAATTATCCAGACATAGGCTGGGCGGAAGGAACCTCACATTCATCTAAAGCTCACCATTTTCTAAATGTAAAATTTAAAGGATGAAGTGAAGCCAACCAAACAAAATGATACCACATCCCAAGTATTTAATTTACAAAAAGGAAACAAGGGGAGAGGTAACTAGCCTAAGCGGGACTTTTAACGGTATCAGACATTATATGTAATAAAGAAAATCAGATAGTAATCACTCAAGAAGAGTTTTAAAAGAAAATTCATAGAAATTTATTATACAAAAAATAACAGATTTTGCTAAAACAGCACTAATAAAATAGGTACAGATCCATACAATACATAGAGATCTTGAGGAATCATTTGTGAACTCAGTCAATGTAATATGGTGCTCAACATGTTTCACTCATGGACGAGTTTCTTCAGGAGCTGAACTAACTTGTGGTTACTGCTTGTTGATTTGTCCTTTCTTTTGTCTATACCAGACTTGATAAGCCCTAGTGCAATACGAAGTCAACTTTACCTTGTATCTGAGCGGGCAGGAAGATATCTTTCCTTTCCACTTTGGAAACCGCGGTCTAGCTATGGCAGCTTCTGTCCCCTATGTATGGGTTCAGTTATTTAATTTTGATCCTATCAGGTAATGACCTCAAATTATCTACTAATCTATGTAGTCAATACAAATTATTTTTTTTGTATAATAAATTTCTATGAATTTTATTTTAAAACTCTTCTTGAGTGATTACTATCTGATTTTCTTTATTACATATAATGTCTGATACCGTTAAAAGTCCCGCTGAGGCTAGTTACCTCTCCCCTTTTTTCCTTTTTGTACATTTTCTAAATGTGTTGCAGGACAATGTAATGGGTCAGATGGTAAATGCGCCAACTAGAAACAATGGGGGTTATTTACGAAAGGCAAATCCACTTTGCACTGCAAGTGCACTTGAAAGTGCAGTCGCTCTAAATCTAAGGGGTAGATCTGAAATGAGCGGAAGCTCTGCTGATTTTATCATCCAATCATGTGTAAGCTAAAATGCTGTTTTTTATTTTCCTTGCATGTCCCCCTAGGATCTACAGCAACTTTATTTTCAACTGCACTTGCAGTGCAAAGTGAATTTTCTTTTAGTAAATAACCCCCAATGTGTTACTAGACCTATTTATTACCAACAATACAGACCTGAACACGGATGTGGAAATACAGGGAAATTTAGGAAACAGCGAACACAGGTCAATTAGTTTCAGTTTAAATCACACAAATAGGAAACATAAGGGGAATACAAAGACACTACATTTCATAAAAGCCAACTTCCCTAAACATATGATCCTTGCTAGAAGATACTAAATGGGATAAAATCATAGGAACAAAGAACATGGAGGAAAAATGGGTATGCTTTAAGAGCATATTAAACAAGGGTATTAGCCAGTGCATCCCAATGGGAAATACATTTAAAAGAGCTAATAAATGTCCTGGGTGGCTTAACTCCAATGTAAAAATGCATATAAAAGCAAAGGAGAAGGCCTTCAAAAAATACAAGGCTGGGTGATCATCATCAGCATTCAAACTTTACAAAGAACACAAAAATAAATGTAAGGGTGCAATCAGGGCTGTTAGGATAGAACACGAAAGGCACATAGCGGAGGAGAGTAAAAAAAATAAAACAAAAATTCTTTAAGTATATTAATAGTAAGAAAGGGAGGTCAGATCATATTGGTCCCATGAAGAATGATGAAGGGAATCTGGTTACTAAGGATAGAGAGATGGCAAATGTATTGAATGTTATATGAATGAATGAATATTTAGGGAAGAACCAGTCACACCTGAGACAGGAAGTATCTTACACAGCTGTACCTACAATTTTAAACTCTAAGTTATTACTTGTTTTTTTTTTAATAAATTGGATTGAAATACTGCACTATGGACCCTCCCTTCTTTATTGCATGACCATACTGCATCGGATGAGCCTGAAACCACCCTGGTACAAGCATTACTGTGGATATCTGTAGGAATCAATCAATCGATTGCTGAGGATCCAGTATATATCCATATCAAGGCTTGACTTGACCTGTGGGGGTCTTTGCATGAGGTGAGAGACTGGGGCAAATGAGTTGCGCACCACAGATGGTGATATTGGATGAAGTGGATTATGTTAGGTCAAGTTGCACATGCGTTTTTTTTTTCCTTTATGAACTGTCACTGTAATTTTTTCCTTTTTTATTGGACTTTGATTGCACTTTTGGAGCATTTATTGCACTTTATTACTTTGTTTGCACTCTATCAGATTTTCTGACATTTTGAATGATAATTATCGTCCTTGCCAAACCAATCTATTGACCTTCTATGAGGAGGTAAGCTGGTATCTAGATAAAGGAAGGCCCGTAGACGTGGTGTATCTGGATTTTGTGAAGGTATTTGATACAGTTCTCCATAAACGGTTACTGTACAATCTAAGGTCTGTCAGCATGGACCATAAGGTGAGTACATGGATTAAAAACTGGCTACAGGGGCTGTGACAAACATGGGTGTCAGATCACTACCCTCCATGCTAACTCACAACGAAGGACTGGCCAACCCCACACCACACTGTCACTTATGTAACAATGCCACTCTCAGCTGCGCCAAGCACAAATACTTTTCCAGCTTGCAGGACCAAAATCTAGGTGCCAGAAGCATGAAAGTGATTTGTCACTGGCTAATTACGCAATTAACTCTTTAACTGCCACCACCCCTGTTTTAAAAGATCGAGCTGGGGGAGACTTTTAATTTTAGCAATACCAATTATGATTTTAGAATAGGCGTCTGTGACACACATTACCACCACAGACAGGTCTGCTCAGAGGCCTTACTATACAACAGTAGCGCTCTTCAAGAGGCAGGTTAATTTATAGCTTGTATTAAGAGCTTTAGAGACAAGGTTAACACTTTTCAACATAAGGGTTTAATATAAAAAGGTCAAAGTTGGTGCAAATAAAAGATGTTTCAAAGAGATAAAGACAATATACAGCCACCAAGAAATTGGGGAGGAAGAATACATGCAATTATGTCTGATGGTTGATCAGAGTTTGATCGATGGTTTGGGCAATCAGTTCTCAAACTTGGCAGATGTTCCTGCTTGGATGGTAAAAGGAGAACTGACCATTGTCTTGGCATCTTCTCTTTTCTGTCAGATCAAAGGGTGTTGACAGCGACCAGTGACCAATCATCTGGTCATCTTGTTTAGGGGTTGGTTGCTGGGAGGTCTCTACATTCATGACCATGTCCCAGGTACACTTTGTGATACATATTCATATCTCTGCATCGCTACTGTTTGCAGACTGTGAATATCCATATTATTGATCAGCATGACATTTGCTTCAAAATAAATACACACATGCCAGGTCTCCAATGTATAGTTTACCTAGGAGGAATAAGGGGTACCAGTGGGTTCCCATATGATCTGACATAGGGGTGTCTGGACTTGAAACGTTACAAATTATCTGAGGAAACTAAGTATGTCCATATTAGGGCTGTGCTATTATTAATTTGGAAGTTATGAAACATGCTAAAATTTCATAACTATCCTCAACAATTTAAGCTTTATGTGCATTAAGGTATTTGAGACCAGTATCTGTTGGTTCTCTGAATTGAGACGTTGACAGTTTTACGACAGGCCTGGACATCCTACCAGGCCAACATTAGCTGTTTCTACAGACCTAGCATGGTTCTGCTTTCTTTATGTTGAGATAACAGCTCTTTTGAAGTATAAGCGTATGAATTCCTGGAAATAAAGGAGGAGGGAAGGGATTCAGATTTCTACTGCAATGTGTAACTGTTAGCCAAGCTGTCATGGCTGACATAAGGTTCTCAAACATGGCCGCTAGCTACAGTTTTTCTTGTTTTCAGTACGCGATACCATTACAGGGGCAAGTTCAGAGGTTAGTGATAAATGGGGAGTACTTTGACTCTGGTCTGGTGTGGAAAGTGGGATCCCCCAGGGCTCTGTCATGGGACAAATCCTGTTTAATTTTTTCATAAACGACCTGGAGGATTGGATAAACAGATCAATCTCAGTATTTGCAGATGATACTAAGCTAAGCAGGGAAATCTTACAGATTAATGTGGTGGGCAACTACATGGTAAATGAGGTTTAATGTAGAAAAATGTAAAATAATGCATTTGGGTGGCAAAAATATGAATGCAATCTACTCTCTAGGGTGATCAAGGATGGAAAAGGACCTGGGGGTCCTAGTAGATGATAGGCTCAGCAATTGCATGCAATACAAAGCTGTCGCAAGCAAACCAAATAGAATATCAGCATGCATTAAAAAGGAGGTTTAACTTCAGAGATAAAATGATAATTCTCCCACTCTACAAGACTCTGGTCTGGCCTCCCCTGGAGTACGCCATCCAGTTCTGGGCACCAGTCCTCAGGAAGGATGTGCTGGAACTAGAGAGAGTCTAGAGAAGGGCAACAAAGCTAATAAAGGGACTGGAGGACCTTATTTATGAGGAATGGTTGCAAGCACTGAACTTATTCTCTACGGAGAAGAGACACTTGGGAGGGGATATGATTTCAATGTACAAATACCATACTGGTGACTAGGGATGAGCTTCGTGTTCGAGTCGAACATACGTTCGACTCGAACATCGGCTGTTCGCCCGTTCAGCGAATTCCGAACGTTATGGGCCGTTCGCGCCAAATTCGTGTGGCGCTCACAGCCCACAATGCACTGCGTCATCGCAGTGCATTGCTGGCTCATGATTGGCCAAGCATGCACTGTGACCCCGCATGCTTGGCCAATCACAGCGCCAGCAGCGAGGAGAGCCATGATTGGCCACAGGCAGGATGCCTGTGGCCAATCATAGCTCAGGCTGTGTAGTACACGCCCCACACTATATAAGGCCGCCAGCGCGGCGACCTTGTGTAGTGTGTTGGCGTCTGAAGCAGTTAGTGGGTGTTCTGTGTACCTTTCAGCACAGTACACACTGATCGTTATCGGCCGATTTTCGATCTTGCTGTTGTGTAGTGGTTGTTGTCTGCTTGCCCTGACCGCAGTATACACCGCTATATTCACCTCACCTATATAGCTAGTGATCTATCTTTTATAATAGAGCTTGCAGTCAGTAGTGTTAGGAGCTTGTGCGTGCTGTCTGTGTGCTCTGTACCCAGTACACACCGCTATATCCACCTACATAGCTCTTCTCTATTTGAGCCCACTTGCCATCTGCAGGAGTTATTGGAAGTTGTGTGTGCCTCCAGCACAGCACAGTATACACCTGTATATACCCCTTTATCTCTGGTGTTCTATAATAAAGGAATATGCAGGAGTTAGTGGGTGTTTTGTGCCTCCAGCACAATATACACCTGTATCTACCCTTTATTGCTGTTCTCTAAAAGAGCCATCTGCAGGGCTTAGTGGGTGTCGTGTGACTCCATTACAGTATACCCCTTTATCTCTGGTGTTCTATAATAAAGGCATCTGCAGGAGTTAGTGGGTGTTGTGTGCCTCCAGCACAATATACACTACCCAACTGCTGTTTTACCCAACTCCCTTCAGGCCATTACCATGTCTGGAAGGCCAGCAAGGAGAGGCAGACAGGCGCGAGCCGATAAAAGAGGGCAAGCAGGCTCTGTGTCTAGAGACAACAGTGCTGGTCGTGGACGCGGTGCATTGTCATCAGCACGTGGCCATGGGACACGATTGTCCTTCTTTTCGGCAGCTGGACATGTTGAACCGCAACATGCCAATGACTTGGTAGAGTGGATGACCAAGCCCTCTTCATCCTCCTCATCCTCTCTCACCCAGTCTCAGGGTACTAGCAAAGCAGCTGCCAACGCATTGTCTTCCCTCGTCTCAATGTCATCATCAGTGACTCCTTCCCTATACCCACCACGTCCTCCTGAGGAGTCTCCTGAACTCTTTTTATTTTTTATTTTTTTATTTTTTTATTGAAAATAGAAAGATAACAAGAATACAGTATCTTACACTTGTACAAGTGTTCATAGAAACAGTAAGTTTGACATATGAGACAAATCAAAAACAAGGGAAGGGGGGGAGAAGGGTGGAAGGGAGAAGAGAGGAAATAAAAAAAATAAAAAAGAGAAGGAAAGGGGGGGGGGAAGAAGGAGGGTGGGGCATAATAGTTCAGCATATTTATTATGTCTTCAAAAGATTATCAGTTATCTGCAGTACAGATCCGTAAATGCCACTTTCAAATAACCAAGTCTCAGTGAGCCGGGGGTGTGGGAATTTCTTCCTTTCAGAATTATATGACATGGTTTGGTCGATTAATTTGAGCATTTAAATTCATCGTAAGAGGGCGTGGAGTAGTAATCTGAATTACGCAGCAGTATTCAGTTTGGAGCGGTTCCACAGATCCCAAATCTTAGAGAACTGGGGCATAGTATCGTGGACTATGGCTGTAAGCTTTTCCATACGGCTGATATGTTCTAAGTTCTGCAAAACCTGGGTGAGATCGGGCGGAATATGAGATAACCACCGTGTAGGGATGGCTCTTTTAGCCGCTAGTAAAATGAAGGTGGCGAGCTTCTGAGCATGTTTAGAAAGTCCAGGAATCGGTAACCCTAATAGGAAGTACAGAGGATCTAGTGGGAGGGAAATCTCAAACAAGTCTTGGATGAAAGACTGTATTGTCAGCCAGAATGGGCTAATCAGTGGGCATTCCCAGAAAATATGAAAATGAGAACCTGTATCTCCTCGGCATCTCCAACAGACCGCAGGGGCCGTGGGGTCATATTTATGTAGAATTTCAGGCGTTCTATACCAGAAAAGCAATATCTTATAAGCTGTTTCCTTCTGTTCTACACAACGCGACGTCTGAGAGACAGCTGCCCATATTCTCTGCCACTGTGGGAGCAATATGGGATGTTTTAGCATTTGCGACCACTTCCGCATATAGGAATGGGAAGATTCTGTAATGGGTACCGATTCCTGGAGTATTCGGTATATGTCAGAGATTAAATGGGCCTGGTACGGGCCTTGTGCGCATAAAAGTTCAAATGGGGTTGGCTTGTCGAGACTTAGGGTGGGGGATTTAGAAGCGAAATAATGTCTGATTTGGAGATAGGAGTGGAAAAGTTGTTTGGGAATCTGGTGCTGTTTCTGCAATTCCGCGAACGATAAAAGTTTCCTGGTGAGAGGATGTACTATGTTGCGGAGCTGAAAAATACCAGCTTGGGACCAAGGAATCATCCTATCATAAGCCAGGCTGTCCGGGATATCTGGGTTAAACAAAATGTTTATCAAAGGAGGGCATTGGGAGGCTAGAGAGAACAACTTTAAGCATTTCCTCCAGACATCCAGGGAGAATAACATCGGGGCTAGACAAATGCTGCGAAGTGGGCCCATGGAGGTTTTAAGGTCCGTCCAGAGCATGGCACAAATGTGTGCAGGTCTAGTGATGCTCATCTCAATTTCTGCCCACACTGTAGGGGCTTTCCTGGATGACCAGGTAATAATTGGTTTAAGGTGTGTAGCATAATAATATTTAATCAGATCTGGGGCTCCCAGACCTCCGCGCCATCTTGGAGCTAACATCACCGGACCTGCAATCCTATGTGCTCGATAATGCCATATAAAATTAAGAAAAGTTCTCTGAACTGCTTTTAGTTGGGACATAGGGACTGGGATCGGGACAGTGTCAAAAAGGTAGAGGAGCCTAGGCATCACCGACATCTTCAGGACATTAATACGGCCCAGAAGTGAGAGGGGAAGCGAATCCCATTGCTTCAATAGCCTATCAATGTCGCGAAACAGTGGAGGGTAATTAGCCAAGTATAAGGTTGAATAGGAGGGCGTGGCATTAATCCCTAAGTATTTAATGGAATCTGTACACCAGTGAAAGGTATAATTATCTTGCAGTAAATTGAGAGCAGAAGAGTGAATATGTATGGGTTAATCTTGTACCCTGATATGGAGCTAAAGTCTTTCAGCAGGGACAAGAGGTTTGGGAGTGAGATGTGGGGACTAGTCAGCGTCAAGAGGATGTCATCTGTGAACAGGGACAGTTTGTATTCCCTGTGGCGTAGACATACCCCTCTAATGTCTGGGTGTATGTGGATGGCCTCTGCTAGGGGTTTCAGGCATAGAATAAAAAGAAGAGGCGACAAGGGACAGCCCTGTCTGGTGCCGTTACTCAAAGGGAAGGAGGAGGATAAATAGGATGCCAATTTGACCTGAGAAGAGGGGCGGGAATAGAGGGCTTCAAGGGCTGCTACAAAAGGACCTGCGAAACCATATCTAGAAAGAGTGGCCAACATATATGGCCAACTAAGTCTGTCAAAGGCCTTTTGAGCATCTAAACTAAGGACCAGGGCTGGGCGGGAGGTTTTGTTCAGTAGATCAATCAGGTCTATCATGCGTCTGGTATTATCTCCTGCGTGACGGGTTTGTACAAAGCCCACTTGGTCTCTATGGATGAGTGTAGGGATTATATGGGTCAGCCTGTTAGCCAGGATCTTCGTAAAAATTTTATAGTCTGAGTTTAACAACGCTATGGGCCTATAATTGTCCGGTAGGGAGGGGTCCTTACCAGGCTTTGGAATGACCGATATGTGGGCATGGAGGAATTGGGCGTGTGGAGTAGCACCTTTAAGTAGGGAGGCATAGAGTGAGATCATGTGGGGGCTCAGGATAGGAAGGAAGGTCTTGTAATAGGAATAGGGTAGCCCGTCTGGGCCTGGAGCTTTTTGGCTAGGGAGCTGCATGATTACTTCCTCAAGTTCATCGGGTGATATGGCTGAGTTCAGGGTAGCAAGATGGTCAGGAAGAAATTTAGGTAATTTCAAATGCTTAAAGAAGAGATCGAATCTCTCTTTTGTAAAGTCATAATTTGGGTCTGTCTGTAGGCAGTTATATAAGTTATGGTAGAAGTCTCCGAATATCCGTGACATAGTCAGGGGGCAATATGTAAGTGAGCCATCGGGTTGTCGTAGAAAGTCGGGAGAGGGTTGAAAGGGGCGTGGCTTTAACCTATTTACCAGCAGCTTATGAGGTTTATTAGAGAATTCATAAAACTTCTGTTTGGACCACAGAAGAGACGTGTCTATCTTGCTCATGGCTAAGGATTTGAGCCGATTGCGCAGGGAGACGACCTTCCGGAGCCTGTCCACCGTGGGGGAGGCCAACAGCAATCTCTCTGCCCGGCGCAAGTCAGTCATAATGGCAGAACGCTGGGATGCCGCATCTTTTTTAAGGCGGGACCCCAGCGCTATACACTGTCCGCGGAAAACAGCCTTGTGGGCCTCCCACAGGGTGGAGGGCTCCTTGACCGAGTCAGTATTAAGTTGGAAATATTCCTTGAGACCATTTGTTAAAAGGCTCTTAGTTTCTGGAGAATGGAGGAAAGTCTCATTCAGTCTCCAATGACATGTCTTAGGAAAGGTAGATGAAAGGTGGATATCCAGTTGGACTGAAGAGTGGTCAGACCATGTGATAGGGTTGATTTCAGAGGAGACCGCTGACGTTAATAGGGGCGAGGAGATAAAGACATGATCTAATCTGGAATAAAGCTTGTGGGGATGTGAGAAAAAGGTGTACTGTTTATGAGTAGGATGTTTTATCCTCCAGATGTCTAACAAACGCCTAGATCTTATCAGCTTACGGAACGATTTGGATAGGCGAGTGGCTCAGGGTGGGGAAGCTGAGGGAAATAGAGTGCATCTATCTCTGTCTGACGACATCGTCATATTAAAGTCTCCTCCTAATATCATAAACGGTTGGGCAAAGCGGTCGAGAGTGTCAAAGACTGAGGACAAAAAATTAAGCTGACCCGAGTTAGGGGCATAAATGTTAACTATGGGGAGGGATTTAGCAAGTAGGGAGCATTTCAGGATGATTAACCTTCCATGAGGGTCTAAATGGGATGATGTGACCTTTAACGGGCAATGCCGACTAATCAGTATAGCAACACCCGCCTTACCCGACGGGTCAGATGCCAGAAAGGAGGTCGGGAAATGTTTGCTAGCAAACTTAAGTGAACCTCCAACACGGAAGTGGGTCTCTTGGACCAATATCACGTCCGCCCTGGAGGCCTTAAACTCCTTCAGAGCCAGCCATCTCTTTTGAATGGAATTTAATCCTTTAACATTATATGTTAGGAGTTTTAAAGCCATAATAAGTCAACCAAGGGCCAGAGCATGGCAGAAAACCTCACAAGTGCAACAAGTAGGGTATAACAGTGGACCCAAAACAAATATATAATACATAACAAAGCAATGTGCATGACATAAACATCAGTGCAATCGTTCAAAAAAATCTGTACCAGAGGTAAGTATAACCAGTGGAAGACAGGGAAAGATCCCAGTGTCCCACCCAGAGTGGAAAAAACTTTCCAGAAAAGAAAAAGGGGAAGGGGAAAAAACGGGGGTAAAATGAGGGGTCGGAATTTAACGACCAACCAATAGAAACCTGGATGGCTCGGCGCCACCAGGGAGCCCAGGTCAAAGCCATGGGTCAGAAGTGGAGATTTGTACATCTCCAAAACATACAAAAAGAAAAAAAGAAAAAAGGAGGAACATGGATGGGGGGAGTCCCCCGTCTCTCTCCGAAATAAATAGGGTGCCCCCAGTGTGAACAGGAGACCTCGGTTTTGTAAGGAAAAAAAAAAGGGGGGGAGCTATACACATACATGTACAGACCCCCATAAGTGTGCAACCGTACACAAAAATACACAAACAAAACATAATACTATAGTTTCTATCAGACAAAAATATCACAACCTGTTGAGGGAAGAGGAATAAAATTTAGTTAAACTGGAGGCAGCGGCAGATAAGTCTGGCCACCTACCCCACTGGTCAAGGGGTAGATCTACCCTCTAGGGGGCATTGACCACCCATAATAGCACTTGGGTGTCAAAGTAAATAAGGTATCCAAAGTGAGTCAGGAGGGGACAGTTCAGGTTGGGAGCCTGGAGGCACGTCCTTTCCGGGGCGTATAGTTAGATTTGGACGTCTTCTGTCGCACCAGGGTCCAGATGCGGCTCGGAGCCAGCGGAGGCTTGGGCGTAGCTGGAAGAGGCTGAGAATCTTCTTCTGGAAGAGGTGGAAGCCCCAAGTTGCGAAGAAAAGAGTCACATTCTTGCAGATCACGTAGGGAATATTGGATGCCGTCTTTAGAAGCGGAAAGACGAAAAGGGAAGCCCCACCGGTAGGCCACTTTGTGAAACTGTAAATGCAAAGTCAATGGTCGAAGGGTTCTCCTCCTCGCCAGGGTAATGGGTGACAGATCACTGAAGATTTGGAGCTTGGAGCCTTTAAATTCAACTCTGGACTGGTTGCGAGATGCTAGCGTCAGGGTTTCTTTGCTGTCAAAATAGTGAAAACGCACAATCACATCTCTCGGGTTGGCCCCCAAAGGAGGTTTCGGAGCCAGCGACCGATGTGCTCTGTCTAGGCGCCAGTCTATGTCTGGAACATTAGGGGCTAAAAAGTTGAAAAGGCTTAGGAGGTAGGTGCGCAGGTCTTTGTCTTCCACTGTTTCGGGAATGCCTCTGAACCTAAGGTTCTGTCTACGCTCTCTGTTTTCCAGATCTTCCTGCTGGGCTTGTAATTGAGTCACGGTATTTTTAATGGTGGTATTGTCTTCCTCGAGAACCTGGACATATTGCACCATTTCGTCAAATTTGTATTCCAAGGAGTCTGTGCGTTCACCCAGCTGATCAATCTCCCCTCTCAATTCCTTGGCTACTTTCCCTATCTCCTGTGCAATGGTATGGGTGATTGCTTGTAAGAGGGAGTGTAGTTTAGTGTCCAGTAGCTCCGCCGTTAGGGGGGGAGATGGGGAGGATGAGAGCGAGGAGGTGCCATTGAAGAGCATGTTGGTGCACATGTCAGGCTGTTCCGGTGGGAACTGAGAGCCTTCGGAAGCCCCTGAGGCATTTTGAGAGGGTTTGCTCAAGTAGCGGTCCATAGCCGCGGAGGACTGTGATTTTATAGAAGAGGAATAGGTGCGTCGTTGGTCCCCAATTTTGCCCATGGGGCGTGTGGCCGGTTGAAATGAGTCAATAAGGAAACACCCGTGTCTGTAAAAGCTCACATGAAAGAAAGACGGGAGTCATGGAGAGATGACGGGGGAGCCAGGTCCCGGCCTTAGTAGTCTATCACATTTGTAGACCTTATGTGGCTAGTATGAGCTGTTCTGGGTTTGCTTTTCCCCTTCTTTTGGGGGGGGGAGGTAGGTGTATAGGTTCAGATGAGGTGTCAAGCTTCCTCAAAACTGTAAAGGAGGGGAGGAGGAGGAGAGGGTGTAGTGCCACCAAGTTGTAACGTCTCTGATAGCCAAATGATAGCCAAATGTCCAGATTTAGTAAATGTGGAGCTCGGAGCACTACCCTGGCGGGGGTAACACACACCTGTCATTTAGAGAGTACGGTGGATTGCGAAGCACATCTGTACTAGTAGGAATATCTGCAGCAGTATGATAGGTGGGTGAAGTCAGATGGGTGAAGCAAGATGGCCGCCGGGTGTATGGCATAGGATGGAAAGCCAGCACAGGTCTGAGGGCTGCAGAGTATCTGAGAAGCCCCTGGCTGCTGAGAGGTGGTTCAGGGGTGAAAGTAGCCAGGACACTTAGGCTGAGGAAGTCTGGTAGGGAATAGGGGGGGATCTGTTCAGATCTGGGAGTGGTGGGCCTAAGGTGTGCCAATATGGCCGCTGCTCCTCTCACCTGCCCTCCGTTTTTCGGGCTCATCCGCCGGTCCCTCCATTCCTGGAAAGGTGGCTCTCGGGGCTCCGCTGTCAGGGGGCTCCCCGGGTGGTCCTCGGATGTGGTGGGGGATCCGCGGAGCGCCACAGGCCGGCGCTAGGCTCACGGACCCGGTAGGCCTCAAGATGGCGGCGCCGCGCCGTGTAATGCGGCCGGCCACGGACCGGGATTCGGCGTCTAAGGTGTCCGATATTGACACCGGACTGTGCCCCTCGCTGTCCGCACCCATGATGTGCGGCGTGGAACTTCTGGGGAGCTCGCTGGGCGAGGATGGCCTCGGATTAGCAGAAGGCCTCAGCGGAGCTCCTCAGATTCACGTCCGCCGTCTTCCGCTTACGGTCACGCCCCCCCTCCTGAACTCTTTGAGCACAGTGTTGGGTACATGCTCCAGGAGGATGCCCAGTGTTTTGTAGCCTCTGATGATGACACTCAGCTAGAGGAAGGCAGTAGCGTGAATGCAGAGAGAGGGGATGCTCAAGAAGGACAGCAATCTGGCAGTCATGTTCCACAAGCTGCAGCATATTGCCAGGTTTGCTACAGCGATGAAGAGGGAGGGGATGATGAGGGCACTGACTCCACGTGGGTGCCTGGTAGGAGAGAGGAGGAGGAGGAGGAGGCACATGTCCAACGAGGCAGGATGCCCTCCGGGGGCCAGCTTAGGGGCAGCACACCGACTGAATCACACCGCAGAGCTCCGCCTGTGCAGGGCGCTGCCTCTGCGCGTTATTTTAAAAGTTCTTTGGTGTGGGCCTTTTTTGAGATGAGTGCATCAGATCGCACCGCTGCTATTTGCAACATATGTCTCAAGCGTATCTCGCGTGGCCAAAACATCAGCCGCTTGGGCACCACATGCTTGACCAGACATATGTTGACCTGCCATGCAGCTCGTTGGCAAGCGTACCTCAAAGACCCACACCAAAGAACAAAGCGGACCTCTCCTTGCTCCTCATCAGCTGGCATCTCCAACCCCACTAGACCTTCAGTCCTCTCTGAAACCTGCTCTGAGAGGAATGAAGGTGTAGAATTAGGTGTGTCACAGCCAAGTGCTTCCGGGCACTCTGCTAGCAGTACACCCACATCCGATTATAGCAGGCAAATGTCCCTGCCCCAGCTGCTGGACCGGCGAAAGAAGTTCACTCCCAGCCATCCACATGCCCAGCGGTTGAATGCTAGCTTGGCTAAATTGCTAGCACTTCAACTGCTGCCTCTTCAGTTGGTAGACTCGGCCCCCTTCCGTGAGTTTGTACAATGTGCGGTTCCTCAGTGGCAGGTCCCCAAAGCCACCTCTTTTTCTCACGGAAGGCGATTCCGGCTCTCTACAGGCATGTGGAAGGCAATGTCCTTGCCTCGCTGGACAGGGCAGTCAGCGGTAAGGTGCATATTACCGCTGACTCATGGTCCAGCAGGCATGGACAGGGACGTTACCTGTCTTTCACGGCCCATTGGGTCACTCTTCTGGCAGCTGGGAAGGATGCAGGACAAGGTGCAGTAGTGTTGGAGGTTGTTCCGTCACCACGCCTCCAAAATGCTACTATTGGTTGTGACACACCTCTCTCCTCCACCCCCTCCTCTTCTTCTTCCTCCATGGCCTCTTCCAGTGCTCTGTCCTCAGAACCAGCGGTGCTCCGTATGCGTTCCAGGGGCTACGCAAGTACGCAGGCAAAAAGATGACATGCCGTGCTTGCGTTGGTTTGTTTGGGGGACAGGAGCCACACTGGGGCGGATGTTTTGTCAGCTCTGCAGGGGCAGGCCGAGAGGTGGTTGACGCCAGCTTAAGCCAGGAATGGTGGTTTGCGACAATGGCACCAACCTCCTCTCCACCCTCCGACAGGGACAACTGACCCATGTGCCCTGTGTAGCTCACGTCCTTAACCTGGTGGTGCAGCGGTTCTTGGGCAGGTACCGCCTTATATGTGACATGCCCACCAGGTGGAACTCAACGTTGGCCATGCTGCAGCGGCTGCACACGCAGCAGAGGGCCATCAATGAGTACCTGTGCGACTACGGCACCAGGACAGGGTCAGGGGAGCTCGGTTTTTTCTCACCACGCCAGTGGGGCATGATCAGGGATGCATGCACTGTCCTGTCACCGTTTGAGGAGGCCACAAGGATGGTGAGCAGTGACAGTGCTTGCATCAGTGACACTGTACCTCTTGTTCACCTCTTGGAGCATACGCTGCGTGGAATAATGGACAGGGCACTTGAGGCAGAACAGAGGCAGGAAGAGGAGGACTTCCTTGCCTCTCAAGGCCCCCTTTATCCAGACAGTGTTCCTGCTGTGCCACCCATCACACAGGAAGAGGATGAGGAGGAGGAAGAGGAGGAGGAGGATGATTGTGTCAGCATGGAGGTGGAGGCTGGCACTCAGCATCAGCAGCAGCAGCAGCAGTCTTGTAGGGATGATTTACAGTCCCAAGAAACACGTGGACTTGTACGTGGCTGGGAGGAGGTAGCTGCGGATCATGTTGTCCTTAGTGACCCAGAGGACTCCGGACCGAATGCCTCAGCTAACCTACGCTGCATGGCCTCCCTGATCCTGCAAAGCCTGCGGAAGGATCCTCGTATTCTTCGGATCAAGGAGAGGGACCATTACTGGCTGGCCACTCTCCTTGATCCATGGTACAAGGGTAAGGTTGCCGACCTTATCTTGCCATCGCAGAGGGAGCAGAGGATGAGACATCTCCGGGAGGCCTTGCAGAAAGGTCTGTGCAATGCGTTCCCAGACACTAGGAGGTTACAAACTCCTGGTCCTGGACAACGTGTTGCTGAGGCATCGGTCAGAAGGAGCGGTGGAGAAGGTGGCCGTCTGACTGATGCTTTCAGACAATTTTTTAGTCCGCAGCCCCAAGGTATGATCGGTTCCAGCAACCATCGCCAGCGTCTGATTTACATGGTGCAGGAATACCTAGGGGCAAGGTCAGACTTGGACACCTTTCCCACCGAAAATCCTCTGACTTACTGGGTCTTGAGGATGGATCACTGGCCAGAGCTTGCACAGTATGCAATTGAGCTACTGGCCTGTCCTGCATCCAGCGTTCTTTCGGAACGCACCTTCAGTGCTGCTGGTGGCTTTGTTACCGATCACAGGGTGCGCCTGTCCACCGAATCAGTTGATCGACTGACCTTCATCAAGATGAATCAGTCTTGGATCACCCACAGCTACCAAGCACCTGAAGCTGATGTAACCGAATAATTTTTTTTGAAATATCACATCCCTTCAAGACTGCCTATGCTGATGCTGAGTGACTGTCCTGTTATGTTGATTGTCTATCCTCTTCCTCCTCCGCTGATATGTTGGAAGAACATTTCTGGTTCTGGGTGATGCCATCAGCCCAATTTTTCTGCCCCTGTTTAACAGGGGCATTTAATTACAATTTTTGATGCAATGCTTTGCAGCAGGGCTAATTCCTGCAATAAAACTAGAGTATATGGGAGAGGTTGCAGTGTGGTGGCACCAGCACCAGTGCCTAAGGCCCAATTTTTCTGCCCCTGTTTAACAGGGGCGTTTAATTACAATTTTTGATGCAATGCTTTGCAGCAGGGCTAATTCCTGCAATAAAACTAGAGTATATGGCAGAGGTTGCAGTGTGGTGGCACCAGCACCAGTGTCTAAGGCCCAATTTTTCTGCCCCTGTTTAACAGGGGCGTTTAATTACAATTCTTGATATAATATAGACAATATATATAGAACAACATATATACAACATATATAAAGGAATATTTCACTTTTTTTCACTTTAATCATCATTAAAATCAGTGCTCCCGCCAAAAACGGCCATTTTTAAAAACATTTTAGGCATTGACCCATGTCCCCTGGGGCAGGAGCCAGGTCCCCAAACCCTTTTTAGGACAGTATCTTGCATATTAGCCGTTAAAACTAGCACTGGTGCTGGTGCCACCACACTGCAACCTCTCCCATATACTCTTGTTTGATTGCAGGAATTAGCCCTGCTGCAAAGCATTGCATCAAAAATTGTACTTAAACGCCCCTGTTAAACAGGGGCAGAAAAATTGGGCTGATGGCATCAACCAGAACCAGAAATGTTCTTCCAACATATCAGCGGAGGAGAAAGAGGATAGACAATCAACATAACAGGACAGTCACTCAGCATCAGCATAGGCAGTCTTGAAGGGATGTGATACTTCAAAAAAAATTATTCTGTTACATCAGCTTCAGGTGCTTGGTAGCTGTGGGTGATCCAAGACTGATTCATCTTGATGAAGGTCAGTCGATCAACTGATTCGGTGGACAGGCGCACCCTGTGATCGGTAACAAACATCAGCAGCACTGAAGGTGCGTTCCGAAAGAACGCTGGATGCAGGACAGGCCAGTAGCTCAATTGCATACTGTGCAAGCTCTGGCCAGTGATCCATCCTCAAGACCCAGTAAGCCAGAGGATTTTCGGTGGGAAAGGTGTCCAAGTCTGACCTTGCCCCTAGGTATTCCTGCACCATGTAAATCAGATGCTGGCGATGGGTGCTGGAACCGATCATACCTTGTGGCTGCGGACTAAAAAATTGTCTGAAAGCATCAGTCAGACGGCCACCTTCTCCACCGCTCCTTCTGACCGATGCCTCAGCAACACGTTGTCCAGGACCAGGAGTTTGTAACCTCCCAGTCTCTGGGAACGCGTTGCACAGACCTTTCTGCAAGGCCTCCCGGAGATGTCTCATCCTCTGCTCCCTCTGCGATGGCAAGATAAGGTCGGCAACCTTATCCTTGTACCGTGGATCAAGGAGAGTGGCCAGCCAGTAATGGCCCCTCTCCTTGATCCGAAGAATACGAGGATCCTTCCGCAGGCTTTGCAGGATCAGGGAGGCCATGCAGCGTAGGTTAGTTGAGGCATTCGGTCCGGAGTCCTCTGGGTCACTAAGGACAACATGATCCGCAGCTACCTCCTCCCAGCCACGTACAAGTCCACGTGTTTCTTGGGACTGTAAATCATCCCTACAAGACTGCTGCTCCTGCTGCTGATGCTGATGCTGAGTGCCAGCCTCCACCTCCATGCTGACACAATCATCCTCCTCCTCCTCTTCCTCCTCCTCATCCTCTTCCTGTGTGATGGGTGGCACAGCAGGAACACTGTCTGGATAAAGGGGGCCTTGAGAGGCAAGGAAGTCCTCCTCTTCCTGCCTCTGTTCTGCCTCAAGTGCCCTGTCCATTATTTCACGCAGCGTATGCTCCAAGAGGTGGACAAGAGGTACAGTGTCACTGATGCATGCACTGTCACTGCTCACCATCCTTGTGGCCTCCTCAAACGGTGACAGGACAGTGCATGCATCCCTGATCATGCCCCACTGGCATGGTGAGAAAAAACCGAGCTCCCCTGACCCTGTCCTGGTGCCGTAGTCGCACAGGTACTCATTGATGGCCCTCTGCTGCGTGTGCAGCCGCTGCAGCATGGCCAACGTTGAGTTCCATCTGGTGGGCATGTCACATATAAGGCGGTTCTTGGGCAGGTTCAACTCCTTTTGGAGCTCAGCCAGCCGAGCATAGGCATTAAATGATCGGCGGAAATGCACACAGACTTTCCTGGCCTGCTTCAGGACATCCTGTAAGCTGGGGTACCTGCCCAAGAACCGCTGCACCACCAGGTTAAGGACGTGAGCTACACAGGGCACATGGGTCAGTTGTCCCTGTCGGAGGGCGGAGAGGAGGTTGGTGCCATTGTCACAAACCACCATTCCTGGCTTAAGCTGGCGTGGCGTCAACCACCTCTCGGCCTGCCCCTGCAGAGCTGACAAAACATCCGCCTCAGTGTGGCTCCTGTCCCCCAAACAAACCAGCGCAAGCACGGCATGGCATTGTTTTCCCTGCGTACTTGCGTAGCCCCTGGAACGCCTACGAAGCACCGCTGGTTCTGAGGACAGAGCACTGGAAGAGGCCATGGAGGAAGAAGAAGAGGAGGGGGTGGAGGAGAGAGGTGTGTCACAACCAATAGTAGCATTTTGGAGGCGTGGTGGCTGAACAACCTCCAACACTACTGCACCTTGTCCTTTAACCTTCCCAGCTGCCAGAAGAGTGACCCAATGGGCCGTGAAAGACAGGTAACCTCCCTGTCCATGCCTGCTGGACCATGAGTCAGAGGTAATAGGCACCTTACCGCTGACCGCCCTGTCCAGCGAGGCAAGGACATTGCCTTCCACATGCCGGTAGAGAGCCGGAATCGCCTTCCGTGAGAAAAAGTGGCTTTGGGGACCTGCCACTGAGGAACCGCACATTGTACAAACTCACGGAAGGGGGCCTAGTCTACCAACTGAAAAGGCAGCAGTTGAAGTGCTAGCAATTTAGCCAAGCTAGCATTCAACCGCTGGGCATGTGGATGGCTGGGAGTGAACTTCTTTTGCCGGTCCAGCAGCTGGGGCAGGGACATTTGCCTGCTATAATCGGACGTGGGTGTACCGCTAGCAGAGTTCCCGGAAGCACTTGGCTGTGACACACCTAATTCTACACCTTCATTCCTCTCAGAGCAGGTTTCAGAGAGGACTGAAGGTCTAGTGGGGTTGGAGATGCCAGTTGATGAGGAGCAAGGAGAGGTCCGCTTTGTTCTTTGGTGTGGGTCTTTGAGGTACGCTTGCCAACGAGCTGCATGGCAGGTCAACATATGTCTGGTCAAGCATGTGGTGCCCAAGCGGCTGATGTTTTGGCCACGCGAGATACGCTTGAGACATATGTTGCAAATAGCAGCGGTGCGATCTGATGCACTTGTCTCAAAAAAGGCCCACACTAAAGAACTTTTAGAATAACGCGCAGAGGCAGCGCCCTGCACAGGCGGAGCTCTGCGGTGTGATTCAGTCGGTGTGCTGCCCCTAAGCTGGCCCCCGGAGGGCATCCTGCCTCGTTGGACATGTGCCTCCTCCTCCTCCTCCTCTCTCCTTCCAGGCACCCACGTGGAGTCAGTGCCCTCATCATCCCCTCCCTCTTCATCGCTGTAGCAAACCTGGCAGTATGCTGCAGCTTGTGGAACATGACTGCCAGATTGCTGTCCTTCTTGAGCATCCCCTCTCTCTGCGCTCACGCTACTGCCTTCCTCTAGCTGAGTGTCATCATCAGAGCCCACAAAACACTGGGCATCCTCCTGGAGCATGTACCCAACACTGTGCTCAAAGAGTTCAGGAGACTCCTCAGGAGGACGTGGTGGGTCTAGGGAAGGAGTCACTGATGATGAAATTGAGAGGAGGGAAGATGATGCGTTGGCAGCTGCTTTGCTAGTACCCTGAGCCTGGGTGAGAGAGGATGAGGAGGATGAAGAGGGCTTGGTCATCCACTCTACCAAGTCGTTGACATGTTGCGGCTCAACATGTCCAGCTGCCGAAAAGAAGGACAAGCGTGTCCCATGGCCACGTGCTGATGACAATGCACCGCGTCCACGACCAGCACTGTTGTCTCTAGACACAGAGCCTGCTTGCCCTCTTTTATCGGCTCGCGCCTGTCTGCCTCTCCTTGCTGGCCTTCCAGACATGGTAATGGCCTGAAGGGAGTTGGGTAAAAAAGCAGTTGGGTAGTGTATATTGTGCTAGAGGCACACAACACCCACTAACTCCTGCAGATGCCTTTATTATAGAACACCAGAGATAAAGGGGTATATACAGATGTATACTGTGCTGTGCTGGAGGCACACACAACTTCCAATAACTCCTGCAGATGGCAAGTGGTCTCAAATAGAGAAGAGCTATGTAGGTGGATATAGCGTTATGTACTGGGTACAGAGCACGCAGACAGCACACACTAGCTCCTAACACTACTGACTGCAAGCTCTATTATAAAAGATAGATCACTAGCTATATAGGTGAGGTGAATATAGCGGTGTATACTGCGGTCAGGGCACGCAGACAACAACCACTACACAACAGCAAGATCGAAAATCGTCCGAAAACGATCGGTGTGTACTGTGTTGAAGGTACACAGAACACCCACTAACTCCTGCAGATGCCTTTATTATAGAACACCAGAGATAAAGGGGTATATACAGATGTATACTGTGCTGTGCTGGAGGCACACACAACTTCCAATAACTCCTGCAGATGGCAAGTGGTCTCAAATAGAGAAGAGCTATGTAGGTGGATATAGCGGTATGTACTGGGTACAGAGCAGGCAGACAGCACGCACTAGCTCCTAACACTACTGACTGCAAGCTCTATTATAAAAGATAGATCACTAGCTATATAGGTGAGGTGAATATAGCGGTGTATACTGCGGTCAGGGCACGCAGACAATAACCACTACACAACAGCAAGATCGAAAATCATCCGAAAACGATCGGTGTGTACTGTGTTGAAGGTACACAGAACACCCACTGCTTCAGACGCCAACACACTACACAAGGCCGCCGCGCTGGCAGCCTTATAAAGTGTGGGGCGTGCACTACACAGCCTGAGCTATGATTGTCCACAGGCATCCTGCCTGTGGCCAATCATGGCTCTCCTCGCTGCTGGCGCTGCGATTGGCCAAGCATGCGGGGTCACAGTGCATGCTTGGCCAATCATGAGCCAGCACAGAACACCCACTGCTTCAGACGCCAACACACTACACAAGGCCGCCGCGCTGGCAGCCTTATAAAGTGTTGGGCGTGCACTACACAGCCTGAGCTATGATTGTCCACAGGCATCCTGCCTGTGGCCAATCATGGCTCTCCTCGCTGCTGGCGCTGCGATTGGCCAAGCATGCGGGGTCACAGTGCATGCTTGGCCAATCATGAGCCAGCAATGCACTGCGCCATCGCAGTGCATTGTGGGCCGTGAGCGCCACACGAATTTGGCGCGAACGGACCAAAATGTTCGGACTTCGCTGAACGGACGAACAGCCGATGTTCGAGTCGAACGCATGTTCGACTCGAACACGAAGCTCATCCCTACTGGTGACCACTCAATAGGGATAAAGCTTTTCAGTGAAAGGGAATTTAACCACTACAATACAGGGCACTTTCGCCCCCTTCCTTCCCAGCCCAATTTTCCGCTTTCATCGCTCTCGCAATTTCAATGACAATTGCGCGGTCATGCTACACTGTACCCAAATGAAATTTTTATAATTTCGTTCGCACAAATAGAGCTTTATTTTCGTGGTATTTATTCACGACTCCGTTTTTTATTTTTTGTGATATAAGCGCAAAAAAAGCGGAAATTTGGAAAAAAACTATATTTTCTTTTTTCTATTTTAAAAGAAATACAATAAAATCAAATTTTGTCATAAATTTAAGCCAAAATGTATTCTGCTACATGTTTTTGGTAAAAAAAAATTCCGTTAAGTGTATAATAATTGGTTTGTGTGATCACAGACATATGTACGTAAATGATCATGTACAGATGTGTGCAGGTGATCACGTACATATGTGTGCAGATAATCATTGGGACATGTGATTTTAGTGGGACATGTGTTTTTTTATTTGGGGACATGTCTTTTTATTATTTGGGGACATGTGTGTTTTGGGGACATGTGTGGTGACGTGTATTTTGGGGACATGTGTGGTGACATGTGTGTTTACACTGTAGGTTTACACTAGACTGGTGATCAGTGAGTAAAAAGCTGTAAAAACAGCTCATACCAGCCGGCTGCAGCGATCTGCTCTCCTCTCCTCAGCAATGACTTCGGTGTGAGGAGAGGAGGAGCTGATTGCCTAGCAACCGGCTGTTTGTTTTGATCACATGACGGCTGTGATTGGACACGGCCGTCATGTGATCAGTTGGGCCAATCACAGAGCCCTCCTGCCGATCCGAGATGCGCCATGCCCGGGTGACACAAGCACATCGGGATTGCGCCGTTGCGCGGGCACGTGCACGTACGATCCCCCTCCTTCTGAAGGATGTTCCTGAACATCCAGTCAGAAGGTGGCGGCTCCCACCCGGCCATATATGTACATTGGCCGGGTAGGAAGTAGTTAAAAAGACACACAACCATTCACTAAAATTAGAAGAGAAACGGTTTAACCTTAAACTACGTAGAGGGTTCTTTACTGTAAGAGCGGTAAGAATGTGGAATTCTCTTCCACAGGTAGTGGTTTCAGCGGGGAGCATCGTTAATTTAAAAAAAAAAAAATATTAGGCATCTGAATGACCACAAAATAAAGGGGTATACAATGTAATACTGACATAAAAGCACACACACAGGTTGTACTTGATGAACTTGTGTCTCTTTCAACCTCATCTACTATGTAACTGTGTAACCATCATTGTTTCTACACATGTATGCACTGCACATGCATATTTACGTGTGTGTGTGTAAGGAAGCAGGGGCTTTACATTTCTATTTTATTCCATATTTTATTTTTTTGATAATTTTTTTAATATTTTATTTTAACCTTTGACACAACAACAAAGTACTATACCCAAAATTGTCTATAGGCAGAGCATTAATAGCCTCTTTAGGTCATCATCTTATGCCCCATACACACGGTCGGACATTCCAACTGCAAAATCTACCTGATTTTTTCTGACGGATTTTGGCTGAAAGTTTTGTTGCCTACACATGGTCACACAAAGTTGTCAGAAAATCAGATCGTTTGGAATGAGGACTACGTAGAGGCCAGTAGCCAATAGCTTTCGCCTCCAAATTTTTTCTGAGCATGCGTGGCACTTTGTGCATCAGAATTCTCTACACACGATCAGAAAAAGTCAGATCGGATTTTGTTGTCGGAAAATTTTAGATCCAGCTCTCAAAAGTCTGATAGAGCACACACACTATCAGATTTTCCGACAAGATCCGATCTGACTTTTTCTGTCGGAATTTCCGACCGCGTGTATGGGGCATTACAGTTAATTGCATCAATATATGATAGCATATAATTATTCTTCTTATTCTAGAGTACATGGTGGTACCTAACATGTATTGCCTAATCATTGTTTATGTATAAATGTGCTTTTGTGTGTGAGAGAGGGTGGTAAGCTTTACGTGTTATATTTTCCTTTCTTTCTTCATTTTATATTATATTTTTTTCACTTCACACTTTTTTTCTCACTTGAATGTATTGCTATCACATAGGTACTGTAAAGCCCTGCACCGACGAGAGTGTTCTGGAGGGGGGGGGGGGTCGTCCCACTGTCAGAACACAATAGCTTAGCAGGGGAGATCGCTGTACTAACATTGGATTGACTAGTTGACTGAACTGATACTCTCTTTTTGTTCAACCCCCTGGGTTGAACAAAAAAAAGACTGATAGTGTGTACTAGGCTTTAATAGTAAGTGAGTTACAGGTGAACTCCAGACAAACAACCAACTACACAAAAAACATATTATACATGAGAGTTGGAGGATTTGTATTTTGGTCTCCCCCCACAGCAAAGCCCTGTCTACCAAGGGGTGACTTGATCATTATTTGCTGCAGTTTCACTTTCACATCTGCTCCCCAGTTTCCAGCTTGTGTCTGGACAGTGAATTAGAAACCGCAGACTAAAGTGTTAATTTCCCTATATCTCTGCTCATTCCTCCAATGAGCATGTTTATTTTACTAAAGCACACATGATTGGCTTCTTATTGCTTCTCCCTGCCCATGCTGGATGCTCCAATTACAGTGTTGTCCCAGGAGTCCTCTTCAATTCAGTGCTGCTGGTCCTCTTTAAACAGAAAGACACACATCACTCTGCCTATTACCTGTGAGTGTAGCCTGTTATTGACACATAACTGAAGTTCTTCTTTAACTTACAATTTCAAATTATTTGCATTCAAGAAAGATACTTTAGTTCTGATTTAGTACCTGTTAGCACCTGTAGCCTCATACTGCACCCCTTTTCCATTTTCCAAACAGAAGAACAAAATGCAGGCTCTTCCATAGAAAAAAAGTTATATAAAATATATATATATATATATTTTTTCACTTGTTCCCCTCACCATCCTTATAACCCACGTCCGTTCCCTCCTTCCCCTTTCCCCTGTTGCTCATCCTTTTCCCTTCTTCCCCCTTTCCTTAGGGGTTTACTCTAGTTCTTCCTTATAGCACAGTGCTTGTTCAACTTTATTGGCACACCTATTTCTTGCAATCACATCGTTTTACCCCTGGTGATGGAGATAAATCTCAAGCCTGGGTGTCACCCAAGAAAAGTCTTATGACAAGTATAAACCTTGATTTAATATAAATATCTCCATATAGATCTCGGCTGGTGTCGGGTTCAATGCCTCTCCCAGTCGCCGGGGGAGGCTTCCCCTATTTACCTGAGATCTCTCGGGGGCACGGGTGTTCGGGTAAGTCCTTGTGAAGTGTTTTTCCATATTGTAATTTTGTACTCTTCCCCATTGTATCTTTTTGATTATATATTACCTTTCACTGCATACCTAACTGTGATTTCTATATATATTCCTAGACATATGTATTTCCTGAGGAAGCTGAAAAGTGAAACTAGTCGAAATATGTCATTCTTTACACCAGTTGTGGACCATTTGTATTGTCAAATGCTTTTATACTCAAATAAATTGATGTAATTTTTTTATGTCTGCTTTTTCAATGTTCTCTACCCTGTAAAGCGCACCGTAATAGTCCCCCTGCTCTTTTTCCTTGGTTGACATTTCTGGCTCGGGACCAGATCTTTTCAACAATCTATTTCATACTTATTTGGGATGAAGGTGCATGTTGTAACGTTTCAATTGTAATTTAATATTATGTTGTGAGGCCACCCATAATTTACATAGAATCAATAGGTGGATAACACACCTGGTGCTTAGTGTGGGTATCTATCCACAAACAGTGATGAGGCTTCGGCCCATCCTCTTGATCTCCACACACCATTAAGTCCTGAACATGTCCTGTCTTCCCTATTCTGGCATAAATAGGGAAGGGCCTCTCCTCTCCCCCTCCTTGTATTTATTCTCTTTCATGGTAATACCTGTGACACTATTGTGCCTTGATATTTCTTTATAGTTTATAATTGTTGTATGCCATTGTTTATTCATGCCTCTACATTATTTATTATTGTACTGTTACAGGTTCTTGCCCCTCCACCTGACCCCCCTGTGGACTTGGGTTGTGGGTCTTTCTTCCGGTGATTGGTGGGATTCTTGGGGGTTGGGTGGGTGGAGCACCATGGTTTCTGGTGCTCCGCTCCCCCTTTCCCCTTGCGTGTCCTGGCTGATACGGATTAGCTGTGGGACGCAAGCACAGACGTGCGCGCAACTTCCTGCTTGTGTGCAGCTCGGACCTGGTGCTGCACAGGCCTGCATGAGACAGTATCACTCATGGCGGGTGCTGGGCGCATATAGTGTGGTGGGTGTGTGCGCGCCGGCTGTCGCCGCGCACGCGCTGTAGAACCCCTGACCCCGTGACGCTGTGCGCCGGCGACGCGGCGCTGGGGTCAATCAGCGGGGTTGAGAGGCATTTATGGCGGTGTTCCACCGCTATCCTGGCATGCCGAGCTGATCCGGAGAACCCCAGGGGTCACACTGCGAGTGGTGAGTGAGCATTCTCCAGATAGGGAGTCACACTAATATATGAAAATAGCTGTACATTGATGCATTACCATGCTCATGTTTACACAGATGACCATTTATACCCCAAGTGCCGTAAATGTTCTGGACGTTCCTCCATCTCGCATACTGATCCCATTAGTGAGGATGAGTTCTTTATCCATCTTTGGATGGACAGCCTCATGTTCTTCTCCGGGTCTTAAAGAAAGCAAATGGCCTAACCCACTGGTAACTTAATTAAATGATATTTATTTTCTGCCCTTGGCACCCAGGCTTCACAAACATCTTACCAATCACTAATTGCCTTCACTATCATCCTTGGGTATTTTTTGGGGAACTTGACTTCTTTTAATTCAACCTTGTGCACTTTCACATCACAGCGAGCAACACACTTTTTGTATAATTAAATTAAATTTATTTCATATATATATTTCTTTACATATATAATTTATATATGTGATCGGGTCTCACTTTTCAATTCGTATTCATTTCTCACTATCAGCATTGAATCCTCACATTTCTCACTTGTGGGATACTTTTTTCACTTGTTCCCCTCACCATCCTTATAACCCACGTCCGTTCCCTCCTTCCCCTTTCCCTTGTTGCTCATCCTTTTCCCTTCTTTCCCCTTTCCCTAGGGGTTTACTCTAGTTCTTCCTTAAAGCACAGTGCTTGTCCCACTTTATTGGCACACCTATTTCTTCCAATCACATCATTTTACCCCTGGTGATGGAGATAAATCTCACGCCTGGGTGTCACCCAAGAAAAGTCTTATGACAAGTATAAACCTTGATTTAATATAAATATCTCCATATAGATCTTGGCTGGTGTCGGGTTCAATGCCTCTCCCAGTCGCCGGGGGAGGCTTCCCCTGGTTACCTGAGATGTCTCGGGGGCACGGGTGTTCGGGTAAGTCCTTGTGAAGTGTTTTTCCATATTGTAATTTTGTACTCTTCCCCATTGTATCTTTTTGATTATATATTACCTTTCACTGCATACCTAACTGTGATTTCTATATATATTCCTAGACATATGTATTTCCTGAGGAAGCTGAAAAGCGAAACTAGTCGAAATACGTCATTCTTTACACCAGTTGTGGACCATTTGTATTGTCAAATGCTTTTATACTCAATTAAATTGATATAATTTTTTTATGTCTGCTTTTTCAATGTTCTATACCCTGTAAAGCGCACCGTAATAGTCCCCTTGATCTTTTTCCTTGGTTGACATTTCTGGCTGGGGACCAGATCTTTTCAACAATCTTTTTTATACTTATTTGGGATGAAGGTGCATGTTGTAACGTTTCAATTGTAATTTAATATTATGTTGTGAGGCCACCCATAATTTATATAAAATATAAATGGCCAAATGTGTACATAAATAATTTAAGGGAATTTAACTTAGATCATATTTACCAGTATGGAATGTTGTTAATTGCAAATGACAATAACGATTGCATTTTTTTCTCTCCTATGCATGCAGAATATCTTTTTTGCTTTTCTTGGTTCACAATCTCCTCTATGACATCTGTAATTGAAAACATTATATTTGCTGGTTTGCTGGCAACAACATGACAATAAATAGTTTCATTCTTGTTTGTTAGAAGCCTCACAGAAAATGGTCAAGCTCTCTGGTTCTCCAGCATGGAAATGTGGCTATTTAACTGAGGTCATGCAGTCTTATGAATCATCTGCTAAGACAGTCCCAGCTGGCATGTTCCAATAAATCTGTCACCTATAAAAGATATCACAGCCATTGTGTATGTCCCCAGTAAAGTCCAATAGTCCTTAATCCAGTCAAAGAATGTATAAACACATTCTAGCAATAGCTCACTTTGTGGATTTATAGCATGAAATAGGCAGTGGTTGGATTTAACACGCCGGCTCAATTTTTAAGTTCCTCGGATGTATAAGATGTTCTATGTATATTATCCTCTGCCAATATACACTATAGATACAGTGTGTGTGTTTATAAGTGTATATGTATGTGTGTATATATATATATATATATATATATATATATATATATATATATATATATATATATATATATATAAAGAGAGAGGGATATATATATATATATATATATATATATATATATATATATATAGATATATATATATATATATAGATAGATGGAGAGACATATATATATATATATATATATATATATATATATATATATATTATGCAACACAAGTGTGCATAGTATTTTACAGTTTACTTTGGTTATACTGTATGTATTAAAGTTGAACTGAAGTATGAACAAAGGCAGGCAGAAAAGATATGACTAGTCACCAGCATTGCCTGGGATCTCCCTAAAGCTGATATTTCCTCTAATACCAACCTACCATGCCTTGTTTTACACTGTCTGTTTGTGGGCAGCCATCTTAGCATAGGCAGGGCTTCACTTCCTCATGTCAGAGCCTCCAGTAAGGAGGTGCACAACAGTGAGCAGCACAGTAGTGATATCACCAAATGTCCTGCAGCTAGTAGGGCTCGCCACCTTAGATCTCACACTGCAGATATACAGCTATGAGGCTGTAGGTACAAGGGTGCCAAGATACCCTCACATACCAGGGATCATATTGCTATTTTTTAGGAGGAAATCTAGACAAAAGAAAAGGTTTCTGGTCACGTTTTAGGCACAATAATTATTTCTAAATGCTTCATATGACATAGCGATTCTTTTGGAGTTAAGGTCCATTTTAGAAGCAGATTTCAGATTTCCTATGAATTTTAATTGCACAACTTCGTTACCCTTATGTTCTTTATTACTAAATAGGCTTAATTTGCTTAATACATATTTTGATATTTTCTCATAATAAATTAATGCCATACATTGTTCTCTTTTTTAAGAGGTAATATCAGGGGAGCTACAGAATGGGGGGAGGGGGATAGGAGCATATACTGTAAGTGTTCATCCAAATTAGACATAGCCCAGGTAACCATACCAAAGATTACAGTGGGTTAGTGTATATCAAAAAGATTTGGAAACAGTCATAAGCTTACTGAGCACAATTAACTTTTGCAATTAAAAGATTTAGAAGATGCATCAAAATTGATCAGTTTTGGAAGCAATAAAGGGTGTATCATAATGTAATAAACTCTATAGTAGGACATGTGTATTGGAAAATCTCAAGAATATTCACACATTTTCAGTCAAAATATCTCCTTACAGGGATGGATCTGAAAAGTTTGATTTGTTTTTTTTTTTGTAAAGATTAGTAGCAGGGTCAAATGATAGAGTACAATATTCTCCCCCATTTCTAAACTGCTTTTTTGTAAGTCTAGGCTGTAAAAACAAAAAATGTGTTTTAGACTGTATATATTAAATAGAAAAATTTAGCTCACTGCCAGACAATTTGAAAATGTAAAAAGTAGACACATTAATCCTGGCAGATGCATGGGTTATTTTCAAACAGAGCAAATATTTCTTCATAAGAGTTTGGAAAGGATTATGACTATTCAGTGTTTTACATTATAGCATTAGATTGATTTATTTCTTACTAATGTCATCAATTAAAGAAATTCTTCAGTTTACATCCCAAAAGCCAATGAAGTGTTTAATGTTTATCTTATAGAATTGCATGCAAACTAAAATCCTACATCATAATTTTGATGTTCCAGTGTTTATCCAATGAAAGTGCTTTGTTAAATCAGATCATTCAACTGGAATCAATAATCACTGAAAAACATTTAGAAGTAAAAATATTTTAAAATCTTTAATAGACTGCTGGTGTACCAGTTAGTAGTAGTAGTAATGGCACTAAGGCAAGCAGATATACCACAACCCAAAAAAAACAAAAAACAGTCAGCATTAGCCATATATATATATATTTTTTTTTTATTTTTTTTATAAAGACTTGTAATTGCAGCTTCCATGTCTTTCTCAAGAAAGTGTCCTTTAAAGAATGTATCTATAATACCAAAAGTGGAAAAACACATCCTTCCAAGCCCTCCCCATCCGCTACAATGTCTTACTTGTCCCTTTTTCATCAAAGCCATTTAAGAATCACATTCACGAAAATCTGACAAGCTAATTCTTTGCTAATTTAATTTTAAATTCTGCTGAAACTAACTTCACAAAAGTTACTGATGAACTAAGAAGATCCACTACTCCATACTAAAATTTAAGAGCCACTATTCTTTTTTATCTGCCTTCTGCCTTTAATAATGTTAATTAATAATCCACCAAACATCTATCTTCTATTCAAATTCATGAACTGCTAAAATAATGCTTGCCCTCATCATCTACTAGCTTGACTGTTGTATTTCTCTCATCTATGGTCTTCCAACAAAAAGAATGACATTACTTCAATCAATCCTAAACCATTCTGCCTAAATCATCTGCCTAGCTTCTCAATGCTAAATGCTGCTCCTTCTTGTTAGTGTTTTCATTGACTGTCAATTGAACAGGGAATTCATGCCAAAACTATTGCTCTAACCAACATAGCTCTCTCCAATATGCCTTGAAATGTTCAACGTGATGGTCTAAATATTAAAGGCTCAAGCTTGCGTGTGTTAAAAAATTGACTATCCAGATATTGATTGGGCAAGTGGTACTGCTTAATCAACTATGGCTTGACAGTTCTTGAACGTATTGCAGGATAATTTAATGGGACCAATGGTAGAGGATACATACTGTATAGAAAAAATCTCTGCTGGGTTTAGTAATCTTGAAAAATTTGGGACTTATAACTGACATGCAAATTAAGAACAATTTAGGCAGCAGTGATCATGGTGTGCTTATGTATGATATACAGTATCTCACAAAAGTGAGTACACCCCTCACATTTTTGTAAATATTTTATGATATCTTTTCATGTGACAACACTGAAGAAATTACCCTTTGCTACAATGTAAAGTCGTGAGTATACAGCTTGTATAACAGTGTAAATTTGCTGTCCCCTCAAAATAACTCAACACACATTAATGTCTACACCACTGGCAAAAAAAGTGAGTACACCCCTAAGTGAAAATGTCCAAATTGGGCCCTCCCCATTGTCATGTGACTCGTTAGTATTGCAAGGTCTCAGGTGTGAATGGGGCGCAGGTGTGTTAAATTTGGTGTTAGCTCTCTAATACTGGTCACTGGAAGTTCGACATGGCACTTCGTGGCAAATAACACTCTGAGGATATGAAAAAAAAGAATTGTTGCTCTAGATAAAGATGGCTTGGGCTATAAGAAGATTGCCAAGACCCTGAAACCGAGCTGCAGAATGGTGGCCAAGACCATAGAGCGGTTTAACAGGACAGGTTCCACTCAGAACAAGCTTTACCATGGTCAACCAAAGAAGTTGAGTGTGTGTGCTTACCATCATATCAAGAGGTTGTCTTTGGGAAATAGACGCATGAGTGCTGCCAGCATTGCTGCAGAGGTTGAAGGGATGGGGGGGGGGGGTCAGCCTGTTAGTGCTTAGACCATATGCAGCACACTGCATCAAATTAGTCTGCATAGCTGTCTTCCCAGAAGGAAGCCTCTTCTATAGATGATGCACAGGAACGCCCGCAAACAGTTTGCTGAAGAGAAGCAGACTAAGGGCTGCTGGAACCATGTCCTGTGGTCTGATGAGACCAAGATAACTTTATTTGATTCAGATGGTGTCAAGCGTGTGTGGCAGCAACCAGGTGAGGAGTACAAAGACAAGTGTGTCTTGTCTACAGTCAAGCATGGTGGTGGGAGTGTCATATTCTGGTGCTGCATGAGTGTTGTCGGCACTGTGAAGCTACAGTTTGTTTAGGGAAACAAGAATGTCAACATGTACTGTGACATACTGAAGCAGAGCATTATCCCCTCCCTTCGGAGACTGGGCTGCAGGGCAGTATTCCAACATGATAATTACCCAAACACACTTCCAAGATGACCACTGCCTTGCTAAAGAAGCTGAGGGTAAAGGTGATGGACCGACCAAGCATTTCTCCAGACCTAAACCCTATTGAGCATCTGTTGGGCATCCTCAAATGAAAGGTGGAAGAGCGCAAGGTCTCTAACATCCACCGACCCCGTGATATCGTCATGGAGGAGCTGAATAGGACTCCAGTGGCAACCTTTGAAGCTCTAGTGAACTCCATGCCCAAGAGGGTTAAGGCAATGCTGGAAAATAATGGTGGCCACACAAAATGTTGACACTTTGGGCCCAATTTGGACATTTTCACTTAGAGGTGTACTCACTTTTGTTGCCAGCAGTTTAGACATTAATGGCTGTGTGTTGAGTTATTTAGAGGGGACAGCAAATTTACACTGTTATACAAGCTGTTTACATTGCAGCAAAGTGTAATTTCTTCAGTGTTGTCACATGAAATAAATAAATAATAATAAAATAAAATATTTACAAAAATGTTAGGGGTGCACTCACTTTTGTGAGATACTGTAACTTACAGAAAAGAGAGGTATTTGAGTACCGAAACAACTTCCTAAAAGCCAAATTCAGTCATCTTCACTCTCTACTTAATGTCACTGCATGAGAACCAAATATTCTCAAAAGAGGAGTTTTGGATGTTTTAAGCATACTTTAAACAATAGCATTTATTGGTGCAATCCATTAAATAACACGTAAAGCAGAACAATAGTTAAACCTGTGTGGTTCAATTCTAGTCTTATAAAAACATAATGTGGGAGATGATGAGGGAAAGCAATCAGATCAGCTAAAATAGACTATGCAAAACATATTGCTACAGAAAGTAAGACAAATCCAAAAATATTCAACAAATACATTAAATGCAAAAATGTAAGGACAGAACACATAGGCCCCATGAAGGAAGAATAGGGGCATCTGGTCAGAAATGACAAAGAAAAGGCCAACGTGGTAAATAGATTTTTCCCTCAGTTTATATACAAGAAAAAGATGGATTTAATAGTGGAAAAAGTAATACGTATTTAAGTGGAACGGAAGTACTCATGTGGTTGTTGGAAATCTGGTTCCAAAACAAATTAGAAAAAGTTAAACAAAAAATCCGGGCCTAAGGGTTTATACCTGTGATTCCTAAGGGAGCTTAGCTGTGTGATAGCAAATCCACCATTCCTGTTTTAAAGACTCTTTAGTGTCTGGATCACTACTGATTAGTGTAGAGAAAATGTGGTACATATATTCAAGGAGGGATCTAGATGTATACCAGGAAACTATAAACCATTTAGCTTAACATTCATATTTTATAAGATATATATTGGGTATTATAAGTAAGGGCCAGCATGAATTTATGAAAGAATGTTCTTGTAGTGAGCAGTAATTTAGATGAAGGTAGCACAAAAAAATATATTTTCATTTTTGCAAAAGCATTTGATGCTGCCCCCCTCAAACATTTACTTTACAAGCTGAGATCTATTGAAGTGGAGTAAAATGTATGTACATGGACAGAAAGCTGATATAAACTAAGTAGTTTTAAAAATTCAGTCTCTGAACAGTCTAGGGTTCTGAGTGGCATATCCTATAGTTCTATCTTGGAACCAATGCTGTTTAGCTGGGTTAGGAATGGCACTGATGTTTAAACTGAGAGTACAGATACCAAGTTATGTAAGGTAAAAAATATTGGCACATAATGTAACAAAACAGTACAGGAAGAACTAAAAAAAAAAAGGGAGGTGGGCAGCTACTTGGTAGTTCAAATTCAACATTAAAAAATGCAAAAACTGCCTGCAAAATAGTATTTGGAAAGTTTTAGATCAGCGATGGAGGAATCAGCTATGCAAAATTACTTGGGCGAACTTGTCAATCACAGATTTAGCAATAGAACACAATGTCAGTAAAGCAGGCAGAATACTTTCATGTATTAAAAAGTGTGTCTATTCAAGGAATACTTGAATTCATACATAAATTACTACTTTTACCTCTCTACAAGACTATGGTTTGGCCTAATCTTGCGTATCTAGTACAATTGGGTCCCCAATTCACAGGAAGGATGCCCTTGCATTAAAAGGAGTTCAGAGAATGCACCAAAATTAATAAGAGGTCTGGGGGACCTTAGTTGAACAGAAATTAGGCAAACTACATGTAGCACTACCCACCACGAATGAGCCGCTAGTTAAGGGGAGTCCTCGGTTGTTGGCCTCAACAGTTTCAAATAACTCAGTCCCTCTAAAATACCAGGCTGAGTACTCAAACACACAATTTAACAGAGAAATCACTGACAGTGACATTAATATCCAGCTCTAATTGCTATTTTAAAGAATGCAAGCACCAGACCAATTTAGTAAAACAAACTAAATATATTGTTATAAAATAAAGTAGACAAGGGTAGATAGAGATAAGGGGTAAAATGAATAACAATGGCAGTGATACACTAATGCCCCGTACACACGAGCGGACTTTTCGACATCCAAACTCCGACGGACTGAGTCCGGCGGACTATCCGATCGTGTGTGGGCTGCAACGGACTTTAGCGAAGCTAAAGTCTGACGGACTTTAGAAATGAAGCATGCTTTAAATTTTCCCGACGGAACTCCGCCGGACCCGGTCCCCTTTGAAAAATCCGCTCGTGTGTGTGCTACTCCGACGGACTAAAACCGACGCTAGGGCAGCTATTGGCTACTGTCTAGGAACTTCCTACGTCGAATCCAGTCGTACGTCATCACGTTCGACTCCGTCGGAGTTTGGTGTGATGGTGTGTGGTCAAGTCCGTTCGGTCGAAAAGTCCGCCAGAACTCCGTCGGAACTCCGGCGGAACTCCGGCGGAACTCCTTTGGAGGTCTGTCAGACTTAATCCCTCTCGTGTGTACGGGGCATTAAAATACAAGATAATTACATGTAACTGGACCCCGGGTTTTACCAGTCAGCTTAAACTGTAAAAGTCACCTAGAGTATCACCTAGAGTATCATAAGGGCATCTAGAAATGTATAGTATAAACCTTCAGAGGCTACGCTGCCTTATGGCATGGAGCAACTTTGCTAAATCCAAGTCTGCCTGCAGAAACTCAGAAGGTGAAAAAAATAGCTAAAGTCTATGTAAATAGACAGGGTTGCTAAAAGGATTCCAGGTACTATTAGGTCAATAAGCTGAAAACTTGAGGAGGAACTCTAGCAGAGATAACTCAAACAAGGCTTAACAATAATAAAAAAGGCAAGCAACAAGTGAAATGAGGGGTTAAGTGGATCTGAGCTAATAGGTTAATCCAGAAGAGGTAATGTAGCACTGCTCAGTGATATGTTGCAAGAGTATGGTAATGTCTAAGTAACCGGATGGCAAACTGTGTTAGCTAGAGTCTTGCTTTGTTTTGTGGTACAGATTGTTTGATGGGTTGGCAACCCTTTCACCAATTCTGCACTTAAGCTGTTGGTACTAACGGTGGAGGGGCCTCACATGGATCGATGACTTGACTCCGGCAAACCTCCTCTGTATGGCTGTAGATGCAGATAGAGACCAGGAAACCCGCTCTGTGTGGCTGATGATGCTACTGCCCTGGACACACTGGAAAGCGAAGGCCAATGGACTGAGCACTCTAGCCTGGAGGTCCAACTCATTTCTTGGTCTGGCAGTTCCTTTCTCTAACTGGCTCTTGGGTGAAATGAGTTAACTGACAGACGTCCTTACTCCTTGGGATATGGGATGCAAATGCCAAAAAACTTTCCTGGGCAGTAAGGTAAAACATCCTGGCAGGAGACTAGCCAGAGGAGAATTGTCCGTAGGCCTGGCACAGTGTCCAGTTTCCAATATGGAAATGTCTGCACGAATGCACGCACACGTATTGCAAACACACGTTCGCCATGGCAAACAAGTGTTCCCACTGGCGCACGCAGTGCATGACAGATCCATTCACCCTCTGGCCTTTAAAAAGAGTGACTGTGGCAAATGGACATTGCTGACTGGTCTTCAGCTTCCTGTTCCTGTGTGTGCTTATGCTTCTGATCACCTGTTACCCACCCAGCCTCCCCTTAGATACCTCTTGTCTCTCTCCCAGCTCTGACCTCGGATTGCCCATGGATCTGCTCTTAACTCCTGTTCTATGTATAACCTTGGCTTGCTTGACCACATCTCTGTTCTTCTTTCTGCTGACCACCGGCTTACCGACGTTGGCATCCGTCACTGACTATGCCTCCCGTTTTGCCCTGTCTGCTGTGATCAACCCTGGTATCTGCCCAGCCTGCTGTACCTACCTGCAGTACTTACTTGCTGCTCCAGCCTGTAATACCTACTTGCTGTATCTAGCCTGCTGCAACTTCCACTGCAACCTGTTTCCTGCTGTGTGCAGTTTACACCATCATCAGCTACACCGGGTCCTACTGCTCGCCAGGGCCATCTTAATAGCATCATGGAACCCTGGGGAAAACAATGCTCTGGGGCCCCTACAATGGATGCGCGGTTTTCTCCGCTCCTCATATTGCCCCATTTTGTATTGTGATCACATTTTATTGTATTGGTTTTTATTTAAATTAAAAACCCATCGTTTTTTACCTGCACTATTGCAAGTGCTGTCCTTTCTTTGTACATGCATGTTTCATTCCTCCGCTTGAGTGCTCCATCTTGGCTTCCTTGGTTCATGTGCTGTCACCATCAACGGGAGTTTGCTGGAAAGTTCTTCGGCCTCTAAAGACAGTTGACGATCCTTGTGAACATCCTGATTGATTCGTCGATTGTAGTACCCATGCATGTCTGACCTGGTGCCGCTGGCATTTTGGTCCCCAGGATCTGGTAAGAGTAACCACCTTTATCTCTTCTTTGGATATTATCCATCTATGGATGCCATGTGGTTTGAGTTGCTATCATAGTTCCAGTTTGGGAAGAATCCCCATTGGGCTGGGCAGACTTCTGTGGAACTTTCTTATTGTTTTCTATATTCACTTTTGGGACTCACTTTACTAATATTAACACTGTATTTTTTTTTTTTTTTAGTGCTACATTTTCACCTATTGTCTATATGAATGTTTGTCACATTTGTGTGTAGCAGCTTTGCCTCTTTTTTTTTATAGAGTAGCGCAGTATATATTTTTTCCATTTATCACATTGAAGCACAGGTAAACAGACATCAAGTAGGCAGGAGGCAGCCAAGCAGAGTTTCCCCTTTTGGGTGCAGCTCCGCTTTAACTACATGAACAATCATTCTGTACAGCAAAGAAACATTGGGAAAATACTACATACATAAAGTAACAAAGCTGTCCTTTGGATATATTATATCTGCTAGAATGATGCACAGGGCAGTTGTAACAAGTATAGACACGACCACCAATAAAAATCATGAGGCACCATCCAGCCTGACAAGGCCTCAGATAACATTGTAACCCCTCTACATCTTATATACCTCCAGCACTTTTAACTCCACCCAGCCAACTCCCCCCCCCCACACACACACACACACACCAGGTTTCCCCCTACCATTGTTATCCTGTTACCACCTCCACACCCCTGGATTCTCAACCCCAAATAAATAACTTCCCAGCACTCTGACCTCTCTACGCCCTAGATATCCTCCAGTACTCTGACCCCTCTACACTCTAAATACCCCCCAGCACTGTGACCCCTCTACACCCAAGATATCCCCCAACACTATGATCCCTCTACACCCAAGATAAGCCCCCCCAGCACTGTGACCCCTCTACACCCCAGATATCCCCCCAGCACTGTGACCCCTCTACACCCCATATATCCCCCCAGCACTGTGACCCCTCTACACCCCAGATATCCCCCCAGCACTCTGACCGCTCTACACCCTAGATACCCCCCTACCACTCTGACCCCTCTATATCCTAGATATCCCCTCAGCACTCTGACACCTCTACATCCCAGCTATTCCCCAGCACTCTGACCTCTGTAGACCTTGGATATACCTCCAAGCACTCTGACTTCTCTACACCTCAGATCTCTCCCCAGCACTCAGACCCCTCTACAACTCAGATATTCCCCTCAGCACTCTGATCCTTTTCTGCACCCTAGATATTCCACCAGCACTTTGATCCCTCTCTGCACCCCAGATATCCCTTCGGCAATCAGGCCCCTCTACACCCCAGATATCCCCCCGGAACTTTTAGCCCTCTCTGTACCGCAGATATCCCTCCAGCACTCTGATCCCTCTCTGCACTCCACATACCCCCCAGCACTTGGACCTCTCTACAACCTAGATAGCCCCATCACTCTGACCCCTTTACACCCCAGATATCTCCCCAGCACTCACACCCCTCTACTCCCCCTCAGTACTCTGATCCCTTTCTGCACCCTAGATATTTTACCAGCACTCTGATCTCTATCTGCACCCCATATATCCCCCCAGCACTCAGGTCCCTCTACACCCCAGATATCCACCCCAGCACTCTGATCCCTCTCTATGCCCCCAGATATTTAACCAGCATTTGGATGCCTTTCTGCACCCCACATATCCCCAGCACTCTGACCCCTCTACACCCCAGATATCCCCCCAGCACTCTGATTCCTCTCTGCATCCTAGGTATTCCCCCCGTACTGTTACCATATACCATAAGATACCCTTGTATTGGGACCCCACTACATCCCTGATACCCCCTACACTGTGGTCTCTCTACGTCCCCGATATCTCTAGCACTATAGCCACCCAAGATACCCCAAGCATTGCTACCCCCCTATACACACCAGACCCCCCCCTCAGCATTGTTTTCCCCCATACACCCTTGATATCCCCCAGCACCATTATTCCATCTATGTAGTACCCCCTTTTGCAGTGGAGATAAAGTGCATGTGAGCTTTTGGCTATGTACCCACCTCCAACACTGGGACAAGGACTCACCTATACCAATCATGTCATGCAGGCAGAAGAAGGGGTGGAGGAGGGAGCATCCCTCTGGGCATTCCAAGCCCTTCGGTGCAAACAGTTCTGGATAGCTCAGCTCACATGACACCACTTACGCGGGTGGGCTCTCAGTGCTGCAGACTCAGCAGCTCCCACTCCAGCTCCTACCCCGAGTCCCAAGCATTCAAGCTGCATGGGGTGGGGTTAGAGCATCACTGATGCTCCAACCCCACCCCTCCCTGCTGGCTGTTAAATAGGTATCATTCTGCACAGAACAACGCACCACTGCCAGCCTGTCTCCCCTGTGTGTCCATCACTCTCAGTGCCATCATGGGGCCCCCAATTTCCGGGCAGCATGGGCACAAGGAGCAGCTTCTTTGGGGAAAGTGCAGGGGCCCCCCATGCAGCTGGGGTGCTTGTGCATTAAGACAGCCCTGCTGCTCACCTCATCTGTTGTCCATCTGTGGAAAGATCTCCACACCTGCATCTCTCATCTGTGGCACAGCCAGAAATCCCTGTTTCTTTGGACTTCATGTTCCCTGTTTCCACCTTAAGGGAATAAAAAGGTAAGACAGCATGAAAAAAACCTAGAAAAATCTACTAAAACTAATGTCACTGTAAAAATTAGCCTACCTTAAGAGTAAGCTGGGGGAGTAATTGGTTACCACCACAAGTCTGATGCCGGCGTTCATCATGAAAGCAGAACATCTGGTGCTGCAGGCTGATTTTCTTGACTAGATTCAGACCTGAATATCTGCTCTGATTTCTGGCCAGTGCAAGTAGTATGTATGGTAGGCTCCAGGGCTCACTAGTAGGCAGGGCAATGTAAAGAGGGCATTGGTTTGTAAGGCAGTGTTAGGAGTGTTAGGAGGGCACAGAAGGAAGGTCTGTCCTTGTCCCAGGAATGGGGGACATACAGATTTGGCAATGCCAGTCCTGGGAATGTATCCATGCACAGTGCCCAATTCAGGAAGAGCCTATAGAAGGCAGGGCTGGCCGGAGAGCCTCTTTCTATGTCCAAATAGCATGTGCCAGGCTGTAGGTCAGTTTGAATGTGAAGTGTGGGTGAACCATATCCCTGCCAAGGCACTACAGGACTCCGGCAGCATGGTGACACTGGTATATACCAGGGTGATTGGGAGACTCAGCCCAGTAGGTAAGACACTACAGGTAGTATGCATGGCGGACTGTAGTGCAAACTGTTTCAGAAGCAGTTGCAGATATCTGTCTATCATTCGCAGACAGATGGCCTCAATGAGAGGTTTAATAAAACCTTGAAATCCATGTTAAAAAGAATGGTTCAGATGGACGGAAAGGATTGAGATATGTTGCTCTCTGCCCTGTTGTTTGCCAATCAGGAGGTTCCACAAGCGTCCACGGCTTCTCGCCATTTGAGCTAGTGTATTGGCGAAGACCCCGGTAGTTGCTTGATCTAGTAAAGGAGACATGGGCAAGTGAAACCTCACTGCAAAAAACAGTAGTATAGCATATCTCCCAAATGCGAGAGTGATGCTGTTAGTGAAGAAGCATCTCTAGAAGGTTCAAGATGCCCAAAGGATGCTAGCTTGATGTCATTTAAGAGTCCCATTGGCACCAAAGCCCAATGGCACCCTGCGTTTTCAAAGACTTTAGGAAACTTAATGAAGTTTCTTAATTGGATGCCTATCCGATGCCCTGGGTAGACAAGTTAATTGAGAGGTTGGGTTCTGCACGGTATATTACTACATTGGACCTCACAAAATTGGACCTCACAAAATGGTACTGGCAGATTCCCCTCACCAAGGAGGCCAGAGATAAAACCACTTATTTCCACTCCAGAAGTCTGCTTTCAGTGTAAAAGGATGCCATTTAACTTACACCCTGCCCCAGCCACATTCCAAAAGGCGATGGACAAAAGATTATGCCCTCATCGACAATACGCTTTTGTCTACTTGGATGATATTGTCATTTTCAGTATTGATTGGGAGACCCATCTTTCCTGGGTTTATGCAGTCATAGATTCCTTGAAAAAAGCAGGGTTCGCAATTAATCCCGAGAAGTGTGCGATTGGGATGAAGGAAGCCAAGTACGTTGTGGGTAGGGGTCTAGTGAAACTTCAAATGAATAAGGTTGAAGCAGAACAGGTCTCTGGAATAATGATCCCCAGAGCCCGGGGGGATGCCTGTAGAGAATCTGAGGTCCTATAGACTTGTCCCAGTTGCCAAGTACCGCAAGGTGGCGAATAGAGTCTGCTCAGGAATGATGGCTTGCCGCATGCAGGTGTCCTGCCTGCTAATATAAGGGGTGAGCAAAGCCAACAAATGGTGAAAAATGGGGTCCGTCATCCAGAGAAAAATCCTGAAATCATCAGGGTTATTCTCCTGAATCTCACGCAGAGAGAATTGGTCACGCTGGAGTAAACAATTCTTGGTCCACGAGCTCCTCCTTGCCCTGTTCATGGCCTGGGTTTATGTTAAAGTAAGAACCCAAAACACCAAGCCCCCATATAGCATGAATTCTATGATGAGTATGTAACCCCAACATGGTTTCAAAGCGGTCGGCTGGTCAGAACGAACTAACCGAACAAACTGAAGAACAGCAAGGCCTGTGAAGAGCGAGCTGAAAATCAGAAGCAAGCGGAGAAGAACGCACTGAAAAACAGATATGAACTGACTGCAGGCACTGATATCAGATACAAACCCACAAGCACAAACTGAACAGCAGTAAAATGATCGTAATAAGCAGGAATCTGAAAAGCGCAAATCGTCTCTCACCAAACTTCAACTAACACGAGATTAGCAGAAGGAGCCTAAAGGGTGGTGCACTGGGTCTTGAGCTTCCTTTTTCTAGTCCCGTCATACGTGTTGTACGTCACTGCACCCTTGACAGTCGGAATTTGGTGTGACCGTGTGTACGCAAGAAAGCTTGAGCGAAATCCCATTGGAATTCCGTTGGGAAAACCATCAGAGCTTTTTCCGACCAAAGTTCTGATCATGTGTACACGGCATTAGAGTCTGCAAAAGACTTGAGACTGGGGCGGAGGTTCACCTTCCAGCAGGACAACGACCCCAAATATACAGCCAGAGCTACAATGGAATGGTTTAGATTAAAGCATATTCATGTGTTAGCCCTTGTACACACGGTTGGAGAATCCGTCGGAATGTGTCCTATCGGACCGCGTTGTCAGATAATCCGACTGTGTGTGGTATGCATCGGACTGATTCAGTCGGAATATCCGTCGGACCCAATTTTCCAACTTGTTGGAAATATTTTCCGACAAACTGGTCCGATCGGACATACTCCGATCATGTGTAGAGAATTTTGATCGGACCAAGTGCCACGCATGTTCAGATCAAATTCCTACATCAAAGCTATTGGCTACTAGCCTGAATGTAGTCCCATCGTAACGAAATTACGTCATCACGTTCTGAAAGATCGGATTTTTCGACAACTTTGTCCAACCGTGTGTATGCAACAGTTTCGGACAAGATCAGACGGACAAAATCCAACGGATTTTGTTGTCGAAATCTCCGACCGTGTGTACAGGGGCTTAGAATGGCCCAGTCAAAGTCCAGACCTACAGTAAATCCAATTAAGAATCTGTGGCAAGACTTTAAATTCCTGTTCACAGATGCTCTACATCCAATCGGACAGAGCTGAGCTATTTTGCAAAGAAGAATGGCCAAAAATGACACTTTTTAGATGTGCAAAACTGGTAGAGACTTACCCAAAAAGACTTGCAGCTGTAATTGCAGTGAAAGGTGGTTCAACAACATATTGGATTGAATACAAATGCACGTCACACCATTTATGATTTTCCTTCCACTTCACAATTATGTGCCACTTTGTGTTGGTCTATCACATAAAATCCCAATAAAATATATTTATGTTTTTGGATGTAACATGACAAAATGTGGAAAATTTCAAGGGATATGAATACTTTTTCAAGGCACTGCACATACAGACACCAGCAGTCTGCATCCATGGCTGTATTATTTTCAAAGCTGCATATAATCACATACAGTCATCTACAGCCATATTTTGCAATTCAGAATATGCAATGACCGGACTACGAGGAGAAGACAGAAAGTAAGTGTGCACCAACACTACACTGACATGTAGGCACACACAGGCACACAAACCCCCCCCCCCCCCCGATCCCCCCCGATCGCCCCCCGCCCCCCAGTCACAGTGTCACTGATTGCAGTGATCATTTATTTACTGGTCACTGCATTCAGTGTCAGTTGTAACAGTAAAAACTGTCAGGGCAGTTAGTGTTAGGTCCAGGGTAGCCCCCTACCACCCCCCAATAAAGGTTTAACCCCCTGATTGCCCCTAGAGTTAACCCTTTCACCCCCTTTTGTCAGTGTCACTAAGCATTCATTTTTCTGATCGCTGCATTAGTGTCGCTAGTGTCGCTAGGTAGCTAGTTATTTTTTTAGGTTCACCGCCAGGTTTTTATAGCGCTAGGTACCCCGATATACTACCCAATAATGGTTTTAACCCCCTGATTGCCCCTAGTTAACCCTTTCACCCCCTTTTGCCAGTGTCACTAAGCGATCATTTTTCTGATCGCTGCATTAGTGTCGCTAGTGTCGCTAGGTAACTAGTTATTTTTTTAGGTTCACCGCCAGGTTTTTATAGCGCTAGGTACCCCGATATACTACCCAATAATGGTTTTAACCCCCTGATTGCCCCTAGTTAACCCTTTTACCCCCTTTTGCCAGTGTCACTAAGCGATCATTTTTCTGATCGCTGCATTAGTGTCGCTAGTGTCGCTAGGTAGCTAGTTTTTTTTTTAGGTTCACCGCCAGGTTTTTATAGTGCTAGGTACCCCGATATACTACCGAATAATGGTTTCAACCCCCTGATTGCCCCTAGTTAACCCTTTCACTTCCTTTTGCCAGTGTCACTAAGCAATCGTTTTTCTGATCGCTGCATTAGTGTCACTAGTGCCGCTAGGTAGCTAGTTATTTTTTTAGGTTCACCGCTAGGTTTTTATAGCACTAGGTACCCCAATATACTACCCAATAATGGTTTTAACCCCCTGATTGCCCCTAGTTAACCCTTTCACCCCCTTTTGCCAGTGTCACTAAGCAATAATTTTTCTGATCGCTGCATTAGTGTCACTAGTGTCGCTAGGTAGCTAGTTATTTTTTTAGGTTCACTGTCAGGTTTTTATAGCCCTAGGTACCCCATATACTACCCAATAATGGTTTTAATCCCCTGATTGCCCCTAGTTAACCCTTTCACCAGCGATCACAGTATAAGTGTCACTGGTGACGCTGGTTAGCCAGTTAGTTATTTAGGTTCCCCGTCAGGTTTTTATATAGCGCCAGGGACCCCCATATACTACCTAATAAAAATTTGAACCCCCTGATTGCCCCTAGTTAACCCTTTCACCACTGATCACTGTATAAGTGTTACGGGTGACGCTGGTTAGTTTGCTTTTTATAGCATCAGGGCACCCACCATTTATTACCCAATAAAGGTTTAACCCCCTGATCACCCGGCGGGTGATATCAATTAGGTTTTAGGGTCAGGGTCTGCGTCGCCACAGGCAGCGCTAGGTTAGTGCCAGTACCGCTAACACCCACACGCAAAGCATAAACCTCCGGTAGTGGTATAGAATCTGAACAGATCAATATCTGATCTGATCAGATCTATACTAGCATCCCCAGCAGTTTAGGGTTCCAAAAAAACGCATTGTTAGCGGGATCAGCCCAGATACCTGCTGGCACCTGCGTTTTGCCCCTCTGCCCAGCCCACCCAAGTGCAGTATCGATCGATCACTGTCACTTACAAAACACTAAACACATAACTGCAGCAATCGCAGAGTCAGGCCTGATCCCTGCGATCCCTAACAGTTTTTTTTGGTAGCATTTTATATTTAAATCCGGAAGGCAGTGCTTGGTTTTCAGGGTCCCGTATGTGGCTAGGCTCCCAAAAAGTCCCCCACATGTGGTATCCCCGTACTCGGGAGAAGCAGCAGAATTTATTTTGGGGTATAATTTGACTTATGCTCATAGCATGTGTGAGCAATATATCATTTAGTGACAACTTTGTGCAAAAAAAAAATTTTTTTTAAATTCCTGCAACTTGTGGCAAAATATAAAATATTTCATGGACTCAACATGCCTCTCAGTAAATAGCTTGGGGTGTCTACTTTCCAAAATGGGGTCATTTGGGGGGGGGGGGGGGTTTGTGCTATTTTGGCATTTCATGGCCTTCGAAACTGTGTTAGGTAGTGAGGAGTGAAATCAAAAATTTGCACCCTTAGAAACCCTGAAGGTAGTGATTGGTTTTCGGGGTGCCGTACGCAGCTAGACTCCCAAAAAGTCCCACATATGTGGTATCCTCGTACTCAGGAGAAGCAGCAGAATATATTTTGGGGTGCAATTCCACATATAACTATGGCATGTGTGAGCAATATATCATTTAGTGACAACTTTTTGTAAACTTTTTTTTTTTTTGTGTCATTATTCAATCACTTGGGACAAAAAAAAAATATTCAAGGGGCTCAACATGCCTCTCCACAACTTCCTTGGGGTGTCTACTTTCCAAAATGGGGTCATTTGGGGGGTTTTGTGTTATTTTGGCATTTTATGGCCTTCGAAACTGTGATAGGTAATGAGGAGTGAAATCAAAAATTTGCACCCTTAGACATCCTGAAGGCAGTGATTGGTTTTCGGGGTCCTGTACGCGGCTAGACTCCCAAAAAGTCCCACATATGTGGTATCCTCATACTCAGGAGAAGCAGCAGAATATATTTTGGGGTGCAATTCCACATATAACTATGGCATGTGTGAGCAATATATCATTTAGTGACTACTTTTTGTAAACTTTTTTTTTTTTTTTTGTGTCATTATTCAATTACTTGGGACAAAAAAAAAATATTCAATGGGCTCAACATGCCTCTCCACAACTTCCTTGGGGTGTCTACTTTCCAAAATGGGGTTATTTGGGGGGGGGGGTTGTACTTCCCTGCCATTTTAGCACCTCAAGAAATGAGATAGGCAGTCGTAAATTAAAAGCTGTGTAAATTTCAGAAAATGTACTCTAGTTTGTAGACGCTATAACTTTTGTGCAAACCAATAAATATACGCTTATTGACATTTTTTTTTACTAAAGACATGTGGCTGAATAAATGTTGCCCTAAATGTTTGACTAAAATTGAGTTTATTCGATTTTTCTTATAACAAAAAGTAGAAAATATCATTTTTTTCTCAAAATTTTCGGTCTTTTTCCATTTATATCGCAAAAAATAAAAATCGCAGAGGCAATCAAATACCATCAAAAGAAAACTCTATTTGTGGGAAGAAAAGGACGCAAATTTTGTTTGGGTACAACATTGCATGACCGCGCAATTACCAGTTAAAGCAGTGCAGTGCGAAATTGTAAAAATACCTCTGGTCCTTAGGCTGTTAATTGGTCCGGGGCTGAAGTGGTTAAACAAAGAGACAATATAGCATAAACTTTCATATGTTTTAGTAGCTTGAATTGCTTTTAAATTTGTAATGTAGCGTAATGTAGTACAGCATGCTCAATAACAGCTAAGGCTCCGTGCTTCAGATAACATGAGAAAAGTGCAGGAACAAAAAATTTTTGTTTGGGTGCTAAGCACTTTCTCTGCCAGCGTTTAGCAGCGACTAGCTTATTGTTAAAGAGAGGCCTGGCAAGTCGGCTGCCACGTCCTTACTAACCGATGACAATCCCTCTGACAGCTAAATGTAAAAACTTTGTGGGGTCCCTCCACAATCCATACCAGGTCTGGCACGGATTTTAACCACTTCAGACCGGAAGAATTTACCCTCTTCCCAACCAGAGCACTTTTTGCAATTCGGCACTGCATCAATTTAACTGACAATTACGCGGCCATGCGATGTGGCTTCCAAACACAATTGATGTCCTTTTTTTTCCCACAAATAGAGCTTTATTTTGGTGGTATTTGATCACCTCTGTGGTTTTTATGTGTTGCATTATAAACAAAAAATAGCGTAAATTTGGAAAAAAAACGCATTATTTTTTACTTTTTGCTATAATAAATATCCCCAAAAAATATTTAAAAAAAATTTAGGGGAAAGTTTTATGGCATTTTTATGGATATATTTTTTTTACTAGTAATGGCAGCAATCAGCGATTTTTATTGTGACTGCGACATTATGGCAGACACATCGGACACTTTTGACACATTTTTGGGACCATTAGTATTAATACAGCTATTAATACAGCGATCAATGCTAAAAAACTGCATTGATTACTGTAAAAATGTCACTGGCAGTGAAGGGGTTAACTACTAGGTGGCACTGTAGGGGTTAAGTGTGTCCTAGGAAGTGATTCTAACTGTGGGAGGGAGGGGCTGTGTGTGACACATCACTGATCAGCGCTCCTGATTATAGGGAGAGTTGATCAGTGACAGTGTCACTAGGCAGAACGAGAAGATGCTTGTTTACATTAGCATCTCCCCATTCTTCCTCACCATGAGACGACCGCAGGTATCCCCGTGGACATCAGGTCCACGGGACCCGCAATTTGCGGTCACGATGCTCCAGGCGGGCGCGCACGCCGCCTCTTAAAGGGCAACATACAGGTACATTAATCTGCCTGTACGTGCCCTTCTGCCACAGTACATCTGCGTGAGGTGGTCAGGAAGCGGTTAAGGGAAACCCCACACCAACATTTTTTTTAAAACATTTTTTTAAAAGGTCAACTTTCTCTGCCTTCAACATGGAGGGGTGCTTTGGGGCAGGGAGCTTCCCCAATGCAGCATGTTGTTGGGGACAAAGGCCTCTTTCCCACAACCCTGGCTGGTGGTTGTGGGGGACAGCGGGTGGGGGATTATCAAAAGCTGGAATCCCCCTTTAACATGGGGGCCCCCAGATTGTGGCCCCCCATGTGAATGAGTATGAGATACATGCTGGGGCATGCTGAGTCGATGATGTCACAAGGGGGCGTGGTCACCCAGTAATGCCATTGGGTGGCCCCGCCCCTTAGTTTATCTAGCAGAATGCGGCAGCAGAGCTTTCATTTATTTTCTTTTATTTTCTTTGGGTTGGCGGCCTGTGTTCATTATGATTCATAATAAAGGACTTGGATCTGATCTTTATTTACTCTACTCTTTTTTTATGTACCCCTACTCATTCACATAGGATCTGGCCCCTTCCAGATTCTGATAAGCCTCCCACCTGCAGACCCCCGCAACCACCAGCTAGGGTTGTGGGAAAGAGGCCGTTGTCCCCATTTTTTTGCTAAATGCTTCTAAAAGCCTATGTGCGCGTGAACACAGGATAACATGCAGGGAAATTTAGAGAAATTTAGAGAAAAAATTGCCTGATACCCCTAACAGTAGTGTCAAAATTGCCCAGTATGCACGAACCCTAAATTTTTAACATGACATGATCTTTTTATAATTGTATTCTCAGTTTTTTTTTCTTTGTAAATCACTTTATGAGCCTTTTTTCTTCTCTGTAACCTAAAGTGTTAAAAAGTAGAAGCCTTTCTATGAGCAGGTATTATTTTTTGCCAAAAAAGGTAATAAAAACACAACCCTTTTTTGCCCAGCAAATAACATATTATAAATCTTCTTTATTAACAATTTTCACACTTCTAAATTAAGCTACTGGTGGAGAAGTCTGTGCTGAAATCTTAATCTGACAGACAGTAGAAGAAATATTGTGTCCTGAAAGGTACTTGAGGGATAGTAAATCAAGGTGTAACACATTTGATATTTATTGGCCAACAGCAGCAATTAAAATATGTGCAATGCAATCGGCCATTGGTCACTTTTTATGATTTTTATTTTAACTTTGAGTCATAAATCTGTCTGTAATTGTGCATCACAGTATCTCATATCATTTGTATTTAACAGACCTCATGATGGACAATGCAGTGTAGTGATATGGTAATTTTAAATTTTTTTTTTTTTGTTAGCACTTAGGTGTGATCTGTAGGATGCTGCAGCAGACTGTACCTATACTTGGTGTTTCCCCCTTTTTAAACGTTCCTAAGCATAGTATGTTATATTCTTTTGTAAAATGCTGTTAAGTATGCTCCACCCAGATAGCAAGCAATTGTGCTTTAAGTTTGAAAATGGCTTTCTAAGCTATTTCTAGACTTTCCAGGCTTCACAAGTTTGTAGCACAATTGCATGCAAGACCGCATTACATGACTCAAGATTAAAGATGAGCCGAACACCCCTGGTTTGGTTTGCATGAGAACCTGCGAACAGAACTAAACTTCGTGTGAACTTTAGAACATTATTAAAGTCTATGGGACTTGAACGTTCAAAATCAAAAGTGCTAATTTTAAAGGCTAATATGCAAGTTATTGTCATAAAAAGTGTTTGGGGACCTGGGTCCTGCCCCAGAGGACATGTATCAATGCAAAAAAAAAGTTTTAAAAATGGCAGTTTTTTCAGGAGCAGTGATTTTAATAATGCTTAAAGTGAAACAATAAAAGTGTAATATTCCTTTACATTTTGTACTGGGGGGGGGGTGTGTATAGTATGCCTGTGAAGGGGCACATGTTTCCCGTGCTTAGAACTGTCCCTGCACAAAATGGCATTAAAAGGAAATAACGTCATTTAAAGCTGCTTGCGGTTTTAATGTTATATCTGGTTCCTGCAACATGGTTGAAAATCATTGAGAAAAATGGCATGGGTAGCCCTCCCTGCCCATTACCAGCCCCTTTGGGTCTTGTACGCATATTAAGGGGAACCCCGTACCCATATTAAAAAAAGGAAATGCGTGTGGCCCCCAGGCCCCATATACTCAGAACAGCAGTATACAGGCGGTGCAAACAAGACAGGGACTGTGTAGGTTTGTTGTGTTAAGTTGAATCTGTTTGTAATTTTCAACTGGTACATTTTTAAAGTGTAGCTCCAGTCAAAAAAACTATTTTTAAGCTTTTTGGAAAACATAGGGAAGGGTTATCACCCCTGTATAATTTGTTTTGTCGTACATCTTTTTTCATCTCACTTGCTGTTGTCTCCTTCCGTTTGCAAGTAGGAGATGTTTGTAAGTTGGATGTTTGAAAGTAGGGGCCTGCCTTATATGCTCTGCAGAAATGGCGGAACAAGGTGTTGGTTTTGCCACAACATTGTAAGCCCTGAAAGTGACTCTTGGTGGGCGCTGGAGCGCCCTGCTGTGAACGATTATATCAAGAATTGTAATTACATGCCATTGTTGAACAGTGGTAGAAAAATTGACCTTTGGTGGTTGTGGTGCTGGTGCCACAACACTATAAGTCCTCAAGGTTACTCTGGGTGGGCACAGGAAGGGGCCCTCCTGTGAAATATTATATCAAGAATTGTAATTACATGTCCCTGTTAAACAGGGGCAGAAAAATTGGGCCTTAGGCACTGGTGCTGGTGCCACGACACTGCAACCTCTCCCATATACTCTATTTTTATTGCAGGAATTAGCCCTGCTGCAAAGCATTGCATCAAAAATTGTAATTAAACGCCCCTGTTAAACAGGGGCAGAAAAATTGGGCCTTAGGCACTGGTGCTGGTGCCACTACACTGCAATTATTTTTGCAGGGAAAAAAAGTCATTTAAAATCACTCGCGGTTATAATGAATTGACGGCTCCCCTTAATACAGACAACAGTCATTGAAAGTCATTGATAAAAAAAAAAGTGTGGGGTTCCCCCTAAAAATCCATACCAGACCCTTTATCCGAGCATGCAACCTGGCAGGCCGCAGGAAAAGAGAGGGGGACGGGAGAGCGCCGCCCCCTCCTGAACCGTAAGAGGCCACATGCCCTCAACATTGGGTCCCCCCAAAGCACCTTGTCCCCATGTTGATGAGGACAAGGGTCTCATCCCCACACACACACCGCTGTAAAAGTCCTTTATTAAAATTTTTTTTTTTTTTTTAATTCCAGCGGTGGTAATCCACTCTTGCTACCCAGAGACGGATTATCATCTCTCCGGGGTCTTTTTTAACTATTTTTTACACTTTCTTTGTGAAATGATAGGGGTACTTTTGTACCCCTTTACCACCTTGTCGTAACCTTCCACTGTATACTATGTATCCCCCAGCATTACTGGGTAACTGGTTTGATTAGCTTATTAAAATAGTGTCTATATGGATTCACTTTGCACATCCTGGTGGATGAACACATACTCAAACCATGGGTACCTGGTTCATAGTAAAGATAAGTAACTCTAAACAAATAGACAATGTCATGTAAAAATATATGTTCATGGACCCGCGCTTTAGGAAATGAATGAAAAAAGAGAGAAAACTGCTTCCCCTACTGGTACAAGCATCTAATTGGAATATAAATTAAATATAAAATGAGGGAAGGTAGGTATGAGAATGTTCTGGGGTACAGTATTACATGCCGTGATGCTGTTATATTGAATCAAAGACCAGAAAATTTAATAAAGTGTCACATGTTTGGTGTAAATCCATATAATATATGAGGAGTCATTGTACATATATAAAATTCAGTGTATATAAAATATATGGGGTAATGGATGGGGTTAGTATATATAGGTATAATATATGGGGATTAGTGTATATAATTTATGGGGGTTAGTGTATATAATATATGGGGGTTAGTGTATATCAGGGGTGCCCAACCAGTGGCCCAGGGACCACATGTGGCCCGCGGAGCCCTCTGATGTGGCCTGCGACCTCCTGCTCTTGGATAGAATAGAAAGAATACTGTTATTAAAAGTCAGTTTATTATTAAAATCACAGTGTATATATGGGCATATCTTTTCTGCAGTGGTTACTGGGCTGCTTTCAAACTTATCCGCAGGGGCAGAGCAGTTTACCTGCAGGTTACCTGCACTGAGCCATAGACTTCTATTATTACCTGCGAGTTTGGTGAGCTTTCTGAAAGTGGACCACACCTGCAGAATATAATAGAAGTCTATTGCAAACTGCAGGAAAGCCAAAGGTAGATTGTGTTGCACACATGGTGCGGGTTAACCGCAGCGCCTCAGTGAGAAAGCAGCCTTGGACTCTTTTCACTCGGTCAGTCCAACAAATTGGACCCTCCATTCACCTCTAAGTAGTGGCAGACATAAACCAACTTGTGTTCTACCTCTAATACGATCCACCAAAAAGTATTGTGGGCTGCGTCCATGCCCGCTCTGCAAATGCAGAGTAGACACAGACATGCCATCCACCCACTCCGCTCATTGTGGCCCGCGACTGGTTACCAAGTCGCTTAAGTGGCCCTTGTATATAACATAAGGGGGTTATTGTATCTAATTTATGGGGGGTAGTGTGTATATAATATATGGGGGTTAGTGAACAAATCTATGGGGGGGGGGGGGTAGTGTGTATATAATATATGGGGGTTAGTGTGTATATAATATATGGGGGTTGGTGTGTACATAATTTATGGGGGGGGGGGGGGGGTAGTGTGTATATAATATATGGGGGGTTGTGTATATAATTTATATTTTTTATTTTATAATTTATGGGGGGTAGTGTGTATACAATATATGGGGGTAGTATGTATATATAATATATGGGGGGTGGTGTATATAATATATGGGGGGGTTAATGTATTTAATTTATGAAGGGTAGTATGTATATAATATATGGAAGATAGTGTGTATATACTACATGTGGGTAGTGTATATATAATATACGGGGGGTAGTGTATATAATTTATGGGGGGTAGTGTGTATATAATATATGGGGGGTAGTGTATATAATATATGGGGGGTAGTGTATATAAGTTATGGGGGGTAGTATATATATATAATATATGGGGGGTGATGTGTATATAATACATGTGGATAGTGTATATATAATATATGGGGATTAGTGTATATATAATATATGGGGGTAGTGTATATACTATATGGGGGTTATTGTATATAATTTATGGGGGGTAATGTGTATATAATATATGAGGGGGTAGTGTATATAATTTATGGGGGGTAGTATGTATATAATATATGGGGGTTAGTGTGTATATAATACATGAGGGTAGTGTATATATAATATATGGGGGTAGTGTATATAATATATGGGGGTTAGTGTATATACAATATATGGTGGTAATGTAGATAATATATGGGGGTTAGTGTACAAATCTATGGGGGGGGGGGGTAGTGTGTATATAATATATGAGGGTTAGTGTGTATATAATATATGGGAGGTAGTGTATATAATATATGGGGGGTAGTATGTATATAATATGTCGGGGTTAGTGAACAAATCTATGGGGGTGTAGTGTGTATATAATATATGGGGGTTAGTGTGTATATAATATATGGGGGCAATGTATATAATTTATAAGGGTAGTGTATATAATTTATGGGGGGGTAGTGTGTTTATAATATATGGGGGGTAGTGTATATACCGTATTTATCGGCGTATAACACGCGCCGGCGTATAACACGCACCCCAAGTTTAGGAGGGAATTTTAAGGAAAAAACTTTTAGGAGGGAAGTTTAAGGGAAAAAAAAACTTACATTTATATGCCCATCAGTGTCATCTGCAGCCTTGTCCACCATTGCAGCCTTGTCCACCATTGCAGTCTTATGCAGCCGTGCCCACCATTTCAGCCTTATGCAGCCTTGTCCACTATTGCAGCCTTGTCCCCCATTGCAGCCTTATGCAGCCTTGTCCACCAGTGCAGTCTTGTCCCCCATTGTAGTCTTATGCAGTCTTGTCCCCCATTGCAGCCGTGTCCCCCATTGCAGCCGTGTCTATTTAATTTTTCAAAAATGCCGCCGCCAAGATACAGAGCCGGATGTGTATCTCGGCGGCGTGCGGTAGTTCTCGGCGGGACTTTGGCTCTTCTCGGGCAGCTTTCGGCCGTTCTCGGAAGCTTTCGGCCGCCGAGAAGAGCCGAAGGCTGCCGGAAGAGCCGAAGGCGGCCGAAAGCTTCCGAGTAGGGATGAGCTCAGGCGTGTTCGCATGGAACACGTGCAGAGCCCGCCAGGAAGTGAGCGCAGCGCTGTGCTAATCACAGGCAGTGAGACATTGCCCGATCTCCTTAGCCACGCATCGGGGCAATGTCTCACTGCCTGTGATTAGCGCAGCGCTGCGCTCACTTCCTGGCAGGCTCTGCACGTGTTCCATGCGAACACGCCTGAGCTCATCCCTACTTTCAAGAACGTCCGAAGGCGGCCGAAAGCTTCCGAGAATGGCCGAAGGTGGCCCGAAAGCTGCCAAGAAGAGCCGAAGGCGGCCGAAAGTCGCCTTGAAGAGCCGAAAGCGGCTGAAAGCCGCCCAGAGGCTCAGAAGCTCGGGGGATCGGCGTATAACACGCACCCACGATTTTCCCCTTTTAAGGGGAAAAAGGTGCGTGTTATACGCCGATAAATACGGTAATATATGTTGCTAGTGTATATGATGTATGGGGGGTAGTGTGTACATAATATATGGGGGGTAGTGTATATAATTTATGGGGGGGTTGTTTTTTCTATAATATATGTGGGGTAGTGTATATATAATACATGGGGGTTAGAATATATATATATATTGTATGTCCCCCTTGTAGATCCAAGGGGGACATGCAAGGAAAATAAAAAAAACAGCATTTTAGCTTGCACATGATTGGATGATAAAATCAGCAGAGCTTCCACTCATTTCAGATCTACCCCTTAGATTTAGAGCGACTGTACTTTCAAGTGCAAAGTGGACTTGCCTTTTGTAAATAACCCCCATATATGGGGGTAGCGTATATAATTTATGGGGAGTAGAGTGTATATAATATATGGGGGTTAGTGTATATATAATATATGGGGGTAGAGTATATCATTTATGGGGGTAGTGTATATAATTTATGGGGTCTTAGTGTGTATATAATACATGGGGAGTAGTGTATATAATATATGGGGGCTGTGTATATAATATATGTGGGGTAGTGTATATAATTTATGGGGGGGGGGAGTAGTGTGTATATAATAAATGGGGGGTAGTGTATGCAGGGGCTGCATTTGATGGCACAGTGGCTGCATTTTTTTGAAAATCATTTTTATTAAGGTTTTAATTTCCAAGTGATACAACAGGAACAAAGGAAATGAATACAGGTAGCAATGAACTACAATAAATGCTACAGATCGAGAAATGATACAAATCAAAATGAATCAAAAACAAAATAAAAAGCAAATCAAAAACATAACAAAAGCAATTCAAAAAATTTGCTTACAAGTGGTAGCACATTTTTCTTCCACTGGCTTTACACATGAATCTATGATTATGAACTCGCTCAGACACATTAGGGGGCCGACCCACAATTTCAGTTGATCAGTACACCCTATGACACTCGGATCTCTGGATGGCTCCCTCCGCACCCCAAATTGGGATCACGCTGTGACGGAGGGGCCATCCAGGGGGGAACTGGATGACATGGTGTTAAAGTCAATTTATTTGGGACCTGTTTTCAATGGATCCTACTGCTAATGACCATAGTAATCATTTCTTATACCACTCTGTCCAACATTTCCAGACAGTGGCTGCATTTTATGGGGTACAGTGACTGAATTTTATGGGGCACAGTGGCAGCATTTTTTGGGCACAGTGGTTGCATGTGATGGCCTAGTGGCTGCATTTGATGGCATAGTGGCTTCATATTGTGGGGCACAGTAGCTGCATTTGATGGGAACAGCGGCTGCATTTGATGAGCACAGTGGCTGCAATTGATGGGCAGAGTGGCAGCATTTGATGGCACAGTAGTTGTTTCAAGGCTGGATAATTTGGTTCCCACCAGCATAAAGAGAATTTTGGGTATGTTTGGGAGTTTTCAGGATGGGGGAATTAAACAGGGCTACTGAGGGAGTTTGTGGGATCACACAGCCAGTGACTCTGCGGATAAGATGGAATATTTTGTTCCAGTACCCTCTGATTTTCAGGCATTCCCACTAAACGTAACATTGTGTCGACATCCCCTGAAGCATAGCGGAGAGGAGGAGGGGTAGATGGCAGCTAGTCTAGTAGGCACTAGGTACCATCTTGTGAGTACCTTGAGGTTGGGCAGAGTGAAAGATTGCCTCCATATATGGGAGTTTTGTAGAATTCCCCTGCCAGTGACAACTGTGACAAGCAGTTTATATATATGCCCCCTTTTGCTCCATGACCTGGCTACACCATTGTTCATGCTCTGCGAATGTCGGTGGTCCAGGCTTGTGTTTCAAGATGAGTGTAGAAAGTGTGAGATTTGGTGGAACCTAAATTTTTCAGATTTAAGGAGTTCTAGTTTGTTTACACAGTGTGTAAGTGATAGGGGTTCTGTGCAGGAGAAGAATTGTCCTATTCGGTACATGCCTTTATCTAACCACCATTTGAAGGTGCTAATGTCCATACCCGGGAGGAACTGGGGGATGTGAGAAATGTGTGCTAGGGGTTGGATGATATGAGACCAAAGAGGGAAGATTACGTAGGGTATCCCATAGGAACAGAGTGAGAGACATCACTGGGGGTCTACTTGGGGGATACCATAGAAGTAAGCAGTGGTGGCCTGTCCATAGGGGGTGCCCAGGTGCCGCCCCCTCCCCCATGCAGTCCAAAAAAAAAAGTAAAAAATAAATAAATATTTAAGCATGTCCCTTTCAAACATTTTTTTTTTATGTCTTTATGTGCATTGTGTCCTGGCGGCGGGCGCCGGGCACAGCACAATATGGTAAGCGCCACGTCTATGCAATCACGAGATTGCAGACGCGCCGCTTCATTTGCCCAAAAAAAACTGTCTCTGTGGCGCGGTCGATCGCGCCACAGCATCCGGCGCGGTGTCCTGTCCGGGTGAGTGCATAGACTTGCACTTTCAGTTCTAATGGGCGGTGAGTGAGTGAGTGACTTGTATAGCGCTACCTATGCGAACTGAATCGCTTCAGGGCGCTTTCTTGCCACCAGAGTAGCTTTGCATGGTCCTTACATCAGCGGTGCTTCTGACGTCACTACAGGAAATGACGTTCACACTCTGCTGCTCAGTGGAACCTCCTGCCTGAGAGGAGCAGGTAAGGCATGCTCTTCTGCTTTTCAACTTGTGGAAATTATCGCTGTTCGTGGCAGGATACCTTACCCCCCTCTTATATGTTTTTCATATTTGGGGGTCGGCGGAATCCACCTCCCCCCCGCTCAACAACACAACAACCTGATTTGTGTATTTGTTTTTTTTACTTTTTTTTTTTTCATTTTGGTTAAAAGGGGCACATAGGTGTATATGCAAGTTTTGAATCAGTGGCATGTATCAGTGGCAGTGGCTAATGTGATAAAAAAAAAAAAAAAAAAATGAAAAAAAAAAAAATATATATATATATATATATATATATATATATATATATATATATATATATATATATATATATATATATATGTTTTTTTTCACATTAGCCACATGTCCCTTTAAAAAAAAATGTAGGTGGTCGGCGGCAGCACCCCAAACTGGCTTATCAACTTAACTTACAGATATGTGTGATGTACAGGTTGCAGAATGCAGATATGTGCGATTTACAGTTTGCAGAATGCAGATATGTGCGATTTTACAGAAGGCAGATATGTGCAATTTACAGGTTGCAGAATGCAGTTATGTGCGATTTTACAGATTGCAGATATGTGCAATTTACAAGTTGCAGAATGCAGTTATGTGCGATTTTACAGAATGCAGATATGTGCAATTTACTGGTTGCAGAATGCAGTTATGAGTGATTTACAGTTTGCATAATGCAGTTATGTGCGACTTTACAGAATGCAGATATGTGCAATTTACAAGTTGCAGAATGCAGATTTGTACGATTTACAGGTTGCAGAATGCAGATATGTGCGATTTACAGAATGCAGATATGTGCAATTTACAGGTTGCAGAATGCAGATATGTAGGATTTACAGGTTGCAGAATACAGATATGTGCGATTTACAGAATGCAGATATGTGCGATTTACAGGTTTCAAAATGCAGATATTTGCAATTTACAGGTTGCAGAATGCAGATGTGTGATTTACAGGTTGCTTTAGTAGAGCCCTGTGTATAATGTGCAGCCTAGTATATGATGTGCAGAGCCCTGTGTATAATGTGAAGCCTGGTATATGATGTGGATTCTATAAGGGGTGTGACTTGTGAGACGTGGGAGGAGCCAACTCTGGAGGGGAGGGATCTTGCGCCCCCCCATCCTAAAACTTCACCAGCCGCCACTGCTCCATCCTCAGTTCTTCCACCCGACAACTCCTCCCCAGCTGGACTGACCCTGGGTATTTCAAGCAGGCCTGACCCCTGTCAGTCCTAATTGGGAATTGGTCAGGGCTATTTGAGACACCCCAGACTGCTCCTCCCCACTTCCCCTCCTCTTCTTCTAGAACGCTCTAGAATGCTCTAGAAGCAAGAGGGAGGTAACGGTGGAGTGACGCTGACTGTGAGTCGTAGCAGCTGCTCGGAGCCACTCCCAGCCCACACAGAACAAAACAAACAGGCCTAGCTTCCAGCTAAAAGAAAATAAATAGGTTGCGCTACACAAATAGCACACCAATATCACAAGTGTGTCTGTGACATCACCATTGATCAGAGTCACGATAACCATCCCAAAAAGGAGCAGCACACTTGTGATGTGCAAAAAATTTATGTACAAATGATGGGTAATCAAACATAAATAATAAATATAGCATCCATATACTAGTGATATTATTGACATTAAATAATAATTAAGAGTCCTCACAAATTAATAATAGAAGACAAATTAATGAAAACAACATGTCTAAAAATTAAGCCCACAAAATAGATACAGATACATGAATGTAAACATAAAACCTACACCCGTGCAAACTTAGAGTAATAAATTAAATATAAAAGTCCTTCAATATAGAAAACATCCAGCTAGGCTTGCTTAAATGTATCTGCTTTCACAAAAATCCTAACTCTAGCACCTAACTAAGTAGAGAGTGGTACATTATGTTTTGCACCCAACATGTGGCACATTTCACAGAGAAAATGTCTGTCTTTACCATCTGTGAGGACTTGGCTCCTATTTGTTAAAGTTCATCATTTCTCTGCAGCTTTTGCTGCCATTATGAAACTTGTACTAAACCTTTATCTCATGGTCTACTGGGTCTGAAGCATGGATCAATGGCCTAAAGTTGCATAGTTTGCAATAGAGGTTGTCCTATACCCACCTTGGTATCCTTTTGGAGGGAGTATTCAACTTGGCATGCGTTTTTGTCACTGATCAGTATGCAAAATCTTGCACCTCAAAAATTAAAATATTATCATTTATGAAAGTGAATTGTGGATGGATAATCCACATGTTTGAGTCACCTTTACCTTAAAGCAATGATCCCCCCACTACCACTGCCAATGCTGACACCAATTTATTTTGCTACCTACAGCCACATAGTACTACAATACTATGATCCAGATCCATGTCTACTCCAGTTCTCATAGATAGTGTTAGTGCTACCTCTAAAATAAGTGTTTTCCTGTTGATCATGCCTAAATGCTGACACTCCAGTGTAAAACATTTATTTTTTCATTACAAAAGTGCCTATCAATAAAAAATGTATTTGCCTCACTACCAAAATATTCTCTTACCCTGTTTTGTTATTTGTAGCGTTTTTGGGGGTTTCTTTGCATGCGGATATGTAAAAGTATCAAAGTTGTGCTTGCTTTTTTTTCCCTAAAAAATAATTGCTTAATGTCTGGAGAAGTTGATGACCATGTAAAATAACACATACTATATTTCTTATAGTCATGTATTAATTACATAAAGAAAAGCAGAAAGGAAATCACAATGGAGGAGAGTAATGGCAAGAAAGATGCCTTTTAATTGTACTCAAACTTGAAAGAGAGAAATTGCCTACAATATTAGATAATGAAAAGCAGTTCAAGCAAAGAAATCATTGAAAAGGATTGCTGAAAAGGCACAATGTTTCGCCTGTGGGTGTTAGGTTTCATGATTTCCTTCACTATGAATAATACACATTTATCAATGCTTAGACTTAAATAGCAGCAGCGGAAAACACCATCAGCCAAAGCTGCCTCTTGCATTCTCTGTGTTTCATTGGTGTTTTTTATTCTGCCTGACATAAGTTATTGCATTAAAACAACAGATCATGGCACTTTGTGTAAGAAAAAGTGATAAGCTGCCTCCTCTGTACATAGTATTGTCCTTAAACTCAGCACTTTGCTCGCAAAAGCATTATTTTTTATTGGAGCAAAGAAAAAAATTGTACTTGTTTGTCACAGCACATCTGGAAAGATTTTTACATCCATAGAATTAAGGAGGTTTTGCCTAAATCATTATAAGAGGAAGATTATGTTAATAGACTTAAGATAATAACACCAAAGAATCCATATATTTAGGTATGCAGGCTTATTGTATATGTTGTTGTTTTCCGAGATATATTTAGCATATGCATTCAGAAATGCTGAAGATTATGTCAGAGTTCATACATGCACTGCTACTTCGACATAACTGGGTCATTCTCTGGGAAACATTATTCTGCTTCCTCCTGCCATTCCAGATACTTATATGTCATTCTAAAACTGTACACCAAAACAGCATATTGGATTTAGTATGTTTATCATATTATGAAACATAGGGATGAGCTTTCTGTTTGAGTCGACCATGAGTTTGACTCAAACATTGGATGTTCGATCGTTTGGAGACAAATTTGAGTGGCGCGGCACGTCCTATAATGCACTGCGTCATGGAAGGGCATTTTTGGCTGATGATTGGCCAAGCATTCACTATGACCCACATGCTTTGGCCAATCACAGTGCTGTCAGAAAAGAGAGTCAGGCAGGGCACCACACTATATAAGGCCACCTGTATGTCGGCCTTGTGTAGTGTGTTCTTGGCGGAGAGAGAGATAGAGAAAGAGAGAGAGAGAGTGTAAATTCATTTACTTTGTGCAGGCAGTTTATTCAGTTAGCTGCAGTGTATTTAGTATATATATATATATATATATATATATATATATATATATATATATATATATCCCAGCTTTGTATATATCTATATATATATGCAGTATATCGACTGCATTCCAGTTTAGCTAAGCCTATATCTGAATGCAGGCCATTGCTGGTGTACGTTTTCAAATACACTTTCAGGCAGGCAAGTGATTCAGTGATCTGCAGTGCATAAAGATATATATACCGTCTCCTACATATATATCCACTGCATTCTAGTCTAGTCTAGCCAAGCTTATACCTGACTGCAGGCCATTCCTGGTGTAATTTTTCTAGTAAACATCAGGCAGTGTTTTGCTAACCCAATTTTACAGCATGTCTGGAAGGTCACCAAGGAAAGGCAGATGCTCACAGGCCATTAAAAGAGGGCAAGCAGGCTTTGTGTCTGGTCGGTGCTGGTTGTGGACATCCTTAACACGTGGTCGTGGGGCACACTTTTTTTTCGACAGTTGGCTGTGTTGAGCCACAACATGCAGAAGAGTTGGTAGAGAGGATAACAATGCTGTCCTCCTCCTCTGTCACAAGAAGTTTGGCGGCCAATGCAGCTGCCAAAGTGGCCTATTCCATCGGCTCAGTGGCATCAGTCACTCCTTCCCTAGCCCCACTATCATGTCCTGAGGGTTCCCCCGTACTGTTTGACCACAGTGTCAGGTACATGCTGCAGGAGGATGCGCAGCATTTTGAAGGCTCCGATGATGGTAACTAGGTTAAGGATGAAGGCAATAACATGAGCCCAGAGAAAGGGGATGCCCAAGAAGGACAAGAAACTGGCAGTCATGTTCCCCCAGCTGCAACATACTGCCAGGTTTGCCCCAGTGGCAAGGGGGGAGGGGGTGATGAGGTCACTGACTCTATGTGGGTGCCTGATAGAAGAGAGGAGGCACATCTCCTGTGAGGCAGGATGCCCCCCAGGGACCAGCTTAAGGACAGCCAACCAACTGCATCACACCGCAGACCTCCGCATGTGCAGTGCACTGCTGACTCCATGCGGTTTTTCAAAAGTTCTGTGGTGTGGGCCTTTTTGAGACGTGTGCAGGAGATCGCACCATTGCTGTTTGCAACATATGTCTGAAGCGTATCAAGTGTGGCCAAAACAGCAGCCATTTGGGCACCATATGCTTGACCAGACATATGTCAAGCTCCCATGCAGTCCGTTGGCAACAGTACTTAAAAGACCCACATCAAAGAACACGGCTGACCTCTCCTTGCTCCTCATCAGCTGGGATCTCCAACCCCACTATACCTTCAGTCAAATCAGAGACCTGCACTGAGAGGAATGAAGGGGTAGAATTAGGTGTCCCAAACACTTGTGGGCAATTTGCTAGTGGTACACCTAAATCCAATTGTAGCAGGCAAATTCCCCTACCCCAGTTGCTAAACCGTCGAAAGAAATTTGGTCCCAGCCATCCACATGCTCAGGGGCTGAATGCTAGTTTGGCTAAATTGCTAGCACTCCAACTGCTGCATTTTCAGCTGGTAGACTCTGCCCCCTTTTGAGAATTTGTGAAATGTGCGATACCTCAGTGGCAGGTTCCCAAACGTCATTTTTTTTTCTAGAAAGGCCATTCCGGCTCTCTACCGGCATGTGGAAGGCAATGTCTTTTCCTCGTTGGACAGGGTGGTCAGGGGTAAGGTGCATATTACCGTTGACTCATGGTCCAACAAGCATGGACAGGGATTTTACCTTTCTTTCATGGCACACTAGGTAACTCTGCTGGCAGCTGGAAAGGATGCAGGACAGGGTGCAGTAATGTTGGTGCTTGTTCATCCACCACACCTTCAAAATGCTGGTAGTAGTGATTCTCCACACCTCTCTCCTCTGCCTCTCATCTTCTTCCTCTATGGCCTTTGCCTGTGCAGATTTGTTTTCAGAACCAGCGGTGCCTCATAGGTGTTCTAGGGGCTACACAAGCACTCAGGCAAAAAAAATAAGTCAATGACGTATTGCCTGTGATCTCTCCTTTTGCCTTTTTCCTCCCCCTTCCCCTTTTTTTTCCTACACTTATCCCTCCCGTTTCTTCACTTATCCCTTTTAGGCATTTTGAGCGGATACTGTTGCGATTTTTTACAACATTAATACAAGCATACCCATTCAGGCACCGCCCCTCCTTTTTTTGGGGGGGTATTTGTGGTCCCTTCGCCGTTTCTTGGGGTTGACTTCCCGGCAAGGGGGAGGCCATTCTTATATGAGCCTCTCCCCCTGTCCCCTGGTGTGGGCATGTGGGCTGGTACTGCTCACCCTCTGGGGACATTCACCACTTGCCGGAGGGGTCCTTGAACATCTCTGGACGCCATGCCTCATGCGCATGCGCGGTATCCCGCTAGTGCGCATGACGCGCTGACGTCACGCAATTGCGGCGGAGATGGTGTCATTTCGGGGACGCCGGGGAGGCCACACGTGGCCAGCCTGCTTGGCGGCCATGCGGGATGAGGTGGAGACTGGTCGGCATGTGGGCGGAGGACACCTGCTGACAATTTCCTGTGGATATCCCCTGTTTATTAGAAATGCTTCTCATATAGGAAGGGGTCATTTATCTCTATCTCCACATAAGGAAGGCTATATGAACTTCTAGCTCTCAGATGGTACATACTGCTAACCACTCTGATTGAGTTTTTATTCCTGTTTAATTTTACTTTTATTATAATTTGGAGGCTTGGTATACAAATCTCTTATAATATTCAGATTTACCTATAGATCGGGTGATTTAACCCCTTGGGTATTGCACAATAGAGGGTGACTGTGCTTGTGACCCATCCCGGGCTGGGTCCTTCCTTACAGCCTCCTCTCTTTGGAGCCCCCTCCCAATATAATTTAATCAGGTAATTTATCCTCCTCTTGAAGTGGATTTTGCTTGCTCTATGTGTTGTGTGCACTTGCCACGGCTTAGCTCACTCTATCCCACATTTTTGGCACATATATTTGCTCCATGTTCATTTTCACTTTTTTTCATATTGATTTGTATTGTGCCGTCTTTACACTTACCATGCACTCTTCATATCTCACATTTCAGCACTCTATTTTCGTACATTTATCCTTTCACTTTCTCAACACTTTCCGCTTAACGGATACCTTTATCCACACTTTCACACATTATGTGTGACTACTTGTAGTATATTTCACCATTTGGTGTTTTTTTTCCTTTCTTGGTTTTTAGGTGCGTTCTGGCTTTTTTTCACATGTTTGTTTCCCTTTAAGTGGTCTTTGCACTAGTTTTTCACTCACTTTTAGATTTTTACTATATTTTTTTCATTTTAGTTTATTATTTTTTTTATATATAATATATATATAATTTTTTTTCTCACTGTTCCACATACCAAAACCATGGTGAGTGATACCACCCTTGAGCACCTAGGATTAATGGCTACCTTCGCTTAAATCTAAAATAATATACACAGGTAGTTGTGTGTATATATACACACACACACAGATAAGCATGATGATATGATTATGCTTTGTAGGTATCCACTCATTTAATATTTGAGTGGACAATACTAACCTTATATCTCTATGTAATTTTGCTGCAGGTGTGACCTGCCCCGCCTTTCGGCCGCCAATGCCCGCACCCACTTCCTGTCTTACAGGGGGTGAGGGATAAGTGTGACCTCTTGCAAGCCACACCACTGGACTCTAACTTCCTCCCTCGGGACTCGGTGATACTGTGGGCCTCGGGACTCTCTGTATGTGGGGGAAATAGAGGCGGTCCTTTTAAAAGGGAACTCCACTGGGACTACTTCTTCCATCTTTTTGGATGTGCATCATTGGGTAATCATATTAAGTTATTAGGTACCCATACCATAGATAAGTATTATTTGATGTATATATTCATGATATTCTTGTTTTATAGCAGACCACTCCTCTGAAGAAGACCCCTGTAGTGGGTTGAAACGCGTCAGCACTATATCTTCACTGTTGCCAAAACTGTACAGTGTCTGTAATAGTCGTGTCTTCAAGTGTACATCCATCATTTATTATCCATTTTTGATTCATTTTTGATTTTCTATTTGTTCAGTGGAGCTCATGTTTTAACTTATGTGCTACATTTTTCTATATTAATAAATATAGAATTTTTTATATCATACTTTTATTGTTGTTGCTGCCTAAAAACCCCACTGTGGGGGAATGTGTTCCATTTTTTAGATCAGACTTGGAGACCTTTCCAACCGAAAAATACACTGGGTTACTGGGTCTTGAGGATGGATCACTGGCCAGAGCTTGCACAGTATGCAGTTGAGCTACTGGCCTGTCCTGCATCCAGCATTCTATCTGAACGCACATTCAGTGCTGCTGGAGGCTTTGTAACCAATCACAGAGTGCACCTGTCCACAGACTCGGTTGATCGGTTCATCTTCATAAAAATGAATTAGTCTTAGATCACCAGCTACCAAGCACCTGATGCTGATGTAAACAATTATTTTTTTTATGAATGTGATATCCCTTGAAGACTGCCTATGCTGAGTGACTATCCTGTTATGCTGAGTGACTATCCTATTCCTGCTCAATGTTTATTTTGATAGCTTCTAAGAACATTTTTGGTTCTGGGCACCACCACCAGTGCCTAAAGCTAAATTTTTCTGCCCCTGTTTAGCAGGGGCATGTAATGACAATTGTTGATCTAATATTTCACAGCAGGGCTTGTTCCTGTGCTCAACAATAGAATATGTGAGGGGTTACAGTGTTGTGGCCCCACCATCACTGCCTAAGACCCAATTTTTCTGCCTCTGTTTAACAGGGGTGTGTAATTACAATTGTTGATCTAATATTTTACAGCAGGGCCCATTCCTGTGCCCACCAAGAGTAACTGTGAGGGCTTACAATATTGTGGCAACACCACACCACCACCAAAGGCCCAATGTTTCTCCCCTTGTTCAACAGGGGCATGTAATTACAATTCTTGATATAATACTTCACAGCAGGGCCTGTTCCATCGCCCACCAAGAGTAACTGTGAGGGCTTACAGTGTTCTGGTACCACCAACCATCAAATCATTCTCTGCAGCTATTACCTTTTGTACCACCACCCCCTCCCTTTAGAATGTAAGCTCTACGAGCAGGGCCCCCCTGTACCTTATGTATTGTACTGTAATTGTGTTGTCCCCCTATACATTGTAAAGCACTGCGTAAACTGTTGGCGCTATATAACTCGTTAATAATAATAATAAGGCCCAAATGTTTGCAGAGTATATAGGGCAGGCCGTATAGTATATACAGGCAGTCCCCTATTTTCAAACATCCGACTTACAAATGACTCCTACTTACAAATGGAGGGAGACAACAGGAAGTGAGAGGAAATCTACCCCTAGGAAGGTTCTTATCTGTAATGCCGCGTACACACGACCAGACTTTTCAACATCAAAAGTCCGACGGAATGATTCTGGCAGACCATTCGATCGTGTGTGGGCTGCAGCGGACTTTTGATTTGCAAAAGTCTGACAGACTTTAGAAATGGAACATGTTTCAAATTTTTCCGACAGAACTCCGCCGGACCCAGTTCCTACTGAGAAATCCGCTTGTGTGTATGCTAGTCCGACGGACAAAAACTGACGTGAGGGCAGCTATTGGCTACTGGCTATGAACTTCCTTATTCTAGTCCAGTCGTACGCCATCACATTCGAATCCATCGGACTTTGGTGTGATTGTCCGTTCATTCGGAAAGTCCGTCAGAACTCTGTCAGAACGGAAAAAGGTGTCTCCACTCTCCACTGATGCTTTATCACCAATCCTTGTTTCCCTAAAAAACCCACATTTTCAAAATCCAATTGTCATTGGGACAGAAAGTGAGGTGAAATCTTCTGAACAGAGGAAGAGACAGCAAAACAAATGTTACAGGGGTGCTGATAACCCTTCCCTATGTTATCTAAAATGCTTAAAATAGATTTTTTGGCTGGAGCTACACCTAAAAAATGTACCTGTTCCAAATTACAAACATATTCATCTTAAGAACATACCTACACTCCCTATCTTGTTTGTAACCCAGGGACCGACTGTATTTTTCTGTTCAGAGTATATAGGGCCTGGGGGGCCCCATGCCTTTTCTTTTTTTAATTTGTGTGCGGGGTTCCCCTTAAAATCCATACAAGACCCAAAGATCCTGGTAATGGGCTGGGGGGTTACCCATGCTGTTTTTCTCAATAATTTTCATACATATTGCCAGGACCCGACATTATATTATAGCCGCAAGCAGTTTTGAATGACTTTTATTCCTTTAGGAATGTAATTTTGTGCAGGGACTGTTCCAAAGACAGGAGCCATGCTCCACTTTACAGGCATAATATAGACACCCCCAGGTACGATATTTAAAGGAATATTTCACTTTTATTTTTTCACTTTAAACATAATTAAAATCACTGTACCTGAAAAAATGGGCGTTTTTAAAACTTTCTTTTGCATTGATAACTGTCCCCTGGGGACAATAACTTGCATATTAGCCTTTAAAATTCGCACTTTTGATTTCTCACGTTCGAGTCCCATAGACTTTAACGGTGTTCGAATGTTTGCGCAAACTTTCAGTCCGTTCGCATGTTCTGGAAGCAAACTGAACCGGGGGTGTTTGGCTCATCCCTAATGTAGATATTATACCATTTTTGTGTAATTTAATTTATATTTAAATTTATTTAAATTATAAAGCTGATTTTTTTTTTTCTTCATTTTTTTACAAAGTCTGCTTTAACCCATTCGCTGTGTATCTGCTCGAGTATCTTTAAAACATCTTTAAAACTAGCTGCAATACTTTACTCCTCTACAGAATTGTCCCTCTCAGGCCTGCACACATGCCACAGCTTTTCTTCGGAATTGAATTATGCTCAGCAGCATATTTCCTATGGGATGACATAGACACATGTCTATGTCATCCCAGACGATGCCAATTATGATGAAATGCATCAGGTGAAGCTCATGTCCATGACGTCATTGCATGCTTTTATCCAGGATTTTTCTTTTACTTTAACTATTTCTCCAACAGATGTTTGTAAGATTCTTGTGTTTAGTGTATTATTGAATTTTAAATACATTTTAGTGATGGTTTTACACTATGTGTGGTTGCTTGGTATGCCTTTGCATAAGTCCATAAGATGGGAGGTTGACCTGTGAGCATGATGATTGCCCACACTGGTTCCACCTTGGAATGTTTAGAGATTTCCATATGGAATATATGGTTAGACCGTGCCTTCCTATGAGTGATTGGAAATCACAACAGCTTATTTGACTCAATAACTATGGCCTATGGGTCCATTTGCTCTGGTAAATGTGCTTGCTACATTTATGGGGGTTGATTTAGGAACCACGGATTTATTATCTATACACAATGAAAGTTCATCTGCCATCCTCTTTTCGACTCACTTTTCTTTTGGTGGTGAGTCATGCTGACTCACATGATCCTCTTACTTGTTTCTTGGCACATTGGACTTTTTTTTATATTTTACCTATTTGGAACTTCTGCGCAATGCTGTTCACCTGGCTGCCACACACAGCTAGCAGCAGTTCCTGATGCGACTCACCACTGGAGCAGAGACCCAGATTCCACCGTCTATATGCTTGCATTCTCCATCACTTGTGGGGGATTAGACTCAATGCAGGGATAAACTCACTGTTTAGGAAAACATCACATTTATTCCACAGGATATTCCCAAACAGAAGAATACCATCTTGCCATCAATCAAGCAACAATAAACATCTGCTCTACTGAGCCTAAAGCCCCATACACACTGATTTTTGTCTTCAGATTTACCAAAACCATATAATATGAGGTCAAATATTAGGAGTTTAAATTTGTATGCAATCAGACAGGCCCTTGCACTACACTTTGTTTTTCAAATGTGTATACTCAAGGCTGCTGCCTTTGCAACAAATGGGGGAGTGGTTGGGGCAGTAAAAACATGGCTTAACCATGGATTTTTACCACCCACAATCCCAAGTGTAAACAAGCCCTAAAAGTGTTTTGGTCTTTGATCCTTAGGTACTCAGTTCAACGTACCTTGTACTTTGGGCTCTGCTTTTAACAAAGTTTTGAGGCACAAACAAGTTGAAATGGTAAATATGTTTTGCTTATTTGGGAATTAATGCCATTTTATACTATTTGATAAAATTATATTTCCTTTTCCAATTGCTAGAACTCAGTAATTACTACACATGTCATTACTGAATGATAAATAAAAGCATATGGATAGCCAAGACTTTTTTTTTTTTTGGATAGAAAAGAGTATGATCTTTCCAGTGTAGCCAAGGCTGCAGTTAACTTTTACAGTACTGGAAGACAGCCACCGAGGATGGTATCCGGTGGTTGTAAGGAGTTTAGAGCTTCCTTTTTGTGGTTTTTAATCACCACCGCTCTTTTCATTTTTTGTTAAAAAAATTAAAGAAGACTGAAATTTTTTAAATAAAACGTGTTTTCCTTAGTTTCTGTTATACAATTTTGCAAATAAATAATCTTAATTTATTTAGGCCAAAATGTATTCTGTTTTTATAATAGAATTCTTATTAAAAGTTTTCAAAAATACAAAGTATGCATAATAAAGGCACGACAATAGAAGAGTAACAATGATCACGACGAGACATAACTGCAGAAAAACAAATTAGTGGGCAGCGAACAAGTGAAGAACAAACAGTGCATGAACAAGGCCATGGAGAAATATGTGTTAAACCATATAGAGAAATTGAAAAAAACAAAAAACAAAACACAAGATATACACCAAGGGTCAAGATACAAAGAAGTGACAGTATGGAGGGTTGGGAAATCATCCCATATTTCAAACTCAATTTCAGTCAAGACATGGGAGGTATTCCGTATTCGGACTGATCCCAGATATCCCATATTTTGTTGAACACGGTCAAAGCATCACCAACTAGGGCTGTCATATACTCCATTCTGCACATATCTGAAATATCGTTCAAGAACTTATCCTCAGAAAGTGGCGTAGGTGATAACCAATGCATCAGAATAATTCTCTTGGCCGCTAGCAAGATGTACGAGGCCAATTAATTAAAGGTTTCCCAATATCTGAAAAGGGAAGGCCTGGAAGATAACGTAGCTGATCCAACAGGAGATATATTTCAAGTCGTCGGAGCAGAGACATTAACATAATCCAGAAAGGCACAATGAGCTCACATTGCCAAAAAATATGAAAATGGGAGAGCAGACAGATCTCTGGTGCTTTAAGAGACTTTCTTTTTTCATCTCTATGCCCCCTTGGAACAAACTACACAACCATTCAGACACGGGGAGATCTGTTTCTGAGATCCTCTTCTGTCACCTCCCAACTGTACTGTGCACGTGCGAGTGGTCTCTACATCTTCAGCTGGTGCCTACCTGGCGATAGCAAACTGGTCCCAGTCTGTTGTAAGTTCATCCCACCATCAGGGGTTCTGGTGAAGAAGCAGGTTGGGGCTTAGACACGGGGAACACTGAGTTGGATTTCTACAAGGGCTCACTACCATAGGAACCTGACTCTATGTAAAGGCCATTAACAGGAAGAATTCCTTCTACCCCTCACATCCATGCCTAAGGCAAAGGCTCATTCTAGCGGGCTCACTAACTTCTACTATAACATTTTCCAAAAGCCATTATCTATCTTGACTACTAAGGCAAAAAATGTCATTCTCCAGGGTTACCTCATCCCAAAGATTTCCTCCATGTCCATATAACTATAGTACCCAAGGAAGAAAATGACCCATTGTTCTGTCCAAGCTATAAGCCAATTTTGTTCTTAAGCACAATCTAAAATTCTTTACAAAAATCTTAGTTGTCTGTCTCATCCCCCATTTATCTTAGAGCATAAACCGTGTCCAGGTGGGATTTATGCCTTGTAGAGAGGCCAGGGACAAAATCTGTTGGGCCTCCAACCTCATACACTTTGCAAGGTCAAGGTCCTTTCCTACATTGCTTTCATCAGCTGATGTGAAGAATGCCTTTGATATGGTAAGTTGGAGATTATTCCAATTTGATCACTCATTCATATAGTCCTAGTTAAAAACATTTTCAAATTGGTAGAGTCACAGTTTTCAACAGTAAAGGCAACTTTTTTTTTTTTTATAACCAAAGATTTTTATTGAGTTTTACAGTTTACATGTGATAAGCAAAACATTGCATATAACAGGTGGGTACAAATCACAGTTAAAAGTTGGTGTAATAACAAACTTACAGACATAGCTCGTATGCGAGCTACTCAAATTACAATAGAATATGGCCTCTAGGAGGCAGAGCCAGTCACCCCGTTTGGCTACACACTGTGATCTTATTGAGGGTCTCAGGAGATAGTGCATGCAGCAATTCTCATTCATGACAGGTAGACAATATAAAGAACAGAAAAACAAAAAACTTGTAAACTGATACTATGCGATTACAAACAGAGATGTGTTTTCAGTGCTAGGCAATGCACAAGAGCCAGTACAGAAGTGATTGTAGCCCTTAGACTTCTAGGGGGTTACAGTACTGGTGCAACCACTCTAAGCCCTTGTACACATGGTCAGAGAATCCGTCGGAATGTGTCCTATCGGACCGTGTCGTCGGATAAACCCTCTGTGTGTGGTGTGCATCGGACTGATTCCGTCTGACCCAATTTTCCAACATGTTGGAAATATTTCCCAACCAACTGGGCCGATCGGACATACTCAATCATGTGTAGAGAATTTTGATCGACCAAGTGCCACGCATGCTCAGATCAAATTCCTACATCAAAGCTATTGGCTACTAGCCTGAATGTAGTCCCATCGTAACGAAATTACGTCATCATGTTTTGAAAGATCTGATTTTTTCACCAACTTTGTCCGACCGTGTGTATGCAACAGTTTCGGACAAGATCCGATGGACAAAATCCGACGGACAAAATCCGACGGATTTGGTTGTGGAAATCTCCGACCGTGTGTACAGGGGCTTATAGCTGTCTTTCACTCCGCCTACTGGACGTTCATGTACTTATGTCAATAAAACAAGCAGTCATAAATCACAAATCGCAAATGTGGAGAGGCATATTTCAAAGTTCTCAATTTTTCCCAATATTTGTGGAAAACTGGAGCTCTTCCTTCCTTATATGCTAGGAGTTTTTCCATAACGTATTGGTTATTAACTCTGAATATTACTACTTCAATGCAGGGAGGCATTGGGGAGCGGCATTCCCTCGCCTGGGAGATGTGGGCAGCAAACAAGATATGTACTACTATGTTCACCAATACAGGGGGAAACTGTTCAATACCAATGCTAAGCAGTGCTAGTGCTGGATCTAATATAAATGTGGTGTGTGTAACCTCCTTAATTATGGATGAGACTTCCTTCCAGTAGTTTTCTATTATCCCGCAGCTCCACAGAGTGTGAAGTAAGCCACCATTGCTTTGACAGTTCCTCCAGTAAAGTGGGGTCAAGCTTGGGTTCATTTTGTGAAGGCGGAGTGGAGTGAGGTACCATCTATGTAGAATTTTTTGGGCATTATCCCAGTGGTCTATGCAAGCTGAGGATTTACTATTGTATTTTACTGCTAGGTGCCATTGGTTTAATGAATATTCTCTTTTTAATTCTAATTCCCACTTTGTTATACTATATAGTTTGGAGTTCATATAGAGAGGGTTGGTAAGTTTGTAAAATAAAGAGATCCCTTTCTGTTTTCTAGGGTGCTTATTGAGCAAATAGTCCCATAGTGCTTGTGGTACTTCTATTGGTCTGGGTGTGTTGGCCATGGTATAGTGTTTTATCTGGAGTAGTTTATAGGTGTCTGCCATCTCTTGCTCCTCCATTAGGGGTGTGAGAAAGTGATTACCCTTTTGTTTCCATGCCTGGGTCAAAAGGTTAGGTATTAGGTATTGATAGGTCGCCAGAGGGCTCTGTAAGTTGCACATAGGTATATCAGTGAACTTCTGATGTATTAGAGCTGACCATGCAGCAACTGTGGCTTGTATTGTGGGATATGGTGGGATTTCTGGCTTGTGGTGAAAGCCGGTCGCCATTGCCAAGGCTGGGAGGTCGTGACCAGGAGTGACATCACACTCCAGATCTGACCATCAGTTATCGGATTGGCAGGAGAACCAGCCTTTCATTTGGTCCAGTACTGCCGCGTGATAGTAAATCTGCACATTGGGGAGACCCACCCAGATGCTTGGGTCTATATAGTTGTGCTAAGGCTATTCTAGGTTTTTTTCCCACCCAAATGGTAAAATAATTTAGGTAGTATCAGCATCTGGTATGCAGCTATTCTCCCCACCCATGATAATTGCACTTTAGCTATGTGGTTCATTTCGTCTTCAAGTTTGTGCAGTAATGGAGGGTAGTTGTGGACATATATGTTAGCAGAAGAGGAGGACAGCTGCACCCCAAGATAGGTGATAGAGGGAGAGTTCCAATTACAGTGGAATAGTTGTTTGAGTGTGTTTTGGGTTTTAGGTGGGATATTGAGGGCTAATGCAAAGCATTTATTGGTGTTGACTTTATAAAAAGACACTCTTCCGAAGTCATATAGTAGTTTTTGTATGGCTATAATGGAGGTTTCTGGGTTAGTGATGGTTATGATTATATCATCGGCAAATAGCCCTATCTTATGGGTCTCTGAGACTATTTTGGTGCCCTGTATGGTGTTGGAGGATCTGATACTTCCATTAGTCTATTGGATAACACTTTAGCATACATTTTCAGATCCAAATTTAGTAGTGAAATTGGTCTAAAGTTTTGGGGTTGAGTACTGTCTTTACCTGGCTTGGGGATTGTAACTATAATGGCCTGTAACATTTCTTTTGGGAAGGAGCCAGTGGTATTTGCTGTATTGAAGACCTCTACCAGTTTTGGGGCAAGTAGCGGAATGAATGCTTTATAATATTCGGCCGAGAAGCCGTCAGCCCCCGGCACTTTGTGCATGGGTAGGGACCTAATAACTGCAATCACTTCCTCACAGGTGATAGGGGAGTTTAGTTTGTGCAAAGTAGGTGCATCTACTGTGGGTAGATTTATCCCCTGAAGGAATGTATCAATTTCCTCTTCCGAGGTTTGATGAGTACATGGGTCGGTGCCTAGGTTGTAAAGGGAATCATAATAATCCTTAAAGTATTCGCAATATCTTTAGGATTATGGAATACAGTATGGGAGTTGTGGTGCTTGATGTGGGTGAGATTGGTTTTCGCTTGCCTTTTTTTAAGTTGGGAGGCTAGAAGCTTACTTGCCCTGTTGTTTTGAGAATAAAAGCACAGTTTCATCCTTTTAAAAAACACGTCATGATCTGTTTTAAGCTCTTGACGAAGTTCCTCCCTACATTGGGTAAGTTGTTTTAAGATGCCAGGAGAGGAGGTACTTGGGTCCTTATGTTGGACCTCTAGTTCAGCAATGGTTTTATGAAGTTGCAGCATGCAAAGTGTTTTTTTCCTACGTTCTCTAGCGGCTACCTGAATAAGGGCCCCTCTCGCAAACGCCTTGTGTGCACATAGTTGGGGAACATTCCCAGTTGGCATTGAAATGAAAAAAATATTTTAGTTTCCCCTCTATTTCATCCCTGATCTGGGGATGGGATAGGAGGAAAGTGTTGTTACGCCCTAGGGGTCTGCAGGGGGATTTGTTGATATCCATAATTTCAATTGTCACAGGAGCATGGTCCGACCATGTGATATTATGGATATCCAACTTTACCACATTTTGTAGAGTATGCACATCTGTGAGGAAAAAATCATTTCTGGAAAAGCTATTATGTACTGTAGAGTAGTATGAGTAGTCCTTCTCCATGGCTCGGGAGCAGCGTCACGGATCAAAAACCCTTTCTTCATGGCAGAAGGGGCCCAAGCAGGTCTCTGCCTAAGAGACACAGAGGAGGAGTCTAGCTAGCTCTGCTTTTAGAATTATATTAAAATCTCCACACAGCACTAAGCAACCTTTCTGCAAGGATTTAGCCTTATACACTACTTTGCAAATTAATTTCATAGGTTTAACATTTGGTGCATAAAGGTTTAACAACGTATAAACCAGGGGTCTCAAACTTGCGGCCCTCCAGCTGTTGCAAAACTACAAGTCCCATCATGCTTTTGCCTGTGGTAGTTATGCTTATAACTGTTAGCCTTGCAATGCCCCATGGGACTTGTAGTTTTGCAAAAGCTGAAGGGCCACCAGTTTGAGATCCCTGGTATAAACAGACTTGTTAATTCCTGCAACCAGTATGAGAAAGTGCCCGTTCGAGTCCGTCTGTTCCTGTAGTAAAGAAAAGGTTACAGTGTCCCTTATAGCAATCATTACACCATTTTTCTTAGAGCTATAATTTGCCTTAAAAATCTGTGAAAATTTGCCATGTGTGCATTTTGGGGGTTTACTGCTAGCTATATGTGTCTCTTGCACACAGAGAACATCACAGTTCATGTCCATAGCTGTTTTCCAGAATGCCCTGCGTTTATAAGGGCTATTGAGGCCTCTCACATTGTGAGACATACATTTAATGTTCATTCATTTTGCTTGACAGGGCTTTCAAAGGTAGAGGGTGGCAGTAGGGAAGCTGAGGGACAGGACTCACCCATGGATGGCTGGGGGTTGTAGTCAGGATGTGCAGGGGAGGCCGCAGCGTGTCTCTCCTCGCGGGCACCATCTTGGATTTCTCTGCCTGCGGCTGGGGGAAAGAAGTCCGTTAGTTTCCTCGGTCCTTCTCGTTCTTTCCGTTTACTCATCGTGACCGGTAAGCTCCTGGCAGGTTCCCCGTGCAAACGGTTCGTTTTGTGAGGCTGCTCTCCTTTCACACCACCATGCGCTCCAGCTGCCGGCTCCGCCCCCAACAGTAAAGGCAACTTAAACTGTCCCCCTAAATTTTACATTAGCCAATGGAACTCACCAACGCTACCCACTTTTGTGACCCATATTCAGTGGCGTAACTAGAACCTTCAGGGCCCCGATGCAAGAAACCATGAAAGGTCCCCCTGAACCCCAGCCAGGGCCCTTCCCTCCGAGTCCGGCGGTGGAACTCTAGAGCGTGGTCACAGGTATGACCTTTTGTGAGCCCTGTAGTTCCACCACTGGTATCAGTTGTTTTTTTTTTATTAATTTTTTTACATTTTTAGGTGCCCTATTGGGGGACTGTCCCTAGGCAGGATGGGGTCCCTGTCCCCAGAAGAGATGAGGTCCTTCTCCAGGGCAGATCAAGTTACTGCCCCCAGGTGAGAAGGGGTCCCCGTCCCCAGGGGAGGTGGGGTCTCTGTCCCCACGTGTGAAGTGGTCCCTGTCCCCAGGGGGAGATGGAGGGGTATGTAATAGTGTGTGGGGGATGGGGTCCTCTCACTCATCATGACCAAGCTGTAGGCCGCACACTCATCCATGTTGGCCTGGGCTCCATCCAGTGTGCTGGAGGGGTGATCAGCATATCTCCCAGAAAGACCTTTCATCATCTGTGTATGACGGGGAGGAGGGGGGCTGGCAGACAAGCCTGCAGTGTCCTCCGGGGGGCTCTCATAGGGCTGCACTGCATCTGTGTGCTTAAAGTTTGTTTACCCGGGAGAAGTATGCAGTGCAGTGTGGGCCGGACTCGAGGGGGGGCTCTGGCTGGGGAGAACAGACATCGGCCTGAGCGGCAATGCATGGAGCAGGAGAGAGGTACTCTGAGGAGCCGGCCGAGGACACAGGTCATGTGGGAAATGCACAACTAAAGAACAGCCAGTGCGATAGTCGAGCATGGAGCTCTGCTAGTCACCCTCCACCTCCAGCCACCTGTGCATGGTGCATTGGTACCCCTAGCTGTCTATGCTGCTGTCGGCCATATGTAGAGGGGGGCTGCATGGGCCCCCTGCATCACAGGGCCCAGTTGCGGTCGTGACTGCTGTACCCCCTATAGTTACGCCCCTGCCCATATTCTTATTGACCCTTGAGCCACTCTTCAGGCTCATACAAGCTAATAAAAAAATGGTAATACAGCACTATCTAAAATTCAAATATTGACAACGTGCTTGATATAAACAATAAAAAATATATGTGAAAATTAAAGCTGCAACTTAAATGTGAGATACCCACAATGATAATAACAATTTTCCAAAAAAGCTGCGCTATAATGATCAAACCCAAAATCAATGGATATGTGTAAATAATAAAACCCAAATACAAAAATATCAATGAATACACATATATATAGTAAAATATAATTTGTGCAAAGAAAATTAATTATGCAAAAAGTAAATTGTGAATAAATGTATGAGTTCATACACTACTATAATTCAAACTTAAGTTCCCAATGCGAAAAATTAGTCTATCTCCCAACGAAAACACTTTTGCTTGTAATTTCCACCGTGATGAACCACACCACACCAACGAAAAAGTGTCACCAAGAAGGTAGGAAAAGAACACTCCACCACCGACAATACTGACGCTTACCAGCTAAATAGATCCCATTTCAGAGATCAAATATCGCCACTGACGTATCACTCCTTCTGGACCTGAAGTGCATGCAGGATGTATCCTTTTACATGGCGTGCTGACGTCACCGCAAGTCTACGCTGAACCCGGAAGCAACGGGCAGCGATACAGTAGACGGCCGGCTGGAATTTTTTACAATTGATGCTAGTTCTTTACGAGATATGTAAGTGCGATTCTTTACCTTTATATGAAACTTTTTGGCAATATTATACTATGGTGGTTCCTTCGTTTTATTTATGTGATGGGAAATGAGCGGTGTGGCCGTAGGAATATACCAACGTTGGAGCAGAGTGTTTTAAAAGGATACATCCTCCATTCAGCTCAGGTCCAGAAGGAGTGATACGTCAGTGGCGATATTTGATCATACAAGCTAATTTTGATGTCACAAGTTTTGAGATTGAAAAAATGCAACATAAGGTAGCCGCCTACTTGTTTTTCATCACCAAGCCAAAGCTTGCTATTCTGAACCTGTGTGAACTTTTCATTTCCACTCAGCTAAACTTTATTAGAATGAACTTTCCTTTCAAGTGGGTGAATGATGAATTCAAGTCTATATCACCTCAACAATTGAAGGTGTCTTAAAGGAAAATGTCCCCCCTCCGTGTCTTTCAATGATTCAACTGCAAAGATGACAACTGCTTATACGTGGTTTGGAAGGAATATCATTCTTAAATGTGCTGTATCTTTTTCAAATTCAATACCATTTTACACACCTTCTTCAGAATGCTGAAATGCAAATTCAGATTATTGTGGACAGATCAAGCCCCCAGAATTAATACTGTGGACCTCAGTCTACCGAAACACAGAAAGGAGGCATTGGTGTCCCCGATCAATTACAATACCCTCAAGCTGCACATCCAACAAGGGTGATAGACTGGTGTAAATTGTAAAAGGGAGGCTTTTGAACAGGTCATGTAACCACTTCCTCTTTAAGCACTCCAATGGCTATCCCCAAATCATATAACATTCACCCGGATTGACAAAAGGAACAGGTTAAGAAGGGATATAATTACAATATACAAATATATCAAAGATGACTGCTGTAACTATAATAAAATGGCAATGGGGAGGACACGCAGCCACAATTTAACCACTTCAGCCCTGGAAGGATTGGTTCCCTTAATGACCATGCCATTTTTTGTGATAATTGCACAGTCATGCAACGCTGTACCCCAGCAAAAGTTATGTCCTTTTTTCCCACAAATAGAGTTTTCTTTTGGTGGTATTTGATCACGTCTGCGGTTTTTATTTTTTGCACTATAAACAAAAAAAGAGTGTCAATTTTGAAAAAAATAATAATCTTCTTCTATAATAAAGATCCCAATTTAAAAAAAACAAAAAAACAAAACAAAACATATTTCTTCATCAGTTTAGGCCGATATGTATTCTACATATTTTTGGTAAAATAAAAATTGCAATAAGCGTATATTGATTGGTTTGCGCAAAAGTTATAGTGTTTACAAAATAGGGGATACATGTATGGATTATTTTTACTAGTAATGGCGGCAATCTGCGTTTTTTAATTGGGACTGCGTAATTACAGCGGGCAGATTGGACACTATTTACACTTTTTTGGGAACAGTGTAATTAATACAGCCTGTGCCTGCCATATTGATTTAAAGAGCCGAGGTACAATGATGGCGATCCGCGCTGCCATGGTAATCTGCCACAATACAACTGCAGCGGCTGGTTGGCAAGTAGTTAAAGTGTTAAGCCACTGTCATATCTTTGTATAATCCTGTTTGTTTCCTAATCCTCTGTACCTCTGCCACAGCGCCTAGAGGCGATTCAGTTCGCATTGTGTGCTATATAAGTATTTCATTCATTCATTCATTCACCCCTGTGTCTGTGTTTTATTTAAAAAAGTGCAGATTATACCTGATTTCAGATCGCTGGCCAGCTCTCCCCTCTCCTGTTTTGACAGCTAGAGTGGGTGAAGCTGTAAATCCCCACACTGACATCAGTCAGGAGGAGAGGAGGAGAGGGGAGAAAGATGGCTGATCTTGTGAGCGCCGAGCAGCGCTTTGAAATCAGGTATAGTCTGCATTTATTTTTATAAAACACAGAGACAGGGGCACACAGGATTAGGAAATAAACAGGAATATTTAAAGCATTAACTGTAATTTCAGCAGCAGGAGGGGGTGGGCTCTAACACAGAGCTGATAAGCAGGGTGGGGAGGGGGGGGAGGACACAGGAGATACAGGAGAGCAGAGAGGAGAGCTGCGGATGACGGAGGCACGTAAATTAACCACGTTGTCAGGGCTCAGCAGCCATGATAAACCGTGGTCAGTATACAGGTGGAGGGAACCAGACAGGATTAGCCAGGTATTTCAGGGGATAGAAAGGGCCAAATTACACAGCAAAAGCACTCTACTGTATAACTTTAAATATTATATACTTTAAAGGAGTTTCTAGGGTAACAAACGCTTTACAGGCAGAATTCCACCCATAAATGGAGCTTCCACTGTTTGGATTCCTCCTCCCCTCTGGTGTCCCGTTTGGCACCTTTTGGAGGAAGAAGCAGTTACCTGTCAAATCGAGGTATTTTCTCCCACTTTCGGGAAAAATCGTTGATCCATTGTGCGGCGATCTACGCAATGTCTGTCAAATCCTCCTTTCCCCCGCTGTCTTCTGGGAGACACGCAGGTCCCAGAAGACAGCAGGGACCAATCAGAATGTGCAGCGTGACTCACACATGTGCAGTAGGGAACCAGGAGTGAAGCCAAAAGTTTTCATTGCCTGGTTCCCTAAAAAGGAATGGTGGCGGCAGCACCCAGGAGTCAATCCTTATATTAAATGTCAGCAGCTACAGCATTAATTTTTTTTATTTTTACTGTTAAATCAGTTAAAACATGGAATTCCCTCCCCCAAAAAGTGGTACTAGCTCAGAGTATCAACAACTTAGAAAAACTGTAGATGTCTTCTTCCGGAAGCTGAATATACAGAGCTATGGAATTTGTTAAAGAATAAAAAACACACAAATACACACTGATAGGGTAAACTGGATGGACCTGAGACTTTTTTTCAATCTTAGAAACTAGATGTAAATATGTAACCTTTGTTTTGAAAGAAGAAACCCTGCCGAGGTCCTTTTGTGTCACTTCATTATAATGATTACAAAGTTTCCTTGTTTGTGATTTTCTCACTGTCATTGGTTTATATAGTGATTGCGACTTTGGGGGAGATATACTAAAACTGGAGAGTGCAAAATCTGGTGCAACTGCACAGAGAAACCAATCAGCTTCCAGGTTTTATTGTCAAAGCTTAACTGAAAAAGCTGCAGTTAGAAGCTGCACCAGTTTTTGCATTCTCTGGTTTTAGCAAATAACCCCCTTTGTCTTATTTGATATGTATGTCGTTTTTCTCCTGCATATGATGTTACAGCACAGGTCTACTTTGTACCTGTGAATCTGTTTGCGCAGATGTTTACACTAATTAAATCATTTCCTAACTAAAGAAAAAAATAAATTATACCAGACTTGAATGGGGGGTCCCCTTTAACCTCCACACCAGACCATCTGCAATGATAAAGGTCTGATAATGATGTTGGAGCCTTCTTTTCTTTTCTTTTTTTTTTTTTTTAAACTGCATAGTTGACAAACAGAATGAACCTGGATAGGAAATGTAATTTTAGCTAAATTTGTCCTCCTTATTAAATGTCACTTTTGCTTTAGTACGTTGCACAGGTGTGCCACTTCATGTGCAGATTTAACATATACCCCAAGCCTGTTATATAAAGGGATTATGTAACCTGCTCACCACTGAATGGTATTATTTAAAAATCCAGCTGATCTGGTAGATAACCTGTTCTAGTTTCATATAATCATTATTATCGTTTTTATAAGTTCAGGTTTGCTTATTAAAACATATTATGGTACCTTTAACAAATGACCTTTAAAAGTCAACATTACTTTATAATAGACAATCCTATTAGGAGAATAGCTGATTGATCAATTGACATTTCAAAAAGTCTAATTTCATTATAACACAAAACAGTTATACATTATAAATTAGACACAATCTGTAAACTGTACACAAATGACATTAATAAGAGAGTTTGTGAATATATTTTCGAGGCAATATACAGTAGAAAGCTTTAAACATGATGTCAGAACTCGTCTTATGTAAGGTATAGTGGGTGACTCCATTCACAAAGCGGTATCTTACTGCTTGCGAGCATGCGGTAAGATACCGCACAGCATTTTTCAAAAAGTTTTTGGGCAGTCACTAAAAAATGCTACTAAAATACTGCCTTAGTTATTTTATGAAGCCATATGATATCTTAGTAGTGAAAGCCTGCAGCATCCTTAACATAGGCTGAAAGTAGCTGGTTGGTAAGGAGCGGCGTCCTTAATGACTGATGAGTCATCAGCTGTCAGTGGAATGTAAAAATTGGGGTGCTGGAATGGATTTTTAGGGGAACCCTCACGCCAACATTTTCAAAATCCATACCAGATCCTTATCCGAGCATGCAGCCCGGCAGGTCAGGAAAGGTCACATGGGGGGTTGTTTGGGCTGGGGGGCCCTGCCCCAAAAAGCACCTTGTCCCCCGGTCTATGAATGGGAAGCCTATGAGAATCCCCACTTCCCAGCCCCCCGTGTGAATGAGTATGGGGTTTCCTGACCTGCCGGTTGCTTGCTAAGGTAAGGGTCTGACATAGGGGTTCCCCTCAAAATCCATACCAGACCCAGGGGGCCTAGTATGGATTGGGGAGACTCCACACAGTTTTTATCTTAATTTTTCATTGCCACCATATTTTTTTTACATTCAGCTGACAGAAGGAAATCCTGCTGACGGCTAATTACTCTTCGGTTGTTAAGGACTTGTCAGCCACCCACTTCTTAACAACCATGTTGTTTACTGTATGTTGAGGACTGGTTGAATGCGGGGGCCATTACTTATTTACTGCATGCATTTTTTTTTTCCTTTTGTGAATTTACTTTCACTCCTCTTTTATGCAGTGCTTACCAAGCATTTTTGCTTCATGCTGTAAATACCGCATAAAGCAATATTGAATTGACATTTTCAGGATTGCATGCAGTATTTGGGAAAACAACTGAATGCTGCATGCAATCTGGTTCTGTCAAGGGAACCCGTAGAAGGTAGGTGCAAGCAGGACATAGTTCTTTTAAGTAGAAATATTAACAACATAAAATAAAAAAGCATATATGAGGGATTCTGTCAACAGTATTAAAGTAGAATTATAGGCAAACATTTTTTTTCCATTTTGAATAGAGCAAGGGAAGGTTAAAACCTCTGTCGGATTTTTTTTACCATCTGTGTCCTACTACAGAGATTTCCCTTCATATCCTGTCCCATAGCTAAACAGGAAGTGAGAGGAAATCCCTGCACATCAAGGAAATTCCTTGGGGACCCACAGGTCACAAGAACTAGTTTCCCCAGTGGAAGATTTCCCATTGATTACTTTTCTGGGAACAACCACATTTTTGTATTTTCTATTACTTTCCCTTTCAATGATAATGGTAAATGGGACAATTTCATTGCCTTTTATTTCAGCCTTTAGATTAATTGATTGTCTACTTCCTTTAATAGCATCACAACACTGTTTGTTCTGCAATCAAATTGCTGTAATGTTGCCACCTGCTGGACAGGGTAGTTTTAATGGGATTCATAGCATTATATAGACCTTAAAGGGGTTTTAAACCCTTGCATTTTTTGCATAGGATGCATTAAGGTGAAAAAACTTCTGACAGTTGCTGGCCCCCCAGCCCTCTGTTTTACTTACCTGAGCCCTTTCATTCACTCGGCGGAGACCTAGGCATGGGGTCCTCGCTCTTGATTCGATAGATTGACAGCAGCACAGCCATTGGCTTGGGAAGCCCCCAGGAGAGCGTTTCTCCTAGGGGGTTACCTGATAAGATTAGAAGCCTCGAGAGCCACCGAGGGACCCCAGAAGTCAAGGATCGGGGCCACTCTGTGCAAAAAAAATAAAAAAATGAAGCTTTACAATCACTTTAAGTGACAATCAATTTAAAGCTTATTTCTAACAAACACTTATAGCAGGAATTATAGTCACAGTTTATTTCTTTGTAAAAAGGTTAGAAAACTGACCATTGTATGAACCCGCAGCAGTGTTATGGTTTGTCCTAGCCCCTGCAGCTGTCAGTTTTGGTAAAAAGCCTGATCTGCATGTATATGTGGAGAAAAAAAAAGGCATGAGAATTGAAAAAGGAATTCATATGCTAAATATTATTATAATAAATGTGCATCTTTTTCTGAATACGGGTATAACACGTATGTCCTATAAGAGGTGAACTTAACCACTTTCAGACCGGACCAATTTGCTGGTCAAAGACCAGACCACTTTTTGCGATTCGGCACTGCGTCACTTTAACTGACAATTGCGCGGTGGTGCGACGTGCCTCCCAAACAAAATTGACGTCCTTTTTTTCCCACAAATAGAGCTTTCTTTTGGTGGTATTTGATCACCCCTGCGGTTTTTATTTTTTGCGCTATAAACAAAAATAGAGCGACAATTTTGAAAAAAACGCATTATTTTTTACTTTTTGTTATAATAAATATCCCCCAAAAATATATAAAAAAAACATTTTTTTCCCTCAGTTTAGGCCGATACGTATTCTTCTACATATTTTTGGTAAAAAAAAATCGCAATAAGCGATTATTGATTGGTTTGCACAAAAGTTATAGCGTTTACAAAATAGGGATAGTTTTATAGCATTTTTATTAATATTTTTTTATTATTATTTTTTTTACTAGTAATGACGGCGATCTGCGATTTTTATTGTGACTGCGACATTGTGGGGGACCCATCGGACATTTTTGACACATTTTTGGGACCATTGTCATTTATACAGTAATCACTGCTATATAAATGCAGTGATTCCTGTGTAAATGACACTGGCAGTGAAAGGGTTAACCAGTGGGTGGCAGTGTAGGGGTTAAGTGTTCCTAGGGGTGTGTTACTAACTGTGGGGGGGTTGGGCTTTCATTTAGTGTACACTGATCTCTGCTCCAATCACATGGAGCAGAGATCAGCGTCACTAGTTGCTAGGCAGAATGGAAAAATGTTGTTTACACAGCATTTCCTCCATTCGGCCGCTCCATGAGACGATCGCGGGGATGCCCGCGGCGATCGAGTCCGCGGGTCCCGCGACCGGACTCACGGGGTCCCGACCAGCGCGGTAGCGCGCCGCCGCCGGCGCGCTCCTGATGGCAGGGCGGCTTTGAATATTGGACGTACCTGTACGCCAATATGCCTGCCCGTGCCATTCTGTCGACGTACATCGTCGTGCGCTGGTCGGGAAGTGGTTAAACCACAAACACCTGATAGTATTTATTAGGGATGAGCTTCGAGTTTGAGTCGAACTCATGTTCTACTCGAACATTGCCTGTTCGCCTGTTCAGCGAACAGTGAACAATTTGGGCTGTTCGCAGCAAATTCGAAAAGCCGGAACACCCTATACAAGTCTATGGGAGAAATCTAAAGTGCTCATTTTAAAGGGTAATATGCAGATTACTGTCCTAAAAAGTGTTTGGGGACCTGGGTCCTGCCCCAGGGGACATGGATCAATGCAAAAAAAAGTTTTAAAAACGGCCGTTTTTTCAGGAGCAGTGATTTTATTAATGATTAAAGTGAAACAATAAAAGTGTAATATTCCTTTAAATTTCGTAGCTGGGGGGTATCTATAGTATGCCTGTGAAGGGGCGCATGTTTCTGGTGCTTAGAACTGTCCCTGCACAAAGTGTCATTTGTGCAGGAAAAAAAGTCTTTTAAAATCACTTGCGGCTAAATTGTCGGGTCTCCGTAATACAGAGAACACTCAATGAGTGTTCTCTGCATTAGCCGACAATTCATTCATTCATTGATTAAAAAAAAAAAAAAAAAAAAAGCGTGGGGGTTCCCCTAAATTCAATTACCAGGCCCTTCAGGTCTGACATGGATATTAAGGGGAACCCCGTGTCAAATTAAAAAAAAAAATTGACGTGGGGGTCCCCCAAATATCCATACCAGACCCTTCAGGTCTGATATGGATATTAAGGGGAACCCCGCATCAAATTTTTAAAAAAAATTGACGTGGGGGTCCCCCTAAAAATCCATATCAGACCCTTTATCCGAGCACGCAACCTGGCAGGCCGCAGGAAAAGAGGGGGGGACGAGAGAGCGGCCCCCCTCCCTCCTGAACCAGGCCACATACCCTCAACATTGGGAGGATGCTTTGGGGGTCTGTGACCCCTCAAAGCACCTTGTCCCCATGTTGATAAGGACAAGGGCCTCATCCTCACAACCCTGGCCGTTGGTTGTGAGGGTCTGCGGGCGGGGGGCTTATCAGAATCTGGAAGCCCCCTTTAACAAGGGGACCCCCAGATCCCCCCCGTTTGAAATGGTAAGGGGGTGTACCCCTACCATTTCACAAAGAAAGTGTCAAAATGGTTAAATAAGACAAACACACTTTTGAAAAATTCCTTTATTAAAAATGAAAAAAATAAAAAAAAGATTCCAGCGGTGCTAATCCACTCTTGCTATCCAGCGACGGGTCTCCGGGGTCCAGCGATGGATGATCATATCCAGCGACGGGGGATCTCTCAGTCCAGCGCTGTCCATACATCCTTCTTCTGTCTCCACTCCGGAGACACTGCAGAGAGCCCAGCGCTGACGTTTCTTATATTAGGAGGGCGGGGCCACCCGCCACTTGACCCCGTCCCCTCTGACGCTGGTGAAGGGAGCCAGGGGTTCCCCAGTGACGTGTGGGTGACCCCGCCCCCTCTGATGTAACGGAAACCTGCGTTACATCAGAGGGGGCGGGGTCACCCACACGTCACTGGGGAACCCCTGGCTTCCCTCTCCAGCGTCAGAGGGGCGGGGTCAGGTGACGGGTGGCCCTGCCCTCCTAATATAAGAAACGTCAGCGCTGGGATCTCTGCAGTGTCTCCGGAGTGGAGACAGAAGAAGGATGTATGGACAGCGCAGGACTGAGAGATCCCCCATCGCTGGATATGATCATCCATCGCTGGACCCCGGAGATCCGTCGCTGGATAGCAAGAGTGGATTAGCACCGCTGGAATCTTTTTTTTATTTTTTTCATTTTTAATAAAGGAATTTTTCAAAAGTGTGTTTGTCTTATTTAACCATTTTGACACTTTCTTTGTGAAATGGTAGGGGTACTTTTGTACCCCCTTACCATTTCAAACAGGGGGGGGGATCTGGGGGTCCCCTTGTTAAAGGGGGCTTCCAGATTCTGATAAGCCCCCCGCCCACAGACCCTCACAACCAGCGGCCAGGGTTGTGAGGATGAGGCCCTTGTCCTTATCAACATGGGGACAAGGTGCTTTGAGGGGTCACAGACCCCCAAAGCATCCTCCCAATGTTGAGGGTATGTGGCCTGGTACGGTTATGGAGGGAGGGGGGGCGCTCTCTCGCCCCCCCCCTCTTTTCCTGCGGCCTGCCAGGTTGCGCGCTCGGATAAAGGGTCTGATATGGATTTTTAGGGGGACCCCCACGTCAATTTTTTTTTAAAATTTGATGCGGGGTTCCCCTTAATATCCATATCAGACCTGAAGGGTCTGGTATGGATATTTGGGGGGACCCCCACGTCAATTTTTTTTTTTAATTTGACACGGGGTTCCCCTTAATATCCATGTCAGACCTGAAGGGCCTGGTAATTGAATTTAGGGGAACCCCCACGCTTTTTTTTTTTTAATCAATGAATGAATGAATTGTCGGCTAATACAGAGAACACTCATTGAGTGTTCTCTGTATTACGGGAGCCGACAATAGCCGCAAGTGATTTTAAAAGACGTTTTTTCCTGCACAAATGACACTTTGTGCAGGGACAGTTCTAAGAACCAGAAACATGCGCCCCTTCACAGGCATACTATAGATACCCCCCAGCTACGAAATTTAAAGGAATATTACACTTTTATTGTTTCACTATAATCATTATTAAAATCACTGCTCCTGAAAAAACGGCCGTTTTTAAAACTTTTTTTTGCATTGATCCATGTCCCCTGGGGCAGGACCCAGGTCCCCAAACACTTTTTAGGACAGTAACCTGCATATTACCCTTTAAAATGAGCACTTTAGATTGTGAACGTTCGAGTCCCATAGACTTTAATAGGGTTCTAAAGTTCACACGAAGTTTAGGTCTGTTCGCAGGTTCTGGTGCGAACCGAACAGGGGGGTGTTTGGCTCATCCCTAGTATTTATATTTATAAGTTTTAAAGAATAACTCCACTTTTTATGAGAAAAAACAAAATCCCCTCTGAGTGATATATGTATATTGCAAGGATTTTAACAATCTTTGTGGCAGATTCCTACCTTTTGTTATTCTGAAGAAATACAAACAAACAAACTAGCTTTTTCTTCATTTGTATGTGTCCAGGTGCAAAGTGAATCTGCATGGGAGTGGATTTATAATTATCAATCAGCTGCTGTGCCTGCAGGGTTCTAATGAGGAAAGTGGAGAGGTCTGCATCCCCTTAGACTTAATTTCCCTTTGGGAGTATCTAACAAAAAATTACATTTCTGTTGCAGAGGATGTCAAACATCTGATTTGTATCTTGTGTAGACTTCTGGGAAAATCTATGAGCCAATCCCACAAGCAAGAAATTACATTTCCGGGGGGCATTCTGTACACCATCTGTATACAGAACACTTCCAGGAAGCCATATTGTATTGCATTTTACAAAAAAAAATAAAAAATTACAGAGCTGCAGATCGGAAAGGTAATCCTTTAAAGCATTCAATTACAATATAACTTGTGTAGCAATTGTATGTGCAATATTTTTTTGCTTTTTTTTTTCTACAGAAAAGTGGTGTTCCCCTTTAACAACATACAGTTAATCATCTGAAAGCAAAATTTAAATTTGGTAGTTCTAAGTTTTTTTCAAATGTTTTTTCAATAAAAACACACACTACATTTTTTGATCCCCAATTTTCAGCTACATATTAAGGGTGAGATTGCATAAAGTTTATAAATAGCAAATATAGCCTACTTCAAACCGGTGTTGTTTACTATTCCAGTGAGCTTGTTTTCCACCTTTTCAGTTCTAGAATGTTTACAATAGCATGCAGATTTGTATGATCCAGAAACACTAACCTGTGAGAGTACTTTATTGGGTGACATACAACAAGCATCGCATACTTGATTGGCATGACTTTACATAATAGTTATGTATAGATGTGAATATATAAGCATTCTTTGTTTTAATAAAGACTTAACTTTTTATTATCCCCTGAAGAATTTGCAAACATTTTTTTTTTAAAGTTATGTTTGTGTTTCCCATTTTTAATTTCTTATATTTATAATATTATAACTGTATCCAACATATATTTGGAGGGGGGGGAGGGGGTTTGGGGCATAGTGTACAAATTTGGTGGCAAAATTCAACCCTTTACGTAGCAAACTAAGCTTGGCTTCTGTAAATAAATATGTAATTTATGTAAATGTAATGTATGTAATTTATGTAAAATAAAGCTTAAAGCCCCATACACACTATCAGATTTTCTGCTGATTTTTTTCCTTCAGATTTACCAAAACCATATAATATGAGGTCAAACCTTAGGAGTTTCAATTTGTATGCAATCAGGCAGGCTCTTGCACTACATGGTTTTGGTAAATCTGAAGGAAAAATCTGCAGAAAATCTGATAGTGTGTATGGGGCTTAAAGGTTAAATATCTTTATGGTGGCGTAAACATTTTCCAGGCCTTTTCTCATTTGGAACTTCTCCCTTCTCCCCTTTCCTCACCTAGTTCTTATTCTCTTTTCTTCCTGTTTGTGCCCACTTAGGGATGAGTCACTTCTAAAAAAAGACTATGGAAGTTCTTTAGGTCTTGCTCCTTGATAACATATTCTACTAGTAATTATGTCATTTTGTAAACCGCCATCAATCGTGCAATGTAACTGAGAACTGACCGTTGGACTGGCCCTGTTCAGCTGGGGGGGCTCGGAACGGGCATATAGATGCATCATCTCTAACCAGATCCAAATAATGGTTATACACACTAATATGTCCATCTTTGTCCAATCTGTCTTCTCCAAACATTTGATATTCATTATCATTGTGATCTTTATCAGCAGGTAGGATATTCAGACTGATTCCAATGTGTAGTCTTCCTACTATAGGCCTTTCCAGATGTACAGTATTGTAAGGATAATCTTGGTCTGCAAGGTGTTCAGTACCACCCTTATCGATGGTCTTAAACTGAAGTCCATTGTGCATACCTTCTTAAGTGTACAAGTGCCATGGTAGGTTGTGTACCTATGTACGCAACCTTGCTTGTCTTTTATGTAGTATTAGTATTTTATTAATTATTCAGATAGTATTTGTAATATGATAAATGTTTTCCCCAATAGTGGATCAGTCCAGATAATGATAATGCCATCTGTTCCCTTTCTCCCATCTTTTCTTTATTGCAGCCCTGTTCCCTATTATTTTATTCTCACTACTGGTGTATGGGGTATGATAAATAGGAAAGGTTCTTAGTCTTTATTATACTGGCCTCTTTTACATTGCACCAGCCCCTCCCATATCAGACTTCAGGAAACCCCCTATGGTTTATACATGTGCATTTCAATAAATAAAACTCTGAAGGTCTTTCCAACGGAGTTCCGATGGAGTTCCACTGACTTGAGAACACACGATCACACCAAAGTCCATTAGTTTAAAATGTGATGACGGGACTAGAAAAAGGAAGTTCAATAGCCAGTAGCCAATAGCTGCTCTTGCGTTGTTTTTGGTCCATTGGAATAGCATGCAGATTAATGGTTTTCCCAATAGGAATTGATTCTGTTGGGAAAGATTTAAAACATGTTCTATTTCTAGGTCCGTCAGAATTTTTGAAAAAAAAAGTCAGATGAAGCCCACACATGATTGGAATATCCGATGAAATGATTCAGTCAGACTTTTTCTGCCAGAAAGTCCGACCATGTGTACACAGCATAACACTTCCACCCCACAGTGCTAAGCATGTGTTCCAGCTCACTTCTGCAATTTGTGGTATGGATTTTTGATTGAAGTACCTGGACATCAGATGTGTGATTTAAACAATAGACATACCAGGGGTAACTTGGTACAATAAATGTACCACTGCTATTAATGCAGTGGAACTATCACACATGTGGGGATATACGATCAAACATTACATGTGCATTGGCCCATTGGTGTATGCTGTTTTGATCTTTGAGATTTTTGATTGATATGTGTATGGCTTTTGGCAGGGTCTGTAGTATCAGTGGTCTGCCACTTTTAAAATGGTTACATTCTTTAGTGTGGCCTCTCCCCAATATTGGAGGACAGGAGGAACCTACTATGAGTCTAGGCTGTAGTTGAAATTTATACATCAAGATTCCGATCTTCAAGTCCTTCTTGTCCAGGACTGTTTATTTCATTGGATCTTACATCTCTTTAGCGATGATGTAGTGTTTCTTTTTGTTGTCCTATTTCTCCCATGTTCTAAAAATGCAGTGTGTAAGATCAGTCAGGGCTTAGCTAAAATAGTACTGAAGTGCAAATTCTTACAATAGTGACTGGTTCACTTTAAAACAAACATAAAAAAGAGCTATAATGAAGATATGGTGTTAAAATTAAGCATGTATTGCTGCTACTTTATATTCTAGAGCCAACATCTAAGATATATTAGTTAATCCAGGACCTGAATTAAGAAACTCTGCATTGTACCTATGACAAAAAGCGGTAAACTTTAAGTGATAAAACAAGATAAAGATAAAGTAATTTATACCATGAATAAACACATTTCTTTTTCTCCAACCTAAATAGACACTCATTAGACAGCAGTTATTTTCATTAGTGCTCCGGGACACATTAAACTGCCATTAAGAATGGACACATCTTTTTCTACAATGGACCAAGTTATATTAATAGCACTTTACATACCTTGATATATGGGAGTTATTTGGGCAATCATTGAGCTTAATTCTGAATTAATGAGCTGCTGCACTCTCATTAGACAATCACATCTGGTAAAATATGAATTATATATTTCCTAAAAAAGCATGTGGCTTTGAGTGCTTTGGGGAAACTAAGTACCCCTTCTTCATAAAGTTGCCGCCTAACAATAGGAATTTAAAACAATGACAAATTGCTATTATTATTGGTTAATTCTTTCTTAGGAAGGACAACAGTTAATAAATAATGCTGAACTGTCACAAACACTAATGTGAGTGCATTTTTCAAGTTTCCTAATGACAACACACATACATTTGTAAAAAGGTGAAGTCAATGTCTGAATTGATTTTTATGTGAAATGTGAGTTAAAACAGTCTGTTTTTTCATTCTTTCGCTACATTTATTTTTTTCCATGAATAAACCTTTCTGTATAATAGATAAAATGTATTCAGTATCTTATTAATAATGATTTTTTTTGCTGTGCGCCTGGTTCTTGTAGGTAAAGTTTTTTAGGCAGGCACTCACTTTAGTCCACGTTAACCAAATCCACAATGGTTTCTACTGTATATGTGAGTGAGCGCTTTGATAAATGTTTAAGCCATCTAAAACTGGGTGGGTGTGTGTGGGCGTGTGCTCTTGCACCCATGCCGTGCTTTAGTAAATCAACCCCAAAGGACGGAAGTAAAATTAAACATTTTCTGATTGTTGAGCTGGCTATAGACAGATCAAAAAGCTATAAGTTCAAAATCTGTGTCCCAACACATTCATATTTTCGAAAACTGTGTGCAAAACTAAAATGTCTACAGTAAGAAGTAGACAAACCTGGTCAAGATGTTGGTAGCCAAAATCTAACCCAAATGTCTGCTAGTAATCAGCAAAGCCACTGATACCGTGCTTTATTTCCTACATATAGTAGATCAGTGGAATTATTAAAGAAATGTGCTGCCATGTTTAGCCAGCCATAACTGAGAAAGAATTTAATTCTTCTTTTAGCCAAGTTACCATGTCTTCTCTTTGTCCTGTAAAGTATAGAGATATTCAGTGAGTTTTGAAAAGAATGAGGATGTGTTAAATCCCTGTCAGGTTTTAATTGCTGTCTGTCACAGCTAGGATATTAACAATCCCTATTTTGTCACACAATATAGAAACCAATAAATCAAAACAGCTGTTAGCCTGCAAAAGGAGTCATCCGAAAAACATATTTTCATTCATGACACAGGGGGAGTTTTTGTGTTTTATTCAAGTTGGTTAACTAATTATATATCAGTATTTTACAAAAGTGAGTACACCCCTCAGATTTTTGTAAATATTTTATTATATCTTTTCATGTGACAACACTGACGAAATTACACTTTGCTACAATGTAAAGTAGTGAGTGTACAGCTTGTATAACAGAGTACATTTGCTGTCCCCTCAAAATAAGTCAACATACAGCAATTAATGTCTAAACTGCTGGCAACAAAAGTGAGTACACCCCTACGTGAAAATATCCAAATTTGGGCCAAATAGTAATTTTCCCTCCCTGGTGTCATGTGACTTATTAGTGTTACAAGGTCTCAGGTATGAATGGGGAGCAGGTGTGTTAAATTTGATGTTCCCTACAGGGGCAATCAAAGGATGAAATCCTGCCTCTATATTATTCCAACGGTCAAAATCCAGCCTCAGATATTTGATAATAACGCCCTCACGCATGCAGTAGATATCATTGTGGTTCATGCAAAATCAATACAACGTATATAGTGTTCTCTGCTTGTGCTTAAAAACAGTTTATTCAGATAAGAAAATTACATACAAATAAAGCACTGAATCCCCAGTGGTAGGAACTGAAACTGGTACCACAGCACAGCATCTCTTAGTGAATCTGAAAGGTGGCTATAATGATGTCAGAGCCTTCACGTCCGCACGCGTATGGTCCCTATGGACGGGGCTTCCTTAGCGATTGCCCCTTTGGAGAATGCTCGAATGACCTTTCTTTTAACTCAGAGGTCCACAGAGTAAGGTGAGCAGCCTGTGCTAATGGTGGTGGAAGCACAGATAAGGATGCACAGTAACTACGATTGTATTGGAGAACCCTGGGCAGCACAGTGGTGTAGTGGTTAGCACTCTCGCCTAGCAGTAAAAAGGGTCACTGGTTCAAATTCCAACCACAGCATACTTGCCTGGAGTTTGCATGTTCTCCTTGTGCCTGCGTGGGTTTCCTCTGGTTTCCTCCCACAACCCAAAGACATGCAGGTAGGTTAATTGATTTCTGTCCAAAATTGGCCCTAGTATAGGAATGGGGACCTTGGATTGTGGGCTCCTAGAGGGTAGGGGCCAATGTGAGTGTGCAATGTACAGGGTTAGGGACAATTGTAGACACTCACTCACTGTACTGGATGGACTGGTGTCTTTATTCAACCTTACTAACTATGTAACTACTGAGGACTTATTCTTGGGTGTTGGGGCCTTTTTCTATGTCACCTTTGGCTTTTAAACTATATCAACTGGGACTGTCCATATATCACAGAACTGTCAGACATTACCTATATGAGCTTTTAGAAATATATTTTTTTTATTTTTAGCATTGTACAATTTTTTATTTTATGTCTGTTCAAGGCATGCAATATATTGACCTTGAGTGTTTGCACTGACTGAACTCATCTGCTTAGTTTTAGTTTTACACCAGATGTACTGGGACGCACACCTTCCATGAAGTAAAACTGTTGTCTCATTAATCCACATAATATGTGCCTAAGGCTTGGTTCACACCTATGAGAATTGGATGCGGCTTATACCACATCCAGTTCACAGAACATTTTAAAATATATTTGTTTCAATCAGTTTGGTTCACATATGTGCTTTGCATTCGCACTCCACAGTGCCCAAAAAGAGTGTGCGTTTTTTAGGCAGTGCGGTGCGAATTGCAGGCACATATTCTTCTATGGAAACAAATCTGATTCGCAAATGCCTTTCGTTGTGAGCAGGCATTCTCTCCCCCTCCTCACTACACCTTCCCCCTCTCCCAGCTCAGCTGATCCGCAGATACAATGGAGAGGCACCGCTGAACAGCTGCTTTTTCTCTTTGCTGAGGAAACAGAGCTTGAAATCGCACCGCACATGTGTGAACCCAGCCTAAAAGTCTTGGGGATAATCAAAATGTTTTTTGGTGAATGTGAGATGAGCCGTGTTCTTTTTGGTCAGCAGTGGCTTTGGCCTTGGAACTCTCTAATGGATGCCATTTTTGCCCAGTCTCTTTCTTATTGTTAAATCATGAACACTGATCTTACCTGAGGCAAGTGAGGCCTGCGGTTCTTTAGATGTTGTTCTAGGTTCTTTTACGACCTCCTGAATGAGTTATTGTCATGCTTTTGGAGTAGGCCGCCCATTCCTGGGAAGGTTCACCACTGTTACAAGTTATCTCTATTTGTGGATAATAGCTCTCCCCATGGTTCACTGGAGTTCCAAAGCCTTATAAATGGTTTTGAAACCCTTCCTAGACAGATACATGTTTGTTTCTAATCTGTTCTTGAATTTTTTTAGATTGTGGCATGATGTGTGTTTTTTTATTGTGATCTGTTAGCGTGCTTCACTTTATCAGACTGCTTCTATTTATGTAATTTCTTGGTTCAACAGGTCTGGTAGTAATTAGTCCTGGGTGTGGAAGTGAAACTTTTTTAACCCAAAAATTGTGTTTAATCAAAGTTCTTTCATGATTCAGCATGGGAGGGGCAATTACTTTTTCACATAGGGCGAGGCAGGTTTGAACAGCTTTTCTCCCTTAATAAATTAAATAATAATTTAAAAACTGCATCTTGGATTTTTCGGGTTATCTTTGTGTAATATTAAAATTTGTTTGATGATCTGAATCATTTAAGTGTGAGAAATATGCAAAAAAAATATAAAAATCAGGAAGGTGGCAAACATTTTTTGACAGCACTGTGTATATATGTATTCTTGGCAAAATACATTTTTACCACATTCACTAAGCTAAGTGAACATTAATTTTGCTAAGCTAAGTGAACATCCTCTACTATTTTAGAATGTCAACCTCATTACAACAATCTAGCATGTTTTTAAGAGACATAGGGGGTTATTTACTTAAAGGGGAATCCACTTTGCACTGCAAGTGCACTTGAAAGTAAAGTCTCTGTAGATCCAGGTGGGACATACAAGGAAAATAAAAAACAGAATTTTAGCTTGCACATGATTTGATGATAAAATCAACAGAGCTTCCACTCATTTCAGATCTACCACTTAGATTTAGAGTGGCTACACTTCCAAGTGCACTTTCAGTGCAAAGTGGATTTGCCTTTCGTAAATAACCCCTATAGGTTGTTTTACAAAAGGCAATTAGTTGTACTTTGCAAGGCCGTATGCCACAGAGCTAAGTGAATGAATTGAAGCTCTGTTGACTCCCATCAACCAATCATTTGCAAGCATTTTTTTTTTCATTTTTCCCTATACATGATTCAGTATTCTTTGTGAAGTGAAACTTTACCACATTCAGTAAACAGCATATTTGCCTGAAGTAAATCAACCCCAATGTGCCTTTTTTTATTGGGATTAGTTGGGAAGAGTTTTGTATGTGTGGTATAGGATTTTGCATATGTTTACTAATTATCCATAAACATTGGATGGTGCCTTATACTCAAAATTATTTTATTCAGAATTTTTGTAAGTTTAGTTTTTTATGTATAGCATGGTGTCCCAATATAATTTTATCAATTGTTGAAATCCAAAATATAGAGAAATAGAAGCAAAATCTTTCAGTAAGAACAATTGTTGCTTGCTGGATTGTCTGCCTGAAGATAATATTAAATGAATGTGCTAGATGGATACAGTTCCTTCACAGCATTTTTCATAATATACCTTTGGACCCAAAGGATGCCTCAAAAAGACTGTAAAGACTTAAGAAATAATGTAAATAAATCCAAATTGTAAACATAATTTTACTCTGCCGCTTAGCATTATTTGTGCCTCAAAAACAAGTATAATGTAGAATCATATATTTGCACACATTCGTTTTTTATTTTATTGGATAGAAGTTGAAAACGAATGCTTTAATTGCATAATTTAAAAAAATAAAAAACAAAATAGCGTTTTAAATTAGCACAAAGAATTCTATATGCAAAAGTAGCAATTACTATTGCCTCCACAAACCCAAGTTTATAAATAGCCTGCAGTTGAACTGATGATTTATATTATTTGTACGGATGTCTCATTATGCCCTTAGACAGAGATGTGTACATTTATTTTAGAAGCTCTAATGGTGCTTAGAAAAACTGCAACCCATAATCCATATAAAATATTTAAATGCGTGATTGGATTGAGGTGTTACATTTTTAAATATTTGTAACATGGACTGCATAAGATAGTAAAACAAATTGAATACACAATCCGATAATAATAACAACACTGTAATCCTCAGGAACTGACTTATTACACCAGCCACTGCCACCAGGATGGCAAAATCTATAATAAATCATAATGTCAACATGTGTGTCCTAGGGGTGACCTTCCGTCTTAAAGATAAAGTGAGATGGATCCTTCATTTCAGCCTCAAGCTGGCTGGATTGCCCTTTGTAATTGACAAGTTCTGTATGAGAGAAAATCAATCCAACAGTAGTATCAACATTTTTATCCCTGGAGGATGCTTCTTCAAGAGATGGATAGGCCTTCTTCAGGCATGGATTCTTCAACAACTTTAGTTATATATTTTATGACTGACTCATGGAGGAGTGTAATCTGGGGGATGTAAAGCCACTCATCTTTTGTTTGAGGTCAAAGGTGATATCTGCTTATTGGGCCTACAATGTAAACAAATATGTCAAATGAAACTCAGTGCTGATATTTAGTAAATGAGTACATCTTAAAAAAATTGCTAAAAAGCTTATTAAGTATTAATACTGTAACTTGATCCAACAGCTGTTTGTACATAACAGTGACCTTTTCAATCACGTATAATAAGTGTACAGTTGTATTGAAGTGAAAGTATAACATAAATACATTTCTTTATTTGCAGTTAAACAGCATAACTATACAGGAATCAAAAATCCCTCTAACTGAATCACTGCATAGCACAGTAAATATAAATGGGAAAAACAGCGATAAACCAAGTGAAAATAAAATGCTCAAAATGGAAAAAAAGCTTGCTACAAAAACGATGTGAAAAAAAACTCAAACCAGCACTAATTTTGCAATTTTGCTCTAAAAAATATTGACAATGCTGTATAAAACCTATACAGTTCATATTAATAAATAATCAAATATACATATTATATATTTATATGATACATTTTTGCTTTTTTGCTTTTTTGGCTTTTGAAGTGAAAGCAGTTTTAGACCTCTCTTTCTCCCAAACTGATTTACATGCTTTACACCTACATCCTACAGCATAAAATATGGGATAATAAAATGGGGGGTTTGGTATTTATTACTGATTATAATATACAGTATAGAGAGTTTGAAAAGGTGATCAAAAAGTATTGGCCAAATCGTTTAAGAGATAATCTTGTTGTTAAAAATTATTACCTACAAAACCAACATTTATCTGTAGGAGGACACCTACTGTAATCTGTGCTCCAAATTAGTACACTACGTCCCTAACCCCCCAAAAAAGACCATTATATTTTTAGATAGGACATTCATTTTTTAAGTGCAAGAGGTGTAAATCAGTTTTGGATAAAGAGAGGTCAAAAGCCATGGGAAAAGTGTATAATCTAAAAACATTTATTAATTTTGATACTACCCATGTAACGTATCTTTTGGAATGTCCTTGTGGCATGCATTACGTAGGTAGAACCACAATGAAGTTGGCAGTGAAGTTGGGAGAGCATATCAACCATATTAGAAATGGTCAGAAAAGAAATGGACCTGTTGGAAACACTTTCAGACCACCACAACCTACGCAGAAGTGTACAACTAATAACATCAGGTCCACAGTTCTTCGACCTTGGCCTTATGGGGCCTAATCTATCTTTCTACCATTGAGCTTTATGCTACAGATACTGAGAGAAGGATAAAAATCCAAGCTACAAATCCATTACTCTACTTCGGGGGTGGGTCATAGGGAAGGGGGATTCCCCCCCTTCACTTGATCCCCTTTTTGCCTTCCTCCTCCCTCCCCCCCTTCCCCTTTCCTCCCCTTTTCCCCCCCCCCTCTCTCCCTGTCTCTATATCTCACTTTCCTCCACCCTCTTCTCTCCTTCCCCCCTGCCCCATCCCTCCATCCCAGTCCGCTACCAGACCACCCCATAGCAGACGTTCACACATGCGATCTCTCACGAATACCACACGCCTCCAACCACGAGTCACCTTCCCCATTCTAGGTAGACCCCTCTAGGGGTCTCCCTAGCGATGTCCCATAACACGCGCTGACCCCTTGTCCCCGCGAAGATTGACCCACCTTACATTACTATTGGCCCCTTGTCCCTCCTTCTCATTGGCCCTTTTACAAGCCTTGGGGCAATTCTTCATAGAGTAATACGACTTGGGCCACGTCTGATGGTCCGCAGACCACCTGTACTCCGGACATGCACCTAACTGGCTTCTTTTTACACACAGATCGGGTCCTGTACATTTCGAGATGTTCCCGTGTTATGAATATTTTATTACTCTGTACCTATGCAGATTTTGTATCCTATCTGTTGTTGGAAATGCCTGTTCGTCTGTATTTCTTGAACTATTTTTCAAAATAAAATGTGTTAAAAAAAAAAAAAAAAGAAATGGTCAGAAAAACATAGCATATGTAATCACTTTAGAATTTATGTCAATGAAGATCCACGTGGGTTGCTTTTCTGTGGTATAGACACAATTGAGGATTATTGGAGAGCATTTAACCACTTAAGGATCGCTGCATGCCAATGTACGTCATCACAATGGCATGTACAGGCACAAGCACGTACATGTATGTGCTTGCCTTCCAGCGGGTGGGGGGTCCGATCGGACCCCCTTCCACTGGATGCGGCGGTCCGTTTCACTGCAGGAGCGATTCGGGATGAGGGGATGGCCATCCCCTCTCGATCGCTCCTGGCGAATGAGAAGCTTCCTCCCACTGTGTATAGTAAACACAGGCAGCGAGGAATTGACGTCATTCTCCTCGGGGCGGTCTTTTTGACCGGACTACGAGGAGAAGTGAAGGTTAGTGTGCACCAACACTACACTAACACGTAGGCACACACAGGCACACAACCCCCCCCCCCCCCCCCCGATCACCCCCCCGATCGCCCCCGACCCCCCCCAGTCACAGTGTCACTGATTGCAGTGATCATTTATTTACTGATCACTGCATTCAGTGTCAGTTGGGACAGTAAAAACTGTCAGGGCAGTTAGTGTTAGGTCCAGGGTAGCCCCATACCACCCCCCAATAAAGGTTTAACCCCCTGATTGCCCCTAGAGTTAACCCTTTCACCCCCTTTTGCCAGTGTCACTAAGCAATCATTTTTCTGATCGCTGCATTAGTGTCGCTAGTGCCGCTAGGTAGCTAGTTATTTTTTTAGGTTCACCGCCAGGTTTTTATAGCGCTAGGTACCCCGATATACTACCCAATAATGGTTTTAACCCCCTGTTGCCCCTAGTTAACCCTTTCACCCCCTTTTGCCAGTTTCACTAAGCGATAATTTTTCTGATCGCTGCATTAGTGTCGCTAGTGTCGCTAGGTAGCTAGTTTTTTTTTAGGTTCACCGCCAGGTTTTTATAGCGCTAGGTACCCCGATATACTACCCAATAATGGTTTTAACCCCCTGATTGCCCCTAGTTAACCCTTTCACCCCCTTTTGCCAGTGTCACTAAGCAATCATTTTTCTGATCGCTGCATTAGTGTCGCTAGTGTCGCTAGGTAGCTAGTTATTTTTTTAGGTTCACCGCCAGGTTTTTATAGCGCTAGGTACCCCGATATACTACCCAATAATGGTTTTAACCCCCTGATTGCCCCTAGTTAACCCTTTCACCCCCTTTTGCCAGTGTCACTAAGCAATCATTTTTCTGATCGCTGCATTAGTGTCGCTAGTGTCGCTAGGTAGCTAGTTATTTTTTTAGGTTCACCGCCAGGTTTTTATAGCGCTAGGTACCCCGACATACTACCCAATAATGGTTTTAACCCCTTGATTGCCCCTAGTTAACCCTTTCACCCCCTTTTGCCAGTTTCACTAAGCGATCCTTTTTCTGATCGCTGCATTAGTGTCGCTAGTGTCGCTAGGTAGCTAGTTTTTTTTTAGGTTCACCGCCAGGTTTTTATAGCGCTAGGTACCCCCATATACTACCCAATAATGCTTTTAACCCCCTGATTGCCCCTAGTTAACCCTTTCACCCCCTTTTGCCAGTGTCACTAAGCAATCATTTTTCTGATCGCTGCATTCGTGTCACTGGTGCCGCTAAGTAGCTAGTTATTTTTTTAGGTTCACCGCCAGGTTTTTATAGCGCTAGGTACCCCGATATACTACCCAATAATGGTTTTAACCCCCTGATTGCCCCTAGTTAACCCTTTCACCCCCTTTTGCCAGTGTCACTAAGCGATCATTTTTCTGATCGCTGCATTAGTGTCGCTAGTGTCGCTAGGTAGCTAGTTATTTTTTTAGGTTCACCGCCAGGTTTTTATAGCGCTAGGTACCCCCATATACTACCCAATAATGGTTTTAACCCCCTGATTGCCCCTAGTTAACCCTTTCACCAGCGATCACAGTATAAGTGTCACTGGTGACGCTGGTTAGCCAGTTAGTTATTTAAGTTCCCCGTCAGGTTTTTATATAGCACCAGGGACCCCCATATACTACCTAATAAAAATTTGAACCCCCTGATTGCCCCTAGTTAACCCTTTCACCAGTGATCACCGTATAAGTGTTACGGGTGACTCTGGTTAGTTTGCTTTTTATAGCATCAGGGCACCCACCATTTATTACCCAATAAAGGTTTAACCCCCAGATCACCGGCGGGTGATATCAATTAGGTTTTAGGGTCAGGGTCTGCGTCGCCCCAGGCAGCACTAGGTTAGTGCCAGTACCGCTTAGACCTACGTGCAGAGCATAAACCTCCTGTAGTGGTATAGAATCTGAACAGATCAATATCTGATCTGACCAGATCTATACTAGCGTCCCCACCAGTTTAGGGTTCCAAAAAAACGCATTGTTAGCAGAATCGGCCCAGATACCTGCTAGCACCTCCGTTTTGCCCCTCCGCCCAGCCCACCCAAGTGCAGTATCGATCGATCACTGTCACTTACAAAACACTAAACACATAACTGCAGCGATCGCAGAGTCAGGCCTGATCCCTGCGATCACTAACAGTTTTTTTTGGTAGCGTTTTATATTGAAATCCGGAAGGCAGTGCTTGGTTTTCGGGGTCCCGTACGTGACTAGGCTCCCAAAAAGTCCCCCACATGTGGTATCCCCATACTCGGGAGAAGCAGCAGAATTTATTTTGGGGTGTAATTTGACTTATGCCCTTAGCATGTGTGAGCAATATATAATTTAGTGACAACTTTGTGAAAAAAAAAAATTGTAATATTCCTGCAACTTGTGGCAAAATATAAAATATTTCATGGACTCAACATGCCTCTCAGTAAATAGCTTGGGGTGTCTACTTTCCAAAATGGGGTCATTTGGGGGGGTTTGTGCTATTTTGGCATTTTATGGCCTTCAAAATTGTGATAGGTAGTGAGGAGTGAAATCAAAAATTTGCACCCTTAGATACCCTGAAGGCAGTGATTGGATTTCGGGGGGGCCGTACGCAGCTAGACTCCCAAAAAGTCCCACATATGTGGTATCCTCGTACTCAGGAGAAGCAGCAGCATATATTCTGGGGTGCAATTCCACATATAACTATGGCATGTGTGAGCAATATATCATTTAGTGACAACTTTTTGTAAACTTTTTTTTTTTTGTGTCATTATTCAATCACTTGGGACAAAAAAAAATATTCAATGGGGCAATTTCCTTGGGGTGTCTACTTTCCAAAATGGGGTCATTGTGGGGGGGTTTGTACTTCCCTGTCATTTTAGCACTTCAAGAAATGAGATAGGCAGTCGTAAATTAAAAGCTGTGTAAATTCCAGAAAATGTAATCTAGTTTGTAGACGCTATAACTTTTGCGCAAACCAATAAATATACGCTTATTGTAATTTTTTTTACTAAAGACATATGGCTGAATAAATTGTGCCCTAAATGTATGACTGAAATTGAGTTTATTCGATTTTTCTTATAACAAAAAGTAGAAAATATCTTTTCTTCTCAAAATTTTCGGTCTTTTTCCATTTATATCGCAAAAAATAAAAATCGCAGAGGCAATCAAATACCATCAAAAGAAAGCTCTATTTGTGGGAAGAAAAGGACGCAAATTTCGTTTGGGTACAACATTGCATGACCGCGCAATTACCAGTTAAAGCAGTGCAGTGCGAAATTGTAAAAAGACCTCTGGTCCTTAGGCTGAAAATTGGCCCGGGGCTAAAGTGGTTAATAATAAAAGAAAAGTATCACAAAATGAGACCCGCTGGATAGATAAATTCAAAACTTTAAAGCCACCAGGTCTTTATAATACATACAGTAATATATAGTTATATATATATATATATATATATATATATATATATATATATATATATATATATATATATATATATATATAATGTAATAGTATTTATATATATATATATATAATGTAATAGTATATATATATATATATATATATATATATATATATATATATATATATATATATATATATGTATATGTATATGTATATATATATATATATATATATATATATATATATATATATATATATATATATATATATATATATATATATATATATATATATATATATGTATATAGGGATGGAGGTGTATCACTGGTGACTGCAGACCTTTTATTTTGTTTCTATTGAACCTGGGTGGAAGAAACCCATTTAGACCAAAAACTGGCCTGCTGTCACAAATGTGATTTCATATACATGTTTTGGCCTTTGACCTTGCCTCTAACAGTGGTGGTGTTCTGTGGCCTTTGTGTCCTTTGCTGTCTCCTCTGGCGGTTGGCGGCTTTTTGTCTGGCAAGTGAGCTGTGATATGCTAAGGGAGATTTTTGTCTCCTGTTTCCCCCCCCCCCCTCATTCTACGGACTTTGTGGAGGGGCCACTGCTCTTACACCCATTGGGTGGCTTCCGCGGCTGCGCTGTCACCCAACGGCAGTGCAGTTTGTCATCTTGGATGGACAGGATGCATACTCCCATCAGCAGCTGATGCCCTTGCGTCGGCACATCAATCCGTCCTCACATGGCATTGGAGGCAGAGCGGTCTGGACCCCTTCTGGGACATAAGTCAAGTGGGAGACATGGCTGAGATCACTTCCTTCACTCACCAATACTATGCACACCACAGAGATTTCCATTGCTGTTCAGCTGTTTGTATATCAAGGTAAATACACTCTCCCCACCCTAGCACTCACCTGGTGCTTCATCTGCATTCCCTGCACTTTTTTGTTTAATACACCGCTTTTCACACAACCTTTCTCCTCTTTTCTTACTATAGTGGTTGATTTCCCAGACAAACACATTTTTTCAGGATTTACTTTCTTACCCATGGTCTCTATGTCTGCTCCATTTTTGGATCAGGTTAATCCACATATATTTTTATACAAATAATTGTAAAACTTTTGTCTACTCGGCTTATTTAGTAAGGCTTGACATATACGTATGTTAGAGTATACATGCTCTCATACAAAAATATTATTACATTATACAACTTGATGTTCATCTTACTAAATTTGGCAAATCATTGAGACATACATCTATGTTTACAGCTGATATCTATCAAGTTACATACTGAGACAATTAGGACCATTCACCTTCACCTGTGCCATATCTGTCACCTAGCATCCCCCTGGGGGTACCCGTGTCTGTCTTCACCCCTCGGCTCCTGTGCCATACTCTGGCTGCTAAGTATTGGGCCGTTTTGCTCTGGCTCATTCTGCCATTGTTCTCACATTTACCACCGTGACACATCTTTTTGTCTTTTTAGATACATCTCATCCGCATCCACCCCTGATGAGCGAACAATGATCTTGCGAAACGGGCGTGGGGTTTTCTGATTAATGCATTTGTATATACTGCATTGAATAATGTTTTGTATCAACTTTGTTTATTCTCTTTATTATGTGCAAATCCATTGGCTGAGCTAATATGCTATGATATCTATGCATGTACATTAATCTTAATAAACATTTATTATACTGCTATTACTCTTGTTACTCAGTGGCTAATTGTGACCACCTCATTTAAAGTCCCAGGGCGGCTCTCTCTTTTTGTACAATACATACAGTATACTTGCATTTCTTTTTTTATTTTGCTTTTATTGCACTTTAGTCCTATTATGCTAGATAATGTGTTATATGGTCCAATTTTATGCACTTTTTTCCTCAATATAAAAATACCTGGCCTGACTTTTCAAAAGTATATGGATCACAGCTGAGTTTCCAAACGAAAACAGTAGCATATATAATATGGCCCTTCAATGTTCTACTATGCTGAAAATGTATGTTCTATTTGTACGTATTATTCAATTAGTATTGTATTGTTTGTATGTTGTATTATGTATTTTCAGCTGATGCAATGCAATACTGGAAAGAAACAATATAATTATCTGCTGTTAAAAATAACGTCTATTCATACATGATTATGATAAGGCTGATTAAATATACTATTATGGTTCGTCAGATATTAGTGTCAGATACCACATAACTAACTGAGGCTGGGATGTAGGGGGGAATTGTGGTAAAAATAGGCAGTTTGTCCACATTTATTCTGTCTCCGAACCATTACCCTGCTGCAGCCACTAGGTTCTGTTCACATTTTCATAGCCACAATGCTTTGCTGTGCTGTAACTTAAACTAGGCATGCCACATGTGGCAAGTTGTGCTGCTAGCCTGGCTTATCTTTTGAAATCAGTGGGAGTGCACAACTTCTGCAAGCCAAGGGCTTGGCACACAGTTGCAGCACAGTATTTTAATGTAAATTCCCCCCTTAATACCTGAAAAGGAAAACATTCAGAGGGCAATAGTAATGGCAGCAAATTGCTTTTTAAAGGGGCAGTCAAGCCTGATGATCGTGTGAAAGAGTGTACCACGGTGATGGCTGGTGCTCACAATTTTTGGGGGGAGCAAACAAATTGAAAAATTCTGAAAAAAAAATCAATTGCAGCCTCACTGTGCCCAAAAAACACAGCCACTGTGCCAAACACAGCCAATGTGCCCATCAAACACAACCACTGTGCTCATCAAATGCAGTAACTGTGCCATCATACACAGCCACTGTGCGCATCAAATGCAGACACTGTGCCCTGTAAATAGTACCACTGTGTCCATCAAATGGTGGCACTGTGCCCATCAAATGCTGCCAATGTGCCCCATCAAATACTGCCACTGTGACCCCCCCGCCTGCTCGCTGTTTGCCCGGAACTTACCATGTCTTGGTGGCGGGTTAGGCATGCGGGTGATGGTGAGGAGTGTGTCCTCCATGCATCTCCTGCCCTCTTCCTGATAGGTGTCCAATCACAGCAATTGTCCTTTCAGCCAATCAGGTGATAGGTAGCAGACCCCCACACCTGATTGGCAGATCCGGCTCTATCGTTTGACTGACAATAAGAGATGATCCCCTTTTTAATTCATGCCAACATTCTGTTTGCTTTGTTAGCAGCTGCTTGGCATTGCATGCCATTGTTGAACCTATCATCTACTAGGACCCCCAGATCCTTTTCCATCCTAGATTCTGCCCCCAGTGTATAGGTAGCATTCTATATACACTTATTGTGATTTTTTTTACCAAAAATATGTAGAAGAATACGTGTCAGCCTAAACTGAGGAAAAAATATATTTTTTTATATATTTTTTTGGGATATTTATATAGCAAAAAATAAAAAACATATTGCTTTTTTTTAATCAAAATTGGTCCTTTTTTTTGTTTATAGCACAAACAATAAAAACTGCAGAGGTGATCAAATAACACTAAAAGAAAGCTCTATTTGTGGGAAAAAAGGGACATCAATTTTGTTTGGGTACAACGTCGCATAACCGCGCAATTGTCAGCTAAAATGATGCAGTGCCGAATCACAAAAAATGCTCTGGTTAGGAAGGGGGTAAATCCTTCCGGGGCTGAAGTGGTTAAAGACTGCAATCAACAAGAATGACATTTTTGTAAACAGGACTACCAATAATAAGGAAAAATATGTTGTTTACTATATGTTAAGTAATTAGACTAAGAATTATCACTGGCATGAAGAAATTGCTCCATTTAATATAGCATTAGCTCTATCCACTTAGAATGCATCTGGGATGCCTGAGCAGATTCAGCCAAGTGTTTGCTGAAAAGCTGGCAATATCTAAGATGCTTTGGCTCAGATAAGCTAATAACACAAAAACTTCTGAAATCTGCCTAATCCCATAAAAAATCACTTAAAGGAGTTTTCAACTTTAAATTAATTTAGTCCACTGAGTTGTGCAAGCAATTCTTTATATTTTGTTGAATGTATTGCCTTTGTTTTAAAGATACCATTTGTGTTAACGGATTACAATTTGTTAAGTTAAGATATAATTCTTATAATTCTATAGTTATGTTTATCCTGATGTGTGATGTAGCCCAGCTCTGCTCTATGCATATAATTGATTTATGATTAGAAAATTTCTGTTTGCTGTCAGGAAGATGTAGATGTAGATGAACAGCTCCACTTGATTGTATGCTTTCAGTGCAGCACTTGCTCACTTGTGTATTATAGTTACAGTGCTGACTGTTTTTTTTTTTTTTTTTAAGCAGATTTAAAACACATTTTTGAGTGTATGCTTTCACATAGAAGAAATGCACAAAACGTGTGGAAACATACAAAAAGCACTATGTTTATTTTTACATTTATTTAACATATATAATAATAGAACATTTTTAACAAAACAGTATAAAAAATTGAAAAAACAGATAAAATTGCAGATTTACACTCATGCACACATCGGATCTATAAAAAAAAGCAAAGTACAGTGCCTTGCAAAAATATTCACCCTCTCGGCTTTTTTACCTATTTTGTTACATTACAGTCTTTAGTTCAATGTTTTTTTTAATCTAAATTATATGTGATGGATTCGAAAACAATAGCCTACTGTATTTTCCAGCGTATAAGACAACCTTTTACACTTAAAAAAACTGGCCAAAAAGCAGGGGTCGTCTTATACGCCGGGTCAGCCCCTCAGATGCCTGCTGGGTGTTCGGTAATACTGCATGTAGCTTTGGCTACATACAGTATAAACCGCTGAGCCAATCCCAGTGAGCGATGTATTCAAACTAATACAGAGCCTGCTAGGATTGGAGTAACAACCTCTGCCAATTCGAGCAGGCTACTCTGAGTCAGAGAGGCGCGGGCTGATGATGTTACAGCCTCTGCCAATCCAAGCAGGCTTTGTATTCATTAATACAATACATCGCTCGTCGTGATTGGCTCCAGCAAAAGCAGGAAGAAGGATATGGTGCCAGCTCCAGCAAGAAGGAAGAAATATGAAGCATCGGAAGCCTCGAAGGGGGGTCGTCTTATACGGTAAGTACAAGGAAAAAAAACGCTTAAAAAACTATAAGATTAGGGGGTCGTTATATGCCCGGTCGCCTTATACACCAGGAAAAATGGTATGTTGGTGAATTAAAATCAGAAAAATATATACCGTACGTAAAACTATTTTTTCAGAAATAAAAAAACTGATAATTGGCATGTGCGTATGTATTCACCCCCCTTGTTATGAAGCCCATAAAAAGCTGTGGTGCAACCAATTACCTTCATACGTCACATAATTAGTGAAGTGATGTCCACCTGTGTGCAATCTAAGTCATTATATATACACAAACCTTTTTGAAAGGCCCCCGAGGCTGCAACACCTAAGCAAAGGCACCATTAACCAAACACTGCCATGAAGACCAAGGAACTCTCCAAACAAGTAAGTGACAATGTTGTTGAGAAGTACAAGTCAGGGTTAGGTTATAAAAAAAATTCAAAATGTTTGATGATCCCTAGGAGCACCATCAAATCAATCATAACCAAATGGAAAGAACATGGCACAACAGCAAACCTGCCAAGAGATGGCTGCTCACCAAAACTCACGAACCAGGCAAGTAGGGCATTAATCAGAGGTGCAGCACAGAGAACTAAGGAGCTGCAGAGTTCCACAGGAGAGACTGGAGTATCTGTACTAGGGATGAGCGAAACATCCCCAGTTTGGTTTGTAGTAGAACATGCGAACAGGCAAAAAATTTGTTCGAACAAGCAAACACCATTAAAGTCTATGGGACACGAACATGAAAAATCGAAAGTGCTAATTTTAAAGGCTTATATGCAAGTTATTGTCATAAAAAGTGTTTGGGACCTGGGTCCTGCCTCAGGGGACATGTATCAATGCAAAAAAAGTTTTAAAAACTGAAGTTTTTTCGGGGGCAGTGATTTTAATAATGCTTAAAGTGAAACAATAAAAGTGAAATATTCCTTTAAATTTCGTACCTGGGGGGTGTCTATAGTATGCCTGTAAAGTGTCACGTGTTTCCCGTGTTTACAACATTCCCTGCACAAAATGACATTTCTAAAGGAAAAAAAGTATTATAAAAGTACCTGCGGCTATAATGAATTGTCGATCCCGGCAATACACATAAAAGTAATTGAAAAAAAACGGCATGGGATTCCCCCACAGTCCATTACCAGGCCCTTTGGGTCTGGTATGAATATTAAGGGGAAACCCCCAACCAAAATTTTTTTTAAAAATTGCATGGGGGTTCCCCCAAATTCCATACCGGACCCTTCAGGTCTGGTATGGATATTAAGGGGAACCCCGTGCCAAAATTTAAAAGAAAAATTACGGGGGGGGGTCCCACTCAAAATTTTAAGGGGAACCTCGTGCCAAAATTTAAAGAAAACATGGCGTGGGGGTCCCCCCAAAAATCCATACCAGACCCTTATCCGAGCATGCAACCTGGCAGGCCGCAGGAAAATAGGGGGGAGTATCCCCACTCCTGAACTGTACCATGCCACATGCCCTCAACATGGGGTAGCCAAAGCACCGTGTCCCCATATTTATGGGGACAAGGGCCTCGTCCCCACAACCCTTGCCAGGTGATTGTGGGGGTCTGTGGGTAGGGGGCTTATCGGAATCTGGAAGCCCCCTTTAACAAGGGGGCCCCCAAATTCTGGCCCCTCCCTGTGTGAAATGGTATCAAGATACAAATGTACAAATGTACCCCTACAATTTCACAAAAAGAGTGTTAAAATGGTAAAAATGAGATGACACGGCTTGGGGACAAGTCCTTCATAAAAGATAAAAAAATAAAACTGTCCCACGAAGTCTTCTTCTTCTCTTGCTCTGCTGACGGACCAAAAAAAAAAAGAACCACAACCGACCCGCCTCCCTGGGAGTCTCCCGCCATATGACACGTCTCTGCTTTAATAGTTCTTTTATAACTGAGGAAGGGGTCTGTGGCATTTTTTTTCTTTTTCGGTCCATTGGTGGAGAAAAAGAAGAAGAAGAAGAAGACTTTGTGGGACAGTTTTATTTTTTTATTTTTTAATAAAGGACTTGTCCCCAAGCCGTGTCATCTAATTTTTACCATTTTCACACTTTTTTTGTGAAATGGTAGGGGTACATTTGTACCCTGTTACCATTTCACACAGGGGAGAGGCTGGGATATGTGGTTCTTCTTGTAAAGGGGGCTTCAAGATTCCGATTAGCTCCCTGCCCACAGACCCCCACAACCACCGGGCAAGGGTTGCAGGGATGAGGCCCTTGTCCCCTTTTTTCTTGCGGCCTGCCAGGTTGCGTGCTTGGATAAGGGTCTTTTTTTAAGGGTTTTTTTAAGGGGTTCCCTTAATATTCATACCAGACCCAATGGGCCTAGTAATGGACTGTGGGGGAATCCCAGGCCGCTTTTTTTCAACGACTTTTATGTGTATTGCAGGGACCAACAATTCATTATAGCCGCGAGTACTTTTAAATTACTTTTTTTTCTTTAGAAATGTCATTTTGTGCAGGGACTGTTGTAAACGCGGGAAGCATGCGCCACTTTAAAGACATACTATAGACAACCCCCAGGTACGAAATTGAAAGGAATATTTAACTTTTATTGTTTCACTTTAAGCATTAATAAAAAATCACCGTTCCCAAAAAAGCCAGTTTTTAAAACTTTTTTTTGCATTGATACATGTCCCATGGGGCAGGACCCAGGTCCCCAAACACTATTTATGACAATACCATGCATCTCATGCATTCCATAAACTTTTAAAGGGTGTTCTGCGGATTTCAAAATTTTTCCCACAAACACCCCAAACTGCTATTTGGCGAACATCAGGCTGATCCCTAATCTGTACATAGGATGACAATAAGCCATACGCTCCATAGAGTTGGGCTTCATGGCAGATCGGCCAGAAGAAAGCCATTACTTTTAGCAAAAAAAAAAATGGCATGTTTTGAGTTTGCCAAAAAGGCATGTGGGAGACTCCCAAAATGAATGGAGGAAGGTGCTCTGGTCTGATGAGAATTGAACTTTTTGGCCATCAAAGAAAATGCAAACCCAACACATCACCCAAAGAACACCATCACCACAGAGAAACATGGTGGTGGCAGCATCATTCTGTGGGGATGTTTTTCAGCAGTCAGGACTGGGAAACTGGTCAGAGTTGAGGGAAAGATGGATGGTGTTAATACAGGGACATTCTTGAGCAAAACCTATACCACTCTGTGTGTGATTTGAGGCTAGGACAGAGGTTCACCTTCCAGTAGAACAATGACCCCAAACACACTACTAAAGCAACACTTCAGTGGTTTAAGGGGAAACATGTAAATGTGTTTTGGAATGGCCTAGCCAAAGCCCAGACCTCAATCCAATAGAAAATCTGTGGTCAGACTTAAAAAAATCCAACGTGAAGGAGCTGCAGCAGTTTTGCAAGGAGGAATGGGCAAACATCCCAATGGTAAGATGTGACAAGCTCATAGAGACTTATCCAAAGTGACTTGGAGCTATGATAGCCGCAAACGGTGGCTCTACAAAGTATTTACTTTAGGGAGGTGAATAGTTATGTGCATTGACTTTTTGTGTTATTTTGTTCTATTTTTTGTTTGCTTCACAATTTAAAAAAAAAATCTTCAAATATGTGGGCATGTTCTGTAAATTAAATTATGTAAATCCTAAAATAATCCATGTTAATACATTTGCAATGCACTGTACCGTAATTATCTAGTCAATTGAATGACCATGATTCAGAGGTACACTGAACAAGCTGGGAAGTCAAAATTTTAAAATGCAATAAATGCATTTATGTGTATAAAACCATGGGGGGCAGACAAGCAGCCTATAAATTGCATTATATTTTTTAGGGGCTGATTTCCTAAAGACAAAAAAGGTAATCACTTTGCAGGGAAAGTTGCACTTTACAAGGGAATTATCCCCAGAATTTTGTGAATGTTATGAAATTTCACTTTGCAAATACCCAATTTACTGCAAGTAAAAAAAAAAGCAATTTTCCTTGCACATGCTTTTATGATCGAAATCAGCTGAGCTTCACCTCAGTCACTAAGTTCTGGCAAAGTGTTGCACTTGCTTTGCAAAGAGAACAGCCTATTTCCCTTTAGCGTCAAACCACTCGACCATTTTTATCTGTGTGTCTGAGTTAAGTTAGGGCATGTTAGCTGATATTTCGAGTTCCTTCTAAATTTCCATTTCTAAGTAGTTGGGGCAGTAGCCAAATAATTTTGGTTTTGGCCAGCATTGTTCATAAGACAAGGAATCAAGATTAGATCAGGATCAATCTCTGGGCTAATCCTCCAACCATCCCCATTAAACCTTCCAACATCACTTCCCTCTAGATAATACCTCCACAACTGCAGATCAGCCACCCCACTTGTTTTCCCCCCCTTTCCTTCTTGTTCTAATGAGTTTGTGGATTGCTCCACATCCCAGCCCCCGAGCAACTTACCGTAGTTTAGACACCCTGTGTTGAACCCTGGATTTGGCCAGATAGTTATTGGGGTTCGACAGTTCATTCCACAAAACATGTTCTAAATATTTATGTTGCATTATGCTATGCTTATTTCTCATATCCCCTGTGCGGGATTATTACAGCTATATTTTTTCTTATATTTCAATAAAAATATTGTACCAGAAACGACTGTCCAGTGTAGTGAGTCTAGTCTATAAGACCAAGTATTTTCATGCATCAAAGCCATATTGTTTAATCTACTGTATGCATTTGAATATTATTTTTTTCACAAGGTGTAGGAAAAAAACAGAAAAATAAATGCATCAAAATATAATTATTACCAGTTTATAAAACACAAAAACCAAGAACGTAATATATTGCAGCTTACCAATCAATAGATGTAATTGCTGCATTCGTTTTCTTTTTTAGGCCTTTTCCCCATTTTCAACTGGTGATCTGGCCAGGTAACAACTCTTTTATTAGAATCCTCCCACTCTGGATAAATGAGCACAGGGGGCACATTTGGACTGGAGCATTTTTAGTCTGGGGAGAGGGTAGTGTTAAACGTAGTAGCAGATTTAAATACAATACCAAATTAAAGACAAACTCCAGCTCAAACTTTATATTCAGTTACAGCAAATAATGTTTTTTTTTTTTCTTTTGGGATAAAGGTTTCACATACATAAAAGCTGATTAGTGTAAGCACTCCTGCCAGTGGTAAATGACTTGTCTCATGCCTGTAAACTGATACATTTGGAAAAGAGCTTGTTCTTTTGAAAAACAGGCTTACTGGCCATATCGCCAGATGAAAATAGAAGAAAGAAAGCCTAAAAAGAAAACGAATTTAGCCATCACATCTAAGAATTGGTAAGCTGCAATATAATAAATGTTTGCTTTTAGGTTTACTACACTTTAACCACTTGCTTACTGGGCACTTAAACCCCCCTCCTATCCAGACCCATTTTCAGCTTTCAGAGGTGCACTTGCGCGGAATGACAATTGCGCAGTCATACAACACTGTATCCAAATCAAATTTTTATCATTTTTCCCCACAAATAGAGCTTTCTTTTGGTGGCATCACCTCTGTGGTTTTTATTTTTTGTTAAAATTTTTTAAAAAGACTGAATTTTTTTAAAATGTTTTGATTTTTTTAAATATTTTGTTATAAAATTTTGCAAACAGGTAATTTTTCTCCTTCATTGATGTACACTGATGAGGTGGCAGTGATGGGCACCGATAGGTGGCAGTGATGGGCACTGATGGGTGACAGTGATGGGCACTGATGGGATAGCAATAATGGGCACTGATCTGCACTGGTTGGTTACACTGATAGGCAAGTACTGCTATGTGGCACTGATTGGCACCACTGGTGGGCATTGATAGGTTGCACTTGTGGGCATTGATACGTGGCATTCATGAGCATTGATAGGTGGCACTGGTGGGCACTGGCAGGTGGCAATGGCAGGTGGCACTGGCAGGGGGTACTAGTGGCACAGATGAGGAGGAATTGCCCCTTCCTCTTGCAGATAAGCTGGTGATCGGCTTTTATTTCTTATTTCTCCGAGCTTTTGTTTAGATCATGTGATCAGCTGTTATTGGCTGACAGCTGATCACGTGGTAAGGGGCCAGGACCAGCCCCTTACACAGATTTGTGATCACCCGAGTCTTTTTACTTTTTTAAATATATGAAAAAGTATTACAAAATGAATGCATTAAATCAGTACCAGCTCATGTAATATTTTACAAATATTTATCTTTAAATAAATGAAAAAAGACTGACCCTGGTGGTGAAGGTCTGCAATTTAGTTTAAATACATATATTTCTGCACATATGAGGAGGTTGCATTGCATCACATGAACTGTACTTAGGTTGGTTTGGTAGCAGTCTGACTTAGCCTAGGAATTATAAGCATTAATCATTTGCGCTTGAATTGTGTTGGTCAACTTTCTACTCGATAGACTTGAAATAATTTTAATTAGATTTTCATGTCCTCAAATAATTTATTGAACACAACATCCATTAAATAAATGTCGGTATTTATTAAATGCCGCTGATCATATTTTATAACATTTATTATCACTTATCATGTTAAATTATCTTCCTTTGTAAATATATTGTGTTCTGTTGCAGAAAGCCTTTTCATTACGTTCTACATGTCCTGTGGGAATGGGGAAGCAGTTGTTTTCTTTTTGTATTATTGTGAAGTTGCAAAGCAGACGAAATCATCACTTCATTTTTTTTTTTTTTTTTTTTTAGTTTTTAGTTGTTCTTTTATGCTCGATTTATGACTTAACTGTAGATAAAGAAAACCCAGAACTAAAAGATCTGTACATTACTGTTCCAGCTAAAATAGAATTACCTGTCAGATGAAATCTTATTTACTGCAGTTATTTAGGTAATAAAGCCTGGGTATATTTAAGGGGAGCTGTACATTTTTAATATGACAGGAAAATGAAACTCCCTGCCACCATGCAGCTAAAGTAAAGACCAGGAAATGAATGCATAGCATAAGTGGAGGGCCTGCATGGCAGAGTTTGCTGGGTAGGCTCTAGTCAGGCAATTCAGCATGTGGATTTGTAAAATAAGAGTATAAGGCTTATCTTATTGGATGGCCATAGGAGGGCAGGGTGTGGCTGGGTGCGGCAGTAGGATCCAGCAGAAGAGGGGATAATTTGAGGGTCAGTGGGAGCCTGGTCAGCATGGAAGACACTTGCAGGCAGAGTTTATCCTTCAGAGAACCCAGCCAGGGAGGACATTGAGAGCGTGCTCTCACAACTACGTGCAGCAGCCCTGGTGAATGGCACCTAGTGGCTGAATACTCACATGGCTGGGGTACTTCAGGGGTCGGGGTAGATTGCAACTTCACCTGCCCCTGATCGTAGACGTGCAAGGAGGTCTCAGCCTCTTGCGTGCCTTAGCCCAGAGGTAACTCCTAGGGTGAGCCACCTCTCAGGGAGCCACTATTAGGGACCTTCCAACCCCAAAAGTGAAGGGACAGTCTCTTCTGCCTGGCAGGGCTGGGAGGAATCGCAGTTATAGGGAGACTAACAGAAGAGTAATAGCTTTCTTATTTTCTTCAAGCTGACAGCGTGAATAAAAAAAAAGCCAATAACCAGCTTCTGTTTACATCCATGATCAGCAGTCATTGGCTGACAGCTGATCACATAGTAAAGGGCATGCTGTGATTGGCCCTTTACCTCGATCAGTGATTAGCTTAGTTCCAAGGACTCAGCAATCACAGAACAAGCCGGCAGAGTGAGAACAGGAGGACATCCATGTATGCCCTCCCGGCATTTTAAACCCACGCTACAGCTGTCTTTTAGCTATAGCGCAGGCGTCAAGTGGTTAAACAGATAGAATAAATAAGACTAAATGTGGCAAATTTAACTTTAAACTCATTAACCACTTGCTTACTGGGCACTTAAACCCCCCTAAAAAAGATCACATCTGATGTACTAAGGCCTATCTCCATTCTTGAGACCCTAACAAGCCAGGAAAGTACAAATGCCCCCCAAATGACCCCTTTTGGAAAGTAGACATTCCAATGTATTTAGTAAGAGGCATGGTTAGTTATTTTAAGTTGTCATTTTTTCCCACAATTCTTTGCAAAATTACGATTTTTTTTCCCCACAAAATTGTCATTGTAATAGCTTATTTCTCCCACACGGAATGTGCATACCACAAATAACACCCCAAAATACATTCTCCTACTCCTCCTGAGTATAACGATACCACATGTGTGAGACTTTCGCACAGCCTGACCACATACAGAGGCCTAATTTTAAAGTAGCACCTTCAGGCATTCTAGGAGCATAAATGACACATTTCATTTCTCAACCACCTATTACAGTTTTGAAGGCCCTGGAACACCAGGGCAATGGAAACGTCCAGAAAATGACCCCATTTTGGAAAGCTAACACCCCAACGTATAATCTATGAGGCATAATGAGTCTTTTCAATGGTTCATTTTTTTCCAGAAGTTTTCGGAAAATGTGGAAAAAAATGAAAACGCATTTTTTTTTACACAAAGTTGTCGGTTTATAAGATATTTCCAACGCATAGCATTTACATAGCAAAAATAACACCCCAAAATACATTCTACTACTCCTCCTGAGTATAACGATACCACATGTGTGAGACTTTTACACAGCCTGACCACATACAGAGGCCTAATTTTGAAGTAGCACCTTCAGGCATTCTAGGAGCATAAATTACACATTTCATTTCTCAACCACCTATTACAGTTTTGAAGGCCCTGGAACACCAGGGCAATGGAAACGTCTAGAAAATGACCCCATTTTGGAAAGCTAACACCCCAACGTATAATCTATGAGGCATAATGAGTCTTTTCAATGGTTAATTTTTTTCCAGAAGTTTTTGGAAAATGTGGCAAAAAATGAAAACACATTTTTTTTTTACACAAAGTTGTCCGTTTATAAGATATTTCCAACACATAGCATTTACATAGCAAAAATAGCACCCCAAAATACATTCTCCTACTCCTCCTGAGTATAACGATACCACATGTGTGAGACTTTTACACAGCCTGACCACATACAGAGGCCTAATTTTGAAGTAGCACCTTCAGGCATTCTAGGAGCATAAATTACACATTTCATTTCTCAACCACCTATTACAGTTTTGAAGGCCCTGGAACACCAGGGCAATGGAAACGTCCAGAAAATGACCCCATTTTGGAAAGCTAACACCCCAACGTATAATCTATGAGGCATAATGAGTCTTTTCAATGGTTCATTTTTTTCCAGAAGTTTTTGGAAAATGTGGAAAAAAATGAAAACGCATTTTTTTTTACACAAAGTTGTCCGTTTATAAGATATTTCCAACGCATAGCATTTACATAGCAAAAATAACACCCCAAAATACATTCTACTACTCCTCCTGAGTATGGCAATACCACATGTGTGAGACGTTTACACAGCCTGGCCACATACAGAGGCGCAACATGCAAGAAACACCGTCGGCGTTCCAGGGACACATAGCCTGCACATACCAAGAATTACACCCCCAAATACATTATGCTGAGCAAAGGGTAAAGAAAAGATTACCTGTGGTTTTAGAAGCGCAGTTGTCCACAGGAGGATATCACTGGTCCAGGCAGCAGGCAGGGACTTGGTCAGCAACAGCGAACACAGTTTTTCAGGCAGCAGGCAGGGATACTGTCCATATTACAGTCCAGGGTCAGTGCAGAGATGTCAGCAGTGCCAAAAATATTGGTCCTGGTAGTAGGCAGGTCCTTGTGGTGTGGTCAGTGCGGCATGATGGCAGTAAGTCCTACAGGCAGCAGACAGAAGTAGAGCCTCGTTCAGGACAGAATGGGGATAGGGGTAGAGGCTTCTCCCTCCCAAATCTCTTTGAAGCCTCCGAGTCTCCAGACCCTAATCTAGGAATAAGAAAACAAAGAAAATAGTTTTCTTCTTCCAGAAAAACTATACTGGAGCCCCTCACATATGTGAGACCCCGTGTTGAATCCCACTAGTCCAGTTGCAGAATACAAGATCAGTCCAAGAGGTACAGAATCGTTAGGCAGAAGCATGGTCGAATAACAGTCCAGGGTCAGTTCCAGATCAGGCAGCGGTATGTACAGAATCGGCAGGCATAAGAGTGGTCAAATAACAAGCCAGGGTCAGTTACAGAGCAGGCAGTGGCATAAGGGGTGTGAAGGTGTATGAAGGCAGGAACTGAGGATTATGTTTACCATACTTCAGAGGCCTGGTTGGGAAGGACATTGTGCACAATAATAAGATGTGTCTCTTCTGACTCCTGCTCTGGTACACACCTTACATCTTTTTTGGCGTCTTTTGTCTGTTGGTTTGGGGGGGATTTTATCGGGAAAGTGGCGCTCGGAGAGTCGACTAACAACGTCTGATCGGACATTTTCTGGTGGGCTGTTTGGGAAAATAAGGGCAGTGAAAACTTCCTCCTGGTAGCCAAAGAAACATTTGGGGTTTTGGGTGGCGTTGCGGTAAATGACATAGGAATTATAAATGGCCAATTGAAAAAAATAAATTGCTACTTTTTTGTACCAATGGTATGTCCGTCTTGTGACAAGATATGGTTCCATCATTTGGTCGTTGAAGTCGACTCCTCCCATGAACAAATTGTATTCGGAAATGCATTTGGGTTTCTTTACGGGGCCATTCCTTCTGGGGATTTCCACGAAGGTATCGTTGTGGATAGAAGATAACATGTATACATCCCTTCTGTCCCTCCACTTCACTGCTAGAACCTCCTTGTTTCTCATACTTGCGGTTTCTCCTTTTCGCAGCTTCTTGTTCACCAGACTTTGAGGAAAGCCCTTCCGATTCTTTTTTACAGTGCCACATGCTGGCGTCTTCTTCCGGTGAAGGTTGTGGAACAGGGGCAGAGATGTGTAGAAGTTATCTACATAGAGGTGGTAGCCTTTATCCAGTAGGGGGTATATGAGGTCCCAAACAATTTTTCCGATGGATCCCAAGTAGTCCGGACAATTAGGGGGCTGTAGCTGGGTGTCCTTCCCTTCGTACACCTTGAATGAATATGTGTACCCTGTGGCTCGGTCACATAATTTGTAGACCTTCACCCCATAGCGGGCCCTTTTGCTGGGCATAAATTGCTTCATTCTAAGCCTGCCACTAAATTTAATAAGGCACTCATCCGCACATTTGTGTTGGTCCGAGGTAAACAATTTGGGGAATATTTCTGAAAAATAATTTAGTATTGGTTGAATTTTGTAAAGCCGGTCATAATTTGGATCATTTCGTGGAAGGCACTGGGAATTGTCACTGAAATGTAAGAACCTCAGGATCATCTGATACCTGGTTCTGGGCATTACCGCGGAGAAGAGCGGTGAGTGGTGGAGGGGGTGGGTTGACCAGTAGGTACGTAATTGATTTTTTTTGTTGAGTCCCATATTAAATGTGAGGCCTAAAAAAACCTTGAACTCCTCCACCGTTAGGTCTCTCCATTCGTAGGGACGGGCATAATAAGAGGTCGGATTTTGAAAAATAAATTGTTGTGCATACAGGTTGCACTGGGCCACAATTGACGCCAACATGTCCTCCGTAAAAATTAAATTAAAAAAAATCTATAGGGCTAAAATTCTCCGTGCCCACCTGGACTCCTGGCTGGGCGGTGAAAGGGGGAACATTGGCCTCTCCTGAATTAGGAGGAAGCCACAAGGGGTTCTGAAGGGCATAGGGAAGGCCAGCATGGCTCCTAACCCTTTGGGGCTGAGATGACACCCCACTGGTACTTGGCCTTTCCTGCTGGGGCACTGCGGTGCTGGTGGATGGCATTGCGGTGCTGGTGGACGGCACTGCGGTGCTGGTGGACGGCACTTCGGTGCTGGTGGACGGCACTGCCTCACTAGAACGCCTTCGCTTGATGGGCCGGATATCTTCCTCCTCGGATTCAGTCAGTGTTTCACTGCTGAGGACTGGCTCATAATTTACTTCGGCTTCAGAATCCGAATCCGAAAAGGAATCTGAAGAGGAGAGCTCCCCGTTGCTCTCGTCGGCCGTGGAAATAATTTGGTACGCCTCCTCAGCGGGAAAAGATACGTTTAGCCATGGTAGCACTGATGGGCACTGATGAGGTGGCACAGATGGGCACTTTTGAGGTGGCACAGATGGGCGCTTTTGAGGTGGCACAAATGGGCACTGATGGGTCGGCACAGATGTGCACTGATTTATTGCACAGATTTATTGCACGGATGTGCACTGATGAGGCGGCAGATGGGCACTGCTGAGGCGGCAGATGTGCACTGCTGAGGCGGCACAGATGGGCACTGCTGAGTCGGCACAGATGGGCACTGCTGAGGCGGCAGATGGGCACTGATGGGTCGGCACAGATGTGCACTGATTTATTGCACGGATGTGCACTGATGAGGCGGCAGATGGGCACTGCTGAGGCGGCAGATGGGCACTGCTGAGGCGGCACAGATGGGCACTGCTGAGTCGGCACAGATGGGCACTGCTGAGGCGGCAGATGGGCACTGATGGGTCGGCACAGATGTGCACTGATTTATTGCACGGATGTGCACTGATGAGGCGGCAGATGGGCACTGCTGAGGCGGCAGATGGGCACTGCTGAGGCGGCAGATGGGCACTGCTGAGGCGGCACAGATGGGCACTGCTGAGACGGCAGATGGGCACTGCTGAGTCGGCAGATGGGCACTGATGGGTCGGCACAGATGTGCACTGATTTATTGCACGGATGTGCACTGATGAGGCAGCAGATGGGCACAGATGGGCACTGCTGAGGCGGCACAGATGGGCACTGCTGAGGCACAGATGGGCACTGATTGGTACAGATGGCACCGATTGGCACTGGCGGGCACTGGCGGTGCACAGATGGGCACTGGCGGGCACTGGCGGGCACTGGCGGTGCACAGATGGGGCACTGGCGGTGCACAGGTGGGCACAGGTGGGCACAGGTGGGCACAGGTGGGGTAGAGATGGGCACTGGCAGGGTAGATCTGGGCACTGGCAGGGTAGATCTGGGCACTGGCAGGGTTTATATGGGCACTGGCAGGGTTTATATGGCACAAAACAGTCACTCACACTATCCCTCTCCTCACACGCTATCGCTGTGTGAGGAGACAGATTCGGCAATGGGTGATGATCTCATTTGTTTACATTTGAGATCATCACCCATTGGAGGCGGCGATCGTGCTGTAAACGGCCGCTGTGATTGGCAGTTTACAGCGATCTGTGATTGGCTGTGTCCAGGGGACACGGCCAACACAGATTTTCCCCGATGCGCGCTCCCGGGAGCGCGCGGGGAGCTCTTAAAGGGGACGACGTCAATAGACGTAGTCCCGGAAATTGAGATCCGCGCTGTAGCCGTCATTTGACTATAGCGCGGATCTCAAGTGGTTAATCAAACTTAAAGTTTTATTTTATACATTATGTAGGAATACATGAAATAAGCTACTAGGAGGTTGTACCCTACCACGGTAAGGGCTCGCTCACACAGAACCACATGTTAAAATGCTTGGTTCTAGTATGCAAGCTACTGTCAGTTCAGGGGCAGTGAGGCTGTAGTGCATGTTCCAGTGCAGCACACAGTTTATACACTGCTTACATTTTTCTTTCTTTTGAACTTTATTTTAACCACTGGGCACTTTCACCCTTTTTCTTCCCAGGCCAGTTTCTTCAGCTTTCAGAGCTGTTGAACTTTGAATGACAATTGCACGCTCATGCAACACTTTACCCTGTAACATTGGGGTGTTTAGCTCAAGTGGTTAGAGGCATTTTTCAGTCCACATCAGGCAGGCGTTTATAGTTAAGGGCCTGGTAGCCCACGTTTATTAAAAGGAAAAACAAAATAGTCCATCCAGGAATCCCATGCAGGGGTCCAATCTTAAATTAAATACACACAATCCAAATGAAAATGCTAGCCCACCTGGCTACTCTTCAGCAGTAGTGCTGCTATAAGTACTTGCCCCTCAAACGAGCTGCTTGGATACACACAGTCTTAGGCTTCTTGGACGCACACAGCTTCAAGCCCTTCAACACACAGCTTTTGACTCCTTGGACGCACACAGCTTCAACCCTTCAACGCACACAGCTTTGGGCTCTTTGGACGCACACAGCTTCAACCTTTCAACGCACACAGCTTTGGGCTCTTTGGACGCACACAGCTTCAACCCTTCAACACACACAGCTTTGGGCTCTTTGGACATGCACAGCAGCAAGCTACTCCACCATCCTCCACACTACTCCCAACAGCCCTTTGTTATATGGCCTGTGTGCAGCTGGGCACACACCCTGCTCGTTATCCTCAAGACCTGGACACAGGGCTGGAGATATGCAAACTCTCTTTTTCCTCCGATTGCATAAGGACAGAGCCTCGCTCTGTCACAACTCATATGGACTTTTCAAATTTTTTTGATACTGGTACACCACTAGGTTTTTTATTTTTTGCTAAAAAAACAAAAAAAGACCATACATTTTGAAAAATAAAACGTTCTTCATTTTTGCTATAAAATGTTGCAAATAAGTAATTTTTCTTCTTCACTGATGTATGCTCATGATGCTGCCTTGATGGATACTAATGAGGCTGCATTGATGATGGGCACTGAAAAGCTGCACTGATGGGCACTGATGAGGCACTGACAAGGCCGCACTGATGAGGCGGTACTGATGGGTACTGATAGGTCGTACTGATGGACACTGATAAGCTGCACTGATGGGCACTGATTGACACTGATGGGGCTGCACTGAATATTATGGCACTGATGATCAGTGCCCTGATTATTAGATTAAACAATGTACTCACTGTGCCTCGTTACTCATTTTTCCTCATACAGAAACATGTGTGAGGAAAGACATGTCAATAACTAGCTAGTCTGTTTACATGTGACCAGCTCTGATTGGCCCTTTATCGCAAACTATAATCAGCTGTGTCAAAAGGCCACAGTGGTCACATAGCGACCAATTCACACCCCAGGACGTCCATGGATGTCCTCCCAGAACTGGAGAGCTGCTCTGTAGCCATATTCCGGCTATAGCGCAGGCAAAAAACAGTTAAAATGTAACAGAGTCACAATTCATTCATTTATTTGTGCAGCTGCTGCTGGGACATGCAGTGACAAATGGTGCCTTCCAGTGTGCACTGGTAAGATACTACATGTCTGTATCATACTACAGCTCTCCACGTCACACCTGCCAATTGCAATGTGAATGGGGCACATAGAAAATAACAGCGTGAACACGCACTAAAGCTGCAAAAACCTCCTGAAGGAACATATAATTAATTATTATATTAAATTCAAATAATAAATAATAAAAGTTATTTTTCAATATTGGCCAGATTTAAACAGCCCTGCCAAAATGTACATTAAAGTTGAAGGCGTAACTTTTGTCTTCTCATGTTAAGCAGTACAGCTTCTCAACTCCTTGCCCTAGCTCTTGGACAGTAAAGTAACTGCTGCTGCTTTTAACACTTTCACTGCCAGGTCCAATGCTCTACTTTTAACCTCAGATTATTACAGTGCTTTGCAAAAGTATTCACCCCCCCCCCCCCCCCCCTTGGCTTTTTACCTATTGTGTTACATTACAGCCTTTAGTTCAATGTTTTTTTTTTTTAAATCTGAATTATATGTGATGGATCAGAACACGATAGTCCAAGTTGGTAAAGTAAAATTAGAAAAATATATACATAAAACTATTTTTCAGAAATAAAAAAATTGATAATTGGCATGTGCATATGTATTCATCCCATTTGTTGATGAAGCCCATAAAAAGCTCTGGTGCAACCAATTACCTTCAGAAGTCATATAATTAGTGAAATGATGTCCACCTGTGTGTAATCTAAGTGTCACATGATCTGTCATTACATATACACACCTTTTTGAAAGGCCCCAGAGGCTGCAACACCTAAGCAAGAGGCACCACTAACCAAACACTGCTAGGAAGACCAAGGAACTCTCTAAACAAGTGAGGGACAATGTTGTTGAGAAGTTCAAGTCAGGGTTAGGTTATAAAAAAATATCCAAATCTTTAATGATCCCTAGGAGCCCCATCAAATCTATCATAACCAATGGAAAGAACATGGCACAACAGCAAACCTGCCAAGAGACAGCTGCACACCAAAACTCATGGCATTAATCAGAGAGGCAGCACAGAGACCTAAGGTAACTCTGCAGGCACTGCAGAGTTCCAGAACAGAGACTGGAATATCTGTACATAAAACGACAATAAGGCCGCGTACACACGCGGGGACTGTTCGCTCAACTTTGTCCGTCAAACAGTTTCAGCGAACAGTCCGCTCAAAATTAGCATGGACGGACTTGGCCACACACGACGAACGAACAGTTTGCTGAAACCGTGCGCGATGACGTGAACGGCACGTACGACGGGACGGAAAATACGACGTCCTATACACTGCATTACAACTTTCGGCGTGTAAATCCTTTCTGAGCATGCGCGGAACTTAGTTTGACGAACAAGCCTACACACGAGGGGACTGTTCGCTGAAACCAAGTTTCAGCGGACAGTTTTTCGGAATTTCCGAAAAACTTTGTTCAGCAGACTGTTCGCTGAAACTGTCCGCTGAAAGCCCACACACGGGCGGACTGTCCGCCGAAACACTGTTCAGCGGACAAAGTTGGGCGAACAGTCCCCGCGTGTGTACGCGGCCTAAGCCGTACGCTCCATAGAGTTGGGCTTTATGGCAAAGTGGCCAAAAGAAAGCCATTACTTTCAGAAAAAAAAAAAAATTGCACATTTTGAGTTTGCGAAAAGGCATGTGAGAGACTCCCAAAATGTATGGAGGAAGGTACTCTGGTCTGATGAGACTAAAAAGTTTACTTTTTGGCCACAAAAGAAAATGCTATGTCTGGTGCAAATCCAACACATCACATCACCCAAAGAACACCATCCCCACAGTAACACATGGTGGTAACAGCATCATGCTGTGGGGATGTTTTTCAGTAGTCAGGACTGGGAAACCTGTACTACTCTGTGTGTGATTTAAAGCTAGTATGGAGGTTGACCTTCCAGCAGGACAAAGACCCCAAACACACTGCTAAATCAACACTTGAGTGGTTTAAGGGGAAACATGTAAATGTTTTGGAATGGCCCAGTCAAAGCCCAGACCTCAATCCAATAGAATATCTGTGGTCAGACTTAAAGATTGCTCTTCACAAGGGCAAACCATCCAACTTGAAGAAGCTAAAGCAGTTTTGCAAGGAGGAATAGACAAAAATCCCAGTGGTAAGATGTGGCAAGCTCATAGAGACTTATCCAAAGCGACTTGGAGCTGTGATAGCCGCAAAAGGTGGCGCTACAAAGTATTGACTTTAGGGGGGTGAATAGTTATGACCTTTTCTGTTATTTTGTCCTATTTGTTGCTTGCTTCACAATAAAAAAAGTCTTCAAAGTTGTGGGCATGTTCTATAAATTAAATGATGCTAATCCTGAAACAATCCATGTTAATTCCAGGTTGTGAGGCAACAAAACGTGAAAAATGCCAAGGGGGTGAATACTTTTGCAAGGCACTGTATTTTTGCAATATTTCTCTTTTTTATTTTTGACCTATAACTTTTAGAGGTTGTAAAAGACCCCATGTCAACCATATATTTTCAAAAAGCATAGGACTAGTAGAAGTAAAGGATGGTACTATTGATGTTGCAAGGCATGTGATAGCTACACAAATGTGTATCAAACCAGATGAAGATTAATATGAAGCCAAGATCAAGAACACAGGGACATAACCTCAAACTAGCAGGAGGAAAGTTCATTATAATTTCAGAAAGTATTACATATTTTACGTAAAGGGTAGTTGATGCTTGGAACAGACTTCCAGCAGAGGTAGTGAGTCAGTCAACCATAAGTGGATTATATATGCTTGAAAAAAAAAAAGCAAAAAATTCAAGTGTCAATTAAAATTTAAAACACTGACTCAATAGACCACTTCTGCAAATACTTTTCTATGTTTCTATTTTCAATAAAAATATTCTTGAATAATTACTTATGCACACAAACTGTATTCAGTTAATAAATAGCAAATATTGGTAAATTTAAAATTCTACCTTTTTATGAAATGGTGAAAATCGAACATATGCAACTAAAGATATTAATCTGGAATCTGGCTTCATGCCTATGATTTGTGATAACACCAATCAACATTGCTGTGTATGTGTTGCATTGGTGTGCATTGCGATAAAAATAGTGAAGTGTACATTTCATTGCAATGCTGCATGGTAGCATGGTGGAGTGGTTAACTCTTTGGGGGAGGGGGTAAAGGGGTTGATTAATTAAAAATACGGTTTGTATGGTGCAGCATAAGGGGGTTAATGTACTGCTAATGGTCACTGATGCATTAGTGACCAGTGGCAGTTAATTAACCCCTCTGTGACACATTAGTGGCGCCAGTGGCAGTGATAATTAACCCCTTTTATGCTGCAGCATTAAGGGGTTAATAAACACTGCCAGTGACTACTAATGCAGCATTAAGGGGTTAAGTAACACCACCCCTGCCTACCAATGGGTAGAAATGTCTGAAGGACCACTACCACTGAACATCAGTGTAGAAAGATTAAAATAGCATTTTAGCTTAAGTCTAAATAGCTTTAAAAATACCTCCTCCCCCCTCCCAACACCCATACTGACTAACCTAATTTTAGCCCACTCTGGTCCAGTCACATTGTCTCCCCTATGTGAGACAGTATACAGGGGAGAGGCGGAAGTGCCAACAATGGCTGAGACATTGGAACATATGGGTGATGTCACTACTCCAAACTTTACCAGCCATTGCCGGCACTCTCTCCTCTCCCCTGCAGCTGGAACTACCTAATACAATGGATCACGTGACTTGACCAGACTGGAAGGAGCTGGAAATAGGTAAGTGTATACAACTTTATAACACAGGTTAGTCAGTATAGGTGTTGAGAAGGGAGGGGGCATTTTTAAGGCTAGTTAGGACCAGAACACGAATGACCACCTATGCTGGGGGTTATTACTTTTATCCACACCAATGCTGGGGATTATTATTGCAGAAACTGCCATCAATGTTGGAGGTTATTACATAAGCTGGCACCAATGCTGGCAATTATTGTTGCAAAAAATTGGCACCAATGCTGTCAATTATTGTTGCTGCTACTGACACAAATGCTGGGGGTTAATGCTGGGGATTATTATTGCAGAAACTGGCATCAATGCTGGAGGTTATTATTACAAAAAATGCCACTGATGTTGGGGGTTATTGTTGCTGTTACTGAGACCAATGCTCTGGGTTATTATTGTGCAACTGCCACTGATGCAGGATGCTGAGGGTTATTTTTGATTAAACTGGCACCAATGATGGGGGTTATTACTGTAGAAAGGGGCACTGATGCTGGGAATTATTATTGTAAAAACTGCCACCGACTCTTTTGCAAGAAACGGGAAAGGAAGCGGTGGGGTAGGGCAGTGTAGTTTTCCATTTTTGCAATGGGCAGCAATTGACCTTGTCCCGGCATAAGCTCTGCCCCAACTACATTACTGACCTCCACTCAAAATATCACCCAAATCATCCTCTCTGCTCATTCCAAGACCTCCTGCTCTCTAGCTATTTTGGCACCTCCTCCCATGTTCACCTCCTGGATTTCTTCAGAGCTTGCCATAACCTCTAGAACTCTCAACCCCAATCCGTCTAGCTATCTCCTAATCTGTGAGGTTATTCCTGAAATCGTGTCTCTCATCTCACCACTACCCAACAACTGAAAATACATTTTTTGTCTACATGCCCACACAGTTATCAACATTTTGCCACTTGCTCTTTCCTTTTAGATTGTAAGCTTTCATTAACAGGATCCTCTAATTGTGTATTGTATTGTAAATGTACTGCTTTTTACTATATTGTAAAGAGCTGCACAAACTGTTGGTGATATTATATATAAGTTCTATATTATAATAAATGAAATGTCAGGCTAGTAATGTCATCTTTTTCCAGTCTGCTCCCATCATTTTTGTTTGTTTTCAACAGATGTTTATACTGTATACTAATTAAATTCAACTGACTTCAAGATAAACTTGGGTGATCACTCTAGTTATGTTTCAAATACATGAAATCATTTTGTAATAAACTGTATTAAATGTGTGTTTTTTTTTTATCTTCTGTAGTTCAGAATTAGATTTTATACATTCCACTTTATTGAACTTTCAATAATCTGTATTTTCAATTAAATCTAAACACTTCTTGGATTTTAAAGTATGCATTGGCACAGTATTACTTTCATTACTGATGTCATCATGCTCGCTGGAGTAAGGTGAACCTGACCGAATACTGATCTAATAGTAATAATCATACCATATGCTATTCAGTGTAGTATTTTGTTAATAAGAATGGTTAGGCTTTTTCTCATTTGAGGGTAATTAGGTTAACACACGCTTCAACCACATGTTGATCTCTGCGAATATCTTTTTTAGACCATACAGTTTTATCTGGATAAGAAAATTGTTGACACCAAACATCATAAATGTGATTTAAACTGAATCTCTAAGCATTCTCCCAGCTCATCACACCCTTACATTTACTAATGAATTCACATCTGCACACAATGATAATATTTGGTTTGAGAGAATTTCCAAAGTGAAAGCATGAACAAAAAGATTTCCCATAGTGTTGACACCCGTCAATAATATCTGCGGAAACCACAAATGTTATCAGCTCATATATATAGAAGTTTAATCTCTGTGGATATTGGAAATCTATTTCTTGGCAAATGAGCATATCATTAGAATTTGGCTACTTTCACACTGGGGCGTTGCGGGCCCTGATGGTAAAGCGGTGCTATATTTTAGCGCGTCTTTACCGATGTTTTAGCACTAACGAGGCAGTTTTAACCCCCGCTAACAGTGCAAAAAGGGTTAAAACAGGTGGGCAGGTTTGCAGCGCTGCCCCATTGTTTTCTATGGGAAGGGGAGCTTTAGGAGCGGTAAATACACTGCTCCTACAGTGCTCCAAAGAATGCGGCTTGCAGGACTTTTTTGACCATCCTGCAAAAGCACCGCTCCAGTGTTTTTATCACACATATGTGAATAGATTCTTGTGGCTCATTATAGGGAGCTGGGGCTTGATCCCCAATTCCCTTCCCATTAGTTTTCAAACATTCAAACAGCCTA